>NC_141676.1:99062107-100262107 GCF_028749965.1 Puma concolor | reverse complement strand
ATTTCTTGCAGTGGCAGTTTTCCTGTAGTTAGTGACCATACACACAGAGGGAGAAAATGTGGGTGATGGTAATGGACAAAGCAAGGAGCCAGGGAAAGTGTTAGGGTGCTAAGAGTCAAAAAGAAAGAGAGCCAGTATGGAGATGGGAATACCTTTGGGAAGGCTTAGATGCCCCCTCCTGAAAGGGAGCCTGTTAACGCCTTTCTTCTTGCAGTCCTATATAGTTTCTGGAAAGGACTACCCTCGTGTGGAGTTGGACACCCATGGTTGTGGCCTGCGCTGCTCAGCTCTAAGCGACCCTTCTCAGGACCTGCAGTTCATAGTGGCTGGAGACGAATGTGTCTACTTGTACCAGCCTGATGAACGTGGGCCCTGCTTTGCCTTCGAGGGCCATAAACTCATTGCTCACTGGTTTAGAGGCTACCTTGTCATTGTCTCCCGTGACCGGAAGGTTTCTCCCAAGTAAGGACTCCAGGGGGGAGGGAAAGGGAGAAGGCTGCACTTGTTTGCCAGAATTAGCATGATTTTAAAATCCTAATACCCCAATCCTGTCAGTCTGCTACTTTGGTGTTCTGTACATTGTCCTCACACTTAGATTCAGTTGTAACATTTTTACTGAAAAAATGTATTTTTGCTACAGGTATTTGCTAAGTGCCCTAGAACGCCCCAGGGAATTTTTGACCTGTTTTTGTTTTTTTTACTCTTCAGTCAAAACACACTGGGTGGCGGAACAAGGAAATGAACAGTGGAGAAGCTATAAAGGGCTGGGGAATGCAGGACACAGTATTTTTATTCTGAGCCACCTGAAAAGGGGTGGCACGCTCTTCCTCATGATGGAAATGATCCGTGTCAGTGTTTATCTTCAGTCAGCACTAAGTGCAGTATCTCACATGTACCAGGGGCTAATTATATGAATGGGTGTTTGGATGTTCTTAATTTTTTAAGCTACCCCTTATGTTAATGGTAGGATCCTGAAAGGTACGATCAGGTCTATGTGTTCTCTTCCTACAACTGCCCATGCAATGCTGCATTTATGGGATATGCTGCTAGAGGGGCCAGAGGGTGATTTGTTCTGGGCAGAGTAGGCAGCACCAAAGTTGTCATGGGAAGAGGAGCTGGTGCAAATAGCTGGTGCTTTTTCTTTCCCACACAGGTCAGAGTTTACCAGTAGGGACTCCCAGAGCTCCGACAAGCAGATCCTCAACATCTACGACCTGTGCAACAAGTTCATAGCCTATAGTGCCGTCTTTGAGGACGTAGTGGACGTTCTTGCTGAGTGGGGCTCCCTGTACGTGCTGACGCGGGATGGGCGGGTCCACGCGCTGCAGGAGAAGGACACACAGACCAAACTGGAGGCAAGGCCACCAGATTTCCAGAGCTGGCCACGGGCACCCAGACGCAGGTGTAGGAACAGGCTCCTCTTGGAGGCCAAGTCACCTTGGCCAGGGTGTTTCCTTCCCTTTGGGGCACAGCCTTACCTAGCTCCTTTAGGGCTGAATTACAAGGTAAATGGCCTGGGATGAGGTTTTAAGAGTAAAGTAATGGCTGAGAGCCTGAGTCCACTCTCAGGGTCCATTCATCTGCAGAGAGCCTTGGAAAGTAAGGCCATGTTGGACTTCGGGGTATCTGAGAGGTCTTGCCCTGTCTAGGATCTAGGCAGATCAGAAATCCAGGACCGTCTGGCTTGTGTGTTGTAGCTGCTTTCTGGTAGGGTGTCTCCTCAGGACTGCTTCTAGTAATTTTCTAATCTCTCTCCCCTTGCAGATGCTGTTTAAGAAGAACCTATTTGAGATGGCCATTAACCTGGCCAAGAGCCAGCACCTAGATAGTGATGGGTTGGCCCAGATCTTCATGCAGTATGGGGACCATCTCTACAGCAAGGGCAACCATGATGGGGCTGTTCAACAGTATATCCGGTTAGTCTTGGTTGCTTTAGGATATAGCTCTAAATGCAGCCAGATAGACTAACACCTGGGCTTGGGTTAGGGGAGTGGACTCCACCAAAAGGAGCCATCCTTTTTCCCTGCAGAAACTGTGATGGCCTGGGTGAGAAGTTGGTACAGTTTACCGTAAAGGGAACATTTAGGGTCAAATATTACATGACCAGGGTGCAGTGGAGCTGATGAGTATCTCTTGTTTTAAACTTTATTTTGTTTTTACCTGTGTATCTATATTTTTTAAGTAGGCTTCACACCCAATGTGAGGCTTGAACTCACAACCCCGAGATCAAGAGTTACATGCTCTACTGACAGAGCCAGCCAGGCACCCGTTCTTGTTTAGGCTGGCCTTTGTTAATATTCACTTTTGGGGCACCTGGCTGGCACAGTTGGTAGAGCACACGACTCTTGATTTCAGCATCATGAGTTCAAGTCCCACATTGGGCACAAAGCTTAGTTTAAAAAAAAAAAATTCATTTTGACCTGATTTGTTTGTTTGTTTGTTTCTTTTGAGAGACACAGCACAAGTGGGGGAGGGGCAGAGAGATGAGGACAGAGGATCTGAAGCGGGCTCTGCACTGGCAGCAGAGAGCCCGATGGGGGGCTCAAACTCATGAACCATGAGATCATGACCTGAGCCAAAGGCAGACACTTAACCGACTGAGCTACCCAGATGCCCCTTGATTTGATTCTTTAAAGGGAAAGGGTATTCATCTCTTGGCTTCTACAGTTTCTTCCCTTGAAGAAACCCTAATTCTTGAAATTTTCTGCCCTACTAAGAGGTGGTGTGAACCTGTCTGGCCCCTCTACCTTTCTAGAATTCCTATCTTCAGCCAAGTTTAAGAACCAGTGCTGTGTTAGCCTTGCATCTCATGTGGTCTACAGTCTAGTAGCATTGATATCCAGGTCTTGTTAGAAATACAGATTCGCAGGCCTCCCCCCAGACGTGCTGAGGATCTGCAAGCGATTCCTAGGTACATGAAAGAGAAGTACGCTGATCCAGATGGTGTTTGATGCACGTGTCTCTCTAGAACCATTGGAAAGTTGGAGCCATCCTATGTGATCCGCAAGTTTCTGGATGCCCAGCGCATCCACAACCTGACCGCCTACCTACAGACCCTGCACCGGCAGTCCCTGGCCAATGCTGACCACACTACCCTGCTGCTCAACTGCTATACCAAGCTCAAGGACAGTTCGAAGCTAGAGGAGTTCATTAAGGTGCAGGGTGGTGGTGGTGGTGGTAGATTCCCCGAGGGCCCCACTGAGCGGGAGGTGGCTTTACCAGGGTTTGCCCCTTTTTCAGCAGATGCAGGGAGAAGAAAGGGCTCACCTTATTTGGGGACCAGGACCCTCTGGTCTATAAACTGGGAAGAGGAATAGCCTTTCCTGCTAGTTCTCTCCTGTCTCCCTCTTGTTTTATGATGCTTGAACTTTTGAGGGTATGTAAGCTCAGGGAATTAACAGTGGTGGGCCCCTGGGTCCCCAGAGGTGTCCCTGTAATAGTAGGGGAAGAGGAAGACTTTAGCTCTTAAAAACTTACTGAGAAGTAGGAGGACCTAGTGTTTTAAAACCATGGACTTTCTTTAATTTTTTTTTTTTTTTTTTTTGTCTCCAACCCTCCCGGCCTCAACTTTATTGTTATCTTAAGAATCTGTCAGGGGGCACCTGGCTGGCTCAGTTGGTAGAACATGCAAATCTAGATCTCCAGGTCGTGAGTTCAAGCCCCACATTGGGCCTAGAGTTCCTGTTAAAAAAAAAAAAAAAAAAGAATCTGGTCTCAGATGCAGGTTTCCTCTCCCTTCCCCAACCACAACCTTTCTGTGAATGATTTTGTCTGACGTCTCCCTGGCAGACCAAGAGTGAGAGCGAAGTCCACTTTGATGTGGAGACAGCCATCAAGGTCCTCCGGCAGGCTGGCTATTACTCCCATGCCCTCTACTTGGCTGAGAACCATGCACATCATGAGTGGTACTTAAAGATTCAGCTAGAGGACATTAAAGTAAGTGAGACTCTTGACCCAGACAGAGACCTGTTCTTTTTCCAGGACCTCCCCGGAATGATGAAAGTACTTCCTGGTGGGAAGGCAGGAGCATGCGCTTACTCTGCCCTTACCTCTCCACAGAATTATCAGGAAGCCCTTCGGTACATCGGCAAGCTGCCTTTTGAGCAGGCAGAGAGCAACATGAAACGCTATGGCAAGATCCTCATGCACCACATACCAGAGCAGACGACCCAGTTGCTGAAGGGACTGTGTACCGACTATCAGCCTAGCCTCGAAGGCCGAGGTGACAGGGAGGCTCCAGGCTGCAGGGTGAGACGTCAAGGAGAATGGCTTTTGGACAACGGGGATCACTTCTGGGGCCTCATGGATACCACACCCACTCACTTGGCCTCCTCTCTCCTCCCTTGCCATCCTAGGCCAACTCAGAGGAGTTCATCCCCATCTTTGCCAACAACCCTCGAGAGTTGAAAGCTTTCCTAGAACACATGAGTGAAGTACAGCCTGACTCCCCGCAGGGCATCTATGACACACTCCTTGAGCTGCGGCTACAGAACTGGGCCCATGAGAAAGATCCACAGGTGAGGCCTGGCGAAAGCTGCAGCAGATGCTGGAGAAAAGACAGCCCTTCCATCTTTTGTGGTTGCCTTTTGCTGCATTCTTTAGACCAGTGACCCCTCACCCTTGGGGGCTAACTGGTTCCTCCGTGAAGAGGCGATCGAAGAGGCAGTTGACTTGCCTTGTCACAAGAGAGCTTTGTGATTTTTTCCCCCCTTATGCCCAGCAACTCTACCCTCCTTCCCTAGGTCAAAGAGAAGCTTCATGCAGAGGCCATCTCCCTGCTGAAGAGCGGCCGCTTCTGCGACGTCTTTGACAAGGCCCTGGTCCTCTGCCAGATGCACGACTTCCAGGATGGGATCCTTTACCTCTATGAGCAGGGGAAGCTGTAAGATTTGGGGCAACTTCAGGGAAGGGGGAGGATCCGGTTTTCCAGGGACAGCCACTGAGGTGCGCCTTGCCCCGGCCCCAGGTTCCAGCAGATCATGCACTACCACATGCAGCATGAGCAGTACCGGCAGGTGATTGCTGTGTGCGAGCGCCACGGGGAGCAGGAGCCGTCCCTGTGGGAACAGGCACTCAGCTACTTTGCCCGCAAGGAGGAGGACTGCAAGGAGTATGTGGCGGCCGTGCTCAAGCACATCGAGAGCAAGAACCTCATGCCACCGCTTCTAGGTACTTCAGAGGGCGGTAGGGAGGGGTGCGGGCTGCCCACAGCTCTGGGGCAGGGGCGCTTCCATTCTATCGAGAGGGTGCTGCTCGGTTCACTGTCTTGTTTCCTTCCGGGCCCAATCTCAGTGGTGCAGACTCTGGCCCACAACTCCACAGCCACCCTGTCTGTCATCCGGGACTACCTGGTCCAAAAACTACAGAAACAGAGCCAGCAGATTGCACAGGATGAGCTCCGGGTGCGACGGTACCGAGAGGAGACCACCCGCATCCGCCAGGAGATCCAGGAGCTCAAGGCGAGGTACTTGGCGACTAGATATGTGGAGGGGGGATAATCTTGTTCTTCACTGGGTGTCATTAAATACTTTTCATAGAGGATTGTATGAAAATATGTTCAAACTTTGCATTTTTGAAGATCTGTTTTAATGGAAGAATTCCAAAGAATGGTTTATTCCATAGATCGTTATTCATTAGGTTTTTGGAGGATGTTAACTTGCAGCAGGTGTTTTTCTTTTTATGAGTCTGTATTTTTTTCTAAAGACACATTTTTTTTTTTTTTTTTTTAAGAGAGGGAAAGGGAGAGAGGGCGAGAGCAGGGGAGGGCTGTGAGATCATGACCTGAGCTAAAATCAGGAGTCAGATGGCAAGCACTGATCTTAACACAGACAGAAAAAAGCCCTGCCATGTGGAGCTTACAACATAGAGGTAGGCAGGCGCTGAATACATTCAAGAAAATATTACAGTATGTCAGATGGTGATAAGGTCTAAGGAGAAAACTAGTTTAGGAAGGGGAGTGGGGTGCTGTGTGTGTGTGTGTGCGCTCGTTTATAAGGTGGCCAGGAAAGTCCTCACTGGAAGGATCACGTCTAAGTAAAGATCTGAAAGGTACAAGTTCCCCAGCTGTGGAATGAATGTCACGGGGATGAAAGGTACAGCACAGGGAACGTAGTCGGTGTGGTAACGGTGCTGTGTGGTGACAGATGGTAGGTACACTTGTGGTGAGCGTATAGCGCAACACACAGACTTGTCAATCACCATGTTGTACACCCAAAAATAATGTAACGTATGTCAGTTGTACTTCAATTAAAAACAACAACAAAAAAACGGCGCTTGGGTAGCTCACTCGGGTTAAGTGTCCGACTTCAGCTCAGGTCATGATCTCAAGGTTCGCGGGTTTGAGTCCCGGGTCAGGCTCGCTGCTGTCAGCTTGGAGCCTGCTTCGGATCCTCTGTCCCCTTCTCTCCCCGCCCCTCCCCCACTCGTGTGTGTGTGCTCCCTCCGTCTCAAAAATAAACAAACATGAAAAATTTTTAAAAACCGTGAAAGACAATTTAGTGGTGGTTGTGAAAACTGAACCGGTTAGTCGGACTTGCTGGAAGCACGCTGAGACTCTGCAGGCCCGGGCGGCATCCTCATTTCACTCCCTTTTGGTGGTTAAGAGCAAGAGCTTGTAGTCCCTCGACAGGGACCCCTCATCGACTCCTGCCACCTTCTCTCTGCACCCGGCTCTTGGCTCTGCCCCCACTCTTTGCCACTCCTTTCTGGTCTCCCTTGCCTGCAGTCCGAAGATTTTCCAGAAGACCAAGTGCAGCATCTGTAACAGTGCCTTGGAGCTGCCCTCGGTCCACTTTCTCTGCGGCCACTCCTTCCACCAGCACTGCTTTGAGAGTTACTCAGAAAGTGATGCCGACTGCCCCACCTGCCTCCCTGAAAACCGGAAGGTCATGGATATGATCCGGGCCCAGGAACAGAAACGTGATCTCCATGATCAGTTCCAGCACCAGGTGGGCATGAGTGGGTAGATGACTGCCCCACTCACGGAGAGTCACGGGAGCATTCGCTTCTTTTCTTTCCTCCTCCTCAGGACAGGACACCTGCAGTTCTGATTCTTCTCTCCTCTTTCCCTGCAGCTCAAGTGCTCCAACGATAGCTTCTCTGTGATTGCTGACTACTTCGGCCGAGGGGTTTTCAACAAATTGACTCTGCTGACCGACCCTCCCACGGCCAGGCTGACTGCAAGCCTGGAGGCTGGGCTGCAGCGGGACTTGCTCATGCACTCCAGGAGGGGCACTTAAACAGCTCAGGGGAAGGGGTGTGATAGTGGAGGCACAGTAGTAGGGACATGGGGGACAGAGGTAGGGCTGTTGCACAGGAGTCAGGCAGACATGCCCAGGACTCCACCCTGATCTGATGCCATAGCCCTCAGGACTAAAGAGGACTTTTTCTCCCTTCTTCGGCCAGCCCGCCATTCCTCCTGTTGACTTTTTGAGCAGTGTGGATCATTCCAGACCAGCGGGGGAGGGTACCTCAGCAACCTCTGAGTGTGGACAATAGCTGCTTTGTTCTCTATCCAAGGGCACCAGGCTGTGCTTGGGTCCTTGCTCCCAGAGTCTATAAATAAAAGAATATAATGGTTTGGGGGTTGAAGGTTTTGTTCTGGGGACTTCCTGGTGATTCTTAATTGTGCAAGATGTACTTTCCCTCTGCTCTTGTAGAACTCCAATTCCCTTCTTGCAGGGTTCTTTGAAGATTATGTTGACAAGACCTCATTCCAGTAATGGGTGGGGCTGGTGGCCTCCAGTCGACCAGTTTACTGAAGAGCCTCAGTGACGAAAGGCCTGGTACCTGAGCTCCAGGAGCAACCTGGACCAAGGCCCCCAGACTAGCGCCTGCTCTGTAGTCTGGCTGGTCTCAGTGGCTCTTGTTTGCACAAAATACTCAAGCAGGAGGCAGATTCTGGTGGGAATCCTGGGGTTTGAGCCTGCCTTCATTATGCATAGGTTGGTGTCTTGCCGGATTTAGTACCAAGTGATAAACAAGATAGAAGGGCCTTGGTTGAAACGCTTTTTTTCCTACCTCTTGGAAGCTGCCCATTGAAGTTTGTGTGGCTACGTGTCTGCCTACAAATGTGTGGGAAGACTGCTCTTACGTGTTACTCAGCTGAAGAGTAACTCGGACATTGTGCTTTAGAGTTTAGGTAGTATGTGGAAAAGGGAGAGTACGCTGTATTTGCAGTGGCTACGAATACAGACTTCGGGGCCGCTGACCTAAGTTTGAATCCTAGTTTGATTTAGGTTGTCTCTTACCTCCTCTGCACCTGTTTCTTCGTCTGTACATTAGGAATGACAACATCGCGTATAGCTGTTGTGAAGGCCTGAGGCGCGAATGGGTGTCCAGTTCCTTGGTGGTAGTTAGCACGTGGGCACTCAGTGCATGGTTATTAATACAAGCACTTTCTCCAGCACTTTTCCCACTAATAATTATGTGCCATTTATAACGGCACTCCCACTTGGGTTGTCTTTTTTTTCACGTTTATTTTTTGAGAGAGACACAGTGTGAGCAGGGGGAGGGGCAGAGAGAGGGAGACACAGAATCCATAACAGGCTCCAGGCTCTGTGCTGTCAGCAGAGTCCAACATGAGACTCCAACCCACGAACTGGGAGATCATGACCTGAGCCAAGAGCTAAAGTGAGACACTTACCCGACTGAGCCACCCAGGCGCCCCCCTTCTTGGGGCATGACCTTTGATCTCTGAGCCAGTCTCCTCAGTTAAGAAATACGAGTGTTGCCTATTTCAGGGCTGTGGCAGAGCGAAGTTTTAATAGAACAAAGGAAGCACCGCATCAGTTTCACTAATTGTGCCACAGCCAAGGAGATAAAGCTGTAGAATTCTGGGTGACCAACTTTCTGCAACATCCTCTTATCTGGAGGTGTTGAATCCAGTGGAAGGGGCATGGAAGTTACCCAAGGACGCTTTACTTCAAACGCAGCATTTTAGAGTTAATACTTTTCCTCTCGGGCCCTGCTAACTTTGGCTTGGCCCTTTGGGTGGCGTCGGAGGGCTGCTCTGCGGGTAAATCTGGGGAGCATCTCTTAGTCATTGACCATCAGTACTCCCGGCTCAGAACGAGGTATATGTAAAAGTAATAATGAATGGTTAATAGGCCCGGGTCTCCAGCAAGGAAGACGGGCGCACAGGGTCCCCAGGGTCCCCACCAGCCGGGTGGAGTAGGGGCGGTAACAGAAGGGTAAGGTCAGGTCTGTCGCAATCCTTCTAATTCCCGCCCCGAGGGTGGTCCTCCCCTCCGGGGGCGGGCGCCGGAAGTGACGGAGAGCCCGGAGTCTGAGGCTGCAGGAGGAGTTCGCACCCCGCGTGCACCTGGTGCCCGTTGGCCGGGACCTCCGGCTTCCCTGTACTCCCGGGGACCCTGGCGGCACCTCCCGGACCTACCTCCTGAGCACAGCCATGTCTGACAATGGCAACGCGGCCGCGACGGCGGTGAGTATTTGAGCCGGTGATCCTCGCAACTTCGGCATTCCGGACTAGCCGGGCAACGATTGGCCCCAGGTTGCCACCCTCCGTCATCTATTGGTCCGAGCGACTATCCGTCATTTTTTTTTTTTTTCCCGAAATAGTTTTTTAAAGGACCAGTAGCTGAGTTGCCCTTAGGAAGGACGGGAGATCAGGGAGCTGTGGGGGCGGGATTAAGAGTGGAGGGATAGTCTGGAACGAAACCCCCATACCTGCGAGGATCTGGGTGGGGTTCCGCCGGGCCTGGTATCCACTCTAGACTTAGTGAACAGCCCAGATAAGTTCGTCTACACAAGATCGGGACCCTTTTATACGAGACAGGGCCGAGGCAGCATTCGGCCACTTTAGGAATATGTTCCACTTCGGATCCTGAGAGGAGAGTATACCCCAAGTCTTCCACTTGCACACACACATCTTGGAAGTGCGCCTTCTCCCCTTTTTCCGTTTTAGCGGTCACTCAGCCCTGGCCTACTCAGGAGTCCCCAGCTGAGACACACCTTAGGGTTACGATGGTGGGTGGGGCGCCACCCTTGCGCCTTCCTCTTCCAAGCTCGGCGCCGGAGCTGTGGGCTTGTGTAGATGCAGACTACAGCCAGTGGAGGCCACTGCTAGCCTGAGATAAAGAGATGGGCAGGGGCCCCTGGGTGGTTCAATCGGTTAAGCGTCCGACTTCAGCCGGTTTGTGAGTTCGAGCTCCACATCGGGCTCTCTGCTGTCATCACAGAGCCTGCTTCTGATCCTTTGCCCCTGTCATTCTCTCTGCCCTTCCCCCCAGTGCTCTGTCTCTCTCTCAAACATTTTAAAAAATGCTTATCTCCCGTTGTCCAGCCTGCTGGTGAGGAGAGGGATTTTTTGCCATTGCACACATTCTTCTCTTTTTAAATTCTTTTCTTAATGTTTATTTTTGAGAGGGGGGGCGGTGGACAGAGAGAGAAGGAGACTGAATCTGAAGCAGGCTCCAGGCTGTCAGCACAGAGCCAGATGTGGGGCTGGAACCCACCAACCGAGGGGTCATGACCTGAACCGAAGTCGGAGGCTTAACCGACTGAGCCACCCAGGCACCCCTACCATTGCACACATTCTTGAGCACCAGGAGTAGGAAAATTTTCGACTAGGAGTAGGAAAATTCTAGCTCCAACTTTTTGCCCATTATTAGCTGTGTGACTCTGGGCAAGTCATTTCACTCCTCAGTTGCTTCCATAACATGGTGCTGGAGATCCTGCCCTGTCTAGCTGATAGGTTGTCATGAAAATTAAAAGCAATAGGATACATGTTCAATAAATAACTTTTTTTTCCAATTTTTGAAAAACATTTATTTATTTTTGAGAGAGGGAGAGACAGAGCATGAGCAGGGGAGGATAGAGAGAGAGGGAGACAGGATCTGAAGCAGGCTCCAGGCTCTGAGCTGTCAGCACGGAGCCTGATGGGGGCTTGAGCTCCCAAACCGTGAGATCATGACCTGAGCCTGTCAGAGGCTTAACCAACTGAGCTACCCAGGCGCCCCCAATAAGTAACTTTTTAATGGAATAAAATATGCTGTGCAGAATCGATGCAGGGATTGTTTGAACCCAGCAGTTTCTGAGACCTTAGATTTCTTTCTCTAGGCTCCTAGTGGCCCAGAATTTTAGGGGCCATATTTAGCATTTCAGGCCTAGCCTAATTTGCTCAGGGTCCCTAGGGTTTATTTATGGGAGAAGTGACAGCAATGCAATAGACTAGGGTCCAGGAGCAGCCAGCTGTCACATCCCCAACAACAGAGGCCTCAGAATCCTGCCTGCAAAACAACTCCACGGGTTAAAGATCTCAGAATAGGGAAAGTTGACATTATCTGCAGTGGCTACTCTTTGGTCTAGAAAGAAATAGGACCTGAGACTGAGGAATGCAATTCTACCTGCTAGGCACTGAACACCTTTGTCCAGGGTGCCCTGGCAGGAGGAAGAGGCATGTCCCTTTGAGTTCCTAGCTTGGTCACTGACCTCCTGATATTTCTGGTTGGTGAGACCAGAGGCAGCACTCTAGGTGAATGGACAGTAGGCAGCTCAGCCTTTCAGTCTTATAAACATCAGCGGCACCGGGGCGCCTGGGTGGCTCCATTGGTTAAGCGTCCGACTTCGGCTCAGGTCACGATCTCACAGTCTGTGAGTTTGAGCCCCGCATCGGGCTCTGCACTGACAGCTCGGAGCCTGGAGCCTGCTTCCGATTCTGTGTCTCCCTCTCTCTCTGTCCCTCCCCCACTCATGCTCCGTCTCTCTCCCTCTCTCAAAAATAAATAAACATTAAAAAAAAAAAAATTAAACATCAGCGGCAGAAATACCTGGAGTCCAAACCTCTTCATTTTATAGATGAACAAACTGATACTAATGGGATGGTATGCTCAAGGTCACCTGGACTCTACAGAAGATCTGTTTGATCCCAGTCCTTTATGTGTACATTCCAGCCAGATTAGGGAATCCATGGTGTGGCACCTGTGGGGTAGCTCTCGGTATCTAGGTGGCACTGAAACTTTCTCCTGTGCCTGCTGTATTATGGATACTGAACTTGTCCTCAGTGACTCAGCGCAAGTTCCCTCGAGGCCCCAGCTGCCCTGCCCCTGCCTACTGCAGGGCCCACCCTCCCTGTGGCCAGGCTGATGGGCCTTATCTCTCAACCCACCTGGCTGTGTGCAGCACTCCCACCACCTTAGCCGGGATGGGCTTCTGGACCCAGTGTCCGGTTATTACAGCAACAGCAACAGCGGGTCCTGCTATTGCTTCCCTCAGGTCTCTGTTTCTCTGGATCCGTGAAGAGGGCAAAAGGTGCTGAGGCAGGTTAAGGGACCAGTCTTGGAGTACTTTCCCACTCCAAGGCTCAGCTGGCCACAGGCCAGGGGCTGGCTGAGGTTCTTTTCTTCCAAGCCAGGGATTCTGGTTCTTGGACAAGGTGTTGAGGCACACGAGGAACAGAGGGGACTGTGACTTGGGGACTTTTTCTGCAGGAAGAAAACAGCCCAAAGATGAGAGTGATTCGCGTGGGTACCCGAAAAAGCCAGGTGAGTACGGTTACTGGGCAGAGCAAGTTTGTCACAAGAGTTCTGTGCTCCACAGTATTGCAAGCTGGGGGGCCGAGAGGGTTAGGAATGGAGGAAACTGGGTGGGGGTGGGGGGCTGGGTGTTAAATCCCACGCAGAATGGCATATTGCGTTCTGTGGAGAGATAGTCCCCGGGCTGAGCAGACCAGGCCAGGCCCCTCTCCTTCCTACGTGGGCATTCAGCCACCTCTCTGACTCCAATTCCTTCCGAGTCTCCCAAACCCTGTGAGGGTGTGAGCTCGGGGCAGTGCCAGGGAAGGATAGGACTAATCTGAATGTTTGCCTCCAGCTGGCTCGCATACAAACAGACAGTGTGGTGGCAGTGCTGAAAGCCTTATACCCAGGCCTGCAGTTTGAAATCGGTGAGTCTTCTGGACAGGAATGGAAGCTAAAGGGAAGCCCTTTCCCCCCAGAGGGGAAAACACAACACTGTTGGCTTTCCCTGGACCCAAAGCTTGGTCCCAGTGCCTTTAAGAATTGTTAGCTGTTTCCCCCGCCCCTCGCAAAAGAATTCTTAGCTATTCCCCCCTCCCCCCCCCCAAAAAAAAGAGAATTCTTAGCTGTCCCCATTTTGGAGGGCCATTTCCTCCTCTGAATACCTCTAGCTTTGACTCCCTGGGCTAACCTGGCATTTTGCATCTTCTGCTTTGGGTCTTTTTTTTTTTTTTTTTTTTCAATGTTTATTTATTTTTGGGACAGAGAGAGACAGAGCACGAACGGGGGAGGGGCAGAGAGAGAGGGAGACACAGAATCGGAAACAGGCTCCAGGCTCTGAGCCATCAGCCCAGAGCCTGACGCGGGGCTCGAACTCCCAGACCGCGAGATCGTGACCTGGCTGAAGTCGGACGCTTAACCGACTGCGCCACCCAGGCGCCCCGCTTTGGGTCTTTTTATGAGTGTGTCTGGTCTTCCTAGATCATACATTCCTAGAGGGCAAGGAATTGGGCGGGGGTGGGGGGGGGGTGTCTGTATCCATTAGGAGTCTTAGTACAGTGCTGGGCTCAGTAGGGGCTCATTAAACGCCGATTGATGAGCACGTGACTGATTCTCTCCTCAGTTGCTATGTCCACCACAGGGGACAAGATTCTTGATACTGCGCTCTCTAAGGTAACGTATTCCCCCCAATCCCTTTCCCTCCTTTCTCCTTCCTTCCCCCAAAAGATTCACTCTGAGGCTTTTTCTTGACCGGCAGATTGGCGAGAAGAGCCTGTTTACCAAGGAGCTGGAACACGCGCTGGAAAAGAATGAGTATGTGAAAGACGGGAGAGCATGGTTCCGTCCCAGTCTCTCACTGGGACCCCAGTGCACATCAGAGCTGGATATCAGCTAGACTGGGGGGCTTCAACACTTGGCTAGAAGGAGGCTCATATGTGGGTTTTTCAGACCTCACAAAAGGGGAGTGTCCTGGTTCCTAGCCATCTGGCTGCCTGGAGGGCAGGATTGGCTGGGGCATTGGGGACAGGAGGGAGGGTGGGGAGGAACGGGTCTCAGGGTCCTGAGGTTTTAGACGTGCCTGCTTCCTAATGTGCTCTAAGCACACCACTGAAGTAGAGGCAGGTGTAGGTAGAGGAGGGGTGGGGGCCTGCTGCTGGGATCCCTTCTCCTAGCCTCCCTCTCCCGTCTCTTTAGAGTGGACTTAGTCGTTCACTCCCTGAAGGACCTGCCCACTGTGCTTCCTCCTGGCTTCACCATTGGAGCCATCTGCAAGTAAGAACGCTGCGAGTCGGGGGATGGGCAGGCGGGTAGGCATCATGTTGACCTTTGCTTTTCCCTTTGGGACGCTACCCTCTGCCTCTACGGCTGAGGGGTGTCAGGCATGGCCAAAAACAGAACATGCCAGTTAGTTGGCTATCAAGAGACCCTGGAAGTGACCTTAACTGAGATCTCTTTCTCATTCTGTGACTTTTCCTCCATCTCCAGGCGGGAGAACCCCTATGATGCCGTTGTCTTTCACCCAAAATTTGCTGGGAAGACCCTAGAAACCTTGCCAGAGAAGAGGTGAGTGGGGCCCAGATAGACATCCCGGTGGGACATGCACAGAAGACAGAGGGCTAAGAGGAGGAGGAAAGGAACCATGCCTTTCTTGGGTTAAATCTTATTTTACACCCTCTCTCTGAACAGTGTGGTGGGAACCAGCTCCCTGCGGAGGGCGGCCCAGCTGCAGAGAAAGTTCCCACACCTGGAGTTCAAGAGCATTGTATCCTTTCAGAGGAGGGAGGGGGCAGTAGCCAGGGAGGAAGATGAGGTCCATGGGGCCACTTTCAGAGGAAGTGGACCATGGACCAGCAGGTCTGTCCTCCACTGTCTGCTCTATTTGTCCATCTACCCATCCATCCATCCATCCATCCATCCATCCATCCATCCATCCCTAATCCTTTTATGTTTTCTTAGCCCCAGGCCAGTGCCTGGCACTGGGGATAGTGGTGAGATCAACGATGTCCTTGCTTATAGAGTTATATTTTTGCCTGGAGACAAACAGGCATTGATAATACAGAGTGATACTGAACAGTGATTACTGGGGAACAGGGGAGGTGGAGGGTGCTTCCATTTTTGTTTCATATTGTACTATATTTTGATGTTCTAAATATATCAAATGTTTCATAAAGCTGATTTTCAAAATAGTACATGTTGAGTGCTCCAGTGCATGAAGTAGGGAATTCTCTAGAAGCTTCTAGCTGGAACATCGATAAACACAGACTTGGGGGTCGGGGAATGCTTCCCAGAGATCTTGTAATCTCAGGCAAGTTATTCAACCTGTCTATCATTTTCCTCATCTGTAAAATGGAAGTAATTCTAATACCTACCTCATAGGATTGTGAAAATTAAATAGATGTATGCAAAGCACTTTAGATCAGTGTATGTAGCAATTAAGTGTTAGTAATTAAGTAAACGTTAGGTGTTATCAGTAAGCTGAAAACTAAAGGTGAGATGTTAGTTGGATCCAGAAGGACTCAGGCAGGGGGAGCAGCAGCATGAGGCTCCAAACTGCCCGGCGCTTGTGGTCCTTAGCGTCTCTGCACAGCGGGGAAATCTCAACACACGCCTTCGGAAGCTGGATGAATTTCAGGAGTTCGGTGCCATCATCCTGGCTGCAGCTGGCCTGCAGCGCATGGGCTGGCAGCACCGGGTGGGACAGGTAAGGGGCTGTCCCTTCTCCATCCCCAGTTAATCTTCCCCCTGTTCCTGCCTGTATTCTCTTTCTGAACACCCTGCCTCTAACGGTATGCACTGGAAGTGAGTCCCAGGCTGGGAAGATTGGGGATCAGAGGATAGACCCCCACTTTTGCCTACCTAGGCTTTCTGTGTGGTAGGGAAGCCCCATCTCACTACTGTCTGCTTTTAGTACCCCCAGTTCCACCCTTTTGAGTGCCTATTCTGCCCCTGCAGATACTCCACCCGGAGGAGTGCATGTATGCTGTGGGTCAGGTATGTTTGACCTGGGAAGCCATGTGTTGATGTGCTCTTTTGTTCTCAACCAAAAAGCTGGTCTTGCAACCTTGTGCATAAACATTTCTAGGGAGGGGGAGGGCTTGCGAGATTTCTGGGCTAAAAGAGACCCCAGGGAGCAGGTGGAGGTGGGCTGGTTCCCATGCTCAGCTCCATTGGTTGGGGAAAGATTAGGCCTGATGTCTTAGGCTGTTTTTCCCTCAGGGGGCCCTGGGCGTGGAAGTCCGAGCCAAGGACCAGGACATCCTGGATCTGGTGGGTGTATTGCATGATCCTGAGACCCTGCTGCGCTGCATTGCCGAGCGAGCCTTCCTGAGGCACCTGGTAGGACCTGTGTTCCGGGGATTGGAGGGGTGGGGACTTGAGGAGTTGGGAATAGTCATGGGGGAGATTTCTCAAATTGATGCTCTTTATTTCATGGTAATTCATTCTTGAATGTATAGGCAGGACTGGGCCCCTGCCTGTTTCAGTTATGTCTTCAGAAGTCTATCTCTGAGGGTTCTGGTGACAGAGTCCTTGGAGACACAAGAGTCCTTGGAGTTCACCGGGCAACTTCTCATTGCAGGAAGGAGGCTGCAGTGTGCCAGTGGCCGTGCATACAGCTATGAAGGATGGGCAAGTAAGCACTGTGACATTTGTCCCCGTGCACGTCAAGTTGTCCACAAGAGCCCAGGTTTCTAACCATTTCTCTCAGAATATGCTGAGATAACCGTTTTCTTTCCCAGCTGTACCTGACAGGAGGAGTCTGGAGTCTAGACGGCTCAGATAGCATGCAAGAGACCATGCAGGCCACCATTTGTGTCACTGCCCAGGTGCCAAAGCTGGAGGGTGAGGGAGCGGGTGAGAAACAAACCTGCATGTTACCTCCTCTTTTGTGCTCACCAAATTCCCCCTCCTTCCCTCACTTAGCATGAAGATGGCCCAGAGGATGATCCACAGCTGGTGGGGATCACTGCCCGGAACATTCCACGACAAGCCCAGCTGGCTGCTGAGAACCTGGGCATCAGCCTGGCCAGCTTGTTGCTGAACAAAGGAGCCAAGAACATCCTGGATGTTGCACGACAGCTTAACGATGCCCACTAACTGGTCTGTGGGGCACAAGTGCCTGGGTTGCTATAATGCAGCGCCTGCATCCCAGCCCTAGTGCCCGGGTCTCACTGCTAACTGGGGAGTGATTACCCCAGGGGATTGAACTGCAAGGTCAGAGACTCCCAGGGACTTGCCTCACCTTGGGGCTGTGTGAGTGCCTTGCCTCCTCAGTAGGTGGGGGTTTCATCTCTTTAGAGAAAAAGTTCAAGCCACAGCCTTTGAATGTAACCAACTCAACTAATAAACCAGCTCTGAAGGCGACTTTGCTTTTGGTGGGGTTGCAGTTCAAGGACCAACAGAAAACCTTTTATGCTAGAGGCTGGGACGTCTGTCCAAAGTTCTTCTGGGACATTTTTGGTTTCTGCCACCGTAGTTATTTCAAACAACAAATGGTCTCCCAGGGAACACCAAGAAAGCCGTGATCAGACAAACCTAGGACTTGCCCCTCTCGGGCTAACCCGTGTGTCTATCAGGTGAGCCACGTATCAGATAGCCCCCCTCCCCCACCAGCCCCCACGACCTCAGGAAGATAGGAGTCTACAAAGTCAACCCTACAACTCGTACAGAACGACCACAGACATTGCGTTTTTAAAAAACAATCCTTTAATAAACAAAATTAGTCCATCTGAAACTCCCCAATATGTAAGGTACTAGTCTTGGATGGGTTATAGCTGCAAAATTCCAGTTCCGAAGCTATCGGAGGCTCAGTGCAGACGGGGACTCACGGGCCGGTGCTGGTACGAGGCGCGTGGCCCGGTAGAGTAGTCGCCGGAAGCGAAGTGGGGCGAGCGGCGGAGCCAGAGGGCCCGGCGGCGGTCACACCGCGGGCGCGCGCACACCTCCTGCGGTCCCCACGGCCCGCAAACCCGGGCTCCCCGCCCATTCCCCGCCGCGGGCCGGCCCCCCGGGCGAAGGAGGCGGGAGTCGGGGGGTCTGTCAGGACGAACGGCGATCGGTCTTTCCCGCACCGCGTGCGATAAAGTCCCGGCCCCGGCGCGCGCCTCAGCCCTGCGTCAGAGCTGCGAGCGGCTCTTCCAGAAGGCACCGCGGCCTCACCGCAGCCCACCGGCTGTTCCGGGGCCGGCGCGGCTGAGTCACGGGCGCCGCGGAGGGCAGGTGCGCGCCCCCAGCCCCCTCCCAGCCGCAGTTCTCTGGTCTCTGCGCCAGGCGAGCGGGGCCGCCCCTCGGCCCGAGACACCGAGAGCGAGGACCCGCGAGCCCGCGCGGGGGAGGGGTGGGCCGGGCGGCGGCGGCGACGACAACGCGGGAGGGGGAGCCGAGCGCCGCGGCCTCCCGCCCCGAGCCCGACGTGGCTCAGCTCTTTCCGTGAGGGCTGTGGTGGCCCTTAAAAGGGCCTTTGTGGTGGCATGGGGGGCCGGCTGCGACGCGGGCTCCCCTCAGTACTCCTGAGAGGCCTGGGTGGCCTTCTTGCCGCCCGCCGGCGCCTTCGGCCCCACGGTGGCGCTGGTTTTCTTGGGCAGCAGCACGGCCTGGATGTTGGGCAGGACGCCTCCCTGGGCGATCGTCACGCCGCCCAGCAGCTTGTTGAGCTCCTCGTCGTTGCGGATGGCCAGCTGCAGGTGGCGGGGGATGATCCGCGTCTTCTTGTTGTCGCGGGCCGCGTTGCCCGCCAGCTCCAGGATCTCCGCGGTGAGGTACTCCAGCACGGCCGCCAGGTACACAGGCGCGCCGGCGCCAACCCGTTCGGCGTAGTGGCCCTTCCGCAGCAGCCGGTGCACGCGGCCCACTGGAAACTGGAGGCCGGCGCGCGACGAGCGCGATTTGGCCTTGGCTCGGGCCTTGCCGCCCGTCTTGCCACGGCCCGACATGCTGCGCGAGGTAGAGAAGCGGTGAAGAGGGACGCCTACCAAAAGGCCAACGAACAGCCGCCCGCCGCAGTCCAACTGCTGCCGCGCGCGCCCAGGGGCCGCCCTTATAAGCCCCCAGGGCACACCCCCGCGCCCTCCTGATTGGCCCTTTTCTCTAATACCCGCCTCCGGTTGGTTGCAGTTAACCCTTCAGTGACGTGCCACGACTGAGGGAGCGCGCCCGCCGATTGGTCGAATTTGAAAACCTTTTGCCCGGGGAAAAAGGCGAGGAGGAGTGGTAGCACGCAGCCAGCCAGCCACTCCCTGATGTAGCCAATCTATGTGAAAGGCGCCAGATTTAAACGCTCCAGCTGGAGCCCAGAACCGGAAGACAAAGAGGGTGGAGTCTGAGCCACCTCAAGAGCCTCTGGGAAATCTTTGCGGGCCTAGGAGTTTTCACGGCAAAGGGTCAACACCACCGCCTCCCCTTCCAGGTTTGGTCACCCTCTTTTTTCTCCCTCCTCCCATCCTGCAAAGGTAAAGCTGAAGAGGGAATAAATAAGACGCGCCCGCCACCCCAATTCTATCCCACACCAGAGAGCAGGTAAGTCCAATCTTATGGCCTTTCCTGCTACCTGAAGTAGCGGGACTTCAATATTTATTCAACATATTCTATCCAGTCTCCGTTCTTTGTTCGCTTCCCGATACACTGAAAGAAAAAGGACGGGGCCAAGAGAGAGGCATCCTCTTGAAGGAGGTGCCTCCACCCACCCTCCCAATCTACCCTAAAATGCCCATATAGGAAATACACCTACCGGAACAACAAGAAAAAGACAACACTTTATTGTCACCACTGGAAGCACCTGGCCCCCCAGTCTGCTCTTACTGATCAGAATACTTAATTTATAGTCAGATATCAAGTGATCTTCAAGCCCGTGTCCCTATCCCCAGCCAGGGTTCTATTCTCAGGCCCAACATATTCCTTCAGAGTCAGAGTTGTGGATAACTGCATAAAAGCTGCAGTATCCCACCTTCGGAGGCTGCAAAGACGGGATGGAGAGGGAGAGTGGCAGGTTGAAGGAAGCCATAGCCAAAATCCAATCCACAGTCGTTAGATGTCAATAATCACAGCAGAAAGGAAATGCTAAGTACAAAATCTGGAGGAGAATGAAAGGTGGGAGAGGCCTGGCCAGGAGGCATTTCGCGTCCAGAAAGAGGTGGTGGGCCTGAGTCAGGAACCCTGCAGACCGTGCAGTACAGGGCAATGATCAGGGGACTCAGACATCGTAGAAGAGCCGGACAAGCTGGTACCGAATGGAGAAGGTGACAGCACTGCCGAGGATCTGTGAGGGGAAACACACTAGAGTCAGAACCCTGGAAAAAGGGACACATGGCAGTGTTAAGCCCTTCCCCAACCACACCTGGAGCAGCAGCAGCAGCAAGGTCAGGTTCCTCTCATGCATGGGCCCGAAGACCTTAAGTACCAAGTTGATGAGGGTCATGTTGTTACACTCTGTGAAGGCACCGTCGTCATTCTCATTCTGGTGCACGGTCACTAGCTGGAGACTCTCTGCTACCTGGAAGGATCAGAGGTGGAGAGAATACCAACCATGCTTCAGCAATGGGGATCTGCTTCATGCTTCCAAACTCCCCTTGGATCTGATGCAGGCCTAGGTTCCCCAGTCCCTGAATTCCAGATGGCGGCCTAGAGCCTTACCTCCTTGTTACCCTGTTACCTTTAGAATAAAGGTGCCCAAGAAAGAGAGGCTCTTGGTCTTGAACTTGGAATAGCTCATCTCCAGTTTGCCTGTCTTGGTATTGAGTCTGCAGGGGGAAGAGAGCTTTATGTGACTGGGCCACTACAAGAACTCTCCTCACTGGGGCCAATAGGAAGAGCACTGAATGTGGAAACCAACCTAAGATCTTCTGGCTCTGCTTACTACTGTGTGATCAGAGCTGATCAGATTATGTAGGTAAACGTGCTCTGTAATTTATAAGAGCTAACCACATGGACAGAGTTAGCCCTTCTTTGGGCCCACTCCCTTTGCACAGCATATGTGTAAGGCTGGCTTTTCTGCATCCCGAGTGAAAAAGCTATGATGTCCCTTTCAAGCCCCAAAGTGGCTACCTGGGCATACGGTGGCGAGGGCAGGGTATGATATGCAGGAGCTGAGGCAGTGAGTAGAGGAAGTTGAACACCTGGGGCATGAAGAAGAGTAGCATGGTCTTGCTGAAGTGTCCCAAGATGCCCACCACGGCAAAGGTCATGCCAGCAAAGTAACAGAAGGTATCTCCCACAAACACCCGTGATGGGTACCTGTGTGGGGGAGAGGATCTGAGCCAGGGGCAGGAGGCACTACCAATCTTTTCTCGCACATCACGTACCCTGGGCTAGCCCTGACTCTAGTTCTGGCCCAGAGGAGACTCCAGCGCTTTCAGCAACTGTCCAGAACCCAAAGCCCTGAGTTCATTTCTTTCTGGGGGCTCTGTAGCACTTGTCCGTAACTATGATTGGATAGAGAGTAATTGAAGAATATTACCGACTAAAGACCCGGAAAACACTCACTGCAGGTGTGTACAGGTGTAGCCTCTCCAGTAGGAGGTGGGTCAAGATCAGGACCATACTTGCTACAGATTCAAATAGTTATTACCCCTAGCCGCAGGCCTACTTACCAGTTATGGTAGAGCAATCCCAAAGTGGTGAAAAAAAAGGGTATCATGAAGTAGAGGGAAAAGACATGATCATCCCGATAATCACCTTTGGAAGCAGGGGAAAAAGAAAGCACAAGTTGATAGGTATTTCCCCTGCATACCTTGGTCCTATTTTTGTCTGTCTCTTAAGTTCTGTTCCAAGCTGTATTCTCCACCTCTTCCCAGTCACATTCAAGAACACAGTACCCCTTTTATGTCACCCAGGCAACTCCTAACATTCCACCTTGTTCATGAACCCCTCCTAAATGAGTTACTGTCTTCAATTGGGTTTAGATCATTCACACCGAGGTTTGATATATCAGCTTTACTTCCTAACTGTGTGACTTTGATCATGACCATTTAAATTTTCTAACCCTCAGTTTCCTCAAATGTAAAATACGGTTGAGGAGAATTCGTGCCACATGTTACAAAGCTTAAATGAGATCATGTTTTAAAAATGGTTGGTTTTGGGGCGCCTGGGTGGCTCAGTCAGTTGAGTGTACGACTTCGGCCCAGGTCATGATTTCGTGGTTCACAAGTTTGAGCCCCACATTGGGCTCTGTGCTGACAGCTCACAGCCTGGAGCCTGCTTCAGATTCTGTGTCTCCCTCTCTCTGCCCCTCCCCAGCTTGCACTCTCTGTCTCTCAAAAATAAATAAAAACATTAAAAAAAAAATTTTTTTTAAGTGGTTAGTTTTTTTTTTTTTTTTTAAGTTTATTTATTTTGAGAGAACCAACAGGGAAACAGCAGACAGAAAGGGAGAGAGAGAATCCCAAGTAGGCTCTGCACCATCAGCACAGAGCCTGATGCCAGGCTCCATCCCGTGAACTGTGAGATCATGACCTGAGCCAAAATGGAGTTGGACGCTTAACCTACTGAGCTACCTAGATGCCCCTAAAATTAGTTAGTTTTATTTTTATTTGTTTATTTTTAAACGTTTTTTGAAAGTTTCTTTATTTTGAGAGACAGAGAGAGCGCAAATGGGAGAGGGGCAGAGAGAGAGAGGGAGACACAGAATCAGAAACAGGCCCCAGGCTCCGAGCCATCAGCCCAGAGCCCGACGCGGGGCTCGAACTCACGGACCGCGAGATCGTGACCTGGCTGAAGTCGGACGCTTAACCGACTGCGCCACCCAGGCGCCCCTAAAATTAGTTTTAAAAGGCACTTACTGATCTCCATCAGCCAAAGACCACCAGAAACACACCTGTAGTCAAAGCTGGGTTTACTGACTTGTAATAAGGGAGACACTGGAGACCACACATCACAGGCAACCAGGGGATGCCTCAGTAAGAGGCGCCTATTATAGGATTTAAGTAATTCTGGGCAAAGCAAGGAGGCAGAACTTTGCCCTAGACTGGGTGCTGTCAGTAGAAGTGATTCTGTGATTGAGTATCTTAATTTTATCTAAGAATTAGCAGGAACTGAGTTATCAGAAAGCAGCAGCAACTGCCCATGTTGGCCAGAAGAGGGAGGTCTTAGTCGTTTTTATTAATGCACAGTGTTCTTGCAGTTTGTCTATATTCAAACATGGTTATGGAGGAATCTGGTTTTTGTTTTACTGTGTCATGGTCACAGAGTGACCCTTGTCTGATTCCGAGGTTCTGTGAAATTGCTTACGTTCAATAGGAGAAGACCATAACCTACCTATTAGTGCCAACCCAGCTATAAAGAACGGGGCAGCTATTTTTCTCACATTTAATAAATCTGAATATATTGCTTTTTCCCCTAACCTCCCCAAAGCCAGATATCAGGCAAGTTCCTCAACACTCAGACTTCTCTCCCTACTCCCCAATCCCACCTACCTTCCAGCTCCACCAGATTGAAGACAATGATAGAAGCAGAAATGACTAGCGACTGGCCAGCCTCTAGGCCATTAATTCCTGCTAGGATATTGATGGCATTGGTACAGAACACGGCCAGCAGCCCCATGTAGACGTAGTACAGGATCCCTGGGGGAAGAAGACAGGAGTGTGCCACTCATAGAAATGAGGGTTTAAAGGGATTCTTCAGAGACGAGTGGCGAGGAAAAAGTACAGAAGCAACAGAAAGGATCTGAGACGACACAGGGACAAGACAGGGATACTTAGGGGAGAATCTGGAGCATCAGGAAGGATGCTCTGCTAGGTATCTCCCAGCGTAAGGTGCCCTAAAGTAGAGGCCACAGGGTCAGCAGCGGCAGGGTTACTCACCCAAGTCCAGATGCAGGCCAAGAATCGGACGGAAGGGCTTGGGTACCACAACGGTCGTGTTGCCAAAGTTGGTGAAATAGACCATGAGAAGAGGTAGTGAGGCAGCTGTAGGCAGCAGCAGCTTATGGCGCCAGCGCAGATTCAGTACATCGTCCGCGAAGCCCAGGAAAATCATGCAGCAGATGGCAAGGAGCGCACCTATCAGGGCCACAAACTGGGGGAGGCTCGGGCAGGTCACAGCTCAAGCCTACTCCTACTTCGCCTTTCAAAAATTCCTGTCTTTGCGCTCGTTCCTCAGCCCCTCAACCCAAACCCAAATAACCCCGACTCCCTCAAGTAGCTGCCAGCCCCCAGCCAACAAGCAACCGCCCCCACTCACCCACTTACTTCATGGTGCGGGAAGGCTTTACACTGCTCCTCCACAAAGCAGTTCAGGAAAGGGAAAGGGATGAAGCAGAAGAGGATGATAAGGAAAACAGCACCGCTGATCACTCCCTGGGACTCTGGGCTGTGGCCCAGCAGCAAAAGGGGTGGGCGGGGGGGGGGGGGGGGGGAAAGGAGGAAAGGGGGCGTGGTCACTCACTAGTGCAGGCATCACAGCAATCTAATGGGGAAGGGGGGAAGGGCACCAGTGCTGGAGTGCCTGATACACACGAGGGTCCCCCAAACCACTACCTCCCTTCCCGATGTTAACTAGCTCTGCCCTTCACCTCCCAGAGCCCGGAGCTCTCTGCGGAGTTAGCGTTCCGTCTCCGCGCTCAGGCACCCCAGTTCCCGCCGTTGCCCGGCCCACCCTTTTCCTCTGCCCTTGCCTCCCGCCCGGGACCAGGGTGCCGCCGCTCACATTTGCTGCTGGCCGATTTTGTTGAGGTCCTGGCCACAGAGGCGCGCGGCGATGAAGTGGCCACGGAAGGCGGGGATGAGGGTGACTGTGGCCACAAATCCCAGCAGCGAGCCGAACAAATTCACCAGCAGCGGCATCGGCAACTCGGGGAAGGCCCACATGATGACCAGCCAGGGGGCCCGCTCCGCCGCCTCCGCAGCTAAAGGGCAAGCTGGGCGGGAGCCCTCGGCCCTCAGCAGGGGGAAGTGGCTGCGTCTTCCCACAGCCGCCTGAGCGAAACCCAACAACTCCGACTTGAGCCGCCCTCGGGACTCCGGCGGGCCTCTATAGAGCAACCTCGCCTGTGGCCCCACTGCATTTGCCTTCCCACGGTTTCCTCCCGGATCTTGCTCGCAGAGCAAACAGCGTTGTGGGAGGCGGCGGCGGCCATTTTTAATGCGGGCACGAGAGCGGGAACCGGAGTGTTATTTTAAATTTCACCCTTTTATTCGAGAGTTGAGTCACCACGAGGGTATTGGGAAAGTAATTAAAAAGACAAACAAGAGTGGATACTTTCCTAAGACCATGTTAAAGGTGTACAGCCCAAAGCGGAAAAATTGCTTGCCCGGTTCCAAAATGAACACCTCCTTGTCCCACGTGTCTGACGCCGCTTTCTGTTGGTTCCACGTCAGTTTTAGGTCGGCCGGCCGCCTCAGGTCACATTTAAAGGGCCAGTACCCTGCGTTTCCTCTGGGGTACCTCTGGAGCCGGGAAGATGGCTCCTGGAGGCAAGGGGAAGGGCAGGAGGGACGAGGATGAGGAGCACCCCTGCTCCTGGTAGAAAACTTGTTGCCAACGTAGTCGGAAGCCAAGGTAAAAGCAGCTTGGCTCCTGGAAACGCAACTACAGTTTGGAAGATGATGTAAATTCTAAAGCCCAGACACTTGAAAACTCCCTCCCACTCCATGTTTTTCTTGTCCTTGATTCAGGTACTCTTCTTTCAAAGCCCCACCCGCCTTCTACCCCCGCCGAAGCTGTTAGTTGCCCGGCAACCCAGCGGGGCATTTAACCACTGAAGGGACTGAGAGTGCCCTCAGGTCTTGAATTCAACCTGGTACTTGACTTTCCTTAGTCCTGGAACACTGCATTGTGCCAAGCTCCCAAACCTAAGAGGTGGAACTGGAAGGTGGCATTGGAAAGAGCTAAGGAAGCAGGAGGCTGAGCCCCACACGTGGTTTCCTGTGGGCCTGAGGAACTGCCAGTCAGGTTTCTTCCTTTAGGTTACCATGCCTTTTCCTTGGCACCTGCTTCCTTGCAGATAAGGTTCCCCCGTTTCTTCCCTTTCATTCACCAGCAGGCTTTCAGTGGAAAATGATTTACATTCCACAGAGAGGAAATCGCCACCAGGGAGTACAAAGACAACTCAAGTATCCCCTCACTTTGTCCACTCTCAAAAATGGTGCTCACCGGGGCGCCTGGGTGGCTCAGTCGGTTGAGCGTCCGACTTCGGCTCAGGTCACGATCTCACAGTTGGTGAGTTCGAGCCCCGCGTCGGGCTCTGGGCTGATGGCTTAGAGCCTGGAGCCTGCTTCGGATTCTGTGTCTCCCTCTCTCTCTGCCCCTCCCCCATTCATGCTCTGTCTCTCTCTGTCCCAAAAAAAATAAATAAACGTTAAAAAAAAAAAATAAAAAAAAAAAAAATAAAAAAAAAAAAAATGGTGCTCACCAGGAGTCAGAGGCAGGTTGACTTTTGGGGCCAAAGATGGTCTCTCCTGTCTCTCAAAACCAGGTGTGAAATGTCCCTTCGACTTGAAGGCAGCTGTAATTAGCAAGAAAAAACTCATCTCTGTATAAAATATACTTTATATATATAAAGTAATCCCAGTAATGTACTTGATAGTATTCCACCAGATTGTAAGTACTTGTTATTCCACTGGTAGTGTTTCTCTCTCTCTCTCCCTCTCTCTCTCTCTCTCTCTCTGTGTGTGTGTGTGTGTGTGTGTGTGTGTGTGTGTGTGTGTGTGTGTGTATCGGTGCCTCTTAGACTGGAAACTCCCCAGAGGTGAGTGTTTTCTGTTCTAAGGAGATCCCCATGGGGCTAAGCACACAGATATCTGTATACAAGGCATCATCACACACAATGAGTCTGGGTCTTGAAAGAGGGTCAAATCACAATAGGAGCACACAGAGCAATTAGGGGGAGGTGAGAGGATGTTGAAGAGTAGCATCTCCAAAGATTTCAGTCGGTGGCAAGGGTGGAAGGGCCTCCCAAATAGGGAAAGTGAGACTCCAGGAGCAGGTGGAAAGGAGGAGCTTGTGGGAGCCTCAGAGGAGGCAGCATTTAGTTATCTTGTTGATCAGGAGCAGGTTGAGACTCCCTGGAGGTTTGAGGGAGAGTGTATCTATTTCCTTTTTTGTTAGGAGTTCAGTCCTAATCTTCCTTCCCAACCTGGCATTGGGAACATTTGACTCTTTCTTCTCCAGAGATCATTAGCCAACCCCCCACCCCCCCTGCAACCCCCACTGGAACAGGGTTGGTTGGCGGGGGGGGGGGGGGGCCTTGTTCAACGTCAAGACACTAGGGATTTTTCATCCAATATACATGTTTGCCATCAGAAAATGGTTACTTGGGTACTTACATTATAATCTCAACATTTTTGTACCCATGATGGTAAATGCCCAGTTGATTATCAGACTAGTTAGGAGAAACAAACACAGGACTTGGCCACACTTGAAATTTTGTGGCTTTCCTGGTTAAAGTTCAAAGCATTTGCCTGAACGCCGAAGCTGGTCCTAGAACTTACAGATGAGGTGAGTCCTCAGTAGCTTCTGCCGGTTTCTTGGGCTAAGGAGACAACATTTCAGATGCATGTCTCCTACTAGGGAGCCCTGAGCACCTCCCAGTGAGCAAGGCCAATCTATTGTTAAGTCTGATTCCCTGTCAAAGCCTGTCCCAAAAATGTTTTATAGTGCCTACAAAGTCCATGAGACAGCTTTGGATAGTCTGGGCAATGACACTTGCAGGATCCAGGCTCTTTCCAGGCAGCTGAGCTACGTTTTTCTTTTCTTTTCTTCCCATCTCTCCCCTATCAGTATATCAAAAGTTGTTAGCTGAAAGCAAGCCCCAAGATCTCCCATTCCATTGAGATGAAATGAGTTTTCTTTAAAAAATTTTTTTTTAATGTTTATTTATTTTTGAGACAGAGAGAGACAGAGCTTGAATAGGGGACAGTCAGAGAGAGAGGGGGAGACACAGAATCTGAAACAGGCTCCGGGCTCCGAGCTGTCAGCACAGACCCCGACGCGGGGCTTGAACCCACAGACTGCGAGATCATGACCTGAGCCGAAGTCGGACGCTTAACCAACTGAGCCACGCAGGCGCCCCGAAATGAGTTTTCAAAAGATGGAAACAGTATAGAAATTCTTAGTGTTGACATGCATAATGGAATATTTTCTGTTAGACTTTTTTAAATGACAGGGGCGCCTGGTGGCTCAGTCGGTTAAGCGGCCAACTGTTGATTTTGGCTTGGGTCATGGTCTTACAGTTCGTGAGTTCGAACCCCACTTTGGGCTCTGCACTGGCCGTGCGGAGCCTGCCTGGGATTCTTTCTTCCCTTCATTTCATGTCTTTTCCTCACCTAATGATTAGAAACATTCTAGGGGCACCTGGCTGGCTCAAGCCGAAGAGCATGCGACTCTTATCTTGAGGGCATGAGTTTGAGCCTCACGTTGAGTGATTACTAAAAAAGATAAAAATTAAAAATTTAATA
Organism: Puma concolor; assembly: GCF_028749965.1. Classification (NCBI taxonomy): domain Eukaryota; kingdom Metazoa; phylum Chordata; class Mammalia; order Carnivora; family Felidae; genus Puma; species Puma concolor. The sequence continues at coordinate 100,233,747 of NC_141676.1, read as the reverse complement.
AACTTAAAAAAAAACACATTCTAGGAATCTTTCATCATTTTTGGTGTCCAGTGATGACGCACGCATGGGCAGGACGACAGCAAGGTTAGTCCATTACCAACCATCCCCCCATCATTTCTTACAGTGAATTCCCAGCATCCCAGGCTACCCCACCACCTCCTCTGGCTCAGGAACCCTGTTGCTGACCTACCAGATTCTGCCTAACTCTGCAGCCCTGCACTTTAGAAGGCATTGTTTATTCCCAGATACTCCTTCTTTGGACTACTGACTGGATTTGGGAGGGAGATTAATACCTACCCTGTTACCCTGTGTGCTGAACACTTTGCCATATGTACATGGAGAAGGGCCTCTTGGGGAATGGGGCTTCCTTTTAATTCTGTTGCAAGAGTTTCCTTCCTCTCCCTCCAGAAGGAAATGACAAGCTCCTGTCCCGTAGGGATGGAATCTCCTCCCTTAAATCCAGGAAAAGGGATCGATCCTGAGGCCAGAGTGTACCCATAGCATCATTTTGTATGTGTGTGCACTTGTTGGGGTATCACATATTTGGATGGCATCACATGTTTTGGCTGAATCTATTGATAGTCCAGTGCTACGCTGCCAGCTCCCTTCTCATTACCACCTCTTCTACACGTGCTCCATGGGCAAGAGCTGTTACTATGGAAATATATTATTTTTAAAAACAGAAGCAGCCCCAGGCTTGGGAAATATCTCCAGAACAAACCCACGCGAGCAAGGAGGTTAATAGGGTGTTCCTGGGTCCTAGGTGCTAGGAGAAGGGAGGTGGTGGTGGTGGAGGGAGATTAACATTCCATGTTCTATTCTCAGACTCTACTAGGTTCAAGTTCTTTCTGGTCGGTGTCTCCTGGACCTCCGCGAGGCACTTCTATGTAGGAGGGATGCTCTGCACCTATTTACTCACCCAGGGCCTAGCTTAGGCCAAGAAATGGGAACCAAAGAAGCTGCTGCGCCTAGGGGTGTTGGGAGAAGGAGCCGACGCCATCCACGGAGGTCATGTCCTTAACCCCACATGCGTCCAAACTATAGAAATCTAAGTGCGTAAGGGAAATCAGACGAGATACCTCAAGTGAGCGAAAGTTACTCTTGCTGTGAGCTCGGGGGAAAGGGAGTACCCCTTTTTCAGTATGGGGCGGGGTGGTCAAAGATCCCGCCTATTTTCAACCCCGGAACCTCCTCCCCTCGGCGTAGTCCTCCCGCCCTCCTCTAAGCGCTTGGGCGCCGGGCTCGCCAAGCCCCGCCCAGCGCGGGTGCGGCTCCTTTAAGGGCGAGTGGGGGCGGGGCGCCGGCCGTGTTGTCAATGTCGGCTTTGCGCACGCAGCCCTTCCGGAGCCGGTGCCGGTCCGCGAGCCCCCACGTCTCTGCAGAAGAGTCCCCGCCCGGGTCCAGAAGGGCCCACGCCGTGGGAGGAGTCGGGCGCTGGCAGGCGACTAACCCAGGTCGGACTGCCGGACCAACTGAGGAGGGACCCGGATCACGCAGAGAGGGACCCCGGCGCTGCGAGCCCCCAGGACTCCTCTCATCGATCTGTGGCATCCACTAGTTCCGGACACCCATCCCCGCAGAGCCCCCAAGCCCGCGCGCTCAGCCCCGGGGGAGCCCGCCCCCGCCCCGCGGCCCGCCCGGGCCATGCTCCCCCGGGGCAGCGGCTGAGCCCGTGCCGGGGCCCGGACCGGAGCCCGTGCGGAGCATGGATCCGGGCTGGGGGCAGCAGGACGTGGGCTGGGCGGCCCTGCTGATCCTCTTCGCCGCCTCGCTGCTCACGGTGTTTGGCTGGCTGCTACAGTATGCCCGGGGCTTGTGGCTGGCACGGGCCCGCGGGGGCCGGGGGCCGGGACCCGCCTTAGCTGCCGAGCCCGCGGGCTCCCTTCGAGAGCTGGGCGTGTGGCGCTCGCTGCTGCGGCTGCGGCCGACTCGGGCTGGTGCCCCCGAGGAGCCAGGCGTCCGGGGCCTCCTGGCGTCGCTCTTCGCCTTCAAGTCTTTCCGAGAGAACTGGCAACGGGCTTGGGTGCGAGCGCTGAACGAGCAGGCCTGCAGGGACGGGGTGAGTTGGACAGGAGCACCTAGGTGGTTCCCTCAGCCTTTCCTTCCAGGGCGGGGAGGGAGGGACTGCTCTTGCCTGGAGGGCCAGATGGGGGTGGGGATCAACTGGAGAACCCTACGGCTTCTCTTCCCCTCTGGGATCACAGAAAAGGGTGCAGGTGAGGCTGGAGGTTGTAGAAATCTAGCTATGTCCCAGATCCTCTATTCTGTGGTCAAGGTACTCTCTGGCTGCAAACCCAAGCACAAGTTGCTGTTTTCATAGCAACGCTAATCCCTGGGCCCGAGGGCACTTCCGTGTAGCCTGGGTGCTGGTTGTGTCGGGGAGCAAGGATAGAAGGGAAACAGGTGCACCTGCAGAAGAAATTTGCCTGGTCCTCATGCCACCACACCCAGTTAACATTTCATGCCCCAAATCCCTGGTTTGATCAGGCAGATAGATCCCCAAGGAGCCTGAAATATACACCCCCTCCACCCCCCCCACCCTTAGTAATTTCACTGATACAGTCTAACACACCCTTCTTTTTGCTGACCTGCAGTGTATATATTGAGGAAAAGGTGTTAAGGTGGAGAGCAGATTGACAGTCCATGCCCCTCTCAGTAGATGAGTCTGGAACTGCCTCTTGAGGGTCAGTCACAAACCAGCCCAGCCTACTTCCTCCCATTGCACCATGGGCATCTGGTCTCCCAGGAAGTAGGGCAGGAAGCGTGGTCATAAGACTGAGGTGGGGTGGGAGGTAGAGGCCTCCGTGTCATGGGGCCCTCTCCCATCCCGGCCCAGTATTCTGTCTTCACTCTCACAGCCCATCAGCCCCCTACCCAGAAGGTTCTCCATTTCCAGCTCCCACTAGGGCTTTGCTCCACTAGCTCCCCAGATGCCTGGAAACAAAAGTGGCCACGTAAGAAGTTGCTCAGTCTCCTCTGTCCAGCTAGCCAGCAGAAAGCCAGATGGCATCTGTTAGTCTACATCTTGAACTCATGCCTCCACCCACTTCTCCCTGTACCTTGTCCCTTGGTCAGGAGAGACTCCCCAGGACAGCTGACTCAGCTGGACATTGGCCTCCCTTGCAGGGGGTGGGGAGATTGGGGTTCCTAGCATCCATCTCCCCATCTCCCTGGGCCTGGCCTTCAAACAAGCCAGCTACAGGCGCAGAGAAGTTGGTGTTTTCTGGTGTGCCAGGCACACGGGTCCTGTGAATCTGTTTCCTCCCATCCCAAGACCCGAGGAACGGCTGCCAGCTCAGTGGGTGCCCCTTCTTCAGTTCTCCTTCCCATCCTGCTTTCTGGATGGGACTGCAGTAGGCTGTTTCCACTGCTGTGTAAGAATCAGGAAGCTCTTTCAAGACCCAAGCTAAGCAGCTTTCTGCTGCCTAATACCACCCTGCTGTCTGCCTTGGGGAATTAGCCAGGCCTCTGGAAGCTTGAGCTCTCTGAGCTTGCTTTTCTTGCCAGTGCCTCTGGTAAAGTTCCCCACGCCCATGTGGAGCTAGTCCTCAACCCCAAGAATATAGATAGGGTCATACTCTTGAGCTTCTGCATCCTGTGTATGTAGACGTAGGCTTAGCCTCATTTCTCCAGCTCTTATCTTGAATAAGTGGCCCTATTGCTTTTGCCTTTAGCTCAGCCGAGTCACTCTCTCCCTCACTATACGTAGGTAGCAACCAACACCTTTATTATTTTTTTTTCCCGGTGTGCACCTTTCTCTGGGGGTAGGTTGAGGAATGAAGAGAAAGGTGGGAGGAGAAGAGGGAGGCTCCTAGTATTCCAGGAGGAATCGAGGGTCTTCAGCTCAAGGTGATCTGGTCTTTGAGGTGGTCTAGCTCCTCCATCCTTCCTAGCAACTGCAGGCCCCAGAGAGGTGTGGTTCAAGGGGAACACTCCCTGTCCTAAAACCCTGAGCCAAGAAGGGGCCAGAAGCCAGCCTGCAGCTGAGGACTCCGCAGTGCCAGGACCCAGCCAGCAACCCAGCAGGCCAGCCCTGTGGGGGGCAGCTCCGGAGACCTGACCCTGTGTCCACACTACTTACTCCCTCAGAGTTCCATCCAAATCGCCTTTGAGGAGGTGCCCCAACTCCCACCCAGAGCCAGCATTAGTCATGTGACCTGCGTAGACCAATCAGAGCGCACCATGGTAAGGGGCTGCCGGGCACTGCCTTCTATAGACCCCGAGGGGGGCTGGTCCCAAGAGTTCCCTTTAGTCTGAGGGTTCTTGGCCTGAAGTCTGTGAATGCCTTAGGAATGCAAGGATTGGCTTCAGGAGGTCTGAGAATCCCATTAAAGTTGCATGCGAAATGTAGCACATGTGTGTGTATATCTGCATTTTTCTGGAGAGAGGAGTCTTTGACTTTAATTCTTCTATGGGCTTGTGACCCCAGAAGGGTGAAGTCCCAAGGAAAACCCAGTGGGGAGGGCTCTCTAAAGGGCAGCGCAAAGCAAGGTTGGGCACCTTCCTCCATGCCTGACCCTCCTGGCCTCCGTGCTTCGCTTGTCTCAGGTGCTGCATTGCCAGCTCTCTGCTGAGGAGGTGATGTTCCCAGTCTCCGTGACCCAGCAGTCCCCCGCTGCCGTCTCCATGGAGACCTACCACGTCACTCTGACACTGCCACCAACACAGGTGGAAGGGGATGTGGGAAACTGAGTTGGGCAGGGGGTGGTTCAAGGCCTCAGCCTTTCAGTTTGGTTCCCTCTGGGACAGAATTTGGGAAGGGAGGGTCCTGGGGAGTAGGAGTAGTTGGAGGTGTGAGGCAAGTCAACCCAGCCCCTTTGTCCCTCCTCCGCAGTTGGAAGTCAGCCTGGAGGAAATCCCTGATGAGGGGCTGCTTGTGTCCTGGGCCTTCACTGATCGTCCAGATCTCAGCCTGACGGTGCTTCCCAAGCTGCAGGCCAGGGAGGTAAGGGGGCAGGGCTCGGCGGAAGAGGCAGAGCAAGGAGGGGGTGCGGAGCTGGGGGCCCCACCTCTTTATTCTCCTTTTCTCCCTACAGAGAGGCGAGGAGCAAGTAGATCTCTCCACCATTGAGGAATTGATTGAGGATGCCATTGTCAGCACTCAGCCAGCCATGATGGTCAACCTCAGGGCTTGCTCTGCCCCTGGAGGCCTGGTAAGTAGGCACTCAAAGCAAATAGTCTGTATGCATATCGTCCCCAGGGTGCTATGTCGGGATCCTCGTTCGTTTTCCCTCCTTCTGCTCTTAGGTATCCAGTGAGAAGCCACCCACGGTGCCCCAGGCGCAGCCAGCCATCTCCAGACCTATCCGGTTATTCCTACGGCAGCTTCGAGCATCTCACCTGGGAGGTGAATTGGAAGGTGAGAGCTAGAAGCAGCTGGGGGCCTGCCAGGGCTATGGGTGCAGGTGCCCCCTGCCCTTCTTCCACGGGTGTAGTTTCATCATTCCTCAGTGGCTTCCCATCTTTGAGCATCTTCTCATTTCTCGTTCCTCCCAGGCACTGGGGAGCTATGCTGTGTAGCTGAGCTCGACAACCCTGCACAACAGAAGTGGACCAAGCCCGCAAGTGCCGGTCCCGACGTGGAGTGGACTGACGACCTGGCACTGTAAGGAGTGACTCCTCCAACCCCACCCCTGCTCCTATGGGCAGACTGAAGATCAGACCCTTCCAGCATAGCCTTAGCACGAATCAGCTCTGCTTTCACTGAACTTTGGTGTGAGCCCCCATTGTATGCCAGGCCCTGGCCTAGGTCCTGCGGATACAGACGTGACCAAGATACACCCCCACCCCTGAGTCGATTGCAGGCTCCAGGCAGACACAGATGTATGTAAAGACGATGGTATAAGGGCTCCAGTCAAGATCTACACAGAATGCCGTGGGCGTGCTTAGGTGTGGGGAGATTAATTCCCATGGGGAATAAAGATCAGAGTAGGCTTCGTGGAGAAGGTGGCATTTAAACCGCACCTTAGAGCAAGAAGAGGGTTTCAACAGAGTGTGAGAGAGAAGTGTTTTTGGCAGAGGAAACAGCTTGAGCAAAGGGAAGGGGGTGGTTTGACATGGAGAGACAGGGAGGGCAAACGGGGCAGGATCAGGGAGGATCTGAATGCCTAGCATACTATTCACTGAGCAGAGTTCTGTCCCGTTCTCTTGGGAAGAGTATTTGTTTTTGTTTTTAATTGTTTTAAGATTTTTAAACATTCATTTTAGTTTTTTAAATTTATATCCAAATTAGTTAGCATATATACTTTTTTTAAGATTTACTTTTTTAAAATTTTATTTATTTAACTACTCTCTACACCCAAAGTGGGGTTCGAACTCATGACTCCGAGATCAGGAGTCACATGCTCTTCTGCCTGAGCCAGCCAGGCACCCTGGGAAGAGACAGTAATTTGGAGGGCAGGCTCCATTGGAGCCCTTATTCCACGGGCCTGTGGCCTGTGATCAGTTCAAGGGTGGATTCAGTTTACTAATCTTCCCCTTCCCTGCCCCACCTCCTCTTGGCCACAGGGATCTGGGCCCCCAGAGTCGGGAGCTGACCCTCAAAGTGCTGAGGAACAGCAGCTCTGGAGACAGTGAGTATGGGGCAGGAAGGAGCCCCTCTGGATGGGTGCTCAGTGGGGCCCGGTCATGGGCCCAGCTCACAGTGCTCCCCCTTTCCCCAGCTGAACTCTTGGGCCAGGTCACGCTGCCTGTGGGCTCCCCTTCCAGACCGCTGTCCCGAAGACAGGTATGCCCGCTCACCCTAGGGCCGGGGAAAGCCCTGGGACCAGCGGCCACCATCGCAGTGGAGGTGAGAAGCTGAGCCTGGGGAGAAGACGGGAGGACACTGGGGAAGCACAGTTTTTGAGGCGCCGCCTCTTGGCTCTTCTACCCCTCGGCAGCTTCAGTATGAGGAGGGCTCCCCCCGGAACCTAGGTACACCTGCTCCCTCCACTCCACGCCCCAGCATCACTCCCACCAAGAAGATCGAGCTGGACCGGACCATCATGCCTGATGGCACCATCGTGACCACAGTCACCACCGTCCAGTCCCGGCCTCGTGTAGAAGGGAAACTAGGTAAAGAGAACGGAGCCCAGCTTGAGCCAGGGGTCCCTGGCTGCAGACCCATGCAGGACAGGGAAGGGCAAGGGAAGACCTAATTCCAGCTCCTCCTGTATCCAGCCACATCTTCCTCATCATCTTTCTCTCTCAAGCCTTCTCTTCCATCCCTCCTTTTCCCCGCTGTTCCTATCCTGCTTTAGCACTGGGTCGGCCAGGGCCTCCTCTACAAGACTCTTGTACTTCGCTCTCTTGCCGTTCCTTCCCCCCTGGCCCCAGTTGCCTACTTGTGCCTCCTTCTACCCTTGACCTCCTAGCATCCTTGGGATCCTCCAACAAACCCAGTGGCCTCTGTAGTACTTCTCCCACTCCCAGGGGCCCTCCAGGACATTTCTCCCAGCTCCAGAGGTCTCTTGGGGTTCCCCCCACCCCCAGGGGACCCCTGTGCCATCTCCGTGCACTCTGCATTTTCAAGGTGTCTCCCCATACCCTCAGTGGGTCCCATGCCATTGCCCCACACTCCCCTTGCTTCCCGTGCTGTCTTTTTGCCCCCATGGCATCTTATTAATCACCCATGTGATTAATTGTCCCTTAGTCACCCCTGCCCTCTGAGTCAGCCAAAGCGTGCATCTCAATAAAGACAGTAGGGGGTGGGGGCCACTTTAAGGCACCTCCCGGCTCACTGACCCTCCCCCACCCACCAGACTCCCCCTCCCGCTCCCCGTCCAAGGTGGAGGTGACCGAGAAGACTACGACTGTGCTGAGTGAGAGCAGCGGCCCCAGCAGTGCCTCCCACAGCAGCAGCCGTGAGTGGGGGATCGGGAGGTATGAGTGGCGGTTGGCACTGGAGCCCCAGAGTCAGAGTCAGAGTCATTTTGGGTGGGGCACAGGAGTCCAAGTCCAAGAAGGAGCCACGGAGGAGTCATGTTACCAATCCTCTGTACCCCCAGCAGGGGAGAGCCACCTTTCCAACGGCTTGGACCCTGTAGCAGAGACAGCGATTCGCCAGCTGACGGAGCCCAGCGGGCGGGCAGCCAAAAAGACACCCACCAAGCGTAGCACTCTCATCATCTCTGGCGTTTCCAAGGTAACAGGGCTCTGAGGAGAGGAGCTGGGATAGGGAGAAAGCCCTAACGGGTCAGTCCTGCCCATTAAAATGTGTCCCTCCTGCCAGGTGCCCATCGCTCAGGACGAGTTGGCACTGTCTCTGGGCTATGCGGCATCCCTGGAGGCCTCAATGCAGGATGATGCGGGAACCAGTGGAGGTCCCTCCTCACCTCCCCCAGACCCACCGGCCATGTCTCCAGGACCCCTAGATCCCCTCTCCAGCCCCACGAGCGTCCAGGAAGCAGATGAGACAACACGTTCGGACATTTCTGAGAGGCCATCTGTGGATGATGTTGAGTCAGAAACAGGGTCTACTGGCGCCCTGGAGACCCGCAGCCTCAAGGATCACAAAGGTGGGGAAATATTGGCATGTGCTCTCCACTTCTTCTTTTTTTTATTTAAAAAAAAATTGTTTATTTTTGAGAGGGAGAGAGAGAGAAACAGAGAGAGGGAGCAGGGGAGGGGCAGAGAGAGAGGGAGACAGAGGATCCAAAACAGGCTCTGCCCTGACAGCAGAGAGCCCAACGTGGGGCTTGAACCCACGAACCTCGAGATCATGACCTGAGCCAAAGTTGGACGCTTAACCGGCTGAGCCACTCAGCCACCCCTTTAAATTTTTTTTAATGTTTACTTATCCCCCTCCCCTTTTATGCCCAGTATCGTGACCTGGGTCCTACTGGACACTTACGGGAATGGGATTCTCAACCCAGTTTGCCTTCTCCTTCCTCCCCTAAGGGATCGCTACATTTCCCAGCCTGTTTCAACCAAGCCAGAGTAGAGAAGGGGCACTTACTGCCTTGGGTCCTGGCCTGGATCTGACAGGCACAGGTGACTGGGAGGGATGCCAAAGGATTTCCCTTTACCTCTGTTCTTCTTTCTTCCTGGGTCTAAGCACACCCCTTCTTTCCTTTCTTCTTTTTTTTTCTCTCCCCCCCCACCCCCGCCGACTTCCATTCTGTACTCGCTTTCCTCTGAGTGTAAGGAATCCTACGCCCAGTCAAACCTAGAAGTGTCCTTCTAGCAGTGACACAGCCCGTGGATAGTCGTGGTGCTTTTCTAACTTCTAAGGATGAGAGGCTTTGCCCCCAAACATCTTTATCCCTCTGCCAACGAGTCCGTCAACCACACATGTATTTTAACTATGATGTAAGCCTGCATCACTTCTTGGGATAATGAGATTCCTAAGTCCAAAGCCTGCTGTGTAAACACTTGTCTCATTATACTGGTCCCAAATTTACCTCCTTGAAGTTTTCCAGATGCAGCTTCTTGCTCGCATCCTGGAATTTGGCCACCCACCTTATCCTTTCATGATTTTTATGGGCTTTTAGAAATGCCCTCTGCTCCGTCTTTTCTTTCCAGAGTAAAGAGGTCCATTTGTCAGTCTGTCCTTACAGGGAAGCAGCCCTGTGACATTCCTCCTCAGCGGCAATAGTTAGACTTGCCCACAGAATCCCATGAGTGCCACCATTTTTTCCTCAGGAAAGATAAGAGGCATTGTTTTGTCTCTATTTTCTTTCCTAAGGAAGCCTGGCTTCTAGGCGAAGGAAAGGTTCTGTTCTGTATCTTTGACCCCTCCGTGCTTGGTCCTTTCTCTGCTCCCCACCTCACCCCATGCCTGTCATACCCCTCTGTCTGCCTCAGCCTCCCCTCTTCCCCCACAGTGAGCTTCCTGCGCAGTGGCACGAAGCTTATCTTCCGCCGGAGGCCTCGACAGAAGGAAGCTGGTCTGAGCCAATCACACGACGACCTCTCCAACACGACGGCCACCCCCAGTGTCCGAAAGAAGGCTGGCAGCTTTTCTCGCCGCCTTATCAAGCGCTTTTCCTTCAAATCCAAACCCAAGGCCAATGGCAACCCCAGCCCCCAGCTCTGAGGGCCCTCCTCACCTTTTGAGCGAGGAGAGGGCAGGAGTCCTCTCAGCCCACCCTCCACATCCTCTTCCATTCCCCTTCCTGGATTCCCAACAGTCTGGGCCAGGGAAGCCCTCTGGGTTCCAGGAAGCCCTGTCCACCCTGGGCTGTGGGGCCAGTTGGAAGGGTGCTTACAACGGGAAGCATGAGAGAGGTGGGCACCTGTTGCTGAGAACACAGAAAAGGGAGTGGGTGGCTGGGAACAAGAGGAGGGCTCTGCCCCTGCACTTGTGGGCATTCCTCGGAACCGGTTGTGCTGTCGACATTGGCCCCTCAGAGGAGTCCCAGGGTGCTCAGCTCCTCAGCTGGTCCTTCCTCCCCTATTTATTCTCTTTTCTATTTATATGTGTGGTCCAGGACCCTCAGTGCACAGACGAGAGAGGGCATCTCTCCCAGGTGACCCTTCTTTCCTGTCCCAGGAAGGTAGGCAATTCCCTTTGGGACAGGACTCCCTTGTCTCCCTCAGGTCCCCACTCTGACCAGCACCAGTGTCTGCCTCTGAGGACATTGGCAGCTCACAGAAAGCCGGGCCGGTGCCCGGGCTGGGGGGCAGGTACTCCCCACCTCCCTGCCTCCCCTCCTGCTCCTCGTCCCTCCCTCCCTTTATTACCGTTTTTGTACTTGATGCCTTCTCTGTGAGCAGTGGCTCTGTTGGAAGGAGGGAGCCCAGAGCTGGGTGGGAGCCTTCCCCAGAGCGATGGCTCCAGGGGCTTTACTAAAGACTGATGATGATGGAGCGAGAGCAGGGCTGCACCCTCCGCGTGTTGGGAGATGATGATGTCCATTGCTGTGTGATGGCTTGGAATTTAATTTATTAAATTAAAGTCAAATTGGAGTTTATAAACTGGACCACTGGTTATCCTTTGAAAGGTGAGTGGGCAGCGAGGCTGTGGGATGGGTGGGGTGAGAGGGTCAGAGACAGGGGCCCAGACGGTGAGGTGCAGTAGGCGACCCACGTGTTGGGGCTGCTAAGAAGTTCCCGTGGGGAAGAAGGGACCTAGAGAGGATGAGGGAACGGGCCTTTGAGGGATGATATTGTAGCAAAAGAAGGCCATCAGAGAAGAAAAAATCAATTAGGACAGGCATCTTCACTCCCCTTTCTTGAATAGGCTGTTGCTTCCCTGATAGAACAGAATCCTAGGCAGGGACTCTGGCTCTAGACTGCCTAGATTTGAATCTCAGCTCCTGTAATTACCTGCGTGACCCTGGGCAAGTTACGTTACCTCAGAATGCCTCAGTTTTTTCATCTGTGAAATGGGAGCCGTGATAGTAGCTATGGCTTGGTTGTGGCCGAGAAGCAAATGCGTCGAGCACTCACAGTTTTGCTGGCATATGGTCGGTGCTGAATAAGTGTAACTGTTGCCTCAGAAGAGACAGATTGGGAGGGGGAAGTCTTATAAGGGTTTCATCACAATGAAAGTCTTTCATTCCTAAGTTTGGGCAAGGTTCAGGGAGCTAGGGATACTAGCAAAATCTACACCCCTGGTCCCTGTTCTCTGGGACCTTCCACAGGACTTGAACTGGGTAAGCTGCTACAGGGTGTCAGACAGAGCCCTGGACCAGGGACAGAAAGCCTGAGTGTGCCACAGACACACCAAGTGACCTTGGGACAGACCACTTCTCCTTTCTGGAACTCCACTTCCTCATCTCTAAAATGAGGAGTGGCCTAGATAACCATTCAGGTCACCTCCAGCCTCACCATTCTGACCTACATCACTGGGGGGGTTAGGGCACATGCCTTTGGGTAGGCAGCACAGGACTGGCAATATTCCCCACGTTCCTGTCCATACTAGTCACAGAATATGGGATATTTAGAAAGAGTGGTAGAGTGTGGATATTTAGCTAATTTGTATACAGTGATACGCTCAACTCTAGGTCACGAGAACTCAAAAGAGATTTATCTAGCTATTTCGCCTGATCTAAAAAGTGCGACTCTTAGTGGTCCACACAGGAGTGGCTTGCTTACCAGGATGCCAAGGTAGCCAGACACACTGATCTCGAATTTTTACAAGAAATTTTTGTCACGGGGGGTGGGGGGGCGAGCGTTCAGATTCCCACTGCACCTGCGGATTGAGTGGATGCTAACTGGAAGCTGTACTCAGCTTCTAGTGTTGAGCTGCCCGGAGCTCAATGGAATCATCTATTTTATGGTAAAGAACCTGATCACATTTCAAAGATACAGGTGTTTTTACAGGAACACAAAAGAAATACAAAACATCACTTGATAACTTTATTCATTTTACACTTTCGGAAGAGAGCCACAGCTCTGGAGGAGTAGGAATTATGCTTTTAAGTTTTTGTGGCAGCTCTTACAGACCAAATCTGAGGATGTGTCTGAATTATCCGGCCAAAATTGTAGCTTGTTTTCAAGAGAAGCAGATTGAGATGGAAGTAAACTATGCTAGACAGCAAGACTCAGTCTCAAATTTCGAAGACATATGTGTGGATTCCAGAGCTATCCTGAAATTTTTGCTCTGTAAAAATCGTTTTGGGTCTACGTAGTTCTGTGAATGAACTTTTTCTTCATGCAATTGCTAAATTAAAGCTAAGAACCATCTTCAGTGGTGTAAATTTGAATTAAAGTAAGGTTGGCATTTTGTGAAGTATTACTCTATGCGCTTTTGAAGGAATGAAGTTGATAAAATATATTTTTGTTACTTCTGGATTGTATTTTAAAAGTCCTGTTTTAAAATAGGGACAATAATGTAATTCGCTGTTGTTAGTAACAAACTTCATGCACGAATTTCAGATTTTACTATGATGCTTATTTTTAATAGTATCTTCTATTGAACATTTAATGTGTTTCCTGATGATATGAATTACATAGGCTTATTTTTAGGTTAGGAAATACAGAAAAATGTAACAAAATAAATATCAACCCCAATGAACTTTACTAAGGTACATTATTTAACAAATATGTCTTGAGCCCTTAATGTTTCAGCCACTAGACTAAGTGATGGAGTATGAAGGTGAAGAACACATACAATCCCTGCCCTCCCTTACTGGAAGACTTCTTGGAAAAAGAAGCATATTCACTGAGACCAGAAGAATGAGTAGGCGTTAGTCAAATACATGCCAGACTGGGGAGAAGGGAAAGACGGTACCAGGCAGAGGAAACAAGTACAAAGCAGAAAAAGTAAAAGGCAGCTAGGTGTGGTAGAGAAACCGAAAGTAACTCGGGGCGGGAGAACAGAAATAGAGGACTAGGACTCAAGACACCATCGAAGTACACAGGACTCAGATGCTGAAGGTTCTAGAAAGCCTCACTATAGTTTGGGCCGGGGGGGGGGGGGGGGGGGGGGAGGGGAGCGGTGTGTGCCCCGAGGCCACAGAATGCCTTTTAGCGTTTAAAGCAGGGTGGTGGTTTGATTAGGTCTCCGTGGGGAATGGCTTAGAGGAAAACAAGAGTGCACGCAATGGAACCAGTTAGTGTAGACATCCGGGCTCCACGTCGTTAATAGACTAGACAGGGAGCGGAGAAGGACCGGGAGGAGGGGCAGAGGGGGCTGAATTCGAGAGCTCCGGCGTGTGTTTAAGGACGTAGAATTCAACTTGGAGGAGGGTCGCACGTGATGCACGAGACAGAAATCAGGGATGACTACCGGGTTTCTGACTTGGAGTGGGTGGATAACATGGTTGCTTACCGAGCCAGGGAACAGGAGAGGTGGGGGGCGGGGGGAGAGAAGACGGCTCAGGAATGCCGATATTTAAGAAATCGGAGTAAGAGAACGAAGGATAGAGGTAGGACCCTAATTTGGGCCGGGCGGGGCTTACAGCCGCGCGCACCCAGCCTCACGCGCCGCCACCGCCGCCTCCTCCTACTCCCCCTCCCTGTGCTCGCGGGCAGCTTAACACAGTAACCCACGCGACGAAGGAGATGCCACTCGGGACGCAGCTGGAGCCCCGCGCAGGCCCAGTGGGTGCCGAGCGCGGAGCCTGCGCAGTTGGGGGAAGTCGGGGCCTCGGGATCCTCGCCCGCACCTCGCCTGGAACCCAGCGGCTGCAGCAAAGCTGCCATCCCCGAAGCCCGCCGCTCCTTGCTCCCGCCCCTTCCGTATTTTGGTCGCGCACGGGTTCCGTCAGTCGTAGCGGCCATTGGCTGCTAGAGGTATCCGAGAGCGATGATTGGCTCTCGGTGGCCGTCGCTCAAGCGCCCTTCCGGAGATGGTCGGGGGTGGGAAGAGCTGGAGAGACCCGGGAGCGGAGGGACGGTAAATTGGCTTCCGGCTTGACTGGGCGGCTTTGGGGACGCTCTGAGTAGGCTGCTCAAGCCAGGCTCTTCCCTAGTCACCTTGGCTAGGCTTCGTCTTGTAGCTCGGCCACGCCGGTCGGCCTGGCGCCTGCAGCGCCCCTGGCCCTTAGTCCCTAACCCCAACTCGAACCTCCCTGCTTTCTCGTGTGGGGCTTGGCTGCTGCTGAGACGTGGTCACCGCCATGCCTTAATGCGGGAAGCACTACGAGAAACCTGCGGGGCTGCCAGGAGGGTCTCCTTTCTTCTCTTCGAACTCTCCCGGTGTTTCAGGGGCCCGATCCCGGCCGCTCAGGACAAGTCTTCCCCGCTTCGCCTGTGCACTGGGATTTCTTTCTGTCCTGACCTCCCTCATCGGGTGCTTTGTTTTGGCAGTTGTCTTCACACGTCAGAGTCATCTCTTCGGCCAGATTGTGAGTCCTTAGGAGGTTCAGGACATCAGTCCTTTCTTTTCTTGACTATCGTTCAGGGTTAATTTGATGCCTTGCGTTAAAATATATACTCAAGTATTTGCTGGTTGTTTCTTACTGTGACCCCTGATGAAAAGAAGTGTTGGGAATCCGTCGGGTTGTCCTTTTGTTGACCTTTTTGTAGAATTCTGCTTAGATCATCTCACCGTCAGAAGCAAGGATACAAATAGCTGACGCTTGTTGAGTTCTAGGGGTGTGTTATGCTAAGCATTTTAATCTACATTATCTAGTTTAGTCCATAAATCAATCCAGTGAGACAAGTTTAATGATTCCTCTGCTATATGGGAAACTGAGGCTTAAGTAACTTGCCTAGGGCCCCACAGCTAGTAAATGTTGGAGCTTTCTAACCAGTTTTGTTGACTCTAACATCAGCTGTGATAGTAGTATCCTGTTTTACATTTAGAGAAACAGGTTCAGAGAAGCTAGGTGATTTATCCAAAATAAAATAATAAGTCATAGATTCACGTAAACATTAAAAGAGCTTGTATTAGGATGTACTGGCCCTGAAGTTAGAACTGAACAGGGCACAGGCCAGGCTTTCTAGGAGCTCACAGTTTATTGGAGGAAACTGACAAAATAGCTACTTAATGAAACATGTTTGGGGTATTGTGTATACAGATATGAGGTCTGTGGAGAGGAAGGAATCAGACAAGGAGTGATAAGATGGCAGATGTAGAAAGAAAATGGAACCAAATTCCCTGGCTTTGAATTCTGTCTCCATCACTTCCTAGCTTGTGGCTTTGGGTAAATTATTTAACCTATCAGGGCCCATTTCCTCATTTGTGAAGTGGGATAATAGTGGTACTTCCCTCAATAGGTAGGTGGTTGTATTAGTGAGTTTTTATATACATAAGATTCTTAGAACAGTGCTTTGTCTACAGTAGGTACTTAATGTTACATTATTCTAGGCAGAGTAAAATCATTGAGATGGGGAACTTGAGCCCAGGTTTTCTGACAACTTGTCCATTGCCCTTGCCAGTATACAAGTTGCCTCACTTTGCTCACAGAAAGAGGAGTGGTGACCAGATTGTCACTGTCCCACTGTTCCCCAGGCTAGAAACAAGTAGGACACAGGCAAAGAAAGTAAAGGAAGCTGGGGGACGACAAAAGAGGAATTCAGGGGGGCGCCTCGGTGGCTCAGTCAGTTAAGTGTTTGACTTTGGCTCAGGTCATGATCTCACGGGTTTGTGAGTTTGAGCCCCACGTCGGGCTCTGTGCTGACAGCTCAGAGCCTGGAGCCTGCTTCTGATTCTGTGTCTCCCTCTCTCTCTGCCCCTTTCCCACTCGCTCGCTCTCTCAAAAAAAAAAAAAAAAAAAAAAGCGGGATTCGGGGAGCTTTGCCTAAGGTTCAGGTCGTTCTCGATATCTAGATAACCCATCTCCTGGGTCTTGCCCACCAGTCAACAACAGGTGGGTGTGATGCGGTTTCTGCCCAGAAGCAGCTAAGATTGTCCCATTGGGTAAATGAGAATAGAACATATCAAATGACCATGAGTGACCATGGGCAGCATACAAATAGGTCGAGATTTTCTGGCATTATCTATGCCAGACATAGAACCAAGAGGCAAGCATAACCTGAGGGTGGGTAGTTTTGGAAAGCTTCCTGGAATGTGATCAGATGCTGACATTTATTGAGTGTCTGGGGAGTACAGAGCTCTGTGCTAATGTTGGGAATAGGCAATGAAGGGGTGATGGTCCCTGCCCTGAGAAGCTCCTAGTCTGGGGGAGACAGACCTTCCATTCCACTGTAGCAACACCATAATGAAGGTGTGCACAGTGCTGTGGGGACAGCAGGTAGATATTCCAGCTGCACCTGGATGAATTGGGAAAGAACTCATCAAGGAGGGGACATTGGGCTTGAAGGGTAGGGAGAAGTTTCTCAGGCAGAGAGCTTGAGGAGAACGTGATGTGTTTAAGATAAAGTTCATTGAATCAGAGAGGAAGAGGAACGAATGAATGGGAGAGGAAGCCAGAGCAGCAGCATGGTGTAGAGGAGGAGGGTGTGATCTTTGGGTTAGAGTCTGGGCGCTCTCACTTTGAAATGAACTTTGGAAGAGAAGTTTCCACAGGGCTGACTCATGGTAGGCCCTCAAGAAGGGTTAGTTTCTTTACCCAGTTCCTGGAGAAGTAAGTTGAGGCCAGTTGAAGAGCTTTGCATGCGGTACTAGGTGGACTTGAATCCCGTAGGCAGAGAGTTAGAGGAGGTTTGGGATGTTGTGTCTGCCTTAGGAAGGTGTTCCCTACTTTTCCTACCCCAATGTTATAAAAACAGTGAACGTTTTATCCTGATAAGGTTCACTGTTAGTCTCGAGCAGCCCAGCAGCCCCATGGACATCCCAGAGTGTCCGAGGTGACTGGCTTCTCGGAGGAGGGGCAAAAGCCTTAGATTAAAAAGGGGTTTCTCTGATAAGCAGTTAGGTATAAGAGGTTCTTGAACTTGTAGTCATGAAGGATTTCACGTGTTTTGTTTTTTCTGTGTTTTTTTTTTCTTTTTCTTCTCCATGTGTAGTAAGTAAAGGCCTTTCCCAGAGTTCCCAGCTCTGTCAGGTAGACCAGTGCCTTGCTCCCTTCTAGGGCAGCGACAATCAGTTAACATCCGCCCAGAGGTGACACACCAGGCAGAGTCAAGGCCTCTTAGTGTCCTCTCTTGTCCCTGGACTTTTGCTTTCACTGTTGTCCTCTGTCATTCTGTTTCCTTTTAATGAGGGAAACTATTCTTTTATTGTTCCACAAACTGTGCTTCTGGAACTGCCTGCATCAGAACTGGGGTGCCGAGGTAAAAGGGCAGATTTCTAAGCTTAACCCCAGCCTACCTGAATCCGAATCTCTGGCAGGGTGTCTAGAGAACCCTGCAATTGAATTCATATTAAAGGTGGAGAACCTGCAGGTTCTTATTCAGCTTTCTTCAACAGGCATTTGTTATAGGCCTAAGCATGACTAGCACTGTAAATACCC
Organism: Puma concolor; assembly: GCF_028749965.1. NCBI lineage: Eukaryota > Metazoa > Chordata > Mammalia > Carnivora > Felidae > Puma > Puma concolor. Next base: position 100,216,018 of record NC_141676.1, on the reverse strand, counting down.
AAGGTACGATATCAGCTAGACAGATAAGGCCTCTTTTGTTCAAATGGAATCTGTACTTGACCCTTGAACAATGTGGAGGTTGGGGTGCCAACCCTTACGCAATCAAAAATCCATGTATAACTTTTGACTCCCCCAAAGCTTAACTACTAATAGCTCTACTGTCGGTTAAGCATCTGACTCTTGGTTTTGGCTCAGGTCATGATCTCACGGGTCGTGAGTTTGAGCCCCGCATCGAGCTCTGTGCTGACAGTGCAGAGCCTGTCTCTCTTAATAATTAAATTATTCTCTCTCTTAATAAATTCTCTCTCTCTTAATAAATAAACTTAAAAAAATATTGTCTTATGTAAAAACAACAACACTGCAGATGTTACATGTGTTACTAACACTAGATGTCAAAAATGAAAAGATGACAGTCTGTAGGTGTGTGTGTAAGTTTTGATAAATTTTAACTTAATAAAAAATTTTTTTAAGTAATCTCTACACCCAGTGTGGGGCTCAAACTCATGACCCCAAGATCAAGAATTATATGCTCCACTGACTGAGCCAGGCTGGTGCCCTGATAAATTTTAACTTTTTTAATAGATTTGTATATATTTTATGGTATTAAATAATGAAAGACTGGTGTCTACATATATTTTATGTGTTTGTGACCTACCTTTTTCTTATTTTTTTTAGAGACAGTGTGAGCAGGGGAGGGGCAGAGAGAGAGGGAGATAGATAATATGAAGCAGGCTCCAGGCTCTGAGCTGTCAGCACAGAGCCTGATGTGGGGCTTAAACTCAAGAACCGCGAGATCATGATCTGAGCCAAAGTCAGACCCTTTACTGACTGAGCCACCCAGACACCCCTAATTTTTAAAAATATTTCTAGGCTACACAGTTCATTTGCAAAGTTTTTCAAATTGTTGCAAATATCCCAAAATTTTCCAATGTATTTGAAAAGTATTTTAAAAGTCTGCATATAAATGGACCCGCACAGTTCAAATCTCTGTTCAAGGATTAAATAGACATTTTAGTTCAGAGAATGTCAGGGGAGTGGTGAGTAACCACTGGATAGATTAGGCAAAGGCTGATAGTATGGCAGTTTGAAAGTCTGGTGGGAATTTAGGACATGATGCAGTGAAAAATAAAGAGCTTCTGGGCTCATCTGTAAGCCGTGTGGAAAGAATATGGACTTTGGAGTCAGCCTGACGTGACCCTACCACACGAGTAGTGTGTGACCTTGAACAAACCAGTTAACCTCTCTGAGCCAGAGGTTCCTATTTGTAAATGAAGTCAAAAATAGTACTTACCTCATAGGGTGGTGTTGGTAATTCAGTGACATAATATAATATGCTTAGTATGATGCTTGACATATAGTTAAGTGTGAAATTAACAACAAAAGGTTTTGCTATCCCCGTTTTGAAGATGAGGATGTTCAGGAACAGAAGGGTTAAGTTACTTGGCCAAGGTCACACAGCTAGTAGGTGGCGGACACAGGAGTCTAGATTTGAAGTCTCTTCCTTGTCCAGAGCCATCTCTTTGAACCTGTGCGTTGTTCTGCATCCCATTGGAATAATTAATTCCTTCTTGGCCAGTTGCTCTGAAGCTTCAAGAGAAATGGGCCTTTAAAGTTCTTAGCTCAGTGCCTGGCACACGCTCAATAATGTTAGTGTGTTTTTCCCTTCCCAAGAACGCCAGACAGCTTCCAGGGGTTTGAGGAACTGCTACTCCATCCTTATTGAAAAAGCACAGGGTTTCTCACAGGTCACGGGAGAAGGTGCCTGCTGCCGCCTCTAGGCAGCCTGTCAGCCCAGCCGTTCACCCCCTGGTGGCGTTTGGGTGGAATCCTTGCAGCTGTGGGTTTCTTTCCACTCTAGGGTGAAGGCCATGCCGCCCCCTGGGAAAGTTCCCCGAAAGGAGAATCTGGGGCTACAGTGTGAGTGGGGGTCCTGCTCCTTTGTGTGCTCAGCCATGGAGGAGTTCTGCGAGCATGTCACTCAGCACCTCCGGCAGCACCTGCACGGCTCCGGGGAGGAGGAGGATGAGGAGGAGGACCCACTTGGTAAGGGGGCAGGACAGGAGGGGGAAGGAGCTCAAGGAAGGTAGAACGTCTGACTTTCCTTTCCTAATTGTGCTTGTTTTGCTTATAAAAGCGTTGTAGATGGGAATGCAAACTGGCGCAGCCGCTCTGGAAAACGGTGTGGAGGTTCCTCAAAAAATTAAAATAGATCTACCCTGTGACCCAGCAATAGCACTGCTAGGAATTTACCCAAGGGATACAGGAGTACTGATGCATAGGGGCACTTGTACCCCAATGTTTATAGCAGCACTCTCAACAATAGCCAAATTATGGAAAGAGCCTAAATGTCCATCAAGTGATGAATGGATAAAGAAATTGTGGTTTATATACACAATGGAGTACTACTTGGCAATGAGAAAGAATGAAATATGGCCATTTGCAGCAACGTGGATGGAACTGGAGAGTGTTCTGCTAAGTGAAATAGTCATACAGAGAAAGAGAGATACCATATGTTTTCACTCTTAATTGGATCCTGAGAAACTTAACAGAAGACCATGGGGGAGGGGAAGGGGAAAAAAAGGGAGGGAGGCAAACCATAAGAGACTCTTAAAAACTGAGAATAAACTGAGGGTTGATGGGGGGTGGGAGGGAGGGGAAAGTGGGTGATGGACATTGAGGAGGGCACCTGTTGGGATGAGCACTGGGTGTTTTATGGAAACCAATCTGACAATAAATTTCATATTAAAAAAAAAAGCATTGTAGACTCATCATAGAAAATTCATTCAACAAGGAAATGTGGGACGAATCTGAATCCGCCAGCCTGCCATCAAAAGGCAATTAGTGACATTACTTCAGTGAATGTTCTTTTGACGTCTCTCTGCATGCAATAATAAATTAGATAAAGATGATTTTCTTTTTTAAAAAGGATCATATTATTATTATACAAGCTGTCGACAACCTGCTTTTGTGCTTCTCTGGTAATGCTTCTCAATTTTTTTTTTTTCCACTGCAACTACCAGATAGGCATGGATTTTACTTCCCAACCCCAGATAAAAAGTTTAAAAAATACTTGAAACAATACTTGCTTTTATTAAATGTTCTCTCAAGTATTCTTATTCTTTTTCATTAAAAAAAAAAAAAAAAAAATGGGGGGGAGTGCCTGGCCGGCCCAGTGGGTAGAGCGTGTGACTCTTGATCTCAGGGTCATGAGTTCAAGCCCCACGTTGGGCCTGGAGCCTACTTAAAAAAATAAAAATTGGTTTGAGCCTCCCTAAGTTGATGTATTCAGTCACTAACAGGTCACAAAACCATTTTAAAAATTCTGTTCTACACAAAGTACAGAGGCAGCTCTCCTTCCCCAACCTCAGATTCTGTTTTAAGTCTAGTGACTATGAAGCATAAGTGATAGTTTCAGAAGTCAAACAGTACGTACACAAAAGAGAAATTAGGGGGTTATTATGTATTTCAAAGTAGCTCCTTTTAAAAACAAGTAAGCCCCTGTAAAGCATTGAAAATGTGCTTCGAGAGAGATGCACGAGAGCCAGGCATTGGACTGCCGCAGCTGATGGCTTTCCCGGAGAGGGTGGATCTCAGGCAGAATTTGGAGGAAAGAAGGACCTGTGGTCCGACGGGAAGGAGTGAGGGGTGTCCCAGCTTGGGAGCCGGCAGCGCACGCCAGCCACACTGTGAGTTTGTGGCTCTGGACCTTGCACACACCCTTCCCTCTGCCTCGACCACACTTCTCCATCTAGCTCACAGATGCTCGCCCTTCGGATCTCAACGCAGCGACACTTCCGAGTCCTCCATGCCTACATCACATGGGCTCTGTTTAATTATGTTTCAGTAACCCGCACCCCCTGCCCCCTTCATAGAACTCGGAGCTGGCTGCAGTTTTAGATTTATACGTGGGATTACTTAACTAACCTTTCCTCTCCCTGACTGAAAGCTATCGTGAGGGCAAGGACCGGGACTCTTTACTCATCAACCCCCCCCCCCACCCCCCCAGTGCCTGGTGCACGATTGGTAGTTGTTAAATGCTGGTATTTGCCGAATGAACTGTGGTAATTCGGTCAGAGTGCAGCCTGCTCGCTCGCCGCTAAGTGTCACAGGTAGAAGGAGAGCTGAGCTTTGGAAGGTATCAGACTTTTCCCCCTAAACCCCTTTCCGCAGAAGAAGAATTCTCCTGCTTGTGGCAGGAGTGTGGCTTTTGCTCTATGGACAGTTCTGCTGACCTCATCCGCCACGTCTACTTCCACTGCTACCACACCAAGCTGAAGCAGTGGGGGCTGCAGGCTCTGCAGAGCCAGGCCGACCTCAGCCCCTGCATCCTGGACTTCCAGAGCCGCAACATCATCCCTGACATCCCTGACCACTTCCTGTGTCTGTGGGAGCACTGTGAGGTCAGCGGGCAGTGCTGGGCGTAGGGGTGGAAGGAAGTTGGGGATCTTTGCTCAAGATGCCTTGACCCTCTCAGGGATGCCCTGCGTCTGCCAAGGTTCCTGCTACTATGTCATTTCATTTCCGGGTGGCCCCCATGCTCAAACTTTCTCAGGCCCACCAAGTTAGTTTGAGAGAGCGCCAAGAAACCCCCTTTGGGCACGTCGGTGTAAAAGTCCCTCTAGCCACCCTCGGTCCTAACCCCAAGTTGCCCCTGGCACAGAGTTCCTTCGACAACCCCGAGTGGTTCTATCGGCACGTGGAAGCACACAGCCTGTGCTGTGAATACCAAGCGGTCGGCAAAGACAACCAGGTGGTGCTGTGTGGCTGGAAAGGTAGGGCCACTCCTTAACGTCTTGTCCTTAAAGAATCCCTGGGGGTGGTAAGGGGTTGGGTTGGGGCGGCGGGGTATGGGACCAGTCCCCCAGGGTAAGGTCGGCTGCTGGCCGGAGACTTGATGTCAGAACTGCCTCTGGGCGTTTGAGCCTGACTGGGCTTTCCTTCCCAGGCTGTACCTGCACCTTCAAGGACTGCCGTAAGCTTCGAGAGCACCTCCGCAGCCACACCCAGGAGAAGGTGGTGGCCTGCCCCACCTGCGGGGGCATGTTTGCCAACAACACCAAGTTCTTAGATCACATCCGTCGCCAGACCGCGTTGGATCGTAAGCAATCAGAGAAGAAGGGGAGTGGGTGCAGGCCGTCCTTGCGGTGGGGGTAAGGGGCATGTTCCCGGGAGAGGGGGCCACCGAAGGCATCTGCAGCCTGGCTACATCTGCCTCTAGGACTCAGTCACCTGCCACAGTGTGACAGGAGAGTCATTAGGTGCTCTTACTGTTCAGTGCTTACTGTGTGCCGCATCTCTTCCCAGTGAATCCTCGCAACCCCATGAGGTATGCTGCTCCTCCCCCTTTCTGCAGGTGAAGAAACCGAGGGCCAGGTTAACTCACTTACCTGAGGTGGCACAGCTAGTTAGGGGTCAAGCAGGGATTCTCATTCAGGTCCTCGACTGCAAGCGCCATGCTCTTTCCATGGTCTGTGTCCATCCCTGGTTCCTGAGCTCCCCCTTTCTTGGGTGGTTCTCCTCTCCCGGGCTTGCTCTCCTGTCTGTGCCTCTCCGCCATCCTCCGCAGCCCAGGCTCTCTTCTGCCTGCCCCACTGTAGAGCAACGCTTCCAGTGCTCTCACTGTTCCAAGAGATTTGCCACGGAGCGGCTGTTGCGGGACCATATGCGTAACCATGGTGAGCGGCCGGCACCCCCAACCTCCTTGCCCACCCTCCAGGTATCCGCTAGGCCCCCGATCACAGCCTCCTCTCTGCTCCTCTCAGTGAATCACTATAAGTGTCCTCTGTGTGATATGACCTGCCCGCTGCCATCGTCCCTCCGAAACCACATGCGCTTTCGCCACAGCGAGGACCGGCCTTTTAAGTGTGACTGTTGTGAATACAGGTAAGGGGAACCAGGGGCCAGAAATGGGAGAACCCGAGGTCCAGGGTCCCCCGTGCCCTCCCACCGCTCCTGACCTCTCCTGGCAGCTGCAAGAATCTGATTGACCTGCGGAAGCACCTGGACACCCATAGCAAGGAGCCAGCCTACAGGTGTGACTTCGAGAGCTGCGGCTTCAGCGCGCGATCCCTCTGCTCTATCAAGTCCCACTACCGAAAAGTGCACGAGGTGAGTTGGGCGGTCGGTGGGAGAGGGCAAGTGCAGGTGTGGGGGAGCCCAGGATGCAGAGCTGGCCTCACTCTCCCTCCCCTCCCCATCAGGGAGACTCAGAGCCGAGATACAAATGTCACGTGTGTGACAAATGCTTCACGAGGGGCAACAACCTCACCGTGCACCTTCGAGAGAAGCACCAGTTCAAGTGGCCCTCAGGACACCCCCGTTTTCGGTATGTCTCTGAACCCTGCCCCGTAGGTTCGCAGACCTTCCCCCCCCCCCCCCCCCCCCCCCGATAACCTTTTCAACAAGTTAACCTTGAATTTGAGGATAATTGGATGTCCACCATCTCCGTTGAGGTTCGGGGAACCCTGAGAATCAGTGGTGGAGCAAAGATGAGTTTTGTGACCTTTGAATGGAAGGCACAGTGCCAAAGCCCTACAGCCAGAACCGGAGCCTAAGGGCCCTCATCCGTAGCCCCAAGGCCATCTCCTGAATCCTGTGACACTCCCACCCTCCAACACAGATCATTTCTTTTTCCCCCCTCTGCACCCCCTCCCTCCCTCCCTCCCTCTCAAGTTTCTACATCAAATTTTCCATTTCGAGTAATGCTCCCTCCCTCTTGTCATTTCTTCTGCATATTCCAGTAAAGACCCCTCTTGGTCTCCAACTCCTGTCACTTAACATCCCAGGGCTTCTCCCATCCCTCGTGTTTGTCCCGTAGCTTGCCGGTCTCTGGACATTTCTGCGTCCCCCCCGCGCGTGTTTGCTGCCCCCCATGCTCCCGCTTCCCCAGGTACAAGGAGCATGAAGATGGCTACATGCGGCTGCAGCTGGTTCGCTATGAGAGTGTGGAGCTGACACAGCAGCTGCTGCGGCAGCCGCAGGACGGATTGGACCCGGGAGCATCGCTGAGTGAGAGCAGCCTGCAGGGCATCATTCTCGAAGCAGTGCCAGGGGAGCCGGGACCCCAGGAAGAGGCCGAAGAGGAAGAGGAGGGTGGGAGCGGTGACGGCACGGCCCTCTCAGCCTCTCAGGACACTCCCAGCCCCGTCATCCATGTGGTGAACCAGACCAACGCCCAGGGCGAGCAAGAGGTTGTCTACTATGTGCTGTCCGAGGCCCCGGGAGAGCCCCCCCCAGCCCCCGAGCCCCCCTCAGGGAGCGTCATGGGAAAGCTTCAGGGAATAGCTGAGGAGCCACAAGTCCAGATGGTGTGAGGGCTGCAGAGCCTGACCATTCCTACCCCAGACCCTGGCGTGTGAGCCAGGCTGGTGGCAGTGCCCCTAGTGGGCAGCCCCTGCCAACGGATGCCTTTAAGGGTGGTGCCGAGAGCTGTGTGGTGCACTCTGGACCCGGCTTGCGTCATTCAGCGGATCCAAAGGACTTCCTTTTCTGCCAGACGGCGCTTTGTGGGGACCTGAGAAGTTTGGGTTCCTTGAAGGGGATGCGCTGGTTGTGTGTGTCCTCGTAGAGGGGCTGGTATCAGGCTTACCCATAACCCCCTAGTCACTCTGAAACAGTGAGTAAAAGCCCCCGTCAACTCGCACCCATTCCCGTCCTTAGGTCCAGGGGTGACACATAACCGGTTCCTGCGAGGGCCTTTTCCTTACAACCAGCCAAGGCAGCATGAACCAGGCAGCCATCTCCCTCTAAAGGGCTCCTGCGATCGCAAGGACTTTCATGGTTACCCTCAGGGATGGGATTGGAGGCACTGAGTGTGTGTGTAACGGTTGTTTTGGTAATAAAAGAAACACGGGCTCTTACTCATGTCTTCCTTATGCTTGGTGGCTCTCAACCAGATAGGAGATGCAGCTGCCCAGAAGAGGAGTTGACTCATTAGGCTTGTTCTCCTTTTAGTGACTGGGGTTTGTTTTTGTTTGTATCTTTACTCTTGCTCCCCCCCCTCCCCCCTTGGTGAAACTTCTCCATTTCTTCTCAGAGCACCTGCTGTCTCCATGGAGGTCTCAGGCGTAGGCTGTGAGCGGGCAGTAGGAACACTCCCTCTAGAATGCACGATCGGCTGGGAGACAGGAAGGTAGGGCACCTGGCCACGGCCATGCCGTCTGAGTCCTGGTTAGAATCCAGTGTCTCTGGGGCAGGGTCTCTACCTGTGGGGCTGAGGAGGAAGCTGGGACGGGTGGTGGATTTGGAGGCCCTAGGGAATGGCAGGTGCTGTAGGTTTAAAGACCAGGTTAGAAAATTGTGTCTGAATGTACAGTTTCCTGGGGAAAGGGTCTGTTTTTCACTAGATTCTCAAAGAGGTTGAAACCCTCCAAAAAGAACCATTTCGCTTGGCCTGTCTAGCCACTTCTGGGCACCCTGTGTCCATTCTTGGGGTCGCTGCCACTCTTGAGGTCAAGGGAATACTCTCAGGGGTATTCGTGGGCAGAAAGCTGCCCACAAAAGATTTCTGCACCTTTTTGAGAGGACCGAACTTAACTCTTACCGCAAAAACAGCATGTGCCTGTTGCAGGAAGAATTTAGGAAAAGAACAAGCTTTTCGTTAATTCCAGCCGCCGTTTACTGAGTTCCTTCTATAGTCCGGGCGCTGTGGCAGGTGGTAAAGATACAGTAAATGATGAGTAAAACCCAGAGATGAGTGACACTCTCTGCCCTGAAGAGACTTGGAGTACAGAGACAAGACCAAAGTAAGTGGAGGGTTGGAAGCCTACCAGAGTTCACTGAGGAGGCTCAGAGGAGGAGGAGACCGCATTACGTGGGCGAGGGATCAGGAAAGGCTTCATCAAGGAAGTGATTAGAGCTACAAGGTACAAAGAGGTGGACACATTGTTCCAGGTAGAGGAAACCAGGTCTCTACACCTGAAGGAGGACTCCGTGGCCTGCAGCACAGGGCAGTACGCCACGGGGAGAGACGAGACCAGGAAGGAAGGCCGGGCCACCCAAAAGGATCCACGTGAGGTTTTAGGACGGTGATTCTGCCAGTGATGAGGAATACAGATTGGAACAGTGAGAAGTTAGGGGGCTGCTGGGAAGAATTCAGGCAAGAAACAGTGAGGGCTTTAAGGTTATGCCCGTGTGGATGTTCACGTTGCCTCTACGAGAGCACCTTCGAGGAAATGGCAGTGTGGAGAAGAGAGGAAATGTGAATGAAAAATGTGCTCAAGCAAGGCCATCTCATTCCCAGGCTCACTCCTCTAGGGTCTTGTTCTGATTTTGCCACCCACGCCCTGTCCTTCCCCTAAACAAGTATCCACTAACCCCAGCAGGCCTTCAGTTCGTTGAAGACAAGCGAGGCTTCTTTGGGCCTAAGTACCCTCAGTTTCTTCTATATCTTCTCACGTCACTTAATTTGGGGCCCCTTCCACCCCACCTCCTCTGGGCCTGTGTTTTTGGTGGTTACACATTGTGAAGCCACTGCCCTCTAGAACCCCTGTCTTTACATACTTTGTGCTGCCCAAACCATGCTCCTTCCAAGGTATGCACTTGTTACCTTGGTCTTAACAGCAGGCCCCCCTGTTTATCCTTATTAAATTTTGTCTTGTGAGATTGGCACCTGTCCCCAAGAGGTAGATTAAAAGGTTGAATAAAACAGGGCCAAAGACAAACCCCAAAGGCAAGTCCTTAGAGACCTTTCTCCTAACCATGACCAGATGAAGACTTTAAAGACTCCAAACCTTGAAAACACACGGTGGTGCCCCACTTTCCATATACGATTCAAATACAGTGGATCCTTGAACAATGCGGGGGGTGGGGGCGCCGACTCCCCCCACGTAATTGAAAATCCATGTGTAACTTTTGACTCCCCTAAAACTTAACTGGCGATAGCCTGCCGTTAGCCAGAAGCCTCATCAATAACGTAAGAAGTTGATTAACACGTTTTGTATATGTATTATATGCTGTGTATTCTTACAATAAAATAAGCTAACAAAAAAAATTTTTTTTTAACGTTTTTATTTATTTTCGAGACAGAGAGAGACAGAGCATGAGCAGGGGAGGGGCAGAGCGAGAGGGAGACACAGAATCCGAAGCGGGCTCCAGGCTCCGAGCTGTCAGCACGGAGCCCGACGCGGGCTCGAACCCACGGACCATGAGATCATGACCTGAGCCGAAGTCAGATGCTCAACCGACTGAGCCACCCAGGCACCCCCTTGCTGGTGCTCTAAGCAGTGGCTCAGGCTGCCGCCTCCAGCATCCCTGATGCCGTCCTTTCCTCAGTTGAGCAGTGTCTTGAGGATCAAGCCAATCCCTTATGTAAAGTACCTCCCTTACCAGTCTTGACAGTTACACCCACACCAGATCTCATGCTCTGTACCATGGGGACAGCGGAAGAGGTTCTGGCTTGCTACTGCGTGAATCCAGTTCTTCGGGGGAAGGGGATTCTGGGCTCAGCATGCATAGGTTAGAAAGCACCGGAGCTAGCATGAGGGGTTATTGAATCGAAGCAACTAGAGCCCTATGGAAGGATATCAGAGGCTGGGGCTGGGTCAGCGCAGGACTTTGGAGGTAGGGCGATGACACTGCTAATTTGATTACCTTAGGGTTTCATCCAGAGTCAGCCCATACGTCAGACATCATGGTGTCTGAAGATTAAGGAGACAACCTACCTTACTGTCCCTTAAAGAGTGGGGGTACAAAGAGAAGGCAGGCGGCCCAGGAGTGTGGAAGCGAATGCTTCTTTTCTCTTACTTGGGGCAAGTCCACAGTCTTCAGAGAAGAGCACAGGAGAGCTGACTAAGGTATAGAAGAGAAATGTTTCCCCAAGATGAGGGGAGGGAGGAATGGTCATGGGGAATCAGGTCATTTCCGTAAGGTTACGACCTATCGAATATAGGTATAGTGAATGGTAGATGAATGGAGGAATTTTGCTCAAGGGCAGGAATCCCATGACGCACTTCGGGAATAAGGAGCACAGCCGTCCTGTTCAACAGCAGGAGTTGAGGCTGAGAGGCAAGGTTGGTGGATGCCGGCAACTCTTCACGCTTGATAGCTTGCATTTCTTGACCGGGCAAGGAATGGAGAGGACAAGTAGATAAATGACACTTGGGGAAGGAATGGAGACACCCCTTTTGAGCAAGGGAAGGAGGGATGAATGGGAGGGGTGAGAAAGCTTTCACATCTGTTGTCTGTATTTCCTTGAGGAAGTAGGAATTAAAGTTTTGAGGAGAGTGATAAGAATCGCCATTAAAGGATAAAAGAGTGAGATCAGCTGATGGTCGAAGGCCAAGATCAGGCACTGGCAAATTCACCACAACCAGGTACTTTTTTGTAGCAGATACCAGCACCCCTGGAGCAAAAGCAGAAGACAGACCGCTGGGTTGACCCACAGCCAGGACGTGGATGGCGTCGGGCCAAGGAACAGGGTAATTAGAGCAGCTGGAGAAGACTGGACAGGGAGCCCCTGAGAGACCAGAAGGTAGTGGTTAGGATCAAAGCACTGGAGGTTAGGATCAAAGCACCTGGCTGGCTCAGTCGATAAAGCATGCAACTCTTGATCTCAGGGTCATGAGTTCAAGCCCCATGTTGGGCATAGAGCTTACTTAAAAAAAAAAAAAGCCAAAAAACAAAGCATTAGAAGTTCCGATGAGGCTTCTGAAGATTAGAGGGCAGAGGGGAATGCTTGTGGTCAGAAAGGGGACATTTTTAAATGGAACTATTCAGAGTCCACAGTACATCTAAAAGAAGTAGGCTGCTGTGAGGCGCCTGGGTAGCTCAGTTGGTTGGGTGACCGACTTCGGCTCAGGTCATGATCTTGCAGTTTGTGAGTTCGAGCCCCGCGTCGGGCTCTGTGCTGACAGCTCGGAGCCTGGAGCCTGCTTCGGATTCTGTGTCTCCCCCCTCTCTCTATCCCTCCCCTGCTCACACTCTGTGTCTGTCTCTCAATAATAAATAAACGTTGAAAGAAAGAAAGAAAGAATGAAAAGAAAGAAAGAAGGCTGCAGAGTGGAGACATGTCACAGGAGTGGGAAGAATCCAAAGGAAACACCTACCTGCAGAAGCCTTTGTGCCCCCTCCAGTGGAGTGGGTCCTGTCTCACAAGGGGAACCGATGCCAGAGAACCACTAGGTGATACCCGCTCAAGGCTGGTTCCATGCAAAGGACACACATAACCAAGAGGTGTGGTGGAGGTTCAAGTTGTAAGGGAAGAAACAAGTTGAGGGGGGTGTGTGGGATCAGAAGGAAAAAGAGAGACTCTTGGGTAGTGACCCTTGACATTTTGCAGCTTTGGAGGTCCCCTCATTTTCTTCTTAGCAAAAGGGGGTGGTACAACATAGCAGGGGAGAGATGGAGAGGTATGTGTTACACTTTAAAAAAATATTTACTTTTGAGACCGAAAGCGAGGGGGCATGCAGAGAGAGAGGGGGACAGAGGATCTGGAGTGGGCTCCATGCTGATAGGCGAGAGCCGAGAGTCAAGAGCCTGACGCAGGGATCGGGGCTTGAACGATGCGGGTCTCAAGGGGTCTTGGGGCTTGAACTCTGAGACCATGACCTGAGCCAGTCTGATGCTTAACTGACTGACCCCTTACTTACTACGCTTTTTTTTTTTTTAAGTTTATTTATTTATTTTGAGAGAGAGAGAGAAGCAGAGCACGTGAATGGGGGCGAGGCAGAGAAAGAGGGAGGGAGAGAGAATCCCAAGCAGGCCCATGCTGTCAGTGCAGAGCCCCACACGGGGCTTGAACTCAGGACTGGTACGATCATGACCTGATCGGAAGTCAGACGTTTAGCCAACTCAGCCACGCAAGTCCCCCTGTATTTTTATAATTTTAAAAGAATAAAGATCTTTTAGAAAGCAACAGCAGGGGCTCTGCCTCGCAGGTACCCCCCTCCACCGTCCAGATTCGAGCCTACGCCCATCTTTGCTTCCTGCCTTGGGTAGGGGAGGGCTAGGGTCGGCCTCCCTCTTAATCCACCCCTCATTCCCAGTCCTGAGCTGCATTTCCCCCAGTGGCCAGCAGAGGGTCCTTCTATTGATAAACACATTTTAAAACCATTCTTGCCGAAGACGAGAGACTAGTGCCGTGGGCAAAGGAGGCCCCGCGGATGAGTGGCCTGGGGTGGTAGGAACAGAACTGAGTTGGTTCCAGAGTCCCCAGTCCAGTTCCTCCCCCGGTCCCATAGGACACTGCTACCCCCCTTTTGCCATAGGTACATAAAGCTCCTTACCGACTGCTTCTCCCACAAATCCCTGCCCAGAGCACCCGTCTGCTAGATTAACTCCTGGCACTAAGCTGAGACAGGAGTTTTCTGCTTCTGCCTTGTTCCTCGTAAGCCAATTATCATCAACCCTTACCTTTCTGGGTCTAAGGAGCCTGCCCTGTTTGGAGGCTCCCTCTTGGGAAGGGGGGGAAGGGTCTGGGATGGGAATTGGGGAGGTCTCAGAGAAAGAAAAGGGTCAGTCTCAGGGAAGGGAGGAGGACTATTTGGGGAAGAGGGAGCAGGTCCACTCTGAGGGAAAGTCCTTGGTAGGTGATAGGGGGATTGTTCTGGGAATGATGAGGTCTGGACTGAGGAATGAAGGGTCTCTTGAGCAATGGTTCTCAAAGTGTGGTCTCTAGACTAGCAGTATCAGCATCACCTAGGGACTTATTAGAGATGCCAATTCTCTGGCCCCACTGCGGATGCTGAGTCAGAAAGTCTGGGGGTAGGGCTAACAATTTGTTTTAACAAGCCCGCCAGATGATTCTGACATGGATCCCTGGAGCCATCACATCAACTCATACTTGTGCTTGACATTTCTGAGCGTCCGTTTCCTTATCTGAAACACGGGAGGATAATATTGACCTCATAAAATTGTCATGCGGACTGGTTAGACCATTCAGGCAGCTGATAGCTATTGAGTACTTTCTGTGTCCAAGTTCTAGGAATCCAGGGGAGAAAGTTACAGACCTAGCTCTTTTCAGAGGTCACGTGGTTATGCCAGGTGCCTAGCACATAGTAGGCATTCAATAAATGTAGTTTCCCTCCTTTGCCGAGAAAATGGAAGCTTCTTCTGGGGGAAATAAAATGAACCATGGTAAGCCTGGCCTGGAGAGTAAGGATGTATGATCTATTCTTGAGAATAAACACTAAGGTCTTGGACACTTGAACCTCATGAGACTCTTTTGAGGCCGATCTGCAGGAATTTTTATCATCTCTATTTCATGGATAAAGCTCAGAGAGGTGGAGAAAGTTGCTTAAGAACACAGAATGAATCAAAGCATCAAAATCAGAAAGCAGGTAACTGACTCCAGATTCAGGACATGGAAGATGTGTTCACAAAATGGGGAGAGGGTGCCCCCAGAGAATGGCAAGGTCTGTTCTAGGGAAGAGGGAGGACTTTCATGGGTCCATGGCACGTGTTCAAACCCAGGGGATGGAAGGTTCAATTAGGGCAGGGGCTCTCGACTTCCTACCCAGTGGGGTCCACCGGGGAGCTTTTTAAAAACACTAAGAGCTGAGTCCTGAGATCAGGACTAACTGGTTTGCGGTACTATCTAGACATATTTTCTAAACATCCCCCAAGTGATGTTTAACTCGTAGCCAAGGCTGAGGACCACGGCTCTGGGGCATGGGGCGCAAATCCTATGGTGTGGAAAGCTGATGGAACACTTGGAAATGTTGGTCTCTGAAGCTGGGGAAGCCTGTCCCGAGGAAAGGGGGACACGGTGTTCCTAAGAAAGGGGAGAACATTTTCCTGAGAATTGGAAAGTTGTACGCCAGGGAAAGGAGGGGAGTGTCATTAAGATGTGGTTATCTTGGGAGAATGGAAGAGCCTGTCTAGAAAACAGGAGGGAGGGAGGGAGGGAGTCCATTTGAGAATAGGGTTCTGAGAGGCCCCATAGCAGGTGGGTAAAAGCAAAAACTTCAGGATTCAAGCCCTGTTCTGCTGCTGACTAGATGTGTCCTCTTGGGCACATTGCTTAACCAACCTCCTTATGCCTGTCTTCCTTCCTTCCTTCCTTCCTTCCTTCCTTCCTTCCTTCCTTCCTTTCTTTCTTTCTTTCTTTCTTTCTTTCTTTCTTTCTTTCTTTCTTTCTTTCTCTTTCTTTTCTTTCCTTCCTTCCTTCCTTCCTTCCTTCCTTCCTTCCTTCCTTCCTTCTCTTCTTTCCTTCTTTTAAATTTATTATTTTTTAAAATTTACATCCAAGTAAGTTAACATGTAGTGCAATAATGATTGCAAGAGTAGAATCCAGTGATTCATCCCATATGTGTAACACCCAGTGCTCATCCCAACAAGTGTCCTCCTTAATGCCTCTTGCCCAATTAGCCCTTCCCCCCCCCCCACTCAAAACCCCTTCAGCAACCTCAGTTTGTTCTCTGTATTTAAGAGTCTCTTATGGGTTGTCCCCCTCCTTGTTTTTATATTATTTTTGCTTCCCTTCCCTTATGCTCGTCTGTTTTGTATCTTAAATTCCACATGTGAGTGAAGTCATATGATATTTGTCTTTCTCTGACTAACTTCGCTTATTATAATACACTCCAGTTCCAACCACGTTGTCGCATGTTTCTTTATTTCTAAAGAGAGGTTGTAATGCCTGCCGCATGAGGATATTGTGAGAATGAAGTCAGATAACGCCAGGTCCATAATGATCGCTCAATGAATGCAACCATTGGAGACGGGGAGTCTATACTAGGGCATTGGAGTTAACTTGGAGAACGGAGGGTCCATCTGGAGAAGGAGAACGTTGGTCCTGAGGAACGGCGGTGATGTAGGGCATGGGGTGGGGCGGAAGGTAAGGAGGGCTGGATCCGAAACCCACTGAACCTTACAGTTACAGGGTGGAGCCTGGTGATGTCTTGAAGAGGCTGCCAGCCTCGGGGCGCTCATGCGCTGGAGAGGCTGGAGGAGGGGCTGATGAGCAGGGGAGAGGTTTGACTGCTAGTAACCTCTCAACTGCTGCAGTAAGAAGGTGGCTGCAGCACCAGCAGCCTCCCCTCCCATCTGTCTTTGCCCTGTGACAGGTGGGAACTTAAAAGCTCAGGTCACACGTCTCAACTGGCTAACCTACTTACCCCTAGAAGACTGGGTCTGGGGCAAGCAGGGACCAAGAGGAGCAAGAGTAAGGAGCAAAGCAGGGGAAAGCCCCAGAGTGTTCTGGAGACCTGCATTTGAAGGCTTGTGGGGTGAGGGAGAGAACGCATATGTGTGCTAGGAGATGCGGAAGGCCGTGTCTGTGAGCCCTGTACATGCCCTGGCGCATATGTGCTTGTGTATAAGGCTTGTGCCTGTCTTAAAGGCCTGAATTTGCCTGGGAGAATAAAGATGTCTGAAGCAGGTTGAGCTCTAAGTACCACCTTAACCTTGGAGCTCCTTTCAAGCTCTCCCAAGGCATCCACTCTCCTTCCCTTCTTAACTAGTTTCCTCCAGCTTAGAGAGGGAAAGTGGGGGTGGTGTGGGGAAAGGGGAGGAGGATATCCCAAGACTAGCTTTCAAAGCCTTTTATCTAGTTTGGGGAATCCCTGGGGGAAGCCTGAGCTCAAGGGCCAGAACCGAGGGAAACTGATGGCGTGTGTGTGTGTGTGCGTGCGTGCGCGCGCAGTCTGACAGCTTTCACAATCCCTTGAGAGAGATGGCATTTGCACCCTAATGCCCACCCCCCACCCCATATACGCACCACCGTCATCTAGTATGTAATCCAGGGACTTGTCCCCACTGCACGACTTCAGCTCCTTTCCTGTCTTCAAGTTGGCCTTTCGTCGCCAACCCCCCAGTCCCGGGGCCACACCTGCGCTGGCTCCGGCCTCCGCGTCGCCGGCACCGCCGTCCCCTTCGCCTTGCTCGCCCCCCGCCGGCTGCGGGGCCGCGCGGGCCCTTTAAGAACAGCGGGACCGGCGAGCAGTAGCTGGGAGCAGAGCGCAGTCGCCCGGCGGGCTCGGGAGGACACAGCGCCCGGGACCGGGCTCCGGGAACCGGGTGTGCGCAGCCCAGCCGAGTCGGGGCGCGCCCCCCTCGCCCCTCCCCATCCTTGTCATCTCTCGGCGGACTGGGGCCCGGGCCCTCCCCAGTCGCCCGCCCCGCCCCGGCCCCGCCCCGGCCCGCGCCGCCGGGACCGGGAGCCGGGCCGCGGTGCCGCAGCCGGAGGCAGGTGAGAAGGGCCCGGAGTCTCCATCCCCGGCCCGCGGCAGCGCCAAGCTTCTCGGTCCGCACCGGCCCGGGGGCGCATCAAGGTGACTAGGCACGCGGGAGATGGGGAGGGGGGAGCCCGCCGCGGGAGGCTAGTTGGCGCGGCGGTGGAGGGGGGGAGGTCTTGGGTGCGGGTGGTGCGGCCGCCGGGGCCCCGGGGCGCCGGCGGGAGGGGCGGGCCGGGCGTCGCGCCCGGGGATGGGGAGGGGGATGCTGCGGGAGGCCCAGAGCCTCCTCTTCCTCCGTCTTCTCCCCGGTCCGCCCTGCGCGCACCCGGCTACCCAGACCAGCTAGCGGGCAGCCTCCGCGGGCCGCCCCTTCCCTCCTCCCCGCTCCCCAACCCTCCAGTCCCCAGGGGCTGCTGGCCTGCGGGGTAAGGAGATTAGAGCCACCGCGGGGAGGAGGGAGCGGCTGAGGGCTTGTAGGGGTCGGGCTGCGGCCAGGCTGGAGCCGGAGCTGGGGCTGGCCGGACCGAGGAGAGGTCGGAACCGAGCGTTGCTGCGCCCGGAGTGGGGGGCAGGAGGGGGGCAGACGCTCTGGCGGTGGGGAGTGGGGTGCTCTCCGTAGCAGATCTGCCCTGAGAAAGAGGCGGGGAGTGGGGGCGGGGGAGCATTAGAAGGCGAGGGAGGTTTGAGCCAAGGCTTGGGGGTCTCCGCCGAACCGAGCAGGCCCTCTCCCTGCAGGCCGGCGGCGTGATGGCGGAGAAGGCGCTGGAGGCCGTGGGCTGTGGACTAGGACCCGGGGCCGTGGCCATGGCCGTGGCGCTGGAGGACGGGGCGGAGCCCCCGATGCTGACCACGCACCTGAAGAAGGTGGAGAACCACATCACCGAAGCCCAGCGCTTCTCCCACCTACCCAAGCGCTCAGCAGTGGACATCGAGTTCGTGGAGCTGTCCTATTCCGTGCGGGAGGGGCCCTGCTGGCGCAAACGGGGTAAGGGAGCAGTCTGGTGGGGAGCTGTGGAGCCCCCAGGAGTTGCCTCGTGGAGAGCAGGAGGTCTGGGAGTCCCCTGTTCCGCACCAATGGGCCCTGTGGGAGCACTGAAATCTCAACCCGCTGGCTATGCACACAGTTGAGGCGGCGGGGCTGTGCTCCCCCCACACCCGCGAGCACTGTGTGGGACTCTAGGTTCAACTGGCTACTGGAGCTTTCTCCCCCTAAGTTGACATGATGACCTCCGGGGGTTCAGTGACTCTTGCAGAGTTTTCCTTCCTTCTTTTTTTTTTTTTTTAGGTAGAATTCCTGCCTTTGAGGGCTGGTGCGAGGAAGTGGGGGGCTGCGTTGCACAGGTTCTCCCCAGCGGGTAGCAACATCCTTGTACCCACAGAACACTGCTAATCCTAAAAGATGTTCTCATTCCTGTCATCTTACTCCATTCTTGCCGAAGTCCTCCAAGGCAGGGAGGGTGAGGGTTTAGCAAGAGAGATGACATCCTCACGTCACTAATAAGGAAACTGAGGTCCAGGGAAGTTGAGTAACTTGTCCAGTGCCACACAGCTCATACGTGGCAGAGCCAGGACCAGAAGCCAGGTTTTCCAGCTCTCTGCGTATTGTTTTTCCCCGTCTCTTAACTTCCCTGGTACACCAATTCCCATCCCCTCCTCTTTTCTCTCATCAGCACAGGTGGGGAAGCGCTGGGGCTCTGAGTTCCTTGGAACCCTCGCCATCGCCTGGATCCCTTGCCCCTGGCCGGCCACGGGCAGCTTGAGCTGGGAATAGAGAAGCTGAGGGGTTTATTTTGTTTTTGTTTTCCCCCAGAGCTGGGTGTGGACGAGGGGTGGAGCTGGGACATTGTTCTCTGAGATTTAAGAATAAGTTTGGGGTGCTTCCGAGCAGGACCAAACATGAGCTGTCTCTGTACTCCCCACCCTCACTCCCATGAGTGACCAAAAGGTCACGGGGCCTGAGCCAATGGCAACTGAGGCCTCTGGGCCCCCTGCCCGGTGCCCGTCCCTGAGCAGCCTCTCCACCCCGAGACCAGCTCTGGGCAAAATGAAGAGGTAGCCATTATGTCCTTAGCCGTCTCGTTTCCTCAGTTTCAAGGAGATGTGTAGATAAGAAAGAAACGTAGTTAGATGGACCGGTTGCTTCAACCCACCCACCCGTCACAAATTGGCACCTCTGACCAGGTCCTTTCTCCTTTGACCTGGCCAGCCCCATACTCTCCACTGTCCACTTTGCTGTCTCTTCTGTCCCTTGCCCTTTTCTTTGTCTTCTGTCCTCCTCTCTTTGACTTGCCTTTTCACCGGAGTCCCTCTCCCCTTGTCTGGAGGACAGAAAGCAATTAGAGAAATTAGAGGTGGGCAGAGAGGAAAAAGAGAGAGGGATGTGGAGAGAGGGTAGTTTCTGCCTTTCCCAGGTAAGGATTTGCCGCCCTTTTCCCCTAATTATTACGGTGTTTCTTGTTTTCAAACCACTTTCCTATTAGTTAGTATTAAACACCTCACTTAACATTCACAATAACCCTGTTATGCCTTGGGAGGAGATGTTACTGTCCTGATTTTGACAGGACTTGACAGAATTGCAAGAGAGTTACTGACTGAGGCAGGACTAGAACTCTGATGTGTCTTTATGTCAAGGCCTGGCAGGCCCTTCCCATGAAGAGCAGCTATGGAACAGCAGGGGTTCAAAGACTGGGTTCCTAGCCACCTGTCCACTGGAAGATGACCTTGGGCCATCTGCTCACCCTCTCTTGGCCTCACTTTCCTCATCTGTGAATAGGGGTGATAAGAAATGTCATTGCACAGGCTTAGCTGAGACATTATCTGTGGAAATGCTTTGTGAAAGGCAAGTGTAAGCTGATATTTGTATTAGGCATCAGTGTCCAATCTAGTGCTTGGCTGTGATTAAATGAGAGGAAGGTTCATCATTGCCAGTTTCCTCCCCTGCAAAAGAAATCATTTCCTGTGAGTGGTTCTGAAAGGCGTTTGCTGGAGTATACAACCACACGTCTTTCGGATTGATGGTCATAATGACTGAGGCAGAGGGATAGAACCTGTGACTTGCCCTCTCCCAGTGAAGAACTTGCTGTGTGACCTTGGGTGAGTCACTGGAGGTCCCTGGGCCCCAGTTGGCTCGTCCATGTTGCTGTAGCAGCAACCCGGGTAATGAGTTTATAAACGGGAAAGCACTATCCAGGCCGTCGGTGCGATCAGGACCCCAGAGTGGACAGCAGCTGAGCCTCCTTCTGAATGGATGCGTCCAGAGGGATAGCTGGGTGCTGTGGAGGGAGAGTGAAAGATCACATCCCTTCGCTGTCTCTGCTGAGGAGGTATTGTGGAGAGGGAGTGGGGCTCAGTGGGGGTCGGAGGAGGGTGGTAATGAACAAAATCTCCAGTGGGAGATTGGTGTTTCTGCCTCACTGAGGCAGGTCTGCAAGCATACGAGGCAAGGCTGGTCTCATGGGCTTCCTCCTTCCTCTCTACCTTGTTTTCCCGGGTGACTCCCTGTAGTCTCTGACCTCTGCTTCCTGGATTGTGTTCTGTATATTCTCTCACATGGCAGAGCTCCTCCTTCCAAGGATTGGCGAGCCTCTGACTTTCCTCTCCATTTTTGAGTGCTGAGCATCCTTCAAGACTTAGCTCAATTGCCACTTCTTCCAGGAAGCCATTCTTGATATTTCCCTTGGCCCTCCACCCTCCTCAGTTCCATTTTCTGCATTCTCATTGTGCATTATTTGTGCTTCTATTATAACCCTTATTTTATCTTTCCTTAGATCCACAGACGTTCCCACCATTTTTACCTAGACTATGACTTTCTTTCTTTCTTTTTTTTTTCAATGTTTTTTATTTATTTTTGAGACAGAGAGAGACAGAGCATGAGCGGGGAAGGGGCAGAGAGAGAGGGAGACCCAGAATCTGAAGCAGGCTCCAGGCTCTGAGCTGTCAGCACAGAGCCTGATGCGGGGCTCGAACTCACAGACTGTGAGATCATGACCTGAGCTGAAGTCGGACGCTCAACCAACTGAGCCACCCAGGCACCCCAGACTATGACTTTCTTGAAAGCAGGAAATGTGTCTTCTTCATATTTTTTTTTTTTTTTTTTTGTCCAGTGTCTGGTACAGAGCTTGGAATGTAGTGGATATCAATAAACATTTGTCAAATGGAATTAATGATAAAATGTCATTTTTTAAATATACTCTATGTGCCAAGCACTGTGTCATATGCCTTTACATATATTATCTCATTGACTCTTTACAACAACCCTATGAGATAGGTACTATCATCCTCATTTTACAGATGAGGGACCTGGAGCTCAGAGAGGTTAAGCAACTTGCCTGAGGTCACACAGCTGGTAAGTGTGGAGCCAGAATTTGAACCTAGATCCACCTGACTCCAAATCGGTGCTCTTAATGCATATGCTGCCTCCCAACGAGTGAATGAATGATGAGATGTTACTGGGCCACGTTAGGGGCTGCAGAGACAAGCCTAGGGGGCCAAGGGAGCACAAAGAAGGCTTTTCCAGAATGAAGCAAAAGCTCTGAGAGCACTCACTCCGGGAACACTTACTGAGCACCTAGTACCTGCCAGACGGTCTCCTGAGGTTACAAAGATGAGCAAGCCACAGACTCTGCCCCCAAGCAGCTCACAGACTAAGAGGCTGGGTGGGGAGGGGGTGAGAGACAGGCGCGTCAAATAGCTGCCGTGCTGGCATATGCAAAGCGCTATGGGAACACCGAGGACATTCGACCAGCTCACTAGGGCTGATCGTTGGGAAAATCTTCCTGGAGGCAGTGAGGGTCACTGCTGTGTGTATAGAAGGGGAGCAGGGTCGTCTATAAGCTTGACCCCGCTCTCCGCGACCATCCATGAGGTGTGGAGGTTTTTCATAGCCTACCGAAGAGTATGGTCACCTCTGATGCTTCGACATTAGGAGTGGCCGTTTCTAGGGGACCAGGATGAGAGGGTGTGAATACTGTTGCTGCTCTGAAGGTCGTTCCTCCGTCCGAATCAGTTTACCCTGAGTAGGGACTGCCTATTTCAATAAAAGCCATGGCCGCTGCTAAGAGTTTGGGGCTCCTCTGTTCACTGCAACCCTGATCAGAAGTGCCTCCCTCCCTCACTGCAGGTTATAAGACCCTCCTCAAGTGCCTGTCGGGTAAATTCTGCCGCCGGGAGCTGATCGGCATCATGGGCCCCTCGGGGGCTGGCAAGTCCACATTCATGAACATCCTGGCAGGGTACAGGTGAGGACGCAGCTGGGGCGGAAGCGGGGAAAGGGGCCGGGAGGACGGATCCGGATCCCCGGGAGAGCCCAGAAGGGGATCTGAAGTGGCCTTGACCTCCCACCCGCGACCAATGTTCCTCCAGGGAGTCTGGCATGAAGGGGCAGATCCTGGTCAACGGGAGGCCGCGGGAACTGAGGACCTTCCGCAAGATGTCCTGTTACATCATGCAGGAAGACATGCTGCTCCCACACCTGACGGTGTTGGAAGCCATGATGGTGAGGGCTGGATGGCCGCCTCCTCCTCCCAGCCCCCGCTTCTGTCCGCTGCCCCCATCCTCAAGGGGTCGAGGCAGGGCACCCCTCCCACACACATCTGACCCGCCTACTCTCTGGGCCTCAGGTCTCTGCTAACCTGAAGCTGAGTGAGAAGCAAGAGGTGAAGAAGGAACTGGTGAGTGGGGAAGAGACAGGGGTGAGAACAGGACGGCTGCCCTGTGTGTGTTTCTGAGTCCTAGAGCCCCGAGTTGGGGGGGGGGCCCGGGTGGGGACAGTGGACTTAAGGGAAGACTTCTTTAAGTTGGGGTGGTGTGGGGGTGGGGAGGAGTGGAGAATCTGAAGCTGACCTGGGATGGGGGTGGGGCCTGGGCCAGGTGACGGAGATCCTGACAGCACTGGGCCTGATGTCCTGCTCCCACACGAGGACGGCCCTGCTCTCCGGTGGGCAGAGGAAGCGTCTGGCCATCGCCCTGGAGCTGGTCAACAACCCGCCGGTCATGTTCTTTGACGAACCCACCAGGTAGTTCTCCCCCTCCTCCCCCAGCAGGATGCCCCCTCCTCTCAGCCCTGAGCCCAGGGAATCTGCTCCACTGCTGGAGACCAGAGTCCGCTTTCGCAGCCTCCCAGGGCCAAGATAAGGGCTTACTCCTCGTCGGTCCCTGCCAATCCTAGTGCCGTAGCAGCCCCATCCTTCATGCAGGCAGAAATCCCACGTCCTCCTTGACTGATGCCTCCCTCTCCTTCTCTTCCCCACAGCCAATCAGTCACCAAATCCTGCTGATTCTACCTCCTTTCTCCGTCTCTCAGATTTGCCCCACCCCCATCCCTAGTGCTCCTGCCTAAGTTCAGGACATCAGCAACTCTTGCCCGCATTTCTGCAACCGACTCCTATCTCTTTGCCTCCAGTCTCTTCCAGCCAATCCTTCCTCCAAAGTGCAGCCAGAGAGAGCTTTCTAAAAGACAAGTCTGGCAATTCTCACTCCCTTGCTTGAAAACACACCCAACGGTTCCCATTTGCCCTCCTAATAAAATCAGAGGACTTACAAGGTCCTGGTCTGAACCTACTTCTCCAGCCTCACATCTTGCTTCATGCCGTCTTATATTTTATGCTCTAATAACACTGAATTGCTTATAATTCCCTGGGCCGGACATGTGTTTCCTGCCTCTAAGCTTTGCACATGCTGTGTCTTGTGCCTGGAATGCCCTTCGCCTCCATGCCTGCCCTTCCACCAGAGCTGGCGTAGCTCCTTCTTCTTCTACATGCACTCGGCAAACTTCTCTGACTACCCTCCAACCCCTGTATGGCAGACCTGAACCCTCCCCTCTTTGTCACGCCACGTTCCACATTATCTCAAGTGATCTGTGCGCTTATCTCTCCCTCCCTCTGGACCAGAGTCTGTCTTAGTTATCCATCACCGTAATCCCAGTGCCTGGCCTTCAACAGGTGCTCGCTGGATATTTGCTTGTTGAACTGAGTGGTGCTCTGGGCCTCTTGGTAACTCCAAACGCCTGAATCGTCCAGTATGTACAGGCTACGGGGATGGCCAGAGTGACTCCCTTCCTTGCCAGCTCCATCCCCTTCATAGCAGCCGCCCCACCCCAAACACTCCCTTCTTTGGCTCTGCCCACCTCACCCCACCCCACCCCCTTTCTCTGGACAGTGGTCTGGACAGCGCCTCCTGTTTCCAAGTGGTGTCCCTCATGAAGTCCCTGGCCCAGGGGGGCCGTACCATCATCTGCACCATCCACCAGCCCAGTGCCAAGCTCTTTGAGATGTTTGACAAGGTGAGGGTCTCTGGGCCTCACACGTGCCTGGCCTGCAACGGGGAGAGAGCAGGGCATCAGTAGAGGTGCTGGTGGGGCCTGCCGGGTCCACTGGCTGTGTTTTCCTCACCCTTCTCTTTCTGCCTCAGCTCTACATCCTGAGCCAGGGTCAGTGCATCTTCAAGGGCGTGGTCACCAACCTGATCCCCTACCTGAAGGGGCTCGGCTTGCACTGCCCCACTTACCACAACCCGGCTGATTTCAGTGAGTGATGACACTGGGCCAAACCTGGGGGATCGGGTCATGCACCCGGGCCTCCTCGGGGGCAGAGGCCTCACTGTCACTGGCCTTCCCCACACACCCATGGAGGGGCTGGCTTGCCCTTGGGAACCAAGGATGCATCTTAGCTAAGTGCTCCCCTCTGTGCCTCCTAGTCATCGAAGTGGCCTCTGGAGAGTACGGAGACCTCAACCCCATGCTGTTCAGGGCTGTGCAGAATGGGCTCTGTACCATGGCTGAGAAGAAGAGCATCCCAGAGAAGAATGAGGTCCCCACCCCTTGCCCCCCTTGCCCTCAGGTGAGTAGGGGTGGAGACGGCAGAGAAGGAAAAGTGGGGGAGGGGGGATGGGACGATGGACAACGGCCCTGCCAAAGAGGCTTTCCCCCAGAGGCATCACAACCACTGGGTTCTAGGAAGAACCCAGAA
The DNA here is from genome assembly GCF_028749965.1 of Puma concolor. Classification (NCBI taxonomy): domain Eukaryota; kingdom Metazoa; phylum Chordata; class Mammalia; order Carnivora; family Felidae; genus Puma; species Puma concolor. The sequence continues at coordinate 100,190,943 of NC_141676.1, read as the reverse complement.
CTTGGAGTAGACCTACTATTAACAGCTGCGTGACCTTGGGCACGTTGCTCGACCTCTGAGCTCTGGCGTTCTCGTTCATTTATTTGTTCAGCAAGTTCTTACTGAGCATCTGTGTGTTGTCCTCGGTGCCGGCACGGTGCCACCTGGTAAGCCAAACCGATGCTGTCTCTCGCCTTTTGGCCAAAACGTGTCCAACTGTCATCTGCAGCCTGGGGGTGACGACACTTACCTCCAGGGTCATTGGCAGGACTAACTAGATCATCACGTAAATGTCTTTGCACTGTAGGTCCACCCAGGAGAATGGGGAGCTAGTGCTCAAAAGTCCCAAACTCCCCAGGGGCTTGCAAGTGAGGGTTTTTAAGGCCAAAAGTTGGGGCAAGGGTCTCTTGAGAAGGTGGATGGCGTTGACTGGAGACCCATAAGGTCATGCCAGCAGGTGCTGTGGTGCTGTTTCGTCCGGAGCAGATGGAGATCTTTCCCACCTCAAGAGAGTTGGAATCTGAAAAATCTTTGTTCTGTATGTTAGAGATTTCATTCGGTCCATCTGGTGCTTATATCTTTAGGGTAGTGATAATTAACCACTTGTGAGCTGGTGGCGTTGCACTCCTACAATCCCTTGGTTGGTCCAGCTGTGCCTGGAGGCCATATGACCTCTGGTTAATTCTTTCTTCTGAACTGATACGATGGATGCTGGCCTCAAAACCCAGAAGGGTTCCTTACTGTTGCTGCGGTCATTATTATCATTGCTAGATATGATTGTCATTACGCCCTTGGGGTAAAGGTTTCTTGATGGAGTAAAGAAGAGGAGTGACCGGTCTCCTATTAGCCCCCACAGGTGTCCTTGACCTCCTTGCTCTCTCCTGCCTCCCACGTTTTTACTTGTTCCTTGTCTCTTTCTCTCTCTCTCTCTCTCTCTCTCTCTCTCTCTCTCTCGGAATCTCGCTCCAGTTCATGACTTTGAGGCCAGCTTCCAGGCACGCACCTCAATGGTGGGGAATTTTCCATCGGTACACCTGGAGGACCCCTGCCCTGAGGAAGGGCTCAGGGGTTTTCCCATCACTGAGCTGGATGTGCAGTGAGTGGGTGGGACAGGCTCACCTAAGCCAATGTCCTCTCCCCAGGAAGTGGATCCCATCGAAAGCCACACCTTTGCCACCAGCACCCTTACACAGTTCTGCATCCTTTTCAAGAGGACCTTCTTGTCCATCCTCAGGGACACGGTGAGGCATCAAGTTGGGGGAGAAGAGGCTGGTAGAGGCCTGGCTTTGGGGGGCATAGGATCTCAGCAGCTGGGAGGGGAACGTCCCCCCTCCCCCCAGCCCCCACCGCCGGCAGTCTCCCAGTACCCCTGTGTGTCTGTGTGTCCGCGAGGGCAGCTCTGAGTTCCTACCCCAGTGTGGCTGCTCATCCCTGGCCTGCGGCCCATCCCCTCTCCTCACCCAGGTCCTGACCCACCTGCGGTTTGTGTCCCACGTGGTAATCGGCGTGCTCATTGGTCTCCTTTACCTGCACATCGGTAACGATGCCAGCAAGGTCTTCAACAACACCGGCTGCCTCTTCTTCTCCATGCTGTTTCTCATGTTTGCTGCCCTTATGCCAACTGTGCTGACCTGTGAGCTGAGCTGCCCTGGGTGCGGGGGGGGGGGGGGGGCGGGGAGGCTGGGGGCACAGGGGGTCAGGGTATCAGACAGCTGTGCCTAATCTGCCTGTGTCCTCAGTCCCCTTAGAGATGGCAGTCTTCATGAGGGAGCATCTCAACTACTGGTACAGCCTCAAAGCATATTATCTGGCCAAGACCATGGCCGACGTGCCCTTTCAGGTAAGCCTCTTCCTCCCTCCTAGCTGGCTCCTTCCTCACTTGCTTGCTGGCCTCCCTCAACCCTGTCCCCTGCCATCCTTTCTTTTCCGTTTCACTTAGCAAATAGGCGGGGAGTCCCTACTGTGCACCAGGCGCTGGGATCCGGCAATGAATAAGACAGATGCAATCCTGACCTTGTGGAACTTATGTTCTTGTGGGAACGACCGATGACAGACAGACAGTGATAAGAATAATGACCCCGTGAATGACTCTGTAAATCTTATCCACGGCAGTGGGGGCTGGTGGAGTCCCTGGGGCCTTAGTGCTACTTGGTAGCCGGGAGACGTTGAGCTAGCCCCTGTCTCTCTCCGCTTCCACGTCCCCATCTATAAAGTGGGTGACGAGAGTATCTACCTCAGGGTCGTTTTTGAGGATTAAATGAGTTAATACGTGTAAAGTGCTTGGAATAGTGCTTGGCAGGGGTGCCTGGGTGGCTCCGTCAGTTAAACGTCCGACTTCGGCTCAGGTCGTGGTCTCACGGTTCACGGGCTCGAGCCCCGCGTCGGGCTCTGTGCTGACGGCTCGGGGCCTGGAGCCTCCTTCGGATTCTGTGACTCCCTCTCTCTGCCCCTCCCCTGCTCACACTCTGTCTCTCAAAAGTAAACATTAAAATAAATTAAAAAAAAAAAAAAAAAAAAGAACAGTGCTTGGCATGCACGAAAGTGCCCACTAAATGTAAGCCAGTTTGGTTTTTTTTTTTTTTTTTTTTTTTTTGCCACTGCCACTCTTTTCCAAGCTCCAGGGCCACCAATAATCCCGAGGGCACCTTTGTACAGATTGGACGAAGATGCCCCTTCCTCAGGGAGGCTGCTGCCCCGCGCCAGGGTGCATGGCTTTGTGGGGAGAGCACAGCTGGATCTCGGCCTCTGGTGGCCTCTTGATTGGGTGCCCCTGTGCAGGGGGCAGCCTGCCGTACCGTACTCGTGGCTTTGGACTCCGCCTCCAGGAGCTGATAGCTCAGAGGGGGACAAAGTGTGCTTCCGACGTAGAGTTGATTAATCAACAATACAAAGAATAAGCTGGTCCAGGTTTCGGAGCTCAGATATGGAGAAGTCACCATGCCTGAACTGGTCAGAGTGGGTCTAATGGAAGTGGTGACACCGGAGGAAGAGAATAGGTTCATATAGCCAGGAAGAAAGCGGTCATGGGCAGCCTGGGGGGGGGGGGGGGAGGGAACAGCAGACAGAGCGCGGGGACAGGACTAAGCACGGACGCTCGAGGAAGAGCTGTTCTAGGGCTTCTACCGTGCCCCTGGCTCGCGGTCCACTGCCCAGGCCTGTGTCCCCTCCCCAGGTGGTGTGCCCGGTGGTATACTGCAGCATTATGTACTGGATGACAGGCCAGCCAGCTGAAACCAGTCGCTTCCTGCTCTTCTCAGCCCTGGCCACTGCCACCGCCTTGGTGGCCCAGTCTTTGGGGCTGCTGATTGGAGCCGCCTCCAATTCCCTACAGGTGGGAGGGCCGGCACTTGGGGGTCTTGAGGGGCGGTGGACAGGATCTGGTGGGAGGAAACAGGGGCTGGCATAGGAATGGATCTGTGGGAAACCCCAGGGCCACCTCAGTCCTGAGTCTATCCTGGTCACTCCCGTGATGGCCCGGTCCCCTTCCCTCCCCTCCAGGTGGCCACCTTTGTGGGCCCAGTTACCGCCATCCCTGTCCTCTTGTTCTCCGGTTTCTTTGTCAGCTTCAAGACCATCCCCACTTACCTGCAATGGAGCTCCTACCTCTCCTATGTCAGGTCAGTGCCCCTTCCCTCACCATCTGTCCCTGCTCCCCCCACCCCCACCCTCCGGCAGGAGCCCAGGCCCCAGGGCTGAGAGAGTTGCAACTGGGCCCTGGCGGTTTGCCCAGGGAACAGTGACCTATGCTCTGTATCCTGCTCTGATGTCCCCACGTGCCTAGGTATGGCTTTGAGGGTGTGATTCTGACCATCTATGGCATGGATCGAGAAGATCTGACCTGCCTGGAGGAGCACTGCCCTTTCCAGAATCCACAGAGTATCCTCCGAGCGTTGGATGTGGAGGACGCCAAGCTCTACATGGACTTCCTGGTCTTGGGCATCTTCTTCCTGGCCTTGCGGCTGCTGGCGTACCTTGTGCTCCGTTACCGGGTCAAGTCAGAGAGATAGAGCCTTGCCCTGGCCTGCGCCCCAGCCCCCGCAGCGGAAGCCCCCAGCCCCAGCCCTCTGGGACTGTTTTAACCTCGTAGACTTTGGCACTGGTTGCTGGTGCAGCCATCCTCCCCTCTCTCAGCTGCTCCACAGGCTGGCTGCTGGACTGCGCTCCCGGCCGTGGCCGTGGCAACCGGGGCTCCAGCCCTCTTGCCATGCCCAGGAGTCTTCCCCAGTTGATGCAGTTTGTAGCTTCCTCTCTAGTCCCTCCAACATCTGCATGCAAAGACCACTAGGAGGCTGCCGCCCTCCTTCCCGCCCTCGGCACCCTCCTCTGTTGTCCGCCTGGGAGCCCCAGGGTCTCCAGGCCCCCACTTACAACTGACCAAAGTGGCCTCCTCTGGGGGTCCCCGCCACACAAGTGTTTGTAAACTGGACTGTTCTGAGGTTCAGGTTCCAGGGCTGGGCCCTGGTGGGGCCCCCTGTAAGTCCCATTTGGACACTGGAACGGAGCAGGGAAGGCTCTGGAAGTCTGTTCCTCCTCCTCACCTTCTCCCCACCCCCAGACCTGGCCGCCTTGGACAATCTGCTGGGACAGAAGCTGGGTTTTCTGTCTGGGTCACCCCTCCCAATCCTGGGGATTGGAGAGGCCTGGGGCCACGGGACGCCCCGTTTACCCTTCCCCGTCCCCTTTGGTGGGGGTAGGGTCTGGTGGCACCTCTGCAATAATGTTTGTGTTTCTCTCTCACCTGCCCCTGGAACTGGAGAATGCACTTTATTCTGGGGCACGAGTAGGAGAAGACCAAGCTTCCTTTCTTGCTTCTCCTACCCGGTCCTGCAAAACTCCCTACCCTCCCCAGAGTTAACGGGCGCATACGTGCGAACAGGCAATCTCAGACCTACACACACTCGCTGTCCGCCGTGGCTCCGAGGAGCGATGGTGGCAGTGGTGGCGGTGGGAGCTGCGGGAAGGGCAGTGCCGGCCTCCTCCTGGGCATGCTGCTTGGACTGTAAGGTTGAGGCTGGTGCTACCCGGGGTGTCTCCAGGATCTGCAGGTGTCTACCCCCGAGTCTTCCTTCCCCTCCAAGTCAGGGGCGGCACAAGGCACTATCTCTCTGGAGTTCAGGAGCCAACACAAGCACAAGCACGGGCATCAGTTGGCCTTGGCCGCCTGCCACCCCATGCCCCCTCTCTTGTGCGTCAGGCTGGTATTCTCACTCTCTTACCCCTTCCCCAGCCGCTTGCTGCTCATTCAAACTCCCGTCTGGGTCTCTCCACGCCCTTCCCATCAGCCAAGGCGGCCCCTGGGCACCAGAGCGACAGACACAGAACATGTCTGGCCGTTGTGGTAGGTCCAAGGCTCATGCCGCTTCTGATTTCCCCTTCCCCCAGGGCTCTTTCCCGCCCCCCTGATTTCTGTACACATACCACTCTTCCTTCTCTTGTCCTGCCACGGATTCCCGCCATCACCCAGAGATGCCAGTTGTATTTGTGGGGTTTCACCCATTATTAATAAAACCTATATTTATACAGTATGCCGTGTAGAAATGTGTACGGGCGTGGCACCCAGGACCACGAGCTGTGAGGGGTCTTCGAAGCACTTGAAAGGAGTCTGCGCGCTTTAGGGAGTTTGTGGCAGTGGGTGGTAAGCCAAGCTAGTACATGTCAAGGTAGCGAACGTATAGCATATAAAGTACCTGTATTATGCTTTATATGTTACAAATGCTTTGTGTGCATTATCTCAAGAAAGTCCGATGCCGACTCTGCATCGTCCCTCATGATAACCCATTTTGCAGATGAGACAACTGAGACGTGGGCTAAGTAACTTGCCCAGGGACCCTTAGCTAATGGAGGTGAAGCCAGATCTGGGAACCGGGTCTTCTGCCTCCAGACTCCTCATTCTTGACACTGGCCAATGATGATGATGAGGGTGGACCTGCATGCTCTGTGTGGGTGCCTTGTGTCTGTTGCGTGGGTGTGTTCTTGCCAAGTGATACACGTCCCTCTCTTCAGAATTCACTGAGCCCCGGTTGTGCCTGGCGGGGCGGGGCGGGGGAGGGCATCTAGTCAGTGGTCATAAAGGGCAGTGAGAAGCAGGAAAGACCCCGGAGCCTAAGCGCTAGGATGAGAATACCAGGTACCTCACCGAACTTACCCCAGCTTTCTCTTTTTCTTCCTCTCTTCTCTCCTGCCCCCCACCCCCCAGCCCCGTCCCTGAGCCACACTTAACCAGGGCCCAGCCATCAGCCATCAGGACTGGACGTGGGTTGGTGGTCTGAGGTTTGCAGTAGACAACTGCCCAGAAGTCCTTGAAGGTTGGTGGCAAGGTGACCCAAGAAGCAGCACATTGTCTCACCCTCTTCCTTCCTGATCCTGAAGCTTGGGGACTGAAGGAAGGGACTGACATTGACCCTGCCAGCTGCTAGGACTACCTTGCATGTGCTACATGCAGAGCTAAGTGTCCCGGGCTAGATGAGGGTCTAGTCTATTACTGGTTGGGTGCCTGCCTGGAAGTGGACTTTTTTTTTTTTAATTTTTTAAATGTTTATTTACTTTTGAGAGAGAGAGAGAGAGAGGCAGAGCACGAGTGGGGGAGGGGGAGAGAGAGAGGGAGACACAGACTCCAAAGCAGGCTCCAGGCGCCGAGCTGTCAGCACAGAGCCCGATGCAGGGCTCGAACCCATGAACTGTGAGATCATGGCCTGAGCCGAAACCAAGAGTCGGACGCTTAAGTGACTCAGCTACCCAGGCACCCCTGGAGATGGACGTTATCGTGAGGGGTTCAGAGTGGTGGTGGGAAGTGGGAAGAGGTCAGAGTCCTAGCTTCCGGAACCCTAGCTAGCTTTAGGGGCCATGCTGGGTGCCGCCCTTTCCCTGGAGTGATGCCTGCAGGTGGCTTATTAAAATCAGAGGGCACAGATCCCACCGTTCAGCCGTCTTTCTTAAGATTCTTCGTCTTTACTTTCTCTTTCAAAATGTAAATACTCCGAAAAGAGTAAAAACATTTATAAACTCACACACTGGTAAGAGCCCTTGGGAGCTACAGGAGACGAACAGCCATCCAGAGCCAGCAAGGGCCACTCGGGCCCAGAGAACATTTTGTAGAGTGGCTCATGTCTTTGCAAAGAAAGCTCTTTCGATTCTTACAGTAACCCCATGAGGCTTCTGGGATGAGTATTATCGTTTCCTCCTTTCACAGAGAAGAAAACCAAGGCTTGGAGAAGCAACTTGAGCAAACTCTCCAGATCCTGTCCTCTTGCCACTGTGAGCCACCTACGATTTCTCCCACCGGTCCCATCAACCTGCAGGGGTGTGCCCTCCGCCCGTCCCAGCATGCTTAGGAATGGGCCTGCTCTCCCTGAGTGCCAGCCTCCCCGGACTCAGAGATCATTCCCTTCAATGCAGCCACCTTCTGTGCCAGGGCCCGTGCAAGGGGCTGGAGGGCAGAGATGATTAAGGCAGTTCTCCGCGCTATGGGTCTACAGCACCTGGTGCCCCATCCTGAGGTTGGACGACAGAGCACATCCCACAGCGTGACTCAGGGTACTTCTGTCCGCGAGATGCCGGTCAAATGATATGTTATTAATAAAGCCGACATGGCTGTCATACCCACTGGGGGTGGGGGAGGGGAATGGTTTGCTCTGAGCCGTGTCCAGTAACTGCAGCCGGGGGCCCTTCTGCCTCGCACAGCTAGGCAAGTGGAGTGAAGCTGGAAGAGTCCCCCAGGTCTGAAGTGTCACTCCTGAGACCACATTCACAGCGTTGTCCCCCCCCCCCGCCCCCCTTCTTCTCCCCTTTCAGAGCTTCTCTTAAAATGAAAATGTGCTATTTCCCCTGATGTTCTGGAATGCCCTGCCCTTCCCTTCCTGGACTTACTCGAGATCCAATTCAAATGTCACCTTCTCTGTCAGAGGCAGTTAGTAACTTCCTGCCCCAGCCTTTCCAAAGGCTTCTGTCTGCCTCCGATGGACCATCATTTGGGCTAGCCGGAGGGGAGCGGCTACGGTCTGGACCCTGCGTGCCTTGTTCCGGTGGCTCAGAACTAACCCCATACCATGTATTCAGTGAATGAACATAGGCCTGTGTGTGTTAATGAAATGTCAACACTGTCTTCAGTCCGGATGGACAGTAGGGACCACAAAGCCCTCTTCCCAGCCTTGCCTCAAGGTGCCTCTCTATGGCTTCCCTGTTGCACACCTCTGCTCCGTGCACATCGCACACCTACGTTTGCATGTGGAGGCGGGCCCTGGCTGTGGGCGGTGGGTGGCTGCTCTATCAGCTCCGTGGGTCCTGGGTGTGCCCTGTGTGGAGCCACAGGGATGAGAGTGAGGGCTTTGAGGACCAGGAAGCCCCAGGGCGAGGCCATGACAGGGCGCCAGACAAGAAGAGCAGGTTGGGGCGGGAGCGTATCCCTCATTCTTACTCCTTTCTTGATCAAAGTGACCAGAAGCCATACACAGAGGTCTGGGGGCTGAAGAGGGCCCGGTACAGAGGGAGGGACCGCTAAGGCGTTGACTAGGCTGTCTGCCAGGAGGTAGGCTGAGGAGGTGAAGAGGCCCAGAGGGAAGAAATGCCCCGGGGACGGGTAGGTGCCTCAGGAGGGGTGAGGCCGGAAGATCTAGGCCGGGAACTCTCATTCCCGGCCCTTCCACTTCCTAACTGTGTCAACCTGCGGGAGTCATCCCACCCTCTGAGCTGCAGTTCCTCGGTCTGTACAATGGGCACGACAGCAAGCCCCGCCCGAGAGGGGAGAAGTAATTGGATGGCACCGGCGCCTGGTAACCTGCAGAGGACAGTCAGGGCGGCGGCGGCGGCGGGGCCAGCTGGGATCGAGGCCCGGAGCCGCGGAGGGCGGGCGCGAAGGTGGGGGGCGGTGGGTGACGCACCGGGACGTCCCCGCCCCGGGTCTGCTCGCCGCGGCGCCGGGCTCCGGGCGCCGTCCCCTTCCTCCGCGGGCCGCCGGGGTCCGGGCCGTCCTCTCCGCGACCCGCGACCGGGGCCTGCTGCCGGGGCGGGCCGGGCTCCGCGCACGCGGGGCGGGGCGGGGCGGACGGGACGCGCCGAGCGGGGGCCTCTGGGAGGAAGCGGGAGCCGCCGGAGGCCCGCGGGTGAAGGCCCGGGCGGCGCCGAAGCCCCGCGCCCCCCCGGCTGGGCCGCTGCTTCGGGGAGGTCAAGCCCGGGACCCGGAGGAGCGAGCGGGTGCGCTGAGCGGTGGGCTTGCCGGCAGCCTCTCCCCTTGGGCTCCGAGGCCAGCGGGAACGGGGAGAGCTGTTTGGGACCCAGTTTGGAGGGCGGGGAGGAGCTCTGAGCACAGCCCCCGTACTGTTCCTGCTGTGCCCGCTGCTTGGAAATGATCTTTGGAAACTGCCCTCACCGCCGCCCCGCCTGCTCGGCGAGCCCCATCTTGAGGCAGTGGCCCTGGATCTGACTTTCTCCCACTGAGCTAGTTTCCCCGAGCTTTCTTCTCAGCTTTCCAGGGCCTTCTCCTAACCCTTCTCCAGCCCCTGGGACCTTGGCTCTGGCCCGGGCCGCTCCACCGGTGGGCCTTGCTGGTGGGTGGGCCCAAGCCCATTTCCCCTGCCCTGAACGCGTCCTGCCCTTAAGGAGCCACATCTCAGGGCAGACCAGGTACCAAATTAGCAGCACGCTCCATTTAAGGGGCATCAGGGTCCCAGGAGAGGAGACCTTGGAGCAGGGTCTTAAAAAATTGGGTAGGATTCCGGCAGGGGAGAAAGGCCATTTCAAGCCGAAGAAAATGTATGAACAGTTAGGACAGTTGAGAGCAAGAATTTGGTGAGCCTGGCTACTGAGGTAGGGGTTGGGGGCAAACTGAAAAATAGCTTGTGTGGGCCAGGTGTTTGGACTCTTTACGTAACCCAGGATTGTAGGGAGGTGATTGGTGGTTGAGATGAGGGATTAGGCTGAGATGAGGGTGGGGTGAGACTGAAGGCAGAGAGCGGGGAAGGAGAAGGAGAAGGGGGTCCTCAGAAGTCGGCAGAGAATCTGAGGTAGCACAGAGGCAATGCCATAGGAACAGGCTGGCAAAACGCTGGCACGAGGAGTCGGTAGGGCTGTTTCAAGTGTGTGAAGGGAGAAAGTGTTTCAAGACCCAAGAGGTCAGGTGCCTAGTATAAATGGTATGCTTGGAAAGATAAAGCAATAAAGTAACTAAAAGGGGTGGGGGGGGGTGAGGAGTGTATGCGCGAAGCATGAAGCACAGGCAGGATGGCCATATGGAGATGTCAAGTAGGAAGTCATCCATTCATTTATTATTTATGCCAGCCTCAAAGGCGGCTTACATAAAAGTCATAGAATAGATAAAGTGATGAAATCATTAAAACTCAGCCAACAGGACCTGAGAGCTGGGGAAAGTGGATAATTGTTACTTGAAAACGTCGGCTCAGAAAAGCCGTTGAAAATGAACACAGGACTCATCTGAGCCTGCTGGCAGCCAAGCGAAAACGACGCCTAAATAAAGTAGTTCACCAGGCTGGAAGTCGAGAGAAAGGCATTCGTTGAAGGCTCAGGGGTAGTAGGAGATGAAACGGAATCCCTCGAGTAGGGGGTGTAGGGGAGGGAGTCGATCTGAAGCCAGGTCAAGGCTTTGGCAGTGCTGACATTTAAGGGAAGGCTGATGCTCCCTGAGGAGAAAGGCCTTTCTGTGGCCTGCACGGGGAGATGGGAGTGGGGAGGTGTGTGTGTGTGTGTGTGTGTGTGTGTGTGTGTGTGTGTGTGGTCCATTCACAGAACTCTTCTTACAGGGGAACAGGATAGAAGGTGGCGTGCTAAGTCCCCCGGGCTCTGACCTTTCCTACCATGTGGTGGGTTTGCCACTTGCCCAAGGCCTCTTGGGGCCCTGGTCTGGGAAGTGTACTCCAGCCAGCAGGTGAGCAGGAAGAAGCAGTCAGTTTCTGTTTCTACATTCCTCTTCAGGATCCAGATGGTGTCTCCAAGAGGGCAGGGATCCAGACACCAGGTGTGCTAGCCCTAACCGTGCTTCAGGAGCTGTTGGCCTTGGGCAAGCTACCTCACCTCCCTGAGCTTCCTTTTTCCCATCCTAAAATAAGGGAGTCAAGCTTAGATGACCTTTGAGGGTCCCTGTAGCTACAGGAGTCTAGGATCCCTTGTCTGGTTTCGTTTTGCATTCAGCAGATATTTCTTAAGTATGTGCTATGTGCCAGACCCTGTGCTAGGTTCTAAGTATGTAATTATGAACCAAAACAGACGGAGTCCCTGCTCTCATGGAGGGGGTGGGGCAGAAATGTCTGTTAATCAAATAATCATACAACAAGATATAAAATTGCATGGTAACTGCTACAGAGGGGCAGCACACGATGTTATGCGAACAAATGATGGGGGATTTAATGTAGACATGGAGTCTGTGTATTGGTGGGAAAATGTGGGTGGGATGTGGGTGCTGTTTCTTCCTTCCCCTTTCCCTCTGTAGATGGACGAATCCCCTTCCTGATCCACTGGAGTTGGCCCCATAAAGGGGAGCGTCCCCTTGGGCTCTCTAGGTGAGGCCTCCATGCCATGCCTTAGAACACATCTGGGCATAGCTGAGTAGCCTGGGAAGGGGCAGGACTTGGAGAGATCTTGATCCCTCGGGAGTGAGATTGGTTTTCTGAGGGTGGGGAGGGTACAGAGTCAGCTACCAGGCCTGAGATGAAGTTGGTTTACATGATCTACAGTACAAGCGACGGTGGGCAGCCAGAGGGAGGATCTGTGGGAAGTGGGTGGAGACTGGCAGTGGCCAGCCTGAGCTCCAGGCAGGCAGTCAGCAGAGTGGTGCGGTCGGGGGGGGGGGGGGGGGGGGTGAGCGGGACAAAGACCTCAGTCCCCGGGAAGGGTGTGAGAGTCTGATAAGGCTCTCGACTTGGGTATCCAGGGTCAGGCCTGGATCTCAGGAAGCTCGAAGTCCAGCAATTCAGACGGGCCTGGGTTCTGAGCCTGTGCAGAGGCTGAGCCCAGTAGCCCAGCCCCAGCTCAACCCTTCTTGTTCTCAGGGCCTTTATACGTCACCATGGAAGCTCAGCAGGCAGTGGTCCTCCATCCAGAAGGCATGGACAGCTGTTCCAGGACATCTCTGCATCTGGTAAAGAGACTGGCTGCTCAGTCAGCCTGAGGAGAGGGGCTGAATGGGATCCTAGTGATGGGGATTGATGGGGGGTGAGGGGGGGGGGAGTTGGGTCTGGAGGGAGAAGCAGGCAGGAAGAAGGAGGCAGAGAGGATCCATCAACTCCCCTCACCCCATCGTCCACCTGTCCATGTATCCCTTCCTGCAATACTTGTGCAGTATACTCTTAGCACACTTAGCGTATACAAAGCACTGGCGGGGGGGGGGATATATCACATCCGCCCTCAACAAACCGGGGGTCTGACATTCAGGTGGAGATTGCGCACAGACAACCACACAACCAGTCAACCCAGGTTTGGTGTCACTTGTCTCAAGGCTCACCACTCTCTGCCATGGGCGTTCCAAACTCTCTGGACAGTCTGTTGTCTGAGGGTGTCCTCTATGCACAGCATCGTTCTGGGTCTCGGTATCCTGGTCCTGTGATTTGATTCTGCTGCCTGACCCTACCACCTCCCTGGCCAGCCCTAAGCTCCTGCATCTTCCAGCCCCTTTCCTTGACCCATTCCCCTTGCCTTCCCATCCAGAAGCTGTCCAGCACTATCGCCGGAATCTGGCCGAGTGGTTCAGCCGGCTGCCCAGAGAAGAGCGCCAGTTCGGCCCGACTTTTGCACTAGACACGGTCCATGTAGACCCTGTGATCCGCGAGAGCAGCCCAGATGAGCTGTTTCGCCCAACGGCAGAGCTGGCCCTGGAGCATCAGCCACCCCTAGCCGGTCTCCCCGCACTGGCTCTGTCCCAGCTCTTTGACCCAGATGCCTGTGGGCGCCAGGTGCAGACAGTGGTGCTCTATGGGACAGTGGGCACGGGGAAGAGCACACTGGTGCGCAAGATGGTCTTGGACTGGTGTTATGGGCAGCTGCCAGCCTTCGAGCTGCTCATCCCCTTCTCCTGCGAGGATCTGTCATCCCTGGGCCCCGCCCCCGCCTCCTTGTGCCAACTTGTGGCTCAGCGCTACACGCCCCTGAAGGAGATTCTGCCCCTGCTGGCTGCTGCTGGGTCCCGCCTGCTCTTTGTGCTCCATGGCTTGGAGCATCTCAACCTCGACTTCCGGTTAGCCGGAACAGGGCTTTGCAGTGACCCCGAGGAGCCAGAGGCGCCAGCTGCCATCATTGTCAACCTGCTGCGCAAATACATGCTGCCCGAGGTGAGTGGCCCCCTGCCTCACCACTGCTGCCCCTAACTTGCCTCCTAAAGACTTGTGTGTCCCGAGCCCTTGTGTTTTATTGGTGTGGGGGCATAGGTTCTTGGTTAGTTCAAACCTGCCCCTCCACTTCCCAGCTGTGTGTCTTTAAGCCAGTCAGTAACTTCCCCAAGCTCTGTTCCTTCTCTCCTAGAGCTATACTCATCAACTGAGACACTGCATAGGAAGTACTTCAACATGGTGCCCTGGATCCTAGTGGAGGCTCAGTAATTGTTAGCTATAATTATTATAGTCGCCATCATTTTCTTTTTTTTTAAGTTTTTATTTATTTGAGAAAGAGGGGGGAAGAGAGGGAGAGAGCGAATCCCAAGCAGGCTCTGCGCTGACTTGGGGCTTGAACCGATGAACCATAAGACCGTGACCTGAGCCGAAGTTGGATGCTTAACCAACTGAGCCACCCGGGTGCGCTGTGGGCATCATCATTTCCATCCTGGGACACTCAATCTTCAGGGGCTCTCTGGAGAGTGAGGCCATCAGGACACAAAGGTCTTGCTTAACTCTCAACCGTGCCGTTCCCAGGCCAGCATTCTGGTGACCACCCGGCCCTCCGCCATCGGCCGAATCCCCAGCAAGTATGTGGGCCGCTATGGCCAGATCTGTGGCTTCTCTGATACCAACCTGCAGAAGCTCTACTTCCAGCTCCGCCTCAACCAGCCAGACTGTGAGTACGGTGCTGGGGGTGCAGGGATCTCGGCCACGTCAGCTCAGCGTGACAATCTGGTGCAGATGCTCTCCCGGAACCTGGAGGGGCACCACCAGATCGCCGCCGCCTGCTTCCTGCCCTCCTATTGCTGGCTAGTCTGTGCCACCTTGCACTTCCTGCATGCTCCCACGCCGGCTGGACAGACCCTCACGAGCATTTACACCAGCTTCCTGCGTCTGAACTTCAGTGGGGAGATGCTGGACAGCACTGACCCCTCCAAGCTGTCCCTAATGGCCTATGCAGCCCGAACCATGGGCAAGTTGGCCTACGAGGGGGTGTCCTCCCGCAAGACCTACTTCTCTGAAGAGGATGTCCGTGGCTGCCTGGAAGCTGGCATGAAGACTGAAGAAGAGTTCCAGCTGCTACATGTCTTCCGCCGGGACGCCCTGAGGTTTTTTCTGGCCCCGTGTGTGGAACCAGGGCACCAGGGCACCTTTGTGTTCACCGTGCCTGCCATGCAGGAATACCTGGCCGCCCTCTACATCGTGCTGGGTTTGCGGAAGACGACCCTGCAGCGGGTGGGCAAGGAAGTGGCCGAGCTCGTGGGCCGCGTCGGGGAGGACGTCAGTCTGGTCCTGGGCATTGTGGCCAAGCTTCTACCCCTGCGAGCCCTGCCTCTGCTCTTCAACCTGCTCAAGGTAACGACCCAGCACCCCAGGCTCTCAGCCCCCCTATCCCCCATTCACCCCCTTGCTCCTCTCCCAGAAGGAAACCGCTACTTCCTGTGTAGCTGTGAATCTTCTTCTTGACTCTGGTTTCAGATTTGGGCAATCTGGCTTTTAGTGGGATTGAGACATAAGGGAAGGGGGAGCAGGAAACCACAGACTGGGGAAGGCTTGATGGCTGGGAGGAGGATGTGAGGGCGCAGGCACTTTAGTCACAATCCTATGACCCTAATGACGGTTTTCTTTTTGCCTCTCTTCTGGTCTTTGTCGGTGGGAGGCAGGAATCGCGCTATAGTCCAGGGTCTGGCCTCTTCTTTGCAGGCCCAGAAACTCCAATGTATCTGTTCCCTTGGAGGTGGTTAGACTCCGGGAATGATGACTCATTCTAACTAAATCACCAGAGACAAGTTTATAAAGCAGATGCCATTTTATTCATTTATACCAGGAGGAGAAATGGCATTGATAATTGGCTTAGGATAGTGCAGGCCTGCTCCAGAGTCCAAATCACAGGCCCAAGGACTGTGCTGTGAGCAGGGCAGACGTGCTAAGTTTTTGAGGGGAAGAAGGATCCACCTTCTGGTGATGGCTACCAGGTGCCTTGGGAATGAAATCTTATTATGATCCCTTTGTAGAATCCTAAGAAAATCATAAGAGACCGAGGCTCACAGAGGCTAAGTAACTTGCCCAAGGTCACCCAGACAGTAAGTGGGATAGCTGGGATCTGGGTCCAGGTTTAGGAGTCTGAACCCTGTGCTCTCTCTGCCAAACCTTACTGCTGTGTGATAGATATTTCTGTTAAGCTTTGGTGCCTTGCTAGGTAACCCTGGTCCCCTCTAGGAATGCATCAGTAACTTCTTTGGGAGGTAGAACCCTGGTCAGTGCTGGCAAAATTTTAACAGGATTTCCTCTTTATAGGCACCGAAGCATAATGTTTAGGAGCAGGGATTCAGTAATTCAGCTATATGGGATTAAATCCAGGCTCTGCCACTTACTAGCTGTGTGATCTTGGACAAGTTACTTAACTGCTATGTGCCTCCAAGTCTTACCTGTTAAATGGGGATAACAAAATCTATAGCATTTGGCCTAATATGAGGAGTAAATGTATTCATCCTCAGGATCTGGTACATCATAAGTGCTATTTATTGTTTGTTAGACAGGAAAACAGGCTCGGGAAGCCCACCCTTTCCCACACCATAGGCTCAGACGGGAAGGTAATGGCCATTGCTCAGGCCAGCCCAGCCCTTTGAGGATGTGTTTGCCTTATCTGGGTTACAGTGAGAGGCTGTGGTCTCCTGACAGGATTCCAGAAGCCCCTCAGTGCACCAAATTGTTAGCACCACAACTCCGGCCCTCTGGGAGGGAGGGTTGCTGAGCAGAATGCTGGTCTGATTTGTTTCTTCACGAGCCTATTGACTCAGCTTCGCAGGGTGACATTTTCTCATGCTGTCAGCATGTGACTGTTGAGGGAGGAGCGCTATAACCTCCATGGCAGAGACCTCACCTGTAAAAAGGGAAAAAAGAAACCAAACCAGCCGTTAGAGGAGGTGCCACAAAACAACCTCGTGGCTCCTTGCCAGAGCCACGGGCCCTCCTTGCCTTGCACCAAGGCAAGGACGGGAGACGATGTCCCAAACCTCCTAAATGTTAATTTCCCCAACAAACATTTGAGTGCCTGCTGTATACCAGGCAATGTGTTAGGTTCTGGGGAAGAAACAATTAACGAAACCCCAGATTTCTGCCCTTTCTGGTCCTCCAGTGGGAACACAAACATGTCCCTGTGACCGTGTGATTTAAAACTATGGTTTGGCACCCGGGTGGCTCAGTTGGTCAAGCGTCCGACATCAGCTCAGGTCATGATCTCACAGTGTGCCAGTTCGAGCCCCCCCCATCGGGCTTTGCCACTGTCAGCACAGAGCCTGCTCCTGATCTTCTACTCCCCTCTCTCTCTGTCCCTCCCCGACTTGCGTGCTCTCTCTCAAAAATAAACAGAACATTAGAAAAAATGAAAACTAAAAAAAAAAAAAAAAAAAAAATGAGATTATGGTAAGTGCCTGGAAAGCAAAGTTGCAGGTGCTGTGAAAATGTGTAAGTGGGGGACCTGATGGGTGTGTGTGTGTGTGTGTGAAACACTTCTCTGCAGGAAGGGCATTTAACCTGACCCTGGAGCATAGCCAAGGAGAAGAATTGGGGAGGGGAGTCACCCCAGAAAGAGAATACAGCTTTGAAGGAATGGAACCGTGGTACTGTCGAAAAATAATAATAATGACAAAAACCGAAAGGACAGAAGCAGAGCGCGTGAGCGTAAGAAGTCTGTAGCTGAAGGCAGTGTGGCTGGCAGGGCCTTGAAGGAGCAAGAGCGACATCAGTCTTTGTTGCTGGGGTGACCGTGATGATGTGGAAGATGAGGATATCTTCGTAGCAGCACCTAGCCTGGTACCAAACCAAATGCAAAATAGATATAAATTCCTTCCCACCACCGGGCTTGCAAATGTATGGGGTGTCTGGGAGAAAGAATTTCCTAATGTCAGGAATGTAGGACACAAGTATCGAGAGGTGACTGTGGAAAGGTCAAATTGGGGCCAAATTATGACAAGTTTTCTATTCCGCGTGGGCAGTGGGGAGCCACGGCGGGTGCTGCCGTGGGGGAGCACAAATCGTGCTGGGGGTTTAAGAGAGACGGTGAGGCCGGATGGGCAGGGAGAATGCACCTTCCGCTGAGCTTTGAAGGCCGAGCGGGCACACAGGAGGCTGCAGCACCGTCCCTGTGTCCCCTCCCAGGTGGTTCCAAGAGTGTTTGGGCGCGTGGTGGGTAAGAGCCGCGAGGCGGTGGCCCAGGCCATGGTGCTGGAGATGTTCCGAGAGGAGGACTACTACAACGACGATGTCCTGGACCAGATGGGTGCCAGTATCCTGGGCGTGGAAGGCCCCCGGCGCCATCCAGACGAGCCTCCCGATGATGAGGTCTTTGAGCTCTTCCCCATGTTCATGGGAGGGCTTCTGTCCGCACACAACCGGGCCGTGCTGGCTCAGCTCGGCTGTCCCATCAAGAACCTGGATGCCCTGGAGAACGCCCAGGCCATCAAGAAGAAGCTGGGCAAGCTGGGCCGGCAGGTGCTGCCCCCATCAGAGCTCCTGGACCACCTGTTCTTCCACTATGAGTTCCAGAATCAGCGCTTCTCTGCTGAGGTGCTCAGCTCCCTGCGCCAGCTCAACCTGGCCGGTGTGCGCATGACACCCCTCAAGTGCACAGTGGTGGCAGCTGTGCTGGGCAGCGGAAGGCACGCCCTGGATGAGGTGAACTTGGCCTCCTGTCAGCTGGATCCTGCCGGGCTGCGCACACTCAGGCCTGTCTTCCTGCGTGCCCGGAAGCTGGGGTGAGGACCCGCCTTCAAGCATGGGCCGGAAGTCAGGAGAGGGTTGGGGGTGAAGAGGTGGGAAGAGAAGGTGCTGGGGAGACCAAAGGTAGTGAGGAAGGACCAGGGGGCGGGACGAGGAAGTCTGGGGTGCGTGGAGGTGACAAGCAATAGAAGGGAGGGCTGCATGGGCTTTGAGAGGCAGGATGGTGAGAAAAGGGCATGGTGGGTGGGCAGGCTCCATGCTGAACTCCTCCCTTGCTTCTCACCTCCCCTCTGGCCACTTTCCGTCCCAGCTTGCAACTCAACAGCCTGGGCCCCGAGGCCTGCAGCGACCTCCGAGACCTGCTGCTGCACGACCAGTGCCAGATCACCACCCTGCGGTGAGTGTTTCGGGACGGGTTGGGGAGGGCTGGAGGGAGGCTCTGGCCATCCTGCTGGCAGGCTAAGGTCAAGGGTGAGCCTCCCGCCTCAACACACCTGGCGCTGGCCCACCCCTGGTGTGGTGAAGGGGGTGGGGGCCTAGACCCCCGTCCTGCCGCCCAGGTCCGGTACAAGCAGCGGGGTGGAGGAAAGCTGCCACTGGGGATAGGTGCCTCTCTGGTGGCTAAAATCAGCGTGGGTCCGGGGGAATAATAGCCAGGCCGGTTGCCTGGCAACAGTGCCGCTGATGCTCTCCCAGGATTTTCCCTGTCGCCTCACAAGGATGACCCTAATGCTGGGCACTCAGCAGATGCTTCCAAAGCGCTGACTGGTTTACTAGGAACCCAGAAGCCTGGTTGGAGTAAGAGGAGGTGAATGAAGAGGGGGAGGGCAAGGGGCAGGGCGGTCTGGGGAGGAGGTGAAAAAAGGAAGGAGAAGAGAAGTGGTAACGATGAAGAGAGGTGGGTCAGCAGAAGAGAATGGAAGGAAGGAGGAGAAGCCAGCCCCCACCCTGCTCTGCCTCCTGTGCGCTCTACCACACCCCTGTTTCTTGGTTCTTTTCTCCCCTGCCTGCACACCTTTGTGTCCAGGCTCCCCCACCCCAGGCTATGTATCCTTTCGGTCCAAGTCCCGCCGCCCAGCGCAGGGCATCTGCCGTGGGCCCTCATAACGTTGGGGTGCTTGTGGCCATAGGCTGTCCAACAACCCGCTGACGGCGGCCGGTGTGGCCCTGCTGCTGGAGGGGCTGGCCGGAAACACCTCCCTGACACACCTGTCCCTGCTGCATACGGGCCTTGGGGACGAGGGCCTGGAGCTGCTGGCCACCCAGCTGGACCGTAATCAACAGCTGCAGGAGCTGAACGTGGCCTACAATGGTGCTGGTGACACAGCGGCCCTGACCCTGGCCCAAGCTGCCCAGGACCACCCCTCCCTGGAGCTGCTGCAGTGAGTCTTGTCCTCGGTGCCATCCCCCCACCCCAGCCCTTCAGTCTCCCTCCTGTCTCCACTGCATTCTTCCTGCCCTAGGGCCTACCCTCTACCCCTGCCTTCTCACTGGTCCTCACAGACCCGCTTCGGAACCGACCCATGCCTTACCCCGCCCCGATTCCCTACTACCATTTCTCTTCGAGTCCTAGTGGCTCCATCCCTACTGTCCCGGGTCCTGCTGAGTTTAGATGTCATCTCCAACTCCTGTTGGCCACCCCCCTTCATCTCTGGCTCATCTCACACGCCCCATCACATTCCACAGCCAGGGGAGGAGTCGTGAGGACCCCCCAGGCTCTGTCCCGTCCACCCCCTGCCCTCCTTCTCAGAGCCCCGCTGAATGGCATCTTCTATTTTCTCTCCTTCTAGTCTCTACTTCAATGAGCTGAGCTCAGAGGGCCGCCAGGCCCTGCGGGATGTGGGGAGCACTGCTAAAGGTGGTGCCCGGGTCGTGGTATCGCTGACAGAGGGGACAGCAGTGTCTGAGTACTGGTCGGTGATCCTTAGTGAAGTCCAGCGGAACCTCAACAGCTGGGATCGCAGTCGTGTCCGGCGCCACCTTGAGCTGCTGCTTCGAGATCTGGAAGACAGCCGAGGGGACACCCTTAACCCCTGGCGTAAGGCCCAGCTGCTGCGAGTGGAGGGTGAGGTCAGGGCCCTCCTGGAGCAGCTGGGAGGCCCTGGAAGCTGAAGCAGTGGCGGCAGTCACCGAGCTATGTGACCCCTGGGCCCAAGACCCTTCCCTCTGTGGCCTCCTGGTTTGCACTACTACTTCCAGAAAGATCCCTGTGGGGCTGGAGGTAAAGGATAGGGCACAACTGTGCCAGTTGCTCTCCCGGGGCATGTCCAACCATTGCTCCCCCAAGTCTGGAATTGCCAGGGTCATGGAACGTGCCTCCTTCCATTCAGCTAGGGCTGAGAAAGACTCTTCATGTGGCATCTTGGCAGCCAGTCGCCCTGTGGCACCACCAACCTTACCTCCATCCTCTCGAGGAGCTTCCGAGTGTGCCACCAGGGGGCGCACTTCTCCTGCCCGCCTCCCCAGCGGTGTTGCCATCAGATGCGTTGGAGGGCCTCCACCTTCTGCCTTTCTGCTCATCAGAGGACACGGAGGATGCCCGGAGCCGCTTCCCTCTCTTGTTGGTGCCTTCTCCTCACCTTCACGCCCCCTTTCTCACAATGTACTTATGCTCAGTGGCTCCGAGGGGCCTGTGCACTGCCCTGCTTCTATTAAAAAGCTGTGTCTTCTACCTACTATGGCCTCCTTGCCTGATGCTTTCAAGAAGGGGCGCTGTTTTCGGACCACTTTCTGTTGCAGGTGGTTCTTGGACGCTAGGTTCAGAGGCAGCGAGGGCTGGGGGTGGTCTCGGAACAAGATACTGGGGTGGGAGGAGGTCATGCGGGGCTATAGGACTTCTATCACCTTTTCAAACATACCTATCCCAGGCTTGGCATTATCATGACAAGCAACCTACCTTTGTCTGCCCGGAGCAGAAGCTGGGCCCGCAGCAGTCTCCAGAGAAAGTTGGGGCCCAGGAATGGGGGCAGGAGGAACACACATACTTCTCCCTGGGGGATAAGACTCCTCCCGTTAACCATTACCTCACTGCTCCTAAGGCAGTGTCTTTAAGGAGGCGGGACGTGGCAGGTTAGGTGGGAGGGTCAGCTGTTTTTCATGGACCTTGTCCCTACCCTGAGCACTGGGTCACTGATCCAACTATGGAAGCAGCTGCAGGTAGGAGACTGGGAGAAATCCTCTGCTGGGGACTTGAGAGGGCAGTTGAGAGGGCAGATTGGGAGGCCAAGGCTTTGGGACCAGGGTGTACTTGATGTTGGGGCTTGGTGCCCGGAGGCAAATAGATGGCGAGTTAGAAGAGAAGAGGTGAGTGGATAGGTCTGTCTTCCTGGTCCACGCCCCGTCCTGATATGCTCAGATTTCTGTGGACTGGGAGGCAAAGGGAAGAGAGAAGAAGGGAAGGTCTTTCTGGAGCAGAATGGAGGGGGCAAGTTCTAAATTTGGGGGTTCGCCCAAGTCCTTTCAGTTAATGACTGTGGAAGAGGAGTGGGGTGGGGAGGGAATGCGCCCCTCCTCTCCTCATCCCTTCTTTGCCCAGCAGATCTTCAGGACACAGCCTCGTTAACTCTGTAAGTGCCATGCTGGGAAGGATTGGGGCAAGGGGCAGAGGAGATCCAAGGTGGGGAAGGCCTTCATTCGCACAAGTAGAGACCGGGACCAGAGTCCCGATGTCAGCTTGCTCCTACCTGTGTCCCTTGCCTCCTTGCAGGAAGTTTGAGTTTAACCCAAAGCAGGGCATTGATAATCCTGTCCTCTCTCTGGCTGAAGACCTTGACCCCTCCGGTAACCCCCTCGCCCTGGGCAACCATTCCCTTTCCCCAGAGATACCACAGCTCCTCTCCGGCCTCCCGTCTCCTTGGTAACCACTCCACTCGGCCTCCCTCTGATAGCAGCCTGGTGGGGAGTAACTGTGTGGAGGTAGGAGGGGTTTGGGTGTTTTCTTTTGTCCAAGCCACTCTTCCCACATTTGGGTATTTGGCCCCACTGCCCGATACTTAACTGGGTAGGAGCCTGCCCAGTGCCCTATCACAAGGGTAGCGTCTGCCAGGCACAAGGCGACTTGTATTTAGGCCCCCTCTTCCTCCCCCTTTTCTGTTGCCCACATCCCCTTCCAGATCTCTGGAGCCTGGAGCGGCCTCGCTTCTGTCTGCTGAGCAAAGAGGAGGGCAGGAGTTTTGGCTTCCACCTGAGACAGGATCTGGGCAAGGCTGTGCCTGTGGTGTGCAGGGTGGAGCCAGGCACCTCTGCCCAGCGCCAGGGTCTTCGGGAAGGGGACCGGATCCTAGGGGTGAACGACCACGTTGTAGAATGTGAAGACTATGCTGTGGTGAGGTTGGGCTGGGGCTTCTCTGTGGCGTAGAACATCCCTTAGCACCTCAAGGAGAGAGAAAGTCACTTCCCTGGATAGATGGGGGCAGTCCCTAAGCCTCAACCTCCCCTACCTTCCAGGATTTAGGGCTGCCCAGGTTGGGATGATCCGGAGAGTTGGTTCCAGGGGGTATAGCTCAGGGGTAGAGCATTTGGCTGCAGACAGCTCACTCCAGGGAGGGGGCGCTGGCAAGAAGGGCCGCTCCCAACCTCCCCCTGCATGCCCTCTCTTTAGGTGGTGCGCCGTATCCGGGCCAGCGGTCCGCGGGTGTTGCTGACAGTTTTGGCGCAGCACGTGTATGACATGGTTCAAGATCGGCAGGGGAACAGTGCCCACCTGTCTCCTACTCTCGGCCCAGGGGTCCGGCCCCGACTGTGTCACATAGTGAAAGATGAGGGCGGCTTTGGCTTCAGTGTCACCTACAGTGAGCCCCGAGGCTCGGGAGGGAGGTCAAGAGCGGGATCTCAGCCCAGTTCTGGGCAGGTGGCAGATGGAAACTTACTTGTTTTTTTTTGTTTTTTTTTTTTTCCGGCTTCCAGGTTATCAGGCTCCTTTCTGGTTGGTGCTGAGCACTGGAGGAGCAGCTGAGCGGGCCGGGGTGCCTCCTGGGGCCCGACTACTAGAAGTGAATGGGGTCAGCGTGGAGAAGTTCACTTATAACCAACTCAGCAGGAAGGTATGGCCGGCTGTCTTCCCCCATTCGGGCCTCACCCCTCTGGGCCCGGGGGCCATGCCTCAGGCAGCAGATTCCTCCCCCTCACACTCATCTTCTCATCTGACCTTGTACCTCCTGCCATCCTTCCCTTCACAGTTCCTGCTAGGCTCTTCTCTCCCCCACCCTTAGTGCCTCCTTCCTGGGGTTTGGAGGAGGGGCTGGCTCTGCCCTCCCTACCCAGCTGGTTGATGCCGATGCCCTGCTGGGTTCCTACAGCTTTGGCAGAGTGGAGAGCAAGTGACCCTGCTGGTGGCCGGGCCAGAGGTGGAGGAACAGTGTCGCCAGCTGGGAATGCCCCTGGCTGCGCCCTTAGCGGAGGGCTGGGCACTGCCCACCAAGCCGCGCTCTCTGCACCTACAGAAGGGGCCCCGGGGCTTTGGGTTCCTGCTTCGGGAGGAGAAAGGTCTTGACGGCCAACCTGGTGAGCGGTAGTCCCGGAGGCGGGTAGGGAAGGTGTGTGTTAAACCTGTTCACATTCGACTCTCAGTGCATATAAGTGGTATCCCTGGCTGAACCCCAGCCCTGAGCCTCCTCCTACTGTGTCCCCCCCCCCCCCCGGGGTCAGTCCCTCAGTGTGCCCACAGTGGCCTGGGCTGGGGTTAGCAGGGAAGGGGCCATGAGGATGTTTACGTCCTAGGACAGTTCCTGTGGGAGGTGGACCCAGGACTGCCAGCTGAGAAAGCCGGGATGCAGGCTGGGGACCGGCTGGTGGCTGTGGCTGGGGAAAGTGTGGAGGGGCTGGGCCACGAGGAGACAGTGTCCAGGATCCGCGCGCAGGGCTCCTCTGTCTCCCTCACTGTTGTCGACCGTAAGGCTGACCGCTTCTTCAGCATGGTGCGAGCTGAGGGCCGGGGGCTGGAGTGGGGGCAGGAATGGAGCAGGGCTCCGGTAGGGGGGGAGAAGCAAAAAAGAAAGGTTTGTTCTGTCTGCCTCCTTCCAGGTTCGCTTGTCCCCACTTCTCTTCTTGGAGAGCACAGAGGCTCCTGCCTCTCCCCAGGAAAACTGCTCGGCCTCTTTGGTTGAAACCAAGGACCTACCAGTTGAAGACACAGCCATGCCTCTTGTCCCGTGTGGCTCCCGCCAGTGCTTCCTGTACCCTGGGCCTGGCGGTGGCTACGGCTTCCGGCTTACCTGTGTGGCCAGTGAGCCTCGTCTCTTCGTCTCCCAGGTGACTTATGCCCTATGGACCTCGGATCTTTTCAGTCCTTTGCCTCCTAATGAGCCGTCATCTGCTTCCCTCCCAAGGTCTTAGAGCATCCAGCAACTTTTCCACGGTGTCCCATGTTCCGTAACCCCCCTCTTCACCAGGTGACCCTAGGAGGCTCAGCTGCCCGGGCCGGGCTGCAAACGGGAGATGTGATTCTGGAGGTGAATGGGTATCCCATGGGTGGAGAGAATGACCTGGAAAAGCTTCAGCAGCTGGTTGAGGCTGAGCCACCCCTCTGCCTGAAGCTGGCCGCCAGGTCCTGCCGGGGCTTCGAAGCCTGCGATCGCTCAGGGTTTGGAGAGGTAAGGAAGTAGGGACAGACGGGCAGTGAGCAGCCAGAGAAAGAGCCCAAGAGGAGGGCTACAGGGTGAAGCAGTGTGAGGCATGCAGGTTGGGACTTTAGACCATGGTAGGTGGGGACAGAAGGACCCAGGGAACAAGCCACATCCCTGGGCGGTCCAGTGGGGGTGGGGGCAGGGAAAAGGAACACTTCTGATCTGTGAATGACCTTCTGTCTTCTCTCTCTCTGCTCAGGACGGGGCTCTAGCCTCAGAGCTGCTGTAGTCCTCCTCTGCTGGACAAAGATCTGCCCATTGGCCTTCCCGTCTTCACTCTCCGGCTTGTGATGGTAGGAGCTGAGAAGCTCTCTTTAAGCCAGAACTGCAGCTCTAGGATTCCGGACACCCCCAATCACAGGATTGCCCAAGGTCTCCCTCCCTTCCTCCCAGAAGAGGGTGTGGCCAGAGGCCTCCGGCAGGCCCACTAGGGGGCCTAGGAGCATCGGGTTGTGTCCCTGGGATGAACTTCCCGCCCGAAAGGAAGAATGGTGTGATTTCGTGATTTGTAATAAATTAGACCCTTTCCCAGCACAGAGCTCCTAAAACCCTTGGAATTTCCGAAGTAGTAAGATGACAAAGGTGTCTTCTGTTACTCGTACCAAGCCCCTTTCAACCACATCTGACTTTGTTAATTAAGGAAGTGATTTTTGGAAAACACCTAAGGTTGGGGGACTGGTTGCCAGGGGAACCTACCACGTGATTAGAGAGGGTTGGAACTTTCAGCCCCGCCCCGCCCCGCCCCACCCCACCCCCACCCTGGACCTCCCGGGAGGGGAGAGGCACTGGAGGTCGAATTAATCACCAATGACCAATGGTTTCACTGCTTGTGCCTCCATAGTGAAGCCTCCATAAAAAAACCCCCAAAAGGACGGGGTTCAGGGAGCCTGGAGGTGCCGGCCGGGTGGTGTACCCAGAGGGGGCATGGAGCTCCCACGCTCATGCCTTGTCCCGTTCCTACTTTCATCTGGCCGTTCCTGACTTGTGTCCTTTATAAAAAAACCGGCAATCTAGCGATTAAAAGGTTTCTCTTGAGTTCTGTGAGCCGCTCTGGCAAATACTGGAACCCAAGGGTGGGGGGGCGGGGTCGTGGGAACCTTTGTGTTTTGGCCAGCTGGTCAGAAGCACAGATGACAACCGCTGGCTTTTGAAGTGGGGCCCGTCTTGCGGGGCTGAGCCTGAGGGATCTGATGCTCTCTTCACGTCAGTAGTGACAGAACTGAGTTAACTTGTAAGGCACCCGGCTGGTGTCCACAGAACTGTTAGGGGATTTCTTGGTGTGGGAAACCAACACCCCCCCCCCCCCCACATTTGACCAGAGGTGAAATAGTACTGGGAGGGTTGTAGTAAAATAGAGGAGAATCCCAGGGTTTTCCCTTTTTAGGTGGGCTGTGGGCTGGCTAGGATTGAAGCCATCTGGAACTTGCCCTAGGCATGACGCCAGGAGACTCGGGTATATTGCAAGAATTTGGAGACAAGTTACACCTTCCTCTGCAACCTGAGGATTGTGCGGGCTGGTGGCTGGTCACTGTTAGTCTATTATAGAAATGGCCTTTCTCCTACAAATCTGGCTGCCTGTGTTGGTGGGGGGGGGGGGGGGGGTGGTGTCCGGGACGGTGGTTTGGAGGGACCAAAAAAGCTCCAGACCCAAGGCATGGGACCCAGTTTCTCTAAAAGAGAGTTGAGACCTTACCGAATTTCTCTCCTCTCGTTCAGTCTTCGGAGTAATGGGTCAGCCCAGAACCAAGCTGCCCCGTAAGAGGTCCTCACCTCTGCCAAAAAGCCACAGCCCACAGTTCTGCTGAGTTCCACATGGAGACAGCTTTATTGCTGGAGCCTCCCAGAGCCCCAGAGGCTAGAGGCTTACAGCTTCACAGATCCAGGGGGTTGAGTCCAAACTGGCGGAGCCGCTCCTTGTATTTGGTATGAAGTCTCAGCACGGCCCCATCCCACTGAGGCTTCACTGCTCTCAGCTTGGCCAAGAGTTGGTCCAGGCTGCCCTGCAGACACCAAGCTTCAGGCCCCAGGAAGGGAGAGGGCAGCGTGAGGGGTGCCCCAGGCTAGTCTGTAAGCTCTCCTTTGCCAGTGGCTTCTTCGAGCTTTTACACTTAGTGGGCATGGTTGCAGCCCCTGGTTGTCTGCCCTCAAGACAGAGCAGATTTCCTTGTGGAGATGCTTCTTTTCCTTCCCCCGGTCTGTCACTGTCATACTAGTTGGGGTTTGGGGGGATGGGGGGGTGCTGGGTACTGGGGTGGTTGGGATTCAAACGGGTGCTTACGTGTAAGATTTCCTCGTACTTGGCCTCCATGTCTGCCACGTGTGCCCGAAGCTGAGCCAGAGTCTGGTCCCGCTCTCTGAGGGCCTGCTCTGCCCCTTCCCGTGCGGCCTCAGCCTCCCTCTGGCACGTCTCTGTGGGGCCGGGCAGAAGGAGAAAGAGGATTGGGTAGTGACACTCTACCTGTGAACAGAGTCTCCAAAGGTAACCTAAAAAGCGGAACTTCAATGGGATCATTCCAGACTCCCCCAGTATCACCAAGTTTCCCGCAGTCCATATAAAGGGCGGACATATACCTCTAAGGTACAGTAGAGAGAGTAGTGGCATTGGGACAAGAGATGTGGGTCCAGAGTTTGGTTGTCGCTTATTGACTACCTGTGTAACCTCAGGCATGTCTCTCTCTGAGCCCAAGGTTCTTCATCTTTAAAGACAGAACGATCCAAACCTTACAGGCTTACTGTGAGTTGAATGCGAGCGTATAGGGGGAAATGTATAGTATATACAGGAGGTGCTCCATAAATGCTGATCGAATTTAAATTCCAGAAAAGGCAAGGATGAAGAAGGGCATTCAGGGTCTGCATGGCAGATAAGCAACTCTTGGGTATCTGAGACTATTTTAGGTTAAACTGAGGCTATCTTAGGTTAGGAAAACTTTGAGACCACAATTGTGAAAGATCCTATGTGCACGCTAACATAGCTCAACTGCATCCTGTAACCGAGAGAGAAAGGAAAAACTTCCTGTTTTTTACATTTTTTGCTTATCTGGAAGGTTTATTCCTTTATGTAGCAAGTACTTATTTATGTAGGACTGAGCATGCATGAGGCATTGAACATAGGGACGTAAGTCTAATATCTTTCCTCAGTTTCGTTGTGAAAATCAGCTGAGAGGAAGTATGTTTTGCCCATGACAGACATGGCAGTGTGGGGAGAAAGATCTGGATTTGGAGAGACCATTGAGAGAGGAAGATGGGGTAAGAGACTTGGGTCTTTTTTTAGTTACAACCTAAGAGGTTTTTGCCATCTTGAACCCTCTGCTCCAATCCTCCATGGTGGGAGAGTTGATGGGGAAAAGGATAAGAGAGGGCGCCTGGGTGGCTCAGTCGGTTAAGTGTCCAACTTTGGCTCAGGTCATGATCTTGCGGCCCCTGAGTTCGAGCCCCGCTTCGGGCTCTCTGCTGACAGCTCGGAGCCTGGAGCCTGCTTTGGATTCTGTGTCTCCCTCTCTCTCTACCCCTCCCCCGCTCGCTCTCTGTCTCTTAAAAATGAATAAATGTTAAAAAAAATTTTTTTTTTTTAAAAAGGAAAAGGGTAAGAGAGCCTAGATAGCAGTCTTCTAGAGAAGGACTTTTTTTTTTTTTTTTTAAATGTTTATTTTTGAGAGAGAGCACAAGCAGGGGCAGGGGCAGACGGAGACGGGGACAAAGGATCCAAAGTGGGCTCCATGCTAACAGCAGTGAGCCTAATGCGGGGCTCAAACCAACGAACCGTAAGATCATGACCTGAGCCGTCATCAGATGCTCAACAGACTGAGTCGCCCAGGGTTCCCTAGAGAAGGACCATCGTAAGTCCACCCCTGCAGACTTGGACCTTGTCAGTGCCCCTTGGAGAGACAGGGGTTAGGGAGTGGAAGCCTACCCAGCTGCTCCCGAAGTCCCCTCACTTCTTCTTCCAGTGGCCTGCTGCGGGTCTCCATTTCCTTCCGCAGGACTTGGCACTGACGACTCATCTCTGTGGTGGGGGCAGAGGGTCCCAGGTGTGGATGGAGTGGTGGAGAAAGGAAGGGACATTGTGGGCAGGGAGGGCCTTCTTGGTCCAGTGGGACAGGAGCATAAAGGCCGCCTTGGTGGTTCTTGTGATTCTGAGAGGCTGGCCGACCCCGAAAAGCTGGGGAAGAGCTAGGAAACCAAGCCCCTTTCCCCATTCCAACTCAGTACCTAGACTGTAGCCCTTCTCCCCACTCACTCCCATGGGATGAATGAGATAAAGGCCATGACTGCATTTTTTAATCCACAAAGCACATGGCATCAGGCATCCAGGAAGGTTCCTGCCTGGGATCCCGGGAGGCTGTCCTTCGTTTCCCTCAGGACCCTGCCCAATTCATGCTGAGCGGGGAAGGTTAAAGTCAGGCATGGCAGACGGACATCTTTCTTGTTTCACTTCCTTGTATCCTCTGGCCCTCTTGGCTGTCCTTTTCCAGGCCCCTGTCTCCTGCCCACCTGCCTGACCAACCACACACACCTGCATAGACGACCTTCCCCTCACTTCGGGCCTCTTGCAACTCAGCCTCTAGCACTCGCAGCCTCCACCTCAGCTGGTCTTCAGAAGCCTTGGCTCGGCGGGCCTCGTCCCTCCTCAGAGCTGTGAAAAGTCCCAGAGCCGTCCTCACGACTGGCTGGGGGTCCCACGTGGCCCTGTGGGCTTGATGGACCGTGCCCACCTCTGGGAACCCGGTGGCAGGCTTCCAGCCTTTCATTTTCCCTCTGGGTTGGAAATGGGTTTGTCCCTGGAATGCCATGAGCTTTTCCTTACTAAGGGAAACCCCCCTCTATGTTCTGCTTATAAAAACTAGCTATCATCACCAACCCTCCCGGCCCAACCCTTCTTCGCAACGTCAGTTCTTCCTCCACCAGGGATTGGCAGGGGTCACCTCAGCCTCCCGCAAACAGCTCTAAGCCTCCGAGCCTCTGACGATGTGAAATGCCCCCCCCCCGCCCCCAGCCCACCTCTGTTGTCCTGAGCTTCCACTTTCTTACCCAAGTGGTCTTGGAGCAACTCCTTTTCCAGCACTGCCAGCCTGTGTGCGGACTTGGCTTCCACATCTGCCCTGGCAAGTTGGCAAAGCCTCAGCTTGGTCTCCTTGGACCTTTAGGACCTTATCATGATCTCAGCCTCCCTCACTTCTCCCCATCCTCATGCCACGCCCTGAACTTTCTTCCTGCAGGAGATCTGAGGACCTTTCAAGGAGGGATTTCTGATGGCAGGGACTACTGAGTTCCCTGCTGTGTCCTGGCAGCCCAGCCCAGGGTAGGTACTCAGAATATGTGTGATGAATATATAGGGAAGGCACAAAGCCAGAAGGGCAGCACAGAGTGGGTATATGCCGGTTTCCCCAATTTCCCAGCTCCATGGAACGTGGAGGGAAGATATCGGGGGAGAGGGTCCTGAAGGCTCTATCTTGTCATGCAGAGGGCTGAATTCTCTCTGGAGCACCTCTGCTTGGTGTCCAAGCCAGAGAATGGAGAAGCAGGAGGCGCTCACCTCCATCCACCCTGACTCACCAGCACCCACATTCTTTTTCTTCTTCTGTGACCCAGCTTTCATCCCTTTTCCTTCGGTCTTAGATGGCATCTCCTTGCTGTCCTGGGGAAGGAGAGGACTTGTATTTAAGATTGCACATGGGGGGCGCCTGGCTGGCTTGGTCGGTTAAGCGTCTGACTTCGGCTCAGGTCATGACCTCGCCATCCGTGAGTTCGAGCCCCGAGTCGGGCTCTGTGCTGATGGCTCAGAGCCTGGAGCCTGTTTCGGATTCTGTGTCTCCCTCTCTCTCTGCCCCTCCCCCATTCATGCTCTGTCTCTCTCTGTCTCAAAAATGAATAAACGTTAAAAAAAAAAAATTTAAAAAAGACTGCACATGGGGTTGCTTTCCTGACCCCTAGATTGAACCAGGAGTCCCAGGAGAGTTAGAGCTCTAGTCTCCGAGCATGTCTCTTATACCTTCCAGAAGCTTCTGTTCTTGGTCTCCTTGGACCTTTAGGCAAGCCTGGGGTAGGGGGAAGGTAGAGCTGTTTCTTTCTACCAGTAAGGTTCTATGTACAGAAATCATTCCCCTCTACCCTCTTTTGGAGAAAATAAACCTCAGTACTTGTCTCTTCCCTCTTCCAGTCACCCTTACCCTGCCTCGTCCTGTAGGATCCTCTCTTGCTTCTGTTGTATTTCCCTGTAGGGTGACCCACTCATGGAGAGGGGCAGAGAAATGGCCCAACCAGCTAGGAGCCTGAGGAGGAGCCTGGGTTCTGGGAGCCAATCCAGGGTGACAAATTTCCTTTGAGGGCAGGACTGAGAACTGGAAGGTTCGGTTTCGGGAGGCTGAGTGTTGTCCAGGTAACTGGGAAACATGGAGTCAGAGACAGGTGGAATGGGCCAAGTACAAAGCTTAAAATAGCAAGGTCCCAGAGGGTCAATTCTTCAATTCTCTCCTTATCCCTAAGTTCTAAATGTAGTTTGAGGAGAAAGGGCTTTGGAGCCCGGTAACTATGCTTCATTTCCATGTAGCACTGCCTGAGGTTTGGAGACTTACAAGTTACAGATTTACACATCTGATATGGTGCTGTTATGCTGATACAGCGGAAAAGAGCTCATAGTAGCCATTTCGGGCAATTTACATCCCTAGGGCTGATCAGCAAATGACATTATTAGGCTTGGGGAAGGCATTCTGTAGCGTACAAGGGAAAGAAATGCAGGAGAAGGGAGTTGAGAGAGTTTCTCACATCGGAGAAAGGAGACACAGAAGAAAGATAGACCCACGGACTCCAGGCTGCTGACATAGAGGCTACAAATGTAGAAGAAAGGATACTGGTTAGAGACAAGAGCCATGGGTTCTAGTCCCCCCTCCAGTTATGTAAACTTGGCAAGCCATTATATTTTGCTCAGCTTCAGTTTCCTGGTCTTTAAATCTTTGATTCTGTAAATCCTGTAAGGCCTGGGTTTCAACTGGGCATTCACAGGGCTATCTTCCCTTGTGGAGACTTAATTTATTGATCTTCCCCTATTCTCTTATGAGGCTGGTTTTCAGAGACAGGTGCTCAGAAACTACTTTGCTGGGCTCTCTGTGGTATTGAGTTTGTCGGGGCTCCCTCTAGTGGACTTGCTTGACGCCCCCCCCCCCCCCCCCCCCTCCGCCAGGCTCCTAAATTTTTCTACTTAAATTATTGATGGTGCCTCCCTCTTGGGGATACTTTCTAGCATCTTGCTGGAGTCATGAATGGCTGGAAAAATGACTTTGGGGGAGGGAGTATGGTGAGCGACCTGCCCTTGTGAGGCAGCCTCTACCCTCCTTCCAGCCCTGTTGCTATTCTGGACCCTTGTCATCTGTCTGCCACCTGGATCTCTGGGCACCATACTGGCTAGAATGAAAACAGCAAAAACGTCAGGGATTTCCCCCTTGTGGATTAAGGAACCTGCAGACTTTTTTAGCTATTTCTCTCTATCTCTGTCCCCCTCCACACTTCTGTTCAATTGCCTGTTGTCAGTTTGCATTTATTCTTCCCCCAGAACCGTTTCCCCCTGCATTGGAATGCAGTAGAGGTTTTTGCACTGGTCCTCCTCATCTAGAAGCCTCGTTGGGGTCATTTGCCACGGAATGATCAGTTTCTCTGTTATGCTGATGCATTGGATGACATTTTGAGGACAGAGTTTACAGAATACAAACGACATATCACGCCTTGGAAGAGCATTTACTTTTCAAATATGTTCAGTCAACCAACCGACATTCAGGTGCAGAATGAGGATGTGGTCTGGGTGAAGGTGAAATGTGATAAAAGTGCCTCATGTCACATGATGTGATGGTACAAACTGAGCCAGCTCTAGAATAACCAAGAATGACACTGTGATCAACAATCCAATCCCATCTTGAGTACACTTTGAAAATAAGCCAAGTAAAAATTATTAAACAAAAAAAAAGGCCAAGCTTTCCTTCTTTTTTCATTAACGTTAAAATTTTTTTTTTACTGTTTATTTATTTTTGAGAGAGAGATAAAGACACACACGGAGCGTGAGTGGGGGAGGGGCAGAGAGAGAGGGAGACACGGAATCTGAAGCAGGCTCCAGGCTCTGAGCTGTCAGCACAGAGTCCGACAGGGGGCTTGAGCCCGAGAACCGTGAGATCACGATCTGAGCTGAAGTCGGATGCTTAACCGAATGCCCCTGATTTCTTTTTAAAATTCATTTATTTTCTGAGAGAGAGAGAGAGAGAGCGCGAGAGACCGAGAGTGCGAGTGGGAGAGGGGCAGAGAAAGAGGGAGACTCCCAAGCAGGCTCTGGTGCTGCCAGTACAGTGCCCGTGCGGGGGTTCAAAGTCACCAACCCGTGGGATCATGACCTGAGCTGAAGTTGTCGCTCAACTGACCGAGCCACCCAGGTGTCCCACTCATTAACTTCAGTTTAGAAGTGAAAATAGGAACTATCACCGGACAGAACTCTGTCCATCCGGGAGTGTTTAAGGGATATAGAGGAGAGAACTGTCACTCTGCTTTATTCAAATATGCGAGGTAGGTCATTTGTATATTTAAAGAAATATGTCTTCTTCAGCAGAAACAAAGTACAAACTATACAAGTTGTACAAACAATACAATTTGATGATAGAGGGGGGAAATACCCTGTGTACCTACACTGTGTTAGGTACTGTGGAAGACCAAAGTCAACAAGACAGTATGGCATGAATTAATGTACGGTAGCTGTAAGAATAAATGGTTATGGAAATTTAGAGGAGGAAAGGGTTATTTCTAGCTGGAATGTCTGGTTATTTCTAGCTGAATTCTGAAGAATGGATTGAACTTCAGTAGCACACTTTGGGCAGAGGGAATGCTCTGAGCAATGTGGATGAAAAAAAAAAAAAAAGAATTGTGGTATTTTGTGATTTGGTCAGTCACCCAGCATAGTATGTGCATTGATATTATAAAACTGCAAGGTAGTTTGGAGTTAGATCATGACTGTTAACTTCATTCAGGAGACCATTAGTAGTGTTTAAAGGTTTCTTTCTTTTCTTTTCTAAAAAAAATTTTAATGTTTATTTTTGAGAGAAAGAGAGAGAGGGAGACACGGAATCTGAAGCAGGCTCCAGGCTCTGAGCTGTCAGCACAGGGCCCGACGCGGAGCCCAAACCTACGGGCCATGAGATCATGACCTGAGCTGAAGTCAGACACACTTAATCGACTGAGCCACCTAGGCGCCCCTTAAAGTTTTTTTTCTGATGCTGTCAGAACTATAGTTCAGGAAGACTGGTCTGGTGGCAGAAAGGATTGGAGGTGGCAGGGAAACCAGTGAGGAAAAGGTTTTAATAGATCAGGGGAGAGAAAGGGAGGGCCTGCAGCTAGGGTGGTAGATGGGAAGTTTTGACAATTATCTAAGAGCCGTGCTTAGATTTTCCTTTGGGAGATTTCTTCTCTTTCTAATTCTACTGATAG
The DNA here is from genome assembly GCF_028749965.1 of Puma concolor. Taxonomy (NCBI): domain Eukaryota; kingdom Metazoa; phylum Chordata; class Mammalia; order Carnivora; family Felidae; genus Puma; species Puma concolor. The sequence continues at coordinate 100,156,850 of NC_141676.1, read as the reverse complement.
GAAACGATAATGCTGACTCCTTAATCAATCTTAGATAAAGGCCACTGAATTGCAGGATAAGGAGGTCTGACAGATAGGTCTTTGAGTCCAGAGATATTTCCCCCCCTTACAGGGGCACACAATAAACTTAATTCCTTAATCAGTCAAGGGCTTTGTGGAGGACCCAGGTGGGAGGATCTAAGACTGAACTGAGTACTTACGGACACACTAGAGCCTGCAAGCTCCCAAAGAAGAGGCTCAGAATTAACAAATTAGGTCAGGGCACTTCCTTCTTCAGGAAGAAAGTTCCCTTTTTTCATAGTTTTTCCAATGAAGCTTTTAGATTAGAGAAGTGGAAATGACTGGGAACTGCTTTTGTTTCATGAGAGGAGTACTCCTCGGGCTAGGGCTCGCAGCTGTCTTTCTGTGGTCAAGGCCTGGTGCTGGGGATGCTAACCTGCGGTGCAATGCGCTGAGCCCGGGGAATCTTAAGCACATACCCAATTCCCAGAAAAGGAACTAGTGTTCAGAAGGCAAAAAAGGGGGAAATGTTTTGTTTTCAGAAGGTCAAAGGGCCTGGAAGAAGAGCTTGCGGCCTAAGTGTCTTAAGCCTTTCTGGAGTGTTCGTAATCAGGCTGCAACAGTCTGCAGCATTCGCATTCCTGTCCCTCGGTGCCGACTTAATGAGTTTAAAACACCAAAGGGGTGGGGAAATAACTTCCGTTTTTCTCCCACAATGTTCAGAAGCAAATGACTTTAAGCTCAATTTCCTTATTCACCAGGTATGTGGCGGAAGACTTGACGTTAAGTTTCTTTCTACGGCTAGCTGTCCTAATTTAAATACCCCAACCACCCCTCAAAGAGAGCCAACCTAACAACCCACAAGGAACATGGAGGGCTCGGCTTCTGTCTAACGCGCAGACTCCACCCCAGACCCCGCCCCTTCCTTTCCCGGATTCTCCAGCAGAGGGCGCAGGCGCAAAGGTTCTGTCTGGGCCCGCCCCCGGGGGCAGGGGAGGGGTAGGCGGCGCGGAAACTTGGCCTCGGCTTTCCGGGAGCTGTGGCTCGGGAGGGGGTGGCGCAGGAAGGGTCGCTACCCAGTCGGGACCGGGCCGCCGGCTTCCCGGGGCGCCGTGCGCTCCTCCCGTCCCCGGGCTTGCGCTCTCGGAAGGGGCGCGCCCGCGCGAACCTCGCTCCCGTCACCGCCCACTCCTCCTCCCCGCGGCCGCCCCTCCCTCCGCCCGGACAGCCGGCGGCGGCTGCGGCGGCGGCGGCCGGGAGAGGCCCCTCCTTCACGCCCTCCTTCTTTCCCTCGCTCGCAGCGGAGCGGAGCCGGCGGACGCGGCTGGGCCCCCAACCCTCCCCGGGCCATGGCCGGCAACGTGAAAAAGAGCTCTGGGGCCGGGGGCGGCGGCAGCTCCGGGGGCTCGGGCTCGGGCGGCCTGATCGGGCTCATGAAGGACGCCTTCCAGCCGCACCACCACCACCACCACCACCTCAGCCCCCACCCGCCCGGCACCGTGGACAAGAAGATGGTGGAGAAGTGCTGGAAGCTCATGGACAAGGTGAAAGGCCTGCCCAGGACCCGCGGGAGCAGGGGTGGGCGTGGGCGGAGGGGGCCGAGGGAGGGGAAGGAAGGGACAGAGGAAGCTGGGGGAGGGGACGGGTCATGCGGGGCTGGGGAGGCAAGGAGCTGGGGTGACCCGGCCGAAGGGTGGGGGACGCGGGGGTGAGGAAGAGACCGGGAAGGTGGGGGTCGGCGGTGGGGGAAGGGCTGCGGTTGGGAGTTGGGGAACGTTGAGATAGTGTTTGGGGGTGGCGAGACAAAGATGGGTTGGGGGCTGGGGTGAAGGTTAACTGGGAAGCCACCAGGGCGGAAGTATAATGGGGGGGTGCAGAGTTTGGGGCTCTGCAGGGTCTGGGGATGTGGGTCACGGAATTGGCCCCAGGAGGTAGGAGGGAGGGGGAGGGCGAAGAAGAGCGTGCAATTTACCGGCTGGGGCTGTTAGCTGGATGAGCAGTCGAGCTCTGAGTCGGGAATTAACGTTTATGGGCTCTGGTTGAGAGACCTGGGGTCAGGACAACTCCGTAGGCAAACTGCGCTCGGGGAGAGCCCGTAGTTTTTTTCTCATTAAGATATTAACACCAAGGTAAAAGAAATCAGGATGTTTAAATGGCCAAGGAAGTAACTTTCCTCCACCTCTAGCGCTGGGGCAAATTTTTATTCTCCAAAACATTGGATGTGATCCATTGCTGGTGCCGAGATTAAACCACAAGTTCTGGTTAGAAACATTATCTTTTGAAAGATGTATTAACTGAGCGTGCTAAGCAGCAGATTCTGACTTCTTCCAGATTCTGACTGCTTCCAGAACTTCCTCCTCATGCTGCTTTTAGCTGGGTTCTACTTTTTTCGTGGCCGACCTGACTCCGTGTTACAGGACCTGACTTTTAAGCTTGTTCAATGAGCTTCTTTGCTTACCTTTTTTAAAGCAAGTTTGAAAGATATCGCTTTTATATTTAGCCATTAAGTGTGGCATTTGGGAGAAGTTCACCTCATTGTAGTGTCTATAATATAGTAGTCCTTAAAAGTGTTTAAGCATTTTGAGAGCACCCAATATAGTGTTTTCTTAGTTCATTAATGGACATTAATTAATAACTTATTTTTGGAAAATTTCATATTGTCAGCGAAGTATCTGGCATATTGTAAGAGAATGGTGTTATTTCCTCCAGAGGAAAATTGGTTTTCTCTGGTTCCTCTCTAGGTCTAGGTTCCTCTTCTGTAAAGTTCTTCATGGATTGTTTTGGACTAAAACAGCTAATAAGAATGATTATGAAACACTTGGCAAATATAAACGTGCTGTATAAATGCTTAATAAGTCCGTGCGTGCATTAACACTCCTGAAGTGCATACAAGTGGTTTCAGAGCCACTTTTTCAGGGCTGGTGTTTCTCATGTTAAATAATTGGTATTGTAGTTAATGATACAAGTTTTTTCATATTTATTATGTTGGTGGTGTAGTTTTAATTTCATTATTTAGAAATTGTAATAAAACCATTATAGAAAGTTAGGCATGTAAAGGAAACTTTAAATTCATTGACACCTTTAAAAACGTTTTTTTTCTTAAGTGTTTACTTATTTTTGAGAGAGACAGAATGCAAGTGGGAGAGGGGCAGAGAGCAAGGGAGACAGAATCTGAAGCAGGCTGCAGGCTCTGAGCTGTCAGCACAGAGCCCTATGCGGGGCACGAACTCAAACCACAAGATATTGAGATCGTGACCTGAGCCGAAGTCGGAAGTTGGACCCTCAACCGACTGAGCCACCCAGGTGCCCCTCATTGACACCTTTTTAAAAAAATACCAAATGTATTCAAGATCTGAAGTTTGTAGGTTTGCATTTTAGGGATTTACAGCTGAGGACTGAAAAGGTTCCCCTGGATTTAAAAAAAAAATTGTATGTTTAATTAGTTTCTCGTGTAAGATACGTGTATGCAATATACCCAAACTTGTATGGATTAGAGACCTTTCCTTAAAAATAATAAACTTTTCCTCAAACTTTTGAATCTCTATAAGGTAGTTCAAATAAGATCCTTTTTAAACTTTTTTCCTTCATTTCTTTAAAGTATGTGTATAGCGATGTGATTTTTTTCTGCAGAATGTTTAGTTGTATGGGGAGAATAGGACTCGTTTTGAGTGCTTTTCAGGTTTTGATAGCTTCAAGGGAAGTAGGTGCCCAGCTTTTCCTTTCTAGTGTTGGGAGAGAGGGATGTTTTATTCTTGTGTTGCTTGTCTTAGAAGGTGATTTTTAGTAATGTCTGTGCCCCGTATCACAAATTACTAGTCTTGTTTCTGGTGTATTCGGCTGATAGGTTCATATTGCTCTCCAGATTTCCTGAGTACTTTCATAAGTATTGGATTGAACTGTTTCTTTTATGCTTGCATATTTTTTTTCCACGTTTTTATTTGTTAGAGCCTTAAATAAATGTCACTAACCCTTCTTCATGTGGTATGATGTAAGTGGTAAAGAACTTACTGTCAAATCCACAATTGCCCCACACATTTATTGAATTCGGTTCTGAGTCTCTCTCTCATACCTGTTCTATCCTTGTTGTTGAAGCTAGGTGAATATTATTCTAGCTTATCAATGATCAGTGTCTTGACTTCGTGCTGGGAACTGTTAGTCTCTTCCCCTCCCCCAGTATTGAATGTGTGCAGATGGAGAAGTTGGCATAAGTCATGGGTTCTGGTCAACATAGGCTCAATTTACTAATCCATTGTGGAACTTAAGCTCATTGTCGGAAAAATCCTTGTGCTGGGACACTTGTTATTAAACAAAAAACATGGTCAACCTCTATTTTGCCAGCTGAGTATATTGTAATAAATACTTGTGTGTGAAGAAAGTGGCTGGGAAGAGAGGATTGGGCAGGGGAGTGGAGAGAAAAATCCTATAAATTGCCTTAAATGTAAACTTAGAAGTAGTAAGGTATCTAGTGAGACACAAAATTCCATTATGAAGTAGAGCAGGAGTTGGCAATCTGTTTTTGTCAAGGGACAGTAAATATTTTAGGCTTTGCTGGACACATACTTAGTCTTGTATTCTTTGTTACTGTTTTACAACTCTTTAAAAAAGTAAAAGCCATTCCTAGCTTGCAGGTGGACAAAAAGAAAGGTTTGGAGATTGTAGTTTGCCCCTGAAGCAGAGCAACATACTGGGTATATTTTAGGTCTATGTTATGTTTTTATTTTGAATTAGCTTATATCATTAAAACATTAAGGTGTTGATTTTTTTTAATGAGATATAATTTATAAGTGAATTTATAGTTCCCTTATGATTTTAAGGGAAAAAGCTTCCCTTTAAGGCATGAGTTTTAAAAAAGTATTTTCAAAAGGTGATCCTTCTGCTACCTGCCTTCTTCTGTTTGTCCCACCTCTGTCCCACCACCCCCCAAAAAATACCTTGAGTAACTTCCTGTATTTGGGAAGTAAGATGCACTAATTAGAATTTATGATGCAGTGTATTTCATTGGACTACATCCTCCTTTCCTTCCTTCTTCCTTCCTTTGCACACTAAGTCCCAGGCATACTGCTAGGTGTAAATTCTTACACTCCAGGTTACATTACAGTGATGAGTGACTACGTAAGTATGTAAACAGTGATAGGAGATCTCTTAAGTTTAAACTTATTTTTTCTGTACATATTACTTCTGTACTCATCTTAACCTCTTGAGATTGTAAATTCTGTGAGGACAGCACAGCGACTATAATCTGCTTATCTCCTGCAGTGTCCGGTCATGAGGACTTATACAATAGTAAGAGCTTTGTAAATATTTAAATTGCTTTGTGTGTTCTTTTTTTTTTTTTTTTTAATTTTTTTTTTTTTTTCAACGTTTATTTATTTTTGGGACAGAGAGAGACAGAGCATGAACGGGGGAGGGGCAGAGAGAGAGGGAGACACAGAATCGGAAACAGGCTCCAGGCTCTGAGCCATCAGCCCAGAGCCTGACGCGGGGCTCGAACTCATGCACCGCGAGATCGTGACCTGGCTGAAGTCGGACGCTTAACCGACTGCGCCACCCAGGCGCCCCTGCTTTGTGTGTTCTGAAGGAATAACTGAAAAGAAAACGTGTGGGGGTGGGAATAAATTTTAATTACATTAAACTTATTTCTTGCAGTAGCCCTTTGGCGGTATCATCTCTTCTATAGACGGAGACACTTGGGCTCAGAGATGTTATGTAATTTAATTTAGTTAATGGTGGAGCCTGACTTGGAATCCAGGATAACCCACCTCCTTAGGCTTGGTTATTTCCTCCATACAGTACCTTCTCAGGTGTACCACAAAGCGTCAGTAACAGAAACCATTCAGCAAGTGACCTGTGTGGTTACAGTAGTCCTCACGCACACACGTTCATTAACGCACCCAAGCACAGTAGACATTCTCTTGAATAATAAGGTAGCATTTAATACCATCCAGTGAAATGTCTGTTATCTGCTTTCAAGTTCAGTGTTTGCATTTCTTCAAATTAATGTCTACTGGCTACTTTGCATGGTGGTCACAGAGGCTTGTACACTTCATTTTCCTCTTCTACTTAATTTGTGTTCTCTGCGGTAGTATTTATCACTTTTTCATCCGTTTCTCCCTTCGCTAGAGCTCTTCAGGACCCAGGCTCTGTCTTAATATCAGTTCCTGGGCCTAACATGTGGTACTTGCTGAATGAAGTGCAGACATTTAACAAAATAAAATGAGATCAAAACATAGTCCCTCCTCATTTTTTGTATGATTGATTAGGGGGGAATCAGGTAGGGAATCCCCCCTTTTTTTTAATGTTTATTTATTTTGAGAGAGAGAAAGCAGAAGTGGGGAAGGGCAGAGGGAGAGAGAGAATCCCAAGCAGGCTCTGTGTTGTCAGTGAGGAGCCAGACTCGGGGCTCCATGTCACAAAGTATGAGATCGTGACCTGAGCCGAGATCAAGAGTTGGAAGCTTAACTGACTGAGCTACCCAGGAGCCCTAGGAATCTTCTTGAGTGCTGAATTAAAGTATCATTTACTTAAAGTAGTTTTACCTTTTTCAATTATAGAGGTAATATACAGTCATTGTAAAACATGATTGTGTTGTTTTTATGCTATTAACTCCCCAAAAGGATGTAAAATTCTTCATAATTTCCTATGAAATGAGCTCACTTGAGCATTTCATGTGATTCATGGTAGAAATTTTCAAAGGTATATAGAATAAAAGTGGGGTTGGGCCAGGGGAGAAGAGAATTTGTTCTGTTCATTTTGTAGCTTTGGCTAAAGTTTTTGGTAATTCTTGCTATAGTAAACCTTGTGTTTTTTTTTTTTGTTTGTTTTGTTTTTTTTTAAACATACAGTGTAGACTTGGCTTCAGGAGTAGAACCCAGTGATGTACCAGTTACATACAATGACCAGTGCTCATCCTGAAAAGTGCCCTCCTTCATGCCCATCACCCATTGACCCCGCCCCCATCAACCCTCAGTTTGTTCTCTGCATTTAAGAGTCTCTTATGGTATGCCTCCCTCTCTGTTTTTATCTTATTTTTCCTTCCCTTCCTTTCTGATCATCTGTTCAGTTTCTCCGATTCCACATGTGAGTGAAATCATGTGATAATCTGTCTTTCTCTGACTTATTTCGCTTAGCATAATACTCTCTAGTTCCATCTGTGTTGTTGCACATGGCAAGATTTCATTCTTTTTCACTGTCGGGTAGTAGTCCATTGTGTTTATATTATGTACCACATCTTCTTCTTTTTTTTTTTTTTTAATTTTTTTTTTTCAACGTTTATTTATTTTTGGGACAGAGAGAGACAGAGCATGAACGGGGAAGGGGCAGGGAGAGAGGGAGACACAGAATCGGAAACAGGCTCCAGGCTCCGAGCCATCAGCCCAGAGCCCGACGCGGGGCTCGAACTCACGGACCGCGAGATCGTGACCTGGCTGAAGTCGGACGCTTAACCGACTGCGCCACCCAGGCGCCCCTGTACCACATCTTCTTAATCTATTCATCAGTTGATGGGACATTTGGGCTCTTTCCATAATTTGGCTATTGTTGATAGCTCTGCTATAAACATTGGGGTACGTGTGCCCCTTCGAATCAGCATTGTTGTATCCTTTGGCTAAATTCCTAGTAGTGCGATTGCTGGGTCAAAGATAGTTCTATTTTTAATTTTTTGAGGAACCTCCGCACTGTTTTCCAGAGTGGCCGCACCAGTTTGCATCCCCACCAATAGTGCAGTAGGGTTCCCTTTGCTCCACAACAGCTGTTGTTTCCTGAGTTGTTAATTTTTGCCATTCTGACCGGTATGAGGTGGTATCTCATTTTGGTTTTGGTTCGTATTTCCCTGATGGCATGTTGAGCATCTTTTCATGTGTTCTGTTTGCCATCTGGATGTCTTTGGAAAAGTGTTTGTGTCTTCCGCCCAGTTCTTCACTGGATTATTTGATTTTTGGTAGTAAACCTGTTTTTAGTATGTTGTTGGTATGTTTTTAGTATACATACACTAAACCTGATATGGGCGTGGCAACCATGGGCAAATTGATCTATTCCTCTTTCATTGGAGTTTGTGTTATATTCAAACATAACATCATAACTTTTATGCCGTGAAAAAAACCCCATTTCCCTAATGATTAGCCTAGATCATTAAAAGAAAAACAAATTAAGTGTTAGTTTGGAAGCTAAGCCTAAGCTTCAATGACATTTTTTAATGAAGCTGTTAATTCTGATCTACGTTAGGTTTGTTGAAAGTAGGGGGATTATGACAAGCAAGTCATTGTGAAATGTTTTCATGATTAGCACATTTTGTGCTGGAAGGAAATAGGTGGGAGTAGTCAGCCAGGAGCACTGGAAGCCAGCCTCAGCTCTGTCCCCACAATGTTCCTTCCTGCAGCAGCTTCCAAAAGGAGGAGGGGGAAAGGGTGCAAATTTCAAGCCCTGGGAAGATTTGGTGCTACTCTCCTGGATGCTCCCGCGATTCCTTCAGAAGAAATCCACAGATGACTCTGGGTCTCCTGTCTGCAGCTTTTGGGATGGATGATGAGTCTGTCTTAGCAGACTCTGCTTCCTGGGCACCCTGTCAGAACCATCTCTGGTCACTGCCTTTCCTCTGGCTCTGGGATCAGCCATGAGGAAGTCTTAAAATGAGACCAGCTTATTGGTAGTTCAGTGAATGGGATGGGATCCTAATTCCTGCCTCTTCCTTTCTTAGACCTGCTTTGCATAGGTGTAACACTCTTTATGAAAAACAGTTTAATGCAGAACAAAATGTCTCCCTTTACTCTCATACCTTCAAGTGACTACCTCTCCAGAGGTACCTGGCATCTATAGCTTACAGTCCGTCCTTATCCATTTCCCTAAGTGGCTCTGAGAAGGTTGGATGGACATCTTTTGCCCTTGAAAGATTTATCAACTTGAGCAAGTTACTGACTTCTTAGCATTTACTCCCTAAGACTGATAGCTGAGTTCTAATCATTTCTTATATTGTAGACCAGTTTACAGTTTCACATCTTATACATCAAAAATCTCAAAACAGTGTGTTTCAGGAGAATGAAACTGAGATTCAGAGAGATTAAATAACCTAAGTCACCCACCCATCTAATACTTTTGTTTTTTTCTGTGGATCTTGAACTGGTATTCAGACTCTGTTAAGTGATTCTTATAAACAAGTGCTTCTCATACTTTAACGTGAATTCAGACCATCTGGGGATCTTGTTAAAAATGTAGAGGCTGAATGGATCTGGGGTGGGGCCCACGATTCTGTAGTCCTGACCAGCTCCCAGGTGATGTCCATGAAGCTGGCAAAGGGACCGTGCTTGACGTACCAAACCTCCATACCACAGTTGCTTTTATTTTAGGTAAGCTTGCTGGATTTTTTTTTTGTTTTTTGGAAGAAATGGCAATAGGATATCTTGTTTATGTTGAAGATTTTAATTATTATGTTCTTAAATTTCAAAAGTAATTTATACTCAGAATTAAACATTTTTAAACCAAAGTGGGATCCTTTTTAATTAAAAGAATATTTTTTAAGTTTATTTATTTTGAGACAGAGAGAGAGGAAGGGGATCAGAGAGAGGAAGAGAGAGAATCCCAAGCAGGCTCCGTGCTGTCAGTGCAGATCCCGACTCAGGTCTTGATCTTATGAACTGTGAGATCATGACCTAAGCCAAAACCGAGTCGGTTGCTTAACTGACTGAGCCACCCACGTACCTCAAAAGTGGGACTTTAAACAAAAATGCTTCTAGAATTTTTTTTGTATTTGCTAAATTGTGGAGATTTTCCGTGTTAATACCACATATAGGTCTTCCTGAATTTTAAGGATTGTGTAAGATTTCATAATTAAATATGTTTACTGAATTCATCTTAATCTTTTTGTTTTATTATTTCTTTAGAGAGCATTCAGGGGAGGCACAGAGAAAGGGGGAAGAGAATCATAAACAGGTTCCATGCTCAGTATCGAGCCCCTGTGTGGGGCTCAGTCTCACGACTGTGAGATCATGACTTGAGCTGAAATCAAGAGTCAGATGCTTAACTGACTGTGCCACCCAGGCACAGTATTGATAATCTTCTAGGTTATTTCTGATTTTAAGTATTAGAAACTGTGCTGTAGTGACTATCCATTTTGTGGTTTCTGAATATTTCTTTAGAATAAACTCCCAGAAATGAAATGTGCTGCGTCAAAGGACTCGCACGTCAAAGTTTTAAAAATATATGTGTGAGCATATTGCCCTCCAAAAAGTTTGCTTCCGACCACAATCTTTGTCTAGTTTGTTGATTTAAATGATTCCTGGGGCACCTGGGTGGCTCAGTCAGGTAAGCGTCCGACTCTTGGTTTCGACTCAGGTCATGATCTCATGGTTCAGGGACGCTGATAGTGTGTAGCCTGCTTGGGGTTCTCTTTCTCCCTCTCTGTGCCCCTCCCCTGCTCCCTCTCTCTTTCTCTCTCAAAATAAATAAACATTAAAAAATATATATGATTCCTTGTTACCTTAGGTGAAAATTATGGTGGATCTTATCGCAATCACACTTTTCCTGAACTCAAGCTATATGCCTGGTGCTGGGGAATTAAAGATGAATCCGTGTACTCAGACTCTGGTGATATAACTGGAGTCGTACAAAGGCTCTGGGAAGCCTCTGTGGGAATCATTAGGCAAACCATGGCTTAGTCCCTGAGGACACGAGAAAGGGGACTGGGAATGGGGAGGGCTTTAGAGCAAATTGGTGCCTCTGCGATATCCTGAGCCACAGTTACATCTCATTTGGGCCTGACATCCAAAAGCGATGCTAAAATCGCCTAATTTCTAGCTCATGCTGAGTATTTGGTTTGAAGTTGCACCAATAAGTCCGGATAGAGATATTTTTTTTTTTCTTTTAAAAATAGGATCTGTGTATAAAAACTGCATGTTTAAACTATCAGCACATGTAGTTTCTTTAATATTGTACATTGTGTTGGATGTATTTTTTTGTGTGTGCAGTTAATGTGATAAATGAAAGTAATGAGATTGGTAATTAGTTATAAGTGGCATAGTGTCTTTAATAAATAGTGTTGGGTGGTATTTGAGAAGTGTTAGGTAGTAATTACAGTTCAAATCCCTGAATGGAGTTTTGATAAATCAATAATGGAGAATAGTAATTAGAAGTAAAAGGCTTTTTTCTTGGGGCCGTTATCTAGTGATGATATGTTTCTTAAAAAAAAAAAAAAAGTATAGGTTTCTGATTTCTCTTTAAAAAATATTTAAAAGCTTCACTGTACATTTATACTTGTAAAACTTAAATCTCTTCAAGTTTCTGTGTTGATGAGTTTCTAAAACTTGAAGCTTTAATAAGAAACACTTAACAAGGCTTTAGAAATTAATTGATCACTCTCATTTATAGGAGCAGAAATTCAGATCCAGAGAGGTGAATAAACTTGCCTAATGTCAACAGAGCCAGTTAATGTTGGTCATCAGACTAGAACCCAGGTTCCCAGACCTGGTGTCCTCCCTGCTATATCTCCTGCTCCCTTGAGCAATATGGAGCCTTTTAAAATTGTAATCAGATTTTGCATGTTTTATGTTGAATTCAACATACTGAATACTCATTTAAAAAAAATTTTTTTTGTGTGTTTATTTCTGAGACAGAGACAGAGCATGAGTGGGGGAGGGGCAGAGAGAGAGGGAGACCGAGAATCAGAAGCAGGTCCCAGGCTCTGAGCTGTCAGCACAGAGCCCGACGCGGGGCTCCAACTCACAGACAATGAGATCATGACCTGAGCCGAAGTCGGTCGCTCAACCGACTGAGCCACCCAGGCGCCCCTGAATACTCATTTTTAAAGTATAAAGCTTAATCACATTAAAATATTTTAATGTTTATTTTTGAGAGCATGAGCAGGGGAAGGGCAGAGGGAGAGGGGACACAGAATCCGAAGCAGGCTCTAGGCTCTGAGCTGTCAGCACAGAGCCCGACGCAGGGCTGGAACCCATGAACTGTGAGAACTGTGACCTGAGCCGAAGTTGGACGCTTAGCCAGCTGAGCCACCCAGGCACCCCTATCATGTTTTAACATATAAAAATGTTTGAAAAAACTTCCATGGATAAGTTGAGGTCTGTAGAGATAAAAATACTTAGTCATTCATAGTCCTATATGCTTAGAGTTTTCTGCCTAATGAGAAATTCACATTCCTTAGCGTTAGAAAGGAGTCTGTGTTCAGAGTAGAATTAGGTTTAGGCACTGTTCTTGGTACCTTTTCTCTTTTTATAAATTTAGCTATTTCCAAGCATAATTTTATTCCTCTTTATTGTGACCATAGCACTTTCCAAATTTTTTTTCTATTGACCATTGAGCCTTGGCAGAAGCAAAGGGAGGAGTGAGGCCAATGAGAAAGCTATTATGAATGGGCTGTATGGCAGCTGTACAAGGATGCTGTTGCTTTCCCAGAGCTAAGCACGTTTCTTTTTGGCGTTACTTTGAGTGACGCTGTAAATGTACAGGCAGAAGTAAACAAAAGGAAGCCATTTTTGCTATTGCAAGACTTGGAAGGCAAAATAAAGTTGGCCAAATGGAGGACACAATAAGCAGGAAAATATTTTATCTTTTTAGAAATTTGGGGGGGAATGTTTTTTAAGCTCAGAGTGTCCATTTATGCTTTAACTATGACTGCTAATTTAAAGTTCACTAAGTAGTAAAGGCAGGTTGTTAGCTTTTGAAGTTTGCTGACTATTGACTTGAATTATTCACAAAGCCTTTTTTGAACTTTTTCCCTAGGGATTATACATATTTAGGGTGTTTCTCTTTCTAGAAGATTTTAAACATCAAAAGAGTAGGTCTCTATGTTTTCTTTATGTCTGCATTAGTGTTAAAAACTCAAGAGCTAGTGGTGGAATGCTGATTTCCCTGGTCATTGGAGGATTCATCTCAAAAAGATCTTGAGAAAAGCAGACATTTAATCTACAAATGATCTTTACAAGGTCACATTTGAAGGAAGGACAAATAATACTTGTGGAAGGTACATGGTACCAGCTTCAAAATGCAAGCAAATCAAATGTTTTGGAGACATTTTTTAACCCTTGATATTTTAAATCTGGTATGTTATGAGAAGAGATATATTTTTCAATTAATTGTCATAAACATTTATAGATTGCATATTATAGGTTGGACATCGTATGTAAGACTAAGCAATTTTATTTTCATTTTGTTAGAAGGAAGCATGTCTTTTTTCCAGAGGTATTAGGCAAATATTGCATTTTAACCTAAATTCTGTGAAGTTAATGCATTTACTTTTCTTGTTTTTCTTTTTTTTTTTTTTACATTTATTTATTTATTTTGAGAGAGACAGATACAGTGTGAGTGGGGGAGAGGCAGAGAGAGAGGGAGACAGAGAATCCCAAGCAGGCTGTGCACTGTCAGTGCGGAGCCCGATGTAGGGCTCGAACTCATGAAACTGAGATCATGACCTGAGCCGAAATCAAGAGTTGGACGCTTAACCGACAGAGCTAACTAGGGACCCCAGTGCCCTTATCTTTAAATAGGGAGAACATGTGGGTTGGTGTGTATCGCCCTGGATATAAATGGAAACTCTTATTGGGAGCTCTGCTGGATTTGTGCCTTTGAAGGAGTGGTGGTTACTGTAGCTTTCGCAGATCGTAGGTTACGCTGTTCTTGGGTGGCCTGCTGCCTTTTCTCTATCCTTTGGTCATCAGTTAGAGAGCATGCAGGATTAGGAAGTTGGAGTGGCATGAACCAAGATGGTAGAAATAATGGTACCAGTTTCGGGGAGTCATCAAAGGGTGATGTGTTATCTATCGCTCATCTTCGGTACATAATTCCTGCCTACCCTGAAGATAAGCCTGGCCAAGTTGTATGGAAATGGGGAGGGGAACTAACATATTGAGTGCCTACTTTATTGGAAGTTATACAGGCCTTTCATAAGTGTTTATTGTGAGTAGGTATTATCTCTGTTTTTGCAGATAATTTTTTAATTTTAATTGAAAGCTTAAACATTTTTAATTTTTTAAAAATTTCATTGAAAATTTAAAAAGCCTGTATTTTAGGCTTTATTGTAATGTCTCCTTATTAATGCCCTACCTCTTCCACATCTCTCTCTTGCTCTCTCTACTTTGCTGTCTCCATTTTAGTCTCACTGATGTTTTTATTCTTCAAACAAATCTAGACCTGTTTCACTTTTGGACTTAAAGATGACCCGTCCTCTGGGCTCCTCTTCTGCTGATACTACCTGGCTAGCTCCTTTGTGTAATTTCCGCTTTTAGTCCAGATTCTTCTCAGAGAAGCTTTCCCTGTTCACTGGCCTAGAGGAGTTGTTCAGCATATTCTTACTATATTACTCTAATTCTTTGCATTGAGTGTGATATTTTTCTTTATATTGAAGTATAATTGACATGGAACATTCTGTTAGTTTCAGGTGTATAACATGATTCTGTATTTGTATACATTATCGAACGATCACCACGATAAGTATAGTTACCATCTGTCACCATACAGAATTACAAACCTGTCCTCACAAAAATTTTTTTCTTACAATGAGAACTTGTGCGATTTACTCTCTTAGCAACTCTCAAGTATGCAGTACAGTATTATTGACTGTCGTCCCCAAGCTGTATATTACATTCCCATGACTGAAGTTTATACTTTTTGACTCCCTTCGCTCATTTTGCTGACCTCCCAATCCCCCCTCCCCTCTGGCAACCATGAATTTTTTTCTCTGTATCTATGAGTTTTATTTGCTTGTTTTATTTTTTAGATTCTACATGTAAGTGAAATCATACGGTATTTGTCTTTCTCTGCCTTATTTCACAGCAGAATACCTTCAGGGTCCATCCATGTTGTCAAAGACGGTGAGATTTTATTTCTTTCTATGGCTGAGCAGTAGTCTCTTGTGCATATATACCACATCTTTCCAAGTTCTTAGTTCAGGATTACACTTTTTATTTTATTTTTTAAACATGTTTATTTAGTTATTTTGAGAGGGAAAGAGTGCGAGCAGAGGAGGGGCAGAGAGAGGAAGAGAGAGAGATTCCTGGTTGGCAGTGCAGAGCCTGATGCTGGGCTCAATCCCACGACCCATGAGATCATGACCTGAGATTAAATCACAAGTCAGACACTTAACTGACTGAGCCACCCAGGCACCCCTTACCGTGTCGTCTTTATCCATTTATCCATCAGCCGACACTTAGATTGTTTTCGTATGTCGGCTCTCGTAAATCATGCTGCAGTGAGCATAGGGGTACGTGTATCTTTTCAAATTGGTTTTTTGTTGTCTTCAGATAAATGTCTGGAAGTGGAATTATTGGATTCTATGGCAGTTCTATTTTTAATTAAAACAATTTTTTTTAAGTTAGAAAGAGAGTGAGTGAGCAGGGAAGGGCAGAGAGAGAGGGACAGAGGAAGTCTCAAGCAGGCTCTGCACTGTCAGCATGAAGCCTGATGCGGGACTCGAACTCATGAACCGTGAGGTCATGACCTGAGCCAAAACCAAGAGTCAGATGCTCAGCTGACTGAGCCACCTTAAGCACACCTCTATTTTTAATTAAAAAAAAAAAAAAAAAAAAAAATTTTTTTTTTAATGTTTATTTATTTTTGAGACAGAGAGAGACAGAGCATGAACGGGGGAGGGGCAGAGAGAGAGGGAGACACGGAATCGGAAGCAGACTTCAGGCTCTGAGCTGTCAGCACAGAGCCCAATGCGGGCCTTGAACTCACGGACTGTGAGATCACGACCTGAGCCGAAGTCGGATGCTTAACCGACTGAGCCACCCAGGTGCCCCATATTTTTAATTTTTTTTTTCTTTTTTTTTTTTTTTTTAATTTTTTTTTAACGTTTATTTATTTTTGAGACATTGAGAGACAAAGCATGAACGGGGGAGGGTCAGAGAGAGGGAGACACAGAATCTGAAACAGGCTCCAGGCTCTGAGCTGTCAGCACAGAGCCTGACGCGGGGCTCGAACTCACGGACCGCGAGATCATGACCTGAGCCGAAGTCGGCCGCTTAACCGACTGAGCCACCCAGGCGCCCCTATTTTTAATTTTTTAAGGAACCTCCATACTATTTTCCATATGACGGCGCCAATTGACATTCCCACCAAGAGTGCATGAAGGTTCCCTTTTCTCTACATCCTTGTCAACACTTCTTTTTGATACTAGACATTCTGACAGGAATATGGTGGTATCTCATTGTGGGTTTGATTTGCATTTCCCTGATGATTAGTGATGTTGATCATGTGCCTCTTGGTCATCTGTATGTCTTCTGGGGAAAAATGTCTATTGAGACTTTTGCCCATGTGAAAATCAAGAGTTTTAAAAAAGTTTTTTTGTTGAGTTATAGATGTTCTTTATGTGTTTTGCATGTTAACCCCTTACCAGATACATGATTTGCAAATATCATCTCCCATTCCGTAGGTTGCCTTTTCATTTTGTTGATGGCTTCCTTTGCCGTGCAGGAATTTTTTAGTTTGATGTTGTACCATTTATTTTTGCTTTTTTGCCCTTGCTTTTGGAGTTTGATCCAAAAAATCCTCATCAAGGGGCGCCTGGGTGGCGCAGTCGGTTAAGCGTCCGACTTCAGCCAGGTCACGATCTCACGGTCCGTGAGTTCGAGCCCCGCGTCGGGATCTGGGCTGATGGCTCAGAGCCTGGAGCCTGTTTCCGATTCTGTGTCTCCCTCTCTCTCTGACCCTCCCCCGTTCATGCTCTGTCTCTCTCTGTCCCAAAAATAAATAAACGTTGAAAAAAAAAATTAAAAAAAAAAAAATCCTCATCAAGACCCATGTCCAGGAGCTTGCCACCTGTATTTTCTTCTGGGAGTTTTATGGTTTCAGGTCTTAGAACTTTGTATTTTTTTACTTCTTTTTTATAGTTTATTGCCTGATTGCTCTCTGATTCAGGCATGTTGTCTTTTCACTTCTTTATCCCAGTGCTTGGCATATATTTATTGAATACGTGCACGGAGAAAAGGCAAAACCATCAGGAACAGCCTTTAGCTTACTGCCTTCCTATCTCTGAGTTTATCTCTGAACCTGCCCTCCCTGCCTTTCTTCTGTTTTAGAGGAAGGAGGTATCCTTTCTTTTAATGGTGTTTAGTGTTTCTAGCTGTGTGGTAGATCTCATTCCCTGTTGTTTGCCAGAAACCTTAGCTTTTCGTTTATCTTTTTCTCTTCTGATTCTTTCTACATATAAATCATGTCCAATTTTCTCTGCAAATAAAACCCTTTAGTTATAGACCTCTTGTAGTCTTTGTTGGGTCTTGATCTCTCAGTCTTATTGTCAGACTCTCCTACCTCCCTCCATGGACTAACCTAAGGAAGCTCTCATTTTAGTTGTTTTTATTATAAATACTGTAAAAATATATTCTGAATTATAAACAACCGACTTACAAATGAGGTTTTGGAATGTAACACTTGTAAATTGGAGACTGTTTTATTAATATGAGTTCTTGCTGTTAGCATATAGTTGTCTTCTGAGGTAGAGTTTTTTTTTTTTTTTCTTGGCTATGTTGTTCCCTTTTGGCTTAAACCTTTGATAGGATGAGCAGCTTCCTAAAACACTGTTAAAATATTCATACATCAGATATTTATATTGATGCAGCTTGTGTTTATTTGGTAGGGTTATATGGGACTATTTTTCAAGAGTTCAGGAAATGGGGTACAGAGAATAGAACACCTACCTGGCTTTAAAAATGTATCGACTTACTCATCGTTTGAAGAGTCATTGATGATTAGTTATTAAATGGGAATTTTACAGTTATTCTAGATGGACCTCATGTTTCCACTTCTGGGGCATCTATCCTGAGGAAATAATCTAATGTACAGAAGAGTACCATGCCCAGTGATGTCCATCACAGTGATACTTGGAGCAGTAAAGACTTGAAAACAATGTAAATGTTAAAACAAATGGGGGGGGGTGATGTTTGAGATACGTTATGGTATATCCATAGAATGGAATCATTTAAACATCACAAAAAGGTTTATAATGAGCTTTTGTTGACTCAAGGAAGAAATCGGTGTTTTTAAGTGTGAAATAAAAAGCAAGATGTTACACTTCTCTCCTCCGACTGGTACACAATGTTAGGTAAGTTTCAAACCAAATATTGCTGATAATTAGGAAAACCAGAAGACCCTCAAGAGCTGTGAAGGCAGTAAGGAATTATGAGGTTCTGGAAGATAAGGAAAGCTCTGAGAAGTTTGCCTGATGTTTGAGGCTACCTTGCCCATGAGGTCATGGCTGATTCTGGAAGTGACCGTTGAAAGGCTGAGCAGACTTTTCAAGATATGGATGTCGAGGAAAAAAAATTGGAATTAGAGCCTGCCAAGGTAGAGGGCCTTGGGAAACTCTAGGTTTTGGGGTTGGGTCCCTCAGGGCCTAAATTGGAGTAAGGGTGAAACGGAAGTAGACTAGTCTTTATAGGGACTAAAGTCCAGTTTTTCAATCTGTTCAATTCTGGATTACATGAAGGTGGTCTGGGATTCCTAATGTCTCCAGCCTGTTTGTCTGCCAGAAGCAAAAGTAAACCCTTTCTGAATAACATCATCCATGGCCTCAGGTTGTCTCTATAATTCTTTTTTATAATTTTTTTGATGTTTATTTCTGAGAAACAGAGAGTGCGAGTGGGGGAAGGGCAGAGAGAGAGGGAGACACAGAATTCAAAGCAGGCTCCACACTGTCAGCACAAAGCCCGATGCGGGGCTCGAACCCATGAACTCTGAGTTCATGACCTGAGCTGAAGTTGGATGCCCAACCGACTGAGCCACCCAGGCGCCCCTCTATAATTTTTAAAAAATGTTTATTTATTGAGAGAGAGAGAGAGTGAGCGAGTGTGCACACGAGAGGGGGAGGGGCAGAGAGTGTGGGAAAGAGAGAATCCCAAGCAGGTTCTGTACTGTCAGCGCAGAGCCCAATGTGGGGCTTGATGTCACAAACCGTGGGATCGTGACCTGAGTTGAAATTGAAATCAGGAGTTGGACACTTAACTGACTGAGTCACCCATGTGCCCCTCTATCATTTTTTGTATACAGAGTCCAACATTCAGTAAAAAATAGACGTATGAAAAGACAAAATGCAACTGGAAACCAAAAGGAAAAATTGACAATAGAAATATACCCATAGGACAAGCAGAGATATTTGAGTTATCAGTCATGAACTTAATAAATCTGTGATTAATGTGTTAGAATAATTAAAGATAAAATTGGTACCGTTGAGATTTGAAATAATGAATTAGAAATTCTGAAACCGAAAAACACAAGAACTGATGATTAGGAACTCAGTGAATGGGTTTAATAGCATAGATACAAGTGAAGAGACAACTAGGAAAGTGAAAGATAAAAAAAATTCAGACTAAAGCACTGAGAGGCAGAAGGATGGAGAAGACCGAAGAGTGTATGACAAATGGAATATGATGAAAAGGTCTTTATGTATAAGTAATTGAAGTCCCAGAAAGAGAGGAGAAAGGAAATGTCACAGTAGCAATTACAGGTGTGCCTTGTTTTATTGTGCTTTGCAGATACTGCATTTTTTTTTTTTTTTTTTTACAAATTGGGTGTGTGGCAACCCTTTACTCCACTATTCCAACAGCATTTGCTCACTTTGTGTCTCTGTCATATGGTAAATTCCCCCAATATTTCAGACTTTTCTTATTTACGTTTGTTACGGTGATCAGTGATCTTTGATATTCCTATTCTAGTTTTGGGGCACCACGAACCACACCCATGTGAAATGGTAAACTTTTTTTTTTTTTTTTTTTTTTTTTAAATAAGCTCTGTGCCCAATGTGGGGCTTGAACTCATGACCCTAAAATCAAGAGTTGTGTGTTGTGCTGAGCCAGCCAGGCGCTCCTAAAATGGTGGACTTAATTGATAAATGTGGTATGTGTTCTGACTACTCCACTGAGCAGATTCCTCCTCTCTCTCTCTCTCAAATGGCCTATTTCCTGAGATACAACAATATTGAAATTAGGTCATTTAATGACCCTGTAATGGCCTCTTAAGTGTTCGGGTAAAAGGAAGAGTGGCAGGTCTCTCACTTTAAATAAAAAACTAGAAATGATTAAGCTTAGCGAGGAAGTCCTATCTAAAGCTGAGACAGGCTGAAATCTGTGCCTCTTGCACCAGTTAGCCAAGTTGAATGCAAAGGAAAAGTTATTGAAGGAAATTAAAAGTGCTTCCTACTCCAGTGAACACACAAATGGTAAAAGCAAAACAGTCTTACTGCAGATGTGGAGAAACTTTGAGTGGTCTGGATAGAAGACCAAACCAGCCCCAACATTCCCTTCAGCCAATAAGAGGGTGGGGGAAGCTGCAGAAGAGAAGTTTGAAGCTGGCAGAGGCTGGCTCTTGAGGTTTAAGGGAAGACGCTGTCTCCATAACACAGAAATGCAAGTTGAGGCAGCAAGTGCTGGTGTAGAAAGAAGCTGCAGCAGGCCATCCAGAAGATCTAGCTTAGATAGTGAATGTGGCTGCATTAAACAAGTTTTCAGTGTAGATGAAACAGCCTTCTATCAGATGAAGATACCGGCCAGGACTTTCATCAGTAGAGAGAAATCAGTGCCTAGCATCAAATCTTCACAGGGCAGGCCGACTCTCTTGTTGAGGGGCTAATGCAGCTGGTGACTAAGTTGAAGCCACTGCTCATTTACTACTCCAAAATCCTAGGGCCCTTAAGAATTATGCTAAATCTACTCTGCTTGTGCTCTGTGAATGGAACAACAAAGCCTTGATGATAGCACAACTGTTTACAACATGGTTTACTGAATATTTTAAGCCTACTGTTGAGACCTACTGCTCAGAGTGAAAAAAAAAAAAATGATTTCAGGGGTGCCTGGGTGGCTCAGTTAAGCATCCGACTTTGGCTCAGATCATGGTCTCACAGTTCATGAGTTCAAGCCCCGCATCGGGCTCTGGGCTAACAGCTCAGAACCTGGAGCCTGCTTCAGGTTCCGTGTCTCCCTCTCTCTCTCTGCCCCTTCCCCACTTGGTTTTTCTCTCTCAAAAGTAAATACTAAAAAAAATTACTTCAAAATATTACTGTTCATTGACATTGCACCTGGTCACCCAGGAGGTCTGATGGAGATGTATAAGGTTAATATTGTTTTCATGCCTGCTAACACCGCATTTAATTAACACTGATTTTCAAGTTTTACTACTCAAGAAATACATTTCATAAGTCTATAGCTGCCACAGATAGTGATTCCTCTATGGATCTGAGCAGAGTCCATTGAAAACCCCTGGAAAGGATTTACCATTCTAGATGACATTGAGAACATTCTTGATTCATGGGAAGAAGTCAAAATATCAACATTAACAGGAGTCTGGAAGAAGTTGATTGTAACCCTCATGTAGACTTTGAGGGGTTCAGGACCTCAGGGCAGGAAGTAGCTGCAGGTGTGATAGAAATAACAAGAGAACTAGTTGCAGAAGCAGACCCCAAAGATGGGACTGCATGGCTGTAATCTCAGGATCAAACTTGAACAGATGAGGAGTTACATCTTAGGAGCGAAGAAACTGGTTTCTTGAGATAGAATCTCCTGGGGAAGATGCTGTGAAGACTGTTGAAATGGTAGCAAAGGATTTAGAATGTGACATAAACTTAGTTAATAAAGCAGTGGAAGGATTTGAGAGGACTGAAAGATTTTGAAAGAATTTCTACTGTGGGCATAATGCTATCAAAGAACATCTCATGGTACAGAGAACTCAATCATGAAAGGAAGAGTCCATCGAAGCAGCAGACTTCACTGTTGTCTTAATTTAAGAAGTTGCCATAGCCACCCAACCTTCAGCAGCCACCACCCTGGTCAGTCAGCTGTCAGCATTGAGTCAGGACCCTCCACCATCAAAAAGGTTACAACTCACTAAAAGCTTAGGGGATGGTTGGCATTTTTTAGCAATAAAGTATTTTTTAATTAAGGTATATACGTTTTTTAAGACCTAATACTATTATACTGTTAATAGACTATAGTAGAGTATAAACATGACTTTTATATGTACTGGGAATCCAGAATACTCATTTGACTCATTTTATCGAGATGGGTGCTTTATTGTGGTGGTCTGGAATCGAGCCTGCAATATCTCTGAGGTATGCCTGTATAGTTTGGATATAGGTACATTTAGACATATTTTGTGTATTTCAAATATATTCTTTGATTCTGTACATGTGTTTTTACTCTTTGTACAGTATCTCGTGAACAAGTTCTTATAAAGTGGTAGAATTTAAGTAGCTTTTGTATGTGTGTGGTTAATGCTTTTTATCCTGTTTAAAAAAGTTTTCTCATGAAGTAATGAAGATAATTTTCTTCTATTTTCAAGCTTTATAGATATGCCTTTCACATTTAGGTCTATAACCCACATAGTTCTTTGGTGTTTTGTTTTTGTTTTTTTGCTTATTTATTTATTTATTTTTGGGATAGTGTAAGGTGAGGGTTTAGTTTGATTTTATTGTTTTTCTATATGGATACCCAGTTGTCCCACTACTATTTTTGGAAAAGACCACTCCTTTGTGATAAGTGAAGGGTCTGTATACGTGTGGGTCTATTTCTAAGCTTTTCTGTTCCACTAATTTATTTGTTTTTCCCAGACACAGAAAAATCCATGTAAGTGGCGAAGTACAAAATAAGATGGTAGGAATAAATACAAATTTATCGGTCATTGTAACAAATATAAAATGTACTAAACTCACTAGTTAAAAAACAAAGATTGTTGCATTGAGTTTTTTTTTTTTTTTTTAATTTTTTTTTTTCAACGTTTATTTATTTTTGGGACAGAGAGAGACAGAGCATGAACGGGGGAGGGGCAGAGAGAGAGGGAGACACAGAATCAGAAACAGGCTCCAGGCTCTGAGCCATCAGCCCAGAGCCTGACGCGGGGCTCGAACTCACGGACCGCGAGATCGTGACCTGGCTGAAGTCGGACGCTTAACCGACTGCGCCACCCAGGCGCCCAACATTGAGTTTTAAAAATACAGCTACCTGTTCTCTGAAAGAAACCTATATAAAACATCAGGAGTCAGAAAAGTTGAAAGTAGAAGATGGGAAAAAGAATTATCAGGCAAATTCTGGAGGCCATTTATATGGCAAGGAATGGTGTCTCGGTTCAGCTGCATGCTTTACTGGGTTCAGGGCCGCTCCGCTCCCTCACACCAGTGGTTGTTAAACTCTGGCCTCTCATTACTTCCCAGGGTAGCCATGTGTTTGATTTTATATAGAGAGGGGGAGGGGCAGAGAGACAGGGAGACACAGAATCCAAAGCAGGCTCCAGGCTCCGAGCTGTCAGCACGGAGCCGAATGCGGGGCTTAAATGATGAACCGCAAGATCATGACCTGAGCCGAAGTCAGACGCTCAACTGACCGAGCCACCCAGACGCCCCTAGCCTGCTATGTAATTTCTGAACCGTTAGTCTCTTGTACGGTTTTAAGAACCCACCCTTCCAGGGGAACCACTAAAAATGGAAAATCATTGTCCATAGGCAGGGGTGTTACAGATCATCTCTTAGGGTCTTGTGCATTTTTTTTTTCTATTTCTGCAATCGAACACATATTTTGTAACTTTTTTTTTTTTTAACTTGAAAAAGGATATTGTCCTTAAGATCCTCCCAGTAATAGCCCTTCTTTTCCATTTGTTGCAGGTGGTGCGGTTGTGTCAGAACCCAAAGCTGGCGCTAAAGAATAGCCCACCTTATATCTTAGACCTGCTGCCAGATACCTACCAGCATCTGCGCACTATCTTGTCAAGATATGAGGGGAAGATGGAGACACTTGGAGAAAATGAGTATTTTAGGGTGTTCATGGAGAATTTGATGAAGAAAACTAAGCAGACCATAAGCCTCTTCAAGGAGGGGAAAGAAAGAATGTATGAGGAGAATTCTCAGCCTAGGTAATGGCAAATACCACACAAATACTTATTCAGGTCTGTGACTGCCTGAATGGGTAACACACAGAAGTAGTTGAATTGGTTTTAATATTTATGTCAACGAGAATGCAGAGTTGACATTTGATTTAAAAGTGTGCTGTTACTATGTTTATTTTTGAGAGAAAGAGAGGGAGAGACAGTGTGAGCAGGGAAGAGGCAGAGAGAGAGGGAGACACACGATCCAAAACAGGCTCTGGACTTCCGAGCACAGAGCCCAACGTGGGGCTTGAACTCACAAACCGTGAGATTATGACCAGTTGGAAATATTAATTCATCTAGAACAAGTAATAAAAATGTAAATGCTACTTGAACTTTTTAGGTAGTAAATTACTCTCAAGGAGTGACATGAATTAGGAAGGACGGGATTAAGTTAGCATGTGTGACGACTGAAGCAGTAACTTACTAAATGGTATCCCTGTAGCCTACCTGCCACTCCTTTGACTCTGTTGGCTTAGATTCCAGGAGCCCTCATCTCTCACTTAAAATTATACCCACATCATTATTCGTATTACCTTTACTATGACAAATTACTCAGGTTTGGTCCAGAGTACCAGTCTTTTCTTGTTAAAAAGATCTCTGGCGATTGAATTCAATCTGTGGGAACCTTTGTAACTCCTAGGTTTATAGGAACGTGAACTTTGTTCCTTTAAAATATTTAAATTTTATGACTTTTGTTAAAATAAAACCCTGACTGTGTGGGCTATAGCTAACTGGTGATTTTGTATTGCTAAGTTTTTAAAAAATAATTTTCCTTTATTAGGTACCAGAACTTAAAATTTAATTTTAACATCTACAGTGAACTAGGTTCTAATTGTGGGAGGTGAAAAGGGGAGTTAAGCTCTCAGTTGAGGTACTGTGTTAGATCGCTTAATAGAGATATGTACAAAATGCTGTGTGAACACAGTTTGGCCTAGCAGCATCAGAGAATTTGGCACAGAGGAAGTTATTTGAGCTAGGTTTTAGGAGGGCAAGTAGAAATTTCCTAGTCAGTGAAATGAAGAAAAGGCCTTTAACACAGGGGCATGAAAACATAGGCTCTGTGTGTTGAAGGAAAGGGAGCAGTCTACTTTAGCTAGAATTGGGGAAGATAAGTGAGCTGGGAGTACAGAGTGAAGTCAGGTGGTAACTGTTCTATTACTTCTAGACAGTCCCCTATAGATCATACATACGCTGCCATGATTTGTAAGATTTTTTTTAAAGAGCACTGTTACAGTGAAATTATAGATTTTCCAGTCTTAGAGCATACTGAATATTTAACTTTTTTTTCAATGTTTGTTTATTTTTGAGAGACAGAGACAGAGCATGAGTGGGGGAGGGGCAGAGAGAGGGAGACACAGAATCTGAAGCAGGCTCCATCCAGGCTCCAAGCTGTTGGCAGAGAGCCTGACGTGGGGCTCGAACCCATGAACTGTGAGATCATGACCTGAGCTGAAGTCGGATGCTTAACCGACGGAGCCACCCAGGCTCACGTTAACTTTTTTTTTAAACAATGAAATGTTCATCTCTGAGTGGCAGTATGGTGTACTAGTTAAGAGGATGGACTCTGAAGCCTGTGTTTGAATTTTAACTTGGCACTTAGCTCTTTGATCCCTCAGTTTCTTCATCTGTAAAATGAGATAATAGTAGTACTTTGCTTGTAAGGTTGTTGGGAATTATTGAGTAAAGGTTGAGAGCTTAGGACAGTGATTGGCACAGTGAAAGTGATAAGTGTATTAGCTCTAATTTTAATCATCTTCCTCATTTTCTTCACTCTAAACATAGCTTATTGTACAAGGCCGAGTATTTGTGACACTGCCAGATCCTAATGAAGTATATAGACCGATTTGTCCCAACTGAATGGCCTCATACTATTGTTTCAAGTTCTTTTGCAATTTTTTTTTTAACCCAAAGGCCATGAGGTTTTTACTTTTTCCTTTTTTTGTTTAAACAATGTGCACCACGATGGTTCAACAAGGAAGCAAATGCTATGAATACGAAAGCTGCAGTTGGCAATATACCCCATCTAGAACCCAGGGAAGGTGAATTAGACAGAAGTGGTAGTCATTCTAGTTAAACAATCAGGTAACATCATGACGAGTCAGTTTGCAGCATCAAAACTGTCCATTTAAGTTTCTTTCTTAATGATCAGAGGTCCCACGTTGTCTCAAGTCTCTTCGTTGCGTTTGTGTGAATCCATCACAGACTGGGAACTTTTTGGACCTCCAGCAATGGCAGTACACGAGCTTTTATTTCCCAAATCTTCCATGTCAAAAGCATGTACTATCTTAGAGTTGTCTTTCTGGATGTGAGGGTTCACCATAGATTTGTGGGATGATCTTTTTTTAATGTTTATTTATTTTGGGGCGGGAGAGAGGGACCGAGACAGAGTGCGAGCAGGGGAAGGGCAGAGTGAGAGGGAGACACAGAATCCGAAGCAGGCTGCAGGCTCTGAGCTCCAGATCCCGACGCGGGGCTCGAACACACAGACTGTGAACTCATGGCCTTGAGCCGAAATCGGACGCTTAGCTGACTGAGCCACCCAGGCGCCCCTTGTTGGATGATCTTTAATGTAAAATCTTTTGTGAGCCAGATAATCCAGTCGCAGCTGTACTGGCAGCAGTAGTAACTGCTGCCACCCATTCAGCTCGCTGGAAGTCAGACACGTGGTGCCGCTGCTTGCAAAGCATGTGCACGGGACACTAAGCACAAACGGGCTGTCGCGGAGGGCCCTCGTTTGCCTTTTTTTTTTTTTTTTTTTACTTTACTGTTAGTGTGCCTGATACTTTACCCCAGTATTCCTGGGGAATATCAGTTTTATTCCCCATAATATAAAGTTTTTAATATACTATGGGTTTAATACAGCAAGATTTGTACAAGTTATATGTAAAGTGAGAATAAATTTCAGTTGAGATTCAGTTTTTTTTTTTTTTTTTAATGAAGGAAAATGGCTTTACTGTATGACCTTTGTGATCTGTATTTTGGTTTCTTAGAGGCTTTTTTTCCTAATCAGTTTTGGGTTTTTTTTTTGTTTTTAGTTTATTTTGAGAAAGAGAGAGAACGAGCGGGGGAAAGGCAGAGAGACGATGGGGGACAGAGGATCAAAAGCGGGCTCTGTGGGGGAAAGGCAGAGAGAAGGTGGGACACAGAGGAGGCAAAACAGGCTCTGCGTTGACAACAACAAGCCTTATTGTGGGGCCTGAACTCCCGAACCGTGAGATCATGACCTGAGCTGAAGTCAGATGCTCAGCTGAGCCACCCAGGTGCTCCTTCCTAATCGTTTTTTTATTTTTTTAAAGTTTATTTATTTTGAAAGAGAAAGCATGAGGGAGAGAGAATCCCAAGCAGGCTCTGCACTCTCAGCGAAAAGCCTAATGCAGGCTCCAACCCACGAACTGTGAGATCATGACCTGAGCAGAAGTTGGATGCTTAACCGACTGAGCCACCCAGCGTACCCCAATCAGTTTTCACATTGAGATGTTAACATATCATAAAATCCACCCTTTTAAAGCATGTAATTCAGTGGTTTTTTTAGTATGTTCACAAAATTGTGTCACGTCCCCAGTGTCTAATTTCAGAATGTTTCCATTCCGTTAACAAGAAACATCATACTCATTAGCAGTCACTCTCCATTCCCCACTCCTGCTCCGTACCCCTGAACCCCTGACAATCACAATCCTTTCTATCTGTGAAGATGTGCCTGTTGTAGGTGTTTTGCATAAGTGGAGTTCTATAACATGTGGCCTTTTTTGTTTGGCTTTCATAGCGCATGTTTTCACAACTCATTCATGTTATAGTGTGGGTTGGTACTTCATTCATTTTTAATGGCTACATAATATCTGCTTGCATGGGTATATCACATTTTGATTACAGACAGACAGCTTCGTTTCCACGTGACTATAATGAGTAATGCTGCTATGAACATCTGTGTGCAAGTTGTTGTGTGGCCATGTTTTCTTGGGTATATACCTGAGAGTAGAATTGCTGAGTCATATGGTAACTTTTTTGAGAGAAAGAGAGTGCGCTAGTAGGGGAGAGGAAGAGGGAGAGAGATAATCTTAAACAGGCTTCAAGCCTAACCTCAGGCTCCGTGAAGCTCCACGAAACTTGGTCATCTCATGACTGAGATCCTGACCTGAGCCAAAATCAAGAGTTGATTGCTCAACCATCTGAGACACCCAGGCACCCTCTACGTTTAACTTTTTGAGGAACTACAAGACTGTTTACCGCAGCAGCATTTCACATTCCCCCAACAACGTACAAGGGTTTCAGTTTCTTACCAACACTTGTTATTGTTTTTGTTTCTGATTATAGCCATCCTACTAGGTATGAAGTAGGTATCATTGTGGTTTTGATTTGCATTTCCTTAATGAGTAATAATGTGAACATGTTTTCATGTGTTTATTGGCTGTTTGTATATCTTTTTTGGAGGAATGTCTATTAAAATCCTTTGCCCATTTTGGGTTGTTTTTCTTTATATCGTAGAGTTGTAAGGGTTCTTGACATATTCTGGATACTAGACCCTTATCAGGTATATGATTTACAAAATTTTATTTCCATTCTGTGGGTTGTCTTTTACTTTCTTGTTAGTATCAGTTGAAGTACAAACGATTTTAATTTTGTTTTTTTATTTAAAAAAAATTTTTTTAATGTTTATTTATTTATTTTTTTTAAATTTTTTTTCAACGTTTATTTATTTTTGGGACAGAGAGAGACAGAGCATGAACGGGGGAGGGGCAGAGAGAGAGGGAGACACAGAATCAGAAACAGGCTCCAGGCTCCGAGCCATCAGCCCAGAGCCCGACGCGGGGCTCGAACTCCCGGACCGGGAGATCGTGACCTGGCTGAAGTCGGACGCCCAACCGACTGCGCCACCCAGGTGCCCCTTAATGTTTATTTTTGAGACAGAGACAGAGCATGAATGGGAGAGGGTCAGAGAGAGAGGGAGACACAGAATCTGAAGCAGGCTCCAGGCTCTGAGCTGTCAGCACAGAGCCTGACCCGGGGCTCGAACTCACGGACCATGAGATCATGACCTGAGCCGAAGTCGGACGCTTAACCAACTGAGCGACCCAGATGCCCCCAAACGATTTTAATTTTGATGTCCACTATTTTTTCTTTGGTTACTTGTGCTTTTGATGTCATGGCTAAGAAACCATTGCTTAATTCAGTGTCATGAAGATTATGCCTGTGATTATTCTGAGTTAACTTCTGTATATGGTCTAAAGGTAAGGGTCCAACTTTATTCTTTTGCAGGTGGGTATCCTTTAGTGCCAGCACTGTTTATTGAAAAGAACACTCTTTCTGGGGCACCTGGGTGGCCCAGTCGGTTGAGCATCTGACTTTGGCTCAGATCATGATCTCATGGTTCGTGGGTTCAAGCCCCATGTCGGGCTCTGTGCTGACAGCTCGGAGGCTGGAGCCTGCTTTGAATTCTGTGTCTTCCACTCTCTCTCTGTCCCTTCCCCTGCTGGTGCTCTGTCTCAAAAATAAATAAACATTAAAAAAAATAAAAAGAGAAAAAGAACACTCTTCCCCATTGAATTGGCTTGATGCACTTGTCAAAAGTCAATTTACCATATGTAAATTTTTATTTTTAGATGTAAATTTTATATGTAAATTTAAATTTTTATTTCTGGATTCTTTCTGTTCTTTCCATTGGGTATGTGTCTTTCCTTATGCCAGTATCTACACCGTCGGTTTTTTTCTCTTTAAAAACAAATTTTTTTTTCAATGTTTATTTATTTTTGAAAGAGAGAAAGAGAGACAGTGTGTGAGCAGGGGACGGCAGAGAGAGAGGGAGACACAGAATCCCAAGCAGGCTCCAGGCTCTGAGCTGTCAGCACAGAGCTGGATGTGGGGCTTGAAACCACGAACAGTGAGATCATGACCTGAGCTGAAGTTGGAAGCTTAACCCACTGAGCCGCTCAGGTGCCCCCTACACCATCTTGATTACTGTAGCTTTGTAGTAAAGCTTTGAAATCAGGAAGTGTGCTTTGTTCTTTTTCAAGATTGTTTTGGTTATTTGAGGTACCTTGAGATTCTTTATGGGTTTTAGGATCAGCTCATCAATTTCTACAAAAAGAGTGGCTGTAATTTTGCATTGGACTGGAAGATCAATTTGGGAAGTATTGCTATGTTAACAATACTAAGTCTTCCAATCTATGAACATGGGATATCCTTCCATTTATTTAGGTTTTTTTTTCTAAAAGTCTTTGAACATTGTTTTGTGGTTTCCAGTGTACAAGTTTTTCACCTTGGCTTAATTTGTTCCTAAGTATTTTATTCTTTCTGATGCTATTAAAAATGGAATTGCTCTTCTGATTTCACTTTTGGATACTTTATTGCTGGTTTATAGAGCACAATTGATTTTTATGTATTGATTTTATATCCTGCAACTCTGCAGAACTCATTTATTGATTCTAGTAGGGTTTTTTTAAGTTGTTTTTTTTAATGTTTATTTTTGAGAGAGAGAGAGAGTGGGGAGGGGCAGAGAGAAAGAGGGAGAGACAGAATCTGAAGCAGGCTCCAGGCTCTGAGCTGTCAGCACAGAGCCCGATGCGGGCCTTGAACTCACGGACTGTGAGATCACGACCTGAGCCGAAGTCGGACGCTTAACTGACTGAGCCACCCAGGCACCCCTGTTCTAGTAGTTTTGTAGTGGATTCCTTAGGATTTTCTACAAACAAGATCATGTCATGTGCAAATAGAGGAAATTTTACTAGGATAACTTTTATTTCTTTTTCTTGCCTACTTGTGTTGTCTAGAACCTCATGTTGAATAGAATTTATGTTGAATAGAAGTGGTAAGAGCAGACATCCTTGTCTTGTTCCTGATATTAGGAGGAAAGCTTTCAGTCTTTCACCATTGAGTATGATGTTTAGCTGTGGGATTTTCAGAGATGTCCTTTATCAGGTTTGAAAGTTTTCTTCTATTCCTTGTTTAGTGGGGTTTTTTGTTTTTTTTTTAAATCATGAAAGGAAGTTAACAAGCCTTTCATGCTTCATTCCTGGTTTTTCTTCTTTGGAGAGGGAAATCTGTGGACTTGTAAAATTCTAGAAAAAGTGAATATGTTAAATTGCATTAAGGGCAAGAATGCAAGTAAGCCTGAGGAGTAACTGAAACCAGGGTTGGAAATGTGCTGGGATTCTATCTGCGTTCTCTCAATGCAGGTTAATGTCTGAATTAAAGGAAAATCTGACCTCTGCTACATCCAGGATTTACATCTTAAGGGTTTCTGCTGTAACAGACCATCTGACTCTTAGTTTCGTTTTGATCTGACTTGCTAGAGATCAGTTGATTATCCCTGAACCAGTCAACTCCAAAGAAAAGGCAAGTGCTGGGATTCATCCAGCGTGGGCCAGGTGTCACCTCTAGATGAACCTGTGGCTTGGGGAGCATACTTATTCCCCTCAAGCTGTATGCACAAGGGAGTTTGTTCTTAGACTGAAAGTTGAAGAGCTGATCCCTTCAATAGGCTCTGCATAAGTATATCTATCAATATTTAATATAGTTGCTTCCTGTCTTTGTTTTAGAGAGGATATTGGATGAAGTAACTTCCCTAAAGAGAAATTTGCCCTTGTTTTTCTTAGACTTCATAAAAACGATTTAAGCAAAAGCTATAAGCTACTTTTTTGTCTTTGATCTGTAACCCTGGTTTTTGCACCTGTTTTCTTTCTTGCACAGGATGTTATAGCAGAAGCTGAATGGGATATTGAGATGCAGCTAATTTTAAAACATTACTGTTTTGTTGTATGTACTTTGGAAGTAAGACTAAACTTTGTTGTAACTGTCCTGCCTTTTTAGTTATAAAGTTAGTATGCCAAATCTCACTGGTAGATGATGGCAGCTTAGATCTTTGTGTTGAGAAGTTTGGGCTTGGTGAGGAAAGATTCCCTCTCAGATTAGGAATGCATTTCTCTCAATTGGGAAAGGGGCAGCACCTCCTTTTCAATGCTGGGCAGAGAAGATGATGAATTGAACACAAAGTTGTGATGGCAGAGAAGGTAAGAAGTAGATAGTACTTGATGTGTTTTCAGGCTGGCATAACATGAGTTGTTAATGATTGGCTAGGTTTCTGGTTTGAGAAACGGGATAGATGGTGCAATGGGAAGCCATAGAGAAGTAGAAAAGGGGAAGGACCTGACCTGTTTGTTACTTTACAGTGATAACTGCTGGCTGCTCTGTGGGAAACAGATTAGGCCTGTGGGGGTAGCAGTGATGGGAGGAGAGGCGTACGTGACAAGGTTGTTGCTGTCAGTTACATGGGAGGTGAGACATCCTGGTCTGGGGAGAAAAGTGGACAGACAGGAGATGGATTGGAGCTAGAATCGAAAAGAATTGCTAGTGAATTGGACAAGAGGAGAGCTAGAAAAGATGACAGAGAAGGATCGATGATGACCTATAGATTTCTGTCATTAACTCTGTCAGTGGCGGCAGCATTTACTAAACTGGGGAATTTGTGGAGTCTAGGTGTGGGAAGAACTAAATCGGGAGTGGGGAGAATCAAGAGTTCCTTTTGGACTTGTTTACTTTGGAGCTATTTTTATGAGCGATCTAAGGCAATAAGTCAACCAGGCAATTAGCTGTGTTGGACATTGGAATTCAGAGGGAGAGGTGTAGATTACAGTTAGAAATTTAGTGGCTTTCAGAATAATATTTGAAGCCATGAGAGTAGACAGAATCATCTAACGGGAGAGGAGTTGATGGTGGAGACTGAGAAAGAAAGAAAGGAGAGGATAGATTGCAGTAGCCAGCAAAGAAAAATTTAAAAACACACAAAAAAACCCTTTCTCTAAATAGAAAGTTGACAGGGGGCACTTAGGTGACTCAGTCATTTAAGCGCCTGACTCTTGTTTTCAGCTCAGATCATGATCTCAAGGTTACTGAGATCAAGCCCTGTGTCAGGCTCTCCGCTGACAGCAGGGAGCCCACTTGTGATTCTCTCTCCCCCTCTCCCTCTGCTCCTCACTTGTTTGTGCAACACACATGCCTGCCCTTGCTCTCAAACAAAAAAGGGCAAATAGAAATACTAAAAAATAAATCTAGTTTGCTAGTCCTAAAATAATTTTCCTTTGGACTAAAAAAATTGGCAAAAAAAATGGAAAATTGGCTTTAGTGTTTCAAAGGAGGGTGCAGGAAATTGAGTGCACCCCTATCTGGTTGTGGTAGGAATGAAATTGGTTCAGCCTTTCCGGGGGCTGGTTTATATACAAAGATTTAAACTTTTGCTCAGCAGTTCCACTTTTATTTATTTAAGAAAAAAAATTTTTTTTACATTTATTTTTGAGAAACAGAGTGAGGCAAAGTGTGAGTAGGGGAGGGGCAGAGAGAGAAGGAGACACAGGATCTGAAGCAGGCCCCAGGCTCTGAGCAAGAAGTCAGCACAGAGCCCGACGTGGGGCTTGAACCCAGAAACTGTGAGATCATGACCTGAGCCAAAGTCGGAGGCTCAACTGACTGAGCCACCCAGGTGCCCCCAGTTCCACTTTTAGAGATTTATCAAAAGAAGTGAGAAGGGATTTGAATTAAAATATAAAACCATGAAACTCCGAAAAGAAAATCTAGGCAGTAAACTCATTGGTTTCCTGAGGCAAGAGAAACAAAAGCAAAAATAAACACTTTGAGAAGACCTCAAATTAAAAAGTTTTTGCACAGTGAAGGAAGCCATCAACAAAACAAAAAGGCAACCCACTGAGTGGGAGAAGATATTTGCAAATGATATGTCCAATATGGGGTTAATAATCAAAATATATAAAGAATTGCTACAACTCAATACCAAAAACAAATAACCTGACTAAACAATGGGCAGAGGACCCGGATAGATATTTTTGTGTTATCAAGAGTTAGAATAAGTTACCCAAGTACGTGTAGCTAGTTAAATGCCAGAGCCTCTTTTTTTTTTTTTTTTTTAAAAAGCTACTCTCCCAAATGTTTATTACTAATGACTTTGGTTTTCTTTGAATGTAAAGGAAAGGTAACTGTATATTCCATTCCATACTATAGAAATGATCCCTTGGAGACCCCACTTTTCAAGTATCTTCTGAAATAGTAAACCACATAGACTCAGAGAAGTTAAAACATTTTTTTAACAGGCATGTCTTTTGAACACAAAAATATTCAGCAGTGCCATTTATCACAGGATTATGTCCTTACATAACAAGAGAAGGTCACTCAAATACTTCTAATTGGACATAAGCTTGATTATGCTAATAGAAGGAATATGAAGATCTCCTCCCTTGCCTCCCCTCAAAGAATCTGTGGTAACTTTTATGAAACCAGAACATTATAGCGAAGTAGGCAGTGAATGTCAAGTAGAATGTGTAAAAGCCTTTTTCTAATCACTTTGCTCTAATAGTGCCAACCAAGGCTTGCTCTAAAACCATAATACTTGTGAAGTGTACAACTGCATTTAAATGAGAACATCTTAAAGAACAAGCTCAAAAGCTGGCTGCAAGAATGCCTTTTTTGCCAGGCTGTTGTGTACAAAGTAGCAAATGCTTGCTAGGGATACCTAACTATGTGAACTCTCATCCTGGCAACTTCTTTTTCTCCTTAAACTTACTGTGTGTTGAAATACATGTTTTTCGTTTTGTTTTTTCCGAAAGCTTAAATCCAGTGTTTTAAATTTGCCAAAGAAATGGACTAAGAAGACTTCGTTAGCATTTTTCTTTCCTCTTTGTTTAAACCCTCCCCCACCTCCTTTTACATGCAAAACACTCACCCAGCTTTAGTGTCTAATAAAATACACCTAGATGGTTGAAATCCAAGTTTAAGTACTTAGAGTTAGTATTTCTTAACTTGTTTCCATTCTTATTCTTAGGGCCTCTTCCCCCAGTTAGTTACATTTAATGTTTATTTTTGAGAGAGCGAGCGAGAGAAAGAGAGAGAGTGAGCGCGCGTGCGCAAGTGAGTGCGAGCGCTTGCAAGTGGGGGAGAGGCAGAGAGGGAGACAGAATCTGAAGCAGGCTCCAGAATCTGAGCTGTAAGCACAGAGCCCGACTCAGGGCTCCAGCCGGGAGATAATGATCTGAGCCAAAGTCGGCCGTCCAACCCCGACTGAGCCACCCAGGCGCCGCCTCCCTCTGCCCCCAGTTATTTATACTTAGAATAGTTGACTTGTATAATCTTGGTGAAGTTGAACCAGATAATAGTGATCCTTTTCTTTGATTCTCCTGTTCTGATTTCAAAGAGCAGGATTGAAAAGGGATTTAGGAGAGAGAATCTTCCATTGTTGTTTGTGTTAACAGTGAGTTAAATTCTCCACACGAACTTTGCGCAGGGGTCTTTAGGCCTGTGTATGTGTGAATATTGTCTATTTTACTTTTTAATCACTGGATCAAGATTTTGTAGATTAAATCTTTACTTGCAGATCCTGAATGATTATTAAGGCCCTGTTTTATACCACAGTTTGTCAGTCATTTCCACTCAGCGGCACACTTAATGTATCAGGAAACATGGCATGTTGAGCCGTGATGTTTTGGCACAGTAGAATTAGGTGCTAAGCGGGCTGACGGTATGTGTGAGCTGGATTGCCCAGATTGGAGTCCTCTGCCATCAGCCGTGTGTAATGGCCTTAGAGAAGTTACTGCTCTTTGCCTCAGTATCTCACTTAAAGGTGTTCTCATAGGATTATATTATGTTATAATCATGTTATATTAAGTTAATATTATATATAATTATAATTGCGTATCACAATCATAATAAATATTATATAATATGTTCTGAATTATATATAAGGTATATAATATGTTATATTATAATTTTTATTATATTATAAATATTGTATTTATAATATATCCTATTATATTAGCTGTCATATTATAATAAGTTAATATTTAGAAAACTCTTAGAAAAATGCCTGTACACAGAAAACAGACCTAAGTATTTGCTTTCTTAAAAAAAAAATTAGATAGACAGTCCTCAAATTATGGGAAGGAGAAAAGTATTCAATGTCCTATCCATTGAATTATAGACTTGAAAATGGTTAAAATAATTTTATGTCATGTGTATTTTACCATAATTTTTTCAGAAGAAATCTCATAATTCAAAAACTACTGAAGTCACTTTTGAAAACTTGACTCTCAGTAGACTCCAGATGAATGTCAGGCTGGAATTCATGCGTGGAAGGATGACAGGTACACAGATCCCCCTGTTCTCGTGGTGTCCTGTGGAGAGAAGTGCTTAGGTTGGGGCATGTGACTGAGCTCCAGGAAAGAGACCCTACCTCCCCAACCCACTCCTGAGCTCTCTTTACGGGGTTGAGTGTGATGAGTAAGGTAAAAAGTGGGATTTGGGGAACCACCTGTTTCCAGGAACTGCTGAGAACCAGCTGCCTGGTACCTAGAGACTGTGGGAGCCCTTGGGAAGATGTTTAGGAGAAACTCTTCCTGTCAGGGAAGGAGGAGCACTTCGTCTTTGTTAGCTCATTGCTAAGCTCATTGCCAGAGAGCATAGGATGATCAATCAGGAGCCAGAGTCAGTTATCTACGTGAGGTGGCTGGGACTAAAGTGGTAACTGGACTGTGATGGAGATAAAGATGACTCTATAGGGGCACCTGGGTGGCTCAGGTGGTTGGGCATGTGGCTCTGGATTTCCGTTCAGGTCATGATCTCGATCTCGGGGTCATGAGATTGAGCCCTGCGTCAGGTTCCATGCTGGGTGGGAGGAGCCTGCTTAAGATTCTCTCCTTCCCTCTCCGTCTCTGTCCCCCCCCCCCGCCCCCCCACGCTTATGCGTACACTCCCTCCCTCTCAAAAAAAAGGTGGCTCTATAAAGGGAACCTTTTTTGTTTTTGTTATTTCTGTATGCAGTTGTTAACAGTGAATTGTGGTAATAGATTTGTGATGCTAAACTATCCTTGCGTTGCTTGGATCAACCCTAGTTTGTAATGATGTATAAATGCCTCATTGGATTCTATTTAACAATCGTTTACAATTTTTTCATCTATGTCAGTAAGAGAAACTAGCATAGAATTTTTTTCTCATGGTCTTTTGACTATGGAAGTAATCAAAATGAGTTATTCTCTTTCTGTTATTTGTGACCGTTTGCAAAAGTAATTAGTTTTTGTGGGGAATATTCAGTAAAAATTCTTCTGTAGTACTGTTATGGTCTAATGTGCATGCTTGTGCATACATGCATGCATAACTATGTCTGTGTGTGAGGGCTGGGGAGGGGGTTTTTGATGACTACTCTGTTTAGGGGTTGTGGTTTACTCAAGGTTTGAAATGAAAGTCCATTTCCCCTAAACGCGTTTAAGAACAGTGCTCGCCATATAGTAGGCATTCACTGTTTATGGAATGAGTAAATTAGTAAAGGTTATTGGAATAGATTTCATTGTATTCTGTTATTAAAATACCTTCTATATTTTTATTTGTGTCTAATTGTGTTAGATTTTAAAAGTTGGTGCATTCTGAAGATTTTATTTTGCCAATTCATCATGATAGGTTTAAGATTTCAGCTTTCAAATATCTTACATTCTACTCAAGACACGTTTGTGATTTTTTTCTTTATTTTTCTTCATTTGTGAATATACCTCTGCACTTTGACAATGTTGACGTTTTATCATATGTGTCTTACTTTACCAAATTTAATGAACACGGTAAATATGGTTTACTTTTGCATGGTGGCTCTAATATACAGGTTCCATATGATTTTCCTGTTGGGAAATATGAATGGGTGGTAGAACCCCTAAAATTTTAGAACGTAGGGAGATGCGCTAGGATGCTAAATGGATTTTCATCAAGTCTATAAAAGATACTGAGAAACAAAGTCTGGGTCCAAAGAGATGGCATTAATTTCTGCCTTATGTGAGAACAAGTAGAAAATCATGATTTTCTTAGAAAGGTGGCTCACTTGGGACACCGGTTGCCCATTGTTTCAAGACAACCTTCCACATGGATTTGTTCTGCTTTTTATAAAACAAGTCTGCCACTCATGTTCCGACTTCATCCCACCTTCCCCCACACTCCTCCCAAAGGGAGACATACGCTCCACGTTTTTTTGTTTTTTTTTTTTTAAATTTTTTTTCAACGTTTTTTATTTATTTTTGGGACAGAGAGAGACAGAGCATGAACGGGGGAGGGGCAGAGAGCGAGGGAGACACAGAATCGGAAACAGGCTCCAGGCTCTGAGCCATCAGCCCAGAGCCTGACGCGGGGCTCGAACTCACGGACCGCGAGATCGTGACCTGGCTGAAGTCGGACGCTTAACCGACTGCGCTACCCAGGCGCCCCTCTCCACGTTTTTTCAAAACGCCATCATTTCAGTTGGATTGTCCTGTGTGAGGGAAGGAGCAGACAGGCCGTTCCATTCCCAGTCGTGTCAACAATCCTGTGCACATCTGCTTCCCTGCCTCTTTCTCAGGCGGCTGGCTAGATGTTGCCGTGTTAATATCTTTCGGACACCTCACACTCAACGTGTCAGAACACAGAATGTGCCCTTTTCACTAAGCAGACCAGTAGCTGCTGCTTTGTTCCTAGCATTGGTATCACATAGTGGTGATAGGCCCGAACTGCTAGGATTGGTTATAGGCTTTTTCTTTCAGCCTTGGGTTTTTCATCTGTAAAATGGGGATAATGGCTCAATCTATCTGGCAGGATTGTAAATGAGAATTAACTAAATAGTAAGATACATAAAGTGCCTGACACATAGAAAGCCTTTAATAAAAGTCTTAGCTTTTATTACTATAAAATATTAATATATTGTATATTTATTACTATAAAAATGGGAATAACCCTATCCCAGTTGCTCAGGCTCAGAGTTTCCTGTTCACCATCTCTTCTATTCAGTTGTCTCTTCTTGATTTTACTTCTGCAGTATCTCTCAAATTGGTCTTTCAAAAATACATACATATACGTGTGCGTGTGTGTGTATATATATATTTTCTTTTTTTTTTTTAATTTTTTATTTTTTTTCTTCAACGTTTTTATATTTTATTTTTGGGACAGAGAGAGACAGAGCATGAACGAGGGAGGGGCAGAGAGAGAGGGAGACACAGAATCGGAAACAGGCTCCAGGCTCCGAGCCATCAGCCCAGAGCCTGACGCGGGGCTCGAACTCACGGACCGAGCTCATGACCTGGCTGAAGTCGGACGCTTAACCGACTGCGCCACCCAGGCGCCCCCCCCTTTTTTTTTTTTTAAAGTAATCTCCACACCCAACCCAGGGCTTGCATTCATGACCCCAAGATCAAGAGTTGCAACCTCTACCTACTGAGCCAGCCAGGCACCCTAAATCGGTCTTATTTTACTGCCCATGCTCAGGCTCCCATTACCTTTCTACTGCAGTGTATCCTAACTGATGTTCCTGCTTTTGTCATTTCTCCTCTAATTCACTCTTCAATGCTGCTGTTATTTATGGCCTTAAAACACATTAAATATGACTCCTGATTGCAGACTTTTAATGACCTTCCACTGCATTTGTCCTGTCTCCCACCCAGCTTGCTAAATCTCCATTTTGGGTTTTGCCCGCATTTTCAGTTTTATCGCAGGCTCCCACGGTGGTGATACACTCCAGCCATCCCGGTCGGGTTTACCAGTCTCCGAGCTCCTCTGTGGAGTCTTGGTTCACTCCCTCGGCCTGGAATCCCTTTCTTTCCCATCGTTGGAAGTTTTATGGATTCTGTAAAGCCCAAGAGGTCTCCTAAATTTTACTAGTTTTAATTTGTGGTTCTCCCACCCATGTTCTTATGGCACTTGGTTTTTACTTGACTTTAGTACTTACTAGAGTCTTCCTAAGTGTGCAAGTCTGCTTTGCTAACTAGACAGTAGCGTCGAGGAAGAAGTTCTTTCCTATGTCGTAGGAGTTGTCTTTGTTGATGGTTTCTTAATAAAGTATGTTAAGTTTGATAAAATACTGCTAATACTATATACTACATATATACTATATATACACCTTTACATATATAAACTGTATACTAAATACTAATTCGTAATACTAATAGCTAAAATACTAATACCAGAGTTGTACAGAGATACAGAATTGTGAGCTTGAGGATTATATTTCATGGAAAATACATTGAAGAGAATGGCAATGATGAAGATTTCTCTAGTTTTGATCCCTTAGAAGCATTAGATTCAGATAGTTATAGAAAATTCCATGTTCTTTCCCAAGTTTTGAGGATAGCAAAGTTTAGTAGCTACTCTGTATTTGTTGGGAAAAACCATGTATTTAAACGTCTAATGTCTAATATATTCAGGAGGTAAATAATTAATGCTCACCAGATAGACTTTCTGCATAGTTGATTAGATTCTATTAGAGCTATCTCCTCAGTATAATTTGTTCTGTCTATAATGTATCCATATATTAAAAAAAAATTTTTTTTTACACTTATTTATTTTTGAGAGACAGAGCACAAATCGGGGAGGGGCAGAGAGAGAATGAGACACAGAATCCAAAGCAGGCTGTAGGCTCTGAGCTGTCAGCACAGAGCCCAAAGTGGGGCTCGAATTCACTGTGAGATCATGACCTGAGCTGAAGTCAGATGCTTAACAGACTGAGCCACCCAGGTGCCCCATATATCCTTATATTTTTAAATTTATTTTTTAAGTTTACAGAATGAGCTTTCTGAAAATTGCCTGGTGGTTTTGTCATTTGTTAGTGGGAGGATATGAGAAGTTTTGGAGATTTCTGCATTATGTTACTTATGTGTTTGTGTATTCTTTAAAGAATTAGTATAGAGAAGTAGTAATCAGTTCTCAGGGTTAATATGCTTTTAGCTGCAGACAAATGCTTCAGTGTATATAATAACTTATATAGTTACCTTTCAGAAGTTGGTTGAATAAATTCAAAGGTTATTTTGAAATATAGAGAAGTCAGATTTTATTTTTAAACTCTTTAGGAAATTTGTTTGTTTATTCATTTTTTTGAGAGAGAGAATCTCTCTCTTTTTTTAAATATATGAAATTTATTGTCAAATTGGTTTCCATATAACACCCAGTGCCCATCCCAACAGGTGCCCTCCTCAATATCCATCAGCCACCTTCCCCTCTCTCCCACCCCCCCCATCAGCCCTCAGTTTGTTCTCAGTTTTTAAGAGTCTCTTATGCTTTGGCGAGAGAGAGAGAGAGAGAGAGAGAGAGAGAGAAAGGGAGGAAGGGAGGGAGGGAGGGAGGGAGGGAGGGAGGGAGAAAGAATCTCAAGTAGGCTCCATGCTGTCAGCACAGAGCCCAACATGGGGCTCAATCCCACAAACTGTGAGATGACCTGAGCGAAAACCAAGAGTCAGATGTTTAACCGACTGAGCCACCCAGGCACCCCAGAAATAATTATTTTAAAATATTGTCTCTAGTATAAGTGATCACTGTTTCAGATGAGTTAGGAAAGAAAGAATAGATCTGTGAAAAAGTAAATCTTTTCCACTAATAACTATACAGTGGAGAAGCAGACAACCCAGCATTAACCAAATGGTCAAGCTTAACATCACTAGTGATGTCATGTGTGCTTCACATATCCCCTGTTGTGATGAGAAGGGCACCTCACTTCTATGACATTCTTTCTGTAAACTCAAGCACGGTCAAAAATATGAGAATAAAATCAGCTAAACACCTTGAGGGCATGTGCTACAGAATACCTGACCAGTAACCCTTGAAACTCTTAAGGTCACGGAAAACAAAGACTAAGAAACTATCCCACACCAGAGGAGAGTGCCGATATATGATGATAAATGTTATGTATCCTAGATTAGATCCTGAAACAGATAAGGACATTAATGGAAGAAACAGGTGAGACCTGAATAATGTCTGGGGTTTACTTAATAGGACCATACTGATGAAGGTTTGTTACTTTTGATGAATGTACCATAGTAACATGAGGTGGTAACATTAGGAGAAAGTGAAACTGAATGAGGGGTATATGGGAACATTCTGTACTATCTTTGCAACTTTTCTGTAAATCTAAGATTCCAAAATAAAAAGTTTATTTAAAAGGTAAAGTTATATTTTCTATTTCCATTCTACAAATTTATTGAATGCCTGTTAAGTGCAAGGCAGTGTGCTCACTACTGCAGGAGATAGTGTGTAAGACCCTTTACCTGCTCCTGTCCCTAAGGAGTTGTTATTCTGTTGGGGACTGAGACAGCTGATACAAAGCAGGACATGATGGAACCTGTGCTAAGTATTTTATTTTTTATTTTATTTTTTTTAGGTTTTATTTATTTTGAGAGAGAGAACAGAGAAGAGTCAGAGAAGGAGAGAGTGAGAATCTCAAGCAGGTTCCACACTGCCAGTGCGGAGCCCGATGTGGGGCTCAGACTCATGAACTGAGAGATCATGATCTGAGCCAAAGTTGGAGTCTTAACAGACTGAGCCACCCAGGCGCCCCATGAAGCCTGTGCCAAGAATTAAGATGCTTTGGGGTCTGGGGTTGGAGAGTAAGACATTAAATGAAAGCTGTTAAATATCCCATGCCCACCCCACCCAATACATACACCAAAGAGACAGCATTTAGAATGAACTTTGGGCAGGATTTTAGTAACCACAGGCATTAGAAAGGAAATATATATCATTCCCACCAGCTTGGGCTCACGACCTGCTCTGCCAATTACTAGCTCTATGACCTTGGGTGAGTCATTTAATATCCCTGTCTTTGTTCTTCATTTGTAAGGTAGGATTAATGATTCCTATCTCAAAGCATTGTGAGAATCACAGGAGGTATGCATGTAGTTTAGCAAAGCATCTGACACATAATAAGCTCTTAATGTGAACTATTAGAACTAGAGGGAGGCATGTATTGATGTAACACCATCAAGAAAGGTGTGGGGCCCCAGAAGGTATAGAATGTTTGGGAAAATATTGTAGTATATGTTTAGAAGGATGAATTGGGACCATCTTGTAAGTGCTTTAATTTACAAGCTGAGGAGTTTGAACTTTTTTGGTGGTTATTGGGAAGTCTTTGAAAATCTTTGTGTAGGAGGGAGTAAAGAGATTGCGTCTGAGTTTTAAGATTAATTTGTTAGAAGTGTGAGGGGAGTATTAGAGATTCTCACATGGGCTGCTGCCCTCCCAGTCACTTGGTGAATTACATTAGTGTCCCTTTAGCTTTGAATTCTATGAAACCGGTAGTTCAAAATGCTCTGGATGATTAATGTTGTGTGATGGTAGTCTGTTACATGTAACTGGGGATCTCAAAGGCAGGACCGCCAATATACAGATATGTTTAATGTGTGTTTAGTATTATAAAAAAAAAAAAAGGTCATTGATATTTTCAGAGATACTGGTTCAGAACTCCTTTTGTAGGTGATGCTTTTGGTTTTGCACCCCCCCCCCTTTTTAAAGCAGTTTAAACAGATAAGAGCTAAACAGTACTTTATTGACTTCCTGTGAAGCTTGTTGAAAGAAGTTCCGTTGTATCTATTTTTAAAGCTGATTACTCTGAGCAGAGGATGCTGCTATTGAGTTATAAATGTCATGTCACTATGTTCTCAGTCAGCATTCTTTGGATGACATTAGTGTTTGCATGTAAGGTTTTTGGAGTCCAGTGACTAGGAAAGCAGCATAGTTATCACTGAAATGGTACCAGTACATAAAGTACTTACAAACATTGATCATTTCACCATTCAACAGTATAATTAATTTGTCATCATCTCTGTGGAGTCCTTAGCCCACACCATGGCTAAATGTCAAAAAATGGGTTATATTGACCTCATTTGGGAGAATGTTTTACAACTTCAAAATGATACTGTATAATGTTGTGTAGCTATTTATGAATCATTGTATTAAAAGTGTTAATCACTTTGAAATTTACCCACTGGGAAATACAGGTTCATTGGGTCCACAAATACTAAAACACATTTCAGCCTAAATTATTGGGGTTTCCCCCCAGTGTTTTACTATGAAAATTTTCATTCATACAGAAACATTGAAAGAACTTTACACCATTCCTATACCTGTCTCCTAGATTCTTCAAGTAACTAAATTATGAAAGTCTTGCTTCCTTTGCTTTAAAAATCAAAGAAACTTCTTTCTGAGTCTTTGAACCATTTTCACATGAGACAGTATTTTGAAATGGCTGAGATGATTTTTGATGTTTCTGTGTTACCTTTTTTTTTAATGTTTTTAACACTTATTTAACATTTAATATTTATTTTTGAGAGCAAGAGCAACCAAGGGGGATAGAGCGATGGGGATAGAGGATCCTAAGTAGGCTCCGTGCTGACAACAGAGAGCCTGATGCAGGGCTTGAACTTAGGGACTATGAGATCATGACCTGAGCTGAAGTCTGATGCTCAACAGACTGAGCCACCTAGGCACCCCTGTGTTATTTCTTCAGAAAGAAAATTGAGTAAAATAATTCACAGATTCTGGCATTTAGCAAGTCTCTAATGTTAGAATGTATAACAATATTTAAAACAATTTTTTTTAAGTTTATTTTGAGAGAGAGAGAGAGAGAGAACACAGGCAGGGAAGGGACAGAAAGAAAAAGAGAGACAGAATCCCAAGCAGGCTCTGCAACAACCTCACAGAGCCCGATGGCAGGGCTTGAACTCATGAACTATGAGATCATGACCTGAGCTGAGATCAAGAGTCG
This sequence comes from Puma concolor, assembly GCF_028749965.1. NCBI lineage: Eukaryota > Metazoa > Chordata > Mammalia > Carnivora > Felidae > Puma > Puma concolor. The sequence goes on along the minus strand of NC_141676.1, from coordinate 100,112,482 downwards.
GACACTTAACCAACTGTGCCACCCAGGCACCCCCAAATAGGTAACAATATTTAACTTACCACATTAGATTAACAGGCTCTGTGTTGACAGCAGAAAACCCAGCATGGGGCTCGAACTCACGATCCACGAGATCCCAACCTGAGCCAAAGTCGGTCACTTAACCAACTGATCCACCCACGCATCCCCTCCAGGAAATACATTGTAGATCTCTAGTCTTTTTAACTATTCTCATGTATATTTTCACATACTCCTTTGTAGAAAGAATAGACCATGCTTGTGAGTTACAGAGTTTATTACTATCAAAATGGAGGGTTTTTTTTTGTTTTTTTTTAAGGACCGTACTTTAAGTTCATGTATTTATTTTGAGAGAGAAAGCACAAGTAGGGGAGGGGCAGATAGAAGGGAGCAAGGATCCCAAGCAGGCTCCACACTGGCAGTCCAGAGCCCGACATGGGTTTCGAAATCACGAACTGTGAGATCATGACCTGAGCTGAAGTAGACACCTAACCAACTGGGGCATCCAGGCGCCCCCAAAATGGAGTTTCAGAAACGTAACCCTAAGTGAGAATATCTTTATGAATACATTGGACTAACTGTATTGTAAGTCATCATTGTTTTCTAAAAGATCTCAATCTCTTAATACTTATTTCTGAAAAGTCCTTTTCTTCATGAAATAAATTGTTGCTGTACTTGGAAGGGATGGAGCATTCTCATTAAAGCAAGAGTGGTACCATTCTCAGTATTCCTCTTAAATGTTCATAAATTTTAATATAAAGAGTTAATTTATCTCCCCATACATGTTCTTTTTTTCATTTCCTCTTTCTCTGCAAAGTACTTTGTGGCCGTGAGTTCTAAAGATGGCTTGTTTTTCAGTATTTTGTGTAGTAAGTTCATTGGTTGGAATCATTTGAAGAGTTTTCTGTTTATCTCATGTTCATACAAAGGCTACTTTTCAACACTGTCCTGTTTGATTTATAGAAATGGTGATTGCAATTCCTATCAAGTTGTATTTATCTTTCTACTTTAGAAGCTAAAGCAGGAGCTATATTGCTTCTTTAATCTTTTCTTTTTTTTTTTTTTAATTTTTTTTTTAAAATGTTTATTTATTTTGGGGACAGAGAGAGACAGAGCATGAATGGGGGAGGGGCAGAGACAGAGGGAGACACAGAATTGGAAGCAGGCTCCAGGCTCTGAGCCATCAGCCCAGAGCCTGACGCGGGGCTCGAACTCACGGACCGCGAGATCATGACCTGAGCTGAAGTCGGACGCTTAACCGACTGAGCCACCCAGGCGCCCCGCTTCTTTAATCTTTAATATAGCTATGTATTGGTGACATAGAAATCTTAGTTCCTTATTAACTGAAACTCTACACAGAAAATGTAACCATTATTTTAGGCCTCAGGTACAAAGGTATGTTGGCTTGTAGAGTAGGACCTGAGTTAGGGGGAAAGAGCTGACACTGGTCTGAACTTTGAAAACAACTGACACTGTATACTGAGTCAGCATTCGATTATTATGGGGAAGTTGTGAGGTAAGAGAAGAGGAGGAGGGAAGCTAGAGGGTAGAATTTGTGGTTACTTAGGTGTAGATGTTTGGTGTCAAAGGTAATAAAAATGGGAGCACCTGGGTGGCTCAGTTGGTTGAGCATCCAACTTCGGCTCGGGTCATGGTCTCATGGTTTGTGAGTTCGAGTCCCGCTTCGGGCTCTGTGCTGACAACTTGGAGCCTGGACCCTGCTTGGGATTCTCTGTCTGTCTCTCTCTCTCTCTCCCTCTCTCCCTTTCTCCCTTTCTCTCTCTCTCTCTGCCCCTCCCCCACTTGCTCCCTGTCTCGCTCTCAAAAATAAACATTAAAAAAAAATGACTTCCTTCTTCAAATACCTCATGAGTTAAAGTAAAACCTGTATTACTTGCTACTGCTGGAACTTAAGAAAAGTTTTGTCTTCAGGGTATTTATAAAAAAAATAGAACAGTTGTGTTCCTTTGTGGCTCTTTGGAGAATTGTTAGAACATATTGTATGAATTGAAGTAACTGCTGACAGAATTTTGAAAAGTATTGCTTACCTCGTAATAAGCTAAATATCCATCACACCTCGTGGTTCTAAGATTACATGTTTAGACGGATTCTGCTGATTAAACTCAGCCTTATACACAGCACTCAACCATAAGCCAGCGGCCTTAAAATGTTATTGAACAGAATTTCAACTCAGATCAGTTACAAAATGCTGTGACCCGTGGGCTTTTATAGATATTTAATTTCCTTTTAAGAAGTATGATGCTTATGGTGCACAACTCTGGTGGTTTTCAGAAATGTAAGTTGGCTTTTTGGGGATGCATCCTTGAGTAGGAAAGTGTCTCAGATTGATTTTCAGTAACTATTTCAGTCAGCACTTTGAGCTGCTCTTAGGTGCCTGGTGCCATTACATCCTTGTGGTCAATAACTTTCCCTTTTCTTTTCTTTCTCTCTCTCTCTTTTTTTTTTTTTTTTTTTTTTGTGGCTTCACAAATTAAAATAGCTTTCTGCTCATTATGATTTTGGTGTGTATATTGTATCTCTGATCCAGCATCATGCTGGACCCTTGGTAGATCTCACTGGAACATTCTTTGAAAAGATGCCAACACAGCTCAGTCATCCCAGACTCCCTTCTTGCCCCTGCTTCAGACTTGGTTTAGAAGTCAACTCTCAAAAGAGAGGTTCCTAAGACGACCCTCTCTAAAACAGCAACTCTCCATGGCTCTCTTCTCATAGGCTGCATTGTTTTTCTTCAAAGCACTTTTCTCCCACCACCTGATGCTCTCCCATGGGAACAGGAATGCCGAAAAGCCAGATTTTGTTTTGTTCATAGCTGCATCCATCCATAGAGCCTAGCACTAGCAGGCAGTGTTTTCTGAAGGTATAACGAAGGTTAGAAATGGTGGCAGCTGCCCAAAGGGATGTGAATACCCGTTAGAAATGCATTTAGCTCTCGTGTACATAGATAACGATAGTACAAGAGGGGTTCAGATGACATGAGAGCTGCGGTGAACGTGCTGTGGGTATTTGAGTGGTTCATTACTTCTAGCTGGCTTCTTAGGAAATGACATTTAAGCTGCGTCTTATTTCAGACTAGGGAAACTGATAAGCAGAGGCTTACAGGTGGGAAAGTGAACAAGGGTAGTATGTATGAGAAAAGATGACGTATTCAGTTTGGCTAGAACATACTCGTGAAGAAGTAAGAAATTAGTTAGAGAGGTAGCTTAGATTCGAGTCAGCGGAAAGTCTTCAAATCAAAATTGAGCTTGGGTTTTGTCCCCCTGGCAGTGTGGAAATTGTTTTTTCCCCTCCTTAAAAAGGCAGTTACATATGTGGCATGATTCACCTTCACAGGAGGAGACTGGAGACTGAAGTCTGTTTTTGTTACTGTATTTACTTTTAATTCCAGTTGGTTAACGTACAGTGTAGTAATGGGGTGCCTGGGTGGCTCAGTTGGTTAAGCGTCCGACTTTTGATTTCGGCTCAGGTCATGATCTTGCGGTTTCATGGGTTCGAGCCCTATGTCCATGCTGAATCTGCTTCGGATTCTCCCTCTCCCTTCCCCTCCCCCGCTTGTTTTCTCTCGGTCTCTCTCAAAATAAATTTTAAAAAAACCTGTAATATTCGTTTTAAGATGTACAGTTTAGTGATTCTACACTTGCATTCATCACCCCGTGCTCATCATAAGTGCCCTCCTTAATCCCCACCATCTGTTTCACCCGTCTCCCACCCTCCTCCCCTCTGCTAACCATCAGAGTTCCCTGTAGTTAAGAGTCTGTTTCTTGGTTTGCCTGTCTTATTTCCTTTACTCATATGTTTCTTTTTTTTTTTTAATTTTTTTTTTCAACATTTATTTATTTTTTGGGACAGAGAGAGACAGAGCATGAACGGGTGAGGAGCAGAGAGAGAGGGAGACACAGAATCTGAAACAGGCTCCAGGCTCTGAGCCATCAGCCCAGAGCCCGACGCGGGGCTCAAACTCACGGACCGTGAGATCGTGACCTGGCTGAAGTCGGACACTTAACCGACTGCGCCACCCAGGCGCCCCACTCATATGTTTCTTAAATTACATGTATGAGTGAAATCATATGGTATTTGTCTTTCTCTGCCTGACTTATCTCACTTAGTGTTATACTTTCTAGCTCCATGCATGTGGTTGCAAATGGGAAGCTTTCATTTTTTATAGCAGAGTAATAGTTCATTGTGTGTGTATATACACACACACACACACACACACACACACACATCTTTATCCATCAGTCAGTGGACACTTGGGTGCTTCCATAATTTGGCTATTATAAATAATGCTGCTATAAACATAGGGGTGCATGTATCTCTTTGAACCAGTGCTTTTGTAATTTTTGGGTAAATACCCAGTAGTGCAATTACTGGATTGTAGGATTGTTCTATTTTTACCTTTTTTTTTTTTTTTTTAAAGGCTGAGACCTAATCATAGGACTAGAGACCACTCCCCTCCTCCTCCCCCTCACCCTAACCATATTTTTTTGGTAATGTTTATTTTTGAGAGAGAGACCAAGTGTGAGCAGGGGAGGGACAGAGACAGAGGAAGGCACAGAATTTGAAGCAGGCTCCAGGCTCCGGTGCTGTCAGTACAGAGCCCGAAGTGGGGCTCGAACCCACCAACCGGGAGATCATGACCTGAGCCGAAGTCGGACATCAACCGACTGAGTCACCCAGGCGTCCCTATTTTTACCTTTTTGAGGTACACCGTATGGTTTTCCACAGTGGCTACAGCAGTTCACTTCCTACCAACTGTGCATGAGGGTTCCTTTTTCTCCCCATCCTCACCAACAATTGTTTCTTGTGTGTTGATTGGAGCCATTCTGACAGGTGTGAGGTGATATCTCTTTGTGGTTTTCATTTGCATTGCCCTGATGTTGAGCGATGTTGAACATCTTTTCACGTGTCTGTTGGCCATCTGTGTGGAAGACTAAAGTTTGAATTGTGGAGTAGGTGGGGGAGGGTAGCAACGAACTTCAATTAAAATCATGTAGTTTAAAGGTAGGAAGACAACAGTGGTCAGCAAATTGACAAATAGGTCAGATATGGAGAATAAGGGAGGCGGAAGAAGCCAAGATAACTCTAAGCTTTATATATATATATATATTTTTTTTTTTTTTTAATTTTTTTAATGTTTATTAATTTTTGAGAGAGAGAGTTTGAGCAGGGGAGGGCAGAGAGAGAGGGAGACACAGAATCGGAAACAGGCTCCAGGCTCTGAGCCATCAGCCCAGAGCCTGACGCGGGGCTCGAACTCACGGACCGCGAGATCGTGACCTGGCTGAAGTCAGACGCTTAACTGACTGCGCCACCAAGGCGCCCCTCTAAGCTTTATATTTACATATATATATTTCAGAAACTCTTTATTTAAAAAAATTTTTTTTAATGTTTATTTTAGAGAGAGCACGCACATGCGCTCCTGCGTGCAGGCGGGGAAGGGGCAGAGAGAGAGGGAGACAGAGGATCCAAAGTGGGCTCTGTGCTGAGAGTGGAGAGCCCGATGTGAGTCTTGAACCCATGAAACCGTGGTGAGATCGTGACCTAAGTCGGAGTTGGATGCTTAACTGACTGAATCATCCAGGCGCCCTTCTAAGGTTTTGAATTTGTGGGAAGTAAGATGGTGTTGTCATTACAGAGAATATGAAGACAGAACAGATTTGAGAAGGAAGATTAATTTAATTTTGAACATGTTGCTTTGAGGTGTTAGCATGTGAATGGAGAAGTATAGTTGGCAGTTGGAAAGTTACCAAATTTTAAGATTTGGGAATCGCTTGCAGAGTGGTTTCTCAAGCTTCTGATTGTGAAGTAAGAGTCAAGAGATTACCCGGAGAGAGAAAAGAAAGTAGCCGAGAGCATATTCTTGGGAAATAGCTCTGTTGAGAGAATAGGAAGAAAAGCCAAAGAAAGACAAAGCCAGTAGGAGAACCAAGAGAGGACAGCATGAGAGAAACCAAAGAAAGATACTTTCAGGAGGAAATAAGAGTCCTGAAAAAGCTGTTAAAACCTTGAGAGTGTGATATAATATCTTCTTGGTCATATTATACATATATTACTCTGCTGTACTGTTTAGCATAGTTTGTTTTGTTTTTTGTTTTTTTAATATTTAAGTAACCTATACCCGCAGTGTGGGACTTAAACTCACGACCCAGAGATCAAGAGTCGCATGTTTTCTGTCTGAGCCAGCCAGGCGCCCCAGCATAGCTCTTTACACATAGTAAGTTCTCAACAATTTAGCATAACTTAAGGAAATCCTGGGCTCTCACTTGTTTCTCTTTAAAGATTAACATTTGGCAGAATGTGATCTGTGTTTATTGAGGTTCAGTCTACTGTGTCCTGCTGACGACTTGAAAGTAAGGTCATTGGGAATAATTGGTGCTTTGCACGTTTTCTGCCAAGTTCTGTGTTGCAGAATTCTTCTGAGATATACTCGTGATATATTCTTTCTGTTTGTTTGTTTGTTTGTTTGTTTTTAAAGTTTATTTATTTTTGAGAGAGTAGGGGAGGGACAGAGAAGGAGGGAGAAACAGGATCCCAAGAGGGATTGATGCGGGACTCAATCGCACAAATTGGAAGATCATGACCAGAGTTGAAATCAAGAGTCAGATGCTAACTGCCCGAGCCACGCAGGTGCCCCTAAAAATTTTATTTTTAAGTACTCTCTATACCCAGTGTGAAACTCGGAACCCATGACCCCAAGATCAAGTGTCGCATGTTTTACCAGCTGAGCCAACCAGGCACCCCATTCTGTGATACAGCCTTGATCTTTATGATTTTTGTTACAACTTTGGTAAAATAGTAAAAGTTCTAGAAGCCATCATGGAAGGATCTCCGAGTGCCAAGAGGAGAACTGCTGATGGAACTCAGGGATTGGATAAGTGCTTGTATTCCTGTCTCACACTTGATCTATTTAGCATATGAATTATTTTAAGACTGTCTTCAAGGAATATATTATCACTTTTGTAGGTGCTTTCAGAAAACAAATAGGAAACTAGAAAGAGAATAACTTGCTACAAGTGCAAGAAGACATATCAGGAAAGTGGAGCGGATTTGTTGAAAAGCTGACTGGAAAGATTTCAGTAGCATTTTGCACAAGAGTCAGGGCCAGAGAGACTTGGTTACTTTGGTGCAGCATTTTATACATTAAAGACAAAGATGGGATCTCCATTATAACAGAAAGAGAAAAGTCTCTATTAAAGAGAATTTTTAGATGATCAGATTTGATTATGAATTGACTTGAAATTTTATAAGCCACTCATGACAAGAACAGACTTTTGAATACAGAAATACCAATGATTGAGACAAAGGGAAGGTAATGCAGACGGTAGCTGGTTTGGTGCTTAACAGTAAAGCATCTGTCTGTATCTTTTCTGTGTGACAGCACATTAAAGATAAGAAAGGTAATCTGATTACAGTATGCACCTAGGAGTGCCTGGCTGGCTCAGTCGGTGGAGCATGTGACTCTTTAATTTTAGAGAGAGAGAGTGCTAGCAGAGGGGGTGGAGAATCTTAACGTGTGCGGCTCAGTCCCATAACCCTCAGATCATGACCTGAGCCAAAATCAAGAATTGGACGCTTACCCGAATGAGCCACCCAGGTGCCCCAACACACTGATTACATAACTCAGTGCATTAAGCTGTGTGGCATCTTTATGATTCCATTCATTAAGCAGAGATTAAACAGGTTATTAGAATAAGTTCCCTGATTGTCAAAGCAGAATAGTAGCATATTCAGGAATTTTTACATGGTTTGGATTTTAGCATTTCAGTTTTGGTATAGGATGAGGAGTTGTTTTGGTAAAACTTAACCTCTTTAAGGTCTGATTTAAGTGAAAATATTTGTTAGGTCTTAGATATTTAAATTGAGAATTGTAATTTATTAATTTATTAGTAATTTATTTTTTAATTTGTGTGAGTCATATGATGATTCGTTTTAAAATCCAGAATAGTTTATACAAAGCTATTCTGATTATTTTGCTTTTTTAGCATTTCCTCTCTTTTGTGAGTAGATTAGTCGAGGTGTTCAAGTAAGTACCTTTATTTGAGTCCTCTGTCATCTTCACAACGTGGATTTGTTCATATTAGTGAATACTCAGAGGTATTTGGCTTGAGTTAGATTAAAAGCCTTAAAATATATTCCTGTTAAATTTTTTCTATTTACTATAGGACATCTTTTGAATGGAGGGAATGGGAGTGGATCTAGTGAGTGCCACAGTCTTTGTTCTATCTGCATCTTTCATATGATGTTAGAGCAAAAACAGTTTCTGAAGCCCTGCTTTGAACACAGATAGTATCACAGAGTATTTCATATGTCAACAACACATTTGCTTCCTCTCTCCTTTCCTAGTTTTATAATATCTCTGAATAATATTGATGAGAAAGTATATTGGAAGAGGTTCTTCGTAAATGTATATTCGTGTTCATATTAATTACACACCTGACTAAGTTGATTTGAGTGAATTTAAAATAAAAATAACGTTATGTGTTTAATTATTGCACTTCTGATCATTTGTAGGCGAAACCTAACCAAACTGTCACTGATCTTCAGCCACATGCTGGCGGAACTAAAAGGAATCTTTCCAAGTGGACTCTTTCAAGGAGACACATTTCGGATTACGAAAGCAGACGCTGCAGAATTTTGGAGGAAAGCTTTTGGGGAAAAGTAAGTGCCCAAATAATTTGAACTATGAAAACTAAAGCATATGTTTTGGCCTTTTGTGTATTTTAAAATTTTTTATCTAATTTTTAACTTTTTTTCCTTTTTTTTTTTTTTAATGTTTATTTTATTTTGAGAGAGAGAAAGAGTGGGGGAGGAGCAGAGAGGGGGAGAGAGAATCCCAACCAGGCCTCCTGCTCAGCACGAAGCCCGACACAGGGCTTGATGTCACAAGTGATCTCACAAATGTGAGCTGAAATCAGGAGTCAGATGCTGAACCAACTGAACCACCCAGCTGCCCTAACTTTTTTTAAGTAAACTCTAACCCCAGTGTGGAGCTCGAAATCACAACCCTGAGTCATATGGTCTTCTGACTGAGCCCCTACTTATTTTTTTATGAATGGAATAATATGGGAAAGCATAGAGAAAAATAACGAACATGAATGTACAGTAGCTTCCCCCCTCCCCCCCTTATCTGCAGTCTTACTTTCCATGGTCTCAGTTCCCTGCGGTCAACTGTGGTCCAGAAGCAGGTGATCCTCCTGATACTTCATCAGAAGGTCACTAGTAGCCTAACACTACATCACAGTGCCTACGTGATTCACCTCCCTTCATCACATCACGTAGGCATTTTATCATATCACATCACCCACCACAAGAAGGGTATGTACTGTAAGATATTGTGAGAGGGAAAGATCATATTTCCATAACTTCCATTACAGTATACTGTTAGAGTTCTATTTGATTAGTTATTGTTCTTAATCTCTCAGTGTGCCTAATTTAGAAATTAAACTTTATCTTAGGTGTGTGTGTATAGGACGAAACATAATATATATAGGGTTTGGTATTTACCTGTGTTTGCAGGCATCCACTGAGGGTTTTTGCAAAGTATCCTTTGCAGATAAGGGAGGACGTGTACTGTATCTGCTGCTTTGGTGTAAATAGTTAACTTTTTTTTCTTTTTGGAGAAAATTTCGCAGATTCAATTGAAACCCGTGCTCTTTGTTTGAATATTTATTTCTTTTTCTCCCCATCCGTTCTGCTGTTAATGGACATATGTTTCACATTATTTGCTATCACAAACAGCGCTGAGGTGAACAAAATTATATTCACCTTCATAGGCAGGAGCTTCTTCATAGTTCCATGCTAGGAGCAAAATAGCCAAATCAGGGGGTTTCACATCCTCTGCTTTGCCAGATATTGCCCAGTTGCTTTCCAAAGTGGTTATACTAGTTTATATCCCTGTGAGTAGTGTACGTAAATTCCAGTAGCTCCAGAGTCTGGCTAACACTGGTGATGTGAATTGGGTGTCATATTTTGCTTTATAGTCCTGATGACATGGGGGACTGAGCATCTTTTCACAAGTGTGACCAGTCAGGATTCTTACTCTAACTTGCCTATTCCTCTTCCTGACTTGTCCTTTTTACTACACTTTCTCCTCTTGTAAGATACGGATTGTCTGTTAGTTACTTACAAGTATCTTCTAATCTGTAGCTGGTTTTTCCACTTTCCTTATATTGTCTTTTGACGTATAGAAGTTTTAAATTCGACAGACAGATTCATGAATTAAGCTTATGCTCTTAAGTATTAATATAAATGTTCCTGTATGTCCTCTGAAACTTTGGATCAAGGAAATGAAAAGATAGAAAACAATAAAACTTTTTCATCGAATATACAGATCCTAATGTAAATTTCTTTTTAAATGCCACCTTTTTCAAAATATGTGTAAATGTAAAACATAGAATAATTAGTGATTTAAAAATCTGGGTAAAGAGGATGGGAATAAGTTTAACTTTGTTTCTTTTAACTTAATAACTACATTAGAAAAGAGTTCAAAATGCCACTTGATGTCTTAAAACTTTTCAAAGGCAATGAGCTTGTATTTTGAGAAATAGAAATCCCATAATATCTGGTGCTTGCCTTATCTGGGGTTTAATCACTTATATTAATAATTTATTCCTCATCCCTGTCAAACTCTGTTGCTCCTGTGCCATAAGCCTGTTTCCTCCTGTCTCATTCTTGAGAGTGTGAGTTCCTCAGAGAACTCAGAATGTATTTCATGCTTTGAAAAAGTTATTTTGGGGGCCCCTGGGTGGCTCCGTCGGTTGAGCTTCTGACTTTGGCTCAGGTCATGATCTCGTGGTCCTTGAGTTTGAGCCCCGCGACAGGCTCTGTGCCTACAGCTCAGAGCCCGGAGCCTGTTCAGATTCTGTGTCTTCCTCTCTCTGTGCCCCTCCCCCACTCGCGCTTTGTCTCCCTCTGTCTCAAAAATAAATAAACATTAAAAAAAAATTAAGAAAAAGTTATTTTGGGGCGCCTAGGTGGCTCAGTTGGTTAAGTGTCCAACTCTTGGATTTTGGTTTAGGTCATGATCTCACGGTTCGTGGGATCGAGCCCCATGTTGGACTCTGCCCTGACAGCTCGGAGCCTGCTTGTGATTCTCTCCCCTCCTCTCTCTGCCCTTCTCCCGCTCGTGCACGCGCCCATGCGTGTGCAGTCTCTCTCGAAATGAATAAATACTTAAAAAAAAAAAAAAAAACTTAGTTTAAACGTAAGCTTTCTGTTAATTGAGGCCTGGCCAGAGGTTGCATTTATTATATAAAAAGAGTAATTTCCTCTCTCTTTCCGTGCTTCCCTAAATGGAACAAATGTGTGAAGAAAGATGAGAAAGGGGTTAGTTTGTGACCTTCTGCCAAAGAATAGTGGAAGAAGATGTCTCTGTTACAATGTACGCATTAGAAAGTTAAGAAATACATCGTTTACTCCCTTTCTCTTCTCAATCCAAAATATAGCTTAGCTTCTTTAAGAGAATTGAAATTGGTTTTAAGACCTCATGTGGCTTTCTTTTCCTTGGTTATTTTAGCAATGCCCAGAATTGTCTGTTGTCTCACTCAGTGCCTTCCCTCCCACCCCCCACCCCCCACCCAGGACAATAGTCCCTTGGAAGAGTTTCCGACAGGCCCTTCACGAAGTGCATCCCATCAGTTCCGGGCTCGAGGCCATGGCTCTGAAATCCACTATTGATCTGACCTGCAATGATTATATTTCAGTTTTTGAATTTGACATCTTTACAAGACTCTTTCAGGTAGGATACTACAAACAAAACTAACAACTAGTTGTTGCTACTTTTCTGAAGAGAGAGCTCTTTAAAAAAGTAACATTTGAAAGTTTATTGTATAAAAGTATTTTTAGTCTAGAAATTATAAGCAAAAAAACCCCCACTGCCCTGTATTTTTGTTTATTTATTTATTGGTAAAAATAACTATATGATCTGCTTTGTTCACCTCATATTTATCATCTCATTTTGTTAGTGAGTAGTCTTCTTTTGCATTGTCTTAATGGTTTTGGAACGTCCAGAAAATGGGTATAATATGATCTATTTAATCAGTTTCCTGTTGCTGGACATTATGTGTTTCCAACTTTTTCTCCTATTGCATTGAAATTCTTGACTGTTAATATTGAGAGCTTCGAAAGAGCTCATTTATTTCTTTCCATAAAGATAATGTGCATGTAGCCAAACTTGCATAAGCCTTTGTTTGCAACTTCTTAGTTGCACGTGTGGGTCCTGCTGTTTCTCTGATTTTTTTGTTTGTTGCCATTTAACCTCACTCCTGTCAGTAGAACTGCGTTAGAATGTCTTGAATTTCATTTTATGAAAAAAATCTTTCTGTAAGTGTATATTTGTTTTTTCTTAGTTTTTGTAAGCTCTTATCTCAACCGTGTTTCCCTCATAGTGACAACGTAATTCAAAATTTGTGAGAGTAAATGGAGAATTTATCATTGAGAATCAAGGTTGTTTTCCTTCTGTTTTTCACTGCTCTGAAGTTGGTTTTAGGTCTTGAGCTGAGTGGTCTGATTGAACTCTTGTTCCCTTAGCCGTGGTCCTCTTTGCTCAGGAACTGGAACAGTCTTGCTGTAACTCATCCCGGATACATGGCTTTCCTGACGTATGATGAAGTAAAAGCTCGGCTCCAGAAGTTCATTCACAAACCCGGAAGGTCAGTTCCTTGAAGCAAAGAGGTTTATCCTCCTATATTTTATTCTCTTGTGACCTTTGCCAGAAAGGAGGAAACACGATCTTGTGTTAGTTCCCCAGCGGCCACGTTTCTTTACTGGGATTGCTATCTGTTCACCAGAGGAATTGACGGATTCAGATCTTAGGGTTTGATAAATGCTTTCAAGCCACTTAAAAATTGAGCGTATGTGTTTCTTGCTTTTGCTCTGTAGTCATCGTAGAATCTATTATTGGTGGTCCTTTTGATTTTTGTCTCTGTCTCAGCTTCCACCCGAATACAAGTATGTAAAAGGTTCTGTTCCTCACTGTTCACAGTTACATTTTCCGGCTCAGCTGCACTCGTCTGGGTCAGTGGGCTATTGGGTACGTCACTGCTGACGGGAACATTCTGCAGACAATCCCACACAATAAACCTCTCTTTCAAGCCCTGATTGACGGCTTCAGGGAAGGCTTGTGAGTATCTACTGTTTGTCATCTGCTGGAGTCTAGGAACTTAGGGGTTGTGAAACTTGATCATCAGTGACTTTATTCCAGGGTTCTTTTACAGTTTAAGATTCAAGGAGCATCTTAACAGGTTATATTGTTTTGACCTCCAGGTTCTGTAGGACTTTTGTTTTTATTTAAAAGGAGTCATAGGGGTTGGCAAACTATGGCTCGTAGCTGTTGTTAGCTATGAGGCTGACTGTTGTGGTACAGCCCGCACCTAAGACAGGTTTTCCCTTTTCAAGTGTTACTTAAAAAACAACAACCAGAGAAGAATACATGACACAGACAGACTTACGTGGCTTGCAGAGCCAAAAATAGTTACCGTCTGGCCCTTTACTGAAAAAGTTGTCAGCCTCTCAGACGATAGAGCCTGGGGCGTTGTGGCCTAGAGAAAGAGCTATCAGTGTTTGGGAATATCTTCTTGGAACTGTTCTGTTTTTGTTTTGTTTTGGTTTGGTTTGTTTTTAGAGAGAGAGAGTGCAAGTGGGGGAGAGGGGCAGAGGGAAAGAGAGAGAATCTTAAGCATGCTCCATGCTCAGCATGGAGGCCGATGTGGGGGTTGATCCCTCAACCCTGGGATCATGACCTGAGCCGAAATCAAGAGTCGGATGCTCAACCTACTGAGCCACGCAGGCGCCCCTGTATGTTTTTTGAAGTATTAGTAAGATACATCTTTGTACTTATGCAAAACTACCCTTTTAGAATGAGAGAATTGCTAGATAAAATTTGTCTGTCTTGGTAGCAGTTACAAATTAGCTTTAGTAAAACCCCGAGGCTGGTTACTCTTTTTACAGCTATCTGTTTCCAGATGGACGGAATCAGAATCCTGACCTGACAGGCTTGTGTGAACCAACTCCCCAAGACCACATCAAAGTGACCCAGGTGAATTTTGTTGTATGGTATAACCATAGCTCTGGAGGCAAGCTTTTTTTTTTTTTTTTTTTTTTAATTTTTTTTTTCAACGTTTATTTATTTTTGGGACAGAGAGAGACAGAGCATGAACGGGGGAGGGTCAGAGAGAGAGGGAGACACAGAATCGGAAACAGGCTCCAGGCTCTGAGCCATCAGCCCAGAGCCTGACGCGGGGCTCGAACTCACAGACCACGAGATCGTGACCTGGCTGAAGTCGGACGCTTAACCGACTGCGCCACCCAGGCGCCCTGGAGGCAAGCTTTTGTATGTACTTTACAGAACTGACAGTTCTATTGTATTAAGTGATTGAAACATTTACATTTATGTATTTTTATCCTTTTTTTAATGTTTATTTTTGAGAGAGACAGAGGGCGAGTGGGGGAGGGGCAGAGAGAGAGGGAGACAGAATGTGAAACAGGCTCCAGGCTCCGAACTGTCAGCACGGCGCCCAACGTAGGGCTCGAACCCACGAACCTCAAGATCATGACCTGAGTGGAAGGCGGGTGTTTGAGCCACCCGGGCACCCCAGAACATTTACATTTTAAACCATTGACTAGATTAGTGAATTTATATGTGTGTGGTTTCTCTAAAGAACTTAAAATAGGACCGAGACCGAGTGCTTTTTTTCTCTTTTAACGAGAGACTATTGACCACTTTCGTACAAGCAAAATTTGTATAGAAAATAAGTCTTTAGTTTTTCTGTTGTTAGTATTTACAGTTACAATCAGTAACAGTACAGTTACAGTTCAACAAATATCTGAATGGGCTGAGTAATCTCTTTAATTTCTTTTTAATCAAAGGAACAATATGAATTATACTGTGAGATGGGCTCCACATTCCAACTGTGTAAAATATGTGCTGAAAATGATAAGGATGTAAAAATCGAGCCCTGTGGACACCTCATGTGCACGTCCTGTCTTACGTCCTGGCAGGTATGGATCCAAAGCATGCATTTCCCCAGCTGTGTAATCACTCTGAAGAATTGGGGATTGTGTATCCTTTACAGATAAAAAGGATGACCTGGCTTCTGGGGTAGGTTTTAAATTTTTGATTTCTTTTTTCGTCTCTAGGAAATGCATTTCCCAGTGGACAGATCTTGTCAGTACTTTGAGACGTGTCTGTTACCATCTCCTGTTTCCTCCGCAGGAATCAGAAGGCCAGGGCTGTCCTTTCTGCCGATGTGAAATTAAAGGTACTGAGCCCATTGTGGTAGATCCGTTTGACCCTAGAGGAAGTGGCAGCCTGCTGAGGCAAGGAGCTGAGGGAGCTCCCTCCCCAAATTATGATGACGATGACGACGAACGAGCTGATGATTCTCTCTTTATGATGAAGGAATTGGCTGGTGCCAAGGTAAGACTGCAGTGCAAGAGACTGTGACAAACTGCATGCTGAGTTGTGCTCTAAAGCGATAGAGCACCTGCTGACATGGATCTATAAGGGGTCACAGTAGCTTACGTTTACTGAGTATTTGTTATGTGAGAGATACCATGTCAAGCACTTCCCTTATTTTAACTCCTACAGTCCTATACTCCTGTCTCCTCCAATAACCGAGGAGTAGATACTACTCCTCTCATTTAGCAGATGAAGAAACCAAGTCATGGCAAGGTTAAGGAATTTGCTGACAGTCACACTGCTACTGAGTTGAACCGGGGTCTGTGGCCAGACATTCCGCCTTTAAGGCCCATGCCCTGTGTCTTAGACAGGGCTTTACTCACGGAGCTTGTTGGAGAAAATGAGGGGAGTATAAAAAAATGGGACCCTATTTTGCTGCTGTGAGGAGAATGCGGTCTTCTTGCCTTCTTTCCTAATTAATGTCTTGGCATCAGAAGGTTAGATTGCGGGGGGGCGGGGGGGCGGGGGGGCTGAGGCACTGTTAGTAACCAAATAAATGACAACTGGCAGTAGGAAGTATTATGTAGAAACTAAACAAACTGGAAAGGCCCTGGTAAAGAGAGGAAACATATAAAGGCCGGGAAAGGATGGGATCAAATTCTGTAACATGAGGAGGTAGGGTAAAACAGATTTATTCCCAAGTAAGAAGTAAGGCAGTCCTTGAAGATTTTAGCCAATATAGGGCAAACAAAAGCTTCTGATACGCTTTAGGTTCTCTAGTTTAGAGTGTTACAGATCATCGGCAGCTTTCTTTCGTATCATCCCCTTACTGCCTGGCACATAGTAGGTGCTCAATAAGTATCGGAAGAGTGGATTGATCTCTTAAATGATTGTATCCATTGTGTCTCCTCTCTGTTCTCAGTGCCACTGCCTTATTTCAGGCTGTCCTCCTTATCTCTTCTTCCTGCTTCCAGAACCGTTGGTCTACCGTGCAGACTTGACCACCTCATTCCTTTGCCTCATACTCTTACCACAGACTTCTCATTACTTAATGAGTTAAGCCATTCTCCTTTCCAGGCACTTTGCCCTTATAATTCTTTCTGCTTTATGTTTTATGGTCCAGCAAGGCCAAACCACTAAAAATCTCTCCATGCTTTTGTCTTGGTAGTTTCTATGTAATTTAGTGGAGATTTCATTTCCTAGGAAACCTTTCCAGGCTGTTCCCTGCCTCCTCCACCCTTAGTTCACATGTATTTACACACATATCTAGGTCTGGCCAGGTGTCTCTAGGACGCTGAATATGTCCGCCATAGAACTTACCACCTTGTAATATTTTATAAATGTATTTCCTGGTATGTTATAAATTCCCAGAAAGCAAGAGCCATGTCTCATTTGTAATTTACTCCTCAAAATTGAGCACTTAGTAATTGTTTTGAATGTTTGGGAATTGAAACCGCTTCAGAACAGGATTGATAAATCTGTCTATACTGTATCAATAATGGATAGTGGAGGAAATCTGGAGTGAGGTGTACATTTTTGGTTTTTTGAAGTGGACAGATTTTTTTTTTTTGAAGTTTTGGCCTCTTAAACAGGCTCTTTGGTTCCAAAGTTTTGGTTCCAAACCGCCTCTAAAGCAGTTTTATATTCTTACATAAATTTCTGTGTGTTCATTCATGAAAATCTATTCGTAACTCCTGGAATATTAGGGAAGCTGAATAAAAGGATAAAGAGGTGAACTTTCATGGATGTATTTGTTTGAAATTAAAATTACCCCTTTATGAAATTTTATAGATGAGTAATACTGTGGAGAAATAGGAATCACATTCAGTGTTGATGTGGGTACAGATTAGCCCGTCTTTTTGGAGGACAATTTGACATCTATCAAAATGTGTAATGTTTAAACTAGCAATTTCAGTTTTAGCGATTTATCCTGAATGGGACACCTGGGTGGCTCAGCCAGTTGAATGTCCGACTCTTGTATTCCGCTCAGGTCGTGATCCCAGGGTCGTGGGATCAAGCCCCACGTTGAGCTCTTTGCTCAGTGTGGAGCCTGCTTAAGATTCTTCCTCTTTCCTCCTCCCCTGCGTGCACGAGTGCTCTCTCTCTCTGATTAAAAAAAAAAGAAAGAAATACTCAGATAAGCACACAAAGATGTAGATGTAGTTATTCTTACAGCATTGTCTGCAACAATGAAAAATCAGAATGAATTCACATGTCCAGCAGCAAGAAATTATGATACATCCATGTGCTTGTATTCTATGGCTGCTGTAACAAACGACTGCAAATTTGGCAGCTGAAAACAACACAAACTATTGTTACCGTTTCCAAGAAGGTGGGAAGTGTAACACACGTGCCGTCAAGCTAAAATCAGGCTGTCAGCAGGTCTGCAGTTCTGTCTGTAGGCTCTAGGGAAAGATCCATTTCCTTTCTTACTTGGATTTGGCAGAGTTTAGTTCCTTGCCAGTTGTAGGCTCAAGATCCCTGTGTCGTTGCTGGCTGTCAGCTCGTGCTCTTCCCAGCTTCCAGTGGTCAGCTGCATTCTTTGGATCCTGGACTCCTTTCCTCCTCCTCCTGCCTTATCTCTCAGAGGTTCTCTGCTTTTAAGGACTCTTGGGATTAGATGGGCCCATGCTGATAATCCGGGGTAATTCCCCCATCTCAAGATCCACACCCTTGGGGCGCCTGGGTGGCGCAGTCGGTTAAGCGTCCGACTTCAGCCAGGTCACGATCTCGCGGTCCGTGAGTTCGAGCCCCGCGTCGGGCTCTGGGCTAATGGCTCGGAGCCTGGAGCCTGTTTCCGATTCTGTGTCTCCCTCTCTCTCTGCCCCTCCCCCGTTCATGCTCTGTCTCTCTCTGTCCCAAAAATAAATAAAAACGTTGAAAAAAAAAAAAAAAGATCCACACCCTTAATCATATCAGCAAAGTTCCTTTTACCAAGGAAAGTAAGGTATCCACAGTTGCTGGGTTTTAGGGTGTGCATGAACATCTTCGGGCTGGGGGACAGCGAATCCTCATTCTGGTTACCACAGTCCACATAGTGGAATCCTCTGCAGAAGGAGTTCAGTTTACATACACTTCAGTGGAAAGCTGTCTCATGTATGTATCTACATATAGATTTTAAAGTTTATTTATTTTGAGAGAGAAGGAGAGAATGTGAGCATGGAAGGGGCAGAGAGAGAGAGAATCCCAAGCAGGTTCTTCGGTGTTATCACAGAGCCCCATACAAGGCTCCATCCCGTGAACTGTGAGATCATGACCTGAGCCGAAACCAACCGAGCCACCCAGGCGCCCCTAATGTATATTGTTTTAAAAATAACTGTATACTATATATAGTGTCACCTTATTTTTGTAAAGAAAAAAAAAATTGCTTGTAAAAAATTTTCTTAATGTGATCTGTATGATTTTAAATTTATTCATTTAAATAAAAGTATAAATAAAAAGTACACTGTAAAAATTCAAATCAAGAAAAAACAGCTTTGTGTATTATCAGTTGGCTATTCCATAATTTATTTATAGTCTTTCCTGTTTTAAAAAAGATTTTATTTTTAATTAATCTCTGCACTGAACATGGGGCTTGATCTCACGACCCTGCGATCAAGAGTTAGATGTTCCACCAACTGAGCCAGGTACCTCAGTTTATGTAGTCTCTCTCTCTCTCTCTCTCTTTTTAAATTTATTTTTGAGGAAGAGTGTGTGAGCAGGTGAAGGGCAGAGAGAGAGGGAAAGAGAGACAATCCCAGGCAGACTCTGTGCTGTCATTGTGGAGCCTAGGTTGGGGCTTGAACTCAGGAACGTTGAGACCATGACCTGAGCCAAACCAAGAGTTGGATGCTTAACTGACTGAGCCACCCAAGCGCCCCCAATTTACATAGTCTCTCAATGAACATTTTGTATTATTTCGAGACTTTTTATGCAGGCTGGTGTTCTCTTGCAAGTCTGTCTGTATGATAAATTTCACGCGGTGGGATTGCTGAGTGAAAGTGAATGTACATTTAGGCTCTTTGATGGAGGAAAAGATACAGTTAGGGGAGAGGCACAGGGGAGTTTCACAGAGACAGTGCTGTTGCATTTCTTAGATGTACTTACGTAGGTGTTTATTATTCTTTGCATTTGTATGAATAAAATATTTTACGAAGATATTTAATTTTTTTTGTGTAGATACTAAAATTTATCCTCGGTTTTTTTGTTGTAAAATCACTCCCAAAGGTAAATGAGACTAGGAGAGTGCCTGTTTCATCATGTCCTGGGTAGCTGCTGTTTTCTGTTGCTGTTTTATTTTGATTCATTTTTAATACAGTGGATCTACTTACTACAAAATCCAAATGATAAATGCGTGTGGATTTTCTGGTAAGTGTAAAAGAATTGCTAGAAGGCTGACAGAAACCTTGGTTCCCTGCCTCCACCGCCCTCCCTTCAGCTCCTCTGTGTGCCCACTCAGATTTGTTAGTTCTTGAACCCTTCATGCCATCTACTTACACTGCTTTCTTTTGCCTCCTCAGTAGTAGTCTCTGTTCACTTCAGGTGTTGTAGAAAAGGGTTTATTATCTCCCTCCTTCCTCCACCATATCTCCCTATTACATTTGAGTGGTTTGGGGCCAAATCACTCTTCGGTGTGTAAGGGTTTTGCTCCCTGACTCTCCAAGTAATATGCGACGATGCAATTGCTGTTGTTTTCTCACGTGACCTTCTGCTCTTCTTGGGATAATCGCTTTATTTTTATTTCCTTAGTTTTCTGTCTGTACCTGTCACTGCCAAGGCTTACCAAGCTGTCCGATAGCCTCTTAACTCTCTGAATACAGTACGTAGTATATAATATAGTGTAGGACCATATGAGAGTCTTTCACGTTCCAGCCCCAGCCTGGACTTTCTGGGGGTGCTGCAACCCAGCCCCTGGAGCCTTCCTCTCACCCCCGTGAAACCTCCCTGTCGCTCCTTTCTGTGGAAGTGCCTGTGAAACACGTCTCCCATGTTCCCTCTTTCTTGCTTTACTTCCTTGTTTGGGTGGAGTATCTCTTCCAAAAGGTGAGAGGTAAAATTTTTGAGATGTTTGATACCTTACAGTGTCTTTGTTCAACCTTCAGATGGACTGGTTACAGAATAGTAGGTTGAAAAAGACTCAACTCTCAGTGGTTACGGCTTCACTTTGCTTGTAGGTTCTAGTTTGCTGTTTGGTGTCCCCTTTCCCTGTCCCCACGAAACTTTTAGGTTATTTTCCTTATCCTTAATTCCTTGAAAATGTAAGGGCCTTTTTGGTTTATTTATTTGCTTGTTTGTTGTGGGTTTTTTCCTTCATTGGGCTAACTGTGCAGTAAAACCTTCCTATGGATATTTGTGTCCGTTAGGTCTCAGAAACATTCTTGTTTCATTTCTCTGATAATTTCTCCCCTGTGTTTTTCTCCTTTTCTGGAATTTTCATAGATGTTGAGATAAAAGAACACTGCAAGGATCAGTTGTGATGGTGAGACATGAACTAAAGAGTATGATTAGCCCAACCTCTGCACTTCAGGAATGAGAACGAGGATAGATGGCGAGAGGGGTTGAAATAGGCTGGCTCAGCCGGTGCAACGGGTGACTCTTGGGGTTGTGAGTTCAAGCCCCATGTGGGGTATAGAGATCACTTAAAAATAAATCTTCAAGGCAGAGCGGGCCTTTCAGATTGGGAAACAACTTGAACAAAGGTGAGGAGGTAGGAATTCCTGAGTTGAGACATTGGGAAAGTGAGTTAGTGTTGGATGGTGTTTTGAGCGACTGCATATTGAAGGATGGCTAAGCTGGTAATGGTGAGCAAAAAGGATTTGGCGAGATAAGAAACCAGAAGTTGGGAGAATTGCTAGAAGCTGGCTTTAATAAATCGGGTCTGGGATTGGTGAGCAGAACGAAAAGGCACATAAAGGTACGAGACTCTTCCATGGAGAAATCCGGATACAGCGACTGGCTAGAAACTAATGGAGAAGTGAGAATTAGCCTGACTAATAACTTCTCACTTTCTTAACCCTTGAGGTGCCTGGCTGCTGCAGCTGCATCGCTCATGCACCACTGAGTCGGAGCCCCGTTTCCTTAGGCATGAGTACAGCAGGTAGCTGATGAGGGCTTTCTTTGCCCTCGTTTACAAACCACTCAGCATTAATGGCAGGACTAAGGGTGTGAACGTTTTTTGTTTTTGTCATTTTACGTAAGTGCTTGTAATACATATTTGCCCATATTCCATCTGTATTGCTTCCTGGAAGGGAACACAAATGCCAAGTAGCATTTTGTATGAATTATGCATCTCTTTTGATCGCTTACCTGGAAACGCTTATCAGCTACTCGTCACCCTGCGATAGGCACAGACATGTATTGCTTCGACCGGTTTGGCACCTCATATTTTAAGAACACAGATTGATAAAAGATATTAATCCCTTTGCATTACTGAATTGAAATAACTGGTTTCTTCAGAAGGACGCAAGATGCTTTTTAGCAATCCTGTTGGTTGTTTTCCTCTTAAAACACCTTTATTTATTTATTCCTATCATAACAACCCATGGAGAATTTATCATCTTTGATCTCTTTCATTGTCCTGTGCCCTTAAATGTTTTTTTTCCCAGGTGACTTGTTGAGAGGTTAACGTCTGCTCCTTTCTTTTTTATATGGGCTCCTATTTGTAACCTTGAAAAGATTTTTTTCTCTCCAGGTGAGGATGTGGAAAATTGTAACACTTGTTTTCGGATGTAAACTAAGAAGCTTTTTGTAGCACAGCCATTTTTAGTATATGTGCTGCCGACGCGAGCACTCACAGCCATTTTTAGATCCTTGCCTGTAACTTGCATCTGTATGGTGTTTCTGTGATTGAGAGCGCCCTCTTATGGTGACACAGAACTAATTCAGGAAGTCTGAGCCATTGGCCGTTCTAGTCAGTGTTCATCTAGCACTTGCTGTCTACAGCTTTCGGAGGAGTTGAAAGATGCCACTCCCTCAAAACAAGAATGACCTATTAGGAAATTTTATTTGTGTCAGGTGGAACGGCCTCCCTCTCCATTTTCAGTGGCCCCGCAAGCCTCCCTTCCCCCGGTGCCGCCGCGACTTGACCTTCTGCAACAGCGGGTGTCTATTCCTTCAAGTGCTTCTGGGCTTGGAAGTGCTTCTAAGGTAAGACGTTATCCGTTTCTACGGTTTTCTGATTCGTTGTTGTGGATTAGTGGGCTTTGTGTGTGGGTGGTGGTGGTTGTTGGGTGTTTTGTTGTTGTTTTCGATTAGTGGGTTTTGACTGATTTGCTTTCGTCCTGCGTCCACAGGCAGCTTCTGGCTCCCTTCATAAGGACAAACCATTACCGATACCTCCCACACTTCGAGATCTTCCACCACCGCCCCCTCCAGACCGGCCATACTCTGTTGGAGCAGAAAGCCGGCCTCAGAGACGCCCCTTGCCTTGCACACCAGGCGACTGTCCGTCCAGGGACAAACTGCCCCCTGTTCCCTCTAGCCGCCTTGGGGAATCATGGCTGCCTCGGCCGATCCCCAAAGTACCAGTGGTCGCTCCAAACGCTGGTGACCCCTGGACAGGTAGAGAATTAACCAACCGGCACTCACTTCCATTTTCATTGCCCTCACAAATGGAGCCCAGAACAGATGTGCCTAGGCTTGGAAGCACATTCAGTGTGGATACCTCCGTGGTGAGTCCTGCTTTTGAAATTATTTAGCCTGTTAACAAATATTTGTGGATGGCATTTCATGGGTCGCACTTTTGTCTACGTTTTGTATAGGATTCAGAAATAATAAAACGTAATCCCTACCCTCAGAAGTATATATACCCTCAAGAAGTGTATTAATAGATCAGATAAGGCATGTTTGTAAATACTGCAATATGTATGTGGGTGCGTGCGTATGTGTGTATATATGTAGGTATGGCTGGATTCGTGTAGTGTAAATAGAAAACACTTCAGTTTTGGAGAAAGGAGAGGTTATTTCCAAATAGAGCAATCATGAGGGCTTTGTGGAACGAATGGCATCTGAATTTGAAGTGTTCTTTCCCAAGTGGATAGTTTTAAGGTCAGAGCCACAGTGACACAAATGCTTGAGGTGTGTTGTGGGATTAGAAGTAGGTTAATATGAGTGGAGCAGAAGGTTTGTGTGTCGGAGTGGGGAAAAGGTCATGAAAGGAGCATTAATACTAGATTAGAGGACCTGGAAAACCCCATCAAGGCCAAAAGAATTTGAATTTATTTGGTAGGAAATGAGCATCTGAAGGTTTTAAGTCAGTGGAGTGACATGAGCAAAATGATGGTTTCAAGAGGTACATGTGGTAGCATTATGTAAAATAGATTGCTAAAAGGATAGATTGAAAAAAGGCTGGTAGTTCATTGAATAAGCATGAGAAAGAGGTCCAGACCTGGGCGTGGGGAGGTGTATCTGTTTTTGGGGGGTTCGTTTATGTATGTACTCAACAAGAAATCTTACCCTTAGAAAGTTTACATTCTGGTGGAGTAAAGACAAAATAAACTCGGTAAGTTAATGAAACACAGGATGTTGGGTGCTGATGAGTGCCGTGGAGGAAAATAGCTCAAAACGGGGTTGTAGGGATAGCTGGAGTCGGGCTGAGGGGTACGTGGAGGGATGGGGTACAGTTCTGAGCAAAGACCTGGAGCCCGCTGTGCTGATTCTCAGGGAGACCATTCCAGGATGAAGGGGAAGCCAGCGAGTTTGGGAGAGTCTGAAGAATCACAAAGGGGCTTATAGAGCTGATGCTAAGTAAGCAAGAGAGAGAATGGTCTAGTGCACATTTCATTACCCCGTGTTCTCTTGTATATGCGAGCGGTGTTATTTCTTGTGTGCTGTACGGATAGTTGAAGGTTAATTAGCAGTATAACTAAGTAGTAATGCTGGCAGTCTCCTTCAGACAAGTAAAAAGAGAGAATGGTCTGTGAGTAGTGAAGCTGAGGAATGATGCTGTGGCCCTTAAATGAACTGCATCTTTCTTGGTTGCAAGAGAAGGGGGAGAGTGGCTTACATTTAAGTGGCATCTGTGTGATAGGCAGTCTAATTAGAATAAATTAGACTGGACTTTCTGGTGGCATCATTGTAGACAGAGGTACAGATATTTAAAATTAGAAATGGTATTTGTGGAGACAGCCAATTTCCTCAAATCTAGAATTGAAACCATAAACCCCATCTCCTTGGCTCTTTTTAGATCTCTGTCTTCCTAACCCTTACATTTAGACTTTCTTCAGAGCCTGAAAGCAGTCCCACTTTTGGTGGGATGCAATAACCCGTAAGCACAGCGTTGAGAGTGAGGTGTGTGCCTGTGTTACTGTTCTTGTTATTTTGAATAAGTTAAATAAATAAGAGGAGATACTGAGCTGTGTTAAGAAGGTTCTTTTTCACCACCTTTCTTTCCAGAATATGAATAACAGCCCATTAGCAGGTTCAGAGTTTGAGCACCCCAAAATCAAACCTTCTGCGTCTGCCAGTGCCATTTATTCTCTGGCTGCCAGGTAAGTACTAAAGCTGTATTTCAATTTTTTTTTTTAAACATTTACTTATTTTTGAGGGAGAAAGAGAGAGAGAGAGAGAGAGAGAGAAAACGAACACACAACAGGGGAAGGGCAGAGAGAGACTGAGACACAGAATCTGAATCAGGCTCCAGGCTCTGAGCTGTCAGCACTGAGCCTGATGTGGGGCTCGAACTCACGAACTGTGAGATCATGACCTGAGCTGAAGTTGGATACTTAACGGACTGAGCCACCGAGGTGCCCCTAAAGCTGTATTTCACTGTGGAGTTGGTACTGTTAAAACAGCTCACTCACGGAATTTAGAAAACCCACAGGAGTATAAAGAAAATAAAAATTGATCTGTATTTGTATCAATTCACAATTATTATATTTTCTGTTTTGGACTAATTTTTTTTCTCTGTGCATGTTCTCTGTCTTATTGGGCTTAACAATTTTATTCATCTTCTCAAAGAAGCAGTCTGGTTTTGTTGACTTTTGTAAAAACAATTCTTTTCTTAATTCTTATCATTTTTAATTTTAATTCTTAATTCTTCGGTGTCTTTTTTTGTGTGTGTGGCAAAAAAACACATGAACTGTACCATCTTGTTTATAAGCGTACAGTTCAGCAGCATTAAATACATTCACTGTATTAAGTACATTATTAGTATTAAATATTAAATTAGTATTAACTACATTCACAACCATCACAACCATCCATGCTCATAACTCTTCATCTCGTAAAACGGAAACTCTGTACCTGGTAAATAGTAGCTCCCCATCCTTCCCTCCCACAGCCCCTTGCAGCCACCGTTATACTTTATGATTTTGACCACTCTACCACCTGTATAAGTGAAACCATGCAGTATTTGTCTTTTTGTGATTTAACTCACTTATCACGTCCTCATTCATGTTGTATAGTATTGCATAATTTCCTTCGTCTTTAAGGCTGAATAATATTCCCCTTGTATGCAGTACCCACCCCACCCTGTGCCTTATCTGCAGGGGGTGCATTTCAAGACCCCCAGTGAATGCCTGAAACCAAGGATAGTACCGAAACGTGTGTATGCTATGTTTTTTCTCTACGTACACACATGAC
Organism: Puma concolor; assembly: GCF_028749965.1. NCBI lineage: Eukaryota > Metazoa > Chordata > Mammalia > Carnivora > Felidae > Puma > Puma concolor. The sequence goes on along the minus strand of NC_141676.1, from coordinate 100,086,492 downwards.
GAAGTTTGATTTATAAATTAGGCACAGTAAGAGATTATCGACAATAACTGATCATAAACCAGGACAATTACAACAGTATGCTGTGATACAAGTGCGTGACTGTGGTCTTTCTCCGAATACCGTACTGTACTCACCCTTCTTGGGGTGATGTGAGATGGTAAAATGCCCATGTGACGAGATGAAGTGAGGTGAGCGACGTACGCACCGTGACGTAGTGTTAGGCCCCTATTGACCTTCATCAGGAGGAGGATCATCTGCTTCCAGACCGCAATTGACCGGGGAAGTCAAACCACAGAAAATAAAATTGCAGATAAAGGGTGACTGCTGGACCACATTTTGCCTATCCGTTCATCGGTGGACGGACACTTGGATCGCTTCCACGTTTCAGCTGTTGGCGAAGAGTTTGCCGTGAGCGTGGGGGAACAAGTACCCCCCAGGGCCCTGCTTCCAGTTCTTGTGAATATGTACCCAGAAGTCGTATTCCTGGATCATAGGATAATTCTTTCTTTAATTTTTTTGAGACCCCATTACACCATTTCCTGCAGCAGCTCTTGTACCATTTTCCACCCCCACCAACAGTGCACAAGGATTCCCGTTTCTCCACATTTCTTGCCAACACCTGGTATTTTGGGGGTTTTTTGATGGTAGTCATTCTAATGAGGTGGTGTCTCATAGTTTTGATTTGCATTTCCCTAATGATTAGTGATATTGAGCATCTTTTGATGTATTTATTGGTCATTCACATATCCTCTTTGGAAAAATGTCTATTTAAGACATTTGATCATTTTTAATTTTTTATTTATTTAAAAAAAATTTTTTTTTAACGTTTATTTATTTTTGAGACAGAGAGAGACAGAGCGTGAACAGGGGAGGGTCAGAGAGAGAGGGAGACACAGAATCCAAAGCAGGCTCCAGGCTCTGAGCTGTCAGCACAGAGCCCGACGTGGGGCTCGGATTCACGGACCGCGAGATCATAACCTGAGCTGCAGTCGGACGCTTAACCGACTGAGCCACCCAGGCGCCCCGACTCGTTTGTAATTTTTTAAATTTTGCTTATTTATTTTGAGAAAGAGAGAGCACAAGCAGGAGAGGGGGAGAGAGAAGGAATCCCAGGCTCCTTGTGCTTGACAGCACAGGAGCTCGAACCCAGTGAACTGTGAGATCTTGTCGTGAGCTGAACCCGTCTGAGCCACCCAGGCACCTGCCTGTTTTTTAATTGGATTGTTTGTCCTTTCATTGTTGTCGTCAGGTTTTATAAGTTCTCTCTATATCCTGAATGTTGATCCTTTATCAGATGTGATTTGTGAGTAATTCCCTTCCATTCTGTGGGTTGCTATTTTATGGTGGATAGTTTTTCGATGCATAAAATATTTTAACATTTTTATGAAGTTGGGGCATCCAGCTGGCTCAGTCGGTGGAGCATGTGACTCTTGATTTCAAAGTTGTAGGTTCGACCCCCATGTTGGGTGTAGAAATTACTTAAAAAAAAAATTGGTTGGGGGGGTGGTGTCTGGGTAGCTCAGTCAGTTAAGCATCCAACTTAGCTCAGGTCATGATCTCATGATTTGTGACTTTGAGCCCTGCATCGGGCTCTGTGTCTGGAGCCTGCTTCAGATCCTGTCTTCCTCTCTTTCTCTGCCCCTCCCCTTCTCACGCTCTGTCTCTCAAAACAAATAAATTTGTTAAAAAGAAAAAAAAAAAAAGTACAGTTACAAACCATTGCTTTCTTTCAGCATTTTAAGAATACCCCATTGTTTCTGTTGGAACATTAGCTCTCAGGCTAATGTTGCTTCTTTACAGGTAGTGTTTCTTTGCATGACTACTTAAGACCTCTTTGTCTTTGGATGCCAGTGCGGTTACTATAATACTTCTAAATAGTTTTCTTTATTCTTCTTAAGGTTTGTAGAGCTTATTGATTTTGTGATTTCATGTTTTAAAACCTGTTTAGACAATTTCAAGCCACTCTTTCTTAAATAGACTGAACACTGCCATCTCCTTCCCTTCTCCTTCTGTGACCACAGTTACCTGAATGTCCCTCCTTTTTGACCGTGCCTCGTACAGCTCTTAGGCTCTCTGCTGTTTTCCTTGCCTCTCTTTACTTTGATCTCAATAGTTTCTACTCTATTCCGGTTTCCTGATCTTCTCTTTTACAGTTTCTAACCTGCCCTGAATCCATCTGTTCAGTTTGTATTTTCAGATACTGTGTTTTAAGGTTCTGGAATTTCCACGTGATTTTTATTTTTATTTTTTTTTTTAATTTTTTTTTAACGTTTTATTTATTTTTGAGACAGAGACAGCATGAAGGGGGGAGGGTCAGAGAGAGAGGGAGACACAGAATCCGAAACAGGCTCCAGGCTCTGAGCTGTCAGCACAGAGCCCGATGTGGGGCTCGAACTCACGGACCGTGAGATCATGACCTGAGCCGAAGTCAGACACTTAACCGACTGAGCCACCCAGGCGCCCCTCCACGTGATTTTTAAAAATGTACGGATTCTAATTTTCTAATAAAATTCTCCATTCGTCTTTTTGTTACTGAACACGTGAAGAGTAATCTTTCAAAGGCCGTATCTGTGAACTCCAGCTTTGTCTCTCCAGGTTAGTGAGATAACCAAAGTATCAGTTGAGCCCTTCAGTTACTACCGTCTGCTCAGTTTCTCAGAATCTGCTGGCCTCTAGACACAGTTCAGAGGTTAGCTGCAGCTCCAGGGAAAACTATAGCAGGATTTCACACCTACTTCTCCCCTGTGCCCTTCTCTGGGATTTTTGGCCGCCCATGTCTTGGCCATCATGGAACCCCAAATTTCTAGTCCCTTTCTCCCTAGCCTGTTGAAACTGCCTTCACAGCTCAAGTTCAGAACCCCTGTATAGGGCTGGCTTTAAGGTATCCTGAGTCTTGGCCCCTTGAGTCTTGGCTGCCAGGCCACTCTCCAGTGCGTCCTTTCGTTTGTATTTCATCCTGCTTGTATAGCTGTTTCAGGCAGTTAGATGATGTTTGCGACTGGTCGTGTCTGTAGACATGTAAAATGTACGTATGTTTTAAATCAAGGTATGGTTTTAAAGTCTCCCTTTTCTTCACCTTAGCCTTTTATTTTGGGCATTTCTCCCTATCATTAAAAAAGTTCTTTAACAATCCAGTGTGTATAGCAGCATTATTAACAGTAGCCAAACTAGGAAGAGAGCCTAAATGTCCATCACCTGATGAATGGATAAAGAAGATGTGGTAGTACATATACAACGGAATACTACTCAGCCATCAAAAAGAATGAAATCTTGCCATTTGCAACAATGTGGATGGAGCTAGAATGTATTCTGCTAAGCAAGATAAGCCAATCAGAAAGACAAATACCATATGATTTCACTTATATGTGGAATTTAAGAAAGCAGGTGAACATATGGAAGGGGGGAGGTAAGAGGAGAGGGAAACAAACCATAAGAGACTCTTAACGATAGAGAACAAACTGAGGATTGATGGAGGGAGGTGGGTGGCAGATGGGCTAGATGTGCAGTGGGCATGAAGAAGGGCACATGTGATGAGCACTGCATGTTGCATGTAAGTGATGAATCACTGAATTCTCCTGAAACCAATATCGCAACATATATTAACTAAAATTAAAAAAAAAAAAAAAGGTTTTTCAAAATAGTCACTTTTAATGGTTATATAGTATCATATAACATTACGTATTTAACCATTGCCCTGTTGGATATTTATTTTTTTTTTTTATTTTTAAATTTTTTTTTTTTCAATGTTTATTTATTTTTGGGACAGAGAGAGACAGAGCATGAACGGGGGAGGGGCAGAGAGAGGGAGACACAGAATCAGAAACAGGCTCCAGGCTCTGAGCCATCAGCCCAGAGCCTGACGCGGGGCTCGAACTCACGGACCGCGAGATCGTGACCTGGCTGAAGTCGGACGCTTAACCGACTGCGCCACCCAGGCGCCCCATGGATATTTATTTTGCATAAAACCTCTTCCCATAATAAATTTGCTTCATTGAACATCTTCACATAACCAGAGATACATCCAAAGTAGAATTACCAGGACAAGAGATTGTGAGTGTTTTGATGTATTGCCAAGATACTTAATGAGGAAGGAAGTGCAGTTGTATACTTTTATTAACATCATCAACAAAAAGATTCTAATAATTTAAAAAGTTTTTGCTTGCACCTTTAATGACCTTTTTCTCTCTATGGAAGTAATATGCTAAAGAATATTTAGAAAATAGAGATATGTGACACTGAAGAAATGAAAGTTATCCATAATCTTAACACCTAGGTTCAGACATTGGTTAGCAATTTGAATATCTTCGTTGCCATTCTATGTGGGTATGGAATCCTATTGTACATGCGTTTTTTCACTAGGAGGATCTTGAACATCCTAGGACATCATAATATAGTCTCCTACTACAATGATTTTCAGGTTATTGCAAATGATTACAAAGCAGCAGAACTGACTTAATTGGAACCTTAGTAGGTAAAGTAGATAAGAACAGACTGACTGTGGTAGAAGGAAGTAGGCCTCTGAGGCTTCTGCTTGGAACCTCTAAGGCACTGAGGGACCCGGTTGGCTTCAGGTATATTGCTGCGTATGTGGTTCCACAGTTACTTTATTCAGTACATTCTTACTTGACCGGTTATCACCTATTTTTTCAGTATCATAAATAATGCTCTAGTGAGTATTCTTGATTATTTCCTTAGGGAAAATTCTTAGAAATGGAATTTCTGAGCCCAAGTGTATGCCTGTTTGGTTAAATATTTTTGCTGAATTACACTCCAGAAAAATTGTACCAATGTCTCATTTCTGACACTATTTGAAAGTACCATTTCCCTGTATCTTCACCAATACTTGATATTTTTTCTTAATCTTGATGGGTTTTTACCATCAACAGCTTGTTATGAAAAATTTCAAGCATAGAGTCAGGGTGACAGATTTTTACAGTGAACAGCCATATATTCCCCACCCGGGCTCTATTAACATTTTCTTATACTCACTTACACTTTTTTTTTTTTTTTTTTTTTTAATTTACATCCAAGTTAGCATATACTGCAACAGTAATTTCAGGAGTAGATTCCTTAATGCCCCTTACCCATTTAGCCCATCCCCCCACCCAAAATCCCTCTAGCAGCCCTGTTTGTTCTCTGTATTTAAAAGTCTGTTATGTTTTGTCCGCCTCCCTGTTTTTATATTATTTTTGCTTCCCGTCCCTTATGTTCATCTGTTTTGTATCTTAACTTCCTCATATGAGTGAAGTCATATATTTGTCTTTCTCTTGCGAATTACACTTAGCATAATACCCTTTAGTTCCATGTACTTTTTGTTTTTAAATCATCTCTGCACCCAGCGTGGGGCTCAAACCTGCAATTCTGAGATTAAGAGTTACACGTTGCAACAATTGAGCCAGCCAGGCACCCCTCTATATACTTCTGTCCCTACCAATCTGTCAGTCTTTCTTACTTCTTGGGCACGTTTCAGAGCAAATTGTAGATACTAATATGCTTCCACCCCAAAACTTCAGCACGCGGAACACAAAGTAATACGTAGACATAAGAAAAACCTGCAGTTAGATTATAGGGACTGTCGCTCTGTCTTAGGTGTCTGTAACATTTAAGTGTTTTATAATAAGCAGCTATTGCTTTTATAGTTGGGAAAAAGAAACATGGAGTAAATACAGACAAATCCAGTAGATGCTCCTTATCGAGTGTTTAGGATGTGCAAAAATACAAAGACGAAGGGAGGAGGTACACTCTTTAACTCACGTTCCCAGCAGCAGTTGTGTGTATGTGTGTGCGCTTGTTCACACGTGCATTTGTCTTGTTTGTTGATTTTTTTTTCCCCTGGTTTTGTCAAGTTTCTTGGGTGGGGGGAGGGAGCAGGAGAAGTTTTGATTCCAGAGCTGCTAGGTGAGAGCTTCGGGTGGAATGGCAAGATCCCCAAAGCAGGAGTCAGAAGATGGGAGATGCCATCTCAGAATTGATGCTAACCTACCACTTGATCTCTCTTGATGTCAGATTTTTGTTTTCTAAAATGAGGAGAAAAGTGATTAAAGTAGGAGATAACCTATGAGGAAGCTTTCAACAAGCTGTATTAGTCTTTGAAACCATAGGTAGATGTTAAGAATTAGCATCTGGCATAGGTTCCTAGCATATCGTCAGAAGGCCACAGCTGCTGCTCGCTTCGTGCCTGGTGAGGGAGAAACTGGCACGCCAGCTCTTGGGCTGGGACCCCAGTTTATTTGGGGACTGAGACGAACCGGCTTCAAGCACTGTTCCCGTGTAGCCCATCTCAGACAACATAGCTGTGTCTGTGGTCAGCTGAAAGCAAAACTTGAAGTTAGTGTGTTTTGTAATAATGAACCTGTCTCGACCAGGAGAAGTAACAGTTCCCTAGGTGGCATGTGTTTTTCCGTCAGAAGTGAGTTGCGGCCTGTCTCGAAGACTCTCATTTCACACTTGCACGTTTTGCAGCTTGTTTATCGTTTTCATTTTCTTTTTCTGTCTTCTTCCTCTCCCAGGCCTCTTCCTGTGCCAAAGCTGCCCCCCGGGGAGCAGGGTGAAAGTGAGGAGGACACGGAGTATATGACCCCCTCCTCCAGGCCTCTAGGACTTCCAAAACCGGATGGGAAATGGCCTTTGGACACAACCCAGAGTTCACGGTACGTTCACGATAGTCTTCTGGGAATTAAGTTGACACCACTCACCTGCCTAGCTGCTCCCTACGTGATGTTATCCGGCCAGAATGAAAGCAGAAAGACGTGTGGAGCCTACATACCCCAGCGTTTGGCCCCTCGCACCTAGAAGCAATTCCACTTATGCTTCCTCACTGTCACAGTAGTTACAAAACCACACGTCCACTGTGCATCGTAAGAGTCGATCCTGTGCCATTTATTAGTGATCCTGGCAAAAGGAAAATGCTATCTTGATAGACTCAGGGTCTAGGATAGTTAAGAATAGACGAGGCTTAATAAGTTTGCAGATAACAGAGTTCTGTTTCTGAAGATCATATGCCACTTTCCTTCTGGTTCAGAGCGTGTGATTGTGACCAGCAGATTGATAGCTGTACATATGAAGCAATGTATAATATTCAGTCCCAGGCGGCACCGGCTGTCACAGAGAGCAGCACCTTTGGTGAGTAGCCATTCTGCTACTTTGAAAATCATTGATGTGCCATTGGAACGAGCCTGTCATACTTGGCTATTTGAGACAGCTTGATTCTAGGCAGAAACTTCTTTTAAATAATCTTCTTGGCAAAATATCTTTGATCCAGGGGCAGTAAAACCCTCTCCTCTATTTCCTGTTCACGCAACTAGTTCCCTTTGTACTTTTTCATCCTTCCAGGGCCTAGAGACATTTGGGTTCTATGGCCTGGGCCCGCAATGCTGGCAGCTCCCTTTTATTTCCTTTGCTTTTTTAGCATTGATGAAATTCTTCTGTGTGTGGGTGGTGAATACTCAATTCCCATATCAACTAGCTTACCAAGTTGAAAGTTCAAGAAGGCAGCACACACAGGCCCTTTGGCTGGTCTTGCGAGGTGAAACGCCAGTAGAAATGTTGAATGAATGCTATAAAATGACACTTGAGTCTTTGGCTTCAGTGGCTGTTAACCCTGACAAGGGTAGCCTTTACCACGTTCAGGAGAGCAGGGCCGCAGTGTCGGTGCAGACTGTGTTTTCTCTGTTCTTTTGTCTCCACCCGCGGGGCCTGCCATGGCGGTCAGGCCCAGGGTAGACCATTGGTAGCTTGCGTGCTGGACATGTGTGAACGAATGAGCTGCGTTAGAAGACGGGGTGTGTGTGTGAGAAGCAGAAGATAACCGCACAAACCGTTCTCTAGGTGAAGGGAATCTGGCCCCGGCCCACGCCAGCACCGGACCCGAGGAGTCTGAAAATGAGGAGGATGGCTATGACGTTCCCAAGCCGCCTGTGCCGGCGGTGCTGGCCCGGCGGACTCTGTCCGACATCTCTAACGCCAGCTCTTCGTTTGGCTGGTTGTCTCTGGAAGGCGACCCCACTGCAAGTGAGTCTCCAGGCCGGCCTGGGTTTGTGCTGAATGGCTGTGTGGCTCCCGGTTTGTATTGCAACAGAGGTGACTGCCTGGTGACAGTGCTTTTGTCACCAGATGTTAAGTCTGTTTTAGTCTGTGTGGGAGGAAAGGTGGTCCCGGGGTCTCCATTAGGAAGTTGAACTGTAGTCAGACTCTTTAGGATTCTGCCAGACTTAGAAACAAGGTTGTTCCTTAACCCGTGGCTGCTCCTGGCTGGTGCTAGGTAGGACGTCTGGTTCTTTGGGGTGCGTGTCATGACACCAGTAATGAAGCTTGATGGTTCAGAGCGCGCATTCTTGACTTCCGGGCCCTGTCCCATTGGAACGAGGGCGCGCCGGCTCTGGAAGCACACTGAGTGGGCTCGGAGCCAGCTCACATTTGGGCCTTGACTCTCAGGGGCTGCCCTTGCACCTGTGGCTGCCTGGGAGGGCAGCAGCCAGAGTTGCTGTCACTTTGGAAATTGAAGACTGTGCTCAGGACAGCTGGCAAAAAAGATACATCCAGTTGCCCAAACAGGTGGTGATCCCCACCCGCCCAGCCTTGTTTAATGCTTCTCCACTGCAACTTAGTCTTATTTCTGTTGTCCTCTTTGTGGAAGGAGAAGTTTAGTGTCTTTGGCCCTGCCAGAGAAGTTGTTTTAAATAATCTAGGCACTCTGTGTGTGAAAAGTGTATAAAGCGTGATGCGGATGCAGGTGTCTGTGCTCAGGACAGCAGTGTTCCTGTCAGCGGAGCAGGTGCATGGTATATTTAGAAGGCTGCTCCCGCTGTGAGGAGGAGGCGAAGGCTTTCTGCTAAAACCCTGGAACCGGTAAAACCCGGCCCTTTAAGAGCACAAGTCCCTGCCCAGGTACAGTAGGTCGGTAATACCTTGATCTTAGCACACTGTTATTCCTGCCGTTAAGTGGGGATCTCCCCCGCCCGCCCCCCCCCCCCCCGCCAGATTTGCAAATATTTTCTTTCTGATTTCTTCTAGACTTCACTGAGGGTTCCCAAGTTCCCGAAAGGCCTCCCAAACCGTTCCCCCGGAGAATCAACTCTGAACGAAAAGCAGGTAGCTGTCAGCAAGGCGGTGCCGCCCCCGCCCCACCGCAGCTCTCCAGCGAGATCGAGAACCTCATGAGTCAGGGATACTCCTACCAGGACATTCAGAAAGCTTTGGTCATTGCCCACAACAACATCGAAATGGCCAAAAATATCCTCCGGGAATTTGTTTCTATTTCTTCTCCCGCCCACGTCGCCACCTAGCACACCCCCGCCCCGCTGCAGCGTCAGAGGACCAGTGAGCCGGCCGCTCTTACTGGAGTGGCACCTGCAAGGGCAGAGGTGCCTTTGGAGACTTCGCGGTGAGGTCTCGCCCTCTCTGTGGGGTTTCACATCTGTGGTTCCAAGATTTCAAAGCAGTGGAATGAACATGGAGCAGCTAGTGTGTTTTATTATTTTATTTGTTTTGAGAGTGGATTCGAAGGTGTCCTTCAGTCCTCACCTTACAGTGTGGATTCTTAGTAAATGGTAGCCTACCTGGGGAACAGTCCGGAAAGCAGTAGGAGAAGTATTGTGCTGTAAATCCTCACTGGGGACTTCAGACTTCCCTGGGTTAAGGATGTGGTTGTGTTTCTGTCTGTCTGTGGTTGCGTGTGTCCTGTGATTATAAGATTAACCTGCTGTGTGTGTTAATCCCAGGCAGGGAATTAGCACAAGAGATTTAGGAAGGAATCATTTAAAGACTTCCATCTACTGTGGTATTCTACCCAACCCCAGTGTGTATTACAACTTCAACACTCCCTGACGGCTTGGATTACCACGTGCATAGCTCAAGTCTTGTATTTTTAGAACACCCTCCCTCTGTCCTTTGTCCTGCTTCCTCCTCCTCCTTGGTGTCTGTCACTGGCAGTGGGCTTGCTGTGACCAGACTTACTGAAGCCGAGTGGCTTATAGGATGTTCCTTATTACGTGTGATGGTTGGTGTTGGTTTGTGTGGTAGATGGGTAGTGGGGGAAAAAGTACTGTTGCTGTATCCTTATAGTCATGTTTGATCTAGCAGCTAACACTGGTCACTCCAAAGCACTGTTTCCATAGGAACATCGACTCTGTTAAAGTACGATGTTTTCATTATCCTAATTCCATAATGACTGATTCGAGATAGAGGCCTTCAGATACATTCCATGCCCTCCCCAGAAGGTGGTCTGTGGAAGTCCGTTGCCTTGATGCCGGGAATGTGTTCTAACGTAGGCCGTGGGTTTTTCTGCTTCACGGGAAGGGAAGGGCATTTGTTTCCAGCAATGGCTTTCTGACCCGAATACCACAAAACTTTTAGCAAGCTTCACGCACAGGCTCTTTGCCTTGTTCTACATAAGATGCACAAAATAGTGAAGATGTCTCTGTTGGGTTTTTTTTTCCCGGTGAGTTAATTCCAGCTTATACGGGTGTCTCCCTTTGAACATGAGCCAGGTTATATTTTCGGAGGAGAATCTGCTCTTTGCCCTCGAAGGAAAGGGGCTGACACCCATGGTGGTGCAGCATTGCGCTGACAGCCCCAGTCCTGCATCGGGGCCTCCGACAGCTGGGTTTCTCTTGTGCCTGTGGCTTTGGGCATGTAGCACGTCCTTCCGTCTCCTTGTCACCTTAGTCCTGTGTACTCGTGACTGCGTTCTCCACGGTAATTAGCATTCAGTGTATAAATGACTTTACTGTGGTCAGAGACCGTATGTGAGAAGCCTGACGATTTGTGTAATTGCAGGTTACAAAGGAGATTCAGGGTCCAGCACGGGGCACCCGTTAGTCGGTTCCTGGAGGTGCTGCGAAATGACCCCTGGAGTTGGGTCAGTTCTCTGTCCGGTCTTTGCTGGCTTCCCCAGCAAAGCGGGTGTACCCCCTCGCTTGTCAGAAGCACGCCTGCTCTTTGATCAATCTGCCCTCTTCAAAATCTAAATCACGCTTTTGTCTTTAGATCCAGAATCTCTTCAGATCGGTTTTCTTTCTCATCTTGTCATCTGTGGAACTAAAATTTTTTCTAACTCTTCTCTTGGCTCTCAGCTGTTCCTAGACCTGTTGGCTTTATCCTCTTGCCTCCGAACCATTTACATTCCCAGGGTAGAAGGTACAGGACTTCTTGTTGATTTGCTCTGGTTCCCCAATGTCTGCTCCACGTGGCGGAAAACAGCCCAGCCCACCGTCAGGTGCAGGAGGTCCTGATGGTCGTGGCCGGGGGCAGGGAGAGTGGCAGTAACCTAGCGTCTCCTTCTAAAAGCCAGTAAGGATAGGGTTTCGTTTGTGGTAACGTTCAGTTTGTATTTTGTTTAAATGCTGAAGACCCAGACGAAAAACTAGAAGAAATGGCAGCATTTTCCATGCCTGCCCACACTGGAAGTTTTCCTTGTCTGCAGACATTGCCCATAGTCTGAAGATGTGTCAAGAGAACAGAACACTGGGGCGCCTGGGTGGCGCAGTCGGTTAAGCGTCCGACTTCAGCCAGGTCACGATCTCGCGGTCCGTGAGTTCGAGCCCCGCGTCAGGCTCTGGGCTGATGGCTCGGAGCCTGGAGCCTGTTTCCGATTCTGTGTCTCCCTCTCTCTCTGCCCCTCCCCCGTTCACGCTCTGTCTCTCTCTGTCCCAAAAATAAATAAACATTGAAAAAAAAAAATTTAAAAAAAAAAAAAATAAAAAAAAAAAAAGAGAACAGAACACTGATTCTGCATATCTTTTGCCTGTTCAGTGTATCCAAAATCTTTGGAGAGTGTGTCCTTACATATATAGGCTAAGGGCGAGTTCATCCTTTTGTTCCTCGTTGAGCGCCCCTGTGGCTCATGGGGTCAGGCCTCCAACTGGGGTGTCAGATCCCAGTGTTGGACATACGCTTCATTGATTGGCTTGGTCATCGGCCTGGCAGCTGGGTAGCTATAGGCTTTCAAGCTTCTGAGACCATTCTGTGAGGTTTTCTCTCCTCGGGTCTGTGAGGACAGACCTGGGTCCAAGCCTCAGGTCGCCAAGGTAGTCTCACGAAAGTTTTCACGTGGAGGCTTGTCTTGAGGGTATTTCCAAAACTTTAATCTCTTAAATTTTCCTTGGGCTAAGGCACGAATACCAGCTTCTTCATCCTCCATTCGTATGGCAGTTTTTAATTCTTGGGCTCTGCTCTGAATTTAGAATTGCTCTTTCAGAAGTTGGCTTTGAGTTTTGCCATTTTGGGTAAACCCATCTCCCTTCTCCCTCCGAATTACAAGTGGTTCCTTCTGTGTTAACTTGCCAGGTGGGTAAGGTAAAAGTCACTTTGATGTTTTTCTTTTTTCTCAAATGCATTAGGCTATTCTGTTCAGTCCAGTCTCCTTTCCCTCTTTCTGGCTTGCCCTGCACGGCCTGCCTCTGTGCTCCTCTGTGCTCCTCTGTGCTCCTCTGTGCCCCTCTGTGCCCAGCTGCCCTCTGCGCTCCTTCCACTAAAGTAAAAGATTCCCAGAGCAGAAACACCTGTGGGCTCTGTGATATACCTCCCTTTAAGAAAATAAGAGATTGGGCACTTTGCGGTCTCCACGTGCATCTGTTCATTCTTATGTAAGTAATGATCTGCACCTTGGACGGCCATTCTCTTCCACTATCCCTCCTCCCCCCACTCAACACACTCCGCCATTCTTCTGTGCTCTTCCCAGACAGACGACACCAGGGCCCAGGATGGGGGACAGCGCTCGTAGTGTCATTCAGCTGCTTTGCGGGTTAAAATTTTTGGATGGGGGTCGCTATTCTTCAATCTTAAAGTATTTATCTCCTCTATAGAAAACTAAAATATAACTTAGGGTCCAAACAGCAGACCTACAAATGAGTTTTTGTAAATTTGCTAGCAGAGTAGGGACTGTATATTCCCTTCAAGGCACTATGATCACACTTGACACCTGTGTGTGTGGGTGGTTGGCGATGGTGTTGATGCAGAATATTCTCCTACCTCACCTCATGACAGTCAGGGTTCTAGATCTCCTTCCCAAGCTAAGGAAGTCCCCCCTCCTGCCGTTGGCCTTTCTGACTCTGGTGACCGCTGCCCAGGGAACAGTGGTATTCTAACCATCGGCCTGGCCTGGTGGTTACCAGTTAGGTTGTTCGTTCAGCAGATGTGTATGAGCGATTACCATGTGCCAGAAGCGCCAGCTTCTCCGTGTTCCTCCCTGTCCAGGACTTGCATTTGGCCCTAAAATAGCTCATCCCCAAAAGACGGTGCAGTTTTTATTCACAGCTCTTTTATGTAGATCTGTATTTCCTTAAAGAGCTGTCCTGGGTAAAATCAATTCAAGGCTCTTCCGTTAACCCATGTCGTCTTCCTAGAGCTTTGATACTTTCTGGGAGATTCCTCAACGTGTCTCATGGGTACCCACCATCTTTTGTGTATTTCAGTGGAATCTGTTTGGTGGGTTGAGGGGTGTGTTGGCTCAGCTGCACGGTTAGGGCAGTTACGTGTTTAAGTAAAGCATCTGCCCGTAGTTCCTCTCCAGTCTAGTGCCTTCCTTGATCTTCCTACTGAGCTGCTGGAGTTCCTAATCCCCCTTGTTGTGAAGTTTCCTTGTCGCCCTTCGGGGACCTGTTACCACCTCCCATTCTCTTTGGAACTTATTTTCCAGTCTTCCAACACCTTTGCAGCCGATTCTATGTCTTAGAAAGGCAGAAGGTGTGGGAGAGGGGCGGATACCTGTTGTTCGGTCCTGGTCTTCAGCTGATCCTTTGGTCTCCCAAGAGCCAGTCGGCAAAATAGATGGAACTCAGTTCTCAGAAATGCCAGCCTTTCCTGGGCTAAGGAGCCTGGGACCCTAGAACTTAGCATCAGAATACATACGTCACCACTCTCCTGCTAGACTTTCAGGCTTTAGAATTCAATCCGAAGTATTCTAAGTCCACCTACAGTGTTACTGGCACTACTTTGACCTCAGCCTATGTTCGTTGTCTTTCTTTAGAAGCGCGTAAAGCTACCCAGTGCATGGAGGAGGGTTCATAGTGAAAGGAAGCCACAGTTTTGTATCTTTGTCCTGTTTCGGAATCCTTCGGATGTCAGAAACAGGTATTCAGGCTAAAGAAAGGAGGGAATCCTAAGGATACAGGGTATTTTATAGACCCCAGTGCGAGAAGTACAGTCGATTCTTGTATGGGGCTGGGCTGGGACTGTCAGACTTTGCACCTGGTCCTTTCTCCTGCTTGTCAGGCACAGCCCTGGAATAGACAACCCAGTCCCCAAGTATACACAACGTCCCAGCTCTAAGGATCACCGTACACAGCTTCCCAGTGCCTCTTGATTCATTCAGATTCTCAAGAAAGAACACGATCGGCCCAGCACATTGCCTGGGTGTCTACGCCTGACCAGTTAGCCTTGGCGTGTGGGGCGGCAGCGGTGTGCCCCTTTGGGTGGGAGATGGGGGGAGAAGAGGCTATAGGCAGGATAGATACCCTCCCTAAAGGTCTTTTAGTAGTAAAGCTGCTGTCATACTGCCTTTTTTTAGAGTAGAAAGGTAGGCATGGGACTGTGTCTGGCATGTTGAGAAAATTCTTGGGTTTTGCTTAATTTGGGTTATCGTCGTCTTTATTTCTTTATTTCCTGTTGTCAATCCCTTTATCAGTCTTGGCATCCAAGATTTCTTACCTCCCTCCTCAGGACCCGTTTCTCCTGTTCCAGAGCTAGTCTGTTCTTAGGTGACGTTTCTTTGCCTTCATTCAATCTCAGGTTTTTAGCCTTCTTTCATATTATTTGGAGAGCAGATCACACATCCCACTGTAGCCACCCATGGACTTTTGGGCTCTCTTCAAGTTTTAGCACCGAAAATACATCCATTCTATGGGCCCGTGGTCCTGGCTCCCCTCCTCCTCGAGGAGAGCCCTGCGGTAATATTCTTGGGCAAGCCTTCCAGGGTACCTCAGAAACTGCTTCCCCATAGCCAGCAGGAATATATAATAACCGGGACAGTAGCCAGGATATAAATTAGATGTAGATTCCAGTTTAGAAGAGTTTTGACTGAGAGCTCTTTAGACCGGGAACCCTGGTCTCCCCTGTCCACTTGATTTCTTTGTAGTCCTGTATCAGAGCCTTTTTTAATTTTAATTTTATTTTTCAAAAAACTGCTTGCCTACTAAGTCTTTTGATCTTGCTTACCTCATCCTAGAGCCTGTCCCGTGTTCTTAAGGCATGTTCATAATTACTTGTAACTTTTTTAAACTGTTGGAGTCGTTAGGAATACACAGAAGTAACCTAGTAATCCAAAGATACACATTGAGGCACGTGATGAAGGGTGGGTCGTCAGCCCTTGCATTTGGTATCCTGGACTGGGCGCCAGAATCAAGGAGCAGAGGGACAGCAGGGCCGGGTGCCTCCCTGTCCTAGGAAATCTGGCGTGGTTCCACAGGGGAGCGCAGTGTTTTTTGGGTCTAAGCAGCGGCACCCGCGTAAGAGGTGGGGGGGCCGGGACGGGAGGAGCAAGCTCTGGCCGGAGGCTCCCTCACATTCAGTTGGGAACGGGAAAAGAACGGAAGGGCCAGCTGTCGGCTAAGAGCAACAGCTGTCTGGAGCTCTCCCTGCCGCTTCCCTTGTGTAACGCTCGAGAAAAACGCGGTGGACCGCTCCCTCTGTTTGCCCAGAGCAAAGGCTGAAAGCCAGCCTCCGCTCTCCTACCGCTCAGGCGGCCGAACAGATCAGCGGACTTCTGGTTGCCCGGCTCCACGTTCTTGACCCGCTCCTGAAATGAACGTGAGGGGCACCCCTCCACTGCCTCTCACAAGTCCTCTTTGCACGTCCGAGCCGGACCGGAGGGCCAGGGAATGGGGGAGGCTCGGGCACACGCCCCGGGCAGCTCCTCGGGCCTCACTCCGCCTCCCGCCCAGCCCCGACGAGGGGGGCGCCGTGTGCCCACGCCCAGTGCGCCAACCTGCTCGCGTGTCGCGTGCCCCGTGTGTCCGTTCCCTCCTCCCTACCTACCTCGGACCCTGCTCGGGGCGAGGTAGCCGTGCTCATGGCGGTCTTGAAACCGCAGAGGCAGAGAACCACGTAGGAGTCTGTAGACTGTGTGTTTTCTCTTCCTCGGTTTCTTCCTTCTGCTGTCTGGGTAAGCCTGCAGGCACGTTGCCCGTGAGAGTGGATGCCTCCTGACCTACCGGTCTCCGTGTCTCGGCCTTGACCTCCTGCTGAAACATGTGGTAGGGGCATGGCAGCTACGAGGTACCTCCTCCTACATTTGCTTTCTGGCTGTGGTGACTTGGGATTTTTAACCTTATATATCTTTTTCCTTTATTCAAAACAAAACAATTTTTAGCACACTGAAAAAAAAAAAAAAAAGCCAAACATTTTTGTGCCTTTCTAAGGCAGCACTGTAACTCAGGCTGCATTTTAGGACTTAATATGGAAATACCAGAGTCTTAGCTCCTCTACCTTGAGTGTCCATCCTTACAGACTGGGGGGAGGAGGAAACGCTCTGTGTGGCTGGAGAGATGTCAGATAGGTGAGGCACGTCTGGGGTCCCCTCTCCCTGCCGTGATGCTCTTTTGGAGTACGTGTTCCCCTGGGATCATTCGGTTGGCTCTAGTCAGGATCGCAGCCGCCAGGTTGAAGGCTCTGTCTCCAGCGAGGAGAGAGGGAGACTGTTCTGGGATTTCCAGGTACGCCCTGGACCATTTCAAGTGTGCCAGCCTCTGGGCCTGCTAGTGACTCAACTGCATGGGAAAGTGTAGGACGGACTCTCCCGAGAACAGACGTGGTGTGTCTTTTCTCTTTGCTGGATCCTGAACTGGCCTAGACCTCCCGCCTCTCCCTCGAGACATGGCTTTCCTTTCATTTGCAGACTTCAGTCTTAAAGCATTAAGCAGCCAGTGCCCTCTGCGGGTCCAGTTTTCCCCTGGGGAAGGCAGCAAGGACCACGTGCCCGGTCCTCAGCATGGTGGTCACGGTCAGTTTCAGCAAAGAAAAAAGGAAAAAAAGTTTTCTGAGAATTTTACTTCTCCCTTTCCCCTTTCAGTTCTTCCCTGCCTTTAATGAAGAATTGGGAGAGAAACCATTCCTTTGAACGTCCTCCCTCTTTAGGATTTTGACATTCTTGGCCTGGGTGGGGCTGAGGAGAACTTGATGCTTCCTCCGGAATAGAGTCCCAATTTGTATATCAGTGTTAAAAATGAAACAAAACGAAAACTTAGAGGAGATTTTTGTGGACTATTTTAAAAATGTGTCATTAATATAAAAAAAAATTTCTATTAGCAGTATTTAATCCTTCTCACCTGTAAAGAATAAGACAGAAGGTAAATATTCTTACAGAGAAGAGCAGAGCTTTAAGATTGGTTTTCATTTGACGTCCCTTTTGTTTTGCCAATGTATTAATGTTTAGAGGTCTGTTATACTAATGTTATTTATTAATTTTTTTTCATTTCCATACACAGTTAACTAAAGAGCTTTTTCAAGCACCCATGTCTGTAAAAAAAAAAAAAAATATTTTTAAATAAAGTTTCTTTTGTTGTAGCAGCCTGGAGTTCTTGCCCTTCCGTGGGGGTGGGAGAGTGAAAGACCAGGCCCGCGCAGTCATCGTGGTGAGTCTGCTGCTACCTCAAGGCAAGTCTGAGCCGCTGGAAAGCCTAGAAAAAAGTTGATAGCTCCTCCTTGCCAACAGCCTTCCGGGCCCTGAGAGCTGCCTTAGGGCGAGGCGGCCTTGCTGCTGACAAGCAGGGGGATCATCCTCTGTGGTGGAGCAGGAGCTGTTTGCTCAGAAGCAGAGGGAACCTCTGGTCCCCGCTCCTAAATGTGAAGGGTTTTGTGTTCTGTTCGGTACGATTCCAGTTGTGGAGACCCCAGGCTGCTGTGGTGCCCATGATGAATAAAAAACGGGGTGAGATTTCTGGGACAGTTAAGCTTTATTTTTCTTACATATACATATATATATATACATACATAGAGGAAATTTGCAAATTTACACACAACCTAACGAAACCACATATACATACAGGTGCGCGCACACAGATACACATTCACACCCCAAAGCTCCAGCCAGGCCAGCTCTTGTCCCTAAGTACCATTCTCCCATTAGGGAAGGCCCTTCTCCCAGGGTCTAAGGCCATTAGCTCACTTTATAGAAGTTTGGTGCTTATAGAGTTATAGTCTTAATCGTCATAAAGGACAGTCTGGACCTCATGGCTGTCCCCTAACCCCACCTTTCAGTCTTACGTGACCCCCGGACAGGGCAGTGGGAGCCAAATTAACGCAGGGGGTTTGGGCACAACGGCCTAACTCTGGAAAACTGCCCAGCTTCCTCCCTGCAGGGACAACAGGATCTAAGGAACACCACCAGTCCTGGCTTCTTCCCAGAGAGAGGTGGGTCACAAAAGGGCCTCCCGCGGCAGGCAGGCAGCTGCTTTGTAATGAATGCTGGGGTACATACTCTCCAGAACCGGTGTGAGCAACATACTTCAGCAGAGAGGGGCCTGGGCTCAGTGTGTCCTCACCTCAGTGACACAAGCGAATGAGGACGCCAGCCTTTGGGGCAGAAACCAGCTCCAGATAAACAGACTACCTAACTTGGCTGCCCGTAGAAAACAGGTATATACATCGACAATATGTCTACAGAGAAAACGCGGTCTGCAAGAAACTCCTTCCCACTCCCGGGATACTGAGGCCCCTCCCTGGGATGAGCCTCACCCAACCGAGACCTCGGTGGGTCGGTCCTTGAAGAGGACCTTCTCCCGACGGCCCTTCCCTCAGAAATGGGGTCTGCAGGCCAGCTGGAGTAGGGACCTCCTCCTACCCCGCGTTAGAGGCTTTGGCGATCATCCTGAGTGTTGGGAGAGGGTAAGCAGGGAGCAGGAAGTGTTCCAGGCGGGAAGGGCACTCAGTGTGATGAGCAGGCTAGTGCCTCAGATCGATGTATTTCTCTCCCTAGAAGTAGGTGAAGAGGAGAGAGGTGAGGGGAGCGCGGGGGGACCGCGTTGGCGTCTGGGGTGGGAGCGCTGAAGGGATGAGGGACCGAAGCCAAAGCTGATGGACGAGGCGTGGAGGGAAGCGGTGGGAGGGGGCGGGGCAGGAGGGCCTAGGCTCCGCACTGGACTGGCCACACCGCGCTCGGTGACCTGAGCCACGGCACTGTTTGGGGAAAGGTGGCGGTGACAGGGCGGAGGGTGTGCTGTCAGTCCGGGGAGCTCCCCCTTGTCCACGGCCCCCTGGCCGCTCTCCTCGCCCTGCCAACCTGGGACTAGTGTTAGGAAGGCAAGACGGGCCTGCTCCCAGTCTCCAGTAGAGGAGGAGGAAAGGGAGAGAGAGTGAGTGTTCAGAGGACGAGAGCCATTAGCCCCCGCGGCTCCCAATCCCTGGAGAGGCGTCAGGCACTGGCCGCAGGAACTGCCTCCTACCTGGTCTCCTGGAGCCCTCTTGTCACCGGTGCTGCCCTGTAGGAGGCCCATCTCTTCTGGGAGCTTATCTGACTTAACTTCAACTACAAATTCGCTCTTACGAGACGGGGGCAGCGTGCTGGGAGGAGGGAGGGAGGCAAGAAGTTGGCAACTCAGGGGCAAGGGAAGGGAAGGTCGCTGGGAAAGACACTGGACTGGGTGATGGGGCTCTTAGGCAGGTGCTGTGGGGCCAGCTCAGGGAAGGGAAACACGCAGTGAATGGAAGGGAGAAGGCGTGGGTGAATGCAGCGGGCAGGAGAGCAGGGAGCACTCACACTCAGCGTCCCCCTCCTGCTCCTAAGGGGTGAGCGGGCACTCGAGCAGGCAGGGAATGTGCCCACGGAGGCAACAAGCTGGGTAGCACGACGGGGGGCGGGGGGGATAGAGGGCGCGGGGTACCATGCTTACATCTCCTGTTTGCCCGACCGCCCGCATGGTAGCTTGCCCTTCTTGTAGAAGAAATAGAGAACGGCACCCAGCACGGCCAGGACGAGGACGCACACGGTCACGGCCACGATGGCCACGCCCTTGCTTTCAGGCTCCGGCAGCTTCTTCTCTGTCCCACAGAGATGTTCCTAGTCACTCCCGGCCCCAGGTGGCCACGCTTCCACCACTGCCCCACCCAGCCCGGGGCTCCCCGGGCAGGGACAGGGCAGGATAAGGGTGCCCTGGCACAGCCCCGCGGCCCCCCCCCCCCCCCCCCCCCCCGTTCTCGAGCCCAGACTGCCTGCTCACCTGTGGAGGTGCCGTTGGCTCTGCTGTAAGGACTGACAGTGGAGGTGCTGAGGCCAGTGGTTCTGTTTGAGTCTGTGGTTAAACGGATCGAAAGGTGGGTTAAGAAAAGCACAAGCCCGCGCTCGCCACACCCCGCCACACTGAGGACGGACGAGGCCCGTACCCAGCTCCAGGAAAATGGTGGTGGTGTTTCTGCCCAGGAAGTTGAAGGCCACGCACTCTGCACCGGTCTCCAACAGCTCTGGGGTCACGAGGACATTCAGGACACTCAGGACGCTCTGCGGATCTTGGTCTTGTTCATGGGCCTGTAAGGAAGGAGGCGGAGCTCAGGGGCCGGGCCCGGTCCCCGCAGCAGAGCCTGGGGCAGGGGTGCGTGAGCAGGGGAAAAGGAGGTGGGCTCACCGTGCCGTCCACGCTCCAGGAGATGGAGGGCCGGGGATGTCCCGACGCTTCACAGGACAGATTCAACACTGTGTTCTCTTTCACCCACATCTTCCTTTCCTTTGATGTCATCCACGGGGACCCTTAGGGAGGGAGGGGGACAGGTGTGGCGGCCAACTCCACTGGCCTGCCTCCCCCTCCCCGCCAGAGCATCCCGGGGCGGCCGGTGGCCTTTCGTCCTCGAAGAGCTCGAAACCACCCAGCCGGGGGTAGCTTCCCAGGCCGCCCGGTCCCTGCCCAGAGGGCCTCACCAAAAATGGCCACGCGGACCAGCTGAGTGCGGTTCAGGCCCGGGACGCTGGGCACGGAGGCCACGCAGCGGTAGCCTCCCCCCGCGTCTCGCTGCAGGTTGTGTAAGCGGAGCACGGGCCCCTTCTCCAGCACCTGGCCTGTCTGGGGTGAGAGAGGGGTCGGTGGGTCACTCACAGCCACACGGCCCCCCACGCCCCACAGCCCCAGGCCCGCCTGAGTACCTTTTCTCTCAGCCACTGGAACTCCAGGGCTCGGTTACTCTCTGCCTCACAGGTCAGGGTGAGGCTGCCGCCCTCCCGGCTCTCTGGGGCCGCAGGGCTCACCCGGACATCAGACACATCTGGGGACACGGCAAGGGCGTCAGCCTGGGCAAAATTCCCGCTTGCCCCCCGCCTGCTCCCCCCCCCCCCCCCCGTCCGGGGCCCGGGGCCCTCACAGTTCACCAGCAGCTCCTGTTGCTCGCTCGGCAGCGATGCCATGGTTTCCAGGTCCAGGCCCTGACACTGATAGAGCCCACTGTGCTCCTTCCGGGCAGACTCCAACACCAGGACCCCGTTGTCCTCCGTCGCCTTCTCCTCCATCTCCTGGGTGCTGGGGTTCTGGGGGAGAGCGAGGGGGTGAGCAGCGTGCGCCTCCAGCCGCTCTCGCAGCCCTCGTGCGCCCAGCGCGGGCGCCCTCCGCACCTGCTTGCTGATGGTGAAGTGGGGCGGGGGGTTGCCGTCAGCCAGACACCGGATTTCCACGCGGTCCCCTTCCTTCAGCACGCCCACGGGCTCCACTTCCAGCCACACTTTCTCCGCCGGGTCTATAGCACAGGGGGGGCACGGGGGCCGCGGCCGTCAGCCCACCAGCCGGCCCCGCGACGGGGAGCGGCGGGACTTTTCCACCCGCCCCAGCCCAGGGCCGGATCGGGACTCACAGAAAACCGGGACGACGACTTCCCTGGACTCCTTCATGTGGTTCCCGCTGGGCAGCCGGTAGTTGAGCTCGCAGTAGAACTGGGCGTCTTTGTCTTCCTTAACCAGCTGGGCCTTCAGAACGCTCTGCAGGGTGTACAGACCGCTCGACTCGACGATCTGGGACGACTGAATGTGGACCCCTGGGCAGGGAGGAAGGGGAGAGAGGCTCGGCCTCGGCCCCGCCTCCGCCCCCACCCCCTGGTCGCAGGGGCTGCCGGAGGGGGCTCCCGGAGGGACCCCGGCCTCCGCAGAAGGCCAGGCACCACGGGAGCCGCGACTCTTCACCTCCGAAGTTTTACTGCTCGTTATCCACCTGCTCCGCGGGCGCGTGCCAGGAACGCCACAGTGACTGACCGATGCCCCTCAGCAAACACTCCAGACGCCCACCCACGGGGGTAGTGAACGGCCAGCCTGAATACACCATACCCACTGGGGGGGGCGGGGGGGGGGGGGGCAAAACAATCCGGTAGAGCTACACTGACGAAGCTGCAAAGGTTTCCAAGGCTCACCGTCAAAAGAAAAGTGATCTACCACACAGAACCACCGAGATCGGGGGCTTCCCGACCTCGGTGCTGCCCAAGCGTCGGCGCAGAGAATTCTTTGTGGGGTGGGGCTGCCCCGTGCACTGTAGGCTGCCAACCGTCCCCCAGGTGCCATCACCACCATTCCGTTCGCGACAACCAGAAATACCTCCAGACAGCGCTAAACGTCCCGGAGGGAGGAGCAAAATGACCCCTCTTTGAGAACCACTGATTCAGAGAATAAAAAATCAAAAGCCTACACGTGCCGAGACGTATCTCTGTATGTGTAAGGACCCAGAAACTGGCCGGAAAGAACGAACACTCAACTGGCAGCAGAGATTACTTTCTGGGAGGGGATGTGGGGCAAGAAGGGAATTTTCCTTCTAGATCTCCTGGGTCGTTTACATTCTCACGAGAACGTTTTCAGGCCTCGCTTGTGGACTTCAAAAAACCAAGGTCCGGGGCGCCTGGGTGGCGCAGTCGGTTAAGCGTCCGACTTCAGCCAGGTCACGATCTCGCGGTCCGTGAGTTCGAGCCCCGCGTCGGGCTCTGGGCTGATGGCTCAGAGCCTGGAGCCTGTTTCCGATTCTGTGTCTCCCTCTCTCTCTGCCCCTCCCCCGTTCATGCTCTGTCTCTCTCTGTCCCCAAAATAAATAAACGTTGAAAAAAAAAAAAATTAAAAAAAAAAAAAAAACAACAAACCAAGGTCCGACGAAAGGCAAGGTGGTGGCACCGTAAGCAGGGCCCTTAAGGGCTGACGGGGCTGCACTCACGTTTCTTCTCCTCCTTCAGGGGCCGCCCGTTCTTGTACCAGATGACTTGAGGAACGGGGTACCCATTTCTCCCCACACAGGTAGCAACCTGAGGGGGACAGGCCGTGAGTCTCGCTGCCGCTCAGGCCCCACCGGGCCCCGCCGGGCCACCCTGGCCTGGCTCACCTCCTCGGGCTCCTCGCTGTTGACCGAAATGCCCAAGGGATTGACCTGGATGGTCGGCTCCTCCGGGGCTTCTACGAGGGAAGGAGAGGGCATGGGACCACACCGCTTCCCGCGACCCACGCCGCCCGCGAGGCACGGATGGGGCACTGACTGTAGACGTGGAGCTGGATTCGGTGCTCCTGGGACTGAGGGCGCTTGCCCTGGCACAGGAAGATGCGCTCGTCGTGGGGGGGTGACGTGTGCCAGGGCCAGAGTAGTCCCTCTGTCCAGGAGGCTGAGCCGGTGCTGGTACTCGCCGGGTTCGCTCTGGCCCTGGCCCTTGCGCACGCGGAAGATGAGAGTCGGCTTCTCCTTGTGGACCTGAGGAGGGGTGACGGAGGGGAGGGGAGGGTCCTGGGGCTGCGGGAGGGGGACAGCCTCCCACCCTGCCACCCTGCCACCCTCCGCACGCACTCACAGAAAACCAGTCCACGTGGCTGAAGTTGCCCGGGGAGTGGGAGGGGCCGCACTTCAGAAGGGCTGTCCCGCCAACTTCCACCTCCAGGGGCTCGGGGGTGGGGGGCTCCGCCTCTCCAGGCACACCTGGGGTGCGGGAGGGGACACCCCAGCAGTGGTGTCAGCTCCAGCTGCTCCCCGTGGCCTCCCCTCCCAGCCCGCTCCCTGCAGCTTTTCTTCCGGGAGAGGGCCCTGCCCTCCTGAGCCTCAACCCCTCTCTACCGGCTGCCCCAGTCTGCCCTCTCCCCCAGTTCAGGGGAGTCGGGGGGGACCGTCTCTGGTCATCGCAGGAGGAGACCCTGAGCACCAGGCACCTTCCAGACGAGGCTGGCAGAGGGGCAACCCAGGCGGTGGGCCAAGAGGAAGGCCCCTTTCCTTCCAGGCCCCCTCCACTCCCAGTGAGCTCAGAGTGTGGGAATGCAAGGCATGTGCCAGGCTGGGGCACACAGGCCCCTTTGTGTCCCCACACCACGGGGAAGACCTCACTACTCTGCCCCCCAAAAAAGCCCTCCCCAAATTTCCCACAAGACGCAGCGAGCCAACCCCGGCCAGAAGCTCCCATGTCAGGCTCCCAAAGCGGTACCTCTGTGGACATCCCACACGCTCAGGGGACCCCCCAGCCTGGGAGTCCTGTGAGCACGAAGGGGTCAGAATGTCCCCTAGGGGTCAGGGTGAGGGCCAGGCAGTGAGCAAGAGTGACGTCAGTGGTGCCAGCGTGCTGCCTGCCCTGTGAGGAGGTGATGTCACTCAGTACCATCTGGCTGGCCTCCGGGATGCCTGGGTTGTTGCCCCGGGCTGGCGCCCAGACAAGGAGGGCAGATGGAGCGGTCTTCAGCCCACAGCAGAGGCCTCGCTCGCGTCCCTGACTCCGTTTCCCCAGAGCGAGAGGAGCGGGGCAGGGTGGGGCTAGATTGGCTGCAGCTGTGGAGCCCAATTTAGCCCTTTCCCCAGAAACACAGTCAGCCTGGGAGGCAGCAGCCTGGGGTACCCCAGGGACACTGTAGGCACCGGGCATGAGGCCAGCGAGCTGGGTATTGCCTAGCCCTCCCCTTCCCCAGCCGGACAGCGGCTGGGACCCGGGAAAGGGAGCCAAGAGAAACACGCGACACCGCTGCAGGCCATACAAGGGCAGCGTGGACCCGGGAGCGCCCGGCTCCCAGGCAGTTCCAGAGAAAATCTCTGAGGTGCAGGGGCGCTCTTCCCACCTGAACGTGGTCCCACTCCGGGAGGCGTAACAATTCTGGGCGCTTCCACACTGGGCACCCTCGAGCCCTCGCTTCTGCCACCTGTGATCCCCTCACCCGGACAGGCGCGAGGCGACCCACGCCGCCCCCCAGCCCCTGCCAACGCCCTTGCTCGGGCGGGAGCCGCCGTCCCTCCCCCGCTCGCTCACCTCCAGCCTGGCTCGGAGCCCAGGCCGGAGAGGAGGCGTCGGCGCGCCCCCTCCCGCTAAGCAAGCCGCCTTTTCCAGCAACAGGCGGGCGCAGGATCCGGGATTTGGGGATGCGCTCCAGCGGCGCCTCCCGCCGCCGCTCCAGCCGCGGGCCCCCAGAGTGGGCACCTGAGGCAAAGCTCTCCCCAGCTCCCCCGAGAGGCTCGGCTCCACCCCCTCCGGCTCCGGGCAGCAGCCTCCTCCCTCCCCGCGTCCTCCTTCCCGGGATACCCTAGGATCGAGGCTGCAAACTGGCGGCGAAGAAGAGTTGCACGCGCGCAAGGCGCCGGGAAGGAGGAGCGCACGCCGGGGCGCAAAGCCCCGACCGGCGCCGCGCCGCCGGCTCCGCTCCGCTCCCCGGGCGCGCTCCGCCAAAGACCCCTGGCCCGTGCCGCTCGGGGGCGCGGGCCCCCTGCGAAGCCACTCACCCGCGGCGCGGCGACAGCAGCAGCAGGCGGCGAGCAGGAGGGCGCAGACGAGCCCGGACGGCCCCATGCTTCCCGGCCGGAGGGCGAGCGCCTAGTGAGCCAGCCGGCGGCGGCCGGGGGCTGACGTCAGGGGGGCGGGGGAGGGGGCCCGGCCCGCCCCGCCCCGCGCAGCCCCCCGCCCCCGCCGCCGCTCCACGGGGGCGGGCCCGGAGCTGCGCGGAGCCGCGCGCCCGGCTAGGCCGGGCCCGGCGCCCAGCCCCCTTGCCGGCTCGGGTCGGGCGAGGGGGCAGTGACAGGTGTCTCGAGGCCGGGCTGACTGGCCGAGGCGGCGGCTACGGGAGGTCGGCCCGGACGCCCCGAGTCACGCCGGCTCAGAACCGGCGGCGCTCGGCCCCGCTCGGCCCCTACCGGGACGGCCGGGCGGAGGAGCAGCAGACCAGGTCCTCGGGCGCCCCGCTGGGGGCCTCCCGTGCAGGCGCCTCTGCCCGCCTCCTCCTCCACCCCGCCGGACCCCTGCCACCGAGAAGCTGGCCGGCCGCGGCGGCTTCCCAGAAATATTGCACCACTGCGGCTGCCGCCGGCCTGACACTACCCCCAAAGCCTCGCACACCCCCAAGCCTCGCAGTGCTGGTCGCTTTGAGGGAACAGCCCCGGGCCGGGGCCCGCAGACCCGGAGGTACCCGCACTGAGGAGTGGAGACGGTGCCCCGTGGGCTCCCCCTTCGAACCCAAGCCCCCGCAAGTCTGAAGAGCGGAAGAGGGAGGGGGGCTGAATTCACAGGCCCAAGGCTTTCACACGGAACCGAGTCCGGGCCTTGAAAATTCTGCTTTTGCCCTCTTCACTCAATGAGCCCAGCTGGGGCTCAGTTTCCCCTCTCCTGAATAAAGAAAAGAGGGAGAAGGAAGGGTTCATGGGTGCGACGTCTCCAGTTGACCTCTGAAAACCTGTTGCTGTCCTGATGGTTGAAAGGACCCCCTGAAGCAGGGCTTTTCCCGCCCCCCCCACACCCCACCGCCCTTCACCACCACCAACAGCACAACCCCAGGCCCCCTGTGGACTGGCTCCGCAGCTGGGGGTGGAAGCATGGAGGGGGAATCAGGTCTGATCGCAGGCAGCCCTCCACACAGCAAGCTCCCCCTCTTCCCACACCCAGGTCTTCTGGCCCCTTGAACTCCGGCTCTGGGGAGTGGGATGGGCTCCTGCCTCTTAGAGACCCCAGCATCACATCTGCTGGGACTCCAGGGAGAGGGTCAAATAGAGGTCTGGATTTGGGGTGGAGGCCGGTCGCCTGGCAGAGCAGCCTCTCAGCGGGCTGGGGGAGGAGCAGCGTGAGGCAGCAAACGCTAGAGATGGGCAGGTGACTTGAGAGAATGCTCTGGGCTGGTATTTTGATGACGCAGAGATGACTGGCAAACCACATGAGCCTCGGTTTTTTGGAACCTTGCTGACCCCTCCTCTCCCTTCATCAGTCTCCAGCCAGAAGCGATGCCAAGCCGGCCAGGGCAGGGGCGTGGGGCCTGGAGCCTAGGGGGAGAGGCCGAGCGGAGGACCGGAGGACCGTGGCTCCGCATCCCCCAGGAGTGAATGTATGGACTGGCCCCGGGGCCCGGAGTGGAATGGATGAGTTTGTTCGGCTACGGGGGAAGGAGCAGGAATGGCTGAAGGATGCTGTTTGCCTCCCCCACCCCACAAGCCAGAGCTGGGCAGGGAGCTCCGCTTCCCCGCCCCCACTCCCTTCCCTTCACTTAACACCATTAACTAATCATTCTCCTCTCCGCCTGAAAACAAAGCCAGCTAGCCACCAAGGACAGTCAGTTCGGAATTCTTCTTCCGCCCTGAGCAGAGTGCAGCCAGGTGGGGTAGAGGAGCTGCCTCAGCGTCGAAGGGGAAATGAGGTTAGAGCCCAGGGTGACATCCTTTCCCAGTGTGGCTCCACCAACATGCGCAAAGACGGTCCTTTAAGGAAGCCGGCAGCCTGGGGGCGACCTGGGCTGCCAGGGAGTGGGTGGTAGAGGTCAGGGGGCAGGCAGCTTTGGGATGGGCTCATGATGGGGGCACTTTGAGATTCCAAACCAAAGAGAGATCAGGACCTTGGAGAGGATGCAAAGGGGCACGGAAACAAGAAGAAAGGGCAGTGAAGGCAGGAGAACAGGGTAGAGAGAACAGAAGGTGGAGAGTATCAGCCCTCCGGCTCCTCGAAGATGCCAGAAAGTGGAGCTGCAGTAATGGCAGGGAAGAGAGAAGGCAGCAGAGGAAGAACTTTCTGCAAGAGAGGACTGTGACCCAGCTGGAGAGGGATCAAGGAGGCGGTGGCCACGGGCAGAGACACCTGGGCTGCGTTGGAAGCAGCTTTACTCGAATGTAGGCCAAGACAAAAAGAAGCCCAGGACCAGAGTCCTAATTCTTTGTCTATTTCTCTCCAGAAGGAAGGGGTAGGAAGGCTGCTTTCCTCCACCCCCATGATAGGCCCAGACTACTCGGAGATGAGGGGTCCCGCCGTGTGGAATGTCCTCTTCGTGTCTCCCTGGCATGGGTCTGACCACAGGCAGAGAAACTGAGGCTGGGTGGGGTGGTGGCCATGGTCTGGTCTCCAGGGTGGGTGGGGCTTTCGTTTCAGTGTAAGTTAAAGTGGAGAAGAGTGAGGCCCCCGCCGCAGTGTAGCGGATGGGGAGGTAAAAAGACAGGGATGGGCCTGGCCCAAGGGGCCACCGGGGCAAGATTCTAACCTAGGAGTCCTCTCTCAGCACAGTGGGCACGGTGGCCCTTCCACCCAACCCTCTAGTTGAGGGGCTTGACTGGGAGGAAGATAGGAGAAGGGCGGGCTGGGCAGAGGAAGGAAGCTGATAAAGACAAGTTTGCAGCTGCAATGAGGAAGGAACTGGGGGGTGGAGGGGGGGCAGCCCAGCAATCTTGGCAATTATGGAGGCTGGGGAACCCCCTGGCCTGGCCAGAGAATAGGGTCCAGTTTGAGTGTTTGGAGGGGAAGGGAGGGGAATTTTTCCAGAATGGGGGTCTGAGTTGGGAGGAGACCGCATTGAGGGAGTGGAAAATAGGGTGGGAAGAGGGTGGGGGGGCGGTTGTTGCTGAAGACATCATCAGGCCAGGAAACCGGATACTGGGGGGCTGGGTTGGAAGATGTGGGGGAAGAGATTGAATGGGGGGAAGCAGCCCCTATCCTGGCCGGACGCAGTCTCACATGTCCTTTGCACCTGACCCAGGGCAGGAGGAAGGAGGTGCAGCGTGGATTGAGGTGTGCCCCCAGAAAGGCAGGGGAAGAGGAGGGTGGCTTGGGCGTGGGGGATGGGAGGGGCTATTTTTAAACTTGGAAAACCTTGAGTGAGTTCATCTCCACCCTGAGTGCTGGAGGCGGCAAAGGCCCCATTGTACAGGGGTCTAGAGACGGGGAGCGGGGAGGGGGTGAGTGGCACAATGGCAAGAATTATGTTGGAGCCGCAGGGCAAGCGAGGGCGGGGGAGGGGACTCCTCGTCACAGCTGGCCTACTGAACTACGGGTCGGCCTAGGCTGAGGCTTGGAAGGGCGGGGCGGGGGGAGGGTTCCACTCTCACAAAGCCCCCTGTGGGGGAGCTGGGGTCTCTGGCATCCGGTGGTGGTCCATCCTGGGGAGGGGGCTGCGGGTGGGATTCCCACAGCCTGGCTTTCCCAGGGACTGCACGGCCTGTTCCCAGGCTCCCAGCATTCCAGAGACTCCCCTGGGAGCCGCCGGCCTCTCTTCTCAGCCCCCTGTCTGCTGGGAGTGGGGGGGAGAGAAGGAGAAAGAGGATGTGGATGCATAGGGACGCTTCCTGGGGACTAGGGACCCTTCCACCAGAATGGAGGGGGGCTGCCCTCCCATCCCAACCCCGCTAAGGCCTCTGAATGGTGACTGTCCTTGTCCTCTCCGACCCCAGGGGCCTCTCCACGTTGGCGGTCCTCCAGCACCCAGGCCTCGGCCCGGGGGAGCCCGCCGGGCGTCCCAGGAGCCCTGCTCTCGGGGTCTCGCCCAGCGGGGGCCGCGGGAGGCGGGGCATCCGGCGCCGCTCGCACCAACCCAAACATTACCTTAAATGCTCAGGCGGCAGCCGCGGGCCGGGGAGGGGCTCTGGGCGGGGGCCCGGGAGCTCTCCGGAAGCCCCAGTCGGTCCCTAGGCCTTTCCCAGAGCGCAGCCGGCAGCCGTGATTCAGTCCAGTACCCCACCCGCCCCCCTCGCGCTGGAAAGTAGGAGCGGGAAGTGGAATTGGGGGAGTGGGTGGAGAGAGCCGAGGCTGCATGGGGAGCCCCAGGGGGCCGCCTCCTGGGCGCGCAGCTACCTCGGATCAAGGAAAGAGTAGGACCCTCCAGCCAGGGTTTCAGCATCGGGACAGGAGTGGGGGTTTCTGGGTCTCTCTCTAGCTCTGCAATACCCACTCCTGTTAGCTGTGATAAGAGGGCCTCCTTGCACATCCCCTTCCCCGTCCCCCCTCCCCCGAATCCTGGATCTCAGTTCTCTGGCTTCTGAGGCCCCTGCTGCTTCCTCCTCCCATCCTAAATTTGGAGAAGGGAGCAAGTTGGTAGGGTGGGGGGAGGGGGGGGGGAGGGCATGGGAGCAGGATGCTGGAGCTTACACCTCTCCCCCTCAGGGAAGTTCACATCCGCTCCCCAAAATACCACCACCTAGAAATGTCCCCAGAGGGCTGTTTAAATTTGACTTTGAGTTGTCCCTGAGAAAAGGCCAGCTAGTCTAACTGCAGAGAGACCTAAGGGGGACCCAGGCACACCACCAGGGTCTCCTGGCCTTCTCTTCCGGGCGACTTCTGCATTTTGTTTTCCCCTCCTTCCACACAGACCTGTGAGCCACCTGGGAGGAGCCCTGGAGGTGGGGACCTGTGATCCCCACTGTAGTTGACACAGCTGACCTTGGAGGAGAGGAGAGAGGAGGAAAGAGAAGAGGGGAGGAACGCCTGGAGACTGCTCCCTGCCTCCCTGTGCCACACCCCTGTGGCTGGAGGATGAACACAGAATTGGGAGTCAGGAAAAAGCCCCAGACTAGGTTTAAGACTGGGGCTGCGCTCCCCCCTGGCATCTTCCCTTTGCGTCCCTGTCAACTTTGGTCTCAAACCGCTGACTGTGGGTGGCTTTGAGACAGCACTGCCACTTCATTAACTAATCTTGGGCAAGTGACCAAACCAGTGACTGTTCAGAGGGGACACGGCAGTGCTCAGAATGAGGGAAGAAGCCACTCATATCTAATATATGGTGCTTTACAACTTAGACGTTTCACATCAAGATCATTTTTATCACCAGTGTTTATCTTGATCTTTGCAAAAAAATGAAAAAACTGAAGAAGAGTGACATGATCTTGGGGTGCCTGAGTGGCTCAGTTGGTTAAGCATCTCTTTTTTTTTAAGTTTATTTATTTTGAAAGAGAGAGAGAGAGAGAGAGAGAGAGAGAGAGAGCACGAGCAGGAGAGGAGCAGAGAGAGAGGGAAAGAGAGAATCCCAAGCAGTCTCTGCACCATCAGTGTGGATGGAACCTGATGTAGGGCTCGAACTCACAGACCATGAGATCATGAACTGATCCGAAACTAAGAGCTGATGCTTAATGGACTGAGCCACCAGGTGCTCCCCACCCCACCTTTTTTAAGTTTAGCGTCTGACTCTTGATTTCAGCTCAGGTGATGATCTCAAGGTTCATGGGTTTGAGACCCGCTTTGGGCTCTGCACTGCAGTGCAGAGCCTGCTTGGGATTCTCTCTCCTCCTCTCTCTCTGCCCCCTCCTCCCCCCCCAAAATAAATAAATTTTAAAAACTTAAAAAAAAAGAGTGACATGATCTAAACTCACACAGCCTGTGAGCAATGGGAATACACACACACACACACACACACACACACACACATATATATATATATATATATATATATATATATATATATATCTTACTGTGGTAAAATACACATACCATAAAATTCACCCTTTTAATCATTCCAATTGTGCAATTCAGTGGCATTAAGTACATTCCCAATGTTATCCAATCATCAACACTGCCTACTTCCAGAACTTTCTGATCACCTCAAGGAACTAAACTTTGAACCAAGACTACTCTAACTCACAAACCAGTGTGCTATACTTGTAACAATT
Organism: Puma concolor; assembly: GCF_028749965.1. Taxonomy (NCBI): domain Eukaryota; kingdom Metazoa; phylum Chordata; class Mammalia; order Carnivora; family Felidae; genus Puma; species Puma concolor. The sequence continues at coordinate 100,054,759 of NC_141676.1, read as the reverse complement.
TATAGCTGAATTAAGTAAGCCTATAATGGAAACAAAGGCAGTGGATTGAGGAGCACTGAATTCGGTCGTATAAACAGGATGTTCAACAGGGATTCAGAAAAGGGAACATCCATGTGAACCTCTGCCTGCACTAGCCAGGAAGGTCTTTCTGGAACGGTGGAGGCTTCTGTGAAGAGTCTGGTTTTAGAGAGGGAACAGTGAGGAGAGATCTTTCCAGGCAGGGCGGGTGGCAGGAGCAAGGGGAGGGCTGGGACTGAAAGGGAGGCTAGGAGATGGGGCAAGTATATCTGCTTTCATTTCCATTATAGGTTTATTTGGAGTGCCTTGAGGAGAGTTTTAGCCACTACCATCACCTGTTGGCATCACCTTTCCGTAAACAGCTGGTACCCAAGAAAGTGTTACATGGCTAGATATTCAGCCGGGTAGAAGGTGCGTAATGTGTGAGTTTGGACAGATGGGGTGGAGTTAGGTCATAGGGGAAGAACTGGATCTTAAGAGACAGTAGGCAATCGGGAGCCACTGCGGGTTCTTGAGCAATGGCAACCGATGTGCTGCGATTGGAACTCAAGATTAGAGGGCCTGTTTCTTCTTTGCCCGAGAGCGCCCCCTGGTGCCCCTAGTTTGAATTGTTTCCCTCATCTTCTGGAGTAGGTGGGAGGAACTGGGATTGAGAAGCAGGACTGATGAGTTGGAGAAGCCAGACTCTAGGGCCACATTCCAATTCATCCTGAGTGATAACAGCAGGGAAGTCAAAATCAAGGAGATGTGTGGACAGAGAGGGCTTGATGTGAAGGAAAAAGGCATTGTGGTGGTTCCCTTGTCCGCCCCATCGTTCTGGGCAGGATATGGGGTGTCAGGTGCTAAGGTGGAGCTGGAGGTAGGATGATCATTTTTTTTTTTAATGTTCATTTATTTTTGAGAGAGAGAGACAGAGCACAAGCAGGAGAGGGGCAGAGAGAGAAGGAGACACAGAATCCAAAGCAGGCTCCAGGCTCCCACCCGTTAGCACAGAGCCCCAAGCGGGGCTTGAACCCACGAACCGTGAGATCATGACCTGAGCTGAAGTCGGACGCTTAATCGACTGAGCCACCCAGACGCCCTGGTAGGATGATAAGTAAGACAGGATCCATGTTCTTGAGGAACTTATACTCTACTGAGGGAAACACACAAGTCAACAGTTATAATACGACGTGCCAAGTGCTTGAGCGCAAATATGCACACAGGGCAGTTACTGAACCCGGCCTGAGGTTGTCAAAGAAGGCCGCCTAGATGAGTTCACACCTAGCTTCATTTTAACCATGACAGTAGGTAACCAGGGGACGGGGTGTGGCGTGTGCTGTTTAAAGTGTGACCTGGGGGGGGCGGGGGGGGGGCGCTTGACTGGGTCGGTTGGTGGAGCCAGCGACCCTCGATCTCGGGGTTGTGAGTTCGAGCCCCACACTGGGTGTAGAGATGACTTCAAGATAAAATCTTTACAGTCTGACCTAGCATGCTGTGTGCAGGTGACCACTGGCAGTTGGTTAGTATCCTGCAAGGGAAGGATGAGTTTCGTGAGGGATGAGGCCAGATTACAGAGGATTTGTAAACTACGGGAAATTATCTAGAGCAACAGGGTGCCTTGTGAAAGCTGCGATCACGGAAGCATCCGCAGACGGGTGTAGATGTATCAGCGCTCAGGCCCCAGAGGGACAGAATGAGAGGCCCCACTTTCTAAGGTCCTGTTTCCCTTCTCAGGTCCATCCTTTCCCCTGTGACTGAGGTTGGAAACATCCAGTCCCTTCTGGGGAGGCAGTCTCCACACACGGGTGTGGTCTTATTTTAATTTTCTACAAGCCGATTTATCTGATCATGAGAGACCCTCGCTATAGCGAAAGATGAGTGTTGGGGGGGGGCCCTCTTCCCTTATGTCACCCCCATGTGACTGAGACCCTCTTGGGAGCCTCTGTTCCTTCCCATATCCAACTTGAAGTGGGGTTCACTTTTTGAGCCCCCTCTACACAATCCTTAAACCCACACAGCGGAGTACTATGCAGCTGTTAAAAAGAATAATGATTTCTGTACGCTGATAGGAAGTGATGGCCAGAACACGATTTTAAATCAAAAAGCTAGTTATAGAACACTATGCAGACAATGCTATTTTTTGTGTAAGAATGGGTGAACATTTGGGGCGCCTGGGCGGCTCAGTCGGTTGAGCATCTGACTCTTGATTTCGGCTCGGGTCATGATCTCGAAGTTTGTGAGTTCAAGCCCCACATCGGACCCCACACTGACAGCATGGGATTCTCTCTCTCCCTCTCTTTACCCTACCCTGCTCATGCTCTCTCTCTTTCTCAAAATGAATAAATAAAACTTAAAAAAAAAGCGGGTGAACATTTTATACATTACACCTCTATATTTATACTTTCAAATAGAAATGGTGAAAGGACCAAAACCAAATAAAAATCATTACTTGCAGAGGGATGGAAGGCACAGGCCCACCCCCAGTATTTGTGGGGCCAGGTCAGAGTACAAACGAAGGCTCACATATCGTATATCGAAATATTTGAGTTATTTGGAAGCTAACTATCAAATATGCTTTACCCTCTTACCTTGACAAATACACTTTCTAATGACAAAATTAAAAAATAGGTAAAGCTGTGGTTTTTGTATGACTTAAAGTCAAGAAAATATTCAAGGTAAACTAACTTAAGGTTTTTTGTCTTTTTTTTTTTTTAAGATTTTATTTTGGGGGGACACCTGGGTGGCTCATTCGTCAAGCATTGGACTTCAGCTCAGGTCATGTTCTCACAGTTCGTGAGTTCAGGTCCCACATCCGGTGAGCTTGAGCCCTGCTTTGGGTGAGCCCTGCTTTTCTCTCTCTCTCTCTCTCTCTCTCTCTCTCCCTCTTTCTCTGTCCCTTGCTCACTTGTGCCCTCTCTCTCTAAAAAAAAAAAAAGATTGTTTTACTTTTCATTTTATTATTTTTTTTAAGTTTCTTTATTTTGAGAGAGAGAGAGAAAGCATGTGAGACCACAGGAGGGCCCAGGAGAGAGAATCCCAAGGAGTCTCTACACTGTCAGCACGCAGAGTCTGATGTGGGGGCTCCAACTCATGAACCTTGAGATCAGGACCTGAGCTGAAACCAAGAGTTAGACACTCAACAAATCGAGCCACCCAGGCACCCCTTACTTTATTTTAGATAGAGCAAGTGGGGGAGAGGGGCAGAGGGAGGGAGAGAGGGAACCCAGGGATTCTTAGCATGGAGCCTGAGGCAGGGCTTGATTCCATGACGCTGGGATAATGACCTGGGTTGAAATCAAGAGTTGGACCTTCAACCCACTGAGCCACCCAGGTGCCCCAAAGATTTTATTTTTTATAATTTTTTTTTATTTGAGAAAGAGAAAGAGAATGAGAGAGAGAGAGAGAGAGAGAGAGAGAGAGAGAGAGAGAGAATGAGTGGGGGAGGGGCAGAGAGAAAGGGGAGACAGAGGATCCAACTCGGGGTCTGTGCTGACAGCAGAGACCCTGATGTGGGGCTGGAACTCACCAACCATGAGATTATGACCTGAGCCGAAGTCAAATGCTTAACCAACTGAGCCACCCCGGCACCTCCCAAAGATTTTATTTTTAGTTACTTAAAATATACACTTAAAATACTCTACATCCAACGTGGAGCTCAAACTCACAGCCCTGAGTTCAAGAGTCACATGCTCCACCGACTGAGCTAGCCAGACGCCCCATAAATTAACTTAATTATTTATCATTGCCCGTGCCTGGGTATTCTCACGACGGGCCTGCAGTGTTTGGATGGAATAATACAGTCATACACAACTCATAAACTATTATCTATTTATCCCATGAAATTAATGTTTGCCTTAATTTTGGCAAAATCCCTAATTGTGTTGTTATAATAAAAATGTTCTCATGATACATATTCTGTTGCCAGTAATGCTAAACTAATTGACCTTTCTTGAATGACTGTTGTTCTTAGATGTTTTAAAAAATTAGTTCCAATTTAAAGAAACTTTGCTCCAAACTGAAATTATTCCTACTATTTTTAAACCGGTGCTTTGATTCAGAATTGGCTCATAAATTTTACGTCATGTTCAAATCTGATACAGGAGTTACATATAATAAATATTTTATCCCAGAAAATATTTATTTTGTTTATTTTTTATTTAAAAAAATCGGTCGCTTAACTGTCCGACTTCAGCTCAGGTCATGATCTCAGGGTTTGTGAGTTTGAGCCCCGCATCGGGCTCTGTGCTGACGAGTGAAGAGCCTCCTTGGTATCCTCTCTCTCTCCCTCTCTCTGCCCCCGCACCCTCCCCCCGCATGCTTTCTCTCTCTTTCTCAAAAAATAAACAAACATTTAAAAAAATTTAGGGGTGCCTGGGTGGCTCAGGCTGTTAAGCTTCCAACTTCGGCTCAGGTCATGATCTCAGGGTTCGTGAGTTCAAGCCCCGCATCAGGCTCTCTGCTGTCAGGACAGAGCCTGCTTCTGATCCTCTCTCTCCCTCTCTCTCTGCCCCTCCCCCATGCGCTCTGTCTCTCCCTGTCTCTCTCTCTCTCAAAAATAAACATTAAACTAAAAAATTTTTAATTCAGAAAATAAAAAAGTGAAAAATGTGATAAAATGTTAATACCCTGTGACACGAAATAAAGAGTATACAAGGACTCTACTCTTCTTTGCTTGCAACTTTCTGAATGTATGACGTTATTTCAGAATAAAGTGAAATGTATACATGTGGAAACTGTAACAAGGAAATAAAAAACGTTTGCATGACCATAAAGGAAAAGACTCACATGCAAATATTCCCCAAACCAATGTCTATACAGAGACTTCTGGCCAAGATCAAGTTACAATCTCAATTGAGGAGAGATTTGAAGAAATATAGCAACATACTGCTTTTCAGAGTGTATTTTTTTAATTAAAAAAACTTTTTAATGTTTATTTTTCAGAGACAGAGTGTGAGTGGGGGAGGGGCAGAGAGAGAAAGAGGGAGACACAGAATCCGAAGCAGGCTCCAGGCTCCGAGCTGCCAGCACAGAGCCCGACTAGGGACTCGAACTCACGGACCATGAGATCATGACCTGAGCTGAAGTTGGATGCTTAACTGACTGAGCCACCCAGGTACCCCTCTAAATTAAAATTTTTAATAATTAAAAAAAAATTTTTTTAGTAATCTCTACACCCAATGTGGGGCTCAAAGTCACAACTCAGAGATCAAGAGTTGTACACTTTACCTCCTGAGTCAGCCAGGCGCCCCAGACATTTTTTAAAAAAATTTTAAATGTTTGATTATTTACTTTGAGAGAGAGAGAGAGAGAGAGAGAGAGAGAGAATGAGCACAAGTGGAGGAGGGGCAGAGAGAGAGAGCGTGAGAGAGAATCCCAAACAGGCTCCAAACTGTCAGTACAGAACCTGATGCAGGGCTCAATCCCATGAACTGTGAGATCATGACCTGAGCTGATATCAAGAGTTGGACACTTAACCGACTGCAGACGCCCCAGCCCCAGAAAATTTTAATTTAAAATTGTATTTGGTACAGTGTATATACATATAGATAATTATTTTTCTTATGACTCATAAGAGTAGATTGCATACATCATGCTCTGAGGTCCCTGAATACTTCACTATTTCCTATGAAGGCTATTCTCTCTCTTTTTTTACAGTTTATTTATTTATTTTAATTTACATTTTTTTTAACGTTTATTTATTTTTGAGACAGAGAGACAGAGCATGAATGGGGGAGGGGCAGAGAGAGAGGGAGACACAGAATCGGAAGCAGGCTCCAGGCTCTCAGCTGTCAGCACAGAGCCCGATGCAGGGCTCGAACTCACGGACCGCAAGATCATGACCTGAGTCGAAGTTGGACGCTTAACCGACTGAGCCACCCAGGCGCCCCTATTTATTTATTTTTTAATAATCTCTCACCCGTCACGGGGCTCGAACTCACAACCCTGAGATCGAGTCACATGCTCCTCCCACTGAGCCAGCCAGGCACCCCAAGAAGACTATTCTCTTATATAACCACAGAACGGTTATCCAATTTAAAAGATTCAAGTTGATACAAGGCATGTCTAATCCATATTCCATATTCCAGTTTGACAAGAGTCTCAATAATGTCCATTGTAGCAATTGTGTACCCGCTCCAGGATGCAGTTCAGAACTCTCCATAGCATTTAGTCCTCGGGCCTCATTATTCTCCTTTCACCGGCAGTGATTCCCAGGCTTTGTCCTTCCTATTTGTCAATTTGGATTCGTCTGATGTATCCTGGTGCTCAAATTATGGATATGCACCCAGGCTGGGATATTATGTAAGTAATCTGTACGTTAATATCCTTTGGTGGTTCTGGCCTGAACAATTTTCAATTTTTGCTATGATAGTTTGGAAATGGTGATTTTCTACCTTCAGCCTCTCTCCTTGTGTATCAGTGAGCATTGCATTGCAGAGAAGAGCTCTCCTTCCTCATTTATTTATCTAGTGTGTCAGTTTGGACTCATGGATTCCTATTTTATTCAATGGGTTTTATTCCATTACTGTCCTTAATTAATTAATTAATTTTTTTTCTAAATTTTTTAAATTAACATTTATTTATTTTTTGAGAGTCAGAGAGAGAGAGCACGAGCAGGGAAGGTGCAGAGAGAGGGAGACACAGAATTGGAAGCAGGTTCCAGGCTCTGAGCTGTCAGCACAGGGCCTGATGCGGGGCTCGAACCCATGAACTGTGAGATCATGACCCGAACCGAAGTCCGTCGCCCAACTAACTCAGCCACCCAGGCGCCCCTGTCCTTATTTATTTTGATATTGAAATTAGCCCAGATCTGGCCACCTTTGAGCTGACTCTTGTGTTCTTTGACATCGCCCCCCCCCCCATACACCATAATTTTTGGCAATGCTTTCTTTCTGGCACACCAAATTTACCTTGTTCTCTGCCCCAGCCCTGTAATCAACCATTTTTCAAGGAATCTCAATTCCTTTTAGTGCAGAATGGTAGTTAGAAACCAAGACCTGGGCATTAGGTATGCCCCCTTGCTATGGGGATGTTACTGTTTCTTGGCCCTTTCAGTGGACAGAGCTAGGGGGAAAAATATGTAGGTATCATTTACATATGATCTATATAATACATATATAAAATATCTATACATAAAATAATACACATATAATACATCTAATCTAACATCTATTATATATGATACATATCTAATCTAATATGTAATATATATGTATATGTATATGTGTGTGTGTGTATATATATATACATACATACACACACACACACACACACACACACACACACACACACACACACACATATATATGGAAGCATGGGTTCATGGTGGTGACTTCCAATTCTGACCCAACTCCATGGGGTTCTACCTTGCCTTCCTGCATTCCATATTTATGGCTCCCTTTTTCCAAAGGACTCTGGCTCCCAGCAATATTTCAGAATCGCTATACCCATGGTGCTACAAAAAGCAAAGCTAATAACAATAGTTCGAGAGGTGTCCTTCCGCCTCAGGCTGAGGGTCTACAGTTAGTTCTTACTCCTCTCCTTTCTGGATGGTTATGTTGTTCATATGAAATACAGTTGGGTTCATTTGTTTCTGTTTGCATTCAGTTTGGGAGATTTTTTTTTTAAGTATTTTTATAGATTTAATTTAATTTTTTTTTTAAATTTTTTTTTCAACGTTTATTTATTTTTGGGACAGAGAGAGACAGAGCATGAACGGGGGAGGGGCAGAGAGAGAGGGAGACACAGAATCGGAAACAGGCTCCAGGCTCTGAGCCATCAGCCCAGAGCCTGACGCGGGGCTCGAACTCATGAACAGCAAGATCATGATCTGAGCTGAAGTCGGACGCTTAACCGACTGCGCCACCCAGGCGCCCCTTAATTTAATTTTTTAAATGTGTAGAGCATTAGCATGCTTTCAAAAGTCAAAATTATGCAAAAAGTATACTAACTTTTTAGTGGCACCACCTCCCCTTCCACCCCATTCTTCTACCTCTTGTAAATAATTCACCTTATCGTTTTTCTGGTTTAACCTTTCTATGTTTTTATTTTTTCAAAAATAAGCAGATATATATATTCCCTTATTTCCCATTTCTTACACAAAAGGTATACTACAACATTTTGCACTTTGCTTCTTTTTCACTTGTAAGCTGGAAATCACTCTAAGTTATGCAGATCGTCCTTATTCCTTATTTATTTATTTATTTATTTATTTATTTATTTATTTATTTAATCTTTAAATAGGCTCCATGCCCGACATGGGGCTTGAACTCATGACCCTGAGATTCCTGAGTTCCCTGCTTGCAATCCCATAAAAATAACACCAGCATTTTTCACAGAGCTAGAACAAACAATCTTAAAATTTGTATGGAACCAGAAAAGACCCCAAATAGCCAAAGCAATCTTGAAAAAGAAAACTGAAGCTGGAAGCATCACACTCCCAGACTTTAACACATATTACAAAGCTGTAATCATCTAGACAGTATGATACTGGCACAAAAACAGATACTCAAATCAATGGGACAGGATAGAGAACCCAGAAATGGACCCACCAACATATGGCCAACTAATCTTTGACAAAGCAGGAAAGAATATCCAATGGAATAAAGACAGTCTCTTCAGCAAGTGGTGCTGGGAAAACTGGACAGCGACATGCAGAAAAATGAACCTGGACCACTTTCTTACACCAGACACAAAAAGAAACTGAAAATGGATGAAAGACCTCAACGTAAGACAGAAAGCCATCAAAATCCTCAAGGCGAAAGCAGGCAAAAACCTCTCTGACCTCGGCGGCAGCAACTTCTTACGCAACACGTCTCTGGAGGCAAGGAAAACCAAAGCAAAAATGAACTATTGGGACCGCATCAAAATAAAAAGTTCTGCACAGCGAAGGAAACAGTCAGCAAAACTAAAAGGCAACCAACAGACTGGGAGAAGATATTTGCAAATGACATATTAGATAAAAAGTTAGTATCTAAAATCTATAAACAACTTATCAAACTCAACATCCAAAAAACAAATAATCTGTGAAGAAATGGGCAAAAGACATGAATAGACACTTCTCCAAAGAAGATATCCAGATGGCCAACCGACACATGAAAAAATGCTCCACATCACTCATCATCAGGGAAATACACATCAAAACCACAACGAGATACCTACCACCTCACACCTGTCAGAATGGCTAATATTAACAACTCAGGCAACAATCGATGTTGGCGAGGATGCGGAGAAAGAGGATCTCTTTGGCACTGCTGGTGGGAATGCAGACTGGGGCAGCCACTCTGGAAAACAGTATGGAGGTTCCTCAAAAAATTAAAAATAGAACTACCTACGACTCAGTAATTGCACTACTAGGTATTTATCCAAGGGATACAGGTGTGCTGTTTCGAAGGGACACATGCACCCCAATGTTTACAGCAGCACTATCAACAACAGCCAAAGTATGGAAAGTATGGAAATAGCCAAATGTCCATCGATGGATGAATGGATAAAGATGTGGTATATAGGGGCGCCTGGGTGGCTCAGTCGGTTAAACGTCCGACTTCGGCTCAGGTCATGATCTCATGGTCCGTGAGTTCGAGCCCTGTGTCGGGCTCTGTGCTGACAGCTCAGAGCCTGGAGCCTGCTTCCAATTCTGTGTCTCCCTCTCTCTCTGCCCCTCCCCCATTCATGCTCTGTCTCTCTCTGTCTCAAAAATAAATAAACATTAAAAAAGATTAAAAAAAAAAGATGTGGTATATATACAATGGAGTATTACTCGGCAATCAAAAAGAACGAAATCTTGCCATTTGCAACTACACGGATGGAACTAGAGGGTATTACGCTAAGCGAAATTAGTCAGAGAAAGACAAATATCATATGACTTCACTCATATGAGGACTTTAAGATACAAAACAGATGAACACAAGGGAAGGGAAGCAAAAAGAATACAAAAACAGGGAGGGGGACAAAAACATAAGAGACTCAAATATAGAGAACAGACAGAGGGTTGCTGGAGGGGGTGTGGGAGGGGGGAGGGGCTAAATGGGTAAGGGGCATTAAGGAATCTACTTCTGAAATCGTTGTTGCACTATATGCGTTATATGCTAACTTGGACGTAAATTAAACAATAAATAAATTAAAGAAAAAAAAAGAGTTGCATGCTCTACTGAGACAGCTGGAAGCTCCCCCCCCCCCGCCTTTTTTTAAACAGCTGCATTGCATGCCATTGATTTACCTACCACAGTTTTGTCAAACAATCTCCTGTTTGGACTTGTGGATAATTTCCAATATTTTGCAATTACAGATAATGTTACACTAATTTTTACTTTGTTGAAAGTGTCCAGGACACCTGTGTGCCTCAGTCGGTTAAGCTGCCTCCGTGAAGCATCTGACTCTTGATTTTGGCTCAGGTCATGATATCAGGGCCATGAGATCGCGCCCCACATTGGGCTCTGCACCAGGTGTGGGTTCTACTTGAGATTCTCCCTCTCCGTCTCCCTCTGCCCTTCCCCATCTTGCGTGTGTTCCCTCTCTCTTGAAAAATAAAATAAAAATAAAGAAATCGTCTTAACAGTAAATTCATGGAAGTGGATTGCTGGGTCAAAGGGTAAATGCATATATAGGTTTTTTTGCTTTGTTTTCTTTTTTTAATTATGGTAAAAAAAAAAAACCCCACACATAACATAAAATCTATCATCTTAACCATTATTAACTGTACAGTTCAGTAGGGGTAAGTATATCCTGTTGTGAAATAGATCTCCAGAACTTTTTTTAATCTTGAAAAATTGAAGCTTTATATCCATTAAACAAAAACTTCCCCTTTCCCTCTCCCACTTAGGCTCCATTAATCATTGTTATAGTTTCTGTTTCTATAAATGTGACTACTTTAGATACCTGTATAAGTGGACTCATACAGTATTTATCCTTTTTTTTTTTTTTGAGACAGAGAGAGAGAGAGAGAGAGAGCGAGCACAAGTGGGGGAGGGGCAGAGAACGAGGAGACAGAGAATCCCAAGCAGGCTCTGCGCTGTCAGCACACAGCCCAACATGGGGCTCGAACCCATGAACCACAGGATCATGACCTGTGCCGAAGTCAAGAGTTGGATGCTTGACACACTGAACCACCCAGGCGCCCCCAGTATCACCCGTTTGTGATTGACTTCTCTCGCTTAGCATAATGTTTTCGCGTTTCATTCATGTTATAGCATGTATCAGAATTTCATTTGTTTTTATGGTTGGATGAGATTCCGTTGTATGCATAGACCCCATTTTGTTTGTACATTTTTTTTTGTCAACGGACACTTGGGATGCTTCTATGTCTTGGCTGTTGTGAAGAGCGCTGCTATGACCCTGGGTGTGCCAAATCTCTTTGAGACCCTGCTTTCGGTTCTTTTGCATATATTCCCAGAAGTGGGGTTGTTGAATCATAGGGTAGTTCTATTTTGAAGTTTTTGATGAACCTCCATACTGTTTTCTATCCTGCTGCACCACTCCACAATCCAACTAACAGTGCACAAGGGATCCAACCTCTCCACATCTTTGCCAACACCTGCTATTTTCTGTTTCCTTCATAGTAGCCAACCCACTGGGTAGAAGGGGACCCCACCTGAGCCCTACTAGTAACCTTTCTTTTCCTTTAAAAAAATTTGTTTTTAATGCTTATTTATTTTTGACAAAGAGAGAGACAGAGCATGAGCAGGGGAGGGGCAGAGAGAGAGGGAGTCACAGAATCGGAAGCAGGCTCCAGGCTCTGAGCTGTCAGCACAGAGCCCGACGCGGGGCTCGAACTCACAGACCATGAGATCATGACCTGAGCCAAAGTCGGACGCTCAACCAACTGAGCCACCCAGTTGTCCCTACTAGTAACCTTTCTGATGACTAGAGATGCCAAGCATCCCCCCATATACCTGCTGGCCAAATGCACATCATCCTTGGAGAAATGTCCATTCAGGTCTCCCACACAATCCTCCTCTATGTGATTTTCTGCTATTGACTGGGAGGAACTCTCCAGACACCAACCCCCACTAGATACATGGCCTGTAAATACTATCTGTCCCCTGCTTGATAGACTTGCTCCCTACTCTGTTGATTGTATTGCTTGATGCATAAGAGCCTCCACATCCGATGTAGTATGATTTGTTTAATTTTTCTGTTTTGTTTATGCTTTTCATGTCAGATCCAAGAAGTCACTGCCAAGTTCAATGTCATGAAACTTTTCATCTATGTTTTCTCCTAGGAATGTCATAGGTTTGGGTCTTATGTTTAGGTCTTTCTTCCATTTTCGGTTAACTTTTGTAAATGGTGTAAGATAGGGGTCTAAATTCATGCTTGTGCATGTGGATATCCAGTTTTCCCAACATCATTTGTTGAAAAGACCGTCCTTTCCCCCACTGGGTGGTTTTAGCCCTCTTGCTGAAGATCATATGACCAAGTATGCAAGAGTTTACTTCTGGGCTCTCTCTTTATTGGTCTGTATGAATTTCTGTCTTATGCCATTACTACCCTGTCTTGATTATTGTAGTTTCATAATAATGTACATGTAGGTCTTATAGATACTGCCCTCCTCCCATTGCTTGGTAATGTATTGCTTTCCTACCAGCAATGAGTGCCTGTTTCCCCAGAACCTTGCTAACAGGGTGTTCTGTCACGTTTGTTTCCTTACAAGTTTATTAGAATAGAGCTCCCTTAGATTGAGAAAGTATTTTAGAATTCAAAAGAAGTTAGTTAATCCTTTGGGAAGCAAAACAACTACTAGACAGGCACACGCAAAAGAATTAATCTAGACACAAACCTTGCATGTTTCACAAAAATTAATCTCACAGACCTCAATGTAAAATGCAAACCTTTAAAACTACTAGATAACGTAGGAGAAAATCGAAACAATCTTGGGTTTGGCGTGACTATGAAAGAGAAAATTGACAAGGTGGACTTAAAATTGAAGATTCCTGTTTTGTGCAAGGCACCGTTGAGAGACTGAAGAGACAAACCACGGACTGGGAGAAAATATTTGCAAAACATACATCTGATAAAGAACGGGCATCTAATGGGGCCCCTCGGTGGCTGAGTCAGTTAAGTGTCCGGCTTCGGCTCAGGTCATGATCTCCCGGTCTGTCAGTTCAAGCCCCAAATAGGGCTCTGTGGGGACAGCTCAGAGCCTGGAGCCTGCTTCAGATTCTGTGTCTCTCTCTCTCTCTCTGCCCCTCCCCTGCTTGCATTCTGTCTGTCTCTCTCTCAAAAATAAATAAAGATTAAAAAAAAAAAAAAACCTAGCATCTAAAATATACAAAGAACTAGGGGGCGCCTGGGTGGCTCAGTCATCTGACTTCGGCTCAGGTCATGATCTCACAGTTTGTGAGTTCGAGCCCCCCATAGGGCTCTGTGCTGTCAGCTGGGAGCCTGGAACCTGCTTCAGATTCTGTGTCTCCCTCTCTCTCTGCAACCCCCCCCACTCACGCTTCATCTCTCAAAAAATGAATAAACGTTAAAAAATTTTTTTTAAATCTACAAAGAACTTAACAGACACCTCATCAAAAAGATATACATGGGAATGCAAGCTGGTGCAGCCACTCTGGAAAACAGTATGGCGGTTTCTCAAAAAATTAAAAATAGAACTCCCCTACGACCCAGAAATTGCACTACTAGGCATTTATCCAAGGGATACAGGTGTGCTGTTTTGAAGGGACACATGCACCCCCATGTTTATAGCAGCACTATCAACAATAGCCAAAGTATGGAAAGAGCCCAAATGTCCATCGATGGATGAATGGATAAAGAAGATGTGGTATATATATATATATATATATATATATAAAATGGAGTATTACTCGGCAATCAAAAAGAACGAAATCTTGCCATTTGCAACTATGTGGATGGAACTGGAGGGTATTATGGTAAGTGAAGTTAGTCAGAGAAAGACAAAAATCATATGACTTCACTCATATGAGGACTTTAAGAGACAAAACAGATGAACATAAGGGAAGGGAAATAAAAATAATATAAGAACAGGGAGGGGGACAAAACAGAAGAGACTCATAAATATGGAGAACAAACAGAGGGTTACGGGAGGGGTTGTGGGAGGGGGAATGGGCTAAATGGGTCAGGGGCATTAAGGAATCTACTCCTGAAATCATTTGTTGCACTATATGCTAACTAATTTGGATGTACATTTTAAAAAATAAAAAATAAAATTAAAAAAATAATAATAATAAATAAAATAAATAGTTCAAGGGGATGAAAAATACAGCATAGGGAATATAGTCAATAATAATATAGTAACATCCAGTGAGCATTACATAATGTATTAATTGTTGAATCACTATCTTGTACATGTAAAACTAATGTAACATTGTATGTCAACTATATTTCAATAATAAAAAATTTTAAATAAAAAAAAAGATATACAGATAGCAAATACCCATATGAAAAGATGTCAACATCAGTTTGACTGGGGAATTGCAAATTGAAACAACAAGGTGCAGGCTGCCTGGGTGGCTCAGTCGGTTAAGCATCCGACCTCGGCTCAGGTCACGATCTCACAGTTTGTGGGTTCGAGCCCCGCGTCGGGCTCTGTGCTGACAACTCAGCGCCTGGAGCCTGTTTCAGATTCTGTGTCTCCCTCTCTCTCTGCCCCTCCCCCGCTCATACTCCGTGTGTGTTTCTCTCTCTCAAAAATAAATAAACACTAAAAATTTTAAAAGAACAACAACAAGGGGCTCCTACGCATCCGTTAGAAGGGCTAAATTTGAGGACACCGGTGGGTAACAGGAATGCTGGTGAGGCTGTGTTGCAACAGGAGCTCTCACTCAGTGCTGACGGGAATGCACAGTGGTACGGCCACTTCCTAAGATCGTTTGGCAGCTTCCTACAAAGCTAAACATACTCTTTACCAAGCAATCAAGCAATCGCCCTTCTTCGTGTTTACCCAAGTGAGCTGAAAACTTATGTCTGACAAAAACCTGCACGTGGATGTTTACGGCAGCTGTATTCATAATTGCCCAAACTGGAAGCAACCAAGATGGCCTCCAACAGGACAATGGATAAACAAACTCGTAGGTAAGGGATAAAAAGAAATGAGCTATCATGTCACAAAAAGCCATGGAAGAACCCTGAATACATATTGTGAATACATAGCATATTAGCACGATGCTAACTTGGAAAGGCTACGTACTATAAGAGTCCAATGACATGACATCCTGGGAAAGGCAAAACTATGGAGACCCTAAAAATATTAGTGACGGTGGGGTTTGGGGGGGTTTAGATGGCTCAGTCGGGTAAGCGTGGACTCTTGATCTCGGCTCAGGTCGTGATCTCACGAGTTGGTGAGTCTGAGCCCCGCATCAAGCTCTGCTCTGATGGCATGGAGCCTGCTTGGGGTTCTCTCTCTCCTTCTCTCTCTGCTCCTCCCCCGCTTGTGTGCATGCATGCACTCTCTCTCTCAAAATAAATAAATAAACATTTTTTTTTTAAAGTTAAAAAAAATATTAGTGTTGCTAGGGGGAGGAGGAAAAAAATTTAGCGATGGCCAGGGGTTGGGGGTGGGGAGAGGGAGGGAAGGGATGAATAGGTGGAATGTGGGGATTTTTAGGGCAATGAAAATATTCCAGGTAATACTGAATGGTGTATGTAGATGGCCTCATACATTTGTCAAATCCCATACAAAGAGTCAACACTAATGGAAACTATGGACTTCAGTTAATAATAATAATAATAATAATAATAATATATTAGTATTGTCTCATCAATTATAAACAAAGTAAAATAGTCAAATAAACTTAGATTTTCTTGGTTAAACTTTTGTCAATATTATTATTAATTTTTTTAATGTTTTATTTATTTTTAAGACAGAGAGACATAGAGCATGAGCAGGGGAGGGGCAGAGAGAGAGGGAGACACAGAATCCGAAGCAGGCTCCAGGTGCCGAGCTGTCGGCACAGGGCCCGACACGGGGCTCGAGCTCACGAACTGTGAGATCATGACCTGAGCTGAAGTCGGACGCTTAACCGATTGAGCCACCCAGGTGCCCCTATTAATATTATTATTATTATTATTATTATTTGTAAACATTTATTTATTTTTGAGGGGGGGGAGGGGTGGGGAGAGAGAATCCCAAGCAGGATTCACGCTGTCAACACAGAGCCCCACATGGGGCTTGAACTCGAGAACTGTGAGATCATGACCTGAGCCGAAATCAAGAACTGGACACTTAACCAACTGAGTCACCCAGGCGCCCCGAATCTACTTGTTTAACAGCATTGAGCCTGTTTTCCCGTCATGTGTCCCAGAGAGGTAGTGAAGTCAAATGTGATGTGTGTCTTTCCAGGTTGTTTTATCTTTGGGCAGAACCACAAAACATTGAATATAATCTTTTTATTGTTCCCAAGAACGCCATCACGATCAGCGCAATTGAGGCCAGGTCTAGAAACAAGTTCACCTTTGTGCCCTACAGGGAACATGGCACAAAAAATGCTTCTGGAACCTTGTTTCTCTTCACCTTTACTAACCACGTCAGTCACATCATCATTGACTTGCCCTCAACGATCTTTTAAATCAATGCCTAAAATTACGAGATGCTTTTTTTTCAGTCTTTTCCTTCCATTAAAACAGAGCTACAACCAATTAAATATGTATGCATGTTTCACCTAGATGTGCATATATGCACCGTTTAAAATATCTGAGTTGACATTACAAATGTTCCTCAGCCATTGCATTAGTTTCTGAGTACTTCTGGAACCGCAAATTAGAACAAGAAGAAAAGCATGAGGATTCGACTAGTTAATTAATGTATTTCTTTTCTTACCTAAGCATTTTAACTGCTCGAATCCTCTCCCACATAAAAATTCAGGAGTTTTGTTTGTGGCTTTTGGACACAGTCCCCTCAGAGATGCAGGAAAGGGCTTCCCTGGGCCCAAATGGTGTCATGAACAGAGCTGATGTTTAGGGTTATGAGTTCTGCTGTGCCAATGCCAAGCCCTGGATCCTGATTGACCAAGCAAAACATTTTTTGGTATGTTTGTGATTTGCGGGGCCCTTAGCTGGTGCTGGGAGGGAACAGGGTGGAGGGGGCAGAATGAAAACAAACCTATGAATGTACCTTTTTATACAGTTTGGACTTTGGGACACTGTAAATGATTTGTATAAGTCAAAAGCAAACTTGGATCAAAAAGAAAAAAAGATCCAACTCTAAGCCACGACAGTAATAGAAATTACACCGAATGCTTGATGGGGAGCTAAAGGGGAGGGTTAAAGGACACACAAGATTACAAACAAGACCCCTGAACTGGACATTCTTTCATGGTTTTACGCCATCTTTAAAATCCCCTTTCATTATGGCAGCTCGCATCTCTCACCTAGCAAAGCAAAAGCCCTCCCGCAGTTAGCGCCACAGCAGAAAACGAGTTGTTGATCCAGGAGGCCCCTTGGGGTCAGGTCTCCCCACTACAACTTCCGTTATAAAATTCTACAAGGATAGAATGTGCCTCTAGGCCTTAAATTTTCTCAAGATCTGGCTGATTTTCTTCTCAATCACTGTAACTCATGCTAGTAAGCAACTTGAACTTCCTCCTTAATGTTGGTGTAAGATCTTACCGCCAACTCTCTCCAGTCTCCTTTCTCCAGCCTCCAAACAGGTGATGACCCCCGCTTTGGCAACTGTGGGTTTGAACCCGCTCTTATCTGAAACACAGTCCTGGAGGAAAAGGAAACATTATCAAGTTAGTAAGAGATACCACGTGACTCCAAACCAAGTGATCATTTCCAAGGTCACCTCAAGGAGAGTGGTTTAAAACCTCTCAGCTCTAGGATGTGCCTTGGCTTCTCCACGGGGGTGTCAGCCCAGCACTTCTTTAAAAAAATTTTTTTTTAGTTTATTTATTTATTTATTAAGAGAGAGAGCGAGCAGGGAGGGGCAGAGAGAAAGGGAGAGAGAATCTCAAGCAGGCTCCACACTGCCAGCGCAGGGCCCTATGTGGGGCTCAAACTTGCAAACCATGAGATCATGACCTGAGCTGAAATCAAGAGTCAGAGGCTTAACCAAAGCCCAACACTTCTTTAATATATATATATTTTAAAAGTTTATTTATTTTTGAGAGAGACAGAGTACTAGCAGGGGAGGGGCACAGAGAGAGGGAGACACAGAATCCGAAGCAGTTTCCAGGCTCTGAGCTGTCAGCACAGAGCCAACACAGGGCTTGAACCCACAAACCATGAGATCATGACCTGAGCCAAAGTCGGACGCTTAACTGGCTGAGCCAACCCAGGCGTCCCCGAAGCTCAGCACTTCTTTTGTATTGTGTTCACACGGTAATTTTCAGCTGTTTCTAGCTGAAGAACGGAGAGCATTTTGCAATACACCAATTCATTTATCACAAGAATTTTGGCCACACAGAAAACCTCTGCCTGCCCACAGCTGGGCTGCCAGTTGAGTCAAAGGTTATAACTCATTTAAGTGGCTTTGGTGAGTCTCAGGTCACTCAGAGGGAAGGCTTTGGTCCCAAACTAATGGAAATACCGTTTTAGAGGATCCTGCCAATTCTAAGAATGTTTTTCTTGGTGTTGAAAGCTGGCTGGTTAATTGCACACAGTGTGGGCACAGCAAGTTTGCTGAATTTGAAACATGGTGAGTTTGAAGTACCATTGTGATATTCAGGCACTGTCTATGTCTAGGAAGCACTTGGAACCTAAACTTTGCAAGAGATTCAGGCTGAAGGCACAGAATTGGAAATCATCATGTAGAGAGAAGGGGCCATGAAAGAATACAGGAGAGTGTAATGTCCAGGGGCCAAAGGTGGAGGAAGTGGTCACTGGTATGAAGTGCTGCAGAAATACAGATTAAGAACACCTTAGTGTTCACGGAACAAGGAAGGTTTCTGAAGAGAACAGGTTACCGGTGGGGAGATCAAACATCTTGAAATGGAGGTGGGTGTATTCTCCAAGATTTGAAATTGGGGAAAAAAATGCACAGTCGGACAATAAAAACATCAGTAACAACAATCACAACAGACCATGATCTGAGCAGGAGGCTAAACCAAATCTTTATTTATGCTCCCTTGTTTAGAGAGATTAGCATTTTGTGGGGGTAGAGACAGACTCTTCTGTAAAATCAAATAACAAAATAGGAAGTTGGAGGCTGATGGCTAGAGAAAGGGAGGGGAAATCCCAAGAGGAAGAGGAAGAGGAAGAGGAAGAGGAAGAGAAAAACATGTCTCAGAGAAAACATTAAGTTGGGGCCTGACAGATGTGAGAGAGAGGCTGGAGGATAACCAGTGGAGTTGTAGGAACGGCAGTCCCTGCACCACACTATGCTGTAACCCTGTTGGGACCCCACATCTCAGTGAAGGCTTGCTGCATACCTCAGCTTTGTATTAGTGATGCTTTGGGGAATGAGGGATTCAGGTAGTGCTTGGGGTTGGGAGGGTGAAGGGGGACAAACACTTTTAGGAGTCCAGGCCAGAGTGGAGATGAAGCATTCAAACGTGCAGGAAATTAAACCAATGGTGACCAGGGGAAGGATAAGACAGACCCCCAAGTATCCTTGGCATTGGTAGAGAACACCAGGTTTGGCTTCCGGATATATTTGGGGTGGGGACTCAAATATATTTTGAATATTAAAGGAAAGGATAACTTGTTGAGGAACCTGGAGCCGCCCAGGTGTAGATATCTAACTACAATGTTCTAGTAAACAAACAATAGGGGCTAGTGTAGGAGGGTGAGCTATTTCTCATCTGTGGCCTCCTTTTCATAATCATAATGAGGTAATCTAAAAATGCTGAGAAAAGCTGATGGCGCCAAAGGAAACAGTTTGGAATAGCAGCTTGGGAATGCCCTGTAACAACAATGTTTCCCCTCGTGAACGGCTTGAGAGAAGGCACCCCCTTAACCATTATTTGTATCCCCAATGTATCTGCAGGAGCTCAATAAACGATAGACTAAATGAATGAATGAACAGAGGAGGACGAGGCAGCGAGTCTGAGGAGGATGTGGAGGTGGTAAAATCCCAGAGTCCAGCCCAGAGGCAGTAACCGTCAACAGCACCTAAAAAGTTCTGAAATCGAGGGCTAGGAGCAAGAACAACTCCCGTATTTGGCCCAGTACAAAATCCTGCTGTTAGGGGGCGGGACTAGGAGGAGGGCATAGTCCGCTTCTGCCCGTCAACTGACCAATCACCGCCTCAAGGGGGCGGGACTTCATTCTGTCCCCGCCCTTTCCTCTGGAAAGTAAATACGTTCGGGCACCGTTCAAACAGACCAATGGGTGCCGGATGTTTCCTGCGGTTCCTCCTCAAGATTGGTCGGAATTCGTCGTCCCGCCCTCCTTGTCACGCTTTTTGCCCCACCCTTTCGCACACAAGATGGCGGCGCCCAGCGGAATAGAGGCCGCGTTTGGGGTTTGCTGAAGCTGACTCCCTTTCCCACTGCCCCTTTGGACGCAAAGAGCCGCGAGCCCCGAGGACAGGGGCCGGGCGGGGACAGCGGTTCCTGCGTAGCTGGACCGCGAGCCCGCGCCCAGCCTGCGCCGCCCCCACCCGGCCCCGGCCCGATCCCATCCGTTCCCGGTCTCCTCTCGGTCCGACCCACTGCCTGGCCGTGGTTCGCCACCACCGGGCCTCCAAAGCTGAGATATCTCCTCCAGCCCGGGCTCACCTCCACTTTAGAGATGTTTGGCCTCTTCCCTTCCAAACTGGCCGCATTCAAAACCGGGACTTCTGGACCAGCACCTGGTCTCCTTTCCCTCCACTGAGACTCCACTTCGCTCTAACCCACTCCTTCCTCTGTTTCTTGATTCTCCCTGGCTTGGAGACTGCCTCACTTCCCTTCCAAGTTAATCTCCGACGCCCCCAAATATTATTAACCTTGACACCCTCCTCAACCGGGAGTCAGACTTCCTTTTGGATTAACCTCCACAGTCCTATCATGGAGGCTGTGTACCTGATAGTGAATGGGGTGGGCCTTGTGCTGGACCTGCTGACCTTGGTGTTGGATCTCAACTTCCTGCTGGTGTCCTCCCTCCTGGCTTCTCTGGCCTGGCTCCTGGCCTTCATCTACAACCTGCCACACACGGTACTGACTAGTCTTCTGCACCTGGGCCGCGGAGTCCTGCTTTCACTGCTGGCCTTGATTGAAGCCTTGGTCCGGTTCACTTTTGGGGGCTTGCAGGCCTTGTGTACTCTGATGTACAGCTGCTGCTCTGGCCTGGAGAGCTTAAAGCTCCTGGGGCACCTGGCCTCTCACGGGGCACTGAGGAGCCGGGAGATACTGCACCGGGGTGTCCTCAACGTGGTCTCCAGTGGCCATGCTTTGCTGCGCCAGGCCTGTGACATCTGTGCCATTGCCATGAGCCTGGTGGCCTACGTGATCAACAGTCTGGTCAACATCTGTCTCATTGGCACTCAGAACCTTTTCTCCCTGATGCTGGCCCTGTGGGATGCCGTGATGGGGCCACTGTGGAGGATGACGGACGTTGTAGCTGCCTTCCTAGCCCACATTTCCAGCAGTGCTGTGGCCATGGCCATCCTCCTCTGGACCCCCTGCCAACTAGCACTGGAGCTCCTAGCGTCAGCTGCCCGCCTCCTGGCCAGCTTCGTGCTTGTCAATGTCACCGGCCTGGTGCTGCTGGCTTGTGTGCTGGCGGTGATGGTGACCGTGTTGCACCCGGACCTCACTCTGAGACTGGCCACCCGGGCACTCAGTCAGCTCCATGCCCGGCCATCCTACCACCGGCTGCGAGAAGATGTCGTGCGGCTATCTCGCCTGGCACTGGACTTGGAGGCCTGGCGCCGAGTCTGGAGCCGCAGCCTGCAGCTGGCCACCTGGCCGAACCGGGGAGGGGCCCCCGGGGCTCCTCAGGGTGGCCCGAGGAGGGCGCCCTCGGCCAGGACCTGGCGACAGGACACTCTTCCTGAAACAGGGCCCAGATCAGAGGCAGAGGAGGAGGAGGCCGGGACGGTCAGAGCAACAGCTGCCCGCGGCCGGGAGAGGCTCAATGAGGAGGAGCCCGTAGCTGGGCAAGACCCATGGAAGTTGCTCAAGGAGCAAGAGGAACGGAAGAAGTGTGTCATCTGCCAGGACCAGAGCAAGACGGTGCTGCTGCTGCCCTGTCGGCACCTGTGCCTGTGCCAGGCTTGCACTGAAATCCTGATGCGCCACCCCATCTACCACCGCAACTGTCCACTCTGCCGCCGGGGCATTCTGCAGACCCTCAATGTCTACCTCTGAAGACTCCTTCCCTGTCTGCCCACCCGTCTGTGCTCCATGAAGCCACCTGTGCTAGGACAGCTTTAACACCCGACCTCTCGGTTTCCGGCCTGAATTCCCTCCTGCCCCCATGGCTGTCATGCCAAGCCTCTAAGCCATACATCCAGGACATTGAGATAGGATACTCTGGAAGACTTATGAGCCGGGTGGGGCAGGGTAACAGCTCTTCCTTACCCAGTGGGTCCCTGTGACGCCGGAGGTGGTGAGTGTGTCACACTATGCAAGGCCCCGAGACTGCCGTGGACTCCCCTCCAGGTTGCCAGGGCCCATCCAGATGCCAGCCTCTGGGGCTCCCCCCTGTGCTTCTGGTTTTTCTGTTGGGGATTTGCAGGTCCTCTCCCTGGCCCCTCCCCATTTCCTCCCCAGCTTCAGCCACAACAGAGCACTGTCATTTGGGTGTTTGGGCAACTCAGGGGCCTTGGAATGATCTTGAACCTTTGCTTTCAGCCAGAGCGCCCGTGCCCTGGTAAGCCTTGGGGATAGTATCTCTCAGGTGCCCTTAGAGCTACCACTTCTGCCTGTCTTGATCTTACGAGGCTCCCTCCCAACCTGGTCCAAGAGCTAGGATCAAGAGTTTACCCCTTGGAGGGTGGGTGTCTGCACCTGGCTTTGGGACCACATACCCTCTGGCACCCCAGCTCCACTGGGAGCCTCAGGAGGGACAACCAGATTTCTACTCCTACCCTTTTCACTCCCCACATCACAAGAGAACATTGGCATTCCCCTTCTGTTTGTGTCTCCCTGGCACTGGGGAGGGCAGACCGTGCACATTTGACTAGGGTCCAAATACAGAAGGGGCCAGCCTAGGGGCATGCAGCCCTCTGCTGGGTCTGTGTGGCCCAGTTTCTAGTGAATAAAGTTCTGTTGACCGCTCTGACAGCCTCTGTGTGCATCCTTACAGGGGTGAGCAGTTGGTCAGGTTGACTGATGCTGCAGCAGGGTCCTTTGGTCCTGCTGGAGTCACTGTGGTCTGGGGGTACCTGGTGGGGGAAGAGATAGGATGTGAGTACTGTGCCTCGGGGAGAGCCCGTGCCAAGGGTGGCTGAATCCACCCCCGATTTGTGCCTTCTCACACACCTGGCTTTGGAAAAGCCCTCCCCGTCTTTTCTACTTTTGCCAGAATGAAGTCCCAGTACGGAGGAGTTGCGAACGGCTTCCCAGCTTCTCTGGTGCCACTCGTCCCAGGAGGGATTTGGGGTCCTTGCTGTCTGGAGTCCAGTCTACCCTCTGGTCCCTGGAGGAGCTGGCCCTTGACTTTGTGTCTCTTGGCATGGTGTGGGGCTGTGGTGGGCTGGGGTGTGGCTGTGAGGCCTCCTGGTGGAGAGCTGGGAGCTGAAGCCTAGGACCTGAGCCCAGTCCCCATGGTCATATCTGCCCTCACATGACCAGCAAGAGGGGGGCGGGGCACTCCCCCATAATTGTATGTTAAATCTAGGAGCATAATGCCAGGGGCAGCTTTCTAGAAGCCGTTGGGTGGTAGGGTGGGGGTGGGGTGAAGAGGGAGAAAGGGTAGGTCCGGAAGAAACTGAGAAGAGGCCCCACCACATTCTTTGGGGGTTGAGAGGCTGAATTGATTGTGGGTCTGGCAAGCCCTGGTTTGTTAGTCATTGGGTTGGGGGTGGGGCTGGGGCTGGCTTCTGGAGGTCTGAGGAGGGGAACCTTGAAGGGGCTTTGTGGCTAGCCTCAGACTTAGTGGCGCGGCCCACCCAGGCTATGCCCAGCATGGTGGGGGAGTTCTTCACGTCCATTTTGGAGTTGGGAGGCCTGGGGAGAGCTCCCCGCCCCCCCCCCCTCCTTCGCCCAACCCTAGGGGAGTTGAGCGCGGGGAGGCTTGGCTCCTTTCAGTCTCTGTTTAATGTGAGGATAAACATTTTCTGAGAGAAGATAAACTTCCTGAGCTGGGAGCAAAGGACCCCTTTTTCCTGCACCCCCATCCAGAATTACATTGGCAGACGTCAATATCCCATCCTCCCCCCTAACCACCCGAAGCAGGCATGAGCTCAAGCTCCTCAGGATCATTGCTGCATTCTGGAGCTGGGACGCCCTCTTGTGGTCATCTCAGAAATTACTTATCTCTAGCCACCCAGGAACGCACCACTTCCCTGGGATGGGGGACAGAGAAATAGCTTTCCAGTCATCTAGAGACCAGGCAAGCAGCCAGAGCAGTCACAAATGCAAACCCCGGGCTCCTTTTTTGTTGATCAGGGCAGGGGTGTGTGTGTGTGTGTGTGTGTGTGCGGTGAAGGTAGCTCCCGCCCCGTTCATATGACATCTTTGAGTTAGGAAAAGGTGGTCAGAGCCCCATGTCAGAAGGCCACCCTCCTCAGCCAGGCACTCCTATTCACGTCCCACGCGACTTAGGGGCAGCTCTACGGAGCGGCCTCCCGGTCAGCTAGGCCTGCATCCTGTATCTCTTGCCCCACGGCTCGTCCAGCCCAAGAGCCCTTCCTTCCGCATCGCTCCCTCTCCCCTCCCCCATCCTCAGAATCAGGGCATCCCCACCACTTAAAGAAGAAAGGCTGAGCCAGTAGGAGGATTTTTTGGGGGGAGATTTATTGAATGGTCTCTGAGAAAAGGGCCCAGGAATAGGAAGGACAAGAGAGGACCCAGAGAAGCAGAGCACCAGGAAGAGGGCACCCCACCTCTGGGGTCCCGGGCCAGAGCAACTGGGGGACCCACACCTGCCAACACAGAGTGCCCCTTGGTTTTGGGCAGAAATCCAGCCACTGCCCATATTGCCAGCCCTGATCTCAGACAGCCTCTGTCCCCATTCTCTGCCAGCAGCAGGACGGAATCATTCACAACATCCCAAGGGGGGGCCAGCCCTCCCGGATATGTGACTGTCAGAGTCACACCCTCCTTCCCTAGGAGTGAGAGAGCGCGAGCTCGCTTTCCAGTGAGCATCAAGCGAAGACAGGGGAGTTGTGCCAGTCAGAATACACCAGAAACCCCGAGAAGGTGCTGTCTGTCTTGATGCTGGCATAGATGCCAATGTAATCACCCACGCCCACCTGCACCCACACCTGGTCCTCTGGCTCCAGCCTCACCATGGCGCCCCCGGACAGCGAGGCTGGCTTGGGCCACCCTCCAAAAAACTGGAAGAAAG
Organism: Puma concolor; assembly: GCF_028749965.1. Taxonomy (NCBI): domain Eukaryota; kingdom Metazoa; phylum Chordata; class Mammalia; order Carnivora; family Felidae; genus Puma; species Puma concolor. Next base: position 100,029,424 of record NC_141676.1, on the reverse strand, counting down.
AGGCGATGGACTCGCCGTTCTTGACCAGATCGAACTGCAGGCTAGCCCGGTAGACGGTGGCGTGGACCGCGAAGTAGTAGACCCCGGGCACCTGGCAGGTGAACTTGCCGGTGGTGGCGTCGTAATGTCCCTGCTCGTTCACCAGCACGCGGTCGAAGGGTAGGGGCGCGTCCGACGGCGGAGGCACCCGGCTCTCCGAGCGCTTGGCGCTGAAGGCGGAGCGCGGAGGTACTGAGCACTCGCCCGCAGGCCCGGTCGCCCCCGCGGGTCCCGCCTCTCCTCGCGGCCCGGGCTCCCCCCGTGGCCCCGGCAGTCCTGCGGGGTGCGGGCAGCGGTTAGGGCGAGAGTGGCGGCGGCGGCCGCCCGCAACGGGGTGCACGGAGGGCGACGCTGAGCACCCTCCCCACCCTCTCTGGGGCCCCCTGCCGCCGCTTCCCCGGCGAGGGCCGCCCCGCCGCCCGGGCCCCGGGCTCCGCTGCCCGAAGGGCCGGGGCGGACCCGAGCGGCCGCCCGCAGAGGGTCCCCGGGGCCGTGGCCTGCGGCGGGCTGAGTCACCCTCTCGGCGCCCCGCTCCCGGAGCCCGGCGGCGCCCCCTGGCGGGACCCCGAGGCCCGGCCCTCCGCCCCGCGAGCGCGGACGGCCCCGCGGACGGCGACCCGGCGGCCTTCTTACCTGGCCTCCCGCCCTCGCCTTTCTCTCCCGGAGCCCCGGGCGCGCCGTCTCGCCCGTCGCGGCCGTCGCGGCCGGGCAGGCCCTGGCTGCCGTGGTGGCCCGGCGTGCCGGGGAGGCCGGGGTGCCCCGGACACAGGCTGGGGATCTTGTTGTCGTCCAGCGGGGGCGAGCCGGCCGCCAGGCCCAGGAGCAGCACGGCGACGAGCGGCCTCATGGCGCTGGCACGGGGACTCCGGCCGCCGGGGTCCTCTCGCAGTCTGTGGGTCAGGCGGGACGGGAGTCGGGACCCAGAATCCGGACCCAGAATCCCACTCGGCGCGGCCGAGCGCGTCCCCACCCCACTGCCATGGGCCCGAGGCTGAGCGGCCGCGGGGGAGAGGAAGGAGGGTCGCCCCCGGAGCCGAGGAGACGAGAGCGCTGGAGGGGGGGGCGGGGTGGAGGAGGTCAGGAGAGGCTGGCTGCCCCCGTCCCGCGCCCCCGGCCCGGTCTTTCCCCCAGCCCCCTCCCGTCCCCACTCCTCCCTCCTGCTCTCCGCCAGACTCACCCCCTCCCGGCTCCCGGGGCCTCCTTCGGGGCGCTCGCTCGCTTCTCCGGACCCTCCAGCTGACCCCTGTCCCGCCCCGGCGCTTCTCCCCTGCCAGGCGTCCCCTGCCCTCTTCGCCCCCCTGGTCCCGGTTCGCTCCCTGCCGGCTCCGCTCTGCTCCTCCCAGACTCCAAGAGGAAACCAGTTGTTCAGGGGCCAAGAACTCCGAGCCGGGAAATAGCAGGGAAATAACTCGTGGTGTCGCCCGGCCGCTGGCCAAGGTTTGGGAGAGAAAGGAGGGGGAGAGAGTCTTAGCTGGGCACAGAGAGGCAGAGCTGTGTGAGACAGACACTCAGGACACCCAGTGCTCCAAGGAGCCGAAGGAGAGGTGGTGCGGTGATGGAGACCAAGGACCAGACTAGTCCAGGAGAAATAGAAGCAGAGAACCCAGGGTGGAGAGTTCTAGAGGCAGACGGACAACTGGATCTCCAGGACTCAGAGCAGGGCCTGCCACAATTCCTAGGCACTCAATACTTTTTTGTTGAATAAATGACGAAAGTCAAAAGGCAGGTGATGGAGAACCTGAAAAAGGAGGTGCCGAGGGGAGGGCAGAAGACAGGAAATGGGGGTCAGAGGCTTGGGTGGGAAGCACTCCTCACTGTCAATGGCATGGTGTGGAGCTGGGGCAAGTAAAGGAACAGGGAAGCTTCCATCAGCCCCTCTGGGGACTCCTCTTCCCCTCCCTGGGAGGCTCCAGAGAGGATGGGCAGAGTCCCCTGCCTGCCCGCCCTGATAGGCAAAGGTGGATGGGCAGGCAGAGGGCAGGTGCCTGCTTTAGGGTCAGGGCTGGGCACAAGCCTCCAGGCCAGCCGCCTCAGGCAGCCTGTTGCAGTTGAAAGGCCAGGGGGTGCCCAGTAGAGCCAGGCCGGACTGGCACTGGAGCTCTGCCTCCTGGCAGACAGAGCGGCAAGGGGGAAGGACGCTGCCTGTGGGGGTGCAATGGGGCACAAGCAGCCCACAGAGGAGCCTCCGGAAGTTCTGGTAACAGGGTAGACTTGTCAGGCTCTGTGGAAGGAGGAGATCAGCGCTCAGGAGCCACACTCTCACAGCTCCCTCCACTTCCGGCGGGGGGTGGGGGGGGGTCCCCCCCGATCTCTGCCCGGAGCACCTTGTAACTTCTGAGGACCTCCATCACTTCCTCCTGGGTGGCCATGCCCACCCAGATGTTAGGGAAGGCTGTGGCGTTGTAGCTCAGGCCGATGCACATCTCCACCTGGACGGGTTCACAGGCCAGCTCTGTAGGGGCGGGAGGGGACAATCACTGTGGGGATACACTGGCCGATGACCCGGGGCAAGTCACTACATCGCTCCCTCTGGGCCAGATGGGCATTGTTGTGGGAATCAAAGGCAACAACGTGGAGAGATGCTTTGCACATATCGCGGGTTCTATCATCCTAGAGAGCCTGCCCAAATATCCTTTGCCAGCCCTGGGCATCATGAAGGTGTCTTTTCAATCTCTCAGAGCATGGGGCACTGACACTGGCAGGGACTGCTCGGCATCCAGAAGGAACTCCCTGCTCTCACCTCCATCTTCTTCTGCTTTTTTTTTCCTTCCCCCTTTTTTTAATAGGCTCCACACCCAACATGGGGCTTGAACTCATGACCCTGAGACCAGGAGTCACATGCTCTACTGACTGAGCCAGCCAGGTGGCCCTCACCTTCATCTCTGAGGTGGGCTGTGGAGAGGGGCTCTTTGTGTGACAAGGCTGGGCTGGTTCTTTTCTTAAAAAAAATTTTTTTTAAATGTTTATTTTTGAGAGAAAGAGTGAGTGTGAGTGGCAGAGGGGCAGAGAGAGAGGGAGACACAGAATCCGAAGCAGGCTCCAGGCTCCGAGCCATCAGCACAGAGCCCGACGCGGGGCTCGAACCCACAAACTGTGAGATCATGACCTGAGCCGAAGTCGGACGCTCAACCGACTGAGCCTCCCAGGCGCCTCCTTTTCTTTTCTTTTTTGAATTTGTTCATTTATTTTGAGAGAGGGAGAGGGAGGGAGAGAGAGAGGGAACCACAAGCAGGACCCACACCAGCAGCATGGGGCTCGAACCCACGAACCGCAAGATCATGACCCGAGCGAAAACCAACAATCGGACGCTCAGCCGACTGAGCCACCCAGGCGCCCCAAGGCTGGGCTGGTTCTTGAAGCCCCACCCACTGACTCCCTGATTCCCACTTCCCTTGGGGGTGACATTAAGTACCATTGCCACCACTGGGTGAGAGTCCCTCCCGGACTCTGTGGCGTGGCCCCTGAGTCAGGATGGGGAACTCTCCATCAGGGAGGACAAGGGTGTCCGTTAGGACAACCTGTAGGGTTGCTATGAACAGGCACCCAGCTGGCTCAGACCTGCCGCGCCCTGCCCACGGTGCTCTGGGCCAGGCTTCTCACCTGGGGGCGGGAGCAAGGGGCTGCTGCAGTTGCCATTGCTGCTATCTGTGCAGTCTCTCCACGTGTCACACATCCACTGCAGACTCTTACACGCTCCATCGCGGCAGGAGAACTCTCCGGGCCCACAGGGATCTGGAGGCAGAGGGGGCGTGGCAGTGCCCTGGGACGTGCCTGTGCCCCCACACTGCCTTCACGGTGCCCCAACCAAGGTCCAGAGCCCTTCCTCGTTCTCCCAGAGGCAGCCGTACCACCCACGCCCACTCACCCCGGGGCACCTACTCTCTGTGGCATTGAGGGCCCTGTAGGTGGCAGAGAAGCCCCCACTGCTGATGCCACGGTCTGTCCTAAAGAGCACCACCAGCTGGTGGCTGGAGGAGATGAGGCGAGGTGGTGGCTCCGCTCCACAGAACCTGCCCAAGGCGGAGAGCAGACCTGGGCAGGGGGCCCTCGGAGACCCGGGGTGTTCCCACAGGCGTCACTGTGAGTGGCACTCGGGGCGATGCCAGAGGGGATGGGACACATGGCCGCTGACTCATGGAGCTTAGGCCCCCCCCCCCACCCGAGAAGAAGACACACATATGGAGCAGACGAGGAATTAAGCAAACTGCTTGAACTCGAGCCAGCTGGAGATGGGAAAAACCAGGGAGGGTGTGAGGGGAAGTGGAACGGGCCCTTCGGGGCAGGAGAGGCAGGAAGGGCAATGTGGAGCAAAGGCTTTGGGCTGAGCAAGGACAAGCCTTTTCCTAGGGCGACAGTGAAGAGACCTCTGGCTTAGAGCAGAAGGAAGGATGGGATGTATCCGGGGCTCCTGCTCTGCTGCTACCTGCCCAGGAGGCCCAGGGCCCCTGAGGTGCTGGTCTCATACACCGCCACGTAGTCCAGCTCGCACTCGTCCTGAGCTTCTAGGCTGAAGTTGTGCAACTGCAATTCCACGCCACGTCCCGCAGGCACCGAGATATGCCAGGTGCAAAGCTGGGGGAGGGCACGGATGGAGTAGTTCGAGGGTCCCTTCTCCCATCCCCGTCTGGGCATCCAGGCTGAGCTCCAGGAGGGTTCCCTCCCTGCTGCAGGCTGGGTAGGGTGCGGGCGGGTGCAGCCCCGCCCTTTCCTATTCTCCTAAGGATAGCTCTTATCCTCGGCGGTAGAAAGGCCCTTTATCTTGTCTGCTCTGAGAGATAAGTTTACCCAGCAGGGGAAACTTACCTGGCCACCTAGTAAACGCTAAATACGGTTCCCTTTCTGCCTGTTTGAGCTCTGATCTTCCCAAGAACAAGGCAGTGTCTCCCATGCCGTTCCCAGTCACACAAACTGGGGGCACAGGTGTGCCCACGTGTGCCACACCGCCCTCCCCGTGGACCGCTGGCTTACCTGTTGGTGAGGGTACCTCTGCAGGTAGCTGGGAGCAGAGAAAGTGCCCTGGAGCCCAGTCAGATTCCCCCCACACCCTGCGGAGAGGAGGAGGGGCTGGTGAGTTTGCCAGGGTCTGTCTGTGCCTTCGCCCAGTCGGGCTGGCAGGGACCGCAGGGGAGAGTTTTTGGCCAGGCCCATGAGGAAGCAAGGTCTGGGCCAGAAGAATGCCCTGGCAAGCTTGGGGCTGGGCCAGAGCTGGGCAGCTCAGGCCGAACCCGAAGCAGATGCCCGAAGACAGTACATGCCCTGTGCCTGGCGGGGCCCGTACCCGAGAGCTTGGTGCTACAGTTGGCCTCATCGCTGCCGTCAGCACAGTTGGCAAAACCGTCACACATTGAGTCGGGTAGCAGGCAGACGAGCTGGTCACAGGGGAACTCGTCATGAGCACAGTTCCCTGGGGAGGGGCATCTGGATTCAGAACCCCCCCCCCCCGTCCCCCCGAGTCTCCACCCCTTTGGCCAGTGCTGGAGGGGCGTGGAGACACTTGAGAGGTAGCCAGAGACATGGTGGGAAAACACTCACCGTTCCCGGGGGTCACAGCCTGGTACCAGGCATGGAAACCAGATCCTTCCACACTGCTGTCAGAGACGAAGGCCACCCGGAGGCGGCTGGCGTTGGTGTTGAGTGTAGGGGGAGGCACCTTCCCGCACACTCTGCAAGAAGCCAGGTTGGGCGCCATGGAGGCTCAGAGCTCAGGGCCAGCCAGACTGGGGGCTGCCCGGGCCCTGTGGTCCTCTTTCTTCAAGCCCTGAACCGGTGGCGATGCGGTCAAAAGGGGCCCTTTCATTTCCTGGGGAGCTCTGGCTTTCCTGACCTGCACATCCATCCTTGTGGCATTTATTCATGGGTAAGATAGGTGGGGGCCCCATTGGACAGAGAGGGGAGGGTGACCTTCCCAAGGTCATACAGCAGGCACGGGGCAGAGCTGGGTCCAGAGGTCAGGTCTCTCGGTGTCCTTCCAGCCCAGTCTTTCCCAACGCTGCTCCCTGGTTCTGCCCTCTAGACGGCAATGCAGGGCAGCGGTGAGATCTCCTGGGGGCAGGGGGACCCACCTGAGGAGGGGGCCTTCAGGCTCAGGGGAGATTTCCAAACGATCGAAAAGACAGGAGGCCACGCTTTCCATGCTGAGCGCTTCAATCTTGAGTTGTACTGCATGGCCTGCGGCCACCTGGATATGCCACACGCAGTGGGCGTTGGGTGGGTAAGGGTCTGGGTAGTTGGGGCTGCTGAAGAAGCCCCTTGGGCCAGGGAGGAGGCCCCCACAGGCTGCAGAGATGAAGGTTAGAGTTCAGAGCTCAAAAGGAGAGAGACCCTTTTATTTCCAAGGTTCCCCTTCCTAGCCCCCCTGCCTCCTGCCATCTTGGGCTCTTCTCCAGGAAGATCTTCCCTGGGTACTCACAGGACTGCGGTGAGGGGCTCATGCCTGCCTCCTTCAGCTGTCCTTTAGGGTTCCCTGTTGCTGGAGAGGGGGTGGGAGTGGTAGGCGTGGTGGTGGTGGTGGTGGTGGTGGTGGTGGTGAAGCCTTGGGTGGGCAGTGGGTGATAGGAGGCCCCAGGCAGGGGTGTAGTCTGCAGCTCTGGAGGGAAGAAGATGGGGGAGTGGGATTCAGAGGAGCTGGTCCTCTAGGGGTGATGAATAGAGTGGCACATGGAATCTCATTCAAGAGCACTTTTAACCCAAGCAAGGCCCGGTACTCACGGGCTAGAATGATGGCCACCAGAAGTCCGAGCAGCAGGAGCAGGAGGCTGGCCAGCAGGAGGACACAGAGCCAGGAGAAGTGACAATCTGGCTGCAGCCCTCGGGGCCGCCGACCTGTGGGTGTGCGGGGTGGGATTTTGAGGGCCCCTTGGGCTCTCAGCTCCTGGGCCGGTTCTCCCCCGGTCACCCCCTGAGATGGTTACCATGCCAGGGAGCCGGGACGCTGCAGCTGGCATCCTCCCGGAAGGCCGGTGGGGGAGGCCCTGATTCAGGCTCAAAAGCAGGATTGCAGAACTCAGTCTGAAAGGGAAAGTCTTGAGGACTGGGGGCCAGTGGTGGCACTGCCTGGCTGGCGTGTCCTCTGGGCACGGCCAGCCCTAGGCAGGGGTCTGGGTCTTGGGAGAGGGGTCCTATGGGACCCTTACCTTGCTCAGCTCTGTCGCCTCCGCACAGAGGATGATATCTGAGCATTCCTTCATGGCTCAAGGCTCTGCATGGCTTTCCTGGAGTCCCTGTGATAGCCCAAGACCGCCAAGGGCCCACTCCCTGATCCGAAACTGCCTATCAAGGGGCAGCCTCTGCTCCCTTGGGGGAAGGGCTGCCAGACTAGACTGACTTTCAGACGGCCCTTGGCGGACCGGTTCAGGCTACTGGCTACTGGCTACTCGGTCTCTGTGTGGGGGAAGGACGCAGGCAGAAGGAATTCGCAAAGGCATGAAAGGGTCCCTTAATCCAACTCAGCTGAGGATGCTGAGGTCAAGAGCTTGGCTCAGGGCAGCAGTCCTTAAAGGCACAGGCAGTGGTGGAGGGCACCCTGCAGAGGAAACCAGGTGCTCGGTGGGGGTGTGACCAGGGGAACTGGACACCCCACTTTCCTAACCTCACCCAAACTACTGAGTGAGCTGGGGTGGGTGGGAAGGAGGACAATGCAGGCATAAGGGAGCCTTAGAAGCTAGGTGTCGAGGTTTGGCAGCTTTAAGGCCTATGAGCCCTAAGGGCCCTGGAAAAACCTGCTGCCCTCCCATCCGGGGACTGGGGCATTTAGCCAAGCCTGGGTCTTTGGAAGGTCCCTGTTAAAGCACCGGTGTGACCAGGACAAGGAGATAAGCCAGTATAGGAAAAACGTCGTATGTATGGGCTTCTTCTGTCTGTGCCGATGTGACTAGGGGAGCTTCAGGGGCTGGCTGCCTTTTCCCGGGCCCTTTAGGCTGCAGAAAAAGGGCAGAGGAGAAGAGGAGCCAAGTCCTTGGACAGGGGCAGGCCCTCAGCTAGGCGGTGGAGTCTGGCGGTCCGTGCCATTTGCTGCTGCAGGATAGAAAACCCACACTCTGCCACCTGGACCACTTCATGCCTCTTCCTCTGTGACGACATTCTCTTGGAAAAACCCAGCCTGGCCCAGCTGTCCTCCGGGAGAGAGAAAAGGGCTTGTTAACGGGTTTTGTGTTAGCCATGCTCAGGCTGAGTCGGGCAGGGCAGGACGGGGTGGGGGTGGGGGCAGTATAATGACATTTCTGGCTACCGTTTGCAGAACATTATGTAGTAGGCCCTGGGCAGGGAAGTCTTACTGGTTTCCCCTCCTTAGGTCGCGCTATGAGGTAGCATAATCATTTCGCGAATGATGGCACCAAGGCTCCAAAGTGTTCTCCGTGGCACGCCACTTTCACCCTCCACTGGGGCTGAGGCATGTTGGTGACAGAGGGGAACAAAGCCAGAAACCCAGAGCGGAGAAAAGGGACAACAGAGATAGGTTCTGTGTTTCCTAAGGCAGCTGTCCTCATACCCAGGGGAGACCCTTCACCCCCAGGTTCTTCTCCATTCCTCCCTTGGGGGGCCTTGGGCTGCTTTTGTATAGGGGGGCAAGCCTTTCTTTCTTGGACCCTCGGATGGGGACTGCTTTTAGAGGGTTTGAGAGGTCAAAAGTATTTCCATAATAACACTGCGAGCTTATTTGTCTTTTCATCTGTGAGCACAGGGTACAGTTTTCCAGAGGCTGTGTGGGAAGCTTCTCTCTGGCTTTGCTGTTGCCCACGGCCGTCCTCTGGGCAAGGGAAACTTGGAGTTTCTAGCTCCCGTGGGCTTCTGCTTGTATTCCTGAAAGCATAGCTTCCTGTAGCCCCCCATGCTGACCCCACACACAGTTCTCTCTCCTTGGCTCTCTGTGGTTCTTCTTTCACCAGGAAGGGCGAGGCCAGACCGAGGTTGGCTGTTAATACTCTGGGACTCCGGCTCTCTAGCGTTCTCTCCTGCTGGTTCTCTAGCTCACACTTCCACTCCAGCCAGACCAGCCTGTTCGTTGTCCCTGGAACACGCTGTGTCCAGGCTCAACTTTCATCTGGAATGCCTTCTTTTTCCTTGTGCTCAGGGCTGGCACCAGAGGTGTGCATTAGGACCCGACTTCTCCTTGCCCACCCAAATCTGCCAATTTTACTCCTCCTCTCCTTGTTCACCGCCACCCCTAGCCTTGACCCTCATCCCATGGCAGTGCAATCCCAGCCAACCTTCCGCTATGTCCGAGAGGCAGGCGATGCTGAGTATCAGGAAATCAGAAATGCTCATCCCTTGGATTTGGGTCGTCCATACTGTGGCTCCACGTCAAGAATTCTGCTTGGTTTGGGCAATGCTAAACTTACTCGGCATTCCGAGCCTTTATCGTATGTTGTTCGGAGGAGCAAAGGCGGCACCCGGGCATCCTGGGAGGCTGGGGAACCAAACACTGGCTAAGCATCACCCACTAAGAGAATGTGAATGGAATGTTGATGGTACAGTCCTGGAAATGTGTGTGTGTGTGTGTGTGTGTGTGTGTGTGTGAAATGCACAGCTGAGTACCTAGTATGTTCCAGACACTCACAACTCTGAGTAGCTATTGTTATGTTCGGATTACAGAGAAGGAAACTGCGAGGCTCAGAGAGATTAAATAATTTGCTTGTGCTGAAAATACTAGTCTCTTTCTGCTGCCTCCTGCCTCCCACCCTGTTGCTTGTTTCTGCCTATAGAGCGATGAAGGATGGGGGCCCTCAGAGGTGCCCGGCCCAGACCCTGCTGGGGCCCAGGTAGGTGATAGATTGTGCTGGTTTTGCTCTCGGGTGTGTGTGGATGTGTAGAGTTGGGAGCTCCCTTGCTATCCTGCCGTTCAGCTCAGTTCCTAACAGACACAAGGTTGGAAAGTCTGCTGCATAAAGTCCTGCAAAAAGCTGTCAATTATTCACCCAAAGGCAGAGTACTCAGATGGAAAGGGAACTGTCCCACCTCTGCCACTGACAAACCAGGGACTTGGACAAGCCTTCTCTAGTGCTCGTGTCCTCACTGGAAAAGTGAGAAGGTGGACAAGGTGACCTCTGTGGTCCTGACGCTAAAGCTTTACAGAAAAAAGTATTTTCTGAGCTCTGGTCATTAAAAAAAAAAAAAACCTAGAGTAACTCTATAAGCTGGAATCACGGAACCAGAGGCATGTAAGGCCCCCTAACTTGGGACTTGGAGGCATGTACTTAGACAAGAAGTGACTTAGAAAGTGGACACTTGGGCCGAGAACTTCAAGGTCCAATATCCTTAATGCAGATGAGGCACAAGGCCCAGAAAGAGGGAGGTTCTTGCTCAAGGTCACACAAGAGCAGTTGCGGGGGTGGGTGGGGGGGGGGGAGAACTCCCACCCTCCCCCAGGGAGAGGCCCGCTGGAACATAAGCAAAGAGTGGGGGAAGAAATTCCAGTTGCTAGGAGGCAAAGCTGATGGATAAAGAAACGTGGGGGACAGATTGTGTTTGGGATCTGGGTAGCATTAGGACCTGTTGCCATGGGAACGAGAAAGCGCCATAGGTTAAGTACAGAAGGGAGAGCTGGGTGCAAGGGTGGAGTGGGCTGCCTGTAGCTGTCTGCTCCCCTGTGGGAGACCACAAAAAGGCCGCGGTGGCTTCCACATCCAGTGAAAAACTGGTTGAGAGGTACAGCAGGTTACAGTGATTTGGGGCTCACCCATCTGCTTTGCTAGAAGCCTGTTTCCACCTTGAAGAGCATCCTGTTGACTTGTGGTTTGGGGGAAATCATCAGCATTTAAAACCTTACCCTGGGTCAGGCCACTTCCAGGGCCTGTCAGGGAGAAATCCCAAGGATTGAGTCGATGTTTTTCCCACTCTTGGAAAATGCCCAGGAGAGATGCTCCGAGCATGGTCTCATCCCACGTGAGGAGTTTGACAGCAGGCACTGCGGTCTCAGCAAAGATGCGATAGACAGGCCTTGATTTTTCAGTGTCTGGAGCAGGGAGGCAGTTAGGAAAAACCCCAATAAAATACTCTTAAGTTCAGCTGGCGGAGGCTTCAGCTTCCAGAGTTCTAAAATCAGTGGCAGAAAGGGAAAAATCTAAATTGTACTAAGAGTTAAAAGACAAAACCAAAGGAGACAAGTCCCCGAGTGCTCCAAAAAAGCATTCTCTTTAAAGGGTTAAATCTGTTTTTAAGTCTTGAAAAAAAGCACCTTGGAGAACAAAACCTTCAGCATAAAAGCGGCTGTTTCTAGGTATTAACAGGGCAAGTCAGAGTCTCGTGTTCATCAAGGGCCAAGTCTTTTATTCCTCCACATCCAGGTACAGCCACTCTGCTCCAAGAGCAAACTCTGTTATACCCAGCCTCTGCTGGAGACACCAGTTGTGGCTCATTCTAGGTCTGTACAAGACGCCCAAGTGTCAACAGTGCCCACGCCAGCAGTTAAATGGCAGACGGTGGAAATGTCTAGTAGATATGCTAATTTTCTTCGGTGTGAAGACGATGTTGAGGTTATGTGGGAGAATGTCCTTACTCTCAGGAGACGCATGCTGAAGTATTTAGAGGTGGTGAGGGCACCTCACCACTACATGTTTGGCCCCCAAGAACAAAGTATATGTAAGCCAGCCTGGCAAAATGTTGATCGGTGAATACGGGTGAGGAGAGCATTCAAAACGTGCACTATTTCAGTTTTGTAGAGTTGGGAAGTTTAGACTGAAAAGCGGGCAACTTTTTCAAGAACTTGGAATTTACAGTCTGGTGGTAGCAGTAAAACATGTGGCGACTAACAGGCTCACAGCTCTTCCTGGGTGCAGACCCTTCCCAAATCAAGATGCCGTCACTTACCAACTTCTTTCTCAAAGCTATTATTTATTCTGTACAAGGTTCCACTGTACATCAGACATTCTTCTACTCTTGCTTACACAGTAAACAAGTGCACACCAGCCCTTTGGCTCAGGTTCACAGGGCTTCCCTGGGGAAGGGGGTCAGGCCAGTTAAACTTGGGGCGTCTCTCTCTGATGCCTCCTGGGAGCATTGGAAAGCTTCAGGCTCCAAGGGGCACAAGCTGGGCCCACCTGCGTGGATGCACAGAGCTCCGTGCCTTGGTGCCGGACGGCTTACTCTCTGGGACAGCACCGAGTTTTGTCCAGAACTACTCAGGGCAAAATCACGCCCGTGGGAAAAGAATCATACGGCTGAGGCAAGATGTCCCCAGACACCCAGGCTCCAGCTCCTGGGGTGGGACTGACGACCGATGCCAAGAGGGGCTGAGGGGTGGCATGGGCATCCCTGAGAAACTCGGTCCAAAGGGCCTATGTCTAGGAGGCTCTGAGACGGGGTGGGGGCATGAAGGTCAGGAAGAAGAAGCACATTAAGAGGGAATAAATTAAAGGTGAGAGAAGTTCTAGGGATAAGGGGCTTGTGCTATCCTTCAAACAGCTGGGGAGTAGACCAGGGGTGGCTTAGAGGAAGTGGGCAGGAAAAACTTGATACACTACCGTAAGAAATCTCCTTCCACCTACTCTCCTCTTCACCTCACTGCAATGTAAAACAAGCCAGGGGCTACGGGCACGACCCCCATCTCCCCCAGCGGGTTTGAACACGGCACTGGGGAAAAGGGAAGAGGCTGAGGGATATTTCAGGGAGGGGCAGTTACCCCCTGGTCCCCAAATGCTATAAGGCACAATTCTTGGAGGCAACTAGATTCCATCCAAAACATTAAAACAAAAACAAAAACAAAAACTTGTTAGATCCCGGGTCTACTGTGGCTGTACTTAGGGCCTGGCCGACGCCCACCTAGCACCACTGGGGGCTAGCATTAGAAAAGCTGTATTTGAAGAACTAAAAAAAAAAAAAAAAAAAAAAAAAATGACCAGCATAACATCCCAGCTGTCAAGAAGTGTGAAGGAGAGCATCTCCAGTCTGAAAGCTTTAGTTATTGTAATTAAAAAAAAAAAAAAAAAAGTTGGGCTTTTAAAAACCAAAATCAGCTTTTTTAAAAGTCATCCCCTTGTCTGTCTCCCTGGAGATAGCAGCGTTAAGAGGGCTCTTGGCTCATGGGTGTTTTTCTTGCTTCTGGACTGGTGAGCAGGGTCCAGGCGAAGACAGGTGCCAGGCTCCGACGCCGGGGCTCCCAGGCGGCGATCCTCCCAGCAGGCTCCAGAGGGCGCTATCTTCTCGGGAGGAATGGGGGCTGGAAGGGCACCAAGAGGACGAGATCTTCTCCCCACAGACCGCTGTTGTTTATTACACACAGGAAAAAACCACAAGCTTAAAAACGCAAACAAGAGAAGCCGAGGGGACACTGTGCTGGCTCCGGGCTCTGTGTCCTGTCGATCTTCGTGCCGCGTATGGCTCAGGGGCTCCTGGCTCCGCGCTCCAGACCCTGACCAGGCTGCAGCAACTCCTGCTCGGCAGCTTTAGTTTACTTTATTTTTCTCTTATTTGTCAGGATTTTTTTTTTTTTGTCTTTAAAAAAAAAAAAAAAACTTAGGGTGTGGGGCCACCACAGGAAAGGGAGACAGGGATGTAGCTCCTTGCTGCTACATGCGGGAGGGTGGACTGGCCAATTCGTAGAAGAGCAAATAGGCGTCGCTGGTGCGCACTTGGCTGGAAGACATGGGTGTGACGCTGTGGAGAGAGCAGGGAAAAGTCAGGGCCCTGGTGAGTGGGCCACCGGACACAAACTGAGTGGCTGAGGGAGTCGTGAGGGCCCGCTGCTTCTCTCCCTACTGTGCCCCCAAAGCCAACCTCTCTCGTCTTCTAGAAATTCTGCAAATGCGCAGCGGACTCGTATATATCACACGGCCTTTTGGTTCTGACCTTTTGCAGTCAAGTGGAAGCCACACAGATGGGTGAGGTACAGGTGTCTGACAGCCAGGAACCCTGAGACCTCTGTCTCACCTGGAGTCATTGAAAGTGTGCCATTCGCCCGTCACTGGACTCCGGCAATAGGCTGTATAATGGCCGCCCATGGTGGTTCCAGAGTGATTGGACACAGCGTACAGGTTGTAAACAGCGTGGTCTGAGGAGGAAATACGAGGTTTCAGGCCCCCAGGGCATTTCTCTCCCACCTGGCCTGGCCTCTATTCCTGATTTTCAAAACTCACTCTTCAGCAGCTTCCTTCTACCTCTTGGCCTCGCATCTGGATTTTAGGCACCTGTACCTTGTTTCCGCCCTTCCAGCTCAGAATACTCACTGGTGTTTTCTGAGGCAAATTCTCTCAAGTCCAGGTCTCTTAGTGGGAAATTCACAAATGTTGTGAGCTTGCTGGTTCGTATCCTGGATTCTGAGAACCGCTTCAGATCTGGTGTTGATGTGAGTCAAGGACAGACAGGGTGGCAAGAGTAGTCACAGTAAAGGAGACTGGGTCCTAAGAGGGCGATGCGCTTCTCAGAAGCATTAGAGCAAACAGGGAAAGGAAAGTCTACCAAGTTTCCTTTTTTCCTACTCTGTTCGCCCTCACTTAGGCCCCCAGTCACTCTTTGAAGGCAAGGCCCTGCCAAGGGGGATGTTTAAGGATACGGAGCACCAAGATCTTTGGGAACCTCTGGATGGAGAACTTCTTTATACATCGTTTTCTGGCTCGGCAGTGACAGCATGTCTGAAAGACACGACAAACAGAGCTACAGAGGACTTGGGAGAGAAGTTAACAGGCCGCGTCCCGCAACTCCTGGGCTCGATCTGCCGGTGACAGGTCTTTCCCAGAGAGGTCTCTTGTATGCGTGCTCTTGCTCTCGTGGAAGGGGGACTTACTGGCTTTTCATCGCCATCAAGCACATCCTCTTTGGTGAAGAGCCTCATGCAGTCCATTAAAGTTACCTCAGGATAACCTCGCTGGGAGAGACAAAAAGTCACAGGTCGATGACGTGAAAAGATAAGAGTGGGAGTTTCCAATGTGGGGCAACAGGGGCACATACCTTAGCGATGGGCAGGGAGAGGTCCCAGAAGGGATCAAAGACTGTAGAGCAGTAACCACAGTCAGTGCACGTCAGGGAGCTCTTTAGCTGCCCAACAAAAAGATCTGCAGAAGAGATGGGACAGTGAAGCTTAAACCCGGAGAAGGAGCACACGTCTTCTCTGGGCTGCGTCCCTTCTCAGCGCTCCTGACTCTGTCTGTGGGCCACTGGGCAGAAAGAGGGTTCCCTGGGAGGGTGATTCTTAGGGCTTTTCATGCTCATTCTCTACTCAGGCAAAAGCAGTTGAGGGGGAGAGCAGGCATTCCTCCCATTCACGCACTTACCCCCAATCCGACTGTCTTCCCGTTCTAGATACTTCCTCCACATCTGTCGCCCTTTCTCATCATCACTAGGAACCAGAGAGAGGGAGACAACTGGGTCAGAGCTCACGAGAAGTTTAAGGATCCATCGATCTAAATCCTTAATATTAAGAATTCTCTCCAAATTATTAACCCCAAAGTAGTCAGCAAAAGATCACAAGTTCACGAAGGGTTTCTTTCCTATGGCCTTCTCCTCTTACTTACGGAAGATGATCGAGGTTCTCAGGGTTGGACTTAGGCCTCACTGTTACCCGGTTCACCTCGTTGTGGAGCCCATCCAGAAGAAAGCGCAGAAACTCCTGAGCATCTTGCTGACTGAGTCCAAAGAAAAGAGAGTGAGCAACACCTCTCGTTCTAAGAACCGACCTGCTGTGGCCGACTCCCACCCCGGAGAGGACATGTCTGCAAGGCTCTTACTTATAGCCAACGAAGCGCGGGGCGTATCTCTGGATCTGCGTCTTGAACTCAGATGGGCTCACCACATCATTGGGGGATGAAGTCCATATGGTCTGGATTAGTTTTGCAAACTCTACAGGAAGGAGAGGGTAGAGAGGGGGCACGGAGGGCAGGTGAGACATTTTCTGGAAGAAACTCCAACTAGAATCCCACCAAAAAGCAGCTAAAGGAAGAAAAACAGGACGGATACTTAGAAAACACATCTACTGGAGTATGGTAGTGGAACGGAGAAAGTGTCCGCGGATGGGCTCCTCACCTTCCATGAGGGCTGTGTGGACACTGCTGCCGTGGCTGAGATCCCGCATGTAGAGCCTCTGGAGGCAGTAATCCCTCAGCTCCCGGGTGTTGCTCAGACACTGCAGAATGGAGTTCATGAAGCACTGCAAGAGATCATCAGACCATCAGCGGAGAGAGGCCCCTGTCATGCGTGTCTACTCACGCAGTAGCAAAGGCCCTCTGGTTCATCTACTCCAGAAGCGAACCCTCCCACAGCCTCAAGTTCCTCTTTTCGCAAGTGAAAGGGGTGCAGTGAGGCAGATTCCCACTGCTGGCAGAGGTGGCGTAACTGGTTATTTACCGTAGAGACGTACAAACGGGTGTGGGTGAGCTGGGCAGAAGTGGGTGGGAAGTGATGGATGTCCTTCAGGAGAAGGATCCAGGAATGTAGCTGACAGTGAAGAGGGCAACTCCCCTTTAGCAGTGCTTCCTGCTCGGGGCGAAGAGTGAGGCAAAGCCCTGGCCACAAGGGCACATTTCAACGGGCCTAGAGGATGGGGAGTCAGCAGGAGCTGGGAGGGAACTCTGGTTAGGTGGTCCCAGGTGGGACAGGAGGGGGTGGCCTCAGGAAAGAAGTGGGCTGGGAAGAGCTCACCGTGTTCCCAAGGTTTCGAAGACCAGCCAGACCCTGGGCGCTCTTAGAATTCTGTAAGCAAAGAACACATGGCGTATGAGACTGAAGGCAGAGAGGTTGGGCCTGGGGTAGGCTCTCCTGGGCACTTTTCTGCCAGTCGGAGCCATGAGCATCAGGCACACACATTATTGTCTCTTCAACTTTAGACTATGTACGTGGTAAGAAAGAGGGTTGAAGGATGCCTGTCATTTTCAACAAACAGCAAAAATATTCTTCAGGGCTTTCTTTTGTTGAGATGTGTCTCCCCCCCCCCCCCCCCCCATCTCTATATTACTCTTCATTCTCTGCCACACTGGAGGCTGGAGATTAGAATGAGAGACTAGGAACTTGTGTATTTCATTCTGGCTACAAGGAACTCCAGGTCCCAAATCCAGGCATTATCTCCAATGACCCACTTTTCTGCCCGTAGATGTCCAAAACATGAAGCAGCTGTCATAACAGGCACTTCAAGGAGGTCTTGAAATGCTCAATGACAAAACATCTGAAGCGAGTCGGATCTTCAGCTGGGGAAAACCGAAGTTGGCCTGCCATCCTCAATTGCCGGGAGACAGGTGGGATTCCTTCCAGCTGAGCTCAGCTCCTAAAGGCTGATTACAGCCTGGGAGAGTCCTCCCTGCCTGGCTCAGGTTTCAGCATCCTGACTGGTCACTGGCTGGGAACACTTCTGATGGCAGACTGTGGCCACACAGAGGTAAGCACCTGGCTGAAGGTGCCACTCTGGTTCTTGTCCTTGTTGTGGAGGCCGGTGAGGGGGTTGGAGCGAGGCAGCTGCTAGGCCGAGGACTGTGAGTATTGTTTGTCCAGCTCTCTTGGCTAATTCCGGCCCTACCTCTAAGGAGTCAGAAAACATTTGGGCTCAAAGGGTTAAAGACACAGTGCGCAGATGAGCCTGCCACCCCCTCTCTCCGGGAGGGGACGCGGGAGCCGGCAACTCTGGAGCAACACTGACTGGGGCATGCGTGGGGCCAGCTCAACCCTGATCAGAACAGGAGCCTGAAATAACTCAGCTAAAATTACTCATGCTGTGTGCTGACAGCCTCTGAGGCTGTCAGCAGCTCAAAGCCCATGAGGTTGTCAGCTCAAGGGGGTGGGGAGAGGCAGGCTGAAGGAGGGCTTTTCTCAGGAACTGCCCTGCTGATCCCACAAGGAAGTGGATCCCTCCTTCCTAGTTACCAGGTCTAACACTAACAGGGAAGGAAATATACTCAGAAGAGAGACCTGGTTTCCACCTGCAGTTAGAGAGGAAAGCTTATTGGCAGCAGGTGGGCAGAAGCATCCTCAGCCAGCACTGGAAGTATATGGCCCCAAACACAAATTTAAATCTTACCTGACAGTCTAAACCCTGATGTTCCAGTATGAGGGCCACAACAGAGATAATTCCCCGGACAAAGACCTTATCAGCATTTTCAGGGAAGCCCGGAGAAGGACTCCCCACTGCCCATTTGGAACTAAACGTTAAAGCCCGTCCACAAAAGGATACCCACTCTTCCCTCCCCCAACAGCCACTCTTACTCCTATTTTTGGCAGCGCTTTGTTAGTTCTTACCCCCTGTGCCTCAGACGACACCTGTTTAAAGGAGCTGTAGAAGCAAAACATTCTACCACTGGTGATCATGTCAAGGTCCATCAAGGTGGGCCCTCAGCGGAGACAGTAGTCACTCAGTACTAATGGGGGAGGGGCAATGGAAAACTGGAGGCACTTCTGTGGCCTTGACACTTTTAACTCTGACCCAGCAAAGGGAGGGTCAAGAACACATCATCACCTGTGGTTACGGTTCTTGATCTAACCCTACCAATGGCCTAGCCGGTGCAGACATGGGGAAGGCTCCTTTAAGGTTTCGTTAGACCCTCTGTTAGTTTTCCTTTTCGTAGGGGGTGGGGGGTGGGTCGTGCCTCTGTCTGAAATTTCCTGAGTGCAAAACTACTTGCCAATTTCTAAGCGCTCTGTGTAGAAGGCCGTTGGATAACAGGAGTCTGGGGGTGGGAGTGGAGGGGAGAGCAGGGCTGTTCTGTGCCCAGCCAGATATTCTTCTGCCATGAATAGGAAATCAGGAGCTCCGGGGAAAGTCAGCACTTTCCATTCCAGAGAGAACAAAATGTCCTAGGAGTGACCTTTCTTATGGGGAAAACAATCCTACCTCAGGGCTGACAGGGAGAGGCTGGACCGGGAGACCCCCCACCCAGCGAGAGCCTCTCACCCAGCGGGAGACAAGGAAAGGATTCCAGCTGCTAATGTGGAGCTCATATGCCAAGACCTGAGAAAGTCTGGATCAAGAACTTCCTCGAAATGAGCCATCAGCCAACCTAAGCTTGACTTAGTAGCAACCGCAGTTCTGAAAAGTAGACGCCACCTCCGCAGTTAGTAAACAGGCAGCATTCACCTTCCGCGAAGGGGCAGGGGGCTCAGCGAGAGCCCGCTCTGGGTTAATGGGGCAGAAACATCTGGGGATACAGAAGCACAGGCTTATGGGTCACATAAGCAAGGCTGATGGAGGTTTGTGTCTTCACACTCAAGACCCCGCTAAAGGGCTTTCCTGCTTACTTCACCTGTGCCACGAGTGTCAGCCATGAGTCCTGGCTGAGGCCAAGGAGCCTGGTGTGGCCCTGGCACGGGGCAGGGCACGCACTGCCAACTCGTGGAGCTGGTGCCTGTTACGTAAGATCTGTCAAGCTCTGGCCCCTTCTCCCTTCCCCAAGGGGGCAGTGCCCAGCTTCTAGCCCCAGCATTACCCGGGGGCGGGTGGTGGCTACTTCATCTGAGGGACCCAGTGCCCACTGAGCAGAACTGGGGACGGCCGAGAAGAAAAGGGAAGTTGCCCTCTTTCACCTGTCTGCGACTCCTCTGCCCTTCGCGGGGGTCAAAGGACCCCCGTTACCAACCCTTTGGGAGAGCGCCCTTTGGGATCAGTGAGGGGGAGGCGGCTCCTTTCCCACCAGCCTTTCTTGCCGGGTTTTGGTCTTGGAGGAGTCACACGCGCAGAGTCCAGCGTGCCGCCGGTTCCCTCACACAGCGAGAGCCAGTCAAGGTTACGCTTTCCCGCACCTGTCCTGAGAGGTGCCAGGAATTAAGAGCCCAGGGGCCACCTGGTGCCGGGGTCTCCAAGAGGGAGGGGAGGAGGGGGGCTCGGCCTGGGACCTCAACAAGGGGAGGGGGCCGCGAGTAAGCCTGAGATCACCTGGGGAGGGGGCATTCCTTGCCGGGAGAAACTGGGAAAGGAGGGGCGGGGGCTGGGAAGAATCGGTCCCCCAGGCCGGGGGCGCGCGCGGCAGATGGGGGCGGGGGTGGGTGGGCGTCCCGGGGAGGAGGCGGAACCCTAGGCCCTCGGCGTGGGGGTCCCGGAAAGGGGGCCCCGCGTACCTTGGCTTTGTTGAGCAGGAGCCCCACGAAGGTGGAGAGCAGCAGGGAGGGGGAGAGCGGGGAGCGCGGCCGCAGCTCCTTGGCGAGGGCGGGAAAGGGGGCGGCGGGGGGATCCTCGGGCAGGGTCACCGTGTACGAGGTGCGCATGCTGGGGGGCAGGCGGCGGGCTCGGCCCCACGCCTAACGTTGGCAAAGGGGGCGCGGGGGAGGACCGCGCGGTGCCGCGGCCCGGACGCCAAGGCCGGCGAGGCCGCCACAGGACACCGTCTGCGGCGCCCGGCGGTAACCGCTCCGGCCGGCCGACCGCGCGCTCCTTCGCCTCAACCTCCCCGGCGCTCGCCGCCAACCGCCCCGACACCCGGCTCTCTCGCGCTCCGGCAGACTGGCGGCCCCGCCGGCGCCTCGGGCCCCACGACGTCAGCGCCGGGGGCGGGGCCGGGGCTCCAGCCCCGCCCCCGGCGCCGGCACGCGGCCCCCAGCGCGGCCCCGGCCCCGCTCGCCCCCGCGCCTCCCGCGGCTCGGCCCCCGGCCCGGACCGCCCCCAGCCCGCCGACCCCACGGGCCGCCCAGAACCCCGGTCCCGGGGAAGGGCTGAACGGGCTCCCGCGCCGGCCTCGGGGTCGGGGCTCTGGAGGACACGACCCCACAGGACCGTGTCAGCCCGGTGAGCTTCCCCCCCAAGGCGGTTCACAGTTCCTGACTTCTGGGGGCCGCGGAGCCTTTGGCGAACCCCGTGAAAGCGCCGTTCTCTCCTGGGGGCGGGGGGATGCACTTATGCACAAACTTTTGCAAGGCGTTCGGGGCTGGGGGTACTCAGGCCTTTGTGGAGCCCAACACCCATACAAACCGCGAGGGTCGAAGGGCTCCCGGTTAGGAGGATGGATTTCCGCCGCGTCGGCGCTGAACTTTTTTACCCCCCAACCCCGCCCCAGTCCCACCTGGCCCATTATCAAGCGAGGCACTGCTCCTATTTTATAAAGTGCAATAGGTCACTGTCCCATTTGGCCCCAGGGAAGAACATTTTCTGGCTTCTTCTGTCCAGTTACCCAACTGCATCTCTCACCAAATCTCAAATTTTGATTTGTTTTGGGAGGTGGGAAGAAAGAACCACCACGTTGAGGAAGCAGGTGCTCAGCCCGGGTGGGTGGGGTGGTGAGTGTACTGCTCTGACCCTAAGGGCGCCAAGGCTTGAAGAGCAGAGGCCTCTGCGTTTTATTTCGATGCTCCACCCCCCACCTCCCCACCTATCAGGGACCCACACGGAATCTGCCTAGAGAAAGTATCTTGTTTGGAGCCTGCTGGCTATTTTTAGCCAGTATTTTTAGCGTTTAAAAATACTCCGAGAAGCAGCAGTGTGTGCTGTTACTCATCTGTGGCCTCCTTCTGTGCCTCTTGGCGTGCTCGTCCCCACATGTACACGCGCACCGCACACACGACCACAGCCACATGGGGAATGTGCCCGGGACACATGTATGGAGTGGGCATGAGGCAGGAGCCACAGGGCATTTCACCTGATGGTGAGTGAGGGCACCAGCGTTAAGGGTGGTGAGCTCCACAGCCACTGTTTTCACTCGGTGACCAACACTGGACACACTGCCATGGCCTTTTCCTCCATGCTTCCCTCTTTCTAGGTGCACTCTTTCCAGCAAGTCCCACACAGTCTGCAACAATTCTTGCATTGGATCACAGCACGCTTCTGCCCCCGAACACCTAGAGCACCGGACTCTTGTTGCCTCCAGTCCAGAAGCTGAGCCAGCTCTGCGAGGCTGTCGGTCCACAGGCTCCTTCCAGCATCACCACCCTCCCTCTTCTCTGATCCCTGCTGCTAACCAACCTGCTCTTAGTTCTCTGCTTCGGCACTTGCCTTCTCTCACTTCAAGAGCAAAACTGCCACGGATTAAGTACTTATTAAATGCCAGGCACTGGCTAAGTGCTTTATATATGTTATCCTAGTTAACTTACATAATTAACACAACGCCGTAGGAACTATTACCTCTATTTTCTGGATGAAGGGCCTTAAGTCCTGAGAGGTCAAATGACGTGCCAGAACCACAAAGCTAATAAATGACAGTGTGGGGCTTTGAACCCCAGCCTGCCTTACGGCAAAACCCATGCTTTTAACAACTACCAGGAGACTCTGGAATGTCCTTCCTGCTCTCTGCCAATTACCTGCTTGTAAATTCTGCTCAAAACTTGTGTTTTCCACCAAGCCCTCTCCAAAGAGTTCCACCCAGCTCAGAACGCCCCATTACTGCATACCCTCTGTCTATTGGTGTTTGGTTTACATAGTACTAATTTATCTTAATATGTTTATCTTTGATTTATAAGTGTCTCCAAAGCTTCTGTAAATGGTCTTCGAGTGTGTGTTGATTGTGCCATCACAATGAAACTCCCTCAGGGGCAGGACTGTGGGTGCTCTTAGTGGGTGCTTAATAAATGGTGTTGATCTCATCTGTAAAGTGGGGGCCAGGATTCTTGGGTATCCTGGAAGTCCCACTGAGCCTCACAGGGTGGGGTGAGTCTGGATTTGCATGTTGAATAAGCATGCTGTGGTAAGTGCTGTCTAACAGGTGCTTACCCACGGGAACATTTGGCTTCTCGCCCCATGACTTAGTCCAGTGATGTGCAGTGATGTGAGTACTACCCCCCCCCCCCACCCCGGGATTCTGTTAGCACATTTTCTCCCTCTTTCCTGGGATGTAGAAGGTTAAGGGCCCAGAAGGGGAAAGCTACCTGGATGGGAGCTCTTTGAGAAGCCTGGGGTGAGGGGAAAGAATTCACACAGGGTCCGGTCTTGTCAGGCAGGTCTGACTGCTGGACACAACCAGCAAAGAACTGTGGCTCATTTCTCAACTGGCCAACCCCCCCATGACATGCTTTCTCCTCAGTGCCATTTCTTGAAGTGGGATGGGCAATCTGGGATCTGAATCTGGCTCTGGCTGCATTACTCTCTGCCTCCTGAACGGGGCTCATTCCGGCAGCTCGAGACTGCCATTTCTCAGAAGCCTGTGCTTGGCCTGTCTTCCCTGTAGGTTAAGAAATTTTCTTCACCTCAAATCTTTTTTGGCATGGATGGAGTATAAATAAATTAGAGTCAGGGTTACCTCTGTGAGGGCAGGACTGAGAGTATCCTGCTTCCTCAGATCTTAGGGGCAGCTTGGTTCAGGGTTTGGAAACACTGAAGCAGGCCTGCTCCCCGCAAAGCAAGCACCTTTTATTACTGTCACAAATGGAGAGACTGGTGGCCTGACTGATTGAACCGGTAGGGGCTCAGAGTCCTTCATGGGGGTTGGACTTTCAGCCCACAAATGCCCCTGGGGAAGGAGGGCGCTCTGCTTGCCTGAATCACTCAGACCCCAGGAGGCCAAAAGCTCTGTACTCCTTTGAGCCCCTGGGCAATCTGGCCTGAACCAGCTGGATTCCAGAGGCCCACACATTTCCCTCTCTTGCTTAGATTTCTGTGTGGGTGCCAGTTTTACATATCCATTGAGGTGACAGGGTGCAGGGGGCCACGTGTGCAGCTCTGGGCCCTGAACATGATGTTCATTTCTGTAGCTGATGGTCAATGGAGCGGCTCCCCCATGGGCACGGAACATTTTGCCAGGCTTGGATTAACTTCTACATTGCTGAGCCCCACCCCAGCACCACATGAACTCATGAAGGCGTCCTGGAGTGGGGGTGGAGGAGGAGGCGGGGAGGATGATGCTGGGCCCTGATTGAGAAATTGAACCTGGGTAAGGCAGCACTGGGGCCACCAGCCAGCTGACAGTCCGTAGCCAGTGTTCCAGGGATGGAGATGGTCAGTACCTTGCTGACTCTAAACGCAAACCCCAAACCGACTCTCTTTTCTTTCTCAGCACTTAGCACTGGTCCTGGCCAAGGGATCCTCCTGCTTAAGGTCTCCTCTGAGTGACCTTCCCATGCTGTCAACACAGATTCAAGCCCTTAGGAAGTTCAGCTTCCTCAGGGTGGCTGAGTGGGTGAGGGCAGCTCCAGGGTCTTGGGCTGCTAAGCTGGACAAACGAGACAGTGAGGATGCAGTTCAGCGTGGCTGAGTAAACAGAGGGAGAAGGCAGGGGAGGAGAGAGGAAGGTCACACTTTTCCGCTTCTCATCCAGGACTTCTAGGGCAGTCCCTGCTGTCTTCAACTTGTTCTCTTTGGAGTAACCCCTGCTCACTGCATGGCAGCAGTCAAGTTCAAAGTCCCACCCAAGAGAAAAATCACATGACCTCTGCTTATATAATCTCTCTGTCACTGAACAGCTGGGAACCCAAGTCTTTGGGAGATGAGTCAGCAGCCCCGGTGACAAAGAGGACCCAGGTAGTCTAGGTTCCTGGACCTTTTGCTCCTAGCAACAGGTTTCAGAGCAGAGGGCAAGGGTCTGGAAGAGGCTGCATGGGGAGAATAGGTGGGGCAGGCTCTGAGCCTCACTCCCTGGCTCTGTATCTGAGCGGCAGGTACTTGGCACGATGACTGCGCTCTGGAGGGCCCTGGGCCAACCGTAGTTTTCTTAGAGGAGAGGGTGGCCTGGGCAGGGCGGGGTGAAGGCAGGGCTGAGGCTGGCAGGCAGAATGCCAGGGAGCAGTTGGAGGGGTGGGGCGGGGGAGGATTAGGATGGATTGTAGGGGTTAAAGCGCAGCCCTGGCAGGGCTCAGTGGGAACAGCTTGTCCTTCCATAGGCCCAGGGAACAGGAGAGGTGGGGCGGAGGGGGCTATAACTGGTTGGGTGCTTGGGCTCCTGGCTTTCTGCAGGGCCAACCCACCTGGCCTGGCTTGGAGTCCCCACAGGCAATGGGTGGGGGTGGTAGTGAGAGCTTTTTTTTTTTTTTCTTTTTGCCAGTTTTGAGCTATCATGTCCCTCCCCTCCAATCTGTCTGCATTTTAAACAGAAGGTGGAGCCTGGGGCAGCCCTTGTTATCCTAGGCTGAGGTGCACCCTGGCGGACTGGTGTTTTGTTGGTGCTTATGCAAGCACGGTGGGGGGGGGGGGGGGCGTTCAGGATTCATGTATCCCTTCCACCAGTCCCTTACTTGTGCTCAGCTGAGTCTGTGAAATTCTAAGTTCATGTTGGCTGTTACTATTAATGAGGGAAATGAGTCTGGTTAGAACTCTTCTACACCCTGGTGGGGGGCCTGCTTTTGACCTCCCTTTATGAATATCAGCTAGTTCAAGTCAGCTACCCTGAGAGCCCCTCGGGGTCAGGCCTGCCCCAGGGGACCCCAGAGGAGTCCCATCACACTGGGCCCTGCCACTTCCTCACCTTTGTTCCTCCCAGGGGTGGTCCCCTCCCGCCCCATTCTACTCAGCTGTCAAGTGCCCCTGTCCTATCATGCTCTTCCATAGCATTTTATAGGTTGCAGATTCCTTCGCATCCACTGTTTGCTCTGAGCCTCACGCCCGCCCCGTGAGGTGGGCAGGGCAGGCATGACCAATCCCTTTTATGGATGAGGAAACAGCTCAGATGAGAGGTGTCTAAGGTTAAAGAAGCAAACTGTTCTTTCCAGCCTCAGACGACCCCTCCCTTTCCCACCGTCTATGACACCTAACAACACCTGGGGCTGCCTCCTATCACAGCTGTTCTAAGAACTTATTTCCCCAAGTTGTGAATGCGCTGAGGGCAGGGACCATGGCTTGCATCTGTCTTGCCTCCCAAAGCACCTAGAAGGGTACAAGGAGGACTAACATTTATTGCGTGCCTACTCGGTGCCATGCAACCTTTGACTTCTCACAATGATCTATGAGGTGGGAACGACGAACACTCGTTTCATAGAGGTTCAGGTTCAGACATTAAGGAACTTCTCTAAGGTCGCACTGTCAGTAAGCTGAGCGCCATAAATGAACGAATGAGAAGTCGAGATCCCCACCTGGAGATCTGGAAAGACACTGCACCCGATTTTAGAAAGAAGTGGTCCAGGCCCCCTGAGCAGGGCTGTTCGCACCTCAGGAGATGGAGTCAGCAACAGGAAATGAGGCTGAGAGTGGCGAGGAGGGGGTGTGAGGCTAAACCGGAACTTACACCAATGACCCATTAGGAGCCTTTCCCGTTGGTAGTGTCTTCTTGAGTGTGAGCTGAGGGTGAGACACTAGCTCAATCGTAGGCTGTTACTGGCTACTTAAGGGTGCTGGGAATTGTTTCTGGACGGGAAGTGAGGGATGTTAGGGGGGCTGAGTTTGCCCCGGGGCGGTCTCAAAACTCCCTTCATCTGGCCCCGGAGGTGGAGGAGGGGCTGAGGTGTCCCCCTGTGGGAGAGGCGGAGGGCAGCAGACTCCTGGGGGGTTTGAGGTGTGCCGGTGTAGGAAGGAGGCAGAGTCCCAACAGAGTTTGACGCCCAGTAGAGGAGACCTGGCTGAGGGGGGTCTGCAGTGTAGTCTGTGGAGAGGAGGTTTGCAGACCTCAGGCTGCTGACAGATTACCCGGAGTGCTTGTAAAAAGGCCAGAGTCCCAGGCGTATCCCTAGGGAGTTTGATTCAGGGGCTCTGGGTGGGGCCCAGGCCCCTGAATTATTAAGCCCTGCAGGTGATTCTGGTGCAGGCGGTCTGCAGACCTTACTTGGAAGAGCACTGCATACCATAGAGAACCCTTCTCTTCTGAGCAAAGGGAGGAACCTCTCAGAGGCCTTTAGGGCCCAAGCCCCTCCATCGAGAGCTGCTTTCTGATTGCCCCTGAGATGAGCCACCCCAGACATGCCCAAGGAGTCATGCTCCAGTCCAGCCACACATCCCTCGGAGAGCTCGTATTTCTCCCAGGCCAGTGCTGTTGCCCCTCACTTCTCTTTCACACTAGCCCTCCAACATAGCCACTCCTGCCTTGTCAGGTTCTGAATGTGCCGGGAGGCACCAACTTTTGTGTCTCCCATGGCACTTCACAGACAGCCCATAAGGGCCAAGACTGTCTCATCAAAGTTGTCCTCTCAAGACCTTTAGTTATGACAGGCTTAACGGTCTATGATCCAAAGTTCTGCCCCTATTTTGCACCCCTGCTCCATTTGTCTGGACAAGCCCACTAAGCAGCATTTATTTCTTGCTGTGGCACAGCTATTATTTCCAAAAGGCACCTGTCCTAGAAGTAGGGGACTGGTACGTAAGGTGATGAAGGAAACCCAGTACCCAGCTCTCCTGACCATTTACTTGTCCATCTGTCTATCTGTCCGTCCGTCCGTTCATCCATCCATCCACCTACCCACCCACCCACCCACCCACCCAACCACCCAAACACCCATCCACACATCCAGCAGGTTAGCTGAGCTCTGTGCAGTGCTAGGCACTTGGGGAGAGATCTGGAGGTGGGATTTCTTTCTCATCCTCTGAGAGCTGGCCACTTTACGGGTACGCTAATAACTAAAGAAAAGGCAGAGAGGTGACCCAGAGAGGTGTGTTCAGGGATTAGATGCAAGCCAGCCCTCTTCCCTCATTCTAGCCTAGGCAGGACAGGAATATAGACGTATGGGATTGTCTCACGCCCTAGACAAAAATTTCTCCACCGTTTTCTCCCAAGATACAGGATGAGCACTGCCATCCAGACACCCTGGTCCTGAGTCAGGACCAGTGTCAATCAGAGGGGAGCCGCGCTCCCCCTGATGTCTTATGCCAACGTTAAGCCACGTCCCCAGGCTGAGCAAGAGGAGAGATGCAACCAGAGCAGGGAGGCCTCTCTTACCACAAGGAACACTGGCGGTTTGGGGGCCTCAGCACTCAGTCCAGGATGGTGCAGGGCCTGCAGGGGACACTGGCATGTTGGGTGGTGAGGTGGCGGGTGAGAATTGCAGTGTATGTGGGGGTAGCTGACCATTTCCGAGAGTACTGCTGGATCGTCGTTGAGTGCATGCGTCCTGCAATGGGTGTCCTAGGGAGAGTGGGAAAGTCCCTGAGCAAGGCACCGAGCTACAAGGGTACCAGACCTGCCGAGATGACGTCTCTGGCTTGGGCTGCAGGAGTAGCTGTCATGAGGTTTAGGAAGAAAACCTCTGCCTTCAATCATCAGTCAGATGGGGAGTCCTTCCCTTAATCTGGCTCTTCTACATCATTCGCTCCCTCCCCAGCCCACCGACGGGTCCCCACGGGGCAAACTCACCATGGTGTCTCGCCCTGGGGAGCTGGAGCGGCTGGACCCAGGAGCCTGGCCCTTACTCTTCTCCCACAGAGTGTAACGGCCAGTGGGTCGGTAGGTGGGGCTGAGGACTTCAGGGACTCGAGAGGAAGGGGCCTGGGTGGGCACCTGAGGGGCGCTGCCCTTTCGACCATAGTTCTCCAGGTAGTCTGTCAGGTACTCTGAGCGGCTGGCTGCCTGATAGAGCCCCTGCAGGGCGCACAGCTCCTTGCGCGTGCGGGCCAGCATGGGGCTGCGGCCCAGGTTCCCAGGGTCTATCCGATAGCTATCTGAGGTCCGGAGGCTGGAGAAATCCCGGGCCAGGTCTGATTGACTGCTGGACTTCTTCTGGGTCAAGGTTATACCCTGGTCCCGGGCAGTCCCGGGCAGGTAGCTGAGGGAGTTGTTGGTCACTCCATAAGGGAATCCACTGCCCCCGCTGAGTCCGCTCCCTGAAGGCCGCTCAGTGCCTCGAGTCTGGCTCTCTGCCCGCTTACCACCCCCGATGATGTCGGGTCTCAGCAGGGGGCGGCCCCTGTCATAGTCCAGGATGGAAGAGGGGCCGTAGGTACGGGGACGGGTGAGGAAGCTGGTTGGGGGGCCTGGCTTAAAGGCGAGCTTCTCCTTCTCCAGGAAGGAGGCAGCCAGGTTGGCCCCATAGGAAGAGGGAGTGTAGGTGCCATAGCCTGATTTGGCATAAGGGGCATCTGTGTAGCGGGCCGATTCTGTGTAGCGCTTCAGGGTGGAGGAGAGCTGGGACATCCTTCAGGGCGGCACTCAGTGGGGACTGGGAGCCTCATGGGCTGAAAGACAAGGAAAGCAGTTGTCAGAGGGCCCTGCCAGGTTTCAGGCTGCCCCGTACCTGCTCTTCATCCCCAGCTGGCCACAGCCAGAGACCACACTGTCCGTGTCCGCAAGAGGCTGGCCCGCTGTTAAGAAATACCCCCGTGTGTGTGCGTACACACACATGGGTGCGGGTTTGCGTACAGGTTTGCATGCCCCCATGTAGTCACGCCTGAGGGAGAGCACAGGACGCCAGCTGGCTTTGATAAACCGTACGGGGCCATCGATCTCAGCACGTCCTGGCCGCTCCGGGTGCTCCCTGGCAATGACCCAGACTTGAGAGTGGGGACTGCCCTGCCTCACAGGCCTCCAGTTGACTCACAGTATTCCAGCCCAGATCTCCTCTGCTTTCAGGGGGGTGCTATCGCCCTCAACCCCTGGATTGAAAATACGGGACATTTTAAGAATTAAGACTGCTTCCCTCCCTTTCTGCTTAAAGGAGGGGCAGGAATCTTTTTGGAATCCTACATTATCTGAGCTGGAGTGGCCCGAGGATCACTTGGTCAGATCCCTGGTGGGGAGAAGGAGGCTCATGAGAGGAAGTAATGGGGGCTAGGGAGGCAGTGGTGAGTGAGCATGTGGCAGAAAGGGGACTTGACCCCAGTCTCTAGATCCAATCCCACAGTTCTTCCCTGGACATGGTCACTTGCTGTGGTGGGGAATCCTCGTGTGGTGGAAACTGCCCTCTTCACGGATCTAACTCTTCTGTTCTAGGTGGAGTTAAGGTCCTGTGGCCTCCAGGGGTTCCTTTACCAACATCCAACCCAGCCGCCTCAAGGGTGATGACTTGTGCACAGGGGGCCCCCTAGAGGCTAAAATCCTTCACTACAGGCAGTGCTCTAGTGGCTGCGTGCCATTTTTTGCAGCTGGGGTGGGTCTGGCGAAGGCACCCAGAACTCTCTGAATTGAGGGGTTGTAAAACCAGGATAGGAATCCAGGCCTTTTGGGTTTCTAGGCCAGTGCTCTTCTTGCTGTACCTTGATTCACCACCGCCCCCCCACCCCATCAAGTTTAGGCTCACTTGGGGACCACCAGAGTCCCTTCATCACCCTAAGGGCACAGGCTTTATCTACAATGGAGCTGAGGGGCAAAGGTGCTTTGGAGAGGGGAACCAGTAAGGTCAGGCCCCTTTCCTTGAGGACTTCAGGGGCTCTTGTGGGGCTCCTGGGTTGGCGGCGGTGGGGGGCGGGGGTTGGCGCAGAGCCCTTCAGGAACCTCAGAGTAGTGGTGCAGGGCTGGTTTTGACTTGCCCAGTGACTGACTAGCTGGGTGATTTTGCACTATTCATTTAACTTGTCCGAGCCCCAATCTCCTCACCTGTACCGGGAGTATAATCATCATCATTATGCTTCCTATCTCACAGGGTTGTTGTGAGGAATAAATGAGATAATAACACGTGAAAGCCCTCGACTATGACAGTGGTTATTATCTCTTCCCCTGGCCCCTACCAGGCCCTGGGCTCCTCCTTCGTAGGCCTATAATAATGTCAGGGCCGGCCGTCTCCTGGCCTGGCCGGCCTCTGACCTCAGCCCTGGGCGCCAGGCTTCCTCTGCATCCCTCAGTGAGGTGTGCGGATGAGCAGGCAGCGGGCAGAATCTAGCCGTTCAGCAGACACCGGCTCGGGCAGCCCACAGCCTGCCTTAGGCTGGCAGCCCAGCCCATTTGGGCAGAGAGGAGCTGATGCCAAGCCCTAAATGCTGTTGGCTTGGCAGAGAGCCCTAGAAACTCAGTCCATGCAAGGCGTGGGATAGGTGCAGGGGTGGGAGATCAGCAGGTGGCAACCTCCGTATGGATCCCAGAACAGAACTTGTAGACCCTGCCAGAGATCTGCAGCAGTTTTCAGTCTGGGCTGGCTCCGAAAGGCCTGCTCCGCAGTTACTGGGTATGCTTCTCCCACCTGGCCTGGGGACCCCTGTCTTCGCTTGCATGCCCTTGCCCACTGTGCTTCCGCCTCTAGCACGGATTCCGCTCTTTTCTAGGAGAAAGTACCTGGAGGAGGACCTTGTGTCCGGTCGGAGGGGAACCACAGGTCTCCTTCCATCTGCTTAGTCTCTGGGGTGCAGAGAGGAAGAGCATGAAGGCTGAGGGAGGCCAGGGGAGACACAGACAGAGCCACCGGGGGCAGGGGCGTGGGACTAGTCCTGCTCTATTTCACTTTGGAGAACTCCATCAATAATTCAAAGTCAAAGAGACTCCAGGTCTCAGGAACTGGGCTCTGGGACAGCAGGCGGCCAATCAGATACAACCTCCTCCCCACCCCCAAGGGCATGAGCTCATGCCTCCTCCCCATGGCTCTCACTCCCCCTCCTCCACACTAAGGCTCCCAGGGAATTGGCATTCTGCAGGCAGTGCCCCAAACTCGTGACCTCTCCTGGCCCTGCTAATGACGCAGAAGTGCTGGGGCCAAACAAAGTACAGGGCACAGAGACAGCCAGTCCTGGGAAGGCCCACGAATATTCCTTGGGAAGGGATGGGGCTAGAGGTGGAGTCACACCTTCTGGCCCGTAGAGTCCCAGGAGGGCTCCTAAATCCCTCTCTCCTGTCTGCTCCCATCTGGCAGGCAAGTGACAGACCTCCCCCTTGCCAAGGCAGCCCTGGGGGGTCATACCATCACTAACAGCTCCCTGGAAGCTGACTCTCAGTGCTGACATCTGGCTTATAGTTCCCCTGTCTGGGGAGAGGCTCCCTTTTGGGACTGAGGCCTTGAGCATGCCTGTCCCCTTCCCTAACCCCTAGTTTCATTCTTGAGAAAAGTGTCAACACTTTCCAGGTGAGCAGACAGCTTGGGTTGGTGCCCCTTGGCATTACCTGGCACGGCTGTCCCTGGAGACTGCAGAATTCACCACGGGTGGGAGAGCAGGCTGGGCCCTGGCTGTAGCCTTGCTGCGCAAGACAGGGACAGGACGGGCACTCACATGGCTTCGAGTCTCCTTGTTGCCACAGGAACGGGCTGGACTGAATGGCCCTTTCATGGGGCAGTGGGAGGCCAGCCGATTGGCTGGGATTCCCCCGTCTCCCTCTCTGCCCGGCGTGGGGCCCCCGCTGCCTGTCTCCTTCTGCTGTTTACCCAGAGCTGGCAAGTATAGGCATGTGGCTCTAGGCAACTCCTCCCCAGGTGCCCGCCACCTCGGACAGCAGGGGCCCTCCACCTGCCAAGCTCCTCCTCCACTCCCGTCTTCGCAGGGGCGCCTCCACTCCTCCCTGCTCTGTCAGAGTTCCCCCTCACTTTGCTGTTTCCCCCCGCTTTGGAGGCGCCTCTGCCTTCATTCCTCTGCCCAGAGCACTCAGCTTCCTGAAGGGACATGCGGTGCCTGGCGCTCTCCTGAGTGAACTTCGTACCGAGCGTCCTCAAAGTCTCAGTGCGGATTTAGGCTTGGATTCTTTCGGAGAAAGAATGTAAACTTGCAAACATCATTTGAAGGCTTAAATGATTTATGTTACATTGAAATGACCATTTTTGCTCAAAAGTCAAAAAACAGACAAGAAATTAAATAATGACACTTTGAAGTGTGTAGCACTCATATTTCTGAAGTTACTGCAGTTTGGAGCTGCACTAAGGCTTCTGGGACACCCTGTATTAACCTGCTTAATTCTCACGATCACCCTACGCAGCGGGTGCTGTTATTCTGCCCACTTGCAGATGAGGAAACCAGCGTTGGTGGAAGTGATGTGGATTTCCCCAAGGTCACACTGTGAGCAGCGGCAGAGCTGGACTGGGGACCTGTGCTCTGTCCCCTAACAGCCCGCCCCCCCCCCGAAGCCCCCCGCCCTGTCACTTCACACTTCCCTGGCCTCTCCCTGAGCTGCACAGGGTAGGACCTGCGGCATGGGGTCTGGGGTGGGGGAATGCAAGCATCCACTGTCTAGGCAACAGCGTGGCGGGTACAGACTCCCGCAGGAGCGGCCCTTCGAGTTTCCACGGCCGGCAAGTGAGAGCGAAGCCAAGTGCAACCTGAGCGCCAGTACAATTCTGATCGGCCAAGAGATGGTCCAGGAGGCCTCCATTTCACCTGCGGTGCCAAGCTCCCAAGTGTCCCCTGGCCGGCCTGGGCCCTTGGCCCCAGGCCTGCTTATGGACATGACCCCCAGCCTCCTACCCTCTCTGCAGCTTGGCCCACTCCCCAATGTACCCAGGCTGGATGAGTCAGGGGTTAAAATGAGCCCTGTCTCCCTGGGGCAGCCAACCCCCTTGCGTCATTTCCTGTTGCTCACGTGAAGGGCTCCCCAACCTGCCCAGCCAGGGGAGGGACTTGTTCCCCAGGAATCCCAGGCACTCCTGGCCCTCGGGGTAGGGGATGGGTAATGCCCCACATCCCAGAAGGCTTCATGGCCCCTCTCTGCCCAGATCCACTCTGCTTTCTGGCGTGAAGGCATGCCAGCTTCTGTGCCCTTGCCATTGCCTGGATAGAAAGCCCCTAGCTGAGTTTCCGAGGCGTGCCTCCACAGAGTTCAGTCCTTCCCTCCTACCCAGGTGTCCAGGACAGGTGAGTGGAGAGTCCCGCCAGGTGCTTGGGAATCTCCACAGTGGTGACCTCAGAGCTTCCCAAAGCCACTTGCTAACACCATTGGAATGAGGCACTGCTGATGTGCTGACCTTGAAAGGTAAAGAGGGCTGAGAGAGGGGTCCTGTCTCCCTTCAGCTACACTCTCTGACCCTTAACTGCTATCTGCTTGGGCACTGTCTGGGCACAAGCATCAGCTCCTAGGTTGAGGGATGTTCTGGGAGACGTGGTGAATGCAGATAGGGTGGAGGACCGGGGTGGGGGCCACTTGCGCCTGCGTGTTCCAGGAGCTCTGTGTATACCTCTCGGTCCCCAGCAGCCTCAGTGTGTCCCCTTGCCTCCAGCCTGTCACTGGTAGCTCTGTCTGTCTAAGGCTTGCACTCAGGGACCCACCAGTTTAGTGCCTAATCCCCTTGCATGCCTTGGCTGAGGGTCAGTCAAGGGAATTTGGGTCTGTCTCAGTCTCTTTTGCTCCTAGTAGTTGCCCAAGGGCTGGGAGAAGGGTGAAGGGGTGAGAGAGATTGGAGATTAGGGCAAGAATCCTGACTGGTGGAGAAAGGGGTGGGCCCAGGGTAGTATGTCTATAGTATGCTTCTTGATTTAGGGTTTGGAGGGGGTAGGCATCTCTACACTTCCAAGAAAAGGCAAAGGAGTGGGCCCTCAGGCAGTATCGGTATCCTTAAATTCTCTTTCCGAATCACCTCTCTTGGGAGCTCTCCTGGTGCCCCCTCCCTAGGGGAGAGGCCCAGTCTCCCTGCTTTTCCTCCAGGGCTTATCTTTTTTCTGTTCCTGCTGCCTCCTCTGCCTCTGCCTGCCTCCTCTGAGCCTTCGCCTTCAGTCTTGCCCACAGCACCTTCCAGGCCCTGTTGGACAGCCTATCACATGCTCCTCCCAAACACCCAGGGCTCTCTGGACAGCAGCCCCGCAAAGCTCACATACTACAGGGGCAGCTACTGACCTGTGTCCGGGGGCACTGGACAGGATCTGGGGGCTTCTCCTTCCCCAGCAAGGCAGGGAGAGCAGTGGAGAGCCGGGAGGCTGGAGTCTGACTGGGGCTGGGTAATCCGGAGCTCAGGTTACCGACTCCGATATATATAGTATCTTATCTGACCTCACAGAGATGGCTAGCTCAACTCACTTGCATTCCAAGCCCGGGGAGAATTAAAGGGGCAGAGGCAGGCCCTCCCTCGAGGTGCTGCCCTTATGGGCCAGGGCCAGGCAAGGAGATCCTGCGAGGGCTCTCTGAAGGAGGGGGCATTTTGAAATGGACAGAAGGGGGATCCAGGGGAAACAGAACTGGAAAGAGGGTAGGGGGATGGTGGGGGTGGGAGGAATAGAGGCAAGAATATGGAGAAGGAGGTGTCGGTCACAGAATGAGAGGAGAGGATGAAGCCTCAGTGCTAGTCCCAATCCTCCCTTTCGAGGTGGAGTAGCTCCAGAGGTCCAGGGCATACAGGTAGTGGGAGGCAGGCGGGACCTGCTCTCAGGTATTCAGTCCAAACTCTTACAATGGACTTCTAGGCCTGGGCTTATATTCCAGCTCATTCTTTTTTTTTTTTTTTTTTTTTTTTTTTATAGGCTCTGACACTGTGGGCAAGGCACGTTAAGCTGCCTGAACCTTAGGGCGTTAATCTGTAAATCAGGAGTAAAAAGGATAATA
The DNA here is from genome assembly GCF_028749965.1 of Puma concolor. Classification (NCBI taxonomy): domain Eukaryota; kingdom Metazoa; phylum Chordata; class Mammalia; order Carnivora; family Felidae; genus Puma; species Puma concolor. The sequence continues at coordinate 99,994,331 of NC_141676.1, read as the reverse complement.
ACGCTATACCTCACAATTTGAAGAATTAAATAGAATAACATAAGTTTCCCTGGCCTATGGTTAAGAGTTCAATAAACGATAATAATGATTATGCTGAATACTTCCACTTATTATTAGTTAGTGGCGGTATGTGTAGGAGCACCTACCAGGGAAACCTTCTTAGGGAGAGCAGGGCCTCGGGGCTACCCATTGGGAGTGCTCTGTTCTAATGCCAGATGACAGCCCCATGGGTTTCTGAGCTGGTCCGTGTCCCATAAGTGGCGTGGGCAAACGACCCTTGCGATATTCCGAGATGTCCAGCCCATCCAGCCGAGAAGGGCCAGGCCTGTTTCGGCTCCTTCCCCCTTTGCCTAGAAAAATAGAGCAAGTGCAGCTGTCCCCAGGCTACCAGGAGAAAGCTGCTCTGGGGTGGCTCCACTCTACCTGTAGGAGTGCTCAGGATTCCAAGGCCACAGAGCTGGGCTGGGCAGGCTCACAGGAGGAAGGAGCAGGATTCTTAACCTCTTGGGCCTTGGTGCTCTTGTGTGCTCCCGGTCCGTGGCTCCTGTTTCCCGATGGCTCTCCCTGAGGACTGGGAGTACCCAGTACTCCACCCTGTCTCAGCAGAGGCTACTGACTCAGCTTGGGTCCTGGTGATGCACTTCAGAGGACGCCCTCGTCCCTGGCCCTCATTCCAGTCCTCATTCCGACTCCAGTTTGGTACGCATCTACAGTATTCAAAGGAGTGGGGGATGCCCCAACCCCAGCCGGTGCTTATGCCGGTGCTTTGGGGAGGTGAACATCACCACGATCTTCAGTGCAGCCCCATTCTAGAAGGCAGATCAGGAGGTAGGTGTTCATTCCTCGGAGGACAGCTAAAATGGGTTGGTCAGGGCTTCCCTTGGCTGTTAAGTAGAAGTTACTCGCCTTGGAGCACCGCGTGCCTGCTTCTGGTTTGGGATTGGTGCGAATTTCAAAGATGCCTCTTTCTGGTTTGGGATTGGTGGAAAATCTCCCCTTCCACTTAACTGCTGCCCTACCCCCACCCTCACCCCTTCGGGCGAACTGACCGGAGACAGCCCCCAGGAGCTGAAACAGGGTGGAGTAAGTGAACTGGATGTACACGTGGGGAGGGGGGTTGTCAGTGTCCAGGCGTCACTCTCAGGCCGTATACCACACAGGGCACAGAGACCTGGACCTGCCCAAGCGGCATTTCCTGAGAACACACTGATCAGCACACAGATGGCTCTTCCTGGCACCCCGGGTCTGTCAGCTGGCAGGTTCCCCCCTCCCACAACTGGCACCCACAGCTGGAGCTCCTCCACACAGCTGGCGCTCGCCCTACATTTCTGGTGCCCGTTCTACCCAGGCTGTCGTTGACACCTCACTTTCTGAGCCTCCAACGGCACTGACCTCCGCATCCCTCCTCCCCAGTCTGCGACAGGTGGCACGTACCTGCCTCTTCTCCGAGGATGGACGAGTCGAGCCGGGCACAAGCATGGAGCTGCGGGTGAGTCCCGCCTGGTACTGGCGCGGCGCAGTGAGCAGCAGCTGACGCAGAGGGCTCCCTGGCCTCGGCTCCTGCCCGCCTCTCCCCCACCTCCGCCGGGGGCCCAGAAAGGACCTCCCCGGGAAATCGGCGCCACCCAGCGGGCAGCCGCCTCATTGCGCCCGGCCGGCAAAACCACGCCGCGCGTCTCGCGTCACCGAGATGCGTCAAGGCTATTGGCTTGTTCCAATTGTGACGTCAGGAGAGCCCCGCCCGGCCTGGGTCTCCCAGGCGACCGGTATATACAGAGAAGCACGTGGAGGCAAAGCCCGCGAGTTTGGAAGGGGTGGAGCTCGACCAGAAGCGGACTGGTATGTGTCAAGGTGGGACCCAGTGGGAGGGTATTGGGAACGAGAAGGGGTTCCCGGGAGAAGGCCCAGCCTTTGAGCCCTGGGGTACAGATACCAACTTCCAGGTTTGAGGGAAGGCTAAATAAAATGTTCCCGCTCCTTCCCACCTGTCTGGGAGAGGGTCTGCTTTGGCTCTCCTTGTTTTCTCTCCTCTCCTCTTTCTCCACCTCTCTCTCTGCTCATTTTACTAACATGAGACCAGTGATTGGGGATGACTCTCTGGGGAAACTGAGGCACCGAGTTAGTGGAAGGGAGGTGTTTTTTTTTTTTTTTTTTTTTTTTTTTAGTTTTTTGGGAAAAAGCTAAGACAGAACTTTGCGGCTCCCATTTGTTGTGTATCCTGTGGTGTTGAAGAAAATCACACAGCCAGGTAGATTGGCGCCAAGGCAAATCCAGGTTTTTGGTCTTTCCAAGTGTCCTTAGCTCCTTCTCCTGTTCTCTGTGGCTGGTATTTCTGTCCTTCACCGTTGCCTTCAAGATCTTCCTTGTCTTCTGTTTCCCAGAGAAACTAGAGCCAACCAGAAGGGAAATACTTAAGTTTCCGCCTGCAAACATATCTGAATCCATTCTTGCCTCTGCTCCAGGGCAGTGAAGGAGGCTTCCCTCTCCTTGTCCAAGATGACTCCCTTTGATCTTGATTCTTTATACTCCTTCGGGGTCCTCCTTCCTTCGTGTTTTATGGATAGCTCTTGGATGTGCTGGGCACTCTTCTAGGCACAGAGGATACTGCGGCGAACAGAACAGGCAAAAGTTTTGCCTTCAGGGAGCTTACATTCTAGTAGAAGCAGAAGACAAATGAGCAAAATATGTAGTATGTTAGATGGCAGTAGGAGCGATGGAGGCAAACAAAACACAGGCAGATACACAGTGTGTAAGGTGTTGTCAGAGATGGTCTCAATGAGAAGGTGACATCTGAGTGACCTGAAGGAGGCGAGGGAGTGAATCATCTGGCTATCTAAGGAGAGAATGTTCTAGGAAGAGGGGAACTACAGATGCAAAGATCATGAGGTAGAAACACAGTTGCCATTTTTGTGGAAAAACAAGAAGGTCAGTGTGACTGGCGTGAGGACAGCTTGGGAGATGAGGTCAATGAGGGAAGGCAGGGATTGCACCCTCTAGGGCCCTAAGGCCATTTTCATGGACTTCAACTTTTACTCTGAGATGGGAGCCATTGGAAGGTTTTGAGCAGAGGATGGGCACATCCTCTGATGTCTGAGAACACATCTGAAAAGAGCCAGGGAACACATCTGAAAAGAAGCAGACCATTAAGGACGTCACTCAAATTATCTGGTGAGAGATGGCGGTGTTAGTGTGGTAGGAGGCAGGAGGGTGGGGAGGTGTGGTTAGGTTCCGGACGTACTTGGAATGTTAAGAGCCAATAAGGTTTTCTGATGGATGAGGTGGTGTGAGAGAAAGGGAGGAATTTTTGACTTGAACATTAACTGAGAAGGTGGGTAGGAGGAGGGCAGGAGCTTGGTTTAATAATGTCAAGTTTGAGATGTCTGTTAGGCGTGTCAAGATGTCAAGAAAGTGGCTGGATGTGCAAGTTTGGCAGGGTCTGGGTTGCAATATAGAATTGAGAGCTGTCAGCATACGGCTGTTGTTTAAAGCCGTAAGATTAGGGGAGGTCACTGAGGGAGCAAATAGAAATAGAAGAGGTGTGCAAGGACCGAATCCTGGAGCTCTCCAACATTAAATGGTTTTAGAAACGAGTAGGAGCCGTCAGAGACTTAGGAGTGGCTAGTGAAGTAGAGAAGGAAAGAATCCAAGAGATGGGTGCTATGTTGTAAGCCAAGAAAGGAGATTTACCAAGGAGTAGAGAAAGATCATTCGTGTCAAATGCTGCTGATGGATTAAGTCACCCAAGTCTGGGAATTGATTTAGAAGGCTCCTGATGACCTGGAAGGGTACGAAGAGAAGGATGGGGTACAGTGTAGAAAACTCTTTGGAGGAGTTTTGTGGTAAAGGAAGGTGGGTGGGAAGTAAAAGGAGAAGTGAGGTCAAGAAAAATTTTTATTTTTATTATTGATTTTGAGAGAGAGAGAGAGAGAGAGAGAGAATGAGCAGGGGAGGGGCAGAGAGAGAGAGAGAGAGAGAGAGGGAGAGAGAGAGAGAATCCCAAGCAGGCTCTGTGCCGTCAGTGCAGAACCTGACTCATGGCTCAGTTCCACCAACCGCGAGATCACGACATCAGGAAACCTACCCAACCTGGGCACTGAGATCTCCTATGTGCAATCCCAGTTGCCTGTTTAGTTATAACCAGTTACTGGACCCCTTGCAAATTTGGTCCCTTTCACCATTTCATCCTTGGAGCTCTCTTCTCCTTTAGGTTGTATCATATAAGGCTTTTCTGGTTTTCCTCCTGACAGTTTCTTCCTCCTCTTTATTTCTAGTAGCCCTTATAGCGTGGTGGTTGTTCTGGGTGCAGATTGTAGATTTTCTGGGATGACTTCTGATTCCTCTGGTTACTAGCTCTGAGGCCTGCAGCGTTCCTATCTGTTTCTTCACGTGTAAACAAATGCGGCTGGTAGTAGTACCCGCCCTGTAGAGTTGACTTGAGCATTAAATGAGTTAATATGCATGAAAAAACCATTACAGCAATGCCTGACCTATAGGCAGCACGTGAGAAGATCGCTCTGATCTGCTACCTGTTCATCACCTGCTCCTTGTACGGACTGATGACGCCAAAACCTGTAGTTTCAGCACCAGTCATGGTTATCTGTCTGCCTCCTGACATGCCCTTGGACACCCCATCACCATCTCACCCTCAACATGTCCAAGCCTTAAACTCATCGTTCTTCACTTAGTTTGTTCCCATTCCTTTATTGCCTACGTCTGTGAATGGCATGATCGTTCATTCAATTTCCTACTCAGAATTTGCTGGTTTCCAACTTCTCCCCTCACTTAATTCTTAAAAAAAAAATTTTTTTAACATTTATTTATTTTTGAGAGAGAGAGAGACAGAGCATGAGTGGGGGAGGAGGAGAGAGAGAGAGAGAGAGAGAGAGAGAGAGAGAGAGAGAGAGAGGCACAGAATTCAAAGCAGGCTCCATGCTCCCAGCAGTCAGCACAGAGCCTGACTCGAACTGTGAGATCATGACCGAAGTCCATCACATCCAAAGTTGGACTCTTAACCGACTGAGCCACCCAGGTGCCCCTCCCCTCCTTTAATTCTTACAGAGGGATTATTTTAGTCCACAAACTCAAAGATGCAGGAAACATAACATTGTTTTTCTGTAATATACCTACATTTTTTCCCCTTCCCTTCCCTTCCCTTCCCTTCCCTTCCCTTCCCTTCCCTTCCCTCCCCTCCCCTCCCCTCCCCTCCCCTCCCCTCCCCTCCCCTCCCCTCCCCTCCCTTCCCTTCCCTTCCCTTCCCAAGAGAAAGAGAAGAGAAAGAGAGAGCACGGGAGGGGCAGAGGGAGAGAAAATCTTAAGCAGGCTTCAGGCCCAGCCCAGAGCGCAAAAACGCGGGGCTCGATCTCTTGAAATCAAGAGTCCAACACTTAACCAACTGAGCCACCCAGGCGCCCCTGTAATATACCTACATTTCTGTTTGGAGTGGTGGACACTTAGTTTCAGAAAGTGACGGAATTTCCCCTCCTTTCTCCAAGGATTGCCTGAGTTTCTGAAGAGTGTCCCATATATATTTGCCAGAGCACTAGAGGAAGTGGGCCTTGTTATTAAATGACCAGCCAAGTGTCCACTTAAATGTCTACTGCCTGGTTCCTGCTTGCCTGGCCTCTTTAGGTCTGGTGTCTTTATGCTACTTCTGGGTCACTCTTGGATACATAGGCATCATTCTTGGGGTAGCAAGAGAGAGTGTGACACTGACCAGGGTTCTAGCTGCCTCCAAAGTAGGTTACACTCTGTAGTCATTTCCTCTTTCTGGGACTGTGTCTCCTTTCTGAGGCTCTACCCAGGATGTTGGGATGGAAGCATAGTGATATCAGATCTCAGAACCTGCTTGGGGGTTTTGCTGTCTAAGGTGTCTGAGGACAGAACCCACCATCTGTTCTCTTATCTCTTCCCTCTGGCTGGGGGTAACGCCAGTGGGAGTCTGGCTTTACCCAAGATCTTTTCTCTGCATCTTTTGTATAGGTTTTGAATCCTTTCTGTTTTATTAAGGGCCTAGGCAACTCAAATCCAAAAGCTGGAATTTTTTCCCCCTGGTTTTTGCTGTCTCATCCCTTTACTGAGGCATAAGTACAAAAACTTGGCTGCTTAAAGTGGGACTATGCGGAGAAAGGGAAGCGAGCGAAAATACTGTTTAGAAATATTATCTCACCATGTTTCCTACATCTGCTGGGATCGGATCTTTTTGATTTTCTGTCTTTTGTTCCCCGAAATTTCCCCCCATTCTATGTCTATCGCTTCTGTTTTCTTTTGGAGTTTTATTCTGTTTCTCTTAGTTCGGGCAATATATTCCTCCCCAGCCATTGACAGTGGAGTTGCTGAAATGATAGGAGGTTTTGCATTTGAAGACCCTTGATGAAAAGTAAAATTAGGAAGACTGAGTGAGTTATGAAATGCCGATATGTGATTTAAGTTCATTAACATCTAACATTAAAAATTTAGCACACTAGGGGTGCCTGGGTGGCTCAGATGGTTAAACATCTGACTCTTGGTTTCAGCTCAGACCATGATCTCATCATGGTCATGGTATTGAGCCCTGAGTTGGGCTCAGAGTGGAGTGCAGAGCGTGCTTGGGATTCCTCTCTGTCCCTCTCTCTCTCTGCCCCTCCCCTGCTCGTGTTCTGTCTCTCTCTCTCAAGATAAATACACTTAAAAAAGTTTATTACAGTAAATAAAGGAAGTGTCAGTAGCATTTTACAGATCTTAAATTAGCAGTAACACGCACACTGTCGTGCCTGTGTGAGATCACCTTTTTTAGGATTGCCTAAACACACTTTCCACAAGAGTGTGTTAAATCTAGTTTGTTTATGGGGCGCCTGGGTGGCGCAGTCAGTTAAGCGTCCGACTTCAGCCAGGTCACGATCTCGCGGTCCGGGAGTTCGAGCCCCGCGTCGGGCTCTGGGCTGATGGCTCAGAGCCTGGAGCCTGTTTCCGATTCTGTGTCTCCCTCTCTCTCTGCCCCTCCCCCATTCATGCTCTGTCTCTCTCTGTCCCAAAAATAAATAAACGTTGAAAAAAAAAATTAAAAAACAAAAACAAAAACAAAAAAATCTAGTTTGTTTTGATGTATGTGCTATATAGTTGGGGTTTTCCTCATGCCAGTGTCCTTCTCCAAACATCCAGTGCCTTCCTGGCTTTAGGTCTTCCAGTTGGCTGGGTCCCCCTCCCTTACTGCCTCCCCCCCCCCCCAACCACCCCGCTCCTTCATGGTCTTCACGTCAGCTTTGGGGAGACTTCTATAAGGCGGGGGGGTCTGCCTGACATTGGACTCTATGATTTTTGGCACCTTGGTAGGGAGATACAGGAAAAGCCATCATTTAAAAGTTTCAAGCAGTTTTCAGTTTCTAGAGAGAGAGGGGCTTCAATTTATCTTGGGGCTGACTGATTCTTTGCTTTGGGAAAATCACTACATACAAAGGGCTTTTCATTTCCTAACTGTAAAGCAAGTATCCATCACTGAGCTGAGAGGAATGTTAAATCTGGTGGAATGGGAATTGTGTTCTTATCTCTTGCTTTTTAAATGTTTATTTTTATTTTATTTTTGAGAGAGAGAGAGAGAGAGACAGAGAGAGAATCCCAAGCAGGCTCTGCCTGTCAGCTCAGAGCCTGACGTGGGGCTCGAACTCACAAACCGTGAGATCGTGACCTGAGCTGAAATCAAGAGTCGGACACTTCGCCGACCGAGCCACCCGGACACCCCTGAACATTTAATTTGTTTAACTGTGATTCCTTTAACCTTACATTTGAGGAGCCATCCGAGACTAGTGGCTATCATGTTGGACAGCTCAGGGCTAGATGGCAGGAAACTATAAAGACGTTAAGTCCCAAAGCCTGAGCCCAGAGCTATGATGATGGCCGTCGTCATGAGAGAACACAGAGGCGCTAAGAGGCTGAGTCACCCCCATGTGAGGGGTGGAGCTCCCCCAGAAGGCCCTGCAGCAAGAGAGGGCAGCATCCTGACTGTGTCAGGGCTCATGTCCAGAAACTTAGTGGCTCAAAACAACACGGTCTATAGGTCAGAAGTCCTGGTGGGATTTGCTGGTTCTTTGGCCAGGGTCTTATGAGGCCAAAATTAAGATGTTGGCCAGGCTGGGGTGCCTGGGTGGCTCAGTCGGTTGAGCGTCCGACTTCCGCTCAGGTCATGATCTTGCAGTTTGTGAGTTTGAGCCCCGCGTCGGGCTCTGTGCCGACAGCTCGGAGCCTGGGGCCTGCTTCGGATTCTATGTCTCCTCCTCTCTCTGCCTCTCCCCTGCTCATGCTCTGTGTCTCTCTGTCTCTCAATAATAAATAAAAGAAGTTAAAAAAAAAAAAAGATGTTGGCCAGGCTGGCTCTTAGCTGGAGGCTCAGGGTAAGAATCCACTTCCAAACTCATTTAGGCTGTTGGCAGAATCCGAATCCTTATGGCCGCAGGTGGGGGGAGGGGGCTTTGTTTCTTCCCTGGTGGCTAGTTGGGATGGGCTGTCTGCTCCCAGAGGCTGCCCACATTCCTTCTCAAGTGGCCAGCATGGCATGTCGAATCTCCCATGTGCTTTTTCTGGCTTCCTCTCTTTCTCTTCTGCCACTAGCCAGAGAACATTCTCTGCTTTTTAAGGGCTCATGTGATTATGTTAGGCCTACATGGATAATCTCCCTCCCTTAAGATCAACTGTGCCACATAACATAACATAATCATGGGGATGACATCTTACTTCACGTATGGACTCCAGGGATTAGGAGGTAGGGAATCTTCAGAGACCGTTTTTAGAATTCTTCCACCGCTCGCACTTTTTGATAGGAGTATTTTATATTATCTACTCTCCTCAAATCTGTCTCATCTTCTCTCCATCTCCTCATCTTCTCATTCAGCTGATGACCTTGCTGCTTGTATGAAAACCCCTGGCCCTCCCGACTTCGGGTTCACACACCTCCCCACCTCCCACACCCAGTCATGACCAGACTTCCTGCAAGAGAAGCCTGCATTCTCCCACTTACCCTCACTGACCACTGTAGTCTGGCTTCTGTTACCAGAACCCCATTATGCTGCTCTTGTTAAAGCCACTGGCTGGTTATCGATGGCTGCATCACAAACCACTTCGAAATTCAGTGGCTTTAAACAATTTAATAATGTATCCCATCCTGCTATGGTTGATGGGCTCAGCTGGGAAGTTCTCTCTTGAAATTTCTTTCTCACGAGGATGTGGTCAGTAGCAGCTGGGCCTGGAGTCATCCAAAGGATCTGCTGAGTTGGACGTCCAAGGCAGCACACGGACACGACTGGCAGTTGGTGGTGGCTCTTGGCTGGGAGCTTAGCTGGGTCTGGGGACTGGAGTGCCTACACATGGCCAGTTATTTGACTTAGGCGCTCAGAATGGCAGCTGGGACACTTCCAAGAGGGAGTGTCCCAGGAGTGAGAATTCCTGGAGAACAAGGTGGAAGCTGCAAATACTCTTATGATCTGGCCTTGGAAGTCGTGCAGCGTGACTTCTACCATATGCTATGGGTCATAAGCAAAACACAGGGCCATCCCAGCTTCAAGGGGAAGGGATTACGCAGGGGCATGGTTTATTTAGGGGGCCATCCTTGGAGGCTAGCTACCGTAGTCACCAACAACTTGGTCTCTTCATCTTACTTGACTTCCTCCTCCTCCTTTTGTTGTCCTTCTCTCTTCTCCTCCTCCCCCCTTCCTCTTTCTCTTCTTCTTCTCCTCCTCCTCCCCTCCTTCTTCTCTCTCCTCTTCCTCCTCCTGCTTCTTCTTCCCTTAGTTTTTATTTAGTCATCTTACTTCTTAACAGCAGTTGATCTAGTTGATTGCTCTTTTTCGAAACTTTCCCTTTTTTGACTCCACAGACCCCTGGCTTTCCTCTTCCCTCTCTAGCTCCTGTTTGATATCCTTTGCTTCCCCCTGAAACTCTAAATATTCGATCATCTCAGATTCTAGGCCTGGGCTTGATTATTTCTCTTTGCCTTCCTGCATGATCTTTTTTGTCCCATGGTCGGTGCCTGCCACCCAAATGCTGATGTCTACCAAGTTTTATTTCTTTTTTTATTAAACATTTGTTTTAGGGACACCTGGGTGGCTCAGTCGGTTAAGCGTCCGACTCTTGGTTTTGGCTCAGGTGATGATCTCACAGTGCGTGAGTTCGAGCCCCATGTTGGGCTCTGTGCTGACAGTGCAGAGCCTGCTTGGGATTCTCTCTCTCTGATTCTCTCTCTGCCCCTCCCCCACTCACTCTGTCTCTCTCAAAAGTAAATAAACTTAAAAAATTTTTTTAATGTTTATTTTCGAGAGGGAGGGAGAGAGAGAGAGAGAGAGAGAGAGAGAGAGGGACAGAGACAGAGCGTGAGTGGGGGGGGTGGTGTGGGGGCAGAGAGAGAGGGAGACACAAAATCCCAAGCAGGCTCCAGGCTCTGAGCTGTCAGCACAGAGCCGGACACGGGGCTCGAACTCGTGCACCGTGAGGTCATGACCTGAGCCGTAGTCAGAAGCTCAACTGACTGAGCCGCGCAGGCACCCCTACCAAGTTTTGTTTCTAACCCCGACTTCTCCCCTGTGCTCAGAACTGGGTTATCCAGCTGTCTTCTTGTTACTTCTATTTGGATGTCTGATGGGCAGCGTAGACTTAACATATCTACTTCTCAACGTTTATTTATTTTGGGACAGAGAGAGACAGAGCATGAACGGGGGAGGGGCAGAGAGAGAGGGAGACACAGAATCGGAAACAGGCTCCAGGCTCTGAGCCATCAGCCCAGAGCCTGACGCGGGGCTCGAACTCACGGACCGCGAGATTGTGACCTGGCTGAAGTCGGACGCCAACCGACTGCGCCACCCAGGCGCCCCCACATATCTACTTCTCTATCCTAGCGCTCTCCCAGCCTTTTCTGTCTTAACACATTGGTCAGGCAAAAACCTAGGGGTCATCTGGGATTCTTTCTTCTTTCCTTTCAGCACCTCCACTTCCATCCAAACCGCTAGTTAGCAAGTCCTCGCTGTTCTTTGGGAGCAGGCCTTAACATATTTCTTTAAATATGCTTAATTTTTATTGCTTAGCGAACTGATCTATTTATAGAGAAGACATATTACATTACTAGGTTTGTCATGTAAAAGCAGCGTGTGACCCCATCCCAAATTCTCATTTCCCCAAGCAACCCCTCCCCACTGTTTTGGCTAGTTTTTTCCTGCTATTTACATCTGTATTTGGGAATTTCTCGAATCGATAGCTATTTCCTGATTTTTCCGTTCGAAGTAATGCCCGTTTTCTTTCACCTGTGGAAATGAGGTTAGCTTTCTTATATGCCTGTTTACTCCGCCACCAAACACGCTTACCCTTTTTGCATGTCCAGTACAGCGTCCTCACAACTTTTGGTTAAAGTTTAAGTGTTCATTCATCACAGTTTAGTGTTTATATTTGTATGCCTATGTAAGTATTCTTTACAGCTAAGCCATGTTATATGCTATGATTAGAATTCGATTTTTCTTCCCTCTGGAATTAATACTTGCCATCTTTTTTGTGTGTGTGGTTCTTGTTGAGAATTTAAAAAAACCTTATTTTAGGGGCACCTGGGTGGCTAAGTCGGTTAAGCGTCCGACTTCGGCTCAGGTCATGATCTCGCGGTTCGTGAGCTCGAGCCCAGCGTCGGGCTCTGTGCTGACAGCTCAGAGCCCGGAGCCTGCTTCGGATTTCGCGACTGCCTCTCTCTCTGCCCCTCCCCTGCTCATGCTCTGTCTGTCCGTCTCTCTCTCTCAAAATTAAATAAACATTAGAAAAAATTAAAAAATAATTTATTTTAAAATAATTAATATAGGGGCACCTTATTAATTACCTTACCTTACCTCAGTCGGGTAAGCGTCTGACACTTGGTTTCGGCTCAGGTCATGATCTCATGGTTTCGTGGGTTCGAGCCCTGCATCGGGGTCTGTGCTGACAGTGTGGAGCCTGCTTGGATTCTCTGTCTCCCTCTTTCTCTACCCCACCCCCACCTGCTCTGTCTCTCTCAAGATAAATAAATAAACTTAAAATAATTAAAGACATTATAGATTTACGGGAAGTTGCAGAAATACCATAAAGAGGGCCTGTGTACCCTTCACCCAGTTTTCCCACTGGTAACATCTTACATAGCTATAGTACAATATCAAAACGGGGAAACGGATATTGGTAAAATCCACAGACCTTATTCAGCTTTCACCAAGCCTCTCACTTTTAATTTTGTGTGTGCCTGAAAGGCACCACTTTTGCTGCTGTGGTTTTTGCCCAAACTGTTGTAGCGTCTTCCTAGGGTTAATGCAATATCCTCCCGGTTTTTTGCTTCTACTGTTGTTGTCTGCTGCCCTTAGAATAAGATTCACCCTTTTCACCGTGACCTGCAAGGCTCCATGGGACCTGGCTCTCGTCTGCCTCTGCAGTGACATCCCTTGCCTGAGCACCTTGAGTGAGTGCGCCTTTACTGTCCCTCTGCCTGCGTGCACTGCCTGCTGCTCTTGAAAAGGCCAGCTTCTCTTCCAGGACTCAGCCCAAGGGCCCTCTCCCTAGACTTGCCCTGGCCATCCTGAGTAAAGTGTTCTCTTATCGCTTCTCGTGTGTAGATGATCCCAATCTATACTCATCAGACTTAGTCACTGGTTTACTTGCTTAATGTCCATGTTCTGTGTGAGAGCATTTTTGTGGGGTGGGAACCTGTCTGTATCATTCACTACTCTGTGCTCGTCACCCTGCCCGGGGAATTACTCCCTGGCATGCAGTGTGCGCTTAGCGACTCTGGGGGTGAGGATTGCCTGGGTCAGGGACCCTGATGATGGGCTTGTGTGTTCAGAGAGCTGTTATATCAGCCAGCAGCGGTGAGCTGCCCTGGAGAGAGGCTAAGGCCTGTCCTTTGACTGAATCCACAAAGGCTTCCCATCCCTCTTCCCATGTTTTTCAGGATATAGAAGCAATAAAATAATACTTCTTTCTTTGTAATCACCTTATAACATAGTAGAGCCTGCTTTTTGTGCTAACTCCTACTCATGACTCCTTCTCTGGCAAAGGGCCCTGCCTCTATATTCCCATAGCACTTTATGGAGGACTGATTTTCATTTAATGAAATTCACCCATGTTCAGTATACTGAAACTTCCAGAAAGTTCCCTTGTGCCTAGGCTGCTGCTGCTTTTTAAAAACTGTGGTAAAATACATATAACATAAAATTTACCATTTCGGCCATCTTTAAGGGTGTGGTCCGGTGGTGTTAATTAAGTATGTCCGTATTGTGTCTCCATGACTACCGTCCATCTCTAGAATGTTTTCCATTTTGCAAAACTGAAACTCTGTACCCATACTCCATAGATACTAACTCCCCATTCCCCCATTTCTCAACCTCCTCCAGCCCCTGGTAACCACCCATACAACTTTCTGTCTCTCTGAATTTGACTTTGGTTTCTTCTTTTTTTTTCCTATTGTGGTAAAAAACACATATGACATTTATTGTCTTAACCATTTTTAAGTGTGTAGTTCAGTAGGATTAAATAATGGCTTACTTTTATTTTTATTTTATTTATTTATTATTTATTTATTTATTTATTTTTTAAGTTAATTAATTTGAGAGAGAGTGTGCACATGTGTTCATGAGTGGGGAAGGGGCAGAGAGAGGGAGACAGAATACCAAGCAGGCTCTGTGCTGCCAGTGTAGAACCCGAATGGGGCTCGATCTCACGAACTGAACCATGAGATCATAACCTGAGCCCAAATCAAGAGTTGGACACTTAACTCACTGAGCCACCCAGGAGCCCCAGTGGCTTCTTTTTCAGGTACGTTTAGGTTTAGTTGTGAATGCAGAAAACTCCAAATAACAGTAGCACAAAGTCGGTAGTCCACAGCTGCTACCACGAAGTACCATCACTAGGAACAGAGGCTGCTATCTTGTGCTTCGTCATTTGTAACACACAGCTTCTATCTCATAGTCCGAGATGGCTGCTCTAGTTCCAGCCATCAAGTCCACATTCCAGCCAGCATAAAGGTAAATGGGGCAGAAAGGCATGTGTTTTTCCTTTAAGAGCACTTCATAGGAAGCACACGTCCTTTTGCCCTCACGTCCCATCGGAAAGAACTTAGCCGCGTAGGCACATCTTGCTGCAAGGGAGCTGGGAAATGCAGTCTTCATTCTGGACCACATGTTCCATTTCTAATTTGTGGGTCCTACTGCTGAGAAAGGAGGGGGAATACCCAGCAATGTCTGCCACAGCTTCCCTGCCTCATGGCACTGATCACTGCACTGAGATCAATTTCTTCTTCCTGGACTGCAGATTCCCTCAGTCAGGGGCTGTGTCTTTTAGGCACAGAGCCAGGTCCTTAATGTTTGTTCTACAAATAAATGATTCCAGCCGAACCATCTTATTTTGAATATTAGAGAAGTGAGGCGTTAAAGAGTGAAGTGACCAGGGTCATCGAGTCCAGGTTCTGACCTAATTCAGGAAACTGCTTTACTGCAGACTGGGCAGGTGACCTCCACTGACCATGCCCACTGCTGGGCACTTCCCACCTCTGCTGCTGGGCAGCTCCAGCCATCCAGGGCCCCTTCTGGGTGTGGAGCCGAGCCTGGCCTCCCTGGAACCCTCCTGTGGTCCCACGTTGCCCCCTACACCATGTGTCCACTTCCCATACCTTCCCCTGGCTCCAGGTGTTCCTCTGCCCGGCACGGATGCCTCCTGTGAGTCTTCACAGGACATGAGCCTCCCTGAGGCTAAGGGCCCTGGGCAGGAAGGCAATCCACCTCTGTCCTGGGCTGTGTGGAAGAGAACTGATGGCCCCCACACTTCTCCAGGACTCTGAAGGGCTCCAGCTCCAACATTTCCCCTTAACCTGAGATGGCTGCTTTCTCATGCAAAGACAGACGTGCTCTTTGCAGCCCGGAAGCTGCAAACACAGGGAGGGGATCGGGGTCACGCTGAGGAGGCTGGAGGATGCAGGTCACAGGTACCCTGGACGCCGTGTAGATTTATTGGTTGACCAGTGAAAGTCCCTGCGTCTCCTCATGGTGGCCTCCTTGCCCTTCCCGAGGGAGTTGCTAGACGTTGGAGAGACCTTTACACTGTGCCCTGTGCAGCTAGTCCTCTGTCTCAGTGGATGATCTAGTCGGAAATGGGTGTGTGTGGAAAGGAGCTTCTGTTGCTGTTGAGCAAGAAGAATCCAGATCCCAAGGTAGGGACTGACATGGCTGAGGGGGACATGGGAGAGGGGTGAGGAGAAGTAGGGAGGAGCTTGATGGGCTGGGGTCTGGGGCATGTGGGCAGGAAGCAGGGAAGGCCCCGCCCTCTTTATAATTAGCCATGTCACCATGGACGTCCCGCAGCCTCCTCAAGACCTTCTGACTTGCCCAGAGACGACCTGATGGCCGTTGTGGCCTGCCTCTGAGGGCCCAGATCTCTCCCAGCCCACAGCATGGCCTTTCTGGGTTGGCTTACGTTGTGAGGCCTGACGGCCCAGGCTTTAAGTTGTAGGGTTCCCTTTTGGGCCCGCCTGTCCCTCTCTTCTCTTTTCCTGCCTTCCTAGAGAAGCATGGTTCCTAGAGAACCATGAGGCCCTGGTTCTCTGATGGCCTCTGTGGCTTCTTAAGCTAGCCTCACCCACTGCAGGCCTCAGGCTCTCCTCCCCCAAGCATGGCTGCAGGGGGCAGCACCATCTCCCCAGGACCCTCTGCGTAGTGTGGCTGCTAAACTCCAGGGGAGCTGCTCCGGAGTGTGACAAACGTCACATAGGAGGCTTTACACAGGTGCCAGGGGCTTGCGGTGTTGTCACAGTTGAGGCTTCACACCTGGCTCCTCAGTTCCTTCCAGAAAGCCCTTCCAATTTTAACTCTTACCACCCCACGGGTGGCATTCAAACTCCCTTCCCCCACAAAGGCTCTTTTTATTTTCTTGGCGTGGCGCTCAAAGCTCCCAGCAGGACCGAACAAGAGGCGCCTGTGTCCACTGGCGTCCTCTGGAGACCCCAGGCTGGCTGCACCATGCTGAGTGATGTGGGCCTCATGGTCGGTGATACACAGGCGGATCCCTCTCCCAACTCGCAGGCTTCTCTTGCCACCTTTTGGCACGGTCACTGCACGGGGCCACTGGCAAGGCACAGGCGTCGACGGGAGGTGTCAGGAAGAGTGGGAGCCGGGGGCATGAATTTAGATCCCGGGCCCTTAAGTAAAGGCTTAGAATCAGCCTCCACCGTGGGGAATACGAAACGAATAAGCCCCTGGATGGTCACCACCGCCTTCCCCCAAATTTCCCGGGGCAAAGCCGGGAAGGCTCTCTGGGGGAACCCGGAACCACCTCGTGATCCTGTTGTAGCTCCCAGCACGAGGATGGCCACTGATGTTCGCATTCTACTCATTGACTCTCAGGGGAGCGGGCTTGGGGAGAGATGGAGGGAGCAAAGCAGAGAAAGGCTAGAAGACAGATTCCAGAGGCTTGGTTTTATTGTACACTTTTCTTTTTCCTCAATGAGATACCATAAGCTGTGGTGGCACTACACACAGTCACAGGACGGGGCACAGCTGCCGGCTGGGGAGCTGGGTGTTGGGAAAAGCCATCTCTCGAGGCATGTCCCGCTCACGGGTCTCACTCCATGGGCTGCCTCAGACGCCCTTGCCCCCCAGGTCCCCGAGAGGACAGGCCTGTGGGGCAGAGGGCCGTCTCAAGGCTTGGCCACCGGCCAGAAGGGGTTGGCGCTGTCGGGGGAGGGAAGGAAGAGCCTCCCAAACGCGGGCCAAAGTCTGCTCTGCTCTGGGACTCTACCTGGCCTGACTTACTGCCTGCGGGCCAGAGTTCTGGAAGCTCTTAGGAGCTTGGGCCAGGCTGGGAGGAGGCTTGTCCTCTGCCACCCTCTCAACGGCTGCTTGAGGTGGTGAGGGACAGCAGGCTCTCAGTTTTAGTTTCATCAGGCAGAGAGGGCTGATGGACCCTCTCTTCTACCCCCTCTCCAACCCGCCAGTAGATTGCTCCCAGGCAGAATCTGCTTTTTCACGGGGCCGCACCAGGCCTGAGGCCCCTAGGGAACCTCGGCAGTTCCCTATGTGGAACTGCTTCCCGTATGTGGACGGCTTCTTGCTGTGGCAGAGGCTGCTCCTGGAGATGTTCCTTCTCTCCTCTTGTGAGGGGCCCCAGATGCTTGGTGGTGCCCTCACATCCGGGCTCTTCAGGCACCATCCCTGCCTGCTGGGGGATGTGCTAGGCCCAGATGCATCCCATCCTCCTCCTCATCCAGGTCTCTCCTGGGCCTCTGGTCCTGGTGGGCAAGGATGATCCCCCCCCTCTCCCAGGGACTGGCATCCCTCCATCCTTCTACCCCTCCCATGCCCTCACTCTCCATCACATTCCCAACCCTGGCTTCCCTTTTCACAAACTCCTAAAGAAAAGGAAGGATAAACCAGACAGAAGCAACTCTGGAACAAAGAGTTAAAAAAAAAAAAAAAAAAGATAGCCAGTGGCGTGCGGAGAGGGTGTGAGCGGCAGTGGGGCTGGGGAATGGGTAGACGATGGCATGCGGCACTGGGATTCCTTGTGAGGGGTAGGGTCCCCATTTCTCCCCAGGGTGTGTGAGGGATTGAGGGTAGGGGGTCAGCCAACTCCGAGAAGTAGGGTCTCTGGACTGGGCCTTGTGGCTTCCTGCCCAGCCAGTCACAGGGAGATGAAGTCCATGGCCTGGAGGAGAGGCAGGGAGAGCAGAAGCAGCAAGAGCCACGAGGTGTTCTGGGCCAGCAGGCTTATGCCCTCACACTTGACCAGTTTGTCTGTGGGGAGAGAAGAGGGAGGAGGGGTAGGGCAGGAAAGAAGAGGCACCAGGATTCAGGCAGGCACAAGCCCTGAGAAGGGCACGTTCCCTTGGGGAGGCTGGTGTCAGGATGTCTTAGCCGGAACCAGGGCCTGTCTGCTCGACTAGAACCACCTGTCTTTCCCATTTGCAGGTTCCTGAGCTCTTGGACAAACATCGTATCAGATCTTTATTAAGCATCATCAAAAGAAAACTATGGGTGTTTTCTAGGTGGGGAAGAGGAGGGCTGGGGAGGCCAAGTGATTTGCCCAGTCATGGTGGAAGTGTCCGCTCCACCACTCTGCCTGTCTCACCGTTCCCTCAGCCTTTCTCCCTATTCACACAGAGGGCAGTGGTTCCCCAGGGCACCAGGCAGCAGTTGGGGGAAGGGGGAGAGAGGTTTCTGGGGCCCCTCTCCTCTTCGGCCCAGTCAAGGGGGACTGCCTTGCTGTCCTAGCCAACCCTTTCCTCCCTAGCCTCCCTCTCCCAGCTCACTTGGACTTGTTGGGAGCTCGCCTCACCTCTGAGCACAGAGACATTCTTGCTGGAGCTGGTGGTAGACTGGCCAGAGAGCTGGAGTTCACATGTGTACATCCCCTCGTCCTTGGTGGTGAAGCCGGATAAGTAGAGGACCTTGATGTTGTACTTGCTGGTGAAGTTGGTTCGGGAGCGGTATGAGTGCTCAGGCACCCCCATAGTGCCAAAGATCACGTGCTTCTTCTTCTCACGGGTTATGCTGAACTCATACTGGATGGGGGAGGTGGTGGAGTTCTCGTGGCGGCAGTCCAGACGGAGGCTCTGGTCCACCAGGCAGGCTGTCAGGCTGGTCACCTTCTGCCCACGGGCTACCTGCAAGACTGGCACCGGCAGTGCCCACATCCAAGTTGGGGGGCCCTGCAGAGCCGGGGGCCTCCCACCCACATTAACAGTAGAGAATGGCCTGGCCAGGGAGGGCACAAGGGTCTGTTCTTTGGGCACCCTTCCCCACCCCAGAGGTCCCCGAGGGCCAGTTCAACCTCCCCGTTGCAGATTCAGCCCCCCTCCCTCATCATCTTTAGTCCTGGGTGTTCCAGGGGCAGGAGATCTTGGGGAGCTGATGTAGGTTCCTGGTTTCCATTTGGAGATTCCACCTCAGTGTGGGGCAGACTCAGTAGACTGCTTTTCCGAAAGCCACCTCAAGCAGGCAGAAGATCAGCTAGGCTGCTCAGCTGATTTAGGGATGAAAAAGAGCCCTCTCTCCCTTTGTCACCTCCTCCCTCTGAGGTTGGCAGGAAGAAGCTCGCTCCTCTGAAGGGAAGGAAGCCAGCGTGCTTTGAATCCCAATCCCAGCCCTGCCCCTTGCCCAGTACCTGTCAGCAAAACAGCGATGCCGATGGTGGGGTTCATGGTGCAGAGAGCTCAGTCCTCGATCTGGTGGGGGGGGGATAGGATGGGTATCAGCCAAGAGGTGGGGTAGGTGTGCCCACACTTGCTGCTCGGGCTGGAGGGCCTCTGCCATGATGGCCCCGGCAGCCATGGAAGCTGCTCTCCATGGTTGTCCCCTCCCACTTACTAGTGAATGTGACACTGCCACTAGGTGCTTTCCCCCCTCCAGGAAAGCGAGGGGGAGGGTGGACACACCCTATAATGGTGTGTGTCTGCTGAACTCTTTGAGTGAGTGACTTTTACCGTCTCCTTTTCCCTTCGGGAAGGCAAAGTAGACGTATCACAACATTTACCACCTTAATCATTTTTAAGTGTCCAGTTCAGCAGTGTTAAGTTCACTCGCATTGTGGTGCAACCCCCAGAACTCTTTTTATTTTGCGGCACTAACACTCTACCCATCCCACAAAAACTCCCCATTCAGGGGCTTTCTGTTTCTTGTTCAGGAGAAAATCCCCAGTGCCCAAACAGTTCCTGGCATATAACAGATGCTCAAAAGATACCGAACGAATGAAAGAATCAGCTTTAGATACCTACAGCGTGGTGATGGGTTTAGGAAAAATGATAAACCTTTGGCACTGAGGACTGCTCCATAGTAAGTGACCCACAAACATTAATTTCCTTCCTCTGAAAGGACTGTGTGGCTAACGTGCTTCCAGATAGGACTGTCCCTGGCACACAGCTAACGGTGTTCCCGAATGTCTGTGAGGGAAAGCGACTGTGCTCTCTGATTGCATATGTTCTCTGATTGCAGGATGTTTCCAAAATGTCCAGCCCTCTGGGCATGTCTCTTGAGCCCTGCTACAGTAGACTCCCTGCCTGGGCTCTGTGCCTTGTCTTTTTCCGAAGCCTACTCTGGACCAATATCCCGGCGTCCACACGGGGCAGATAGCTTGGCCTGTCCGCATCAGGGCTCACCGGGGAGAGGCCACGGGAGTGGCCTGCGCCGGGGGATGGGGGGGGGGGTGGTACGACTGCCCTGGTGCCTGTGCCCAGGTGCACCGTCAGTCGAATCCCAGGGTCCCTGGCGCTCAGCCCTGAGGCTGGGGGAGGCTGAGGTCCCGCGAAGCCTGAACCTGCAGTCCTTACCCCTTCGGACTTGTAACTGAGAGGTGCCCTTGGGGAAGAAAGGGGGTCGGCATCTGGCTTTGACTCAAGACATTTGAGTTACGGAGGGGGGGTGTGAGCTTGAGATCTAGGAGGGAAAGGGGAAGCCTCGGCTAGAGGGCTAGAGCGGGGAAGAAATGGAGCTGGGGCTGGAGGAGGGCTGGAGAGCCAGAGGGGGGTGGTTACCGAGCGGTAGGGGAGGCACAGATGTTTTCATTTCCCTTGCTCTGTGTCCCTGCAGCCCAGAGCCCAGAGAAGTTCTGCGCTCCCACCCTCTCCAGCCGCCGTTTGACTAGCCCCATCCTCATTCCGTTTCTGAATTTCACTCGGCTCCTCTCCCAATTGAGGTCCCCCCTTCCCTCTCTCACCCTTTCTCAGTTCTCCCCTCCCCCCCCCCCCCCCCCCCCCCCCGTCCGCCCGCCTTCCAGTCCCCGCCCGCAGCACTGCGGTTCCCCGGTCCTTTGACGCCCCGCACCCAGCCCTCCGCGAGGTCGCAGGGCAGAGATTCCCTCCAGCCGGCGGTCATCCGTCCTCTCGCCGCAATTTCACCGCCCCCACCCCACGCCTTGGCGAGCTCGGTTTGGGGACGTCTGTGTGGAGAGCAGAACCCAAGGCTGGCTGTCCTTGGCGCCCTTCCTCCAGGTTCTCCTCCTGCGCCCCAGCCCCAGACAGCCGTCCCTTCAGCGGGCGAGAGCCCGGGAGCTCCTACCGCAGAAGGCGGGGTGCGGCCCGGCCCCTGGCCTGCAGCGAGCAGTTGCGTCCCGCTCTCCGCTGCCTGGGAAGCCGACCCCTCCCCGAGCACCGCGGAGCTCCCTGCCGGGGCGCCCCCGAACCTTTTCCCGAAGCCTCGGGTCGGGAGGGCCTCTCCCAGCGCCCCGGGCGCCGCCCTGGCTCCTGCTCCCACCTGGGCTCCCGTCCTCTGCTGCTGCAGCCTCCCCCGGACGCACCGCCGCCTCCAGTTGCAGCACTCTGCCGGCGCCCCGCAGTTTTCACCCGGGGTGGGAGTGGAGGAGCGGGGAGGGCCCGGGACTCGGCCAATCAGAGCCCGAGTGGGGAGTGGGGGGGAGCGAGGAAGGATGGCAGAGGGCGGAGGAGGTAGCCTGGTATAGATGTGGGAGAGTGGCCGTCTGCCGCAGAAGGGGGACCTCACCCTGTGGCCGGCAGGCCAGGCCAGGGACAAGAGGGTTCAGGACCCCGGGGATCCGGGTGGGGCAGCGCAAGGAACACTAGGCGCTGCCCAGAACCCCGAAATGATTGCTCCCCTTTTAAGGCTTTAACCCTTTCTTCCGACCGGCCGAGGCTTCAGAAGCCTGTGGGAAAACCAAGGGGTAAGGGGTGGAGGCGGCAGGGCAGCCACCCGCCCCTTTGGTCAGTGCCCACGCCTCCTCCTGCCTCCTCCTTTCCTTTTCGGCTGGAGCCCATCTCCCTGGAGCCTCCAGTGAGAAGTTTTGGAGTTGGAATATTCCAGGCTTTCTCCAAAGGAAGATGGCGGGGTGTTTTTCCACATTGGAGCAGCTCTTCAGAAGCAAGGCAGGCACTGCGTCCTGCCGGTCCTTCCTGATCCTGAGCCCTGCCCCACTCCCTCCTCCATCCTAGAACACCTAACCCTTTCGGGGGCTTTCTGCTCTGGGGCATTCAGTCTCCCTCTACTCCTGGACTGGCACCTCCCAGGGCAGATAGCCAGAAGGTTCTTCTCGATTTCATATAGTCCTCCTGATCCTAGGCACCCCTCCCCCCCACCGCCCCCTGCGTAGTGAGTAACTGCTTGCTTGGTCTTCAGACAAGGGCAGGAGTACTGGTTTCTGCCAGACATTGTGCCGGGCACATGACATCCCTGGCTGTGCTGACCTCACAACGGTATGTGGGGTTCGTCCCATCCCACTCCCAGTCCTATTTCGTGGAGTGGGAGAGCTGACCAGCCCACCTGAGCTGTGTGTGGAACCCTCGGTCCTCAGTGCTGAGCCACTCAGCTGCTGTGTCTCAGCCCAGTGGGACGGGACAATGTGGAACTGTGGGGGAAGGGGAGAAGACAGGACCGCTAGAAAGGAATGGAGGAAACTAGGCTTTTGATTCCCTGGGGCATCCACCCTAGCTCAATCAATTTCAAGTCACCAGAAGCCCTTGGATCTTTTTTTCTTTTTTTCTTTTTTGGTGGCCAGTGCCAATGACTTGTCGCTCCCACCCACAGGTGAGGTGAATTTCTTTGAATGAAGGTTTATTTGTTTGATTTGCATCTTCATGGCCTTTTTGTGAATTCTGGTTGGGACATCCAGTAGGCTGGCCCTGCCTCCCGGCCATCTGCCTGCCCCTTCTCCTATTTCTTCATAGCAGTCAGCCCTGGCACCTTAACTGCAGTTTCCATTACTGCAGTAGCACTGTTGGAAGTCATCCCTGGGCTAGCAAGTGGGAGATTTACTTCCCTCTCCCTCCCTGGGAGGTTAGGTGGCCTCCTAGTACTGAGAATGATGGAACCTTCCAACTGCAAGGAGCTTTGAGGATGGTCCAGTGTAGGGGTAATTCACTGTGGTAAATAGCAGAAGCTCTGGGGGCATTTTATGAAAAATGCAGTCGTCCCTGCCCACCTGGGGTCTCCCTAGTCCAGTATTCCTGCTGCCTGTGTCTGCACTTTTCACAGGCTCCCCAGGGTCTGGGAACTGCAGAACACTGGCCTAATAAGATCATCCCTCTTCCATAGATCAGGCAGTCTGGCTTCTCATTGTCTGTAGGATAATTTTTAAGGGCCTGGGTGTCCTGGCTGTCAGCCTTCACCACCATTTCATCTTGTCCATTTATCTTCCTGCTACATGCCAGAAAGGCTGGCCTCCTCCCTGTCACTCCCTGCATTGTGTTCTTTTTTTGCCTAACAGCTTTCTGATTCTCAGTCCAGGGACCTTTCCTATCAGAGCACAGTTGCTTTAGGCTGGGGCCTATCCCTCTTCTCTCTCTTTCTCTCTCTCTCTCATACACACACACACACACACACACACACACAGGTGGGACTGGAGACTGTTCCTTTTTTGGCAGAACATGGGGATACCCAGAGGCATTTTAACTACAGAAGCTATCAGGGCTCTGGCTGGACGAGACCCTGGATGCTCTTCCCCACGCTGTGGCCGAGTCTCTGAGCGTTGTTGGATGGAAAGCTTTGCTGTGCTATTTTGATGAGGTTATGAGGACCTGGCCTCCTTTCTGGGTCCCCAAGCACTTTACCTCGGGAAGGGGAGGGGAGTGTGGACTCCAGAGGGTATGGCAGTTGTGTGTTTGCTAAAGCAAGATCTCTGGCTGATTGGAATTGATGGTTCAAATGAGATAATCTGGGGGCAGGGATGGGACCAGATGGTGAAGGGGAGATGTAAAAACTCCCACTTGCTGGGTACCTGGGTGGTTCAGTTGTTTAAGCATCCGACTCAGGTCACGATCTCATGGTTCATGGGATCGAGCCCCGCGTTGGGCTCTGCACTGGCAATGCAGAGCCTGCTTGAGATTCTCTCTCTGTCTCTCTCTCTGTGTCCCTCCCCCACTCACATGTGTGTGGTTTCTCTCTCAAAATAAACATTTAAAAAAGATTATAAAATAAATAAACTTAAAAAGAAAAAAAGAGGTCCTCTTATTTGCTAATGGGACAGGATCAGGGTGCTGAAAGCAGGAAGGGTTTAGAGGAATCCACCCAAAGCAAGATTTCCTGACAGCCTGTGGCTGCCCTATTGGTTCCTTAGAACTGACTTTCACATCATCTCCAGTTGCTCTAGCTAGAGACACACGGGGTGAAAACTCCTCTAAAAATGCATATTTCTTTAGGGTGACCATAGGACTCCCAGCCATTCACTCTTCTTCTTCACCGATTTCGTCAGATCGGGTTTATAGAATCACACAGGTGACAGAAGCTGTTCTATCATTTTATAGCTGGAAACAGGTCCAAGAGGATAATGATTTGTCAAAGGACCGACAAATACTTTGGAGCACTACCAGGACTAGTTGTATCCTAGATCTCCTGACTCCACATACAGTGGTCTCCACTGGCCCTGGGGTGGGACTTCAGACTTCTACTAGACTGATTTCTCTGGTCCATGGTGAAATAAGAAAAACGAGGACAGTGTGGGATGCTCTAAACATAGCCATCAGGTTGCCACCTTGTTCTGATCACCGCCTCCTCACCGTGTTGATGAGGGAGGGATTTTCACCCTTGGGTTCCAGACATGGCTGAACGCATGGCACCTGACACCAGACAGGTGAGATCGACAGTAGGTTATTGGTCATGTATGCTCACAGCCCAGAGGAGGACCCTGCACACAGGAGTTGCACAGCGGAGTGAACAGCCAGGAGCAGTGGGAGGCAGGCTTTGTTGGCTAAACGGTGGGATGCCCGTTTCCAGCCGGAGGATTTGGTTGGCTTGTTGACTAATTCTGTGGGCTGGCATGGAACTGAAGCCCGCTGCTTGGGGACAGTCAGGAACCATGCCTAGTCCCCATGATAAAGAGGGTCGATTGGCTAGGGGAACTTCTTAGCAGGAGCCAAGCTGGAAGAAGGACTTGTGGCTAGATGGTCCAAATTTTATCAGATGTCAAGACAGCACATACTGTTGAGTCCCAATTTGGGGCTACTTAAGGTCTTATCACACATACTTGCCCTTCCTTGGGAAGGCCTACGCTTTCCTTCTAAGGTTATGCCTTTCTGCTTCTTTGAAGTGATGGCGGTAGGTGGCATGTGTGTTTTGAATGCCCAAAGGCAAGAAGGGAAATTTGGTAACTTTGTGTTGATCTGCAAATTTCTTTGGAAACATGACTGTTCTCCGAAATTCAAACATCTTGGAATCAAGTGCTCTACTCTGAGCGGCCTCTCCCAATCTCTAGTTGAGGTGAACTCTCCAAGTGAGGTCACTTTCTGAAGTTCATGTTTGGTTGGAGAGTATGACAAAAAATGAAAGTTAACTCTTAGAACACAGGGAAGAGGGCAAGAGGACAAAGCACCATGGAGATATAATTTTCAACATTTATTTAAAAATCTTTGGGGCACCTGGGTGGCTCAGTCGGTTGAGTCTGACTTCAGCTCAGGTCATGATCTCACGATTTGTGGGTTCGAGCCCCGTGTCGGACTCTGGGCTGACAGCTCGGAGCCTGGAGCCTGCTTCGGCTTCTGTGTCTCCCTCTCTATCTGCCCCTCCCTTGCTCGCACCGTGTCTCTCTCTGTCTTTCAAAAATGAATAAACATCAAAAAAATAAAAAAAAAAGACTTTTATTCATGGATGTATGATTAAATAACATTATTCTGGGCACAGTGTTCTAGGCATGGGGCTAGACCCTGGAATTACAAAGATCAACAGAGCACAATCTCTGCCTTCAAAGGGCTGTCCAATGGGGGAGACAGAAATGGTATAGAGATAATTAGAAAACAGTAGGGTAAAGGCAAAGGTAGAGATGTGTACAGAGTATTGTGGGACCCCAAAGGAGGGGCAAGTGACCACCCAGTCTGTCAGAGAGGCTTTCTTGGAGGAGAAACATGAATTGAGTCTTTAAGGGTGAATGGGAGTTGCCCAGGTGTGGTGGCTTGTTACATTAACAGTCTCCAGTGAATCATGCGTCCTGGTACCCATGCCCTTTGTGTGATTCCCTTCCACATTTGTTCTGGGCTTGGCCATGTGCCTTGTTTTGGCCAATGGGCCATCAGCAGATGAGATGCAAACAGAAGCTTGGTAAGTGCTTGTATGTTAAGACTTGCCTTCTTGGAATTCAGTTGCCATGTGAGGAAGTTGGAGCTAGCCGTGTGGAGAACTGAGGTGCCTCAGTAGCCCCCAGTTGACTGCCACATGGTCATAAAAGCATGTGCGATCACAAAAGCATGTGTAATTCCTACTGATGCCACATAGAACAGAAATAAAGCATCCCAGATAAGCCTACTAAGCTGGTTCTAAAACCTGGATACAAATTCTGATATTGCTTCATCAAGAAATAAAGTCTGTGTCTCCCCCTCTTGAATCTTAATGGGGATGTAACTGCTTCAGCCAATAGAATATGGCAGAAGTGATGCTAAAAGACTTTTGAATTTACATCTTGAAAGACCTTATAGCTTTTACTTTGTTTGCTAGAATACTCACTTTTAGGGCCCCGGTATAAAATGTCTGAGTATCCTGAGGCCATGCTGTAAGGAAGCCCTTGTCACATGGGGAGGCATTGTGTAGACACTTTGGTTGGCAGTCCCAGGTGAATTTAGCTTTCAGAGTCATTTCAGCCCAGACTCCAGACATATAAATAAAGAAGCGTCCAGATAATCTCAGCCCCAAAGCTGTTTGAGTTGTCCACCTAGCTGCTCACATTTTCAAGTAGAGGCCCCAGATGTTGTGGGACAGAGACAAGTCTGAATCCCTAACCACGGAATTCATGAGTTTAACAAAATAGTGGTTGTTTTAAGCTATTGTTTTAGGTGGTTTGTTATGTAATGATAGACATGTGATACATATATGGGTGCCTAGAAGTGTGATGCTGCCTTAAAACACTGAACAGATGGCATTTGGAACAGGGAGATGGGTGAAGGCTTGAAGGACAGGCAATAAGAATTGTGAATGTACTGGCAAGGGAGCTGGAAACCGCTTGGACCAAGGGTGACCAGTGTTATTTAGTGCTGTGGCCACTGGCAGAAAGTGTGCCTAATGAATTTGTGGGTTTGGCTTAAGAGATATGGAGATGGAATGTTAAAAGTGCCATCCAGGTGCTTCCAGCTGGCATGTCAGGTGTTATAAGGGAGCGATCAGCTAAATAAGGATCTGTCCAGTTTGCTGGGTTGGAAAAGAAAAGTAGTTCTCATTTTCAGTCTCTCCAGCAGGCGACAGATTCCCAAAGTAAGAATTGGCCTAAAGGTAAAGATGAAATCAAGGGTATGATTGTAGAACCTCTGTTAACACCCCGAGGATTTAAGGTGGTGTCTAGTAGGCCTTCTCAGTTAAACAAAAGGGTTTCTAAGAATATTAAAGATGTTGTTCCATAGCTGAAGTAGAGTCTTCTTGAAAGTAACTATGTATGTGGCTTTTGGTGCAAGAAGTGAACCCAATAATACTCATAGAAAATCCATAAAGTTTTGAAGAGTACTGTTTTGGAAGAAACTCTATTAGTTTGGGCTAACATGAACGGAAATAGTTAAAAAAGGGAAAGGAGGCCTTTGGGCCCCCAACTTTCTATGGGCAGTAAGCTGGCCAATAGTCACAAGGGACTTTTCTTATGGAAAAGAAAATCCTCTCAGAGGGTAGATCCAGGAGCCTAGCGGGTGTAACTAGAAGCCAAGGAGAACTGGACTTTATTCAAGTAACATCCCTGCTTCCAAAGGAGGGGGGTCCTGATAACAGAACCTGGCTGGATTTCAGAATTGCTTTGAATCAGTGATTGCTATGTGCCTCCCATTTCTCTTTTAATGGGAATGTCTATTGAGGCTATTCTATGCCTGATTCACAGTTGTATGTTGGGCACATGGAGGGCAGATGTCTTGTCTTACTAATTCACAGGTCTGTGAATCAAGAGGAGCCACACCTGAGGAGTTGTACCCCAGGAGGCTCAGCTACATCCAGACTTGCTTCATATTGTGAGATCATAGACCTTGAGCCTGGTGTCATGATTGAATACTATTTTGGGTGTTTTGGGAAGGATGAGTATATCTCACATGTGGGAAGGCTGTGCATTGGTAGGGGTAGAGGGCAGACTGGTAGGTTGCTCTGTTAATGTCCCCCCAGTGAGTCACACCTCTTCCACATTGATTCTGGGCTCAGCTATATGACATGCTTTGGTCAATGGAACTTCAGCAAATGTGATGCAGGCAGAGACTTCCTAAGTGCTTGCTCATTAGGGCTTGCTTCTTGGAGAACCCAACTGCCACATGAGGAGCCCAGACTAGCCAAGGGGAGAAACCTGAATTGAGATGCTCCAGCTGGCAGCCTCACCCAATGACTAGACACTGTGTGAGTTCCTCTTGGAGCATCCAGCCCCAGTGCACCTGTCAGCTGACCATAGTGCATGGGTGAGCCCAGCCAACTCAGTTTGGAGCATATCTACGCACTGTTCCAGCTGATCTGTAACCAAACTGATGATTCACAGAATAGTGGTTGCCTTTAGTTACTAGTCTGAGTGGTTTGATATACAGCAATAGATAACAAATGAACCAGATGAAGAGAAGGAAGGGCATTATGACAGAGGGGATGGTACGAGCAAAGGCATAGAGACAAAGCAAAGCAAAGTGGGTATGCGAAAATGCAGGCAGTTTGGGGTTGTCTGAGACAGTGCACGTTGAGAGGGAACATTGGAGAAATGGGGAAGAGCCAGCCGAGGAAGCCCTTGTCTCTTTGGGCATGGGTGATGGGGAGTCAACAGTGGTCTACAGAAGGGTACAGATAGATGCATTCTTTAGAAAAATTACTCTAGGGATAGAATAGGGGATGAACAGAGGGCCACGTAGACCCTCTCCTGGCCAGGTGGTTTTTTACTCTTTTACTATGTTCAGAGCAGTGTTGGGGAGGACACCTTGGGAAACAAGGTGGTATGATAGACACTGCCTTGAGGTCAGGGTCAGTGTCTGTCTTGTTTACTGCTATATCTTTGGGACCTCCAGGTCCCAGCACAAAGTCGCTTCTCAATTGTATGTATGTATGTATATATGTATGTATGTATTTGAAGTATAGTTGACATACAATATATGTTTTTTGGTCATGTTTTCTAAATTTATTTTTGAGAGACAGAGACAGAGCACAAGTCAGGGAGGGGCAGAGAGAGAGGGAGACACAGAATCCGAGGCAAGCTCCAGGCTCTGAGCTGTCAGCACAGAGCCCGACGCGGGGCTTGAACTCACGAACTGTGAAGATCATGACCCGAGCTGAAGTCAGACGCTTACCCGACTGAGCCACCCAGGCGCCCCCAAACAATATATATTTTTTAAGTTTTTATTTAAATTCGTTAGTTAACGTAGAGTATAATACTAATTTCAGGTGTATGACAGTGATCCGACAATCACAGTAAAAAATGCTCACCATAGTAAGTGTAGTTACCCTCTGTCACCATATGAAGGTATTAACCATATTGTTGACTATATTCCCTATGCTGTACTTTTCATCCATGTGACTTATTTATCTTACAATTGGAAGTTTGTATCTCTTAATCCCCTTCACTTATTTTGCCCATTTCCTTACCCCCCTCTCCTCTGGCAGCCACCAATTTGTTCTCTGTATTTTTAAGTCTGTTTCTGGTTTTTTTGTTTGTTTGTTTTTTTAGATTCCACATGTAGATGAAATCATACATTTGTCTTTCTCTGTCTGACTCATTTCACTTAGCATAATGCCATCCATGTTTTATTCTGTTTTGTGGCTGAGTAATGTTCCATTGTGAATATGTGCCGCATCGTCATCCAAGGGTCTATCAATGAGCACACAGATTGCTTCCAGATCTTGGCTATTGTAAAGCTGCATTAAGCAGAGGGGTACATATATTTTTTCACGTTAGTGTTTTCGTTTTCTTTGGGTGAATACCCAGAAATGGCATTGCTGGATCATATGGTAGTTCTGTTTTTGAGGAATCCCCTATACTATTTCCCATAGTGGCTGCACCAATTTACATTTCCACCAACAGCACGCAAGGCTTCCCTTTTCTCCACATGCTCACCAACACTTGTTATTTCTCGTCTTTTTGATTCTAGCCATGCTGATTGGTGTGGGGTGATCTCATTGTGGTTTTGATTTGCACTTCCCTGATGGTTAGTGATGTTGAACATCTTTTTCGTATGTCTTTTGGCCATCATGTATCTTCTTTGGAAAAATGTTCAGGTTCTCTGCCCATTTTTTATTTATTAAAAAAAATTTAATGTCTATTTATTTTTGAGAGAGAGAGAGAGAGCGCGAGTGAGCAGGGGAGGCGCAGAGAGAGAGGGAGACACAGAATCCGGAGCAGGCTCCAGGCTTGGAGCTGTCAGCACAGAGCCCGATGCGGGGCTTGAACTCACAAACTGGGAGATCATGACCTGAGCCCAAGTCAGATGCTTAATCGACTGAGCCACCCAGGTGCCCCTCTGCCCATTTTTTAAATAACATTGTTTTTGTTTGTTTTTGGAGGTGAGTTGTATGAATTCTTTATATGTTTTAGATATTAACTCCTTATTAGATATATCATTTGCAAATATGTCTCCCGTTCAGTAGGTTGCCGTTTCATTTTCATGGATCTGTTTTTCTGCCAGTACTGTACTGTTTTGGTTTCTAAAGCTTTGTAGTAAAGTTCAAAATGTGAGATTGTGATGTCTCCAGCTTTGTTCTTTCTTCCTCAATATTGCTTTGGCCAGTCAAGGGTCTTTTGTGGTTCTGTACAAATTTTAGGAGTTTTTTGTTCTAGTTCTGTGAAAAATACTGCTGGTGTTTTGATAGGCATTGCATTGCACGTCATTCTTGCACAGGGACCATGCTAATTTTCTCTGTATTGTTCCAGTTTTAGCATATGTTGCTGCCGAAGCGAACGCTGATAGAGATCACGTTGAATCTGTAAATTGCTTTGGGTCGTATGAACATTTTCACAATATTAATTCTTTCAATTCCTGAACAGGGTATATATTTCCATTTATTTGTGTCATCTTCAATTTCTTTCATCAGTATTTTACAGTTTTCAGAAGTATAGGTCTATCACCTCCTCGGTGAAGTTTATTCCTAGATAATTTATTCTTTGTGATGCAATTGTAAATGGGGTTGTTTTCTTAATTTCTGTTTCTGCTAGTTCATTATTAGTGTGTAGAGACACAACAGATTGCTGTATGTTAATTTTGTATCCTGCAGCTTTACTGAACTTGTTTATTAGTGCTAACAGATTTTTTTTTGTTGTTGTTTTTTGGTGGCGCCTTCAGGGTTTTCTATATACAGTATCAGTCTGCAAATAGTGACAGTTTTACTTCTTCCTTACTAATTTGGAAGCCTTTTATTTCTTTTTCTTGTCTGATTGCTAGGACTTCCAATACTATGAATACAAATAGTCAAAGTCCTTGTCTTGTTCTTGATCTTAGAGAAAAAGCTTTCAGCTTTTCACCACTGAGTATGATGTTAGCTGTGATTTTGTCATACATGGCCTTTATTAAGTTGAGGTATGTTCCTTCTTTAAAAAAAATTTTTTTAATGTTTGTTTATTTTTGGGGGGGTCGTGTGCGTGAGCGGGGGAGAGGTAGAGAGAGAGGGAGACGCATAATCTGAAGCAGGCTCCAGACTCTGAGCTGTCAGCACAGAGCCTGATGTGGAGATTGAACTCATGAACCATGAGATCATGACCTGAGCCGAAGTCATACACTTAACCGACTGAGCCACCCAGGTGCCCCGAGGTATGTTCCTTTTATACCCACTTTGTTGAGAGTTTTTATCATGAATGAATATTGACTTTTTTTAAATGCTCTTTCTGTATCTATTGAGATGATCATATGATTTTTATTCTTCATTTTCTTCATAGGGTATATCATGTTGATTGAGTATGGTTATTGAACCATCCTTGAATCCCTGGAATAAGTTCCACATGATTGTGGTGAATCATCCTTTTAATGTTGAATTCAGTTTGCTAATATTTTGTTAAGGATTTTTGCATCTGTGTGTTCATCAGGAATATTGGCCTCTTTTCTTCTTTTTCTTTTCCTTCTTTCTTTCTTTCTTTCTTTCTTTCTTTCTTTCTTTCTTTCTTTCTTTCTTTCTTTCTTTCTTTCTTGTCTTTGATTTTGGTATTAAGGTAATGCTGGGCTCATAGAAATTTGGAATTTCTCTTTTTTCCTGATTCAGTCTTGGGAGACAGTTTCTAGGAATTTATCTGTTTCTTCTGGGTTTCCAATTTGATGGTGTATAACTTTTCATAGTAGTTTCTTATAGTCCTTTGTATTTTTATGTGGTGTCAGTTGAAATTTATCTTTCATTTCTGATTTTATTTATTTGAGTTCTCTCTCTCTTTTGATGAGTTTGGTTAAAGGTTAGTCCATTTTGTTTATCTTTTTAAAAATCCAGCTCTTAGTTTCATTGATTTTTTTTTTTGGTCTCTATTTTATTTATTTCTACTCTGATCTTTATTATTTCCTTCCTTCTGCTAACCTTGGACTTTGTTTGTTGTTCATTTTATAGTTCCTTTAGGTGTAAGGTTAGATTGTTTATTTGAGATTTTTCTTATTTCTTGAGATAGACCCATATCACTGTAAACTTCCCACTTAGAACTGCTTTTGCTGAGCTGACAGCACAGAGCCTGACACAGGGTTTGAACTCGTGAACTGTGAGATCATAACCTGAGTTGAAGTCAGATGCTCAACCGACTGAGCCACTCAGGTGCCCCTACAGTTTTTGTTTTAAGGTCTGTTTTGCCTAACATAAATGTTGCTACCCCAGCTTTCTTTTTTCACTTTCATTTACATGGAATATCTTTTTCTCATCCCTTCACTTTCACTCTACATGTATCTTAAGGCCTGAAGTGAGTCTCTTATAGGCAGCATACAGACGACTCTTATTGTTTTAAATCCATTCAGTCACCCTGTGTCTTTTGATTGGAACATTTAGTCCATTTGTATTTAAAGTAATTGTTGATAGGTATGTACTTATTGCCATTATGTTAGTTGTTTTCTGTGTGTGTGTGTGTGTGTGTGTGTGTGTGTGTGTGTGTGTGTTTGTAATTCTCTGTACCTCTTCTCTCTCTTGCTCTCCTCCATTCTGATTTGATGAGTTTCTTTAGTGTTATGCTTAGATTTCTATCTCTGTTTTTTTGTGTATCTTTTATAGGTTTTTGGCTTGTGGTTACCATGAGGTTTGTATATAATATCCTGTGTATATAGCAGTCTATTTTAAATTGACAATCATTTAAGTTCAAATACATTCTCAAAGCATTGCATTTTTACTCGATGTATCAATGTATATGACATCATATTTTATATCTTTTTATTTTTATGTACCTTTAATTATTGTAGATATAATTTATTTCACTACTTTTGTCTTTTAACCTTTGTACCAGCTTTATAGGTGATTGATCTACTACCTTTACTGTATGCTTACTTTTGTTGGTGAATTTTTTTCCTTTCATAATTTTCTTTTAGTTATGGCCTTTTTTCTTCTCCTTAAAGAAGTCCTTTTAACATTTCTTTTTTTTTAATGTTTGTTTATTTATTTATTTATTTGTTTATTTATTTTTAAACAATTTTTTTTAACGTTTATTTATTTTTGAGACAGACAGAGACAGAGCGTGAACAGGGGAGGGGCAGAGAGAGAGGGAGACACAGAATCTGAAACAGGCTCCAGGCTCTGAGCTGTCAGCACAGAGCCTGATGCGGGGCTCGAACTCACAGACCGTGAGATCATGACCTGAGCCGGAGTGAGACGCTTAACTGACCGAGCCACCCAGGCGCCCCAATGTTTATTTATCTTTGAGACAGAGAGAAACAGAGCATGAACGGGGGAGGGTCAGAGAGAGAGGGAGACACAGAATCTGAAACAGGCTCCAGGCTCCGAGCTGTCAGCACAGAGCCCAACTCAGGGCTCAAACTCATGGACCGCCACATCATGACCTGAGTCGAAGTCGGATGCTTAACTGACTGAGCCACCTAGGTGTCCCGTTTTAACATTTCTTTTAAGGGTGGTTTGGTGGGGTGATCTTTTTAAGTTTTTGTTTGTCTGGGACACTCTTTCTCCTTCAACACTGAATGATAATCTTGACAGGTGGAGTATTCTTGGTTGTAGGTTTTTTCCTTTCAGCACTTTGAATATATCCTGCCACTCTCTTCGGGCCTGTAAAGTTTCTGCTGAGAAATAAGCTGATAGCTTTATGGGATTTCCTTTATATGTAACTAGGGGCTTTTCTCCTGCTGCTTTTAAGATTCTTTATTTTTGATTATTGACATTTTAATTATTCAGTACATATTTTTGAATGAGTATAAAAAATAAGAACAATCAAGTATTATAGGTGCTGCCTACAAGGGAAAAAAAAGGAGGGATTCCAAGGAGAGTTCGGGAGAAAGCAGTGGTTGTTTTTCTGGAAAGAAGAAGAAAGGCACTCTCCACAGAGGGATTCTCAGAAGCAAAGTCATGGAGGAAGGAAGTGTGTCTGGGGAACTGCATATTCTGAAGTTCTGTGTGGCTCAAGCATGGAATGGGAGGAGGGGTGGTACCTGAGATGTGGTTGGGGAAGGAAAAGGAGCCAGATCACAAGAGACTGGATCTGCAAGGCTAAAGATGTTAGATTTTATCCAATAAGCAGTGGAGAACCATGGAAATCTCTAAAGCAGAGTGGAAGTGTGATGAGACTTGCACTTTGTTTTTTACATTTATGTATGTATGTATGTATGTATGTATTTATTTATGAGACAGAGAGACAGAGCACTGGTCGGGGAGGGATATAGAGAGAGGGAGACAGAATCCAAAGGAGGCTCCAGGCTCCGAGCTGTCAGCACAGAGCCCGACGCGGGGCTCGAACTCACAAACCACAAGATCATGCCCTGAGCCAAAGTCGGACACTTAACCGACCGAGCCACCCAGGCGCCCCGAGACTTGCACTTTGGAGAGGTGAATGGAAGTCAGGGCAATGGTGTGGGATTGGAAAGGTGCACAGTAGTGGGTGTAGGGCAACTGGGAGGGAGCAGAGGAGCTTAGCTGAGGGGGCTGAGAGCTTGAAAGAGGGGATGGAGGAGAATAGGACAGGTGAGGGAGATTCAGTTTGGAGAACTCATAATACATAGGCATTCCCTGGGTATGTTTTGTGAGGGTTGCAAGAACTCCCAGGTTTCTGGTGCGTCTCTTCTGAAGGATGGAAGAGACAAGGAAGTTTTGGGGCAAAAGATCATGAATTTCGTGTCGGACAAGTTGAGCTTGAGGTACCCGTGGGATACACATGTGGAGAGGTCCAAGTTGGGGTTGAGGAGTGAGGTCTGAGTAGAGGGTGGATATCCGACAGGTGTTGGCAAACAGGTGGTAATGGGCACCCAGGGAGGGTTGCAGGCCTAAAAGAAAACAGAACCTGAGACAGGATCTGAAGGAGCACTGATATTTAAGGAATAGCAACAAAGGAGTGTGAGAAGGAGTGGCAGAAGGCCAGGAGAGCCAGGAGAGGGCCATACCACAGAAATGGGCACGTTTCAGTGAGGGAATGCTCAGCGTGTTAAGTAAAGACTAACAGATCAGGAAATGACTGCCCTTGAAAAGCAGTTTGTTATATCCCCAGATCCAAAGAGGAGGGATGCACGATCCACAGGGGGCCACTCTGGGAATCAGGAGGCAGAGGAGGGAGAAGGGGGTTTCCGTGGGAAAGAATGTGTGAGGCAAGATAAACAGGTTTAGCATTACTACTTTGAATAATTGTAGTGGGTTCTGGGGGCACAGGGGTGACTCCAGTTGGCTGGTACCTGGCCCTGTGATGAAGGCTAGTAGCTTGGAGTGTGAGAACCTGATAAGGAGATGGTTGAGAATGTGGACACCATCAAATCCGACTGGTCAACTAAGTTAGATTGGTAAACAAGATGGGTTAAATTAGATTGGCTTGTTTGTAGTTGAAAGGTGCACTCGTGGGTGAATGGTGTATTATCTCTAGGAATTGGCTAACCCTGGGGTGGGAAGTCATCCCAGGTGTCGAAGCATCAGAATATAGAACATAAAAGACCTAGTTAATGTAGTGATGGGTGGGGGAGTGAGTGGGAAGAGATTGGAGATGTAAAGCAGAGGAACCTTGTAAGTGAGGATAGTATAACTGCCGTGGCTCCCTCTTCTCTCAAGGGTGGTCGGAGCCACGTGGAGAGGTGAGTTGCTGGTTTCCAAAGAATGGGGCTAGAGCATCCCCTGGAGGCAAGGATGTGCCTGCTGGTAAGATCTTGCTCATGCGTGGGGCACCTGGGTGGCTCAGTCGGTTGAGCGTCCGACTTCAGCTCAGGTCATGATCTTGCTGTGCGGAGTTTGAGCCCCGCATCGGGCTCTGTGTTGACAGCTTGGAGCCTGGAGCCTGCTTCAGAGTCTGTGTCTCCTCCTCTCTCTGCCCCTCCCCTGCTCACGCTCTGTCCCTCTGTCTCTCAATAAGAAACGTTACCAAAAAAAAAAAAAAAATCTTGCTCATGCATGTCTCCTGTGCTGCAGCCGTTGGCAAAAATGCTTGAGAGCATGGACTCTGGGGCTGCTTGGGCTTTGGGCTCCACCTCAGGGTTTTGGCTTGGCTAACTTTAGTTCTTCTCCATCTGCACAGAGTCAGGGGAGGGCCAGAAAGGTCTGCCTGAGAGGCGAGAATAGCCCTCCCGAGTCCTGACTCAGTCTCTCCAGTAGAAGGAAAACGAATTAGCAGTTTTTTGGCAGGTACAGCTGTGCCTAGGGATAAACAAGATTCATCCTCGTGGAATGTGAGCAGAGTTAGCTTTTTTTAAAAAATTTTTTTATTGGCTTTTGGCAAAAAAGGGGAGGCAGAGATCCCACAGTTCTCCGAGGCCACTTCTATCTCAGCTTTTCAAAGTCAGGACCCATCTTGGGCAAAGTCGCTTTGTAAGCAAGCTGCTGTCTCCTCATTTACAAGCTCGTAATATCCCTAACTCCTTCTGAAGAGGCTGACAATTACCCAGCACCCCTTGCCAGCTGGCTTCAGCCAATAGAGCTGCGTACAAATGCAGCATCCTGTAGCTACTCTGGGTCAGGCTACCCCAAAGTGAAGGGAAGTTCAACACTTAGATGGGGAAAAGGAAAAAAATCTGAAATATTTCCTTTATGTTGGAGGCATTTCTGCTGCTCATTGGCAGGGAGGAAAGGCAGAAAATGTCGATGGGTGTTCTTTTTCTAGAGTGCGGTGTGTAGGAAAGCACGTGTTTCAGCTTCTCTAGGTGAGAATCAGGCAGATGTTGTCCATTCATCCTTCCAGGAGCTATTGGAGGAATGGGAATGGATGGATCTGGGGGTGGGGGTGACTCCTAGCACAAAATCTTTCTGGGGTGCCTGGGTGGCTCAGTCAGTTAAGTGTCTGACTTTGGCTCAGGTCATGATCTCACAGTTCATGAGTTTGAGTCCTGCGTCAGGCTCTGTGCTGACGGCTCAGAGCCTGGAGCCTGCTTCAGATTCTGTCTCTCTCTCTCTCTGACCCTCCCCTGCTCATGCTCTGTCTCTCTCTCTCAAAAATAATAAACATTATAGTTTCTGTGTTGTTCTATAGCTAAGGCATTTCCAGTAGATCCAACTTATTAAAGATCCAACTTTAAAATTTTGGGCCCAATTTAATTTTTAGTTTAGTGTGCATTGCTTTCTGATTATGAATGGCCTATAGTCATATATCGTATAGACACATAGATACATAATACATAAAGAATATAAATTAAAAAAATAAGAAACATGAAAAAAATTTAAATACAATGATACTAAACAACATGGAGTAAAAAGTAAATTTCCAACTAGTGCCCTCCAGCCATTGCTACAATTGCTGGCACTTGTGTATCCTTCCAGAAATATCCATGAAAATAATGGTGTTAGCAAATTTATTCTTTGTGGTGAGGCATAGAACTGCACACAGATGCAGTCTGTGATATATTTTTGTTGTGTACCTTGCTTATTTATTTATTTATTTATTTATTTTTTAATTAGTATTTTTTTTTTTTTATTCAACGTTTATTTATTTTTGGGACAGAGAGAGACAGAGCATGAACGGGGGAGGGGCAATGAGAGAGGGAGACACAGAATCGGAAACAGGCTCCAGGCTCCGAGCCATCAGCCCAGAGCCTGACGCGGGGCTCGAACTCACGGACCGCGAGATCGTGACCTGGCTGAAGTCGGACGCTTAACCGACTGCGCCACCCAGGCGCCCCTATTTATTTATTTTTTACTGAACAATGTCTCTTGTGGATTATTCTGTATCAGGATATATAAAATTGACTTATTCTTTTATCAGTTCTATGCTATTTCATTTATGATCCTATTACGGTATATTTAACCAGTCCTCTCTTGGTGGCTGTTTAGGTGATTTACAAACTGTACTATTACAAGCAATCGTTGAAATATTATTACTAAGTAAATTAAATCATCCAGTGTTTTCTTTTTGCAAATGATGAGCAGGCTTATATCTTCAGTCCAGACTCTTCCCTGTGCTCTGACCCACTGATCAGCTATTAATATCCACACGAATGTTTCAAATCTAATATGTCCTAAATTGACCCCCAGTCTTTCCCACTGCATAAAGGGGACCCCCATCTACACAAGTGCCCAGCTGGAACCCCCGAAGTCGTCCGTGATTACTTCCTTTCTCTCCCTGCCCACTCGCCTCACCCATCCACCTCCCACAGAGCTCTTTTTTGCCCACTTCTCTCCAAGCTTTTGCCTTTTCAGTAAACCTTTTAACTCCATGGTGCTCTACAGCTGCAGCCCTTTCCCAGAAATACTTTTACTGTCATCACTCAAAGCTCCTATCACCTTCTATCTGGATTAATGCAGTCATAATAAAGAGTAAATGACTTACAAAGCACTTGCCATGTGCCGGGCACCATTCTAAGTGTATTATAAACCCTAGTCCCTTTTTTTAAAAAAGTTTATTTATTTATTTTGAGACAGTGAGAGAGAAGGAGAGGGAGAGAGAGAGAATCTCAAGCAGGCTTAGTGCTGCCAGCTTGGAGCCTGATGTGGGGCTTGAACTCACAAACTGTGAGATGGTGACCTGAGCCAAAACCAAGAGTCGTACACTTACCCGACTGAGCCACCCAGGTGCCCCAAACCCTGGTTCCTTTTGATCTTCAAAATCACCCTCAGGGTATGTGTACTATTATTCTTATTATTTTACTTGCTTTTAAAAAATTATCTATTATTCAATTCCAGTATAGTTACCATATAGTATTATATTAGTTTCAGGTGAACAATATAGCCATTCAACCATTCTATACATTTCTCAGCGCTCATCAAGGTAAGCGTGCTCTTAATCCCCTGTTTCTATTCCACCCACCCCCACCCGCCTTCCCTCTGGCAACCACCAG
Source organism: Puma concolor (assembly GCF_028749965.1). NCBI lineage: Eukaryota > Metazoa > Chordata > Mammalia > Carnivora > Felidae > Puma > Puma concolor. The sequence goes on along the minus strand of NC_141676.1, from coordinate 99,955,117 downwards.
TTTGTTGTCTGTTTTTTCTGTGTCTTTTTTTCTTTGTTTATTCGTTTGTTTTGTTTCTTAAATTCCACATATGAGTTACATCATATGGTATTTGTCTTTCTCTGACGGACTTACATCACTTAGCATAATACTACCTAGCTCCATCCATATTGTTACAAATGGCAAGAGTTCATTCTTTTTTATTTATTTATTTATTTATTTATTTATTTATTTATTTATTTTTTCAACGTTTTTTATTTATTTTTGGGACAGAGAGAGACAGAGCATGAACGGGGGAGGGGCAATGAGAGAGGGAGACACAGAATCGGAAACAGGCTCCAGGCTCCGAGCCATCAGCCCAGAGCCCGATGCGGGGCTCGAACTCACGGACCGCGAGATCGTGACCTGGCTGAAGTCGGACGCTTAACCGACTGTGCCACCCAGGCGCCCTGAGTTCATTCTTTTTTAATGGCTGAGTAATATTCCATTCTGTATATCCTCTTCTTCATCCATTTATCTATGGCTGGACATTTGGGTTGCTTCCATATCTGGAATATTGTAAAGAATGCTGTAATAAATATAGGGGTGCATATATCTTTTTGAATTAGTGTTTTCATTTTCTTGGGGAAATACCGAGCGGTGGAATTATGGGATCATAGGGTAGTTCTGTTTTTAGTTTTTTTCAGGAACCTCCATACTGTTTTCCAGAGTGGCTGCACCAGTTTGCATTCCCACCAGCAGGGCAAGAGGGGTCCTCTTTCTCCATATCCTCGCCAACGCTTGTTATTTCTTGTGTTTTTGACAGGGTATGTGTACTATTCTTATCTCCATTTTACAAATGAGGAAACTGAGGCACAGAGAAGCTCATCAACAGGTAAGAGCCGGGGCTGTTAACACTATGCAATTCTCTCTACTAAGTAATCCGCCTTGCAGACCTTTCTCCAAATCAGCGCTCTTTTTAAAAACACGGAGCAGGTCACGTCCTGCGCCTCTTTAAAACCCTTCAGTGGCTCGATGTTTTGTCCTTTCTCTCAGAATAAAACCCAGATTCCTACAAGGGATTGCGCGTGTAGGCCCCACATCTCATTGCCTTACCTAGCATCATCTTTCCTGCCAGCACTGCACTTGGCAGGCTGTTTGGCAAGTCTTGTCCCACCTCAGGGCCTTTGCATTTACTCTCTGTTTGTCTAGACAAGTGGTTCGCTCCTGGGGCTATTCCCTCTTCTTCCTCTCCCCAGTGACACTTGCCCACTTCTGGAGATACTTTTGGTTGTCACAATTGGGGCAGGGGGAGGGGCTACTGGCAGGGATGAGAGCGACCAGAGTTGCTGCTAAACATCCTGCAATGGACAGGACCATCCCCACAGCAAAGAATTATCTGGCCCAAAATGTCAATAATTGATAAACCTGTCTCTGTGTATTCATTCAAAGTCACGTCTCTGTGTATTCGTTCATATGATTCATTTACTTTCAACTGTAGATGTTGGCAGAAAATGTCTTCCTGACTGTCCTATTTAAAGGAGAGCTAGCCTCATGCCCCACCCAAGTTATCGCCATCATTTTCCTAATTATTAGTACTTTTGCTTTATTTTGTTCTTCTGGTTTCCTGGGTTCAATGCATTAGGCCACTGTTTCTAATCTTTTGAGAAAATACCTTAGTGAGATATTCTAGGTTTTTAAATCTGGGTCATGTATGGTCTTTAAATTTTTTTTTTTCTATATATTTGTGTGACTATTATTGGAGTCTAGTTTACATTATACTTTTTAACCTATTAGTGTTATCATGTACATAGGTACTAGTGTTTGAGAAGCACGTTTGTTTATTGAATTCACTCAATGTTGAGTGAATTAAATGTGTTCAAAATGCTATAGATATTTGTGCTGCTTAATACAGTACGGTAACATGTGCCATTTAAATAAAGTTAAGCTAATTAAAAATAAATAGAATTAGAAATTCAGCTCCTTACTCATGCTAGCTACATTTCAAGTTCCTGACAGCCAATTGTGGCTCATGGCTACCATGTTGGACAGTGAAAATATAAAACATTTCCATCATGGCAGAAATTTCTGTTGGGCTGTGTTGTTCCAGAATTTCGTTCTATTTTAAGATAAAGTGTATATATCACACATATGGTCATATAGATGTAAATATATGTTATATTCCTGTTATAATAAAATGGTTTTTAAAACCTTTCTTTTTATACAACGTACCTTTATTAACTACTTAGGATGTACTAAATTCTTAAATGTTAAAAGATTATCACATTCTTTGCGATAGAAATCTCTACTTTGCTGCATTAAAAAAATATGCTGTTCAGGGGCACCTGCGTGGCTTAGCGTCCAACTTCAACTCAGGTCATGATCTCATGGTTTATGGGGTTGAGCCCCACATCAGGCTCTTGGCTGTCAGCATAGAGCTCGTTTTGGATCCTCTGTCCCCCCCCCCCCCCCCCGTCCCTCCCCTGCTCTATCTCTTTCTCTCAACAATAATCATTAAAAAAAGACACTGCTAAAATAAATAAACGTTAAAAAAAATTAAAAAAAAAAAGGGGCGCCTGGGTGGCTCAGTTGGTTAAGCGTCCGACTTCGGCTCAGGTCATGATCTCACGGTCCGTGAGTTCGAGCCCTGCATCGGGCTCTGTGCTGACAGCTCAGAGCCTGGAGCCTGCTTCCGATTCTGTGTCTCCCTCTCTCTCTGCCCCTCCCCCGTTCATGCTCTGTCTCTCTCTGTCTCAAAAATAAATAAACGTTAAAAAAAATAAAAAAAGACACTGCTTCATAAATATCTGTTTATTTTAAAAATTCCTATTACATCTTAGGAAAAGTGACACAGTCTTAAAATTTTTCTTCATGATGGGAGGGCCTGATTTCATAAGTGAATCTCGGGGGGTTCAAGAGAGAGAAAGGTACTGGGAAAGTAATGCCACATCCTCTATCTTATTTCGTGAAATGCACATTCAAGACACCTGTGCTCACCTTTGCCCACTCACAAGACAAAGGGCGAAATAATACTTCCGGAAGTGAATGTTGCTAAGGATTATGGATGTAGGGCGTGCTCATTTACGAGGGTCCTCCGGAGATTTCCCCATGACTGACTGTGGCTACTACCTTTTATCCAGCTCCCTTTCAGGCAGTGTGTGGCCCTGGGTCCCTGCCTGCCGAGCAGCGCTGCCTCTCAGGAGCCGGGAAGCTGTGGGGTCAGGAGGCTTGGTGGAGACTCAGGGAGAAGGGCAGGGGTCTTAACTGTGCTTCTTGAGGCTGAGACAGGCACTTCAGGAAGCACCCCACATATTTGTGTATGTGAGCCTTCTGGGTGGAGCCAGTGGGAAGCAGCTGGGGACCGGTCGCCTTTGCAATTCAGGCTGCATGTCCTTTGGTTCACCAATGGTGCTGGGTTGAAATTTAGGGCTGGGAGTAGGGTGAGGTGAGCGAGGCACTCGTCAGGGGTGCAACATTTAAGAGGATGCCCAAAACTCGGTAGCTAAGGTAAATACTGTCTTAATGACAGTATCTCAAAACAAAACAAAACAAATACAAAAATGCCACGCAGAACAAAGTGTCAGTCTTTAAAACAAAGACAGGATCTGACCCTGGGCTCGCATGATTTATCTTACTTGCATCAACCTCATCTTGGCCCTGTCACCAGATAAAAGCTGCTGTCACCGTCCTAACTGCAGCAAGAACTTCCCCTTTATTTATTTATTTATTTATTTATTTATTTATTTTTAATGTTTATTTATTTTTTTGGGACAGAGAGAGACAGAGCATGAACGGGGGAGGGGCAGAGCGAGAGGGAGACACAGAATCGGAAACAGGCTCCAGGCTCCGAGCCATCAGCCCAGAGCCCGACGCGGGGCTCGAACTCCCGGACCGCGAGATCGTGACCTGGCTGAAGTCGGACGCTTAACCGACTGTGCCACCCAGGCACCCCAAGAACTTCCCCTTTAAAGAGTACAAAACAAAACTTCCTTTTACTTTTGTGACATACAAGGAGGACACAGCACACATCTTTAGGATATTGGTAGCTGCATTTTTACAACTTCACATGCAAGTGCAACCAGAAGCCCGGCCCCCAGAAGCTGCCCTCGTGCTCCTTCCAGGCACCACCCTTGCCTCCAGGTGATGCCAATCCCTAGCCTGATGTCATCATCTTTCTTTTTTTATTGAGGTGAAATTCACACAACACAAAACCAACTATTTTAATTTTTTAAATATTTATTCATTTTGAGAGAGAGAGAGAGAGAGAGAGAGAGAGAGAGAGAGAGAGAGAATCCTAAGCAGGTTCCATGCTGTCAGCATAGAGCCCAACGTGGGCCTCGAACCCACGAACCATGAGATCATGACCTGAGCTGAAACCAAGAGTCAGATGCTAACTGACTGAGCCACTCAGGCGCCCCCAATTCAGTCATTTTTTAAATTAACTAATTAATTAATTGATTTTCAAGTTAGCTAACATACAGTGTAGTCTTGGCTTCAGGAGTAGATTCCCGTGATTTATCACTTACATACAACACCCAGTGCTCATCCCAACAAGTACCCTCCTTAATGCCCATCACTCATTTTCCCCACCTCCCCAACCCTGCACCCCATCAACCTTCAGTTTGTACTCTGTATTTTAAAGAGTATTTATAGGTTTGCCTCCTTCTCTGTATCTTATTTTTCCTTCCCTTCCCATATGGTCTTCTAAGTTTCTCCAGTTCCACATATGAGTAAAATCATATGATATCTTTCTCTGACTGACTTATTTCACTTAGCATAATACCCTCCAGTTCCATCCATATTGTTGCAAATGGCAAGATTTCATTTGTTTTTCATCGCTGAGTCGTATTCCATTGTATACAGGTACACGTCTTCTTATCCATTCATCAGTTGATGGACATTGGGCTCTTTCCATAATTTGATTGTTGTTGAAAGCACTTCTGTAAACATTGGAGCACATGTACTGCTGTGAATCAGCACTCCTGTATCCTTTGAATAAATACCTAGTAGTGTTATTGCTGGGTCGTAGGGTAGTTCTATTTTAAATTGTTTGAGGAACCTCCATTCTGTTTTCCAGACTGGCTACACCAGTTTGCATTCCCATCAACAGTGCAGGAGGGTTCCCGTTTCTCCACATCCTCACCAGCATCTGTCGTTTTCTGACTTGTTCATTTTAGCCACTCTGACAGGTGTAAGGTTATCTCATTGTGGTTTTTTTTTTTTTAATTTTTTTTTTTCAGCGTTTATTTATTTTTGGGACAGAGAGAGACAGAGCATGAACGGGGGAGGGGCAGAGAGAGAGGGAGACACAGAATCGGAAACAGGCTCCAGGCTCTGAGCCATCAGCCCAGAGCCCGACGCGGGGCTCGAACTCACGGACCGCGAGATCGTGACCTGGCTGAAGTCGGACGCTTAACCGACTGCGCCACCCAGGCGCCCCTCATTGTGGTTTTGATTTGTATTTCCCTGATGATGAGTGATGTTGAGACTCTTTTCATGTGTCTGTTTGCCATCTGGATGTCATCTTTAGAAAAGTGTCTATTCATGTCTTCTGCCCATTTCCTCACTGGATTATTTGTTTTTTGGGTGTTGAGTTTGGTAAGCACTTTACAGATTTTTGATACTAACCCTTTATCCGATATGTCATTTGCAGATATCTTCTCTCATTCCATTTGTTGCCTTTTAGTTTTGCTGATTGTTTCCTTTGCTGTGCAGAAGCTTTTTATCTTGATGAGGTCCCAATAGTTCAATTTTGCTTTTATTTCCCTTGCCTCTGGAGACATGTCAAGTAAGAAGTTGCTGCAGCCAAAGTCAAAGGGGTGGCAGCTTGTTTTTCTTGTAGGATCTTGATGGTTTCCTGTCTTACATTTAGGTCTTTCATTCATTTTGAATTTACAACATCAACCATTTTGAAGTGTACAATTCAGTGACGTTTTATACCCTCACAGTGCTGTGCGAATGACCACCTCTATCAAGTTCTAGAACATTTTCATCTCCCCAAAGGGAAACTGTACCCATGAAATCCTCATCAAAAAATCCTCATCAAGGGGCGCCTGGGTGGCGCAGTCGGTTAAGCGTCCGACTTCAGCCAGGTCACGATCTTGCGGTCCGTGAGTTCGAGCCCCGCGTCGGGCTCTGTCATTTCCTGTTCTCCCTCCCCCCAGCGTATGGCTAATACCAATTTACTTTCTGTCTCTTGGGATTTACCTATTCAGGACACTTCATAGAAATGGAATCATCCAGCTGTGTCTGGCTTCTTTCACTTGACATAATGCTGTCAGGGCTCATCCTGCTGTAGCAGGTATTGGCACTCGATTCCTTTGTAGAGGTAAATAACGTTCCATTGTATGAATACACCCCATTTCGTTTGTGCGTCATCTGTTGATAGGCATTGGAGTTGCCTCTACTTTTTGACTCTTGTGAATAGCACTGCTATAAATATTCACGTAGAAGTATTTGTTTGAATACCTGTTTTCAATTCTTTTGGGTTAGTACCTGCTACAACAGGGATGAGCCCCTGCCTAGAGTTGTAATTGCCGGGTCTTATGCTAATTGTATGTTTAACTCTTTGGGGAACTGCCAGGATGTTTTCCACGGAGGCTGCATCACTTGTGCATTCCTACCTGGATTGTACAAGTGTTCCAGTTTCTCCACGTCCTCACTAGCACGTCTTTTCTGTTTTGTTTTGTTTCGTTGTTTAATTATAGCCATCCTAGTGGGTGTGAAGTGGTATCTTAACTGTGGTTTTGATTTGCATTTCACTAATGACTAGTTAAGTTGAGCATCTTTTTATATGCTTATTGGCCATGTGTATGTCTTGTATGTTCAAGTCCATTGCTTATTTTAAAATTGTTTGTCTTTTTGTTGTCTATTGAGTTGTAAGAGTTCTTTATCTCTTCTGGGTGTTAGAGCTTTTATTTGTTTGTTTATTTATTTATTTTTAAAGTTTATTTACTTATTTTTGAGAGAGAGGGAGAGAGAGAGGGAGAGAGAGAGAGAGGGAGGGAGAGAGAGAATGAGTTGGGGAGGGGCAGAGAGAGAGAGGGAGACACAGAATCTGAAGAGGCTCCAGGCTCTGAGCTGACAGTACAGAGCCCGACGCGGGGCTCGAACTCACGGACCGCAAGATCATGACCTGAGCTGAAGTCGGACACTCAACTGACTGAGCCTTATTATGGGTGTTAGACCTTTTAAAGATATATGGTTTGTAAATACTTTCTACCACTTTATAGGTTATCTTTTCACTTTTTTGATGATAGCATTTAATGCACAAAAGTTTTTAATTTTGATGAATTCCAGTTTGTCTAGTTTTTCTTTGTTGTATGTGCTTTTGGTATCATAGCTAAGAATTCATCGCCAAATCCAGGGTTCATGAAGATTTAACCTTATGGTTTCTTGTTAAAGTTTTGTAGTTTTATGGGGCGCTTGGGTGGCTCAGTTGGTTAAGCGTCTGACTCTTGGTTTTGGCTCAGGCTATGATCTCACAGTTCGTGGATTTGAGCCCCATGTTGGGCTCTGCACTGACAGTGTGGAGCCTGTTTGGGATTCTCTCTCTCGTCTCTCTCTGCCCCTCCCAGCTCATGTGTGCTCTCTCTCTTTCTCTCATCAAAAATAAATACATATTAAAAAAAAGTTTTGTGGTTTTAGCCCTTATAGATAGGTTGTTGATGTATTTTGAATTAATTTTTGCATATGGTATGGCACAGGGATCCAGTTTCATTTTTTTGCATGTGGATATCTAGTTGTCATGCCACCATATGTGGAAGAAAATATTTTCCCCCACTGACTGCTCTTGGCACCCCTGTTGAAAATCAATTGGCCGTAGATGTATGAGTTTATTTCTGGACTCTCAATTCTATTCCATTGGTCTGTATGTCTGTCTTTATGCCAATACCACACTGTTTTTATTACTGTAACTTTGTGTAAGTATTGAAACAGGGAGACCTAAGTCTCCTAGCCTTCCTTTTATTCATTTTTGACTAGTTTTACAATTTGTATAAATGGAATCGTATACCATGTACTCATATGATATGTTTGTTTTCTTCTACTTAATATAATTTTGAGAGCTGTAAAGTTAAGTTAAAAAAACCTCTTAAATAAATAACACATTGAAATGATTTAAGATTTTATTTTATTAAAAACATTTTTTTAAATGTTTTTATTTATTTTTGAGACAGAGAGAGACAGAGCATGAGCAGGGAAGGGGCAGAGGGAGAGGGAGGCACAGAATCTGAAGCAGGCTCCAGGCTCTGAGCTGTCAGTACAGAGCCCGACGCGGGGCTCGAACTCACAGATTGCGAGATCATGACCTGAGCCAGAGTCGGATGCTCAACCGACTGAGCCACCCAGGCGCCCCTAAGATTTTATTTTTAAGTAATCTCTACCTTCAACATCAGGCTTGAACTCATGACCCCAAGGTCAAGAGTCACACGCTCTACAGACTGAGCCAGCTAGGCACCCCACACACTGAAATGATTTAACACATTCAAAGTGTGGGGGGGGTGCCTCGGTGGCTCAGTCAGTTAAGCATTGGACTCTTGATTTTGTCTCAGGTTATGATCTCACAATTGTGGGATTAAGCCCCATGGTGGGCTCAGAGCACAGCTCAGAGCCTGCTTGAGATCCTATCTCCCTCTGTCTCTGCCCCTCCCTGCTCAAGCTCTCTGTCTCTCAAAATGAATAAATAATAAATAATTAATAATTAATAAATAGACTAAGAACCCCCACAACATTCAAATAGGATGACAAGCTTAAAGTGAAAAGCTGGCTGTCTCCCAGTCCAGTTCTCCACCTCCCTTCCCCAGAGACACTCAGTGTTACCAGTCTACTGAGCATTTATGGAGAGAAGTTTTAGGCATAAAGAGGTCTTGGATTATATACCATCCCCCACCGCTCCACAGAGAAGGTAGCCCATGCTACAGATGGAAGAGAACACTTCATTAGACAGAACTTTCTAGTTCTTTCCTTGGCTTACCTTCTCCCCGTCCCCATTGCCAGGATTCAGTCCATTTTATGAGTACAGGGCTGTTACTTTGTAGACTGTAACTCCGTTTTTCCGGTGTTTCCTCATAATTAGAGTCAGCTTATGCACTTTGGGCAGTAATAACGCAGAAGTGATGTGCCAATCTCAGCCCGGTATATCAGGAGGCGCCTAACGTCAGTTTGTGCCATTACTGGTGAAATAAATTTTGAGCACTTGGTGAAGGTGGAGCCTGCCAGGTTTCTCCACTGCAGAATCATCAGGTTTTTTTTGTTTGTTTGTTTGTTTGTTTTTTTGTAAGTAATAAGTTATCTTTGGGGAGATTCTTTCAGACAATGCATATGTTGCTACTCATCAAATATTCACTTAAAGGTTTTAACATCCATCGATGATTTTTACCTGAATTGGTGATGATTGGGAAGTGATGCGTATGAATTTTATTTGCACCGTCCTTGAGCTCTGCTGAACCCAAGAGTCAGGCTAGGTCAGTAGTGCTGTGAGGTGCCTCCTACAGGGTTTCTGCATGTCTGTGGCTCCGGAAGTCCTGCCTGCTGTCTCTACAAGGCTCAGCTTGTAGTCCAGGGGAAGGGTGAAGACCCAAAAAGAGTGAGAGGTGTGAGGCACAGAGTGACAACGTCAGATTCACTGAACTTGCCTCCATGCCCCTACTTCTGGCTCCAGAGAAATCAGAGGGGCCATCGGTAAGTTTGGGGCCGTTGAGGCTTGATCTCATGATCCTGAGATCATGACCTGAGCCAAATCAAGAGTCGGGTGCTTAACAGACTGAGCCATCCAGGTGCCGCTAGATCGTCAGTTTTGAAACCAAATTTGGACTCTCTGCTCTGGAACCCCAATTTCTTGAGCAAATCATCCTCTGATATGCATCCTAGAGTTAAGGGCTGTTCTTTTTTTTTTTTTTTTAATTTTCTTTTTTCCAACGTTTATTTATTTTTGGGACAGAGAGAGACAGAGCATGAACGGGGGAGGGGCAGAGAGAGAGGGAGACACAGAATCGGAAACAGGCTCCAGGCTCCGAGCCATCAGCCCAGAGCCCGACGTGGGGCTCGAACTCACGGACCGCGAGATCGTGACCTGGCTGAAGTCGGACGCTTAACCGACTGTGCCACCCAGGCGCCCCAAGGGCTGTTCTTAAATGCCTTGATGAGGATATGTCACTGGGAGAAGGTGTAGTATATGAAACCTGATTGCTTCTCTACCTCGGATCTCCTCTTTTTTTTTTAATTTTTTTTTTTTCAACGTTTATTTATTTTTGGGACAGAGAGAGACAGAGCATGAACGGGGGAGGGGCAGAGAGAGAGGGAGACACAGAATCGGAAACAGGCTCCAGGCTCTGAGCCATCAGCCCAGAGCCTGACGCGGGGCTGGAACTCACGGACCGCGAGATCGTGACCTGGCAGAAGTCGGACTCTTAACCGACTGCGCCACCCAGGCGCCCCTCGGATCTCCTCTTCATGATGACCTTGTTGTGGCCTTGGCTTGATTCTGAGACATCTGTAGGATCCGGTCTTCTCTGAAGTAGGTGTCTGGCTCTTTGATTCTAAAGCCAAATTCGGATTCAGACTCTTCAGTGTTGCTTTCTAAAGCAAGTTTTTGTTTGGAAGCATAATTGAGGTAAGATTTTTGGCTGAATGCGTGGATGAGAATTTTTAATGGATCCTCTGTGAATTTGGTGCAACTGTACCTACTATGTGTAGCCAGAATCTTGTTTGGAGAGTTGTCTCAGGGCATATTGGAGGAGAGTCCTGGAGTCCATTCTGGGATGTGACCAGCTAGATTGATCTTGTAAAATTGCAGATCTCACTAGTCCTATGCCCTATCAAAGACAGCTACCCAATACCTACAGCATCCCCAACTTTATACTGCCAACCCCTGGGATCTGCAAATCCATGTAAACACTCCCCAAACAATGTCATTTTGATCTTTATTTAGCATGAAAAATATGAGACGTGAATAATTTATGTGAGGTCAATATAGCTAATAATACAAACAATATAGCTAATATACAAACAATATAGCTAATAATACAAACTTATGATGGATTCTTGGATTTGTCACAGTTTTTGTATCTGTGGATTCTAGAAATGTTGATTTTTCTTGGTGGGATATTCAGAATATTTTGCCATTGAAAAAGGACAGTGGAGGGGCGCCTGGGTGGCGCAGTCGGTTAAGCGTCCGACTTCAACCAGGTCACGATCTCGCGGTCCGTGAGTTCGAGCCCCGCGTCAGGCTCTGGGCTGATGGCTCGGAGCCCGGAGCCTGTTTCCGATTCTGTGTCTCCCTCTCTCATTGCCCCTCCCCCGTTCATGCTCTGTCTCTCTCTGTCCCCCCAAAAAAAAAACAAACAAACCAAAAACGTTGAAAAAAAAAAAAAAGAAAAAGGACAGTGGAATATTACTCAGTGATAAAAAAGATTATCAAGCCAAGAAAACACACGGAGGAACCTTACATGCATATTGCCAAGTGAAAGAAGCCAGTCTAAAAAGGCCACCTAGCATAGGACAACTATATGACATTCTGGGAAAGGCAAAACTACGGGGACAATAAAAAGATCACTGGTTTCCAGGGGTTGGTGCATAGGTGGAACACAGAGGATTTTTAGGGCAGTGTAACTATTGTTTGATATTATAGTGCTGGATACATGTCATTCATTGTACATCTGTCAGAATGCGTAGAATGTACCCAAGAGTGAACCCTAATGTAAACTATGGGTTTTAGGTGATAATGATGTGTCAGCATAGGTTCATCCATTGTGACAAATGTGCTACTCTGGGGTGAGAAGTTGATAATGAGGTGGGGGTGGGGAGGTTGTGAGTGTTTATTTGTGGGCAGGGAGTATATGGAAATTGTTTCTTTTCAGCTTTGCTCCAAACCTAAAACTGCTTTAAAAAATAAACTCCATTAAAAAAAAAAAAAAAAAGGATTCATACATTTTTAAAATGTTGGGCACCTCCTAGCCTTCTGGATAAAAATCCAAACTCCTTCATGTACTGGGCCCTCCACTGTTGGGCTTGTGTGCCTTTTCTGGCTTCATCCCCTACCCTGTTCCCCCCTTCCAGCAGGACAGGCTGTGTTCTGACCACATACATCCTCTTGCTGGCCACCTTCTTGCTTTGTGCCTTCATCACCCCCTCTCCTACAGGGCTTGTCTTTCTCCTCGTCCTCTGCCTGGTGAGATCCTACAGGTCCTTAGGCTCAGCTCAGATGTCTTGCCCGTGGTGAGCCTTCTTTGGTGCATTCAATTCCAGGCAGAACTCTCACCACCAAAACCCTCCATGACTGCACTTTTAGAGCAAGGTTTCTGGTGGATGCAACTGCTTAGGAGTCTAGTCATTTATCTATGATTTATGTTTCTTTTTTTGCAGTCACACTTTTCTTTTACTCAAAGGATGAGCGTGGCATGGAGTATATAATGGCTAATTTCTTTCTTTCTTTCTTTTTTTAATAATGTTTGTTTATTTTGAGAGAGACAGAGAGAGGGAGAGCACATATGAGTTGGGGAAGGGCAGAGAGGCAGAGAGGAGAGAGAGAATGTCAGGCAACGCTGGGCTCGATCCCATGACCGTGAGATCGTGACCTGAGCTGAAATCGAGAGTCAGGTGCTCAACTGACTGAGCCACCCAGGCACCCCTGTGATGGTTAATTTCATGTGTCAATTTGACTAGGCCAGGAGATGCTCAGATAGCTGGTTACACAAGATTTCTAGGTGCATCTGTGACATTGTTTCTGGAAGAAATTAGCCTTTGAGTTGGTGAGCTCAGTAAAGCAGATGGCCCTCCCAGAAGTGGGTGCCCTTATAACAAAGACCTGACAACATGAAAATGACTTTGCGACTGGAAGGGTTTTGAAGCACGTGCGGGACCCATATTGCTGCCACGGGGAGTCTGAAAAGCATTTCTAGTGGAAGCTCAGGAAGAGGAGAGCTTCAGAGAAAATATCTTTTTAGAGGGTATAAAAACCATCAAGCGCAGAATGTTGGTAGAAATGTGAATGGTAAAGGCCATTCTGATGAGGTCTTGGATGGAAATGAGGGACAGGTTACATGACGGTGGAGAAAAGGCTGTCCTTGTTATAAAGCAGAGAAGTTGGCTCAGTTGTGTTTGTGTTCTAGTGTTCTCCAGAAGGTAGGACTTGGTTGCATTGAAATTGGATATTTAACTAAGGAGATTTCTTAACAAAGGGGTGGCTTGGTTCCTCCTGACTGCTTCTAGTAAAGTGCAGGGAGAGAGAAAAGGATTGAAGATTGTCCAGAATTGTGAACCAAAAAGGAACCAAAACAAAGATTTGGAAGATTCTGTCCATACTGTGAAAAAAGAGTGTGTTCAGAAGAGAACAGTGAGGCTGTGGCCGACTGACCAATTGATAAGGAGAGCAGTGTGACTGTGAACGAGGCATTGAATCAGCCATCTCAGCAGAGTCCCAGATGGGATTATACTGGTGGAAACACTGTCAGCTGGGACTGTGTGCTGTCCTTCATGATAAGGGAAGAAGGATCTTGAAGGCGAGTTAGAGTCATCAGGGCCACTGCCTATCTTTCAACAGGGCTGAGGGCTGCCCAGCAGGCTCTGGGAGTGTGACCCCCAGTTGGCAGAGGTCCTCAGCAGAGGTGGCACCCCAGCAAGCCATGGGTGTGACGTTGCCCACCCCCCACCCCCCAGTGGGTCTGGAAGGCAGAGCATCTATCCACAGAGGATTGTTTTCCAGCCTTAAGATCTCATGGAGTTTGTCCTGTGGGTTTTGGACTTGCTTGAGACCTGTCACCCCTTCCTTCTCTCCTGTTCCTCCCTTTTGGAGAGGGAATGTCTGTCCTCTGCCTGTGCCATTATTGTACTTTGGGGGCACGTAACTTGCTTGGGTTCGCAGGCTCGCAGCTGGAGAGCAGTCTGCCTGGGGATGGAGCTTAGCTCCAGCGTCACCCACATCTGACTTAGGTGATAGTTAGATGAGACTGAATGCCTCTAAAGAGTTGACACTGGAAGGAATGAGCTTGGGGGTCCGCTGGGAAGAAATGAATGCATTTTGTATGTGAGAAGGGCATGCATCTGGGCGGGGCAGGGGTAGAGTGCCCTGTACTGACTGTGTCCTCCATATTCCTACGTTGACAATCTCCAGTCGTGATGGTGTCAGGAGGCGGGGCCTTTGGGAAGTGATTAGGTCATGAGGGTGGAGCCCCCTTGTTCCAGTGACCTTGTATGAAGAGACCCGAGCGCTTGCTTCCTCCTTGCCCTGTCTGCCACGTGAAGATTCAGTGAGCAGCAGACACAGCTACGATGTGGCCCTGCTTTAGGAGACGGGGACATATGGAGGCACAGGCAGTCTAGGTTTGCTTCCTGGCTCAGAAGCATGAGCGTGCCAGAGCTGATGAGGGAGCTCCAGAGGTGTGGTTCCTGCATGACTTTCTTCTGTTCCACTCAGCTGCTTCCTTCCAGCTGGACCTCTTCACCCAGCACTTGGCATGCCCTCAGGAAGGAAGCTGGGTCTGCGCAGGGCAGGAGGGGGGAGGGCGTGGTGGCCCGGGAGCTTAGCCCTTGGCAACTGGTATGTCCCCCTCAGACCTGAAGACAGATGCTTTCTTTCCTCTAGGGCAGTCCCATTTCCCCTTTTCTCCTCCAGCAACTCTTGGTCCTGTGCATCTCCTGGGCAAGGTCTGTCCTCCCTCCGACCTCATACCATCCTCTGTGAAATGGGCTAATGTCTGATCTGCTGGCCGCGGGAGGAGCATCCAGTGTTGCCTGGATTTATATCTGGAGGCTACACTCCAGGGCATCCCACACGCTGTGTCTTCCGAGAATAAGCCACCTGCCTAGGCTATTTTCAGACACAGCTGCAGTTGAATAAATCATGATCAGGACGAGGACCGCACTGTGAGCCCAGAGCTGGCCCTCCAGAGGGCTGGGGGTGTGGCCTGGCCCGGGGCCCTCCCCTGGCTGCTATGCTCCTCTGCTCAACCACACTTTCTTCCCCTCCCTGGATCCAGCCCAGCTTCTCCCCTGCAGGAGGCTTTCCCCCAGGGACTCCACCTGCTCCCGCTCTGAGGGACTTGACCCAGTACCCATTCCATGCACTTAAAAAACCCCACACCAGTTGAGTAGCTGCCTGGGGTGCAGTGGGAGTGCAGGATACAGGGGTGAATAGGTGTGGTCCTTCACCTCCAGTGGGTCATCCTCTGTGGGCATTTGAAGGCAAGAGCAGAGCCACGCAAGAGAAAGCAGTGTCCGTGAGAAGAAGAATGTTAGATGGAGTGCAGAAGAGGGAAGCAGTACATCTCATTGGGAAGATTGAGAAGCAGGAGGTGCTGGTTTGGGGTTTTCTCTGTGTATCTTCTTCCGTTCCCATTTTCCTTTCCTCCGCTCATCTCTCAAGCACGCTGTTCCGCACCAGGCACTCTGCTAGGTGCCAGGGGAAACAGGTGCGCTGGTGTTAGTTCGTTAACTCAGATGCAAGAAATGATGCACTTCTTTATTTTCTCTAAGCTGACTTAGACTCCAGGCACCAACTCTGCTGGGTTGGTGGGAAATGCACCTTTGTCGTCCTAGAGCCTCCCGACCCCAGCTTGTGCAAAGGCCCAGGCCGCACAAGGAGCCGTGGCACTAGGTGGCAGCTGTGGGTCTGCTCTCTGCTCTCTGTGTTGCTGAGCCTCCCTCGGCCTGTTCTGCCGAGCCCCTGGGGCTCAGGCTCAGCTACAGGAATCCCGTGCCTGGACACCTGCTAGGAAGCTGCTGGGGGGGTGGGCGGGGAAGGACAGGTTCCTCCCCTCTGTCCCTCTGGCTCAGGGGAATCTCTCTTTTGTTCACAAGACTCTCTTTCTTCCTGGGCTTCCAAGCCTGTCTTCTGTCCCTCAAGGACATGTAGCGTATTCACTCAGGGGAAAACAGAAGGCAGGAAGAAAAATGTATTAGTGTCATGGGCTGAATTTTGTCCCCTCAAGATTCCTATGTTGAAGTTCTAAACTTTAGTCTCTGAATGGCTTCAAAGAGGTAATTACGTTAAGATGAAGTCTTCAGGATGGGCCCTAATCCAGTATGACTTGTGTCCTCCTAAGAAGAGATTTGGGTACAGATGTGCACAAATGGAAGGCCATGTGAAAACACAGTATGGCCATCTACAAGGCCAGGAGAGCAGCCTTGGAAGAAACCAACCCTGCTGATACTTTGATCTTGGACTCCCAGCCTGCAGAACCCACGAGAAAATAAATTTCTGTTCTTTAAGCCACACAGTTGGTGACATTTTCTTATGGCAGCCCCAGCAAACTAATGGTTAGGATCTATGTTTGTTTGGTTGCTGTAATAAAAGAACCCCCGATACAGTGACTTAAACAAGATGGAAGTTAATTTTTATCTCATGAACCAGTCTGAATGTGGGCTTTGTAGCTGACGGGGCTGGGGATTCACACTGCTGACTTGAGGCTCTCTCCCCCGCTGGGATGTTGTTCTCATCTTCGAGATCCCAGAGAGCTTCCCACTATGTCCCTAGGTCCATCTCTGGCCAGCAGGAAGGGGAAAAAGAGAAAAAGGAGAGCAGTGTCCTTTCCATCTAAGGGCAAGAACTAAAAGGTGTGGAATCACTTCTGCTCGCATGTTCATGCACTGAATTTGGTCACACGGCCACATGTAATGACAAGGGAGGTTGGCAGATGTCTTTACTCTGGATGTCTGTGTGTGCAGCTAGACTTTGAGGTTCAGATACTACAAGAATAAGAGGACTACTGAAGGACAGTCTCTGCCCTTCCAGAAGCAAGGAAGAACGGGAGTGGTCAATCTGCTGGAAGAGAGGAAGGGGGAAAGGGAACATGGCAAGGAGGATCTAAAAAATTTATATCAAAATTACCTGCCGCATGGACAATAGTAAGACCTGGGCAGAGTCTGCCCTCAGGCTGCTCCCAAAGGCTCAACATTTCTAGAAAAGAGTCCTTAGAAATAAGCAATTACAGGGACGCCTCCATGGCTCAGAGAGTTAAGCGTCTGACTCTTGATTTCGGCCCAGGTCACGATCTCATGGTTTGTGAGATCAAGCCCTATATCAGGCTCTGCACTGACGGGGCGGGGCTTGCTTGGGATTCTCTCTTTCTCCCTCTCTGTCTGCCCCTTCTCCACTCATGCTCTCTCTCACTCTCTCAAAATAAATAAGCTTTTAAAAAAAGTACAGACTCTTCTATTAAAAAATAAAAATAAGCAGTTATAACAACATGACAATATACAATGTCAATAAAGTAGACGTTATTACAGTTACAACCTACATTGGACATCACGGAGGTCAAAAGAGAGCGCCAAGTAATAGGTGGGAAGGTGGGAAGTGAATTGATATAATTTTTAGAACAGGATGCCTAATATTTAATTTAATATCATTAGGGTTCTGTAACATAACTCCTGTACACCTTTAGTCAAATCTACGAACTATATAAAGGCCTGTGTGTGTGTGTGTGTGTGTGTTTGTGAATCACATTTTGTTCCACACATTTTGTGCCGAACGGGGAGGATAGTGCATCTGTTTATTGAACACATCAGGCAAAGCAGAACTGAGGCAGGTGTCTAGAGAAACCACCACCTCACATCCCCTGTAGAATTCCAGAGAGACTGGGCTGGAGTTGGGAACGAGGTTTTAGCCCATTTTGTTGAGTGTCAAAGATTGAAGCAATGCCTGTATTGCAGCCAATGCGATGGAAACCAGTTTGAACATGCTTCTGGGGCATATTTCCCTGTGCCCAGGGGAGTCAACGGAAGTATTACAGACTGGGAGACACTTAGGATTTTGCCTTAAAAGAAAAGAAGAGAGGACTAGGTATCCTAGTCGAGGGTAGAGGTTTGGTTCTGAGGCACCAGAAGGCTTTAAGCAGCTGTCACGTGATTGCCCCTGGACTTTTAGAACCGTGATGAGGATTGGAATTGGCTCTGTGGATGTGAGAAGGGGAAGAGGAAACAGCCGGGTCACACATGCCGGGTTTTCCTTCCCAAATCACCAGACAAGTTCCTCCATCTCAGTTGGGGTAGAGTGTGGTGAGAGGGTGGAGGGGCCCAGAGGGTGGTGTTGTGGGACCCCTTCACGTGGAAGGAGGCTCAGGACAGGGAAGAGTACCCATGTTCCCTGGGATTTCATTTTGTTAACCCATTGGGTTTCGCCATTAAGCCTTTGATTAGCCAAGTGGGGATGTGTTTGTCCCCTCTGGGTAGTTGTTCCACAGTCTCACTTACCTTTGCATTTCCGCCACCTAGCACCATGCCTGGAAAATGGTAGGTGCTTGTACATAGTTTTTGAAGGAAGAGAGGAAGGAAGAGAGGAAGGAAGGTGGGCATTGCCTCCAAGTAGAGGAATCAGGGCACCTGGTCATTGCCTGCCTCTGGGTTAACCTGTACCATATTTCACCCACATTGAGATACAGGGGAGAAGCTCATGTCTTTCTTGGGAATCTTGAGGGAGGTGGACGCACCCTATCCTTGGTTACTTCCCTATGTCTTCCACGGTGCAAATCAGTTTAGTAGGTTGTGACCATAATGTAAAAAATAAAATAGGCTATAACAGTACAGGATAGAATGAACTTGCAAATATGAAAGCACATTATATGTAATAAAACAGCAGTTGCTTTATGAAAGTTGGTGTGTGTGTGTGTGTGTGTGTATGTATTTGTACTGATTTGTTATATAATTTGTGTATTTCACTATGAATTGCAGTAAAAAAATGTAAAAGAAAACTACTGACTTCTTCCATTTAGCAAAACTGAATTGCAACTTCTCTTTTCCTGTAAGGGAGTGAATTTAAATAGTGAAGTATATTTAATCAAGGGATGAGCTCAAAATGACAAGCTCATTTGTCAACCCCTTGGGGACTGTGGCTCAAGCGCCTTACTGGGTGGCATTGTTTTGCGGTAGCATATGTCCAAGGGGGTGCAACAAAACACTGAAATGCACTTGCGCAACTGGCTGTCGTTGTGTCTCCACACGATTGCCAAAGCACGACACCCACGAGCATGGTGAAGAGTTTGATTTCCCATCTTTCCTGTGTGTGGAGCTGGTTCGTGAAACCTTGGTGCTGGTGATCGTGGTGAACATTAGAGTAATGATAGTATTAGCAGACCTAACAAGCCTGTCAATGTAGTGAGTTCTTTTCAGCTCTGAGAGTTTGTTCCACCTGTCTTTTCATTTAATTCTGCAACAGCCCTGGGAGCCGTCGGTCAGGTAGCGTTATACCCATTACACTTGAGAGGAAACAGGGCCGTCCATGCTCCCACAATTCCAAAAGAATTGCCAACAGGAGCTCAAACTTGTACATCAGTGGTCATTGCAGCATTATTGGCAGTAGCCAAAAGGTAGAAACAGCTCAGTGTCCCAATGACGGATAGATGAATTAAAAAAAAAAAACAGTAGTGTATACATGCAACGGGTTATCATTCTGCTGAGTTTTGATCCGTGGCGCAGTATGGATAAACCTTGAAAATGTTATGGTAACTGATGGAAGGACAACTATTGCATGATTCCACTTAACATGAAATATCTGGAAAAGGCAAATTCCTAGAGACAGACATTAGATTACCAGGGTCTGGGGGAGGGAGAAATGGGGAAATTATTACTTAATGGGTTCAGAGTTTCTGTTTGAGGTCACAAAAAAAGTTTTAGAAATAGGTAGTGGTGATGGATGTATAACATTATGAGTATAATTAACGCCCCTGAATTGTATACTTGAGATGGATAAAACGGCAAATAGCATGCTGTATGTATTTTACCACAATAAAAATACATTTAAAGCATGGATTAGAGGCATAAATGTAAAGCCTAAAATCTGTAAAGCTTGAGGAAGAAAACTAGGAAAATTTTTTTGTCTGCTTGGAGCCTGGAGCCTGCCTCAGATTCTGTGTCTCCCTCTCTCTGCCCCTCCCCTGCTTTTACTCTGTTTCTCTCTCTCAAAAATAAATAAAACTTAAAAAAAAAAATTAAAAAAGCAGGGGAATGCCTGGGTGGCTTAGTTGGTTAAAGCGTCCGACTTCGGCTCAGGTCATGATCTCATGGTTCATGAGTTCAAGCCCAGCCTCAGGCTCTGTGCTGACAGCTTGGAGCTTGGAGCCTGCCTCAGATTCTGTGTCTCCCTCTCTCCCTCCCCCTCCTCCCCCGCCCCACTCATCCTCTCTCTCTCTCTCTCTCTCTCTCTCTGTCAAATAAATAAAACATTAAAAAAGATTAAAAAACATTTTTTTTTTGTCTTTGGGTCAAGCAAAGATTTCTTAGATATGACACCAAAAGCATGATCCATCAAAGAAAAAAAAATTAATAAATTAGACTTCATCAAAATGAAGAACTTCTGCTCTTCAAAGAGAATTCTAATAATGTCCATCAACCGATGATACAGTGACAGATCCATACAATGAAATATTATCGGTCAATAAAAAGGAACGAGGTACAATGTGGAGAACCTTGAAACCGTATGCTAAATGAAAGCAGGCCACATATTGAATAATTCCCTTTCCGTCAAATATAGATAGGCAAATTTATATGGATTGCTTAGGGTTGGGCGAAGGAAGGGAAATGGGATTTACCACTAATGACTATGGGGTTTCTTTTATGAGGGGCAAAAACGCTCTAAGATTGTGGCCATGTCTACACAGCCCTGTGCACGCTGTAAATGAGTAAATTGGGTGATATGTGAGTTGTACCTGCATAAAGTTGTTTAAAATAAGAATGTTTTGGGGATGAGAAGATAAGCCACAGAGTGGGAGGCAATCTCTGCAAGTCACTTATCTGATAAAGAACGTGTATCTAGAATCTAAAACCCTCCCACACGAAAACAAGAACACAAACAGCCCCATTGAAAATGTGTGCAAAAGAGTCTAACAATTGCTTCACCAGAGAAGATCTATAGATAACCAAAAACCGGACATCATTCATTATTGGGTAGGTGCAAATTAAAGCCATGGTGAAGATACCATCCACACCTGTTAGGGTAGCAAAAAAACTAGACGAAACCCCAAATGCCGACAGAGATGCAAAGCAATGGAAACTCATATATTGCTGATGGGAATGCAAAATGGTAGAGCCGCTTTGGAAAACAATTGGACAATTTTATGAAGTTTGGTATACACCTACCATATAATTCAACAGTTCCACCCTTTAAGTATGTACTTAAGTGAAATAAAAAAAACTTATGTTCACCTACTGTAAACCTTGGACTTCGGGTGATGATGATGTATGAGTGTAGGTTCATCGGGGGTAACTAATGTCCCACTCTGGTGGGGGATGTTGCTTAGAGGGGAGGCTATGCAAGTCGGGGGGGGCAGGAGATGTATGGGAAATCTCTGTACTTTCTGTTCAGTTTTGTTGCGAACCTAACACTGCTCTTAAAGTCTTAAGAAAAAAACCTCAAACAACGTATATTCCCACAAAACGCTTTATGTGACTGTTGATAGTGGCTTTATTTTTAATTGCCGCAAACTGGAAACAACCCAGATGTCCCTCAACTAAGAAAAGAATGTAAACAATGTATAAACCAAGTATGGACACATCCACACAATGGAATAGTACCGGGTAATAAAAAGAAAAGAATGGCTAATATAGGGCAACAACATGGGTTAGTCTCAAATGCAGCATGACAAAGAAAAGGAGCCCTCCTCAAATAGCTGTGATTCCTTTTTACGACATTTTGGAGAAGGCAAAGCTATGGGGACGGAGAACAGATTCTGATTCTTTGCCAGAGACTGACCACAAAGAGGAGTGATAAGAAGTTTTTGGATAAGAATGCTCTGTCTTGATTGTGGCATGACTTCATGTGTTTTCAGGATATATAGAATGTTACACCTAAAAAAGGGTGAATGTAAGTTATACCTCAGTAAACCTGGCTTAAAACCGGGTCATCAAAAGACAAGGCAAAGTACACACATTCATACTCAGAATAACCAAAAGGGGATAATAACCCAGGTGTCCATCAGTAGATGAATGTATAAAACACTGTATACCCACACAATAGTATATGACATAGCAGGGCAAATGGATGAACTGAAGTATGTTCAACATGGATACATTTTAGTAAAAATAGGAAAAAGCAAGTCGCACAGGACTACATGCAGTATGATGCCCTTTTTGTAAAATCCAGAATCAAAACTGAAGAGTATATTGTTACACATACGCTTATTTGCAATAAAAATCAAGGAAATGCCAAGCACAAAATTCAGGTTCCGGTTGCCTCTGGTGGGAGTGAGGGGAGTCTGGAGGATGCAATGGGGAGGAGCTTATAGGCCAATAGAAGTCATTGCTAACAGTCTAGTTCTTGGGTAATAGGCAAGTGGCAATAACACCTGTGTTATTACAATAAATATAGAGGGCCACGCATTAATCAGTGATGGTCTGTTATGAAATGGGAATGATTAACTGTCTTACCTGATCCTCCTACAAAAACTAAAAACTGCATTAGAGGATGTGGCTTCGAAGCGTGGGCGCATTTGGCTTGGGACTGTTTCATCCCTGGTGGATGGGCGCCTGCACGTCTCTCCCCCAAAGGCAGGCCCCTTTTCACGTGACAAAGAGCAGGCTAGACTGAGGCTGTGTCTGCAGACAGTCCCTCTCACAGACTCGCCATCAGATAAGCCGTGGGGAGGAGTGAGGAGAAGGGCCAGGTGCAGATTCTCCATGTGGAGGCACAGGGCCTGGGAAGTGGAGCCAGGTTCCCTCTCTGCTGCCCCGTCGCTGGCAGCTGTATCTCTATGACCCAGAGTTCTCTGAGCACCTGCTGCCACCACACTGTGAATGAAGCTTGCTGGAAATCTCTCCGTGTCCCCCCAGAGGGTTCTTTTTCTTTTGCAAGTCGACAATTCTTTTTTTTTTTTTAATGTTTATTTATTTTTGAGAGAGAGACAGAGCGAGCAGGGGAGGGGCAGAGAGAGAGGGATACCCAGAATCCAAAGCGGGCTCCAGGCTCTGAGCTGTCAGTACAGAGCCCGACGCGGGGCTCGAACCCACAAACCGCGAGATCATGACCTGAGCCGAAGTCGGATGCTCAACCGACTGAGCCACCCAGGCGCCCCTGCAAATTGACGATTCTTTAGAGCAGTTTTAGGTTCACAGCAAAACTGAGCAGAAGGAGGAGAGATTTCCCAGATGCCTCCTGCTTACCACTGCCCGCCCCCCCCCCCCCCGCCGCCCCACACAGCCTCTCCCATTATCAGCATCCCCCACCAGAGTGGTACATGTGTTATAATCGCTGAACCACATTGACACATCATTGTCACCCAGAGTCTGTAGTTCACATTAGGGTTCACTTTTGGTGGTGAGCATCCTGTGGTTTTGGAACATGCAATGACATGTTTCCACCATTCTAGCATTGTACCTAATAGTTAATACTTCCCTAGCAGTCATCTGTGCTGTCTATTCACCCCCCTGTCCTTGCCACCACAACCACTGATCTTTTACTGTCTCCATAGTTTTGCTTTTGGCCTTAAATGGTCATATAGTTGGGATCATACAGTTTGTAGCCTTTTTTTAAAAAAATGTTTATTTTTGAGACAGAGAGTGTGTGTGAACAGGAGAGGGACAGACGGAAAGGAGGACAGAGGATCTGAAGCAGGCTCCGTGCTGACAGCATAGAGCCCGACGTGGGGCTCGAACTCACGAACCGCGAGACTGTGACCTGAGCCGAAGTCAGATGCTCAACCAATTGAGCCCCCAAGGTGCCCCGCTTTTTTTTTTAAGTTTTATTTATTTATTTATTTATGTATTTATTTATTTATTTATTTTTAAGTTTTATTTATTTTGAGAGAGAGAGTGAGAGCGACGGAGAGGTGGAGAGAGAGGGAGACAGAGGGAATCCCAAGCAGCCTACACGCCCAGCACAGAGCCTGAGAGACCATGAGATCCTGACCTGAGCCGATAACAAGAGTTGGATGCTTAACCCACTGAGCCACCCAAGCGCCCCAGTTTGTAGGCTTTTTCGATTGGCTTCTTTCACTTAGCGATATGCATCTATGTTTCCTCCATGTCTTTTCATGGCTTGATAGCTCATTTCTTTTTAGTGCTGAGTAATGTTCTGTTGCCTTAGACGTACCAAAACGTATCCACTCGTACTGTAGGACATCTTGGATACTTCCAGGTTTTGGCAATTGTGAGTAAAGCTGCTCTAGACCTCCGCGTGAAGGTTTTTGTGTGGACATGTGTTCGACTCCTTGGGTAAATACCGAGGAGTGTAATCGCTGGATCTTGCTGGTAAGAATATGTTCCATTTTTCGGGAAACTGCCAAACTGTCTTACCAAGGGGCTGTACCATTTTGCATTCCCACTAGCAATGCGCGAGAGTTCCTGTTGCTCTGCCTCCTTCCTAAAATTTGGCCTTGTCAGCATTCTGGAGCTTGGCCATGCTAGCAGGTGTGTAGAGGTATGTAGTTGCTGTTTTAATTTGCGTTTCCCTGATGACGTACAACGTGGAACATCTTCTCATATGCTTGTTTGCTCTCTGCACATCTTCTTCGGTGAGGTGTCTGGTGAGGTCTTTGGCCCATTATTTAATTGGGTTGTTCGTTTTCTTATTGTTGAATTTTCGGAGTTCTTTGTACATCTCGGATAGTAGTCTTTTGTCAGGTGTGTTTTTTTGCAAATATCTTCTCCCAGTCTGTGGCTTGTCTTCGCATTCTGTTGAAATTGTCTTTTGCGGAGCGGATTCTTTTTAATGATGCCTAGCTTTCAACTATATCTTTCATGGATCACGCCTTTGGTGTTGTATCTAAAAAGTCATTGCCTGGATGCTTGGGTGGCTCAGTCGGTTGAACATCCGACTGTTGCTTCTGGCTCAGGTCATGATCCCTAGGTCGTGGGATCAAGCCCCTAGTCGGGCTCTGTGCTGGGCGTGTAGCCTCTTGGGATTCTCTCTCTCCCTCTCTCTCTGCCCTCCCTTGCTCACGCATTCTCTCTCTTTCCAATAAATAAATAAATAAATAAATAAATAAATAAATAAATAAATAAAATAAAAAGTCATCGCCACTTTCAACACCCAGTGGTTTCTTCAGAAGACATTTCTTTCACGATTGCTTACCTTGTGGGAATAACTTGTGAGTGTCTAGTCCGCATTGGATTCTTGGTTTCTCATCCTTCTTGAGCTTATACTGGTTGGTTCCAAAGTCAACACAAAGGGTGCAAATCTCATAGAAAGTCATGATAGAACAACAGATTACCACCCCTGTGAATGGGCCAATGTAGCCAGCTCCCCCCCCACCCCCCAGTGTGGAGTAGATCACTTATTCTTTAGCTGAGCCTCACGCAAAGTAATTGGCTTACGTTAGGTGCCACATTTGAAAGATATTTACTTTTATTTTTATTAAAAAATGTTTATTATTTTTTTTTGAGAGAGAGAGAGAGAGCACGCACAAGCAGGGGATGGGCAGAGAGAGAGAGAGAGAGAGGGAGACCAGAATCCAAAGCAGGCTCCAGACTCTGCAATGTAGGCACAGAGCCCGATGCAGGGCTCAGACTCATGGACCGTGAGAGCATGACTTGAGTGGAAGCCAGATGCTTAACCGACTGAACCACCCAGGTGCCCCCAAAGATACTTACTTTTAAACATCACAGTAACGTTTAGCTCAGCAGGATGTCCGCACTATGAGAGGCACACAAAGAGAGCAGATTCAGGTCTCTGTAGCAAACACTCATTGGGTAGGATGGTGAGCATGATTGCCCATACTGCTTAATTTGACACTTTGCCTTCTTTTGGAGCACAGAGATTTGAATTTATGTGAGTTAAGTGCTTAATGTGATGGATTCTCTTGTATTTGCCTCTGGAGTTTTTGGCTATGGCACACCAATCTCCTCTTTGGGTTTTATAAAGCTCTCTAAAGGACATGGCAAGAATATCTCTGAGGAGCCTTTTTTGTGCCCAAGCCACTGGGGTCAGAGGTGGGCCTGCCACCTTCCTGAAGGAACAGGTCAGAAGCTGGACCAGAAGATAAAATCAATACCAGGGACTAAGTCAGTGTATTGTCAAGACATGTGGGCGATCCTGGGTGGGCAGAAGTGGGATGCGGGGACAAGTGAGAGAGGAAAGGGAAGGGTGGGAGGTGGCCAGGTTCAGGTGACCAAGAGAAGAAACTGGGTGGTTAACAGTGCCAGTGGTGCCCAGGCCAAGAGGCTGGGACAGTTCCTGGGTCTGGTGGTCAGGAGGTCACTGGTGAACAACGGCGGGGGAAGTTTTAGTGTATCAGTGGGTGCTGAGGACTGCAAAGTGAGAGCAAGTAAGTGAGAGCTATGAACAGGTCATTTCCCGGAGAAGTTGGGTTAAGGAGGACAGCAGAGTGGTAAGGGACAGCAGTGACGAGCAAAGGCACTGGCACCCTGACGGGACCCTAATTAACACTGAAGGAACAAATGAATGAACATACAGAGGTCTGATGGTGAGGAGAAGGAGTCAGTGGAAAAAATTAAAGATGGGACAGGAGTTTCAAGCAGGCAAAGGGTGGAATTTGAGAAGAGAAACTGTGGGAGTTTCCATCTTGGCCAGTGTCTGGGTCTCTGGAGCTGGGAGGTCCCAGGCGGGGCCGGACAGGAAAGCCGGGGGCTGAGCCGTAATCGAGGAAGGCTGCCAAGGCAGAACCCCGCGAGGTGGAGCTGAGTAGGGTGTGAGTGGTGCAGTGGTGGCCGATCAAGGGGCTGGGGGTTGAGGGCAGAGCGGTGGTGAGGTGTGGGGGCTGGGAGCCAACCTGGAGGTGCAGGTTGGGGCGAGTTCGGGGCATAGGACATAAAGATGGAGGGGGTCCTGGAGGCGTGAGGTGGGGCAGGTGCCTGCTGGGAGCCGGGGGATGGCTGCACGCGGCAGCGTCTTCCCTGAGCTATGTCCCTGCAGGACTGTCCTCCTGCTTCCTTGCCTGGAAACACCTGTGGTGACTTAGCTAAAACCGGGGCTCCGTTAAGCCATGGCCCTTGTGCTATCTGGAAGGGGTTTGGGGCCCCGAATCATCTCTGTCACCCTTCCCCTCCACTCTCAGAGATACACCGGCTGCTGAGAAGGTAAGTGCGTATTTTCTTAATCTGCACAAGGACCCTATAATTTATTGGCCAAATCGGGACATGTTCGAGTGAAAGGGGATGCCATTGCTACTTATGCCAGGAGACCAGGCAAAAACGAAAACCGTCCCAGGAAAACTGGAAAGTATATGATATTCCCCTGCCTATAACCTCCCGAATCAGATTCTCTGATAAAAGCTACGTTCGAAGCTCAGGAACTGAATGAGGATGTGGAGAAAGGGCAGGAGGGGATGCCACACCTCTTTCAGTGGCCCACTTGCCAATAAAACATGGCCCAGTGGGGTCAGACTCCAATGCATCATGTCAGCGACAGAGGAGCCAGGCGGGGGAGGGTTTTCTGTTGCAAAGGAAATAAGAGCAGGGAACGGAGGAAGCCCGTGGAATAGTTGTTTCTCCAACAGCAGCCAGCGTGGGGCCCATTTCCCCCCAGCGCGCGGTGTGTCGGGGCCGCTGTTTATTCACCTCCCACCACCTTGCGGAAGCTGGCTTCAGAAACCAGTCCTCCACCCCAGGCACCACAGGTTGAGAGGAAGCGAGGATCCACAATGTTTAAACAATCCAACAAATAAAAATTATGCAAGGAAATTGGGAGCGCTGTGCACCGCTGGTGAGAATACAAGACTGTGCGGCCGCTGTGGAAGACAATATGGAGGGTTCCTCAAAAAATTAAAAACGGGTCTATTGTATGGGCCAGCAATGCCTACTCCTGGTTATATGTCCAAAGGAGATGACAGCAGACCTTAGTGGACCTTGTCCCCCATGTTCGTTTCAGCACTATTCACGGTAGCCAAGGTGTGGAAGCAGCCTAAGTGTCCGCTGACAGATGAACGGATAAAGAAGATGTCGTATATATGCCGAATGGAATGTTATACGGCCCTCAGAAGGAAGGAGAGTCTGCAAATTTGGCAGCAATGCAATCAACAATACTGCATTATACACTGAACATTTTGTTAAGAGGGCAAATCTCTGGGGGCACCTGGCTGGCTCAGTTGGCTAAGCATCCGACTCTTGGTTTGGGCTCAGGTCGCGATCTCACAGTTCGTGGGCTCGAGCCCAGCATCGGGCTCCGTGCTGACAGTGAGCACAGAATTTGCTTGGGATTCTGTGTCTTCCTCTTTCTCTGCCCCTCCCCTGTGCTCGCTCGCTCGCTCTCTCTCCGAAGTAAATAAACTTTAGAAAAAAGAGGGTAAATCTATGTTAAGTATTCTTACGCGACAAAATAAAAAAAAATTACTCAAAGAAAAAAAAAAAGACTGGAAGGAAACACAAAAATGCTAACAGCGATTCCTCTGATTGATAGGTCTTGGGGTGATTTAAAAAAATGTGTACTTTTCAGTGTTTCCTAATTTTATTTTATTTTATTATTTATTTATTTATTTATTAAAAAAAAATTTTTTTTAATGCTTATTTATTTTTGAGACAGAGAAAGATAGAGCATGAACGGGGGAGGGGCAGAGAGAGGGAGACACAGAATGTGAACAGGCTCCAGGCTCTGAGCTGTCAGCACAGAGCCCGACGCGGGGCTCGAACTCACGGACCGTGAGATCGTGACCTGGTTGAAGTCGGACGCTTAACCGACTGCGCCACCCAGGCGCCCCTCCTTCCCTATTCCAAAATGAAAAAGATAGTCTTTACTGTTCTCTTCTGAAAGCTTCATGGTTTTACTTTTCATTATTAGGCCTTGAATTGATTTTTGTACATGGTGTGAGAAGGAATCCAGTTTCATTTTTTTTCCTGTATGATTATCTAATGACCTCCGTTCCATTTATTAAAAAGTCTATCCTTTCTCCAATGATCTGAAGTCCTACCTGGGTCAAAAAATCAAATGTATGGCTAAGTCTCTGAAATGTACCAAAAATCTACCTAAATTTCCCTGTGGCAGTACTACATACTACCATTATAGTTTTATTTTATTTTCATTAAATTTTTTTAATGTTTATTTATTTTTTGAAGAGAGAGACAGAGCATGAGCAGGGGAAGGACAGAGAGAGAGAGGGGGACACAGAATCTGAAGCAGGGTCCAGGCCCCCAGCTGTCAGCACAGAGCCTGACACGGGGCTCGAACCCACGAACCATAAGATCATGACCTGAGCCAAAGTCGGACACTTAACTGACTGGGGCACCCAGGCGCCCCCTAATCACTATAGTTTTAATGCTTATCTTTTTTCTTTTCTTTCTTTCTTTCTTTCTTTCTTTCTTTCTTTCTTTCTTTCTTTCTTTCTTTCTTACATTTATTTATTTTTTTTAGTAATCTCTACACCCAACGTGGGACTCAAACTCATCACCCCCAGGTAAAGACTTGCACTTTCTTCTGACTGAGACAGCCAGGTGGCCCCTTAACATCTAACTTGATACCTGGTAACGCAAATTTTTCTACATTTCCTGCTGGTATTTTTCCCTTGCAATACCATGTACATTTGGGATTTTTACTAGGATTGCATTAAGTCTACAATCAATCTGGGAGAATTGATATCTTTATGGTAATGACTTTTCCAATCTAAAAGCAGAGTATAACTCTCCAGCTACTTAGGCATTTTAAGAAATACTTTTCAATAATGTTTTTTTTTTTTTTAATGCTTATTTATTTATTTTTGAGAGAGAGAGAAGGAGGGGAGGGGCAGCGGGAGAAAAAGAGACAGAATCTTAAGCAGGCCCAGCACTGTCAGCACAGGGCCCGCTTGAACTCACAAACCATGAGATCATGACCTGAGCCAAAATCAAGAATTGGGTGCTTAATCGACTGAGCCACCCAAGAGACCCTCAATAATGTTGTATTGTGTTCTCCATACGCTTTTTCTCTAGCACTTCTTTGTTTGATCGCGGTATCTTTTAGTTCTATCCTAGATGTCTTGTAATTTTTATTGCTATTGCACATGCTGTCTTTTAAAAATTATATTTTATAATTGCTGATTTATTACATTAACAATTGATTTTAGTTTGTGGATCCTGTAGTCAGAGATTTGTTAAGTCTTTTTAATAATTCCAGTAGTTTACTTGAAGATTCTTTTGGATGCTTTTCTTCAATCATATCCTGTATGAGTAAGGGTAGTTTTGTATCTTCTCTTAAAATCCTTAAACCTTTGATAACTTTGCTTGCACTGGTTAGGACCTCCTTCTGCACTTGTTACAACCTCTAGTACTCTGTTGTATGGAAGCAGTAATAGACATCTTTGTCTTTAACCTAAATGTAAAATGAGAATTTTAAGAAATATTTAATTAGTGGGGCGCCTGGGTGGCTCAGTCAGTTAAGTGTCTGGCTCTTGATTTTGGCTCAGGTCATGATCTCATGGATCATGAGAAGGAGCCTTGTGTGGAGCTCGTGAAGCCTGCTTGGGATTCTGTCTTTCTGCCCCTCCTTGGCTTGTGTGTGCATGTGTGCATACTCTCTCTCAAAATAAATAAACAAACATTTAAAAAATATTTAATTAGCTTAAAAAGATTTTTTTAGGGGCGCCTGGGTGGCGCAGTCGGTTAAGCGTCCGACTTCAGCCAGGTCACGATCTCGCACTCCGTGAGTTCGAGCCCCGCGTCGGGCTCTGGGCTGATGGCTCAGAGCCTGGAGCCTGTTTCCGATTCTGTGTCTCCCTCTCTCTCTGCCCCTCCCCCGTTCATGCTCTGTCTCTCTCTGTCCCAAAAATAAATAAACGTTGAAAAAAAAATTAAAAAAAAAAAAGATTTTTTTTAATGTTTACTTATTTTTGAGAGAGAGAAAGAGAGAGAGCAAGGGAGGGACAGAGAGAGAGGGGTCAGAGGATCTCAAGCGAGCTCTGCACCAACAGCAGAGAGCCCAGTGTGGGGCTGGAATCCACAAACTGTGAGATCATGACCTGATCTGAAGTTGGTTGCTCAATGGACTGAGATACAGCTACCTAGGTACCCCTAATTATCTTTTTTAAAAGTAGACTACACACCTAGCATGGAGCCCAACATGGGGCTTGAACTCATGACCCTGAGATCAAGACCTGAGCAGAGATCTAGAGTCAGATGCTTAACTGACCAAACCACCCAAGTGTCCCAGTATAATGAATATTTTTAATGTTTATATTATATTGCATTTTTTTAATATTGAATTTTTTAAAAGTTTATTTATTTATTTTGAGAGAGCCCAATGCCAGGCTCAAAGTCATGAACTGTGAGATCATGACCTGAGCCCAAATCAAGAGTTGGTCACTCAACTGACTGAGCCCTATTATTTTTCATTTTTAAAGAGCTTTTTAAAAAGTATTCTCTACACCTAACATGGGGCTCAAACTCATAACCCCGAAATCAAGAATTGAACACTCTATCGACTGAGTCAGCCAGGCACCCCTAGGATATTGTATTTTGTATTTTTTAAATAAAGTTTATTTATTTATTTTGAGAGAGAGAGAGAGAGAGAGAGAGAGAGAGAGAGAGAGAGAATCCTAAGCAGGGGGATTCTCACACCATCAGCATGGAGCCCGATGTGGGGTTTGAACTCCGGAACTGTGAGATCATGACCTGAACTGAAACTGAGTCAGACACTTAACTGATTGAGCCACCCAGTGCCCCAATTATATTTTATTTTTAATGTTAATATTAAGTATGATGTTTGCTGCAGGTTTTGGTAAATATCTTTTATCAGCTTAAGGAAGTTCATTGTGTCTCAAGTTGGAAAAGAGTATTTATAATATGTCTGTAATATGTCCGGAATATTATGTCTAACACACATATATGATATATGATATATCTCATATAGTAGGTATTTACATATATCTTATGGCATATGTGATCTATATTATATATCATATAGTGTATATATGTGTTAAAGAAGAAAAACCATACAGGTATTTTAGTAAATGAAAAAATATATGATATACATTATATTTATAAGATATATGTAATACATATAACATGTATGTACATACATACTATATCTGATAATGTAGTAAGTTGCTGGCACTCTGATTTACTTATTAAGGAGTGCATTCATGCTGTTTGCTGTGTAGATGGTTTTGAGGGGAATAAGGTTGGAAAAAAGAGTTCAGTTAGGAGGCTACTGAAGTGGCATAGGTCAGACATGCTTGTGCCTTGAGCTGGTGTGGCGATAACAGAGATGGAGAAAAGCAGTCAGGTTTTTTTTCTTCCAAGATTTTATTTAAATTCAAGTTAATTAAGAGGTGCCTGGGTGGCTCAGTCGGTTAAGCATCTGACTTCGTCTCAGGTCATGATCTTGTGGTTCATGAGTTTGAGCCCACATTGGGCTCTGTGCTGACAGCTCAGAGCCTGGAGCCTACTTTGGATTCTGTGTCTTCCTCTCTCTGCCCTTCCCCCACTCACACTGTCTCTCTTTCTCTCTCTCTCTCAAAAATAAACAAACATTAAAACATTTTTTAAAAAGTTCAAGTTAGTAAACATATAATGTAGTATTGGTTTCAGGAATAGAATTTAGTTATTAATCACTTACATATAACACACAGTGTTCATCAGAACAAGTGCCCTCATTAATGCCCATCACCCATTTAACTCATCCCCCCCCCACCTCCCCTCCAGCATCCCTCAAGTAGTTCTCTATAGTTAAGAGTCTTTTATGGTTTGTCTCCCTCTCTGTTTTTATCTTACTTTATTTTTCCTTCCCTTCCCCTATGTTCTTCTGTCTTGTTTCTTAAATTCTATATATGGTATTTTTCTTTCTCTGACTTATTTCACTTAGCATAATACCCTATAGTTCCATCCATGTCATTGCAAATGGTAAGATTCATTCTTCATGAAGGCTGAGTAATACTCCATTGTGTATATATACCACATCTTCTTTACCCATTCATCAGTGGATGGACATCTGGACTCTTCCCATAACTTGTCTATTGTTGATAGTGCTGCTCTAAACATAGGAATGCATGCGCTCCTTTGAATCTGTATTGTTGCATCCTTTGTATAAATACTTAGTGGTGCAATTGCTGGGTTGTAGAGTGGTTTTATTTTTAGTTTATTCAGGAATCTCCATACAGTTTTCCAGAGTGGCTATACCAGTTGGCATTCCCACCAACAGTGTAAGAGGATTCCCCTTTCCTCACATCCTCAACAGCGTCTGTTGTTTCCTGAGTTGTTAATTTTAGTCATCCTGACAAATGTCAGGTGGTATCTTATTGTGGTTTTGATTTGTATTTCCCTGATGATGAGTGATGTTGAACATTTTTTCATGTGTTTGTTAACCATTTGCATGTCTTCTCTGGAGAAATGTCTGTTAATGTCTTCTGCCCATTTTTTTTTTCTTTTTGAGAGAGAAAGAGAGAGATAGAGAGAGAGTGAGCAAGTGGGGGAGGGGCAGAGAGAGAGGAAGACAGAGGATCTGAAGCGAGCTCTGCATGGACAGCAGAGAGCCCAATGCTGAACTTGAACTCACGAACCGTGAGACTGTGACCTGAGCTGAAGGCAGACGCTTAACCAACTGAGTCACCCAGGTGCCCCATCTTCTGCCCATTTCTTAATAGGATTATTCATTTTTTGGGTGTTGAGTTTGATAAGTTCTTTATAGATTTTGGATACTAGCCCTTTATCCAATGTGTCATTTGCAAATATCTTCGTCCATTCCATACGTTGCCTTTTAGTTTTGTTGATCGTTTCCTTTACTGCACAGAAGTTCCAATAGTTCACTTTTGCTTTTGTTTCCCTTGTCTCCAGAGGCATGTCTAGTAAGAAGTTACTACAGCTGAGGTCAAAGAGGTTGCTGCCTGTGTTCTCCTCTGGGATTCTGATGGTTTCCTGTCTCACATTTAGGTCTTTCATCTATTTTGAATTTATTTTTGTATATGGTGTAAGAAAGTGGTCCAGTTTCATTCTTCTGCATGTCACAGTCCAGTTTTCCCAACACCATTGTTGAAGAGACTGTCTTTTTTCCATTGGATATTCTTTCCTAAGAAGCAGTCAGTTTTAAGGTATATTTTAGATTTGCTGATGGACTGGATATGGGGTAAGAGTTGGGAGCAGATGGAGAATAAAGGGAAAGGGAAGACTCAAAGAGAAGTCTTAAATTTCTGGTTTTAGATTAAAAAAAATTGTGGTAAAATACACATAACATAAAATTGACCATTTCAACCATTTTTAAGTCACAGTTCAGTGTCATTAGGTACATTTGTGTTGTTTTGGGACCATCAGCACTATCCATCTCCAGAAGTTTTTCATCATCCCAACTGAAACTTAGTATCTATTAAACAAGAACTCCCTATCTCCTCCTCCCCCGCAGCCTCTGACAACCACCATTTTATTTTCTGTCCCTATGAATTTGACTACTTTAGGTACCTCATGTAAATGGAATTAATGATATTTATTTTTTTTGTGACTGGTTTTTATTTCACTTAGTATAATGTCTTCAAGTTTCATCCATGTTGTAGCATGTGTCAGAATTCCCTTCCTTTTCAAGGCTGAATAATATTGCATTGAGTGTATATAATACATTTTCTTTATCCATTCATCTGTTGATGGTCACTTGGGTTGCTGTGACCATTGGGTTGACTGTGAGAT
Organism: Puma concolor; assembly: GCF_028749965.1. Lineage (NCBI taxonomy): Eukaryota > Metazoa > Chordata > Mammalia > Carnivora > Felidae > Puma > Puma concolor. Next base: position 99,920,704 of record NC_141676.1, on the reverse strand, counting down.
CATGACCTGAGCCGAAGTCGGACGCTTAACCGACTGAGCCACCCAGGCGCCCCAGTGTTTCCTAATTTTAAACAAATGAGTATTATGTCTATATTGGAAAAAAATTTTTTTAAAAAAAAATTCCTGCATTTGTTACCTTTAACTAGTCCAAGATCCTCTAAATGGTGAACAAAAGCACCCTCTCCTGCTGAATTGTGCCCACTTCCCCAGGAGGATATTTGCCTGTGTTACTCACTGGGCTGGGACTGCTGTATGTCTGAGTCAACTTTGCAGCCTCATACCTGGCCCAGAGCAGGAAGTCCGTGCGTGTTTGCTGGGGAGAAAGCGCAGTGGCACACACTTGTGTACATCACGCGCAACCCCGAGAGTCCAGACTAGTATACCCTTCGTGCCTTAGAGGAGAATATTTGGGGAGAGAGCCCCAGTCCCCAGGAGCTCTCTTGATGTTGCGAATGACAGACAACCTGTCCCAACTTGTCTTAGGCGAGAAAGAGAATTTGTTGGCTCACGTAACTGAACAATCCACGGGTTGTGTTAACTTCATGTGAGGCTCTACCCAGGGCTCTAAGTACTTCATGGGGACCCAGTTTCCCTTTTCCTTAGTGGGGAGGAGAACATCGAGAGACCGTTACCAGGGGAGAAAGATGCTGGGCAACCAAAAAAAAAAAAAAAAAAGAGGAAGATCCCCCACTTGGACGTGACAGTGGATAATAGGGAAGTTGGGATCGCAAGCTCAGCTGGCACATCTCAGCAAGGCCAGGGCACAGAGATTGGCAGGGGAGTTCTGGTCCAGGGAGAGCCAGCCCAGGGTAGCTCCTGGGGTGGTTGTCTGAGTGGGCATGGACGGCAGGGCTGGAATAGCGCAGGTGCGGGGCAAACTTGAAGGTTAACTGGAAAAAAAAAATGGACATTTAATTAATTCGCACATAAGACCCACCATATGCTACACACTGACAAACCAGGAGTTGCTAGGGGGTTCCTGTCATTTCTCTGCCAACAGCTCATTGTGTGAACTTAGATCATTTCCCCTTTGGGGCTTTGTTTGCTCGTCGCTAAGAGTGAGGGTATTGGATTTGTCCATAGGGCTCACGCACCTTGGGGACCAGACAGACAGAAGCTGCTAAATGAAGCAGGCAGAGTGGTCAGTAAGGCCAGGTGGGGACTGTGTCAGACTGGAGTGTGGACCCCTGACATGGCAACCCCTCCCCAGGGCCAGTCCAGTGTCCCTAGGAGAGAGTGCCAGGGAAATGTTGCCGATCTTCTGTTCCTTTTTTTCCCCCAAGAAAAACAAAATCCAAGTTTTTATATAGACTCTGATTGTTAGATGTTAATAAAATTTTAAATGACTGTGGAGGCGGAACAACACATGTCTGAGACCCAATTTGTGCCCTCCGACTAGATGGTCTTGTAAGGCCCTTCTGGCTCAATCGTTCTCCCGTGGCCCCGCGCAGAGGGAGGTAAATGGTGGGGAGAAGGCGGTGGCGCCTGTAGCTGAGGCTGGAAAAGAACAAAGTGCTAGATTAATAAATACACGTAGAGCTGGGATAATCGGGCAGCAAGGTGTCTCCTTTCCATACACTCCGGAGGTATGTCTGTTCTCTTCCCTCCTTTCACGTCCCCTGCACGCTGCCTGGTCTCGTCAGCTGAACCAAGCTCTGTCCACGTCATGAGATCCAAAAGGTGTCCACAGTGATTTGACCCTTCTAGGAATCATTGCTGATGGAGGTAACTCCCAAAAAGGAAAGACACTTCACCTTCATCCATCCGTCTGTCCATCCATCCACCCACCCGCCCAGCCACCCATGCAACCGTTAGTTTACCAAGTGTTGAATGTCAGTTTATGCTTCACACTATGTTAGGCACCATGGACCCTTTCCTCGGTGAGGGACCCTTTTACTCAGAGGTCCCAAGCTGCTGCTTAGAATATCAATCCTCCTGTTGACTGGTTAAACCCTAGGGAGAAAGATGACTTTTTTTCTATAGTACATCATGAGAGCTCTTTTTAAACAAAAGTTTATTTAAATCCAAGTTAACCTACAGTGCCATAATGGTTTTGGGAGTAGAATTTAGTGATTCATCGCTTACCTAGAACACTCAGTGCTCATCCCAACAAGTGCCCTCCTTAATGCCCATCACCCATTTAGCCCATCCCCCACCCACCTACCCTCTAGCAAACCCCAGTTTGTTCTCTGTATTTGGGTCTCTTTTTAAAAATGTTTTTTAAAATGTTTATTTACTTTTGAGAGAGAGAGAGAGCAAGTGGGGTAGGGACAGAGAGAGGGAGACACAGAATCTGAAGCAGGCTCCAGGCTCTGGGCTGTCAGCACAGAGCCCAGTGCAGGGCTTGAACCCACGAACTGTGAGATCATGACCTGAGCCAAAGCCGGACGCTTAACTGACTAAGCTACCCAGGCGCCCCGAGTCTCTTTTTAAAAAAAATTTTTGTTAAAAAATTTTTTTTATAAAATTTTTTAAATAATTTATTCTAATGTTTATTTATTTGTGAGAGAGAGAGAGAGAGAGAGAGTATGAGCAGGGGAGGGGTAGAGAGAGAGGGAGAGAGAGGATCTGAAGCGGGCTCCCAGCCGTGAGCACAGAGCCCAACGTGGGGCTCAAACTCATGAGCCATGAGTCATGACCTGAGCTGAAGTCAGACACTTAACCAACTGAGCCACCCAGGTGCCCCTGAAAGCTCTTTTATTAACACTCCAGTTGCATCATTTAATCAGGAGCTAAGCACTTAGGAGCATTCAGGGCATCAGCTCCTTATCTAAAGGCTCAATAATTTAAGGAGTCTTCCAGCTCGCAGTTCCTCCTTAATGTATCGTAAAGACAAATTTTCTACACTTCGTGGGCCCTCCGGAAAGGTCAGCATATGGGTGTGGGTCCCATAGAGAATACACTCTGCCTGGCACATAGGAGCTTTGAAGGATGTTTTTAGAGTTCACAGTAGCTTCTGGTACCTAGTTGACTTGCCAAGTCCTCCATATATTTCATTAAGCATTTTACTGAATAAGGAGGTTCTGGAAGTATATCAAGTCCCTGTAGCAGCCTCCCTCTGGCAGGGGAAAGGAAGCTCAGCATCCTGGCTCACAGATCACTTCTGGCTACCTGTCCCACTTCCAGGGCCGGGGAGGGCAGGGTGGAGCTGGAGGGGGACCCCAGGGGTTGCCTTGGATAGCACAGTCTTGAGCCCAGCAGGGGATACTCAGAGCCCTCACTTTCCTTTCCTCCATGTGTGGTTCCCAGGGCCAGGAGACCGTCAGTTAGTTTCCTGCAGTGAGAATTGTCCCAAGCTATAGAGGTCCATGCTGCTATTTGAGCCATGGCTGACCCTGAGACCGTCACTCACTAGGGGTTTCGTCACAGTTTGTCAGCACCAGCATCCATGTGAGTCCTGGGCAGCTGTGCCTGGCTGCCTGCGCCTGCTGGGAGCTCTTAGTGACCAAAGCTCCCTGAGCAGGTGTCAGGAGTGGGTTCTAGGCACGCCAAGCTGTTGACCTCCTCAGCTGGGTGGAGCCCAGGGGAGCTCAGCTCCCAGGCCTTTCACCTTCAGGTCTGAGCACCTTTGTCCGTTTCCTCCAGAGTGCCCGAAACTGTTATTTTTCTCTGCCTGTCCTGATACGAAAAAGTCTGGGAAATAACTCTCCTGGTTGTGTATAAGCAGATAGCAGCTGAGTATCTGGTCCCTTGAGGCTGGCCTGGTGATGATCAGGGCCAAGCACTGGTCTAGATCAGAGACTCTCAAATTTCACTGGGTGTGAGAATGTCTCGGGGGAGCGTCTTTAAGGTGCAGAGTGCTAGCTGCAGTGTCTGTCTCCAGAGAGTCTGATTCTCAGAATCGGAGGTGGGATGGGGCTGTCTTCTGCCACTGCTGATTTGGGACCCCACTTTGGGCAGATCTGGCTGGGCTGCTCGTTTGATTGTGCTTCTCTTCCTGAGCCCCTTCGTGCTGCACATAGGATCTGTGTTGGTCCCCGGGGCTACAAAGCTAAAAATGACACTTGCAAGATTAAAGAAGTGATTACGAGGCAGTGGGTGAGTGCCAGGACCCAGTGAGCACACAGTGTCCGGGAGCTCCAGGGAGGCAGCCAGTCCACCTGGCGAGATGATGGGGCTGGGGTTCCTAGGGAAGGCAACTCTCTGCTAGTCTTAAGGAATGAGGAATTTTCTGGATAGAGAGGAGAGGAAGCTGATTGTGCTGAAGCATGGGGCAGGCCCATCTCAGCCTGGCCATTCTGTCTGGCTCTAGAGTAGAAGACAGTAGAAAACAGAAGGCTGGGACGGTTTGAGGACAATCTTGGACACCATCCTGAGGAGTCTGGATTTTGTCTGGAGTGCAGTGAGGTGGTAATGGACTGGTGCGATCAGATTTGCATTTGCGGGAGCAGGTAGGAAGTGACTGGGGCTGGCGCTCCAAATGCAGCTCTATCTGTAGAGGTCTTGAGGCTTGGGTAGGTTGCTTATGCTCTCTGAGCCTCCGTTTCCCTCATAAATACAAATGGGTGCAATAATATCTAATGTACGGGGTCATCAGGAGAGTAAATGGACTGGTCTATGAGAAAGCTCTTGGCATAGTGCCTGGCACATAAGCTCCCAACAAAACAATGTCCCTGCATGCCCTAGCTATATGCCCGTGGCAGCAGGGGGAGGGTGGAGGGGGCAGATCTCTGGGCACAAGCCGGGGGGAGGCTGTCTTACTAGGTCTGAATAAAGGTATTGGGTGTGGATGGAGGACTGGGGGTCACTGTGGAGAGGAGAGCTGGAGCATCAGGCGATAATATGTGGACTGCAGGTCAGGTGGTGCCTCGGTGTGGAGGGTTGCAGGGAGCAGGGGCTAGATTCCTGGGAACCTGGGAAGGGTGGCATGAGAGAGAGGCTCTAGGACAAAACTCTGGAGAACCACAGATCTGAGGGGCTGGCTGAGGAGAAGAGTCAGAGCTAGAAAAGGAACATTCAGAGAAGCAGGAAGAAAAGCCGGGAGAGGCCCGTCTTCCAGGTCAAGGAGGGCGTGGCGATTCCTGGCACTGCACACCTCAGAGAGGGCAGTGAGACGGGACGGTGTGGGTGCCTCAGGCCACAGTCCTCTTCCTGAGAGCAGGCAGGACATCAGGGGCTGGAGTAAGCTGAGGAGCCCACGCAAAGCGACCGTGCCTTGGAGAAAGGCCTGAAGATTCAGGGTCATGGGAGGAGCAGAGAAGGAGCCTTTGTCCTGAGAGGGGCTTAGATGAGGGATCGGTGAAGGAGAGGAGGGAAGATACAGGAGACTGTGTGGGTGGGGTGGGCAGGGGGCTACCGGGGAGGCCACCAAGGGCCCTGATTGCTCTGAAGGAGGGGTGACTTGGGGGAAGAGAAAGAATCCAGAGGTGTGGGGGGTGGGGGGCAAAGGGTGGACAGGGGTGGGGTGAGAGGGGAAAGCAGGAACGAAGGTATGGAGGGGCTCACTGGTAATGGGAGTCAGCGGGAAAACTCTGGATGGAATGGGACAGAGCCGGGCTGGCAGTGTGGGGAATGCTTGCATTGGAGTGATGGAGTGGAGCACGTGGAGGCGAGATCTGGTCACTCCCAAGGGGCCTGGGCCCCGGAAGGCTTGAGGCGTGTCTCTGGGCCGGGGAGCCCTCCCTCAGTAGTTGGGGGCGGGGAGCGGCTGCCCTGGGAGCCGGTCTGGAGCTGACCTAGGCCCTGCCTGCAGCCCAGACATAGGCAGTGCTTTGTTCAAATGGGTACTGACAGTTTGCTTTTTCTCTCCCCCGTTTGTGGTTGTTACCCTGCCCCCTCCGACAGTTTCTGGATACTGAGCCAGGATCTCCATGTTGCAATTACATCTCATATATTTAATTTGGAGCCTTTAATAAACTGGGGGGTGGGGGGGTGGGGGGTGGGGTGGGGTAGAGGCTGCAAGGGAAGGATGGAATTAAAACCACATCCTGGGGTAACGAGATCCCCATGTAGCCTTGCTTACTTCTCCCATTCCCAGACCCTGCTGTCTGCCCTCCTTTCTGGGAGGGAAACCCTTCTCTGCCTGCCTAGTGGAAGCCAGTGGAAAATCCGGTTCACATTCCATATGTCAGCTTGTTGGCAGGCACCCGTCCCACAGCCGGAGAACTGCCAGAAGGCGAACATACTCATTTAGGATCATACTTGTGGCTGCAGCCTTGCTCTTCCGGCAGAGGGGGATTGGACAGGAAGGAAAGACGGGAAGATCTCCCACCAGAGGAGAACCTGGAGGGGATGGGAGTCTGCCTTCGCCTCTGGGAGGATAGAGAATTGGGAGAAGGCTCTGCGTGATGTGACCCAGAGGAGGATCCCTGGGTGGGGAACGCCAGGGAACATATCTGGACGCTGGGAAACTGTCAATATAGGAACCAGCTGACTCAGTACAGTCAAATCCCAGTTCTCCAGGGTTGGAAGCATAGAGGGAGACTCCCACTTGCGGATCAGGGTTGGATTCTGAAGCCCCGTTTGCTTCCGGGATGCTGCTCTCCTTGGCTCGGGGACTACAGGGCTCTGTGGCCACACCCCACTGGCTTTAGGTGGCTGGCCCAATCTGAGCTGGAACTGGTGTCACTGCCTCAGTATCCCCAAACACAGCTGAGTCAAGATGGAACGCAAGAGTGCTCATGGTTCAGGGATGACAAGGGAGAAGCAAGCATAGGAGGTAACGTGAAGCCCACCCACGTGCCAGGTACAAGGGCTGCTGCTGCTGCTTCAGCTGGAGGACCCGCTCCCCCACACCTCGGGCTCTATCCTGACGCTCTGTATATGACAGAGATCACGTTTCTCCATCTCTCCTGTCCCGGGAGAGGTCCTGAAGGGACAGCTTCCTCGGGCAACACCCAATAAGCTCTTACAACAGTCAAACACATAGCAGGAAGCTTGGTTCGTGAAACCTCCTTCCGCTGTTTTTCTGGACGCTGGGGTATTCTCTCTGGCAGGAACATAAGGTCATGTGGCCCTCCATAAAGACAAGGTCCCCATTGATGCATCCTGGTGGGTTCTTTTTTCTTTCCTTTTCTTATTAAATTTTCAATTTATTTCTCAAATTGTTCAGAAACCAAATAGTTGGTTTATTGGGGGGTCCTGCCAGAGACACCTGTTTATTGGGGGGTCCCACCAGAGACATACCACTGGAATCAAGATGTAATTGTGACAGGGGGAAAAAAACAAACAAACTCCAAACCATCCACATGGAGCTTAATTCCTTAAATTATCGTGTTTCTTGGCAGGTCCTCGATTGAGGCTTCCTCTCTGGGGGGCACTCTCCATAGATCATGGCAAGGAGGTGGGGCCCAGGAAGTCTGGCCCTTCCCCCCAGCCTTCCTGGGTGACGGGACAACAGAGCTCTCTGCAGATGAACGGCGGAGCCAGCCCCCTGAGGGGCCGAGAGATGCGTGCGTGTTCTAGAATGAGAGCATAGTTCTGCCCTTTGGGCTTCTTGGAAGACGTGAGCACAGGAGAAGGCTGGGCTGGGGACTGCTGGGGGGGGTTGGCGTCCAGTGGGTGGTTGTCTTCTGGCCTCTGGGTCTCCCTTTATGCTGAGGATAAGTGATGTGGCTGTGGTGGCGGGCCACCGAGTTAGGCTTGCTGGTTCGTGGCTTGGTCCCTGTTTTTGCGAGGCTCTTTACTGGGAATCACTGGCCTCCTCCCTTGTGAATGTACCTCCCACAGCAGGAGGCAGACAGTCCAAGTATTAAGTAAGCGCCTTAAGATTCAGTCCCCACAGTTTTGTGCTAAGTGGGTTCCAAATAATCCCGTTACGAAACGAGAGATCACGTTCCTCTGAGGTTAACGAAAAGTGAATCATCCGGTGGGGCATGTTGATGATGGGGCAGGCTGTGCATTTGGGGGGGGGGGGGGCGGGGAGAATCAAGTCTATGAAAACAAAATTGTGGCCTGGAAACATGGTTTCTCAGCATCAGCAAGAAAAGGAGGAATTAGGTAACTGTGTTCACGTTCCTAAAAGAAGTTCTGTGTAAAGTCATTTTACAAAAATGTCTTAAGCACCTTGGCTGCGCCGATAAAGGTTCAGAGCTGTGACATTGCTCTCAGTGAGGCGGCCCAATCCAGGACTTCGACGGATGTCCTGTGTGAAGTCATTTCAGAAGTCACGTGAAATGATTGTAAAAGCAAAAGGTCACAAACCTGCATAGTGTAAGAACACCGTGAGATTAATACATTTTCGGTCCGGAGACTTGTATTCTGCGAGCTGAAATCAAACATTGGATTTCAAAGAAGGATTTCTTTTTCTGTCGCAAAAAAAGGAGACAGGGTGCAGCTGACACTCCTAACTGAACTTGTGTGGAAATGGGAAAGTCCTCAATAAGTCACACGGTTGTTGCTTCTGGGACATCCCGTGCCTGTCCCCGAAGGCGTGAAGCTGAGCTTTCCCTTGTCGGGGACAGTGGTGGCAGGTGGCTGGAGGACAGGAGGGAACCCCAATGGTGCTGTGTGTGCTGGGTTTTTCCTGGAACTCTGACTCCATGCCAGAAGCTGTGAGAGTGGGAGACAGAGACTGAGAGAGGGGCCCGGCTGGACAGACTGACCAGGACGGCCGGGGAAGCCTTTCCGAGGAGCGAGGAGCGAGAGCAGCGTCGATGGGAAGGAATGAGGTGCTGGTGGGGTGCACGGCTGTGGACAGACTAGAGAAGGTGGTGCTGGGGGAGTCCCGAGGCAGCGGCTGGAGGGAGTCCGGCCTGCCTCAGTGTACCCTGTGGCGAAACCCAGCCGTTTTCGTCTGGCTGCTACTTCTCTTCCAGGTACCGGTTGCATTGCTCATGGTCAGTCCACTTTCCGGCTCCTGTGTCCTCCTGACTTTGGCCCACGGTGACCTCTCTGGTCTCTTCCTACCTCTCCCTCAACCCTAGGAAGTAGGTTCTGCGATTATCCTTGTTTTCATGCAACGAGACAGACCAAGTTAGGTGACTTGCCCAAGGTCACACAGAGAAGGTCAAAGCCAGGCAGTCTTGGCTGCAGAGCAGTTTTCTTCACCCAGACCACCCTAAACTGCACCTCACACGTGTGCTGCCACTGTGGCTCCTGCCCCCACCCCTGGCGCTGACGGCGCACCTTGTGGGTGTATCTCCATCCACCTGACCTTGATCGGCCACTGCTGGGGCGTCTGCAAGTGCCTGGGACCGGTTGGGGTGTGCTGAGAGGAGTGGGGGAGGGCTCAGTGGCTGCAGCTGCTCACGCCCAGGTGCTCTGAATCCCGTGGGCTCTCTGGAGTCATCGCAGCCTCCCGGGCCATGGTGCATGATGAAGGGGCTTCCTGAGATTTCTTACACCTATGCCAGGTTCTGGTCACCGTCATCATCATCACTAGTGAGCACCGACTGTGTGCCAGACTCTGGGCTTATGCTTTCATTTCAAGGCAACCCTTGGAGCAGGATGCAGTTTCCAGTTATGACTTCTCTGACCTCAGGGTGACAAGGGTATCTGTTGCTCGAATACCCAGAGATTGGGGTATTGGGGCGCTCACAGGCGTCAAGGTGGTTCTAGCAATGGCTTCTGCCATCCCTGCTTCTCTCTGCCATCCATTCCCATCGGCACCAGCCAGACTGCTCAACACACTGAGATTTCTGCTTCCAAGTCCTACTGGAACAGAGCCTCAGCCAACATCACATGGCCTTTTGCTCTTAGCCCCCACGAGCATTTGCCATGTCCTGCTGTACCTGTTAGTTCGAAGTTCCCAGGAAGAGGGAGACCCCACTCAGGGTGTGCACGGGGACTGCCCTTTAACTTGGCAGGGTGTCGTAAGCAGGACAAGCAATGATAGTTGTCACTGGTGTAATATCACTATCTCCACTTTATAGAAGGGGAAGCTAGGGTTGAGAGAGGTTAAATAACCTGCCTAAGGTCACACAGCAGGTTGGGACAGAGCTGCAATGAGAATTCAGAGCCACCAGACTCCACAGCCTCTTTCGTGGGCTGTTGGGAGTCCCCAGGCCTAAATTCTAACTTGAGACCCCCTCCTGTTCTTTCCTCCTCCCTTACGCTCGGTTCTCCCAGGCCTCTCCATTCTTGCTTCCTTCTCTGGTTTCTGGAAGTGCAATTCCTCAATATCCTGCCTCCCAACCAGGTAGGCAGGAGAGGAAGACCTAAAATCTGCTGAATTACTTTTTTGAATTTGGCCTGTTTTCCAGGCTGTCTACGATGTTGCTTTATCTGGAATTTCTTATTATTGATTTTTGTAATAACCTTATGAAGTATGTACTATTAAAACCTCCATTCTTTCCTGGGGGTGTATAGTGTGGTGACCATAGTTAGGAATACTGTATTGTAGGGGCACCTGGGTGGCTCAGTCCCACCAGTTGAGCGCCCTGGATGCTCAATGAAGCATCCGACTCTTGATTTCTGCTCAGGTCGTGATCTCATGGTCGTGGGATTGAGCCCTGCACTGGGCTCTGCGCTGACAGTGCGGAGCCTGCTTGGGATTCTCCCTCTCCCCTTCCACCGCCCTCACTCTCTCTCTCAAAATAAATAAGTTAAAAAAAGAAAAAAACAGAACACTGTATTGTATATTTGGAAGTTGCTAAGAAAGTAGATCTTAAAAGTCCTCATCCTAAGAAAAAGATTTTTTGTTAACAATGTGAGGTGATGGATGTTAACTAGAATTATTGTGGGAATCATTTTGCAACATACACACATATCGAATCATTGTGTTGTATGCCTGAAACTGATATCTGATATGTCAATTATATCTCAATAATAAAAAAGATGAATAAGTTTTGAGGATCAAATTTACAACGTGCTGATTATTAGCTAATAATAGTGTATTATATACTTGAATGTTGCTAGGAGAGTAGATCTTAAATGTTCCTCACTACAAAAAAGAAATAGTAATTATGTCATAGGAAGGAGGTGTGTTGGTTATGCTATGTTGGTTATCTGTCATATTGCTATATATAAAATGTATCAAGTGAATACATTATACGTCTTAAACTTACACAGTGTTATATGTCAGATGTATCTCTATAAAGTTAGAAAAAAATGAACCCCCCCCAACAAAACCAACCCCTCCCCCTGCCATTTTACGGATTGGAAAAAAGAGACTAAGAAAAATCAAGTAGGGGGGCACCGGGTGGCTCAGTCGGTTAAGCGTCTAACTTCGGCTCAGGTCATGATCTCACGGTTTGTGAGTTCGAGCCCCACATTGGGCTCTGTGCTGACAGCTCGGAGCCTGGAGCCCGCTTCAGATTCTGTGTCTCCCTCTCTCTCTGCCCCTCCCCTGCTCACGGTCTGTCTCTGTCTCTCAATAATAACGTTAAAAAAATTTTTTTTTAAAAAAAGAAAAATCAAGTAGGTTATTCAGAGTCTCTGAGCTAGTCTGTGCAAGGGCCAGGATTGGAAGGTCGCTGGGAGGCAGTGACATCTAAGCCTCTGTTACTCCAGGAGCAGGGGAGTTAAGCAGGTGAAATCTGTGTTGGCAGGATTGTATGGGGGATGAGTCAGGAGGGGAGGGGTGTTTCAGGCGAGGGAAAGCCTGTGCAAAGGTCTGCAGCATCTACTCTGTGCCCCACCTGGTAGAGACCAGGCAAGAAGATGGAAACAGCATGAGCATCTCAAAGACCAGGGCTATTCTCATTCTCATTCCCCTGTGTATGTCCATTGTCTGCCCATCGTCAGGTGCACGATGTGGCTCACAAATATTTTTTGGGGCCGGGGAACTTTTGGAGAGTTGCTCAGTGACAAGGAAGAGGGACTGTGCTGGGAAACTTTGCTGTACCCCTTCCTGCCAGCACTTTCCCTTGCGCCTTGGCAGACGTCCCAGGAAAACGGACTCACACCCTGCCCACCAGCCTTAGGATGCTGCCCTTGCCTGAGTTTGGACGTGATGTCCAAAGATCATTCAGCCGGTGTCTCCTGACCTTTTTTGAGGCCACACATGTCTCTGAATAGCTTGGGAGAGTTATTACCTGGAGAAAACACATATGCTGCACCTACATGATTTGACACGGAGTGTTCTGAGGCCTCCCCTGGGAGGTTGCCCTGTGTGGAGCCCGGAACCCCCCCTTCTTCCACCCCTGCCTGGACCCTCTCCCTCTGGACTGTGATATGAGTTGGATCAGATGTCGGTTTGGGAAAACTCGAAACCGGGCTCTGCCTCTATCTCGTGCCGGCCGCTGGGCCTTGAACAGCCCATCCTACTTCCAAGGTGCTGCTGCCAAGCCAGGGGGCCCCCCTCGCACCCCCCCGGCCCCCCCTCCCTGGGGCCCCTCCCTTCGGTCAGCTTTGCTCCACCCCGGCTCCCCCCTTTCTCTTCTGCTTCTGCCAGCTGCCTGGGGAAATCCAGAGCATCCAGGATCTCCAGTAGGAATGGCCCCCATTCCTGCCCAGGCCTCACCAGCCCCGCCCTCCTTCCCTTCCCCTCCCTTTCCATACTGTGATGTATGTGATCTTCCTTCCTGTTGTCCCATTGTGCACCTACTTCAAGTGTTGTTTTTAAGTTTATTTATTAATCTTGAGAGAGATTTGATCCACGCACAGAAGCGGGGAGGGGCAGAGAGAGAGAGAGAGAGAGAGAGAGAGAGGGAGAGAGAGAGAGAATCCCAAGCATGCCCTGCCCTGTCAGCTCCGAGGCCCCTCCCCGTCCTGACGCGGCTCAAACCCATGAACCAGGAGATCATGACCTGGGTCAAAACCAAGAGTTGGACACTTAACCGACTGAGCCACCCGGGCGCCCCCAAGAGTTTGTTAAAAAATGTCGTTAGGACTTCTGTTTTCTTTTTAATCTCCTCCTGTGTTCATTTTCCTTTCTAATCTGCTGGGGTTACATCATTTCTACCATCCTCTTGCTGAACTCTAAACTGCCTTTTACCACTTTGCCCTTTTGCTGCTCCTGCTGAGCCAACCCCCAGGCCTAGATTGCCTTGGGGCAGGAATCCTTTCCAACCAGTTCGCTGTTCCTCAGGCTTGCTTTTCTCTCCCTTCTCACGCTTGTGCTCCAAAACCCCCTTCCCTCCCTCCCTCTCTGGGCTGTTTTCTACTTCCCAGGGACAATGGCACTCTGAGAGTGGACCACAGTCCTGGGTGTGTGTGTGGGGGGGTGGTGGGGGGAGGAGGGAAGGGACCGAAGTGAGTGGTCCCCAGTAGTACCCATGGAGACCCTTCCCCCCCAAGGCATTGACTCCCACCTGTGGACACCCTTCTACTTGGCCCACTGAGGCCACGGTCTGCCCTGTGTGGAGCGGGACACAGGAAAGCCACTCTGTCCCTTGATCGCTCACCCCTAAGGAAGGCAGACCGAACAGAAGGGGCTGGGGGTGGGGTGGGCAGCCCTGTGGACTCAGCTGCCCTCTGGCCCGTGCTGGCCCCTGAGCACTGCTGGAGAAAGCATACCCTTGGGCAGTGGGCCAGTCTCCTTCACTGACATTTCATGGTCTTTACCTGGGTGTGAAGTCCCGCCTAGAAATCACTTGAGCATTCCAGACATCCCATGCAGCCGCCCACCTGCCCGACACTTCCCCTTGGATATCTCACAGGGATCTCATACGAGGTGTGTCCAAAACTCAATTCCTGATTTTCTTCCCCTACCTGTCCCACTGCCAGCCTTCCCTCATCTCAACACTCAATTCCTGTCTGACCTGGAATCGCCCATGGTACTTCCCTTCCTCCCCCGTCCTCTTTCCATCCATCACCGAGCCCGAACCTTTTCCTCCTCAGCGTCTCACAGATCCAGCGGCCCCTCTTCTCCCTGCTGTGCCTGCGTCTCCACACCCCCTCACTTCTCTCCTGGACACTCCTCCCTGGAGCTCCCAGGGCGGGTGCTGTCTCCTCTGGTCCTGCCCCACCCCATCCCGACCTCTCCCATCTGCTTCTCGGATCACACCTCTCCCTGCTGAAAACCCATCAATGGGGCCCCGTTGCTGTCAGGAAAAAATGCAAACCCCTCCTACGACCTCCAGGGCCCTCCCTTCCCTGGATGCTCCGTACCCAGACCTTTTGGTTTCTTGCAGTCCTCTGAACTCATCCCTCTTCCTGGAACACATCACCTGCCCTGCTTGACTGCCACCACCACTGTGCCTGGGGAGTGGGTCAGTGATCACCCCTGTATGGGGGATGCTGGGCACACGTGGTCGGAAGCGTGAGGCCAGAGCCTGGGGGCTGCCCTCCGCGAGCTCCTCACCTGACCGGAGGGATGGTAAACATAGGAGACCCAGGATGCACACATAAACCTTCACACAAAGCTTTCCCCAGAGGCACACAAGTAAGGGCACCATTACTGTGGTTAGGCCAATCCAGAGACCTGGCCCAATGTCATTGCCATCGTCATTGGCAATCACCATCAGCGACTGATTATGACAGCTACTGTTATTGCATACCAGTCATGTGCTCAGCTTTAGACATTGGATCTTAGTAGTCCCTCACCATTGCCCTGAGACTCAGTGAGGGTAACGACATCGCCTCTTTGGGATCTGTTATGGTTTGAATTGTGTCCGCCTAAAATTTCCTATGATGAGCTCCTCACCCCTGTACCAGGGAATGTGATTGTGTTTGGAGATAGGGCCTTTATAGATGTGGTCAAGGTAAAACAAGAAGACCTGTGAGGAACTAAATTTCTCTTGAAGCAGCCCCAGTCCCTGGTACTGATTAGAGCAGCCCCAGCAAACAAATACAGGATCTAACAGCTGGAAGAGACCTCAGAGTCTCAGAAGAGACCTCAGGTCACGGTTGACCCACTTCTTTTCACTGAAGGGGAGATGAGGCCCTGAGAGGGGAAGTGCAAGGCCATAAAACAAGTCAAAGACAGGACTTCCGGCCTAAGGCTCCTCAGACCAGGATGCCAGGGCTGGGTGCTAGAGCAAGTGGATCTGGGGGAGGAGGGGAGAGGGACGCCTTCCTGGGGGCAGGGAGAGAACTGTTCAGTAGTCACTCCTTATCCGAGGTCTCAGTTGCTGATGTCAGCTGTGATCAGGAAGCAGATGATGTATTGTCAGAAGGTCAATAGCCTAAGGTTACCTCACAGTGCTCACGTCATTCACCTGTCTACCTCATCACGTGAGCATTTTATCCTCTCCCATCATCATCACAAGGGTGTGTGGGGCGCCTGGGTGGCTCAGCTGGTTAAGCGCCTGACCCTTGATTTCAGCTCAGGTCGTGATCTCATCATGGTTCGTCGGTTCGAGCCCCGCATCAGGCTCTGTGCTGACAGCATGGAGCCTGCTCGGGATTCTGTCTCTCTCCCTCTCTCTCTGCCCCTCCCTGACTCATGCTTTCTCTCTCTCTCTCTCTCTGAAAATAAATAAATGCAATTTATAAAAAAAAAAAAAGCCGCAAGAAGGGTGTGTATGCTGCAATAAGGTATTTGGAGAGAAAGAGACCACATTCACGTACTTTTTATGACAACGTGTTGAAGTTCTAGTTTATTGTGGTTGTTCATCTCTTACTGTACCTAATAAACGAAACTTTATCATAGGTGTGTATGTATAGGAAAACAGCCTGTATAGGGTTCAGTACTATCCGTGGTTTAGGCAGACACTGGGGGTCTTGGAACTGGGGGGTCTTCGAACTGGAGGTCTTGGAGGAGGAAAGATGGTACCTGGAAACCTGACTGAGAAATTCCTGGGAAGTTTCCTGACCTGGCAGGGGCAGGCGAGGGCCTCGAGGCACTCGGTGGATGCAGAGGGTGTGAAAGAGGAAAGGCTGGACACAGGAAGAGAGGAGGCAGCTTGACCCTTCCCCAGGACCTTTGAGTTGCCCTGCTGGAAGTTGTTTCAAGAGCCTGAGAGGAATTGGGCTTAATAGGAAGGAGTGATCAAGAGTCCAATCTGTCCAGAGGTGGGCTACCCCAGGAGGCGTGGAAGGGGCAGAACTTGTTCAGCAAATATTTACTCAGCACCCACCTCGGTGCAGGCTCAGTTCGGGGGGCGGGGGATCCAGTGGTGACCGGACGGACATGGTCCCCAGGAGCCTCTCAGAGCTCACCCTCCGCCCAAGACAGCGGGAATGAAGAACATAATTACACCTGCAATCCTGACAGAGGCTAAGGCAAGGCTCAGAGGGCTCCGAGAACATTGGCCCAGGAGGGCATTCAGAAAGGCTGGAGGATGGTAAGGAGGGAGAACGGTCCTCGCTCTGCGCAGGGAGGGGTGCGGTGTGGAGGCTGCCCGGCTAGCGGGAGTGAGAAGCGGCCATGGGCTGGCGTGACACTGAATGCAGCCGGAGTTCCCAGGAGGCTGGTCATTACAGCTGCTGAGACCACAGCAAAGGCCTTGAACTTTGCCCTGAGGGTGGTATAAAGCCACTGGAGGGGTTTGGGTGGGGAGTGATGCGAATCCATTCATTCATTTATTTATTTATTATTTATTTATTTATTTATTTAGAGAGACAGAGAGAGCAAGAGCGAGCAGGGGAGGGGCAGAGGGAGAGAAAATCCCAAGCAGACTCCACGTTCGGCTCAAAGCCCGACGCAGGGCTCAATTTTAGGAACCATGAGATCATGACCTGAGCCGAGATCCCTAGCCGACTGAGCCACGCGGGCGCCCCTCCACTTAGGTTTTGAAAAGGCCAGTCTGGCTGTGGTGTGGACAGGAGCAACAACAGAGAGCAGCTGGGAATGCGAGATGGGCGGACGGGAAGGAGGGCGGTGGGCCCCGGCTGGAGAGTGGCGCTGGCCCTTGGGTGCAGGGGCAGAGTCGACAGGCCCCGTGGAGCTTGGCTGGGGTGGGAGTGGTGGAGGCTGACCGAGGGCCGCTGGGTGTGTGCCATGTTCACTCACGGCATGGAGATCAGGGGTCATCGTTGGGCATGTACAATGTTAGGTCCCTGAAGACATCCAGGAGATGAGTAGAAGGAAGTGGATAGGCTGGTCTGGAACCGAGGAGAAAGATTGAGGCAAAAGGCTTAGTTTGAGAATTCAGGCTGAGTCATGGGAATGGATGTTGCTGCTCAGGAAATGTGCATCCAGGGAGAGGAGGAGAAGCCTGAAACGGAGCTTTGAGAAATACCCACACCTACAGAATGATCATCAGAGGGGGAGCTTCTCTGAGCTTTCTTGTCTGTAAAATGGGCATAACGATTTGAGTTGCTGTAAGGATTGGGTAAGACGAAGTATCTACAGTGTTTGACACAGTGTTGGTGCTGGTCGAGAGTTCTCGTACGTGGGGTGGTTCCGCAGTGGCCTTCCTCCTCGGTCACGTTGATTTATGAACGGCCCTTCCAAAGGTGTGAGCAGAGGCTTGGACTGCTTTGTCGCTGACTGCAGCACCGTACCAGATGTTAGTTTCTGCTACTGCAGCTGAAGGATCCCCTTGTATTTCTAGCCCTGCTGGCTGCTCACAGGCATGGGCTCAGCCAAGATCTCTGGATCTATGTGAGGGAGGCTTTGAAACCAAGAGCCTCCTGGGAAAGATGGAAAGGAGGGGACCAGGCCTTCCGGCAGGAACTGAGGGTGGTCCTCAGACCTAGCATCTGTTTGTGCCCCCAAGAGCAGGGAAATCAAATCGGCAGGCGCCCCCGGCCCCGCCCTTCGGTGCTCTGGGCTTCCTCTGCAGGTGTCTCGAAAGGGAGGACGTGGCTGGAGATGGGGAATGGGAGGGAAGGGGCAGGTTTGAGGATATGCTGGGTTGAGGAGGGGAGGGTCTCCAGGCTAGGGTGTGCATGCGCTGGGTCCCCCATCCAAGTCTCTTACACCTTTTCAGTAAGCCTGATGCCCTGTCTGCTGCCTCTGACAGAGGGAGTCTGACATGGACCATTTTGGAGAAGCTGGACTCCTGGCTCGTGGGCGGTGGCTGGGGCAACACCGCCCCCTCATGGCTTGCTCTGAGAGTGCAGCCAGTGATTGTGCCCAGGGGCGCCGGCCCCACCGTCGTCCAGGTCCACAGGCAGCCTCTAGTCCTTGGCTGTCTGTGGAAGCCTGTCAGTCTGTCTCCAGCTGTGTGTACCTAAGAGTGGCCCTTTGTTTTTGGCTTGTGTTAGCCGTCACTGGTGGGTGTATCTCTGTCTATCTGTCCTGCTGGCTTGGGCTGCCTGTCCCTGTGTCTGTGAGCACCACCTCCTGTCTCTGTAGACTTACTATCAGTCTCCGGCTCACTTTCTGCCCAGGTCTCTGTTTCTGCATCTTCTTCTGTCTCTGATTTGCTCCTTGCCCTCCCCCGCTCTGTCCCTGGGTCCGGGAGCTGGGGTCACAGCTGCCCTCCCCCTTTAATGTTGGACTGATTCTTGAGAAAATCTGGGCTTTTCAGTTTTTTCCGTGATGAGTCAGGAATTCCTGGAGGGATCAGGGCTCAGGCCCCACCCAGTAGTGACCTCAGAGAGGATGCAGGAGGTCAGAGGAGCCTTTGGTCAGGCTGGAGACTGTGGCAGGATTTTCCAAAATATGCTCAAGGGGCTGGCTGGGGCTGGGTGCATTCCAGTGGACATCTGAGAAGAATGATGAGTGAGTTGGTTGGCCACCAGTGTGGAGCTGTGCTGTGGGGCCGTTCTGGCTGCTGCCTGTGTGAGAGCTTTCCTATTCTCCATAATCCTCACCAGGCTTTCTGTTGCCTCAGGGCCTTTGCACAAGCGATTTTTTCCTTTTTGGAATAGTCTTCCCCTAGGCCTCAGCTTAGAAACTACTTTCTCTAGGAAGTCTTCCCTGATTTATACTGTCTGAGATGGGGTCCTCCTTTATGCGGTACCCTATACTTGGTTCCCATTATTACCTGGTTTTAGTTTCACTTCCCAACTTGTGTGTCTATTGCTGTATCATCAATGTTTGGCCCTTTTTGGCTGTCAGTAAATACTTGTTGAAAGAACATTCTGGAGTTCCACCTGGCCCCACCAAATGTTGTCTCCTCCCTGAAGCCTCCCCTTACCCCTCTATGCTCCCATAGCTCCTAGGACTGTGCTGTCCAATCCAATATAGTAGCTGTTAGTTGGTTACATTTAAATTTTTTTTTAACGTTTATTTATTTTTGAGACAGAGAGAGACAGAGCATGAACGGGGGAGGGTCAGAGAGAGGGAGACACAGAATCCGAAACAGGCTCCAGGCTCTGAGTGGTCAACACAGAGCCCGACGCGGGGCTCGAACTCACGGACCGCGAGATCATGACCTGAGCCAAAGTCGGACGCTCAACCGACTGAGCCACCCAGGCGCCCCAGTTACATTTAAATAAATAAACTTAAGGAAAATTAGAAATTCAGTTCCTCAGTCACGTTAGCCACATTTCATTTTTTAAATGTTTATTTATTTTTGAGTGAGAGAGAGAGAGAGGGAGAGAGAGAATGGGGGAGGGGCAGAGAGAGGGAAGGAGACACAGAATCCGAAGAGGGTCCAGGCTCTGAGCTGTGAGCAGAGTCCACCGCGGGGCTTAAACTCACGAACCGTGAGATCATGACCCGAGCCAAAGTCAGACGCTTAACCAACTGTCCCACATAGCCACATTTCAGATGCTCAGTGTTCACTGTGGTTAGGGGCTACTGATGTACCGAGCAGTGCAGATATGGAACATTAGCATCATGACAGCAAGTTCCATTGGTCAGCACTGTCTTAGAATAATCTTTGGAAACCGCTCCTTTTCTGAGATTCCTTCTTACCCTGGGAGGAAGAAGAAGGACATAATGGGTCCCTCTCAGGATCCCTAAGGCCTGGCACTATCAGGGAATATGTGTTTGTTAGATGGATGGATGGCAAGTTGCCTCGGGCTCCCAGGGGCCCAGGAAGGTGGCAGGGGTGCCTCTGAGCTGACCAGGGGAGCTCGCGTGCTGGTCTGTGGAGACGTGGCTCTGCTCCAGTTTCTGCAAGTGGACAGAGGGCCTTTGGGGGCCCTCAGCCTGAAAACTTGCAGCTGCAAGAGCTTGGAGATTCCTGCAGGTGAGTGATAGACTGTAGGTCAGACTTTGAGGCCTCATGTTTTGGGGAGAGCTCCGAGCTGTGTGGTAGGTGAAAGTAGCCAGGTCGGCTGGCAGTGAATGAACCACAGAAGGTTCCAGTCCTCCAGGGAGGCTGTCGGAGGCTGCCCTTTTGCTCTAGGAGAGGAGCCAGGGCCCTGGGAGAGGGATGGGGCAGCTGCAAGGCAGGAAGGAGTTGAGGCAGGTCTGCGAGGCCCCTCTGCCCCAATCCCTCCTCAGCAGCTGGGCTTGGACAGTCATGGCAGTTGGGGTCAGAGCGGGGGTCTGACCTGGCAGGATCAAGAGCTCACAGAGGGCCTCTGTCCTGTCCCTGTGACCTCCTCTCCACTTGGTGCCCTGGAAGGCTCTGCCAAGAGCCCTGCTTTGTTTGGGCTGCTCTGAGGGGAAAGGGACTTGCCCACCCCTGGGCAGGAGAGAGGGAGGTCAGGCCCACCACACACACACACACACACAAGCACACACGCATGCACAGATATTTATATAAACACACAGACATACTGACAAATGCTCACATATGCATATGCTTACACACACACACACACACACACACACACACACACACACACACACTCAGATACAGTTCCCTAACCAATCCCTTTAATGGCTTGCAGTGCTCCCTGGATACTCTGTGATTTTGTCTGACAAGCTTGGAACTGGCCTCCGGGAGACAGGACAGGGTGGGGATCTCATCTCTGACCCACATCTGAGTAGTCTGAGGCTGCAGGGCTGCTACAGGAATTCTAGGAGCCCCTGCCAGCCTGCAGCAGGCACAGAGCTCCAAGGGGGTAGAACCGAATCAGGCCTCGGAATTCGGGTGGCTTTCCAGGGAGGGGTGGTGGGCGTTTTTCCTGTCCATGGACAGGGAGGTAGCAACTTGCCAGGAAGGCTGGGGAGCAGGGGGGACATGGATGGCCCACATGGGTCGGGTAACACCCTCTCCCCACCTCCACTTGTTCTGCCTCTTCCTGTCCAGTTCTTCCCTCCCCCTGGTTTCTCAGCATCTCTGTGCCCTAGAGGTTCCAGGAAAAGCTCCTGTCTGGCCTCTGGCCCAGAAACAGGCCCCAGGAGGCAGCTGGGGAAAGGCTGCCTGTTCATCTGTCTGTTGGATCCGCTCAGCTGGCAGCCCAGGGGGATGGGGCTACCTGTAAGCAGCCCAGGACTGCGGAGGAGGGGTGCAGTAGGGGAGGGTGAGGGCCAGGGGCACTTCTAGCCCGAGCCCTGTATGGGGGAGTTGACGTATCTCAAGGTGGCTGTGTGGCATGAAGCAGGCGGGAGGGACAGCTTTCCTGATGTCCACACATTGGTCATGGGTCTGCCGGCAGCCTGGAGTTGTGCCAGGGACTGTGGGCCTGCCCGGCACTTTGTGAGGGGATCAGGGCCCAGCGCACGCACACAGAGCTCCAGAATATGCCCCAGGGAAGGGAAAAGGAAATACTCGAAGGGTGACCTCTGGTGCATGTGAGGGCAAGAGGCCCACCCCCCTTATTTTTTGCTGGGTCACCTGGACCTCCTTTGAAGGCCGAGACCTGCTGTTGTCTGACTGTGTGATGCTGAGTGATATTCTCGCTTTGCTAGGAGGCTCTGTTGAGAAATGAGTGGACCGGTTATAAATGATGGGGGCCATGCAGGACTTGGGGGTGGAAGCTCTGGAACTGAGTGAGCCCACCGTTGGGATCTGGCCCAGGACTCCTTGGACGGACCCGAGGCCACTCCTCAGAACTGAGGGTTGGCTCCAGAGCTGAGGCTGGAAGGCCAGGGCTGGGGCTCCATTCGAGTCCCAGCCCAGAATCCCTTGCTCACCGAAAGCTGATGGAACAGTGTGGAGAGGCGTGGGATTTGGCCTTCAGGAGGTGAGTTTAGGCTCCAGCTGGGGACGTAGGCCCTGTCACTGGCTTCTCTGGGCCTCAGTGTTCTCATCTGTGAAGAAAGGGTGTCGGTACCATGCGGGGCACCTGTGAACTGATGTGTGAAAGTGCCTGACACATAGGGTTAGCTCCCCTCCTTCTTTGTTCCCTGAGGTTGTCCTGGCACTTTCCAATCTGGGTAAACAAGGACTGGAAGAGGGTTTCCTCTGGCTGGCGTAGCCCATGGAGACTTCGGGAGACCCTGCTTTGGACCTCAACCTCCCCTGTGTCTGTGAATCAGAGATAGACTCACCTGGCCAGCTGTGCCCCACGGAGCTACCACCTGTGGCCCGAATTGATGTGCACTCTCCTTCACCTGTGGTGGCCACCTGGGTGCCACGATTTTCAACTCAGGGGACAGGAGAAGCTTCCTGATTTCCCTGGCACCCGGCTGGGCAGGGGTGTCCCCTGCAGAGCCCGTGGACCAGTGCCTGGGCCTGTGCGAGGCAGTTGTCTCCTAGAGGAGCTTGAGTCTTGTTAGATAGGAGAATGTCAGGTGAGGTGCCTGTCTACACTTGTGGTTGGGTGAAACCCACGTTCCCAGTTGGCCTGAACGCCCAGGAGGGAAGGCATCATGTAAGATGTCCGACCTTCCCATCCTGACCCTCGCGTCCCACCGTTTGAGTCGTCCTCTTGGGATAAGCGCTGGCTTCTCTTAGCAACACCTTAATGCTGGTCCCAAAGTTGTTGTCAGACGCCATCTAGTGCACCTGCTCATTTGATAGATGAGGAAACCAAGGCTCAGAGGGCAAGACCCAAGGGGACACTGTGGGACGGGGGTGGGGGAGCACAGAGCAATTAATTCAGCAAATGCACGTTGAGCACTCCCTGTGCACGAGATGGGCACCAGCAATGTGCCACGCGTGCGTAAATGCTGGCGTCTGGGTTGAGAAAGCCACAGCCTTGCCCTGGCGGAGGGCATATGGCCCTCTCAGAACGTCCCAGGACCCAGAGCTTCGGGGGCTGGGGGGAGGGAGTGAAGCAGGAGGAGGAGGAGGCCGGCCTGGACTGTGGATTCCCAGGGTGGTGGCAGCTCCCCAGGGTCAGCGTGTGATTCCACCTGGGGGCTGTGGCACCTGGGGCTGGGGATTTAGCCTTTGTGCAGCCTTCTTGTTTGCTTGTTTAAAAACTGCTATGAAGGGCGCCTGGGTGGCGCAGTCGGTTAAGCGTCTGACTTCAGCCAGGTCACGATCTCACGGTCCGTGAGTTCGAGCCCTGGGTCAGGCTCTGGGCTGATGGCTCGGGGCCTGGAGCCTGTTTCCGATTCTGTGTCTCCCTCTCTCTCTGCCCCTCCCCCGTTCATGCTCTGTCTCTGTCTGTCCCATAAATAAAATAAAAACGTTGAAAAAAAAATTTAAAATAAAAAAAAAAAAAACTGCTATGAAGGGAAGGGCGCCGTAGTACGGAATCCATCGGGTTGTTCTGAGTTCCTATGTGGACTGTTTAGAATAGTGCCTGGTATACAGTAAATGCTATATAGGCACTTGCTATTACCGTTATGGTGGCAGCCTCCCTGGCCTTTGGTGCCTTTTGTTTGGTGCATTGATGAGATAGATACCTTCCTCCCTGGAAAGTGGCCGGAGAGGAACAGCTGTGGAGGAGAAGAGGGCAGGGTGGGAAGGGGAGGTGTTTCCTGCTCTCCCCTGCCTGCTTGCTCTCCCCTGCCTCGAGGTGGGGAGGGCCGGGCACAGGGAAAGCTGTTCAGGACCCGGCCATGCTCTGGTGGGACTGGCCCCTGCCTCCAGGGACACAGAATTGCCTGGGCTGGCAGGACACTGGCCTGGGGAGGAGTGGACCTATGAGTGGGGGAGGGAGCCACAGTGATTCTTTTTACATTGCAAAAGCGTTTAGGGGCCTGGGGGGCTCAGTCGGTTGAGTTGGACTCTTGATTTTGCCTCAGGTCATGATCCCAGAGTTGTGAGATCAAGTCCCGTGTTGGGGCTTGAGATTTTCTCTCTTCCTCTCTCTCTGCCCCTCTCTTGCTTGCGATCTCTCTCTCTAAAATTTAAAAAGAAAAAAAAAAAAAAGCACCTATGCTTCATGTCACAAATTAAAAAAAAAGATAGGAACATATAAAATAAACAGTGAAAGCCCTTTCAACCCCTTAACTCCCCTCGACTCCTTCCCCAAAACCTACTCCTCAGGACTAAACACAACTAACAGTCTAAACTGCATCCTTTCTAGACCTTTTCTGTACGGTAATAACGTAAATACGCACACATAAATACCGTTTTTGGTCACACACAAAAAAGAGAAGACAGTTACATAATATCACACACATTATTCCGCAACCTGACTTTTTCCACTTAACGAAGCGTCTCAGAAATCCTTCCGTGTTACACGTATGGGCTCCTCCGTTGTCTCTATCGCGGCAACACGGCGGACCAGAATTTATTTCACTGCTTCCCCAGTAATGGACATGCGGGTGGTTTCCGATTTTTTGCTATTACTAATAATGCTGCCTGAAACATCATCATACATACATCTTGCATCTACCTGCGGCTGTTTCTGAGGCCATGTGCCCCTAGAGGAGTGGCAGACTGAAGGGGAATGTGCATTTAAAATTGTGAGGGCGAACGTGTGGGCATCTTTAGTGTTTGTTGATGCAAACCCCCGTGTATGTACGTGCGTGTTCAGGGACCAGAGCCGTGTCGCGTGGGGAGCACAGTGCCTGTAACCCAGGTCTCTGCACTGTCAATGCTGAGGGAACACATGGGGTGGGACCCCCCCCCCACCCCCACCCCCACCCCAGCACACTTCGGGTTCCTCTGCCTCCCTCACGTGGACCTCAGTGCTGCCCTGCAATCCTACTAAATGTTCCCAGTCCGTTCAGTTTCTCTCTGTCTCCTAGGCAGTCATTTTGTGCCTTCTCTCTTGCTGGAGCCCCCCTCTTCACTCTTGGCCGATGGCCTCTCTTCCTGGGTCTCTGAGAAAAGAGAAGCCACCCAGAGAGAATGCCCACAGTCGCCCACACCACACCCACCTGCCCACCTGCGTCAGTGCCCGAGTCTTCTGTCTCTTTCCCCGGGCCAGGGCGGCCCCTCTAATCTACACAACCAGATCTTTGAAGAAATTATTACTGAGCTATAAATTACAAAGCGTAAAATTCACCCTTTTAAAGCATACACTTCAGTGGCCTTTAGCATATTCGCGGAGTCGTGCAAACATCATGGCTACCTAATTCCAGAACATTCTTAATCTCTCCGTATCCATTAGCAGTCACGCCCCATTCTCCCTCTCCCCAGCCCCAGGCAAACACGAATCTACCCTCTGCATGGAGAAGTCTGTGTCTGTGTATTCACCTATCCTGGACATTTCATATAAACAGAATCATACAATAGCCTTTGGTATCTGGCTTCTTTCACTTAGCATAATATTGCCAAGGTTAATCCACGTTGTAGCATGTCTCAGTATATCAGTACTTCCTTCCTTTTTTATGACCGGATAATATTCCAGTATGAACAGACCACATTTTGTGTAGCCACTCGTTAGCTGATGGACATTTGGGTGGCCCCTTTTTTGGCCATCGTGAACAACATTTCTGTGAACGTCTGTGTACACATTTTCATGTGGCCGTAGGTCTTTATTTCTCGTGGGTATACCCAGGAGTGCCATTGCTGGGCATATACGAACTCCATGTTTAGCTTTTTGAGGAAACTGCTCAATCGTTTTCCAAAGTGGCTGTGCCATTTTATCTTCCCACTAATGGTATACAAGGGTTTCGATTTCTCTATGTCCTCGCCAACACTTGTCACTGTCCTTTTTTTTGTTTTTTTTTTTTTGAGAGAGAGAGAGAACACAAGTGGAAGAGGGGCAGAGAGAAAGATACACACACACACACACACACACACACACACACACACACACAGAATCCGAAGCAGGCTCCAGGCTCTGAACTGTTAGCGTGGAGCCCAACGCGGGGCTCGAACCCACAAACTGTGAGATCATGACCTAAGCCGAGGTCGGGTGCTTGACCGCCTGAGCCATCCAGACGCCCCTGTCTTTTGAGTCTAGCCATTCCAGGGGGTGTGAGGTGGTATCTCATTGGGATGGACAACTGGATCTCATCCCTTTTTCCCTGCTCAAGGACAGTGCCCTTGTTCTTGTGATTCATCCCTACATTCTCCCTCAACAGCTTTCCCCTCTCTACCCAGTCACCCTCATCGCTTTCAAGCAAATTCTAATTTTTCCCACCTTAAAACCACCCTCCCAAGCCTCTTGACCCCACCCCCAGCTACCTTTTCATCTCCCTCCTTCCTTTTATATATATATATATATATGTTAAAACCCCACAAAAGGATTGTCTCTACTTGTCTCCCATATGTCCCCTTTCATTCTTGCTTGCACGTCCTGCTAGCAAACTTTGGTCCCCACTCTGTCTCCGGAATTGTTCTTCTCTGCGTCCCGGAGCCAGTAGACCTTTCTCAGCCCTGACTTGAGGATCAGCAGCTTTTGACGTGGTTGCTCACTCCTTCCTCTTTCTTGGCTTGGGTCCTGGGACACCAGCCTTCCTGGTTCTCTCCCTTTGCAGCCCCCTCCTCTCTCTCTTGCACTTTTCTGTGGCATCTGGCTGACACAGAGTAGTTGAGGGCTCCCTGACTCCGTCCCTGGTCCCTTCACTTTTCTTTCTACCCACTTGGATCTCGTCCAGTCTTATGGCTTTAAATGTCACCCAAGTGCTGATGACTCTCAGATTACAGCTCCAGGCAGGCCCTCTCCCCTTAGCTCCAAATTCATTCATCCCCCTGTCCCTTAATAGGCAACTCTGACCTGACAAGTACCAAACAAAGCTCCCACTACCTGCCATCGAGGGAGATGTGCCAATCTCACATCTCAGTAAGGGCAATGCTGTTCTCTCTGTCGTTTAGGCCAAACCCTCAGGATCAGCCTTGACTCCTCCTTCTCTTGCATCCCAAGAAATCCTGCCACTTCTCCCCATTTGTCCCCTTAGGTACCCCCAGCCAAGCCACCACCGTCTCCTGCTTGGAGCTTGCAGTCGCCTCCTGACAGTGCCCTTGTTTCCACCCGTGCTCCCCTCAGTTTATTCTCAACTCAGTGCCCAGAGAGATCCTTTTATTTATTTATTTATTTTTAATTTTTTTTCAATGTTTGTTTATTTTTGAGAGACAGAGAGAGACAGAGCATGAGTAGGGAAGGGGCAGAGAGAGGGGGAGACACAGAATCCGAAGCAGGCTCCAGGCTCGGAGCTGTCAGCACAGCCCGACGCGGGGCTCGAACCCACGAACCGTGAGATCATGACCTGGGCCGAAGTTGGACGCCCAACCGACTGAGCCACCCAGGCGCCCCATCAGAGAGATCCTTTTAAAATGCAAGTTGGATTATGGTATTTTCTGCTCAGAACCCTGCAGTGAGGTCCTACTTCACAGGACAGAAGCCCTTGCAGCGGCCTCAGAGGTCCCATAGGATCTGGTCCCACCTCCTACCACTGTCCCACACCCCCCATTTAATTCTTCCTGGCCCCTTTCTGTTCCTCAGACACAACAGGCATGGCTCGACCTGGGCACTTGCTGTTTCTTCTGTTTAGAATGTTCCTCCCCGGATTTCCACACGGCTCTCTCCTCATCTCCTCCCAGACTTGACTCAAATGTCCAGTGTCTCAGTGAGGTTGTGTCTGACCATCCTATCTACAATCACTGGGCGTTGCCCACCTGCCTCCTGATTTTTCTCCCGGTGCTTACCCCTCTAACAGACTGTATGTTGTATGTGTTGGCCTTTATTATTTGTTTCCCCCACTAGATTGCGAGTGCCGTAGGGGCAGCGCTTTTAGTCTCTTTTGTTCACTACTGTGTACTCAGCCTCTGAAATAATGCCTGTCCCACAGCAGGTGCTGAGTAAGTATTTGTTGAATGAATGAATGGATGCCAGTAGTCTGGAAGGTCTGTATGCTGGATAACTCCTCCCTGCTATTCCATGTATAGCTAACAGGTGGCACTGTGACCACAGAAATGGCAGGCTCCTCGGCTACTTCCCGCCCCCTCCCCCCCCCCCCCCCCCCCCCAGAAATCCGCCGTGCTAGATGCCCCCGCTTGGGGGGTAAATTGCTGAAATATATGCGTGACAGTGTATGTGCTTACGGGCCAGTCTGATGCCTGTTTCTGGCAGGATTTCAGAAGCCCTGTTATTATTTCTGGGCTGAGGAGGGTCACTAACTTTGCCACCTGTTTTCTGCCCTAGGCCCTGGTGATGGTGAGGCATATGGGACCAGGCAGCCAGCCTTTGGCCACCTCTGGATTTTGAGTGGCCAAATCCACCCAAAATCCTCTGAATGGATTTGGCTAGACCCTAGGGAATGTTTCAGAGTCCTGGGAGAGGGGAGGGGCTTCTCCCGCCTGCCTCCTCTTTGCTCTCAGCCATGGGACCTGTCCCACAGTCCTGGGGCATCCTTGGACACTTGGCTGTGTTCAGCTCAGACCACTGTCTACAGTCAGAGAGCCCTTCTTTTCCCCCTTGGGAGGTGAGGCAAGCTCAGGCTTTCTAACCCTGCATTCGTGCTGGTTCTCACTGTCAGCACGTGGAGGTGTGAGCAAGGAGCCTGGGCTCAGACCAGGACCCATTCCTGGCTCTGCCACTTGCCAGCTGGGTGACCTCAGCTAGGTGCTAAGCCTCAGTTTGTCGTCTGTCCGATGGGAGAGACGTGTCTGCCTTATTGTCGGGAAGGCTAGATGCTTGCCACGCACCTTGTCTGGTTCTGGGCTGATGCAGACAGGTGCTCTCAGTAAGTACCAGTTTCCACCTTGAAGGCAGATAGAGCGAGGACTAACGGCACCGAAATCAGACTAAGAGCGACGGTGGGTGGCTGGGCCATTCATTGTTCATTCACTTATGCTAGTGTCTGCACACTATGCCTCCCATATGCCTTTGGCTGTGTAGGTCATTGGGGGCACTGTAGGGAACAAAAAGACTTTGCTCCAACATTCAAGGAGCTAAGGATTAGTGGAAGAGACGAGACTAGGTGCGAAAAAGTTAAATAACGAATTTGAGTTGGAGTACAAGAGATGTCAGTGGGCTCCTCATGATGAATTGCCCAGTGGGTGGAACAGATAGGCAGTGCTGTGAGCTGGGGCTGTTGTGGTCTGGGGAGGCCATGGTGGGCTCGGGGGAGGAGACAGATGGAGGCCGTGGCCATGGCTGTGGCTGTGGAGGGAACCAGCCTGTGATGATGTCAGCTGCACCCACCTTTACTGTCTTCTCCCCATGGTTGGGTCTGGGTCTAGCTTCCAGTTTCCATGAGTCACGCTGGAGGTGTCCTGCTGTCTGCCCCGGGCCACGGCTGGCATCAGGTGAGGTCATCTGGAATTGGACCTGGCCCTCACCTAGGGAAGGGTTCTAAGGATGGGGCTGCTGTCTACAGATACAGAGCACGCCAGGATGATGTCCTGAGCAAAGGGCACCCTGGTCCCTCTGAAGCTGGTTGGGGGTGGGAGAAGGAGCCACCCTGAGGATGGGGAGCTCTTCCCTGGGGGGTATCTGTTAGGACTCTTCAGATGCTGGAGCTGATGCCTTCCTGCAGGACCCTGGGGTGGGAAGCATGATGAGGAACATCGCTGTCCCACAAAGTCCTAGTGTAACCTTTAGGAAATCAAACTATCAAGAGCCTACGAAAGCCGGCCTGTACAGTGAGTGATGGATAAAAGCAGAGGCTCTGAGCACCATCTAAGAATTCTGTGGGCCACTCCCTTCCCCCAACGCGTGTCCCATGCTGTACCTAAGGCAAAAGGCCTTCAGGACCCCCGGGTTAGTGTTTTGTAGGGCAGAAATAGTCACAGCCCCATCCAACCCTTCCTTGTGTTTTAGAGCTTGCAGTCCTCCATCCCTGCCAACTTCCCGCAGGGCAAAATCCAGCCTGTGCCCAACTTTCTATGCCAGGTCCTAGACGTGCTGCCGTTGACCTTCTTTCTACCTTCCCCCTCCCTTATCCAGGTACTCCTGGTTTCCAGGAAAGGATCCAGGGGCCCTGATATCCCCTCACTGACCTCAGAGACCCTGCACCTGTCAAAGCTGACTCCCCGGAGCATCTGGTCTCTGTGGTTCCCATCTGCCAGGGAAGCTGCCATCCCACGTGGTCCCTGGCAGGCCTGGGGCCCAGGGGCCCAGACTGGCCCTGGACCTCCCGGCTGCCTCTGCCCCTCTCCCTGCCGGGGCGGGCTTGGCACTGCTGGTCTGCCCACGTCCTTGCTTTGCCCAGCTGCCTGCCTGGTACAGAGGATCGGCATCGGGCCCTCGGGGGCAGCGGCTGGGAGGTGAGTCTGTTTACTCCACCGCCCCACTTTCCCTTAGCACAAAGCAGAGCGCTCACTTAGATTAATTAATCTGCTGCCCAGCCTGCTCCTCCGACCCATCTTTTATTCATGGACATGCGGCGTTCTCCGCTTTACCAGGACGCGGGCATCAATATTTCATCCTTGCCTCACCTGCCAGCTCCCTGCTTCCTCCTTCCCGTTTCTCTCCAGCTCTAGGACCCTGAAGGCTGGGCAGGCTGGCCTAGCCCAGGGCGTCCTCGTCACCACAGATCCCCCTCTGCCTCCTCAGGCCCCTCACCTGCTCACCCTGCCGATGCCACTGATGGCAGAGGCGGGGCCTGACCCAGAGGCTTCTCTGCGCGAATGAGCTGGAGAGGTAGAGGAATCAGAGGGCCAACCCAGGAGTGAGCATCTGGGCTCAGGATTCTGAAGGGTGGAGGGGGATAAGCCCTGGGGCAGCGGGGTGTTTGTGTGTGGCACCGCGGCTGGTACTGTAGACCTTCTACCGTATCTGCTGGAGTTGTTGTCGGGATGGGAGATGAAGGTTGTGCAGGGCTGGGCCTAGATCCGGTCACACAGGAAGTGCTCCTTTTTCTTCCTCGTTTAGACCAGACCGTCTGACTCATTTTTTCCCATGTCCCGTGCCTAAGCAGTTGAACAAACGACTGTTGGAAGGAACGAAGTGATAACCAGCATTCGGGAGCACCGGCACACCCGTAGCCAGCTTACACCCTTCTCTCTTCGTCAGCTGCAGGCTCTCTGGGCTTGTACGAGGTGCTCAGGACCCTGGGGGTGAACTCCCCAACTTGGGGGGGACCTGACCAGGATCCCAGCCCAGGGCTTTCAACCTGGGGTCCATGGAGGGCCTGCTGGATGGCCACGAACGCTTGAAACACAAAATCAAAATCAAGTGGGGTGTGTGTGTGTGTGTGTGTGTGTGTGTGTGTGTGTGTGTGTTTTGGTGGGGACTAACTCCTAGACAGGACAAATCTCTTCTTTTTAATGAGCAAGGAAGCGTTGATGGGTTTACTTGTCTAAGGAGCCACCTCTAAGGTGTGAGTGTGGGAGTATGTGTATCGTGGGTATACAAATGCACATGTGTGCTTCTCTGTGTGTGTGTGTGTGTGTGTGTGTGTGAGTGTGGCAGTACTGGGTGGGTGTTGGGTCACAAAGGAATATGTTGCGGTCCTGCCCTGGAGGAACTCACGGTCCAGTTGGCAGAGTGTGTAGCCTGGATGGAAGTGGTGACACTCAGGTGGCCTTTGGACAGGCTGTGTGTCCTTGCCTGGGCTGTCGAGCTGCCTTTTATCTCAACGTGGCCCGTGGTTTAGGGCGTCTCCCGTGCTGACCACCGGGTCTGGGGGAGTTGCTCTGAATCTAGCTTGTGCCAAGGTGGAGGATGAGAAACCACCCACCAACCCTCCCCCCCCCCCCCCCCGTGCTTGGTGGGAGCTCCCTGAGGGTGGGGATTTTTATGTTTTGTTCAGTGACCCGTAGCAGAGCGAGGAGGGGCTCCATAAACATTGTGGGGTGAATGAATGAATGAACGAATGAATTCTGCACCACATTACTCCGTAGCCCACAGATGAGATATCTTTTTTTCTCCTCAGACCTAAGTACCAGAAAAAGCATAGCCTGTGTGGAGAAACCAGTGTTCATCCATTTATTTATTCAGGATATTTATTGAGCACTTACTGTGTGCCAGGCACCATCCCAGGTGCCGTGGAGACCATGATGAACAAAATAGGCAAACGTCTCCTGCTTTCTAGCGCTAAGTGTGTATCTCACGGATCCTGAAGGTCTTGTCACGGATACTGTTACTGTTTCCTCTCTGTTTTGGCTGCCCTGCCCGTGCCCAGTGCTAATTTTGTGAATTTTTCTGAGTATTGAAACTGCGCCTCCGATCTCATCTCGTTATTCTGTTTTTCTTCTCCTCGTGTCTTGACTGTTTTTAACAGGAAAGGGAGTGTTTCTGGCCCAGGAGTTTGGGAAGCTGCTGAGGGCCAAGGCTTTTTCTTGGTCTCTCTCTGGAGTCTCTGTCAGACACGATCTGCGGTGCCTTACCTCCATCTCCGGGTCTCTGCCCCCGTCTTCTGTCACTTGTGGACCGGCTTTCCCACTCCCATGGCTGAAGAGGAGGCCTGGCCACTCTTTTGCTTTGAGGAAATGGTCCCTTTGTATGTTTGATCTTAGAATCTTATGCATTCTTTCAGAGCGTTTCAAGATCTTGTGCAGCACATCTTAGCCCTGCAGACGAGTGAGAGTGTGTAGGGGTAGGGGGTGGGGTG
This sequence comes from Puma concolor, assembly GCF_028749965.1. NCBI lineage: Eukaryota > Metazoa > Chordata > Mammalia > Carnivora > Felidae > Puma > Puma concolor. The sequence continues at coordinate 99,888,420 of NC_141676.1, read as the reverse complement.
GGGCGGGGCTGGCTCTGACTGGAGGGCCAAGTAGAGATGGAGCATGCCCCAGAGAGAGGAAGCTGAAGGTGACAGACCTCTTGGGTGGGGGCATGGTCCTTTGCTGCCCCTCCCCCTGACAGGCCCTCTTTAAGAGTCAGTGGGATTTGCTCAACCACAGATAAACTTTTGTTCCTAGTCACCTGATAAGCTCCCTCCTCCCTGGCCCCGCCCAGCCAGCCTTGGACTTCACAGCCTCATTCCCAGGTGAAGTCGCTGCCCCTTTGGCTGTTGGCCTCCTATTACCATCACAGTGGCTGGTATTCAGCCATTCAGGATGCTATGAAACCGTACCATTCAGACTTCAGTGTCTGAAGTTTGGTGCCAGGAAAAGGGACAGATGGATATGGGGGAGGCAGGAACAATTGGCACAGAGGGCCAGAGGTGGGGGACGCTCAAGGAGGAGACTGGGGGGCTAGGGTGGGGTGTGGGGTGGAAGGAACCAGGCAGAGGTGCTGGCCACACAGCCGTGTGTCACAGGCATGCCTGTGTCTTTCTACCTTGAACCCTCATCGGCACCTTGGCCTTGAGCAGCACTGACCGGACTGTTGGGGTGGGGGAAGGGCTATGACCAAGAGAGAAGGGGACTTTGATCTGAAAGCCAGATCACCCTCCCCGTAGGCCCTAGGTCTGGGGTTCTCACTCTGACGCTTAGCCCCTCTTCACTCCATGGTCCCCCCCTGCCCCTCCCCAGCCCCCTGGTTTGGGAAGAGGAGCCTGAAGTAGGGGAAACAACATCCCTGGTGCCGGCACTGGGCTGTAAGGTATAGTGGCTAACCGGTCATGTGCCTTCAAACCAGTTATATAACCTCTCTGTGCCTCAGTTTCCCCAACTGCATATTGGAGATAATAGTACTTATCTCATAGGATTGTTGTAAGGATTAAGTGACTGATACAATAAAGAATTCAGAAGAATGCATGCATATAGTCAGTGCTCAGCAAGTGTTAGCCACTATTACTGTAATTTAAGGGTTCTAGAAGTTTCTTTCCACTCTTGTATTTCCTCCATATATGCACGGCCTGAAATTCTTCCTCCACATATTCCACTGGGTGATAGTCTTCCTGAAGGCTTCTTTTAAGAAACACAGAACAGTGCCTGAGAATGCAGGGCGCAGATCAAGGACAAGGACTTGAGGCCTGGCTCCATGCCTTGTCTGCTGTGTGACCTTAGGCAGTTCCATAGCCTCTCTGCACCTTGACTCGTTCTTCTTAGATGAGATGACAGCAGACCTACCTGCAGGGTCCTTGTGAAGACAAAATGAGCCCAAGTGTTTAAGACACTCTGCATGGTGTGTGGCATGGCATGAGAGTTCAAGAAGTAGGAGGCTGTTTCCTTACAAGCTGCCTCCCATTCATCATCATTGCATTGGAATGGCCTCACCTCTGAGCTGGTAGTGCGGGGCTCATCCTGTCCCTTCCAGGTGAGGAAATGGAGGCTGGGAGAGGGGAAGGGGCTTTCTGAACAGGACTGGAGCTTGGGCCTCGTGCCTCAGGCCAGTGCTCTCTTGAGGCCTCAGAGGCCTGGCACATGTGGCCGGTGCTCTGGGCATGATGGGGTTAATTAGGTGCTTTGCCCTGACCTGCAGCCCCTGTGGGAAGAGGGCCCACAGGGTGGTGAATCTGGAAGGCCTGGAAAGGGCCAGCAGGGGTGGTGGTAGCCTGTGAGTTTATGGATGCTGCAGGGGGGTGGGGGCAGGGGCACATCAGGAAACAGAGCCAGCCTACCATTTCACAGATTTGTGCCAACACAGTCCTGCTGTCTGCCTCTGGGAGCCCTCACCGTGTATGCCCTGCCCCTGCCTCGCCCAGGGCCTGGTCTATGGCCCTGGGGGACCCTGGAATAGAGCTCATCCACAGGCCTGGAAGCTGGGGTGCCTGCCCCACTCCACCCCCCAGGGCATGGCCTTTTCTGATGCCTATGGGCCTCAGGAGGGATAGAGACTGGCCCCAACCCAGAGACATGATAGACATGATCTCATTTTTCCATGAGATTGTGAGGGAGGGAAAAAGGCAAGTAGCAAGTAGCCCATCTGGACTGAGCAGGGGAAAAAGCAATTTCCTTCTGAAATCTGTTTTTCTGATACTTGAAAGATGCAATTTGGAAATGTCTTGGTGGCTCTGGCTGGGGTGTGAGCCAGGCCACCTACAGGGCATTAGGGTGGGGACCTAGGGGGGTGGTTGAGGAGGAGGGAGGGCCACGGAGAAGGGGACCAAGCCCTTGCTGGGTTTCAGCTCAGCCTCAGAGACCTCGCTCAGTCAAGAAGAGGGAGGTGTGAGAGGGATGGTGTGGCAGAGGGAGAGCTGAGTGAGAGTGGCAGGGATCGAACAGGCAGAAGAAGGGGGTCTGGGTCCTGAGTCCTGAGAGGTGCAGCCGTGGTGGAATGTGCTGGATGAATGCCAAGCCTGGATGGGTTAGAAGGATGGCCCATCACCTGAAGGATGTCCATGCTTTGAGATCTTCTAGTCTCAGGAGATTTCATGGGGCAGAGACAAAAATCCATCCTGAAGGACAGAGAGTTTCAGTCCCCTTTCTGGAAAACCCTCTGGGTGCTAGGCAATCAGATGGTACCTTGGGGGCTTTGTCAGAGCCTGTAGGAGCAGCTGGGGTGCAGCATGGGACAGTAGAGGGCTATAGGCCAGCCTTAATGCCTGTTATCCCCTAGGGCCCCTCTCCCTGTTCTCCACAAGCCTCCTCCTCATGCTGCTGCCTCTTTTTGCAGAGGTGTTCCAGTAGCTGTGGCATGGCTGTGAGGGTTCCAGCTTGGGGGGAAGGCTGGGCGCCTTTGGGTAGGGCAGAAGTGGAGACTGAGATTCACTGGCATGACAGGGGCTTCCCTGGGGCTTGGTTTTCCCTCTGACAGGATGCTAACCCCATATCCTAAAGCACAACCTATCAACTGACTCTCCAATGAAGCCATCAGCCACCTGAGTCCAATGACCTGTCAATCAAACCATTACCCTACTAACTAATCCACCAACCACCCATGAACACACAACCCTACACCATGCCGCATCACCAACCCAGCAACCTTCTAAGCAACTACCAACCTGCCCACCAACCAGCCAGTCTGCCAGCCAACCAGTCCACCAACCTGTTTGTCCACCATCCTACCATCCCACTAACGAGCCTGTCAGCTAACTCACCAATCAACCCTTACCCCCACTGTCCATTCACGAGATAGAAACCACACAGTAATATTAACAGGAGAGGTTTAATGTAAAGAATTATTAACTATAACCAGAGAAGACTTACTAAGGTTTACCTACTAACTATAACAGGGGATTGCCTATCTGCTGTGAAGAAACACAGGAATAGCAGGTATGGAGAGTGGGTACTACCTCTGGGGCTGAGGCAGAGCATCATAAGAAGGAACAAATCCCAAAGAGCCTTCCTTACATGCACACACTCAGGGCTGACATCATGACCCTATTAAAGGAAGGTACAACGAGACCCACTGGGCGGCAGAAGAATTTGCTGAGTTGCCATGCTGGTGAACTCCCTGGAAAGCTGCCTTCTGGGGCACTGGAGGAAGCAGTATGCTGAGGGATGCCTCCTTGTGGGGGTCTGGAAGAGAAGTCCCTTCATCCAGCAGTGTTCCAGTCCCTCTGACAAAGCTTAACACAGCCAGCTGGTACAGGAGAAATCTTTACAGAGTCCAGCCATGATCACAGGCAATCAGATGGTAACTGGCACACCCATTTTCCCAGTACCGTACCACCCCAGCAACCCTCTAACAGATAAACCAGTCCATCCACAATCAGCCTTCTCGTCCACCAACCCATCCTACCACCCCATCAACTAGCAACCTTCTAACCGGTTTGCCAACCCATCCACCCACCTTCCAGCCAACTCAAATCTAATTTTCCTGGTGGTAGCCTGCTCCAGGCTGTGTGCTGAGAACTGTGAGGAGAGTTCCACCTTGCAGGAGAGACATTTTGGAGTAGTTCATCCAAACTGGGGAGATGTATGCAACTTACACATATGACCAGCTATGGGCCAACAGGAACCTGTCACACAGGTGACACCCATCAAATGGACAAACAGTGGCCACCTAAAGTTAGTGGTGGGAGGGATGGCTATGGCCTAATGGTATGGGACAGCTTTGTGGAGGGGAAGTGATCTGGGTTTTGAAGAATGAAGAGAATGGAAATTTAGACTTGACAAGGGCTTCAGAAAGAAGACAAGTGGGAACAAGCATCTCTGGTATCTCTAGCATAAAGGAGGATTCAGGCATATGAAGACTTCTGCATGGAAGACTCAGCATGCCAGGGAGTCCTTAACAGGCAACTGCCCTGGACCTGCAGGGAGCAAGTCTCCATTTTTCCCATGAAAATAAAGAGTCATAATGATCCCACATGGGAGGAGATGGTGATCATATCATCAGATTCGTTCTCAGGCAGTGGATGGAATTTCTACCTAATAGCACTCTTCCCTTTTCATCAAGGACTAAGCTGGGAAAAACAAACAAACAAACAAACAAACAAACAAACAAACAAACAAACAAACTCATCCAGCATCAGGCAGACATCAGGAAGAACTTCTAGTCCAGACCAGCAGGAGTCTCAGGAATATGCTTCTCTGTAGACCTTGAAGAAGAGAGACTCCCACCCATCTGGGATGGCTGCAGTATTGACCTTCTCAGAGGCAGGGGTATAACTCTGATGATCCTTCCTAACCCTGTTGTTAAAGCGTCCCCTGTGCCCCGGGTCCACCTGGTCCCAGGCTGCCATCAGCCCAAGTGCCATCGAGTATCTTGGAAAAAAAACCGGACTTTCAGAATCAATTGATGGAGAGGGGTTCTCCAAACATTCGCCAGAGAAGGTAATTAAATTCCAATAGGAGAAGATGGAGCTGTGTGACAGGGTGGTAGGGGCAGCGTGCTGGTGCTGGGCTGCTGAGCAGTGAAATCACAGGCGTGCGCAGCCCGAAGCTGGCAGCGGCACAAAGGAAATTGGAGCAGTCAAATATTTCCCTCCTCGCTGAGTTCCATTTACATGTTTATAATAGAGGTTCTTAAGGCCCTAATGAGAAGGCTGCTCATTGCCGGGAAGAGGATGATTAAGGCTCTGCCAGACGAGATCAGGGACAGGAACAAAGGCCTGTTAATTACTACAGAGGGACAGGAGGGGAGCCAGGCTCCACTTGCTGCTCCCCCAGAGCCTTCCCAGACTAGTACCTTCTTGCTCTCGAGGATCACCTTTGCCCCCAGCCCCAGTGACCTCCAAGGGATGGGTTGGATAGAGCCCCAGGACTGCATCTGGTGTCCTTCAACACATCCCTGGCCCATGCCTCCTCTTCTGGTGATGGAGGTGTCTGGGGCTGCATAGGGGAAGAACAGCTGTCAGTCTGGTCGCTTGCACCCTGCCTGCCCCTGTGTGCTCTATGCTGTGCACCTACCTGAGGACCTCATCTGTGTCCATCCTACCCCTGGGCTTAGGTGATGAAAGGAGAAATGAGAGGCAGGAGAGGAAAAGACTTGAGGAATCTCTCTGTCTTCCCCGTGGGGAAGAGGGATCAGAGGAATGAGTTATGTCACACAGAGTAGAGTGAATGTGGCCATCAAGAGTGGAATTTGAAAAGCCTTGATTTTTAGGAAAATGATCATCTTGTAAAGGCCCAAACCAGAGATTTTCAATTAGACTCTAGAATCTAGGCCCAGGAGATATAGGGTCTAATGATTTTGGAGGAAAGGCAAAGGCCCTAAGATGGGAGACCCAAACTCCCTAGAGGATATGGTGCTATCTTGGTCTTCTCAGGGGTCAGTCTTGGGTGAATAGCTTAGAGTCGTGATGTCATGGGAGGAGGTTGGGGGGGAGGGCAGCTAGGAACATCTCAGAGGCTCCTTTGCTTACCAAGGTGCTTTCCTTGGAGCTGTCCACGGTACTGGCCTCAGATCCCATCTGGAACTGTCTGGCCAGTTGTCTGCAGAGCCCCTGCCCAAGCCCGTAGCACTGATCCCCTGCCGCAGATCCCAGAACCCTCAGATATATCTAGCTCTAAGATGAATTTTAGCTGAAGCTTTAGTGCTAGCAGTAACCTAGTCCCTAATCACAGCCTGTACCTGAGAGCTCATCTTAACCAGAACTCTAACCAGAACTCACACTGGAACCCAATATGAATCTGAAGTTCGGCCCAACCCTATCCCTTCCCTATGATGAATCTTAAACGTTATCTCCAGGTGTAACATCAACCCTAGCATTTCACTTCACTCCTCACCCTTGTCTCAGACTGAACCTGAGCAGTCTGGCTCTTCCTATGCAGACTGGCTCTTCCCTCCCTCCTCTTCTCTCCCTCCTTATAAACATGGCTGAGCATCTGTGGCAGGCACTGGAACTTAGCCATGTGCTCCAACCTCCCTCACTGCCAGGGATCGACAAAGTCACATCAAAGTCAGTATTGAGAACATTTCCTCAAGGGGGGAAGGCTTTGGAGAAGACATTGTTATTATTTTGCAAAGGTGAAGGATAGGGTGGGCCGTGGCTCCTGTCCACTGCTCTCCATCTGCCGTGTGTCTCTGACTGTGGTCTTCTCCAGCCTCTGGCCCATTGTGCATGCTGTGTGGGGGAGGAAGAGAAGAGTGGGGTACTCCTCGTGGAGGAAACTCTCACAGAGGCAAAGCAGGTGGCTGGTTTGTACATAAATGCTGAGGAGTGCTGAGGATGCAGGAAGTTATCAGACACGATACTACCATCCAGAGGCCCCTCACATGCTGATCCCGTTAAAGCCCCACAGCACTCTCTGAATGGAATGTAGTCCCATGTTGAAGTCTAGAAAGTGGAGATTCAGAGAAGTGAAATAACTTACCTCAGATTGCAAGGATACCAGGTGGAGTTGCTTGGAGTAAAATATAAGCCTCTGGCTGTGCACCTGTGAAGCTGGGGAGGTTAGAAAGGGGAGGGTCCTAGAGAAGGGTTTGGGGGAACAGCTGTAGGGGCGAGAGCATGTGGCTTTTCTAGTGTCTGGAGGGGTGAGTTGGGATTGAGGTGGGCACTGAAGGAGAGAAGCTAACCCAGGCTGAGATGGGCTGATGGGACGGGGTGGCTGGTGTGAGTTGGTCTGGACATTGTCTTGGCCCAAAGGTAGGCACTGGAAAAAGCTGAGAAAGGGAAAAGAGCCCATGGCCAATTCCTACTGAGGGGGGCCTGCTCTTGTGTTCCAGGTAGAGAGCCCAAGGGGTGAGATGGAGAAGGTAATGGGGGAGAATGGCATCCAGGAGGAGGCATGCCATGTTCCTCAGGATCCACAGGAAGGCCTGTGTGTCCCAGTCTACTGACCCTCCACTCCTCTCATGCTCCAGTCCTCGGCCTCCATCTCCTCCCTCCTCCCTCTGTTGGGTCTTCTGCTCACAGTCAGAAGAACCTTCTGAGATCCTTGTAAGAGGCTCTTCTCCCCAAGAAGCTGGGTTGCTTCCTCTTTCCAGTCAAATTCCACTCAACTGTGCTCCTTGGCTTTCCAGTCACTTATAGTTGGGGTGGCCATTATCTGTCTTCCAGACTGGGACATTGCTGAAAATGAAGGGAGGGCTGTTAATGATTGTTCGGAGCAGCAGGTGCAATCCCAGGATGTACACTATGGTCTTACCCCTCTAGCCTGACCCCAGGGCCCCTGCACTACCACCCCAGCTTCTTGAGAATCTGCCACAGTGCAGACCTGCAGCTTCCAGGGCCTGGAGGGCTTTTACTGTGAGAGTTCTTTGCCAGCTTGGGGCCAGGACCCGAGCCCCAGCCCCCCACTCACTGTGTCGAAACCTTGGCTGGGCACCCCTCCTCTCTGGCTCATCTCCCCGTAAAATAGGATAGTCACGCCCGCTCTGCTCTTCTCCCAGTGAAGTAGAGGATGTGTTGGCAGATGGATGCATGCACGCACGAGGCTTGCTAGGCTTATTGTCCCCTTTCCTGTCCACATTTTGGCCCCAATTATTCTTTAAAAAATTTTAAATTATGGTAAAATACACATAACATAAAATTGCCATCTTAGCCATTTTTATGTGTACAGTTCACTAGCATTAATTATAATTACATTATTGTGCAAGAGATTCCCCAGAACTTTTTCATCTTCCCAAACTGAAACTCTTCGCCCATTAAACAAAAACTCCCCATTCCCTTCTCCCCCACCCCTGGCAAACACTGTTCCACTTTCTGTCTCTATGAATCTAAGTACCTCATGTAGGTGGAATAATACAGTTTTTGGCCTTTTGTGATTGCCTTATTTCACTTAGCATAGTGTCTTCAAGGTTCATTTATATTGTAGCGTGTCAGAATTTCCTTCCTCTTTAAGGCCGAATAATACTCCACCGTAGGATAGACCCCATTTTGTTTACCTGTTTATCTATTAGTGGATATTTGGATTGCTTCCACACCTTGCTTTTGTGAATAGAGCTGACGTGAACATTGATGGGCAAATCTCTCTTCAGGGCCCTGCTTTCAATTCTTTTGGGTATACCCACAAGTGGGATTGCTGGCTCACGTGGTAGTTCTATTTTTAGTTTTTAGGGGAACTTTCATACTGTTTTCTATAGTGTCTGCACCATTTTACATTCTAAACCGGCAGGGCACAGGGTTCCAGGTTCTCCACATCCTTACCAACACTTGAAAGAAAATAATTTTTTCTTCCCTTAAAACAATTTTTTTTAATGTTTATTTTTGAGAGAGAGAGAGAGAGGGACAGAGTGTGAACGGGGGAGAGGCAGAGAGAGAGGGAGACACAGAATCCGAAGCAGGCTCCAGGCTCTGAGCCGTCAGCACAGAGCCTGATGCGGGGCTCGAACTCACAAACCATGAGATCATGGCCTGAGCCGAAGTCTGGACGCCTAACCGACTGAGCCACCCAGGTGCCCCTCTTTCTTTTTTGTTTTTAAATAGTAGCCATCCTGATAGGTGTGAAGTGATATCTCATTGTGATTTCGATTTGCATTTGGTCTCAACGTATTTTTTTGGGGGGGGGGCGCCCAATTTAGTTGAATTCCCTTTGTCTTAGGACCTTCATTCCCTGTAGCATCATCTATCCTCCTCTGCACCTTCCAGGATCCTCAGGCTGGTCTTGCCTTAATTATCGCGTCTCCTATCAGCCCTGGACCATCAGCTCGGTGCAGAGGAGGTGGTATCTTTCTTGAAGCTTTAGCATAGATAGCCCCGGGGGCCCAGGGGGCTCTGTCCAGTTGACTGGATGTTGGTTGAGCGGGTCTTTAGCTCAGCTGTTCTCAAACGTGACCATGAATCAGAGTTGTCTGGTGGGCTTGCTAGACCTCAGATTGCTGGGCCCTGCACCCGGTTTCTGATTCCGTACATGTGGGGCAGGGTCTGAGGATTTGTATTTCTAACAGGTTCCCAGGTGATGGTGCTATTGCTGGTCCAGGGACCGCACTTGGAGAACCACTGCTGTTTTCAGCAAAAGCTCTGCTGGCCTTCCAGGGAGCCTTCAGCCTAAGGGGTGCACTGGCAGCAAGGAGATGGCCTCATGGGGAGTGGTGTGGGGCTCCCCACATGCTGGGTCGGGGGTGGCGGGGTAGCACCTCAGACGCTCGGGAACTGAGCTCCTCTTGCCTAGAGGCAGAAGCAACCTCCACTGCTTTTGGAGAATGTAAGTGTTGGATGTCCTCAGCCAGAGCCGTGACATCCAAGTTTAATCTGCACGGAGCAATTAGAGGGAGGGGGCTGAGCGGGGAGTGGGAGCTGGGAAGGCGGTTGCATATTTCATGCTGTTCCTGGCTTTGAAGGTCCCAGGAAGGCAGGCTCTGGCAGTCGGTGACAGCTTCATCGTAATGAGGGATGGGGACGTGTGCCCTGCTGGGGGCGGGATGCAAAACCCGGGGCTCCTCGCCTGGGGTGGAGAGGCAGTGGATGGGGAGGAGCAGGGGACGTGCCTGGTGGGCACCGAAGGGAGGGGGGAAGGAATTCTGTGATCTGGGCCCCTCCCAGCTCAGCCCCTCTTCTCCCACAGGGTATAGGGGTGGCGGTGAGCTTCCTGGAGGACTTTAAAGTCTTACCTCTGTCCCCAAGGGCACATCTGGAACATCCCCCCCCTCCAAAAAAGTATCTCAACAGCTGCAGAAGCTTCTGGTAGAGCAAAGCCCCAATGTTCCTGAAAACTGTTCCCAGCTGGGCTTTGGTGGTATTGGGAGCCTCTGGATTGCAAAGAGAATAGGACTTATTACCATTTGGTCTCAGATCCACACTCCTCCTGCTCCATCCCCCATTCCCAACCTCCCACCAGTAAAGGCCAAGGCCATTTCTAAAGAGTTCATAATTGAGGGCTTAGGGAGGATCTGTGAACATTCTGCAAAAGCCCTTTTCCTTTTTCTTCGTTTCGGCCACGTCGGCCCCACCCTCGGCACAGCCATGATGTAGCATCTGAGATCCAGGGTGAGGGGAGAGTGGAGAGGCAGGGTCCCTGATCAGAGACAAGCTTTGTTGGGGGACACTCTTCTGGGACCAGAGGTGGGGTGGGGGCCTGCACGGGGTCGGTGCCTCCTGGTCTCAAGTTACAGACTCAAAGCCTCTCAGCGCCCTTGAGTTGGCTGCATTGACCTACATGCCCCTCTGGGCTCAGTAGGGCACTGTGCCTGCCAGTCTCTGAGGAGACACAGGGCCATGTAGAAAATGACCTTGGTTTCTTTACTCACAGATATGCAAGGCATCAGTGAGAGACTGGATACCTGGGAACGACTTAAGCTGAGTCTGCTGCACTTCTGCCCTGCCCCTGCCCTGCCCTGCCCTGCCCCATTTCTAGGGCTCCATTTGCCCTTCCAAAGGACTTTGCAACCATGGGATAGGACAGGGCCAGCGAGCTGGGAAGAAATGACAGCGCTGCAGTACGACTTGTGATCAGACAGACCTGGGTTCGAATTTTGCCTTTGCTTCCTAATTGCTGGAGATGTGACCTTGAGCAAGCCATGTGGCCTTTCAGGGTCTGAATTTGCTCATCTTGAAAAGGGGGACAGAACTTCAATTTTGCTGGGATGTTGCGAGAACGTGATACGTGGAAACACTTAACAACGGGCGTGTACAAGACCTTGAGGTGGATGCATGGAACACAGTTCAGGGTCTTACCCAGCCCCACAGCCCTTCCCTCCAGCCCAGGCAAGGTGGAACCAGGGACCAGGCCTCGAGGCCCCTCCCTTAGAGCGGGTTTGAGTGAGCATTCAATCCTGATTAGCTCCACCGGCTCCCTCGTAACCTTTTCATTAGGAAATTATGTTTAATAGAAATTGTTCTGACACCTCTCAGCGCGTTTCCCTGCAATTCATTACCATCTCGGGGGAGGGGGCAGGCAGCTGAGTGGCTCTATCAAGGGAGCCCCACCCCCCTCCCCTGGTCCAGTCACTGCCTGTGTAGGTGGAAGGGACGCAGGACAGAAGTGTTCCAGCTTGGTGTCCCCGGGGAGAGGTAGGCCAGCTGTTGAAGCACATCTGGACGGGATCGGCCTGCTCTTAGCATCCTCCCCTGGGTCTGATTTGGGACTACCCAGCTGCTGCCAGTGATGCTTGTGTGTTGATGGCATCTGATTCTTGTTCTGTCCTCAGACTGCCCCCAGCAGGGAGAGAGCCCAGTGGTCTCCAGCTGCCGTGGAGCCGGAAGACGAATATGCTCTGTGCTCTGGTGCCTCTCTCTGCCTGCCCACTATCTTCTTCCTCAGCTCCCTTCCTCCTGGAAGCCTCCCTGGATGAATCCCCTCCAGCTCTGCTGTCATTGTCTCCCCCTTCCGCACTGGGTCTCAAGATAGGAGGAGTTTACACCTGCTCGTCACCTGGATCCCAGGAGTCTGGTCTGCATCCTCCCTCCCCTCGCCCCCTGCCCCACTGACTGAGAATGGGGAAGGCAGGGACTTCATCAGTCCCTGGCCTCATCCATCAGGGGCTCTCAGGATTCAGTTCTGAGGACCGAGACCTTCCAGAATCCTCCTGTCTCTCTCCTAACTCTGGACAGTTCTGTTTCTCACGCTCCACCTTGGGAGGAAGCAGGGGGAGGGACACAGGTAGAAGGTCACCCCCATCTCTCTCCCTTCCACCTTCTTCCAGACCTGAAAACTAGCTGGGAAGTACTTTTCCGTGTCCCTCCCATTTTGATCCTGGGCTCCTGGCTGCTGCTTTCCCCTTTCTTGGTGCCTTGGATTTCTGCTCCACGAAATGAATGGCGGCGTCCCTCATCCTTTTCTCCGCCTGAGAAAAGAGGGTGCCAGGAGCTTGGCGCTGACCCAGTCCCTGCCTCCCAGTGCTTGGAGATCTGGGGAGCCGGCTTGGATGCCCCAGCATGCTTTTCCTGACCCGACACCTGGTGAGACCCCCATGCCATTTCAGCAACCAGTATCTGAAATTAGCAGCAGCCTAATCTCTCTCTGCCATATCACTCAATGGTGTAATTGTGCAGAAAAAAATGTATTAAAATGCAAAACACTCAGTTGTACTTCTTTATGTTAAATCCCTTCTTCGCTCTATCTCCCTCTTAATTTTACAAGGTTTTTTCCCCCTCTCCCCCTTTCATAAAAGGGAGAGCTGGGCATGCAGGGAATCATTTCAACTCCCCTATAAATCTCCAAAATGAATACTTAAATTCGTGGAAAAAAATACATTCTTACACCTTTAATTTCCCTGCTATGAAGTGTAATGAAAAAGCCTGATTATTTTTAATTCTTCCCTTTAATAATTCAGCGGCAGAGTGATTTAAGACTGGGATTCATAATTACCTTTCCACTTTCTTGGCAAATGGAGTTTTAATAGAAATGAGAGCTCTGGCGACTGAAATGTATTTCAACAGGTGGCTGAGGGGTCAGGCCTGACACCCACTGGTGCAGGAGTGATCTGAGGGCCCCTCCAGGCTGTGGGGTCTGGGCTGGACACATGGGCCAGGTGGATGGAGGGAGAGGTGTATCGCTTGTGCTCACTGAGAACCCCCTCTCAGGACAGTAATGAATGGTCACAGTGTGGGTGTTAGATGACCCATTTATCCTGGAAGGGAGAAACTGGTGAAAAACGGCCATGAGGAAAGTCTTCCTGATGAGCAATAATAACCCAATAACCCAGAGCTTAATGATGGTGGCTGCAATTAAGTGAGCAAATACTGTGTGCCGGGCACAGTGCTAAGTGCTTCAAAGGCGTTCTCTCTTCTAATCTTTGTAACAATCTGTTCCGTGTATGTGGAAACTGAAACTAAGGTGCAGAGGAAACTAACAGGCTGAGTCAAGGTAAATGGGCAGGACCTCATTTCTGTCTGACCCTAGAGACACCACTGTCTATACTAGACTCATTTCCCAAGCACTGCCCAGAGTCCAGAGTCTATTCCCCAGGCCCGGTACCTGCCCCCAAGGAGCTTACAGACAGAAGCAGACAAGGTAGTGGGGTAGGATTGGAGAGAGGCTGTGGAAAGGTGCCGGGCCAGGTAGGAGTCAGGAGCCCTGGGCACTTCACTAGCTCTACTGCCTGTGAGCTTGGAGACACTGGGAAAATCACTTCTCTGAGCCTCAGTTTCCTCATCTATAAAATGGGGATAATAAAAACTGAGTTGTCTAGTTCAGAGGACTGTAATGAGACTCAGATGAGGAAATACATGTGGAAGAGCCTTGTAAATCCTTAACTGCTCTACAGGAGTGAAGTGTAGCTATTGTTATCTGATAACAGAATGCAGAAAACTGATCTGTTTCTGTCCTCCTCCCGAAGCCATTTTCCCTGCCGCCTGCGTGTCCAGCCTTTCTACCAAAATCCGGCTCAGACTTTATCTCTTCTTCCAGGAAGCCTTCTGGATTGACCAGTCTCAGGACTCATTATTTTATGACTCTCCACCCGCTTCTTTCTCTATTTTTTTATATTCAGTTATTTGAGTCCTTAAGTTCCTTGAGGCATAGGGGTGTGTGTGTGTATGTTCTCTCTCTCTCTCTCTCTCTCTCTCTCTCCCCCCTCTCCCTCTCCCTCTCCCTCTCCATCTCCGTCTCCATCTCCCTCTCCCTGTCAAACCCACTACAAGGCTTTTTACTCCCTTTCTTTTTTAACTGGAAAACTCTGCCTCTGCATTCTGACTGTGACACATCAATACAGTTGATTCACTGCCTGAATAGAGACATAGATGGTGAAAACCCACAGTGAAAACCCAAACCATGAAATATTGGTATTGGAGTGTTACAGCGTGTAGTAAGGCAGCCGTATACGCGCGCGCGCGCGCACACACACACACACACACACACACACACACACACACACACACATACACGCGCGCATGCTCTTACCATCATGTGCCTGCACCTGGCTCGTCTGAGCTTGTGTATATTGTGATGATGATCCAGTTGGGGACAATTGTACCCAGCCCTTATTTTATAGTTTATCAGCTGCTTTCCCATACATTAAAGAATAGGATTCTCACAATAGCCTCCTGTAGAGGAAGGCAGGGCAGGAATCATTGTCGTTTTTTTCAGAACGGGAGAGGTTATGTAGCTTGCCCAAAATCCTTCTCTGAGCTGGGAGAGCCTTAAAAGGCTTTCACACTCCTGAGCCATGACTCTCTAAGATAGCAATGGGACTGTCTGTCTGCAGAGAGGGAGTTTGTGTGTGTGTGCCAGCGGAGAAGCCTGGCCTTGGTCCTGGAGGACTGTCTGAAGGAGGAATTGGCTGCCCGGGACAGGGACTCAGGAGCCCCAGGGCCATGAACTTTGGAGACAAAGCCCTTCTTGGGGTCAGAATCTGAGTTCTGACCTAGCCTTCCTGCACCAGTCTTTGAGCCTCCCTGAGCCCGAGTCTTTCTAAGGACCCAGGAGTCAAGTTCTCCACTCTGGAGTCCCCACTGTCCACACTCTGGCTTGTGGTAGCTTGCCCCTGGGGACCTCAGGAGGAGAGGAGGGGGCTGGAATCAGAGGGGTGGGTTCTGAGGGCCTTCGCCCAGATCTGGGTGTGTTGGATGCCCCTTCCCCACCTCCCGTTAATGCTCCCTGGAATGAGAAGAGAGCAGAGGGGCCCTCAGAGGCACTTGAGCCCTGATTGGGAATAAGTATTTGATAATGACTCCCATCAAATGTCAAGCGGCCTGCTCAGTTCCTCCGGGGCTGATTGCTCCCCCTGGGCTGGGGGTTGGGGAAGCATGCTTCTACACCATTGAGATCCCACCCTGGGGCTTTGTCAGGGTTTTGTCTCTGAGCTGAGCTGCTCCTGGGCTATGGATGCTTTAGCTCTCATAGCAGCCCTCCCTGTTCAGAGCACTGGAGTCTTTACCCCTCCTGGATACTGCCATGGAATGGGTTTTGCAGGTGCCAAGATGGGTGGTCAGGGTAGTACGGAAGCTGGAACTGACCTCACTGGTCCTGGGGCTGGGTCAGAGCCTGGTGGCTGGAAGCTCAGTCAGGCTCTTTGCAGGAAAGGGTCCTGCTCCTTCAAGGCCCTGCTGGAGCACAGGCCCCAACTTCTGCATGGCTAGGACTTGTGGTCTTAATGCTCAATGTTATTTGTTAGCTCGTGCTTTATAACAAATCACCCCAAAACTCAGTGACTTTAAAACAATTAGATTTATGATTTCTCATGAGTCTGTGGATTTTCTGGATGGTTCTTCTGGTCTTGGCTAGAATCACTTACGTACTTGTGGTTGGCCCTGGGTTGAGGAGATACCTCTCTTGATCTCTGGGTTCTCACGTCTGGGCGTCAGCTGGCCCTAGGCAGGTTTTGGGAGGCCTCAGATGGGACATCTGGGCTCTTCTTGACAAATTTCATTCTCTAGCAGGCTATCCCAGGCTTGCTCACACGATACTGGCAGGGTTCTAAGAGAGCATGGAAGGTCGCAAGGTCTCTTAAAGGTCTAGCCTTGGGATTGGCATGCCATCACATCTGTTGACCTCCGTTGGTCAAAGCAAGTCACAGGGAAGCCCACGTTCAATGGGAGGGGAAAGACTTTGCTTCTTGTTGGGAGAAACTGCAAAGTCACATTGTAAAGGGGTATGGGTATAGGTAGAGGAGGATTTGGGGACATTTGGCAGCCAACCTGCTGTATCCAGCCTCTGAAGCCTCTTGTTTCCTCTCCCCCAAAGTGTGAATGGGAGAACTTGGCTTTCATTACCAGGGAAGGATGGGGCAGGGCCTTGGCTGCATGACCTCCTAGAATTCTTCTGAGATTTTGGGATGAGCTCCTATTCTCCTATTAGTGGGTCCATTGCATCACCATGGAGCTGTGTAACCTTGGGCTCTTCACTTCTTCGCTCTGTGCCTCAGTTTCCCCATTGGTGAAACGAAGTGGTTGGATTGTACTTGATGATTAGAGTAGGTGATTAGTTATTGGGAACCTGCTCTGTGCCAGGAGATGTGCCAGATATTAGGCTGTAAGGGCTGCAAGGGCTGCCAGGCTGGTGTGGGAGAACATGCTGGCAGGGGGCAGAGTGCCCGATAGTATGGAGAGAGAGATGACGAGGTGAGTTCAATACCCTTCTCTACTGCCTTGAGGAAGTTGGTTCCCCGGTCTAAGCTAGTTTCCCCTTTGGCAAAACTGACCTGTGAAAACGTTTGGTAAGATACGAACTTAGAACGTATCATTAACTGTGAAGTGTGATGTGTATGTCAATGGCTGGAGCCACTAGCCCTCTCCTGGACACTGGCCTTACTGTCAAGAGCTGCAGGGATCTTACTCACTTCTGGTAAAATCTGATGTTGGTTTCTCACCATTAAATATGTGCTCCTTGGGCTGGAGAAACATGGCAAACTTGGCTGGGTTAGACACGGAGGGGTGAGTATTACAGAAATGGGGTCCTTCTTGGTCAGCAGGTGCAGGAGGCACGGGGAACTAAGTCTCCCCCACCGAGCGTTTGAACAGATCCAGATTCAACCACCATCTCTGGTCACCGGCCATCCCAGGCAGTCTCTTAGGTGTCACCGCAGTTGTTTTCACCCTCACTGTGACTTTGTGGGGACGGTGCTTCTTTCCCACTCTACAAATAAGGCCACCGTGGCGGGTGGCTCAGAGAAGCAGCGTGACCTTCGTCCATCCACCCAGCGAGTCATCATGTATTTTGAATCTGTTTCATGCCGGCCAGATAGAAAGAGGTCATGGCTACAGACTCGAGATGGGGTTTGAATGTAGCTCTTCTGCTTCTAGTACCGTTACTTTTCCTACCACGTCACGCCAGGGATCGCTAGGTTCCATGACCATTCGGAGTAGGACATGCTGGAATGGCCTTCACAGGCAGTGGATGGCACTGAGGGTAGATGAGCCGAGGACCTGCTGACTACAGGGAGTCATGATATAAACAGAAAGACTATTAAGGACTTTGTGCCAGGCACCGTGCTAACGCTTTGCAAACAGTATCTCGTTTAATCGTCAGAAGAACCTTGTGAGGTTTGTACCATTCAGGTGGCTTGCCCAAGGTCACACAGATGGTGAGAAGGGGTCTGGGGTCTGCACCCTGGTGGCGTGGCTGCATCTGTAATATAGTGCTCCTGGCTAACCAAGGTAATGGGCCAGGCGCTTTCTGCCTTAGGTCTCTCCAGGTTCCCGGCTGATGGGAGGCTGGGTGCTGCCTGGGGAAAGGGGAAGTGCAGGTCCTGTCGAGGCCCAGGAAGATGCAGCTAGGGCTTATGTTAGTCTGCACCAAGTAGAGCAACGTATGGAGAAAAAGTGGGTGTGGAGAGAGTGTCTGAGGTCAGGCTTTCTTTTTCAGGGAGTGATGCATCACTCAGATACCCAAGGCCATTAGCTCCCTTGATGGGTGCTGTTCTCTGCTTAGTTGTTTATCATGGCCAAAGGCATGAAATTGATTCCAGAAATCTTGTCCGTTTCCTTTGGCTCTTCCTGCGGAGGGGGTAGAGTGGGTGTATGTGTGCGGGGCTGGCCAGGATGAGGGATGCTCTCGGGGTGGCAACATAACCCATATGGTCATATCCTTTCAGGGGCCTTTGGGATGTCATCTCCATGTCCAAGAATGGACATCTTCCCAGGGCTGAGAGGGTTGAGGGTAGAGTGGCACCAAGGCAGAAATGGGAACAGCTGGTTGGAAGGAGTAAATGCAAGACTGTCAGAGGTAATTGGGGAACTGGGTAGGGGTCAGAGGACAGTCCTGTGGTATTTTAGGGGACTTTCTGGTGGGGACTGCAGTATTTGGAGCCCATAGCTATGAACCTGGTAGCGGGTTTTGCAGAAAGTAGGAACAAAATATGGGCCATTCTCTATGTATGTTGCTCAAACCACAATCAGGCATTGATGGGTTTTTGTTGTCAATAATAAAGACAGTGGCAGTAATCACATTGCAACATACTTAGGGAGCGCTAGATCCAGGTTCTAAACTAGACCTGAATGAGAAAGGTGTGGTCCCAGGGCCCGTGGAAATTAGTGTGTGTGTGTGTGTGTGTGTGTGTGTGTGTTGCGGGATGTAGAGGAGACTCCCACAGGGGCTCATGCCTTTATTAAGATGGCTGTAAGAGGTATGAACAAAGTGCCTGGGCTTGGGGGAATTCAGAGAAGGGGCTACCCAATCTGGATCTTAAGAATGAGTTGGTTTCACCAAGGATCGGTTAAGTCAGTTGGGGTTCGTGGCTATAAGCAATAGAAGCAACTCTGACTGATTAAACAGAAAAAGAATCTACTAGAAGAATACTGGGTGTCTTATCTGATCACAGGGAGGGTTGGTGGAGAGCCAGACTCAAGACTAAGCTTTTAGGCAAGATGCCCCCTGTACCATAGAGCCAGACTGATGGGGAAGCCCCAGCCACTGCTGCTGTCCCACTGGACACCAAGGGACCTCTGTTGCTGTCACTCCCCATTGATTGCACTTCTGGTCCAGGAACTCAGTCCTGCTATCACTTCTACCCCAAAGCTGGACACCTCCATTTCCACCCTCACCAGCACAGTAGATTCTGGGCATTTCTTCCATACTCAAATTCCTCCCTCTAAAGTGAAGTCTCCTATGGGTGAATCTGATCAGCGGGATCTGGCTCACAATCTGTGTCCTAGCTACAAAGGAGGCTGCGTAACCAAGCTTCTGTTTTCTGTTTGACTCATGAGGTGGATATAAGGCTCTTTATTGCCCCAACCACCTTGTGGTCTAGTCTGATGATGATGGATACACACACAAAAAAAGAATCATAGGGAAAGGAAACAGGACCAGACTTCCAGATCACATCAGATCTGCACCCAAATCCTGCCCTATCTCCAGGTTTCCAGAGCTAGTAAATTTCTATAACCTGAGCCACTTTGAGCTGTTCAATGTTCTGTCCTTTGCCTTTGAAAACCCTCTAATAGCTACATTGATCACTGGTTACTCATGTGTAATGGCAGCCCAATCCAAGAGACAGCAAAGTTGGCATCTGAGTGGCGCCGAGGGGGCTAAAAACTGGCTCCTCTCCTTACCCTCAAATGCCTTCCTATTGGCACATGTGAGGGTGCCCGAGATGTGTGAAGAAAGGTCCTTTCCTTTCAAGGAAAGCCCTTTGCCTAGGGACCACCCTGTCCCCCTTCCTCCTAGAGGTGACCCTGTTTAAGGTAGAAAGACTCCAAGAATAGTTGATGGGCCCATGGTCCAACTCAGCCCAAAGGGCTCAGAACATGACTTTGTCAGGGAGGTGCAGAGCTGCCCACTGCTTGAGACCTTGAGCAGGTGGGGAGGGGGCCAGAGCCCCCTGATGCATTGTCACTCCCCAGCAAACCAAGATTGAGGAGTTGCATTCTGCCCAAATCCGTGGCCTGGCCTGGCCACAGTTCTCCCACGGTGGGGTGGCATAGAACAGCCAAGGTGGGGTGGGGGAGCACTTGGCGTGTCTTGTGACCCCAGCTAGGACAGAGGCTGTCAGGGGCGTTTGTCTCCAAATCATTACCCCCCAGGGACATGGGCTGGTCCCGTATTACTTAAAGAGAAGTGGAGGGCCCTGTGCTCCAGAGGGCTCCAAATGGCTCCATATTTCCCTGGGAGGGGAGTCGGGCGGAACATAAATAAGACAATTTATTCAGAGAAACCATCTCCCCTATTTACATTTAAATTGAATAATTTAAAACACCTTTACCCATTTCCATAAATTATCCCCCATTGGACGGGCAGTCCAACTGCGTGGAGGGGGTGCCATCCTGGGGAAAGGCCTAATTACATTCCCTGCTACAGGGCTGGAGTGGGAGGGGAGGAGGGGAGGTGGGGAGGGGCAGGCAGGCCTGAGAGGAGGGAGCTCCAGAGGAAGCAGATATTTGCTTAGAATTGGCAGGAAGAAGGAGGGAACTAATAAGAGGTGAGGTCCTTTTTAAGAGCTTTACAACTGAGAGGTGAAGGGCAAAAAAAAAAAAAATCTTCCTTTTATCAGAGGAGTGAAGTCTTTGGTACCAGTCCTCTGCCTCCAGCCAAGGACATCACTCAGGTTCGATCTGGGTCAGCTGTCCTGTGTTTACAGCTTCTGCAGACCCAGTCTGGTGTAGGGGCAGAGGGGGCAGAGGGGGAAGGGACAGGCTTTCCTCAGGGATTGGTTAGTTAGGGGTGTTTCCCAAGCACCTGCTATTGGCCAGGATCTGTGCTGAGTGCTGGGGACATGGGGCCAACCAGCCCAGCCCCGCCCTTCAGGACTCTCGAAAAGAAGGCTGTGGAAAGGAGGCTGTGCACATGCAGCCCAGCAGTGGGGGAGAGGACACGATTCGAGGGAGGCGGGTGGGGTGAGGGGCCTGTCCTATTGGAGCACCAGGCTCAGAGGAGGGGCTCTCTGGATGGCTCTGGAAGGATGGGTGGATTCAGGTAGGTGCCTGGGAAGACAGAAGGCCTTGCTGCGAAGGGACCAGTGTGGAGAAAAGGCTCCAAGAGGAGAAAGCTCACAGTTTTGGACTGAGGAGGCTGGAGTAACTTCAGGGGAGGAGAATGAGGAGTCGCCCGAGTCGGCTCAGGAGGCAGCACGCCTGCCTGGGCCTGGTGGTATTACCATGGCGGTTTCCCTCCACAGCACGCTGAGCTTTCGTGGATGGAGCCTGGGCATTGCGATCCCCCCATCACTGACTCTGTTCAGGCCTCTGAGGAAGGGGGGCCCTCCTTTTGCCCAAGCGCCTCTATTTCCCCACCAAGGGCCCAGGGAAGCTGCAGGCTCTTCCCGGTCCCCCTGATGCAGAGGGATCTGATTCCTGGCATTGGCCCATTTGGTCTTCAGGGCCCTGGGGCCCCCTCTGCCTCCAGAATCTCCTGGCAGGTCTCCCTGCTTCCCCACTCTCCGGGGATCACCTCCCAGAGATGCAGCTCTTTCCAGCTTCTCTCCTCTCAATCAAGGTGCCTCTGGCCACAGGGTAGAGCCCCAAATGACTCCATCCTCTCCCCAGCTGAAGATTTGAAAAGGCAGGCAAACGATGTGGAGCAGGGGTAATTTGGCCTGGAGAGGGGACAGCGAAGGATGGCCTTGGAAGGAGGCTGGTGACAAGCTCTTAAATGCTTATGACAACCCGAGGAGGCAGGCGAGATTAGCTCTGCTTAAGAGTTGAGGACATAGGGGCTCCAAGCTGGACAAACCAGAATCTGCCCTTTGCTCTGTCTTGAAGTCCCTGCTGTTGATTGCTCATAAGGATGTTGTGGCTCACAAGGATGCTGACGAGCGGTCGCCGGCCAATAGTGCTGTGCTGCGGGCTGTGGGGGCAGAGGAGCCTAAACCTCTCTGGAAAACTGATGAAAGGGTGGTGCTGTCCCCTCATATGTTAGTGGAATCGTTCCTTTGCCACCTTCGTGGACCCTTCGTGGACCCTTCGTGGACACATCCAGCAGTGAAAAATGCCTGTGGGTCAAGGCACACCTTCAGAGCTAAGGCCCTTAAAATAAGCCCCTATATTCAAGGAAACAGATGTCTCCCTCCTGTGGCTGCTGGCCTCTCCCCAGCACCTACTGTCCCTGCCGGTCAAGCCAGTGGTTTTGCCCTCTCCTACTGGAACCAGACAGGTGTAGGTTCAGATCCTGACTCTATCATTTGCTAGCTGTGTGACCTTGGGAAAGTCACTTGCCCTCTCTGAATCTGAGTCTCTTTAGCATCATAACACTGATGTCAGAAGGTGGTTGTGAGAATTAGATGAGATTGTACAGTGAGCATCAGGGCTTAGAGCTCAGCGCACAGAGCAGTTGCTTAATAAGTGTCAGCTTCTTGGGGCGCCTTAGTGGCTCAGTCAGTTAAGCATCCGAGTTCAGCTCAGGTCATGATCTCGTGGTTGTGAGTTTGAGCCCCGCATCGGGCTGTCTGCTGTCAGCACAGAGCCCGCTTTGGATCCTCTGTCCCCCCTTCTCTCTGCCCCTCCCCGCCTCTCTCAAAAATAAACATTTAAAATAAATAAATGTCAGCCTCTTTTCCAATAGGTCTGCCACCTATTAATGACGTCCTCTCAGCTACCCCTTGCCTTTCTCGAAAAGTCCCAGGGAACCTCTTTTGGGAGACCTTCCACAGTTTGTTCCTTGCAATGACTGTCACAATATGCTCGGGGTCCCCTAGACATTGAGGTGTTCAGTTTGCAGCTCTTGAATTAAAGCCATTTGTGTCTTACTCCACTTGTGTCTCATTCTCCTTTTTCTGTTAAAAGACACAAAATAATACTTACCTTACAAAGGTGCTGTGAAAATTAGGTTAGAAATAACTTGGGTTAAGTGCCCAGTACGGTGTGGGCACACAGCTGTCACTCAGTAACTGCACTGATGTTGGTGGGGGAGGGGAGTAGACTGCCTCCCATCAGGTTGAGTCCTCCCAGGCAGAGACTGCCTGCTCCCTGACTTTCCCAGCGCCAAGCAGAGGAAGTCCCCTCCCTGGAGGATTCAGGCTCTGGTGGGGAGAAGTCCTTCCCCTCTTACTTGATAGTCTCTCAGGACATTCCTCTTACGAACCTGGTAATTGTGCATTAACTATTGGCGAAGTGGTTACAGGTGTGGCTGGGGTAATGGTGGAGCTATTTAGGGATGATTTTCGTCCCTCTGATGAGGTTCCTCATTTGAGGTTAGGGGGTCAGTGGTCTACAAAATGTGGATCTCCTATTTCATCAACAAAGAGCATTTAGGCATCTAAAGGTTGAGCAGGGCAATCCCTAGGTGCATCCTGGGCTAGTACTTGGGCATTAGAGACACCTCAAGACCTCAGCCCAGATGTGCCCCCTGATAGCATCTTGCTCATGCCAGCCCAGTCCCAAGGATGGTTACTTAGCCAAGTTGCATGACCCTGGGAAAAGGAGGCCAGCAAGGGCAAAGACTGGTGTCATGGGAAGCAATGTCATGGATGTCCCAGATTATGGCTCAGACACAACTGGCTGTTTGATTTTTTAATGAATTTCTAATTTCTCTGGGCTCCAGTGGGGATTTTATTAGATAAACTCCAAGGTCATCTGCAAATTTTAAAGTTCTGAATTTCTAGGTCTAACCTGAATCCCTCTTGCTGTATTTGGAAGCCAACAGAGACAATATTCTTGGTATATACACTTATACTTGGTAATAAGTGGCCAACATTGGGTGAGTCCTAGAAGGCTGTGGTTTTTAGTCTCTTTTTAAAAATGTTTATTTATTTATTTTGAGAGGGAGAGAGAGACAGACAGACAGACAGACAGAGAGAGACAGAGAGAAGGAAAGAGAGAGAGAGACAGAGAGTGAGAATCCTAAGCAAGCTCTATACTTTCAGCACAGAGCCCGATGGAGGGCTCGATCTCAAGAACCATGAGATCATGACCTGAGCTGAAATCTAGTCGAACATGTAACCACCTGAGCCCCCCGGGCACCCCTTTAGTCTTTTATCGTAGAAGAGTTTTGATGGGATTGTATTCTAATTAAATATTTAATGCAGTGTATCTGCCTGTTAAAATCATTACCACCACCTTGGGGATGGGCCTCCTTTGTGTTCTTATTTGCAGCTTGTCTGTAAGTGACAGAGCTAAGAGCCGCTGGAAATCTGCTATGTGAGATCCAGGGATCCAAGTGGGTTGTCCACAGGGCAAAGGAAGGTTTCAGGGCTCTGAACTTGCCTTGCTACTCCACTTCCTAGAGCCTGTTATGGTATCACAAGCAGGACCCAGGGAATGGGATCGACCCCATGTTTGGGGCTGCCCTTTATTCTGCCCAGCCCTCTGAGAGTTGGGGAGAGAATATGTGCTTTTTTTTCCCCATGTTAATAAACCCCAAATGAGTCTTCATTAAGGGCTCCATTAAGAAGCCACTGTTATTCTTGGCACTCATTAGCATTGCTGCTTACTGCTAAGTTTCCACACTGGTGCTTTCTCGGGGCTTCACAGGGCCCCCTCTCTATGCTGGAGGGCTGCTCTTGAGAGAGACCTCAACTGGCTGAATCTCAGAGGGAGAAGAATTTGGACTTCCCCAGTCTACCTCACCCATTCCCCTGTCTCTGGACAATGGCCTGTCAGATTTCTAGAGCCTCTCTTAGCAGCCTGTTGAAGGGGTTTGTAGATCTTGGTGGGAGTTTCTCCTCTTGTCTAACTTCCCTCTTTCACTGTAGTGTGAGCCAGTTTCCAACCCTTCCCTAGGATAACGAAGAGTATCTTTCTTTCTAAGAGCACCTTGCCTTCTCTCTCCTTCTGAGTTCAGGTCCTAGATTAATTTTGATACCTGATGAAACCTGCCTCCTTTCTGTATCCCTGGGGTCAAACCCATTCCTAGATAACATATCTCTGTAGGTCAAGTGTCTGTTAGGGTCATGCCCATCTCTCCCCCATTTGTGCCGTTCTTCTGTCTCCTTAGCTCCCATCATCACCCTTGTTCTCTCAAGGCTTCAGGACGACTCCCGGGCCTTTATCAGGACCTGTGGCTGCCCGACCCCTTCCTCCAAAAGCACCGCCTAACATACATTATTCATACTGTGTGCCAAGCACCGTGCCAGGTCTTCTATCGCATTTACCCAGACTTGCAGTCCTACCAACAGATGGGCATGACTGGTATCATTTTGGAAATGAAAACAAACCAAAACAAAAAAATGAGGGGTGCCTGGATGGCTCATTCGGTTAAGTGTCCAACTTTGGCTCAGGTCATGATCTCGTGGTTCGTGATCAGGCCCCACATCAGGCCCTGGGCTGTCAGCGTAGCCTGCTTCAGATTCTGTGTCTCCATCTCTCTGCCCCTCTCCTGCTCAACTCTGTCCATCTCTCTCTCAAAAATAAACATTAAAAAAATAAAAACAAAAACAAAAACAAAAAACTGAATCTCAAAGGGATTCAGGTCTTTGGCCACACAGGTAATTAAAGGTAGACCCAGAACTGAACCCGGGTGTCCTGACTCCAGGTAGGATTCACCACCTGCTTCATCGAGCCACCCTTGCATTCTTGCCCCTTCTGGTTTCAGTGTAATGACCAGCTAACAGGAGAAAGGGCTTGGGGTGGGGATGGGGCACCTGGGTGGCTCAGTTGGCTAAGCCTCCAACTCGATTTTAGACCAGGTCATGGTCTTGCAGTATGTGAGTTTGAGTCCCACATCAGGCTCTGTGCTGACAGTGCAGATCCTGTTTGAGATTTTCTCTGTCTCCTCTCTCTGCCCCTTCCCTGCTCCTGTGCTCTCTCTCTCTTTCTCAAAATAAAGAAATAAACTTAAAAAAGAAAAGTGTTGGATCCACAGCTAGTGGCTAGCTGCTGATGTGACAAGAAAAAATTAGACTAACTTCTTCTCTCACGCATCAGAGTTTCCACATCCAAGTGCGTGTGGTTCCTTCAGTGTGGCCCGCTTAGAAAGTTTGATACATATGCCCATGATGTCACATTGTTGGCACCTTTGGAAACCCCCTGTGGCATTTGGTCTTGACTATTGGTGAATATTTATCTTTTTTTTTTAGGGTGAACTGTATCTTTGGAAATACCCTAAGGTCATTTGGATTCAACCCTGAAATACAAGGTAAGGCAACAAAATAGGTGATTCCACTTTGGCTCACTACCTTTTGAAACATTTCTCAGGGAAGTGTAGTGTAGACATTCACTGTTCCACAGGTCCCAGCTTATGTGCTGTACAAAAGATTTCTTGAATGTCTCAGAATCTTGACATGTGAAATAAAGCTGGAGTGGCTATTTGATGGGGAAGGGATGAGAGAAAGGTGGGCAATGATGCTCACAACCAGATGGCGCATGACCTTTTCTCATGATTTTGAGCTACTTTGTGGGCCTGGGGAGTTGGAGTTCCCCTGGCAGATACATTGACTCTCTGATCTTGGGTCAGCTGGGGCATCAGTGACAATCGATGAATATTTTCCTGCCAAAGGTGTTGCTTAGTCTGACTTTATCTAGAAGACACAATAAATAGAAATGATTTCTCTTCTGTCCATGACAAGAGTGTGGCTCAATCTGTTACAAAACAATGTCATGTTTTTTTTACAGGAGTCTGTTTCTTTGCCTTAGCTGGACAATTCAGCCATCATTCTCAAGATGGCTTGAAAATGTTCTTCAAAAAGAACTAAATCTTTTACCTTTCTCAGTATTTTCACTGGCTTCAGGGAGAGCAGGAGAGGGGCTGGACAGTTGCCTTTGGCAATGTCCTGGTTACCTTCCTTTCTTTAAAAAATTTTTTTTAACGTTTATTTATTATTGAGAAGATGGAGAGACACAGAGCATGAGCAGGGGAAGGGTAGCAAGAGGGGGAGACACAGAATCCGAAGCAGGCTCCAGGCTCTGAGCTGTCAGCACAGAGCCCAAGGCGAGGCTTGAACCCACGAACCGTGAGATCATGACCTGAGCCGCAGTCGGTCGCTTAACCAACTGAGCCACCCAGGTGCCCCTACCTTCCTTTCTTTAAACCTGGGAAGTCTGTGAGATACCATTGCCTTGGACATCATCTCACTTCTGTACACTTCGTTGAGCCTCTGAAGTGTCCTCTTTGCAAGATTTCCGTGACTTTGGCCCTGACTGGGCTTGATTCTCAGGCTTCAGGAATACCTGCTCACTTTTTGCTGAACACCAACGCAGCATACACTTCCTGTCTGCATCAAACCAGCTGGGGCTGGCTGTGGTGGAGATGGGAAATACGTGACGGGCTGACATTGAGGGGTTGCTGCTATGGGCTGACACACGTCAATCTCTCCTCTTCTCCTTTTAGGGAAAACCTGTCTGGTGAAGTTACTGTCATATGAAGATTGTGCAGTTTATTTATTTATTTTTAAAAATGTTTATTTTGAGAGAGAGAGAGAGAGAGGGAGAAGGAGAGAAAGAGAGAGAGAGAACAAACATGAGTAGGGGAAGGGCAGAGAGAAAGGGAGAAAGAGAGAATCCCAAGCTCATTCTGTGCTGTTAGCCCAGAGCCCTGAATGGGGCTCCATCTCATGAACAATGAGATCATGACCTGGGCTGAAATCAAGTCGGGTGCTTAAACGACTGAGCCACCCAGGCGTCCTGAGATTGTACAGTTTAACAGGGCCCCCTGAAGTTGTGCCCTTGCCTTTGTTATTTTAGATAAGATCAATGAAAACTGTGGAGAATTACTCCACTTCTGTGAGCTTCAGTTCTGTCATCTGTGCAGTAATAATAACTCCAACCTGGGAGATCGTGAGGACCAAATGAGATGATTCATACAAAGAGTTTGGCTTGTGACTGGTACATAATAGGTGCTCAAAAATGAAAGCCATTATCGTGATTACCAATAGTGACTCCAGTTGGATGTGAGCTGGGGCTGTTTTTGGTCAGGTGAACTAACTGATCCAGGGCAGGCACATGGAGGGGCTGGGGAACTGTCCATGGTTCTGCCTCCATTCAGCTGAGATGAGTAAACGTCAGTAACCACCTATTTTGTGTCATGCTTCTAAGCACCAGATTCTTTAGACAAAGGGAAAGGCTTTTATTGGGACTCACAGAACGTCTCATATGTGCATAGGTGAGAGTGTGTGTGACATGCCCTGTCGGTGAGCATGGGACTATCTCATGTACATGCGTATGTGTAGGCATTTAAAAACCAGTGTGTGTGTGTGTGTGTGTGTGTGTGTGTGTGTGTGTGTCCATTTGGAGGGAATGAATGGATGGGGGTTGAAGTGAAGGAGGGGTATTGCTATAACGTAGCTCACCTGGGTAGACTAGATGGTGAGAAGGCCCCAGCTTGGCCACGAGGAGAGGCTGACTTCCTAGAACTTCCTGGAGACACTGAAAAGTACACTGGCCCCCACCCCATACCCCTCCTGGCCCACCAGAACAGAGTAAATCTGAGGCCAGAGTGGAACTGCTCTCCTGCCGGGCACTCCAAACTAATTTTCTGGTACATTATACACTTGGCCTTTTGAACAATCAATAGCCTTAAATGCTGTTTGGTTCCTGCAGCCAAATCCAAAAGAAATAAGACATAATCCATCTGGCTGATATGGCCAGAGCAGGAAGGGAAGGAGAAAGAAAGGGGGGGGGGGCTAGAGCTGCCCTGGGGAATCTCTGCTTGGCTCAGGGAGGCGGGGGACTGGAGGGACCTGCCAGCTCTTGAGAGAATGGGCCTTTAAGAGATATTGATGGCTAGCTAATCACAGCCCCATTTGTCTCAATGCATCCTACCCATAGAGCTGTCACTACGGCAGTTGTGGAGTTCAAGTGGGGAAGAGCTGGGATGAGACTCAGGATGCAGGGTTCAGAGCGAGGGGTGCTATGGGTGTCTTAGAATCCTGGATGGAAGGGTCTGACTTAGTCTGGGGTTAGATTTGAGATATAAACCCCCAGAAGTCCTGAGATGGCACTAGGCAGGGTATCCCTGGGGGGCAGGGATCTAGAGTCCCAGAATAGGCTTGGGGCTGCTTGGAGAAACCCACATCTGGCTTGAGAGAAGACAGCATGGCCCCTGCAGGCCCTGCCCTGCGCTCAGGCTAGCAGAGGGTGGGATGTGAGGAGGTGCATGGAGGGAGAGAGGGGGTTCCACAGAGTAGGAGCAAGTGCAGAATCAGCCTCCTTCAGAGCTTCTGCTCCCATAGGGTGGAACTCCTAGAAGGATAAACAGCACCTTAGGTGTCCCTGGTCCTTCTGACAGCCTAGCTGGGAGGGCTGCATCCCAGGGGCCTCCAGATGTCCTCTGGTTCTCTTCCACCCTCAAACCTGTGCCCCACTCAGAGGGATGAATGAAAGGAGTCAAGTGCCCAACTCAGGGCTCAATTTCCCCATCTCTTTAAGACATGGTCACTGTCTAGAGACAGGTAGGTGGAGAACGCAGACCTCTGCTGGACCCAGGGGTTTGGGTCATTTCCCTTGGCGATGGAATGCCCAGACGGTGGGAGAAATGATATTCATGGTGTGAAGTCAGTCACGTAGCAGCCTGGCGGGATGTGGGGGAGGCAGGAATGGCACATCTTTCCAGAGGATTATCTGGGAGTGGTTTCCCTGGGGAAGGCTTGTAGGTGGAGGGGGGAGGAGGAAGGAGGTGGCACCTCTCTTGCCTTACGCCGCACCTGGCTCTAGGGAACGGGACCCACTCTAACTGCCTGTCTGTATCTTCAAGCACTGTAGGTGACCCCTTAGTCTCTGGGAGCAGTGGAGTAGGGGAGGGTGGGAAGGCCAAGGAGAGGGGTCAGGGCCGGGGCAGAGGGGCCACAGGCAGGAAATAGGGAGCCTAGGGTGGACATATCCCCCATCCAGAGGGAGCCTCAAGATGGGCGGGTGGGGACTAGCTTGGGGAGTGGTGAAGCCAGGCTCAACATCTGTTTGGGCCACCGGAGGCTTCCCAGCTACTCACAGCCAGGGCCCGGGGAGCCTCCTAGGGCTTGGCTCTACCTGGCCCTGCTTAGCTGGAGAAGTGTTCTGGCTTCGTAGGTCCAGGGCAGCTCAGCCTTCAGCTGCCGCAGCAGCAGGAATCCAGTGGTGGCGGCAGCTCTGTGATAAGGGCGGGGCCTGCGCACTTCTCCGATGGGTAATTATGCTTGGAGCATGTTCTATGGAGATGCAGGGCTTGTCTGACAAGGCACGCTCTTGTTCCTGCTGCTGAGGCAGCTCGGGAGCGGAGAGGCCAGGGGCTGAAGGTGACGTTGCCGCTTGGGGAACCTATCGTGGATAATGAGCTGCCGATCCCGAGGGGCACTCATCCAACTGGGCACCCCCGTCCCTCCCCCAGCCAGGGGAAGGCGAGCAAGAGGGGGCTCAGTGAGAGGATCCTTTTGAAGTAGGGGGCGCTGGGGAATGCCATACGTTTATGGTAACGATGATAACAGTTTATTGTTCACGATTATTATAATAGCAGAGGCGCCAATATTTATATAGTGTTCTGTACTTTTCAAAGCATTTCCACATTTGGTTTTCTCCATCCACCTTTCACGTAGGGACAGATCTTTATCCCTGCTTGAATAAGGAAAACCTGAGTCGCTTGGTTCAGATCACAGGGCAGAGCCCTGTCCACAGCCTGGTTTCATGACTTGGATTTCAGAGCTCCTTCTCTGTCTCCCAAGTGGGGCAGTATTTCTGTTCCGGTCACTCGCCACTCGCTAGCCTGGTGTCACTCCGGATGCTGTGTGTGAGGTCGCAGGGCGGGAGCTGAGGGAGGGGGAGAGGGAGGAGGCCTGGGTCCCCGCGTTGGGAAGCGCCTGCAGCAGGACAGGCCTGGCACAAGACGGGGAGTGAAGCTGATCTGAAGGCATGGGCATGGGCCAGTGAGACGGGCCCGCTGAGTATTTCCACAGACTTGGTGCTGCAGCTGAGCCGCCATTCTGGGAGGAAGCTGTGACGCTGATTGCCATCTGCGTGAGCAGGTCCGTGAGCAGGTCCTCTTTAAAAGACATGGTGTGACAGACTGCCCTTCCCCTGCAGCACGCACGTGAAAATGGTGCCAATGAACACCCTGCAGATTCCACACTGAAAACCTGGGAACTGGAGAAGATGACAGGGTTGTTCAGTAGGGCCGCGTTAAACCAAGGAAGCCTTCCTGTTGGAGGCACTTCTGAGTGGAGTCTGGGAGGAAGGAAATGACAAGCGCAGTAGAGGCAGAACAGAGGGCCAGGGGCAGAAAGTGAAAGGCTTGGGATGGTGAGCATGTTAGCTTGGATGGGCCTAGGGGTGGAGAACTGAGGTGGGTGAGGGGCCAGGATAGCTGGGGATTGAGGTAAAAGGTCGGATGTGACATTGATAAGCCAGAAATCGAGGAGGCTCTGAGGATTGTTAGAAGGGAGGAAATAAGATCAAAACAGGGCGTGGAATGCTTTGCAAAGCTCTGTGTAGGATGAAGGTTGAAAGGAGAGACCAGACAGGTATGGGCAGGTGAACCCTCCGGGAGATAGCCGTGTTCCATTCTGACTTGGAGTTCCAAGTGCTAATCATGGAACCGGGAATTCTCTGGATGGCCTCAGGACTTTAGGATGCTCTGCACATCCTCACCCAGGTTGGGCTGTGTTCTGGAACTTGGCAGGTTGGATGGCTCCCCACACCTCATTGCCCCACCCCACGGTGCCTTCCTTCCCCCATCAGGGACCCAGCCTTCCCTCTACAGGACACCAGTTCAGCGCTGGATCCTGCCTCAGGCTCCAGGAGAAATCTTGCTGCTCTGGGAAGATGCCCCGCTGCTCCTTCTGCTCTGCTCTGGGGTGATTGATGGCTGTGGGTAGGTGGGTGAGCAGCCTTCCCTTGCCCAGCCCGGTTCAGATGGTTGGAATGGGTGGGAGACAGACTCCCAGAGTAGCCAAAGAGGAAGTGGCAGGGAGGATAGGCCAGGGGATGACCCACACACTCCAAGGGTGGTTCTAGACGAAGGGACTGGTTCCAGGGTCCAGGAGATGGTTGCAAAGTACCAAACAATTAGCTTAATGCTGGATTCTTCTGAGTAGGCAAAAAGTACTGGTTTGCTGCCTGATTTCTTGGTTTCTCGGGGCCACCCTGCAGTAAGGCCTTGAAAGACCCACGATGTGGAGAGTGAGGGGAAACTGAGGCCCAGGTAGAAGGAGGTGGTTTGCTCTGTGTGCTCTGTGAGTCCCACTGTGAAGTGTCTTCTCTGAAGCATTGTCCTCCCCTCTGGACTTCCATGGTACATGGTTCGGAGGGGGTTCTCTGTGTCTCTCTTTGCCAGGCCTTTCTAAGGAATTTTAAAGGGACAAATGCTCTTCTCCGGATTGGGGATGGGGGGAACCCGAGAGCTATAGGCACCTGTAAAACCAATTTAAAAATCAGTCTAGCCAACCAGCCCCCAAAGGAACCAAAGGGAGCTATAGAGTAACTCAAAAGCAGACACTAATGGAGGAGAAAAGAAATGTAGTTACATATTCATCAGCTTTTAAATATTCATGAGGATTGTAAAGCAGATTAATTTTCATGCCTCATTTCTCCCGCGGTTCTCGCTGTCCATATTTTACCGCAGCAGCAGAAGAAAAAGGAGCTATGGATCACTTGGCCAGTGCCCTCGCTATCACTTAAGGAGCAGTGTGCGTGCTCATGTGTGTATGTGTGTGTGCGTGTGTGCATGTGTGTGTGCATGTGTGTGTGTGTGCCTGTGTGTGTTTGTGGGGGCGGGGGAACAGGAGGAGCCGTCACTGTGGAGGTGAAGATGTTCATCTCCTGAGGGGTGGGCCTGTCTGGCCAAGCCAGGACGATGCGAGGACGGCGCAGGACAATGCAGGGAGGTCATGGAGGTGTCTGAGGGAGGGGATCCATCTGGAGCAGAGAGGACTCTGGAGGCATCGAGTTGATTCCTGGCCTCCCCAGGGTGAAGAGGGAAAAAGGACGTTCACCAGAGTCAGCAAGGGTTTTCTCTACACTCCCCTAAACTAACTGTCTGAGAAGAACGATCCACTGATGGACTGAGGTGAGAGAGCAGGGGCGGGGGCACCAGTCGGGGTGAGGAAGGTGCGGGAGACACTGAAGAACAGAGGGAGAGCACCCAAGCGGGAGCAGAAACGGAGAAGGAAATGAAGGGGTGGCTGAGGGCCCATCTGTTCCAGGTGGAGAGCATTAGATGAAAGGGCAAAGTTTGAAATGATGAGATTGGAGGCTAGATATCTTGAAGGACTTTCAGATCCCGGGGCTGTTGGACCTTCCCTCTCTGGGGATGGGAGAGGGCTTCCTCTGAGTCATACCCCAGCTGCCGCCACCCTGCAGAGTGGAGGGAGCCCGGAGTAAGAGGTGTAGCAGGGACCGCTTGGGAAGCACAGCCAACAGGTGTCCTGCTCAGAGCGACCGGGCAGAGTTGGCGGGAACTCAGTGTCAAGAGCAGGGTATCAGGGTGAGCCAGTCTAGGGCCAAGGGCAGCGAGTGTTGTCGTCCAGAGTCATGAATGGGAGCCAGGCAGCCTGTGAAGTAGCAAAGATGGGCCCTGGGGGACAGAGTCGCCGATGCAGCCTCTCCCGGGGGTCCTGGAGTGTGGCCCCTGGGCACTGATGCCACCTGGCAGCCCTTAGTGGTTTGGGCCAACTTTCTTGGAATTAGAGGAGGGACGAGCTGGTCCATCCTGGTCTGCCAGCCCCTGCCCCACTCTGTGGAGGCAGAAGGGTGTTCTGTGGAGCACGGTCCTCGGGGTGCTCTCTGGTGACCTTCGAGTATCACTAGGCCAGACCTCCCGGGTGGGTTCCCTCCCCAGCCTTATTCCCTCCGTACTGCCTTGGACCTGAATTCTCAACCAGAGTCCAGCCGCCCAATGGATACCTGCACATGGCTGTCTAGCACACATCTCAGACCTAACACATCCACACTCAGACTGACTGCCCCCAGCACGCAGACCTGTTAGCCAGCAACCGTCCCTATATCGGTCAATGGCCACTCTACCCGTCCAGCTGATCAGGTCAAAAAACTGAGGAGTCATCCGTGACCTCTTTCTCATCCTGTCCTTCAACGTTAACACCCGGAATCTTCTGAGTTCACTTCCACCAGCTCTGTGGCCACCGTTCAGGCCCGAGCTCCTGCCTTCTCTTATCTGGATAATGACGGTAGCCGTCTGCTCTCTTTCTGGGGCCTGTGGGAGCTCCTCGTAGTCTGGCCCCTCCCCTTTGTCTCTCTCACCTTGTGTCTTTGTCACTTGAACCCCCAGAGCTACACTGATCTCCCCGCTATTCCTTGAGTGAGCCAGGCCTGAATGTGGGGCTCACGCCTTCCCTTCCTCTAGGACTTTGCTCAGTTTGCCTTCCTAGTGAGGCCTTCCTGAGCACTCTAAAACACTGATCCCTTCCCCAGTTCTCTCTCTCTCCCATAGTGCTCTATTTTTCATAGAACTTTCACCTTCTAACATGATGCATGACTATTATGTTTTTTTGTTGTTTATTGGCTGCCCCCCCCCCCCGCCCCTGCCCCGCCGGACTATTAGCCCCTTGAGGGCAGAGATTCTGTCCATTCAGTTCAATGCTTTATCCTCTGCACCTAGAGCAGGTTCTGGCACACCTGAGCTCTCCTAGGAGATTTCCCCAACGAACAGTTATTGACCAGGAAGCTTCCCCTTCTTCCCGTAGAGGAGTAACTGCTCCAGCAACTGTACATCTGATGAAAACAATGGAAAATTGGGTAAAATACCTAAAACCATTACTTTCAGAAAGTAGGCCACAAGTAGCACAAGGTGGTCCCTGGGAGAAGAGAGGCCCTACTTTCACATCAGTTTATCCCCAGGCCAAAGCAAAGGAGCAGGGATCCCAGACAGAGCCCAGGGGCTGAATTGGGAAGACTCAGGTTTGGGGATTGAGACTGGGACTGAGGAGGCTATAATTCGTAAAGAAGAACACTGGAGTGGGGTGCACCTGTCCACGGAGAGTTCTGAAAATCTGCAGAAGGGTCCGTGAAACTTTAGCTGAGCACTGATCTGGGCATAATTGGGGTGGAGCACCGCGAGGTTCTGGCGGAAAGCAGAAGGCTGAACAATTCCTGAGCTCACACAGGAGCTGGGGATGGTTCCGATTTGTCCCTGTGAGGGTGGAGAGAGCTTGTAGCTCGTGGTGCATTGGATACAGTCCTCAGAAGGATGTGAGCTTAGTCAGAGGCCAAAGGCTGCTCTGGACCCACCCAGTAGAGCTTGAAAGCAAGGTTTCATAGGATCACAGTGATTCCAGATAACTGCGAGCCAGAACGAAATCCAGTTCTCTCTAAAACCATATGACAAAGTCCAGATCCCGAGGTGAAATTCACAATATCCATCACCTAATGATAATAATAATAATAATAATAATAATAATGATAAATCATGCAGAGAAAAAGGAAAACATGAACTGTAACCAGAAAACAGACCAAGCAACAGACACAGACCCCCCTCCCCCAAATAAGAAAGATGGTGGAACTAGCAGACAAGTATGGTAAAGCAGGGATTACAAGTATGCTCCATAGGCTCAGAACTGAAGAGGAAAACATGAACACAATAACGAGAAAAATGGAAGGTTTCAAAAAGCACACGGAACTTCTAAACATGCAAGCAGAACTGAAGTGAAACCCAATTGTTAAACACACAAGTGATTTTATTTCTGCCACAGCCACTACCAGGACCACATGGCGGGGTGGGGGCACTTTTCCCCTCCAGCTTATTCTCCCAGCGGTCCGTGCTTGCCCCTCCTGTGAGGGCGCTACATTTGGTTTCTCGGTTCCCCAGGACTCTGGAAAAGCAGGCTTCTTTTCTGTTCGACCCCCAAATGCAGTCTGGATTTCAGGGAGCAAGCAGTGGCCCTCTTGAGTCTCATTTCAGCTGCTGTTTCGTGAATCCCTCCTGTGTCTTCTGATCGGAGCACTCTGCCACCTGTCCAGCTCAGTAGTGAACCCCTCCTCTCCATCAACAACTTACCCGAGTTGTTCCAGAGCTCTTATAATGGTGTGATAAGCCAGAGCTGGCCTGCCCCGTAGAGTGACACATTGAGTCCGGTTGGCACAAGGCAAGGAAGAAAGGGACGAGGTTCAGGAGATCGGTGGGGATAAAGAGGGAGAGGGCAGACTTCATTAGGAGGTCAGGGAAGGCTTCATGGAAGATGTGGCATTTCTGTGGGGTTTTGAAGGATAAAGTTTGGGCCGGTGGGAATCAAGGGGCAGGCGCTGTAGGTGAAGTAGGGTATTGTCTTGAGTTGTCCTCCCTTCCTGAACCCCCAGGCTGCCCCCTCCTCTTGGGGTTCCAGTCAACTCTCTTCCTGTCAGGAGTGAGTTCTGCAGGCTCCAGGCACCCAGGTTTTCCCAGCAAACTAGTGACACCAAGTGCGGGCAGCTTCGGAGCCCAGCTATTCCTCACCTCCTTGGGCTCTGACCAGATGGAACGAGGCCCCAGATGGGCGGCGTGTGTTTCCAGGACAGGCTCAAAGACCAGCCCGAGGGGACAGGTCTGAGCCAAGACTAGATGACTCTGTCTCTCTGGCCCTAAGCCCCCGTTCAGCTGCTCCTTGATCCCCAGGTCAGCATTGCTGCCATGAGGCACCCCTGCCTGGTTTGGGGGCATGGGAGCATCTCATTTGTCATCTTTCTCTCATTTCGTTTTCCCCGTCTCGCCCCACCCACCTGCTCCCTCCCATCCTCCATCTTGAGTGTGTGTGGTATGATCAGCTCCCAAAAGGGGCTCAGTTTTTCCCAGGCTGCTTCCCACATATCACCTGACCTTCAGAGTCCCTCTTGGGCGGGGGGGCGGTGGCGGGTGTGTGCAAATAAGCAGGGCTGGGGGCGCCTGGGTGGCGCAGTCGGTTAAGCGTCCGACTTCAGCCAGGTCACGATCTCGCGGTCCGTGAGTTCGAGCCCCGCGTCAGGCTCTGGGCTGATGGCTCAGAGCCTGGAGCCTGTTTCCGATTCTGTGTCTCCCTCTCTCTCTGCCCCTCCCCCGTTCATGCTCTGTCTCTCTCTGTCCCAAAAATAAATAAAAACATTGAAAAAAAAATTAAAAAAAAAAAAAAAACCAAAAAAAAACAAAAAAAAAACAAATAAGCAGGGCTGGGGGAGCGGCGCAGGTGCCCCTCCTTCAGGCGTGTTTGGTATAGATAAGGAAGAGCTTGTCAGCCATGGTGATGTCACCGCAGAGAGCCTAAGGTGGGAGGACCAGAAGCAGGGTTCCCCAAAGTGGGAGGTCTGAGCGAGGTAGGTGGGGAGCTCAGACACGGGCTTCGAGGTGACGTGTGCACCCCTCCTCACCTCCCACCTCCCCGGGTCTGCCACGTCATGGCCTCCGCGTGTCACCCAAGCCAGATGTTCCTCCCCTTCCTCCCCCACAAAAGGGTGGAGAGATGGTGTCCACCGTGCGGCTGCCAGGGCGTCTCGATCCCCTTAGGGCTTCACCCACCTGAAACCTCAAGCGCTGAGCTGGAGCAGTGCTGTCGTGGCCCCGGGCACCAAGTGGGCCCGGTCGGGGGAGGTTGGGGTGGTTGTGAGCCCTGACTTTGGCGCCCAGGGGAGCTGGGCCTGAGTTTCATCTCCGCTCTCTGTATGCTCCAGACAAGTGACCTAACCTCCAATCCTCCATTTCCTTATCTCATCTGGAAAAGTGGGATAACGGCACTCCCCCACCGTCTAGCGGGGGCATGTTGGGCCCCGAGTAAATGGCAGGTGGTGGTGTTTTGTTGTTGTCGATGAGCTTGCTGAGACGGTGGAGGCAGGACCTCCACAGGCCTGTCCTGGCTCCCCTCTGCCTGACTCCCCACCCCAGCTGCTTTGCTAAGCCCCCAGCTTCCAGACCCTTGTTCTGGATCCTTGTCTGACAGCCCCCCAGAGGGACACATTGCATCCTTAATTGCAATTCTCTTGCTCGGCAAAGCCATCAGCACCTAATGTCCCATGTCGTTGCTGCTTCTCTGCCTGCGGACACCTCGCTTGTGGGGGCTGCTCAGCCACCCAGGGCAGCTCCATCTGGCCAGGACCGGCCATGGTGGGGAGAGGGATGGGCAGGCCAGGATGTTCCACGGATGCTTTGGTGATAATTTGCTTACAAGTAACTTAATATCAGAGGGCAAAGTTCTTCGTGACTCTATCACTGGTCCTTTCTACCACTTTAGACCTTTATTTATGGCCCCCTAGAAACCACAGGGGTACCTCTGGTCTCTTAACACCAGAGCTTTGTCCATCTCTCCAGTGCAGGGAAGAACCCTGAACCCAGGGATAAACTGAGCCCCCCCCCCCCCGCCGCCTCCCTGCCCCCGCCGATGCCCATGCAGAGTTTTAAGGTAGCACCCAGCAAAATGTCAGGGCTGGGGAAGTTGAACCTGGAGGAAGACCTGGATGCTGCTGGAGACCAGGATCAAGGGAGAGCTTGTCCTGGGTGCTCGGATTCCCATTCCCTGGGTCCCGGGGCAGGCCCCCTCCTCTGGGCTGGCACCTGTGTGATCCCCGTCCCTGCTCCCGCACCTGAGGAGCATCCAGGGGCATAGCTCCTCAGGAGTTCATGTTCAAGACTGGCCCGAGGGTGGCCTTGGCTGGCCCCAAGATGGGGCAGACAGGAAGTGAGCAGCACTGACACTTTCTGTCAGTTCAGGACAACAGACTGTTCAGAGGAAGTCCAGGGGTTCCCCATTTTTGAGAAAGAGCTGGGCCAGGGGAAGAGGGAAGAGGAGCCTCTCAGCTGCAGCTCTTGTCCCCCCTCCCTGCCCCTCCCTTGTCCTCCTGGCCAGGTTCCTGCCACCTCCACTCCCAGGCTCCAGGATGTGTCTCTTTTACCTTGAGCCCAGGAAGAGACACAAACCCCTTTGCTGGTTCGTCTTAGCATTGCTGGGATCTGCTGGCATTTTCACAAAGGACTTCCATAAATACTAAGGGAGAACAAAAGGGAAGTAATTACAGAAAATACAAACAGCATGAAAATAGTCAAGTTTCTAAAGTACAGGTTTCCCAGCCTCGGATAACCACCCTGGAGCCCAAGAGGCTGGCCCGCCTTCCTGGCAGGCCCCGTGCCAGGACTCCAGCCTTCATACACTGGCCTATCACTGAGGGCCAGGGGCCAGGCCGAATCCCCTTGCTCTTAACTTTCCCACCTGAGGATTTGCCTCGGCCGCAGCTGGCCTCCCAAGCTGTGGTGTCTGAAACACTGAATGTGTGTTACTCACCACTGGGCTTCAGGTGGAGGCCTTGACTGCCTTGAGAGCACCTGCTGAGACAGGTAAGCCCGAGTCTCCGCCCCCAGGCCTGTCCACCGCACACCCACTACCCAAGCATATTTCCACTGCCTTGACCGTTGTGGCATTACTGTCTGACTCACTGTGGCTCCTGAATCGTCCTGCTCACACGCAGTGGTGAGCACACGGCAGCCATTTGTTCAGCGTGACCCAACCCCCTGGACCGAGGTCAACTGGATTAGAACAGGCACCCGAGCAGAGCTGGGCCAATCAGAATTTATCTTTGGGGTATTATAGGGCCTAGAAACTGTCTCATGACACCGTTGTTTATTACACGTGGGCTTGGGAGCCATGATGACCATTGTGAGTTTTGACGTTGGCCCAGATGTGCAAGGAGAAGCAGAAGGGTGTGATGGGCAGCAGGAACTCCTGGTTCCTTGATATTAGTCCTGACTCACGCTTGGCCACGTTCCTGCCTACCAGACACTCCTGTGTCCTTTTAGCAAACTTTTCCTTTTATCTAAATGCCAGTTTGAGTAGATTTCCGTAGCTTGCAACCCCCCAAGTCTCAGCCCATCCCACCACCCCGGAAGTTGGGACAGATACAGTAGGGCAGCCAGGCTGTCAGACAACCAAAGCTGCGGCCCCCGCAGGGACTTGAGTGAGGCGCTGAGAAGTCCCTTGGGAAAGCGTGAGAGCAGCCAGGAGCATCAGCCTGTTCCACGCTGTTGTGGGTGGGGAGCCCGGGGAGCTCACTGATGGGGCAGCGCAGTGCTAGCAAAGGGGGACCTTGAGAATATTGCTCGTCCCTTGTGATCAACATGGAGTAGTCCGTGAAAGGGCCTTGGCTTTCCTTCCAGCATTCCACCTTCTGACCACTCCTCCCCACCCTGTTGCTCCTGTCCATGGGGGTGTAATGCACAGACTAGGAGTCTGAAGTCTGAGCTTGAGCCCCATCTCAGCCACTGATGAGCTGTGTGACTTAGATAAGTGACTTCCCCTCCCTAGGCCTTCCTCCCCCCCCTC
The DNA here is from genome assembly GCF_028749965.1 of Puma concolor. Taxonomy (NCBI): domain Eukaryota; kingdom Metazoa; phylum Chordata; class Mammalia; order Carnivora; family Felidae; genus Puma; species Puma concolor. The sequence continues at coordinate 99,848,596 of NC_141676.1, read as the reverse complement.
CCCCAACTAAAAAGTGGTAATGTACTCTGCAGGGCTCCATCAAACTCTTCCCTCCCTTGTCCCATCCTTGCTTCTCCACCTATCTTCTCCTGCCCAGCATGTGCCTCCCCAGCAAACCTTCCCCTCTGACTCCAGCCCCTTCAGGACCTTGTGATACCCTTCCTATAGTTCAGGGCCATCATGTGTTGGGCATGAGTGTGTAGGGTTTCTTTGAGCCTTACTTTTGGGTGGGGTGCTGACTCAGTCTCCCCCATCAGAGTGAGACTCCCCAAGGGCAGGGTTCCGGTGCTTCCTCCTCCCTCTAGACCCCTCAATGTGCCTGGAGCAATACAGGGACCAGAGAGGGTGCCTGGAGGCAGGCTGCCTTCCCTGACCTGTCCATCTCCTCTTTCCTTTCCCTCTCCCGACAGGGAAGACATTCCAGAATCTACTTTTTTTTTTTTTTTTTTTTATTTATATATGAAATTTATTGTCAAATTGGTTTCAAGAATCTACTTTCTAAACTAAGCAAGAGTTATGGGCTCCCCAGGCCTCTTTCGAAAACTAGCTCATGCCATGGGAGGGGGCATTCTGGCTAAGTCTTCCTTACATGGCTGCCCCCCAACCCCCATCCTGGCTTCGTTCTCTCTGCAGGGGCCGCGGCGCGCCCCGCCTGAGCCAGCCACCACGCGCCCACCCCCCTTGCGGCAGGCTCCTTCCCTTCCTCTCCCCCTTCCTGGCTCTCCCTCCTGTCGCTGCCACCCATCGTCGCCCCCCTGCCTCTCCCAGCCTTTCTATTCCCATCCTGGCTTGTCTCCCCAGGCAGCTGGGAGCAGGGCGCCTTCGATTTCTCTATTCAGTCTGAGGCGTAGCAATTTTCTGCTCTCCCGTAATTAGGGGAATTTTAAGCAAACTCCCCGACGGATGATTACAGCAGGTTCAATCCAAGCTCCTTTGATCAGGGAAGAATGAGGACGTTGTTGGAATATTCCTCGACCTGCTGGCCAGACAGGCTCTGAAGCGGAAGTCTGGCTCTTGGGCTCCCCCTGGAGGGCTCTGGACTTTCATCCTGGTGCCTGAGTGACCCTGGGTGCCGGGGTCTTTCCTGGGGAGGACTGGGTTCAAATCTTGCTTTGTTAAGGATTATCCCAGAGGTGGCTTCTCTGGCTTTGGGCCCATATCTGGACTCAAAGCCAGGGTCGGTGACTTGGGCGGGGAGGGAACTTAAAGAGGCACATTGGGCGGTCTCCCAGGTCATACAGGCGCTCTACAGTGGGACATCATTCCCACTGCAGCCTATGTGAATGGTGATTCCTAGGGTTTTGCAGTGTCCAACCTGCACCGCACAGTTGTAACCTTGAACCTGCCTCCAGGAAGCTTGAATGGCTCCATTTTTCTAAAACGTTGGAGGGATGTCAACTCCTTCGTGTTGAAAGAGCCTCTTTTCTTTATTTTGTCCGTTTCCCTGAGTCTTTTGTGTCTGCCAAAGGCAGTGACGAATAACAGGAAGAGCATGGCCTTTGGAGCAGCCTAGGGAATGGATTCCATTACAGCTACTTCCTGGCTGTGTGACCTCGGTTAGTTAAGGAACTTCTCTGAAATTGAATATCTATCCCAAAGGGTTGTTTTGAGGATTAACTAAGGAACAGATTAAAAACACTGCTTGGCTCATAAATGCTCTCAGTAAATATCATTCCCTTCTCCTTTCCCTGCCCACTTCACACAGTTTAAAAACATCACCACCCTTCAGGGCAAACCCTACTCTCCTCTGTGTCCCCCCCCCCAGCCCTGTGTCCCCCCAAAGCTGTGCTAGAGAGCAGACTGAGTGTATTAATAGGCTATTAATGTCTCCGGCATTCCCAAGCAGTGGGCCTGGCTTTTCCATAGGTTAATTAGGTCATATTTCAGGATAATTATGGCGGTATATTCCTACACTAATTAAGTGGCTTTAAACCATCTTCACAACGCAGCTCCATGAATCATAATTAAGCCTTACCACCGAGTGCCTCTGCCAGCCACGGAGCCCCGCACACGGCCCGCTCCGCCTGCGCTCAGTCGAGGGAGTGGGTACACTGGGACCGCGGGTTTGAAAAGGACTCATGTTCTTGGGATCATGTCAGGATGATTCCTAGTGAATATCGGATGAGGCTTTGCATGGTTTCTCTTTTGTTTCCACAAGGAGGGAGACGAAGAGAAATACAGTGTTCATATAGGTTTATTCTCTCCTCCTTGCTGCTCTGTTGACTAGATTTGAATAGATTCCCAGGGGATGCGGGCGGGGGTGAGAGAGGGAATGCTGGAACACAAAGTTGCAGGTGTCGGTCGGCGGTGAGTGTGCGTAAGAATTTGCATTGTACCTGTCGTTCGCTACGGACTGTGTCTACCACGAGCCGGCTTAGTTCATGACTACCTGGGAAGGAAAACAAAAGCGTCAAAACACACGTGTCTGGGAGGGCTGGATGTACCTCCTCCTTCCTGATTGTTTTGCTCTTGACATGCCTTGCAAGTTGAGCGGCTCACACCTCAAGAATGGCCACCATTTTGGCTACTGTCCGTTCTAGCTGAGTCATGGCGGGATTATTGGCACCAGCGTCAGGAGATCCAGTTTTGAGTCTGGGCTCTACAGCTTGCTGGATGTTGCCCTGAGAAAGCCCTCTGGCCTCCTGAGCCTCAGCTTCCTTGTCTGGAGAATGAAAACAACACTAACTGTCACGTGGGACTGCCGGACAAGTTGAATAAGACAACTGGAGGGTGCCAATGACTTCAAGGAGGAGTCAGCAAATTCTGAGCTGTTCTTCCAACCATGGAGAAGGGCTCACGTGGACAGGGCCACACTCCCTTCCAGGACTCCTTGGCACTCATCTGTCTGATGGCTCTCGGGTCTGGTGTGTTTCGCTTGTGTTCGTGGAAGCCACAGAGGGTCCCTGTGGGACCAGGATCTAGGACCTCGGGTGCCGTAGCACCGAACATTCACCAACTGGGGCCACCGGGACACACGTTTTCTCCTGCCTGAGAGAATATACAAAGCCTGTCTTACCAACTCCTACTACCGGAGCTTGGAGAGGCCACCATGGTGGCACGAAGAGGATAATCATGGGATGTCTGGGAAAGGTTTATGAATCAACGTCTGGGAACCTCGATCCTAAGCTCACAGTCCTCAAAACTCCTGGCCTCTGTGGTTCTCCTTTTCCTGTCTCCCTGACTTCACACTACACCATCTCCCCACCCTGCTCCCTGCAGTCCTGCCTCCCCCAGGCAGCACCTTCCCAGAGCCAGAGGCTCAGGCAACAAAGGGGAAAGGGGGAGACTTGTTTCTGCTCGCTCTCTCTCTCTCTCTCTCTCCGTCTCCCCTTCTCTCTGTGGAGAGATAGCCCCAGGCATTTTGAGTAAGACACTAATCAAATAAGGACAGGTCACAATACACCAGCATCTTCTGCGGAAGCCAGGGAGCCGCTCCGGTGTCCTCAGCAAAAGGACAGGGAATTGGGGGGCAGGGGGATGGGGAGGAGGCAGCATTGATTTAACCCGGTTGTCACATATAGCCCCCGGCCCCTCTGACAAGAGAACACCATGTGAAGGCGCAGATAAGCCCAGCTGGAAAATTGACAGCAAGGAAGGTAGCCCTGGTTCCCCCCTCGCTGCTGTGGCCTGTGGATTACGGCTCTGTTAGAGTAGAGAGAGGTGAGAGGCGAGCGAGGCTTCCCCCCGGATACCACCTGTAGATAGAGGGAATGAGCCTTGTTCTCCCTGATGAGCAAATGGCCATCAGGAGATGAGAGCTCTGGGGAGGGGGTGGGGGGTGGCATCCTGTTGAATTCAGATGGAGAAGAGGGGCTGTTTCTTTAGTGGAGACGCAGGTTGGACCCAAGGTGAGCCGCCTGCTGTCTGCACTGAGGAAGGGAAGAGAGGGCCGAGCAGCGCGCAGCCCAGCACGCAGCAGTGGGAGTGGGCCGGCTTCTGTGGGATTGGACCGCTGCCCCGTGCCCACGGAGCTCTTCTGGAAGCCAGAACAGCCTGTTGGAGATCTCAGCCCGGGAGGAGCAGCTCTTCTGGAGGGGGAGGCTGGGCGGGGGTGGAGAGAGTACAAGGATCGGACAGCCGATAATGGGGGTGGATGGTTCTTCCAGGCAACAGTGTGGAGCCGCGGGGGCCCAGCTTAGGGAGACAGCTCCCCCTGCATATGGCATTCACGCTGACTTCTTGTGCCCAGGAAGCCTCCACCATGACATTTAAACATGCGTGTTCACATGTGAACGCACATCTGTGCGTGTGTGTACACCCACGTAACCACGATACATTGGCATGAGGTGGTAGAGGACGGTCCTCCTGAGACCACCAATTCAAGGTCACAGTGCAGCCTTTGGTATATGACTCTACCTTGCTGGGCCTCAGTGTCTTTGACTATATAACGGGAATGAGCAATCCCTTGCTTGCTCCCTTCAAAGAGCTGTCATATGGGGCGCCGGGGTGGCTCAGTAGGTTAAGCATCTGACTCTTGGTTTCAGCTCAGGTCATGATCTTGCGGTTTCGTGAGTTCGAGCCCCGTGTCAGGCTCTGCCCCGGCAGCACGGAACCTGCTTGGGATTCTGTCTCTCCCTCTCTCTCTGCCCCTCCCCTATTGGCACTGCCCCTGTGTCGCTCAAAATAGATAAACTAAAAAAAGAAAAAGAAAAAGAAGAGCTGTCAAGGTAAGATACAGAGGGTGGGCAAACCCTCTGTAGACTATAAAATCCGCTCCAGCCGTGAGACCTAGTGAGGGTCATGTTGTTGTCCTACCTGAGCCTCTCTGGACAAGGAGGAGGGGGTGGGGATGGGCACAGTGTCAGCTCCTCACGCCTCCTCCACCAGCACCCAGCCCGTGGGGAGGAGGATGAGTGGGAATCACTCCTTCATTACTCTTGTCAGAGCCAAAGGGGTGGAGGGAGAGGCTCTGGGGCTGAAGCCCAGTTACATAATCCGTTCGACCAAACCCAACTCTGTGGAGCATACAAGGATAAGTAACTCTCAAGGATCTCTCCCAGGGATTGAGACGCGGAAGACAGGAATACAGCCACTAATAGGTGTCTATCATGGAGAAGAAAAAAGATAAAAAGAGTACACAGGAGAAACTACTAGAAGAAACAGTGACTTAACTTTTCCCAGAATTAAAGGGACATATACGCGTTCAGAGAGAAAGGGATAAGAGAGTGCTGAACAAGATAAAGAAGAAAAAAACCTCATTCACAGATACATGATGGAGACATTTAAGTGCATCTCAGAGAGAAAACCTCCACGTAGATCACCTACCAATAAGGAGAGCCAGAGTGTCGTGATAGGACAACCGAATGATATCCAGAAACTACTGAAGTTTGTATATAGCGAAATATTTATTTACCTATAAATAGGGGCGAAGTAACGATAAATAGGGGCATAAAGATGTATGCAGAATGTATTCCAGTGATTTAAAAAAAAAAGGGAGCACATACAAGATACCAAAAATAAGACTGAGAATGTATTATTCTTCTTATTTGACTATTGCTTGAATAGATGATGAATATATGTCACAGTCTGGAACTATATTCCAGATAATGTCAACATGATAGCAGTCAGGAGAGACAAATGGGAAGAGACCAAAACCAAAGCAAACCAAAATCACCAAAACGTCTTGCACGTGAGAAAAATAAAAACATACTACCAAATAGCCCTTGGACTAAAGAGAAAATCTTAAGGGAAATTATAAATTACTTAGAATTAAAGGTCAAAAAACAGCTCTGCATGACGGAATGTATGTCCTACAGCTAAAGTAGTCCCACAAGGAAAACTTATAGCTTTAAATACATCTATCAGAAAACAAGAAGGGCTGGGGCGCATGGGTGGCTTGGTTGGTTAAGTGGCCGACTTCGGCTCCGGTCATGATCTTGCAGTTCAGGAGTTCAAGCCCCGTGTTGGGCTCTGTACTGACAGCTGAGGGTCTGGAGCCTGCTTCGGATTCTGTGTCTCCCTCTTTCTCTCTCTGCCCCGCCCTTGTTCACATTCTGTCTCTCTCTCTCAAAAATAAACCTTAAAAACAAATTTAGAAAACAAGAAGGGCTGGAAACAAATATAGTAAGTAAATGTAGTAAAATAAAAAGGAAAGTAAAGTAAATAAAGTAAAATAAAAAAAAACAACAACAGTAGAGAAAACCCAAATAAGCAAAAAGAGAATAATAACGATTAGAATAGAAATAAAGAAGAATGCCAAGAACAGCAAAAACAGTATAAATGAGTACTAAAAACAAAAATTTCCCTGAAAAGACAAAATAAACAACTTTGAAAAGACCCATAAAATAAACATCAAGAAAACAAGAGAGCAGATTTTAAAATAAACTACAGAATTAACCCAACTCTGTGGAGCACCAAAGGGTCTCTCCCAGGGGCAGGGAGAAAGACTATGGGGTAGAACTAAAATTTTTAAATATAAAAATAATGTTAGAACAATAAACAGGTATATGCAAGTATATACATTTGAACCTGGATGAAATGTACAGATTTCTGGAAAATATGCTGAAACAGAGACAAGGTAAATAGAAGGCCTGAACAGACTAATAGGATTTGGAGGGAAAGGACTCCTCTTACACTGCTGGTGGGAATGCAAACTGGTGCAGCCACCGTGGAAAACACTATGGAGTTTGCTCAAAAAGTTAAAAATAAAACCACCCTATCATCCAGTAATTCCATTACGGGGTATATATCTGAAGAAAATGAAAACACTAACTCGAAAAGATATCTGCACCCCCGTGTTGCCGTGGAGGGAAGCTGGGGTGGAAGAGAATGCAGTCTGGACCAGTTGTGGTTAAAATATTGTGGTTAAAATATTCTACTTTTGCAATTTTGCAATGCACAGACACATGTCTAGGACCCTCCCAGGATCCCGGAGAGGACAGTAGACCTGTATCTGACAATAGCAGTGAAAAAATCACAAGGGCTTCAGGCACTAACAACAAAGGCCCAGGATCACAAAGTGGAAAAAAAAAAAAAAAAAAAAAAAAAAAAAAAAAAAGCATTAAACTTTAGGAAAGCCATTAAATGAAAGACCTAAATAAAAAGAAATACTATATCCACATTTGGGATGACTTAATTTTGGAAGGATGTCTATTAGCCTCCAAATTAATTTCTACATTCAATTAAATTCAAAGTGAGCAAGAATTTTGGGGGGAATTTAACAAAGTGAGTATAAAATTTCTACTGAAGAATTGAGGTCCACAAATAGCTAATCCAATTAAAAAAGAAGCAACAAAGAAGCAACATTTGTTCTGCTGATAATCAAACTGATTACAATAAAAGCGTAATAATAAAAAGCAGTGTGTTCTTGGCATAGGAACAGACAAATAAGGCAGAGGAACAGAATAAGAGACCAGAAACAGACGTAGACACAGAAATAAACTGAATAAAAACAAGTCTAAACGAAAATAAACAAACAAACAAAAAACCACAAAATACAAGGGAACACCTTCTGAGAGAGGTAGCATCACAAATAGAGAATGAATTATTTAGCAAAAGTCATCGAAAAGAAGATGGTTCCCTGTTTTGGAAACGAATTAAATTGGATTGGTACTCAACACTAGATTTTTAAAAATTCCCAAGTGAAGAAAGACCTAAATGTGAAAAGTAAAATTATAAACGCAAATGGAAGAAAAACGTATTAAAAATAACTATGAGCCTCAAAGTGAGCGTTTCTTTGAAAAGATTTAAAAAATAACCAGACGCAAACCATAAGGCACAGAATAAATAGATTTGATCACACCGACATTAGAGACTTTTGTTTAAAAAAAAAAAAAAAAAACCCAGAATAAACAAAGTTAACAGAGGAGTAACAGACTGGGAGTAGATATTTTTGGAAGTCTAAAAACTGACAAAGGTTTAATATGCAGCATATACAAAGAACTGCTAATCTTTCTAAGAGAAAAAAGGGAAGAGGGATACAAACAAGGCCATTCATAGAAATGGCCATTTGAAGAGCTAATGGCTATATAAAGAGTTACTTAATTTCTTGAACACAAATTAAAATAAGAAGGTATGGGGCACCCGGGTGGCTCAGTTGGTTGAACACTGAGTTCATGATCTCACGGTTCATGAGTTCAAGCCCCGCATCAGGTTCGCTGCTGTCAGTGTGGAGCCTGCTTCCTCTGTCCCCCTCTAGCTGCCCCTCCCCCGCTCTCTTTTTCTCAAAAAAAAAAAAAAAAAAAAACCCCACAAAAATTAAAAAAAAAGAAGGTATCATGTTACCCCCTCAGATTGGCAAAAAATTTGAAAATTGGAAGCCTATCAAATACTAGTGTGGAGGCAGGAAAAAGAAAGCCTTAAGCCTTCAGTCCCTGTTGGTGGAAGGTGTAAACCACGCAGAAAGAAAAACCTGGCTGACCTTGGTACTGAGAGTCTGTGTGCCCTTTCCCTGCCACTCGCACACTCTGGGTGTACGACTCAGAGTCTCTCACACTATGACGGGAGGCATGTGCAAAGAGGTGCCCGTCGGTCCTGGTCAGGATCTGAGCCAGCCTGGTGTCCTTCACCGGGGGCTGGGTGAAGAAAACGTGGCATTCGAGTGTGATGATGGCATACCATGCAGAAGTCAGAGGTAATGAACTGCATCTCCATTCAACAACTTGGGAAGATCTCACAAGCAACCCAGAGGGAAGAATCCTAAGAGACAGAATGGAATTGATATCATGAAACCGGTTACGTACATTTCCAAGCACAGACCACAGTGTGGTTTTTTTTAATTTTATTTAAAAAAATTTTTTTAACGTTTATTTATTTTTGAGACAGAGGGAGACAGAGCACGAACAGGGGAGGGGCAGAGAGAGAGGGAGACACAGAATCTGAAACAGGCTCTAGGCTCTGAGCTGTCAGCACAGAGCCCGATGTGGGGCTCGAACTCACGGACCGTGAGATCGTGACCTGAGCCGAAGTCGGACGCTTACCCGACCGAGCCACCCAGGCGCCCCACAACAGTGTTTTTAAAGGGTGCCCGCGTGTCTAAAACGAAACTCCCAACGTTAGAATGGAAGGGCATTTTAACTCCTCAGGCGTGACACAGGACACCTTTTGATGCTTTTGATGCACCTGCACCGAAAGGTAGCAGGTCTGTAACTTGTTACCCAGAAATGTTTGCCGTGGAGACTTGCCACTTACCCCGCCTCTGGGCTGAGGTTTGGGGATGGGGTGAACAATCTGCTTTGCAGATAACCTGTCAGTAAGAGGAAGCTAAAGGTTTGATGACTGCTTTAGAGGCCACATCAAGTGTCTTTGTGTCAAAATGCATTCATCAAAACAAAACAAAAACAAAAACAAAAAAACCCCGAAGTGCATTCATCAGGGCGTCACTAACCCTCCCAGAAATAAGTTAAAAAACCCCTGTGTTCCAGTAAGTTCTCTGGCCTGTGGAGGGGCTAATCTTATCTTCTCCCGTGAGAGGCATTTGTCCTGTGAATCTCTGTGCTGCTGAAACAGGTCATTTTAAAATGGGAACATTGGTCTCTTCTGGGGGACCACATCTCGAGCCAGGGTTCATGCTCCGGGGTCCCAGGTCTCATTAGACTCCCTCGGGGCCTCACTTGATGATACTGCTACCTCTCTGTTTGCATTTAAAAAAAAAAAAGAAAAAAAAAGAAGTGAAATAAATGAGATGGGGGAAGAAAAGTGAAAGGATTACTTAATAAAATAATAGGGATCAAAACAGTAAAAACAGACAGCTCTGGTAAAAAAGACAAAAAGCCCCACTGGATGGGACCATAAAGGGCCAAGTGAGGTCTTTTGTCTAAATTAAAAATAACTAAGCCATAAAGTAGGGAGACCGAGGTTCAATATGTGGAATTTCCAGAGGCTGCAGTACACGGCCGGGCACAGGGAGCTCCCCTGCTTTCTCCCTTAGGCTCTGGATCCTGGGCCAGATACTGAGATGCCCCAGCTGATGGGGCAGAGCTGACAGGGTTTCTCCCCGCTTCCTGCCCCCCCCCCCCACCCCCCAGGTCTGCAGCTCTAGGTTGGGAGCACAATTCTGGCCTCAAACTCACCTTTCCTGGCCTCTGCTCATGTGTCCACCTGGCCTTTGCCCAAGTGGTCCTCTCCCCCTTCCTTCCTTCTGCCCTCCTCACTACACCTACCTGCCCAGTAGGGAGGGGAGGAGTCACCACCTGTGGGCTCGTGTTCCACTTCTGTCCCCTGTGGGCCATGGGACTGGGCAAATTGTGTCTCAACTTCCTTAGCTCTCAAATGGGAAGAATCATAACATTGGCCCTGTCTGCCACCCAGGCATCCTTTGGAACCCTAGGGAACCACAGAAAGCTGAGGGACTTTTGCTGATGGAGGGTCAGCTCAGGACTCCCTCCCCCATGAAGCTTTAAGTGAATACTCCACCCAGACTGAGAGAGTTGCCCTGGGTATCCTCACACCGACTGCTGTTAGCACCCGAGATATCCCCTCCATGCCTGGAAAAGCGTGGAGGTTATTAGTCGGTGCTTAATAGATATTGATTAATTGATCAAAAGGGCCTGCAGTCTCATTGTTTTCCCGCCTCTCCAACCAGACTGTGAGTTCTCTGAAAGAGAAATTTCTTCTTTCTCCTTCCCTCCCTTCCGTTTGTCCCATCAACCATCATATACTTGTGTACCTACCCTGTGCCAGGCCTCAGACACAGTCCCGCCCTCAGAAAGCCTGCATTCTGGGTGGCAGAGGAGGGAGGAGGCAGTTAAAAGCCAAGGAAACAAGCAAATAGCAACAGTAACTGCAGATTCTGTGCAGTGGTCACAAGACAAGACAGGCAGGGGGCCACTGGGGAGGAGTCTACTTTAGGTCCAGCGGCCAGGGCAGGTCTCTCTGGGGAAGGGGCATTAAGATGGGTGGAAAGATGAGGAGGGGCTGGCTGGTGGCCGCGGTGGCAGAGCTGAGGGGGAGCATTCTAGGGAGAAGGAACCATGTCTGCACTGGCCGCCAATGTGTCCGAGGGGGAGAGGTGGCCCATAGACTGGAGCGGGAGGAAGCAGAGGTGGGGAGTTGGAACCTGAGAGGGAATCAGGAGCAGGTCCCAGTGGCCCAAGAAAGGGATACGGATTTTCTTTTTTAGGGCAACAGGAAGCTACAGAGGGCCTTTTTTTTTTTTTCCCCTTTAAGTTTATTTATTTTGAGAGAGACCTAGAGAGTAAGGGTGGGGGAGGGGCAAAGAGAGAGGGATTGAGAGAGAGAGAATCCCCAAGCAGGCTCTGTGCTGTCAGCAGGGAGCCCGATGCAGGGCTCGAACTCACAAACCACGGATCACCACCTGAGCCGTTTGGACGCTCAACCGACTGAGCCAACCGGGTGCCCCTACAGAGGGACTTTAATCAGGAGAACTGTTAAACGTTTTTGAGGCAACTGGGAAATTTGAACATAGATTGCGTATTAGATAATATTAGGGAACCATTGCTAACTTTGTTAGGCGTGTTAATGGTATGGTAATTAGGAGAAAGGAAAAGAACTCCTTATCTGTTAGAAATATAGATTGAAGTCTTTGCAGGTGAAATGGAATGATGTCTGAGATTTGCTTTAAAATACTGCAGGAAAAAAAATTAGTGTCTGGGAGAATAGATGAAACGAGATTAGCAAAATGTTGATAAGGTTTGAAGCTGGGTGATGGTACATGGGGGTTCATTATACCAGCTTCTGAAATTTTGCATAATAAAAAGTTAAAAAAAAATTTTTTTTATGGGAGGAATTGGAAGGAAACCATCTGTGGGCACTCTGCTCATCGCTTCAGGCATAGGCCCATCCTGCCCCAAGCAGAGGTATTTGACCATGAGCTGTGGACTCAGACAAACCTGGTATAGTTCCCAAGTTGGCCGGTTGCTTTCTGTTCCCTTGGGTAGAGCCGCTCAGTTTCTTATCTGTAAAATGTGGGATTGTTACAAGCATTAAATAAAATAGTGCACGTAAAGCCCAAGCGTAGTGCCAGGCAATGGTTACTGCGCAATTCCTGGCAGCCGTTGTAGATGTGATGCAGACTGGTCCGAGGCACGGCGTGACTGGATTCGAGAAACTTCTCTTGGCGATTAGTCTGCAGTCTCTAGGAAGCTGAGGCCAAATACACGCGTTGGAGTATACAAGCCGTCAGGCATGCGCACACACCCCTGGCTTGCATTCAGGCACCTGCACGCACGCACAGACACCCTCCGTGGGGAGGCCTCCTCATGGCACAGCCTGAGGGGGCTTGGGGTGTGACCTCTAGGAGAGGCTGGGCGGTCCTCCCCGCAGGACCAAGGGCGAGGTGAAGAGGGTTATGCCCAGATGAGACGGGCTGTGTGGCCCATGGAGAAACGTGGCACCTGGTGGTCCAGGTAGGAGGGCACAGCTGGAGGTAAAGGTAGTGCCGTGGGGTACGCAAGGGGCTGCGGAGACCCCATAAGTGAGAAGGGGGGACAGGCTGGGGCCGTGGGACCCTGCGGGAGAGCCAAGAGGCAGTGCCTGACTAGAAAGTCTTCAAATACAGGAAGAACAAGGAAAGCAACTACCAAACCTACCCGCAGCGTGAAAACAGTTGTTTCCCAGGGGCCTGGTGATGGACTCCGAGATGCTAACCTCGAGCCGCCCGAGAGCTGGGTGACCTCACAGGCCCCTCGCTGCTCCTCCATCCCCCCACACGACACCCGGTGCTCTGTCCATGGTGGGGCCAGAGAAATGCAGGCTGGCCGGGCCTCCGGAGACCCTTCCTCCCTGTCCTGGTTTTTGATCTGAGAGCCATGCAGCTTCCAGAGCCAAGAAGGAAAGGCTTGGGGTTGGAGAGACAGCCCCGATCGTATGTGTGGGAGGGTTAGCCCCCATCTGCCCAGGTATCAGAAAGAATCCCAGGATCCTATGCCAGAGAGAGACAAGGGAAGCACGGGGCGGGGGTGGGGGGTGGGGGGTGGCTGTGCCCCTAGGATAGGGAGGGAGGGAGAGAGAGAGGGCTGGGGGCAGAAGAGGCTTCTGGAGCTCAGGTCTGGGGGGAGGGGCGGGTATGCCGAGAGAAGTCTGGGGAAGAGAAAGGCAAGGAGGCGGGGCAGAGAGGCCAGTGCCCCCTGCCTACGCCCTTCTTTCCACTGCAGGTACTGGGGCCACGGGCTTTTGATGCGATTCTGTCATCATTGCTGGGAAGACACTTTTAATCAAACCCCGAGTTGGGTGGCAGGAGGGAGAGAGGAGACCCATTCTGCCTTCACTTACTCTATTCCAGAGAACAATTCGGGGAGTTGCTGATCCTGCCCCTGTCACATTAACAGTAATAAAACACCCTGGCGACTCCCACTCTTCAGATGTCAACATCGATTTACTCCAGAACCTGGCGCCCACTTCCGGGCGGCCTGCATCCGAGTGCGGGGGCCCTGTCCTTTGACTGTCACTGCCTCCTGCCCTCAGTTTGGCCTTGAAGCCCTTGGGGTCAGTGCTAGGCGTGGGGGCTCAGAGCCCCCAAAGTCTCGTGGACACCTGTGTTGGAAAGGAGGCTTCTCTTGTCCCCATCCGAAGGAACGTGTTCCCCTTGCCCATCCTAAGGAGGATCAGTTTCCGTGGTAGCCCAGTCTCCTCCCTCCCACTGTGGAAAGGGGTCCCCCTGGTAGTATGGTGGGGGTGCCTTGCTGGAGCCTCAGGCTTCCTTAGGCCAACCGGGGCTGGGGGCTGGGGTTCCTTTCGACCCAGACCAGACACCTAGATACCAGAAAGTCAAGTGGTCTGCTCAGGAGCTTGGGATCAGGGCCCGCAGTCAGATGAGTTTTGTTCTGCCTGGTGCCCTCCCAGACCCGCCTCACCCCGAGGCACACGCTGAGAGCCTCCGGGCTGAGGAACGGCTTCTGGGCAGCCCAGCAGGTTCCAGAGGCTGAGCCTCCTTGTGTGATGGCTGCGGAATCACCGCCTGTCACTTTGGATTTTCCTTCTGGGGGACATCTCTCTGCACAGGGGTGACTGTGGACATCCCATGGTGGTAGTGATCATACGGGTGTCTGGGAGCAGAGCACCCAGAACAACCACAGCTTTCCCGCGAAGCTTCTTTCTTATCCGAAAAACTTTAGACACACTGGTCTTCCGCTCTACAGCACATGCCTTTTTGTTTCAAATTATTTACGAGTTAAATCGGTTGACTTTCTCCTGAGAACTTTGGAGTGAATTCACACTCCAGGAAGTGGGCCATGGGCTCCCCAGAACTTTGAAGGACTTATGGGCCCGAGTCGGAGCAGCGAGGCTTTGAATCATCTGTGCTCCTGTCTCACCATCTGGCTGGGCTTACAAGTAGGATCACTTTTTATTTGAGGTGGGGGGTCTTTATTAAGGGGCTCGAGTATTTCCTACGACTGGGAACAAATGACCACACATTGGGTTGCCTTAAAACAACAGAAACAAAGTCTGTCACAGTAAGGAGACCGGAGGTCTGAAAGCAAAGTGTTGGCTGAGCCAATGTCCCTCTGAAGCCTCTCGGGTAGGATCCTTGCTTGCCTCTTCCAGCTTCTGGTGGCTCCAGGTGTTCCTTGGCTCATGGCCACCTCCCTCTAGTAATCTCTGCCTCTGTCTCTACATCACCTTCTCCATTAGTCCAGAAGAGGAGCGACCCAGGCTAGTCGTGATGGAGCGTTTAGAGAAAAGCAGCCCCTACCCCTTGGGCTGTTGACCGTTAACCAGGTGAGAAGAAGGTGGTTCTAGGTCTTGGAGGTAAGGAGGCCCCTTCCCGGAGACCAGCTTGTGGCCGGTAGGTGAACAGAGCGAGGGGTGCTGACAGCATCAGTTCCTTGGGCTCAGGCCTCGTGGATTTGCAGGGCAGTGCCTCTCTGAGCACCACTGTGAGGAACGCTCTTTTCTGAGAGTTCTCCCCACCGGGGTGGTGGCATCGGCCGGGGCCTCTGTCGCTCTCCTTCTGTCTCTGCACTTTGGTCTGAGCTTCGGGGGCAGCGTGGCTCACAAGGAAGGTGTTCCCCGGTCCACAAGCATGGTGGGGGGTGGGCAGCCACCCCTGTGTACCGTCCGCCGCGGGCACCCGTGGCCGCGGCAGGAGGAGCTCCAGACTGTCTCTCTGGCATCCCGGCGAGGGGCACGGAGGCAGCCTCCAGCTTTCCTTTAAGACCCTGGAAAGTGCCGTGCCAGCGGAGAAGGGACTGGCTGGGGAGAGGCTTGAGTGTTTGCTCTGCGAGGAGGGACCCGAGCCCGTGACTGGGGAGGGGCCACTCTGCCTACGTTATCATCCTCTACGTTGGAATCACTGTTGTCCTGTGAAAAATCCCCTCTTCTAAGGCAGCACGCTTATGCCAGCAACACCACCGTGGCTCAGAGCATCTCTTAAGCTCCCTTGGGGCACTGCCATCAGAGTGTGTTTGCATCAACCAGACGCCTTGCTTTCCAGTCACTCCTCATCGTTGACCTAAACAGCAGCCCACAGCCTGATGGCTCCCTGCGTGCCAGGCTTGGCTCTGAAATGCCTCCCCTTAAAAAAAAAAAAAAAAAAAATCACATCTGGTGCATTCAGTGGCCTTCAGCCAAAGCCTTTGAGAATCCACAAAGGCAGCAGGGCATTCATTATTTGAGGTTGGATGTGGGTTTTGGAAATGATGGTGAGGCTCTCTGAGCTGAGGCATAAGAGCTCCAGAGGGGCTGGCGTCTCCCGCTCTCAGCCCGCCGTCCTGCTACTGTCGCACCTCTGGTGGCCATAGCAGATGCGGCCACACAGTGCCTGGCCTCGCTTGCTGTCTGCTTCAGTTGCCTCTGCCGGCAGAGCCGTCGCACCCCTTCCGTGTCCTGATGTATTTTGCATGGTTCACAAGGGCTCCCCGGCAGCACTGAGCCCCGGTTGCCCCCACCAGTAACCAGCTCAGTTACCTCTGGGTTGGTCTTTCTCCTTCCTTGTTTCTCTCTTCCCACCGTGGCTTTCCCAGGGATCTCTCCCCCAAAGAAGCAACCTGCATGGAAGACTACACGTGGGGGACCCAGACTGACAGCTGCCCTGCGAGATTTCTTTAGAGGTTCATGAATGAACTATTTCCACGGAGCCTGGCAATTGACAGCATCTAGGGAGCTGTGTGTCAGCCATTGTCTCATGGGCCATTTTTTCCCCCCCCTCTCCATTCTTCTTTTTAAAAACATGGTTTCTTGAGATCTAACTCACCCATTTCAGGTGCGCAATTCAGTGGTTTGTAGTGTATTCACAGAGTTGTGCAAACAGCACCGCAATGAATTTTAGGATGAGTCTATCATTCTAAAAGGAAACATGGTACCCGTTAGCAATCACTACCCATTTCCCCCTCAAACCTGCCCCCCACCCCAGGTAACCACTAATCTGCTTCCCGTCCCTAGAGATTTGCCTATTCTAAGTGGTTCATTTAAATAGAATCATACAATATGTGGTTTTTTGTGTTTGATTTCTTTCCTTTAGCATAATCTTTTCCAAGTTCATCCATGTCGTAGTGTGGATCAATAATTCCTTTTTTTTTTTTTTAATCTTCATCATCTATTTTACCCATTTCCCCCACCCACTTCCCCTCTGTTAACCATCGGTTTGTTCCTTATAGTTAAGAGTCTGTTTCTTGGTTCGTCTCTCTTTTTCCCCTTTGCTCATTTGTTTTGTTTCTTAAATTCCACATATGAGTAAAATCATATGGTATTTGTCTTTCTCTGACCAACTTATTTCACTTAGCGTTATATTCTCTAGCGCCATCCATGTTACAGCAAATGGCAAGATTTTATTCTCTTTCATGGATGAATAGTATTCCATTGTTTATTTTTACCACTTCTTCTTATCTATTCATCAATTGATGGACAGTTGGGCTGTTTCCATATCTTGGCTATTGTGAATAGTGCTGCTATAAAGATAGGGGTGCGTGTATCCCTTTGAATGAGTGTTTTTGTATTATTTGAGTAAATACCCAGTAGTGTGATTAGTAGATTGTAGTGTAGTTCTATTTCTTTTTAATTTTTAATTTTATTTTTTAGAGTTTATTTATTTATTTTGGGAGAAAGAGAGGGTGAGCAGGGGAAGGGCAGAGAGAGAGGGAGACAGAGAATCCCAAGCAGGCTCTCTGGGCTGTCTGCTCAGAGCCTGGTGCAGGGCTCGATCTCATGAACTGTGAGATCATGACCCGAGCTGAAATCCAGAGCCTGATGCTTAACCGGAGCCACCCAGGCGTCCCAGTGTATTCTATTTTTAAGGTTTTGAGGGACCTCCATACTGTTTTCCACTGTGGCTGCTCTAGTTTGTATTCCCACCAACATTGTAAGAGGGTTCCTTTTTCTCCATGTCCTCGTCAACAGTCGTTTCTTGTACTGTTGACTTTAGCCATTCTGACAGGTGTGAGGCGATACCTCATTGTGGCTTTGATTTGCATTTCCCTGATGATGAGTGATGATGAACACCCTTTCGTGTGTCTGTTGGCCATCTGTATGTCTTCTTTGGAGAAATGTCTGTTCATGTCTTCTGCCCATTTTTAATTGCATTATTTGCTTTTGGGTGTTGAGTTGTAGAAGTTCTTTATCTATTTTGGATACTAACCCTTTATCAGATATGTCATTTGCAAGTATCTTCTCCTGTTCTGTAGGTTGCCTTTTAATTTTGTTGATTTGTTTTTGTCTGCTGGGCAGAAGCTTTTTATTTTAAAGTAGCTACAATAATTTATTTTTGCTTTTATTTCCCTTGTCTCAGGAGACATACCTAGAAAGATGTTGCTATGGCCAACGTCGAATAAATTACTGACTGTGTTCTCTTCTAAGACTTTTATGGTTTCAGGTCTCACGTTTAGGTCTTTCATCCATTTTGAATTTATTTTCGTGTATGGTGTAAGAAAGCGGTCCACTTTCATTCTTCTGCATGTTGCTGTCCAGTTTTCCCAACACCATATGTTGAAGAGACTTTCTTTTTCCCATTGGATATTCTTTCCTGCTTTGTTGAAGATTAATTGACCCCATATAGTTGTGCGTTTATTTCTGGGATTTCTATTCTGTTCTATTGATCTAGGTCTCTGTTTTGTGCCAGTACCATACTGTTTTGATTATTACAGCTTTGTAATATAACTTGAAGTCTGGAGTTGTAATACCTCCAGTTTCGCTTTTCTTTTTCAACACTGCTTTGGCTATTCAGGGTGTTTTGTGGTTCCATATACATTTTGGACTGCTTATCTAGTTCTGTGAAAAATGCTGTTGTGGAACGCCTGGGTGGCTCAGTTGGTTGAGCATCTGACTTCAGCTCAGGTCATCTCATGTTGGAGGGGCACTGACAAGTTCGAGCCCCTCATTGGGCTCTGTGCTGATAGCTTAGAGCCTGATGCCTGCTTTGGATTCTGTGTCTCCCTCTCTCTCTGCCTCTCCCCTGCTAGCACATGCTCTCTCTCAAAAATGAATAAACATTGAAAATAATAATAATAAAAAAACCAAAAAATATTTATTTTGAAAAAGAGGGAGAGAGAGAGAGAGAGAGAGAGAGACAGCGTGAGCAGGGAGGGACAGACAGAGAGGGAGGGAGAGCATCCCAAGCAGTTTCTGCATCGTTCAGCACAGAGCCTGATGTGGGACTCAATCCCAAAAACCGTGAGCTCATGATTTGAACTGAAATCAGGAGTCAGATGGACTGAGCCACCCAGGTGCCCCATTTTGAATTTATTTTTGTGTATGGTGTAAGAAAGTGGTCTAGTTTCATTCTTCTGCATGTTGCTCTCCAGTTCTCCCAGCACGATTTGCTAAAGAGACTTTTTTCTACTGGATACTCTTCCTCCTCTGTTGAAGATTAGTTGGCCATATATTTGTGGGTCCATTTCTGGGTTCTCTATTCTGTTCCATTGATCTATGTGTCTGTTTTTGTGCCAACACCATGCTGAGCTCTCTCTTCTTTTAATTTTTAATTTTATTGTGAGATTCAGCACTGCATTCCCATATTATTTCGCAATTTAAAAGGTACGGAAGAATTCCTATTCTCTCTTCAGAGGCACCCAATATTTCCCAGTTAAACGTATTTTGGGGGGATGTTTCTAGCATATATGAACAGTTATGAATACGTGTTCTTCCTTTTTTTTACACAAATAGTGACAGATAATACACACTGTTCAGCACCACCTTTATTTATTTAACATTAAATCTTATAGATTATTCCATATCACTACCAAAATAACTTAAAAAATTTCTTTAAATGTTTATTTATTTTTGAGAGAGAGAGAGAGAGAGAGAGAGAGAGAGAGAGAGAGAGAAACAGAGTGTGAGCAGGGGAGGGGCAGAGAGAGAGGGAGACACAGAATATGAAGCAGCCTCCAGGCTCTGAGACCCCAACGCAGGGCTTAAACTCACCAACCGTGAGATCATGACCAGAGTCGAAGTCAGACGCTCAACCGACTGAGCCACCCAGGCGTCCCAAAGGAACTTTTGATTCTTTTTATAGATGTGTAGTATTCCCTTAGATGGCAGAAAATAAATTATTTAATTTATTATTAAATAAGTTATATTATGTTAAATTATATTAAATTATATTATATTAAATACACACATTAATTTAATTAAACTTAAATAAAAAATAAGTAGTAAAAATTTGTTTAATTTAAATAATTTATTTTATCAGTTTCCTATTGAAAGGCATTAGGTTCTCCCCCAATCATTTGTTATCACAAACAGTGCAATGAAAAGCCCTGAAACAAATACCGTTTCCCTTATGTTGAGCTCATCCATAGGATGCATATCTAAAAGTAGCAGAACCTTATCGGAAGGTACGTGAACTTTAAATCCTTCCCCATAAGGCCAAACTGGCTTCCCCAGAGGTGGCGACAACTCACTGTCCACCAGCCGTGTAGGAGTGGGCTGCTTTGTCCACACGTTCACCAATCGGATGGGTGAAAAATGGTATCTCTGTGTATTTTAATCTGCAAGTTTCTTATCTTTCTGTAAAATGTTCATATCTTTTGCCCGTTCCCTCCTGGATGTGGTCATTTTGCTTGATGATTTGCGGGTGCTTTTTATTTACCAGAGAAATGAGCTCTTTGTCTGCAGTATGAATGCCTCAATCTGTTTCCCACAGGCGAAGCCTGCTGCTTTTGTGTATTCCCATTCATAAATATGCAGGTGTTCCCCCTGAGAAGGTATTCTGTTGCCCACCCCGTCGACCGGAGGTAGCCGGGTGGCTTGCTTTAGCCAATAGCGTGTGGACAGAAGCATGTTTGTCATTCCGGGCTCAAGTTTGAATTGCCGGCGCTTTGCACATTCTCTTTCCTGCTGTCATGGTAATTGGCATCAGCGGATGATGGCTGTGCCTTCAGCCGAGGAACCCAAAGCGAAGGTGGCAGTAGTGACAGCATGGGAGTAGGGCCCCTGGCCAGTCTGCAAGAGAACATACAGGGTGGGCAAGAAAGACTCCTTTGTTGTCTTACGCTACCAAGACTTCGGCTTTTTTCTTGCTGCAGTGTGGCTAGCTTATCTCAGCAGATACAGATGATTCTTGCCACAAAGAAAACTTTTCCATTTTGATGAGGTTAAAATGATCGATTCTTTATTTTAAGACTGCTGGGTTTGTAGATCTCCCCCACTTCGGGAGTATTATTTCAAACATTCTCCCATGCCTTGTTGCAAATCCATGATTTCTCTCCCAATTTGAAATGCCGTCAGGCAGATCTGATTGTTGTTGTTTCAGAGTTGAAGAAGCACAGCCTGGGGTAGCGGCTGAACCAGCCACCGTAGCCGACGTTAGATTATGTCTGGCTGCTACTAAGAGACTTGCTTGCCTGTAGATACTTACCCCAATTAGGAGCGTGTTCTTTCACACCAAAGTCCAGAGTTGGGTATTCTGGGGCTGCCAAGAGCAGTACCAGGGGACATCAGGGACTCAGGCTTCATATGTACTTCTTCTGCTTTATTCTCCTTAACGTGTGACTTTCTTAGACTTCATGGTCTAAGATGTCTGCAGGAGCTCCAGCCATCAAGTCTGAATTCCAGGCAGGGAGTAGAAGGAAGAGAGTGGGGCAGAGGGTCCTGGACCAATTGTTCATCTCCCTTTTGAGGAACTTTCTTGGAAGTCTCACCGAAGGATTTTTGCTTATTATCTCATTGCTCAGAACTTTGTGAGAGGGTCATGGCTTGATTCAAAGAGGCAAGAAATGTTTTACTATGTATATTTTCAAGTAGTGTTTGACTAAGTAACTGCTGGGCGGTTTGGGTGTTGGCGTGACTGAATGATGCAGGCTACCACTGAGATGTGGTGATAAAGCTCTCTGACAGCTTCGGGGCTTTCGAGGCAGGACCTGCTCCTAAAAAAGAGCTCCCTTTGTCGTGAATCGTGACAGAAGGCACCATAGCATGCCCTCCTTGCTTCTTTGCCATTCCCAGGCCATCTGCAGCTTTTGGGGACTCCCGGGATGTGGCTGCACCTGTGTATGGGAGGGGAGCCCTAGGAGGGAGCTGGCCTCCGCTCTGGGAGTCAGAGCTCTGGTGGTCTTTGTCCCATCCAGCCCCAACTGGCCCCGATTGGCTGTGGCTTCACCTGCTCTGAGCCCATTTCTTGCCCTGTACACCTGGGTGACGAGAACCACCTCCCAGGGCTGCCGTGATAACAGAATGGAATCACGTCTAGCAAGGCCTTTGGGTTTGCCGCTGTTGACCTTGGGACGAGAACAGAAGGCTCCCTGAGAGTCCCCACTGCCCCCAGCCCGCCCACAGAGCAGGGGCGGCCGGTGTCGTCAGAGAAAGGCCTGGAGGACAAGGGTGTGCTGCTCACCTGTTCACCTGCTCCCACACTTCCCATTGCTTCCTGACCTTCCTTTGAGATTTCTTCACCAGCTCCACAAAACTGGAGTCACTCACTTCCTATCAGATCCAGCTTCCTTCCCTACTCCAGCCCTGCTCCGGCCTCTCCCGGACAATGGCCCGTCGCCAAACTCATCTTTAATGCCTTTATTTACTTCCTGCTGCCCTCAGTTACCATCTCTAAACATCCCTCTCTTCTGACCCTTTCCTTCTCCCCACCTCTACCCTCTCCCTGAACTGAGTCCCCTCAGCCTCCTGCTATTAGTTCGTCAGTTAGGAGAGGCTAGACTCACACCCTGTTGCTAAAGACCCTCCTCTAAGTGGCCTAATTAGTGTATACACATTTGGGGGTGCCTGGGCGGCTCGGTTGGTTAAGCGTACCACCCCCTACTTGCGCTATCTCAAAATAAATGAATTAATTTAAAAAAAAATCTGCATGGCTCTCTAAGACAGCTGTCCCTAGTGATCCTAGCAGACCTGGTGAAGGTGCCATCTCAACACGTGCCACACTTGTCACAAAACATGCAGGGAGCCCAGGGGATCTGGTCTTCCATGCTTCCTCCAGGAGGGACACTAGAGCAAGGTGCGTGGCTCCCGCGGGTGGCTGGGAAACGTGGGGGAGCACACGTCTGCGGTCAAGTCTCTGCTTCCAGCAGTAACACGTGCAGTCACCCCCTCTGCCAAAAGCCTGTAGGAGCCTCCTACCAGTTCATGGCCAAGTTCCTGCCAGACCCTCCATGATTCGGCCCCACCTGATGCTCCCCAGCCTCATCACCCGCCCCTCCCCAGTGTGAACTCCGTGCTCCAGGCATATCGCGCGAAGTCCTCCCTCCACAGCCTCTGCTCGCCCGCTCCCCTTGCTTATCAATCTTCCCCCCAGTCTTTCCTGAGTTCTTCAGGGCCCAAGTCAAGGTCAATCTCTTCTGTGAAAAAGCCTCCTTTTGGCTCAGCCCCTCGTGCTTTCCCTCCTGGGAGCTCTTCCACGGCTTATTTCGAAGCTCTCACTCAGCCCCGAGCATATGTTCCTTCTGTAGCCTGTGTAGATTGTAACCCCTGGAGGTCAAGGGCTGTTTTCATCCTCTTTGCCTTCTCAGTGACCTACTCAGTAGGGCTCCCAGTGATTTTAATTTGAGAACGGTTATTAAACACCCATGAAATGCCAGACACCAAGCTCGGCAAGGAGGAGGAGAAGAACAAGGAAACATGATCCCGGAAGGAAAGAAGCTAGCATTTTTATGTGCCTGCTCTGTAACATTTAATGATGAAGAGAGAGAGAGGGAGAGAGAGAGAGCTCTAGTGTCTGCTTGGGGCCGAATCCTGCCTCTGGTTAAATGAGCTACAGGACCTCGGGCGAGTTACTTAACTTCTTTAGCCTGAAATTTCTCACTTCAAGGATAATACTGATCATTATCTAGGTATTGGCTTCTTAGGACTGCTTTGTAACAAATTACTGCAAGCCGGCTGGCAGGAGACGACAGAAGTGTATTCTCTCTAGGCTCTGGAGCCCTGCAGTCTGAAACCAGGGTGTTGGCAAGGCCATGCTCTCTCTGAAGGCTCTAGGAAAGAATTACTCTCTTCCTTCTTCCTAGTTTGGTGGCTCCCAGCTTGTAGGTGCGGCATTCCAATCTCTGCCCCTGCCTTTGTATGACATTCTCTCTCTCTCTCCCTGTATGTCTTCTCCTTTTTAAATAAAGACATCAGCTGTTGGATTTTGGGCTCACCCTAATCCAGTATGACCTCATCTTAACTAATTACATCTGCAAAACCCTACTTCCTAATTAGGTCATAGGGTTGACATATATCTTGGGAGGGGACACTTATTCAACCCACTACACCTACCTCGTAAGATTGTTGTGGGGATTAAATAAGGTGGTTCTTGTAAATCATTTGGCACAACGTCTGGCATACAGTAAAAACGCATTGAATGTTAGTCATTTTAGAACAGTATCCATTTTTTTTTATTTAAAAAATTTGTTTAATGTTTGTTTATTTTTGAGAGAGAGAGCACGAGCAGGAGAGGGGCAGAGAGAGAGGGAGACACTGACTCCGAAGCAGGCTGCAGGCTCTGAGCTGACAGCATGGAGCCCGAGGCTGGGGCTCGAACTCACGAACCATGAGATCATGGCTTGAGCTAAAGTCAGACGCTCGACCGACCGACTGAGCCACCCAGGTGCCCCTAGAGTAGTACATTAATCAGGGTTATTTTATTAGCAAGTATCAGAAACCCAGTTCAGTCCTGGTGTGGCTGGATCTGGGTGCTTAAATGAGGCTCTTAGGAATTTTCCCCTGTTCATTTTTCAGCTGTCTGTGTCATCTTTATTTTGGGGCACTCTCTCCCAGTGAGGTCACAGAGACGTCACTCAGCAGGTCCAGGGCTCCATTTGACCAGCGGATCATCCTCAGTGGAAAAGCAACACTTCCTTCTCAGTAGCTCCAGCCAAAATCTCAGGGCTGCCTTCCATGGAGCTAGTCTGGACCATGAGTCCGTCCTGGAAACAATCTCTGTGGCCAGGGAGATGAATATCTGTCTGAACGGGGGTGGGGAGGGTGGGGAAGGGGGTGGAGGATTAGCCATAGCAGAACCACTGGGACAGCAGGTGAGGGAGGGGGGTGGTTTCCAAAAGGAAAATCACAGTGCCGGGAGATCAGATACCGAGCAGGCAGAAACACAGGGCACCTACTACAGATCATGGCAATGCTGTGTGCCAGCTCCTAGTCCAGTGCCTGGGACAGTGCGGGAAATGCTTACTGGATGACTGCGTGAATGATGCTAGAAGGAACATGCTAGTCGCCAAGTCAGTTGCTCATGTTTTTTTCACTACTTCCTACAACAGCATGCAAAAGAGGTTTTATTATTTCTAGTTTGCAGACGTAGAAACTGAGGCTTAGTGAGTTTTAAGTGATCCGTCCAAGATTTCCTAGTCACCTTCCCACGATTTACCACCTCAGAAGCTCAAATGCCCCCTTTTCCTTTGTCTAGTCACTTCTTCCAATTTACTGCCCTTTGTTAAAATGGTATAAAAGCCCCTGGACGTAACCACCTCTTTGGGTTTTCACTTCTTTTGTGTGAAGCTCCACGAATGTAAAAATATCAACATCAATAACATTTATATGCCTTTTCTTCTGTTAATCTGCATTTCATTAGTTTAATTTGCAGACCTCAGGTACTGAACTCAAAGGGTAGAGGAAAAGTCACTCATTTCCTACAATGATGTTTAGGTGGCTTCTAGTTTTCAGGTATTGGGAATAAAGCCACTCTGAGCATTCTTATGCATGCCCTTTGGTGGGCATAAGCCAAGGCACTCATTTCTGTTAGCTACACACTTAGGAGTGGAATCTTTGGGTCATCTGGATATCTTCTATCAAGCATTTGTTGTTCTCTGTCTCCTTCCTCTCAGAGTCTCTCAGACTGTGCAGAACCCCTGCCTGTCTAGACCTTGCTAAGCCTGGAGGCAGAGGGTTGAACAAAATGACCTCCTGAGGCCCCTCAGCATTTCTCAGAAGGATTTAGCCATAGGTCTCAGGCCCCAGTTCCCGCCAGAGCCACTGTTTGCTCATGAAAACGTTTCATGTGATTAGCCAAGTAATGACATCTTAAAACTGTAAAGCTAATATATTACGTAATAAAACACAGGAGCAAATCTCTTTGACACATACTGGTGATTTACTCTGCCAGCCATAAAGATAATTACATTTCAGGTTGATATATAAAAGGCGGCAGGCAGAGCTTATGTAGAATTAGCCTAGCTGTGTTTCGGACCTCTCCATCCACACGGACCTGTTCATCATTCCTCCCGCAACCGGCCAGCAAACACTGACTCAGCTGGGCCTGCCCAGTCACTGGTCACCACTGCCACTGGCAGGACCTGTTGGTGGCATTGAAGGAATAGGTGGAAAGGCTCAGGTTTGGGGTATGAGGCATTCATTCCTATAGACAGCTCTGTAACATTGCAGGAAACACAGCCTGGGATTCAGGGCACCTGGTCTCTGAGCCTGCAATGCCACCTCCGGCTTTAAGCAAGTCACCACCCCTCCTGGAATCAAAATATGCCCTGGGGCTATGCTCCTCCACCTCCGTGGCCTGTTACCCAGGACTCTGAGCTTTTAGGACCAGTTTTCCAAAGCAGAAGTCAAGTCTCTCATTGACAGGAGCTTCCAAGGACAGAGAAACAAGGCATTTATACCTGGGGCTCTCCTGGTGTCACTGACTTCCAGGATTCCCTTCTCCCAAGTTCCCTGCTGCCCCAAACCAGGAGGCAAGGCCCCAGAGGGAGACCAGGGA
The DNA here is from genome assembly GCF_028749965.1 of Puma concolor. NCBI lineage: Eukaryota > Metazoa > Chordata > Mammalia > Carnivora > Felidae > Puma > Puma concolor. The sequence continues at coordinate 99,822,624 of NC_141676.1, read as the reverse complement.
GAAAGGTATCTGGAAGGACACTCAGCAGAAGTATCCAAATCTCCCACTTGGAAACAGGAGATTGAGGAAGAGAGAGAATGTGTGGCCATCTGTATTCACAGAGAAAATCAGTGTCAGAGCTGAGACTAGAAGCCGGGACAAAAAGCATAGGGCCACAAATGGGGAGATTTTGTTACCCTTCCAGGTGAGGAAGCCTGGAATCCCATTCGGTATCTGCTCCTTTTACCTTGGCACAAACCTGGATTACAGAGGGAACTCAGCCCCAGGCTGCTTTGCTCTTGCTTTCCCATCCTTTGTCTGTTGCTCTGGTCGGTGGTAGGTTGTCCAGGGGAAGGTCAGGCTGCATGCAGGGGGATGGACAGAATGATCTCCAGAGAGCCTGGTGGCTGATCCTCCGACTTGGGGAAAGGGGCGACCTGGGAGAAGTGTGGGTGACTACAGTTGGAGTAGCCATCCTGGTGAGCCTCCGGGAACTGGACGCCAGGACTCTTGGGGTCTCCTGCCCTCCCCCCTCTTCTGTTGATCTACTGAGGCCCTCACCTTTGGTTTTCCACTAGAAAATGGCTTCATTTTATCAAACCTAGGCAGAGCGCCTCCTCCTGGTCTGGTGGGGACCTCAGAGTTCGGGAAGCACCACTGCAAATGTGTGGTTCATCAACACACACACACACACACACCACAAAAAAGCCGTTTCCAAGGGGTTGGGGCTGAATCCTGTGAGCTCCCAGCCCCTCTTCCTCGGCTTGAACGCAGGCATGGCAGGTCTGGGGCGCAGTTAGACTGGTTGGGGGCGGGGGGGGGGGGGCAGGCGGGGAGAGCGGAGGAAGCCTGTTAGCAGAGGCCCAGAAGAACCAACAGAGGCCCTTCCGTGTTCTGGAATGTGCAAACTCAGACAAACACACTCCCTCAGCTTGCAGCCCCAACCCCCTGCCGAGTCATTGAGGCAGACAATGGGCGTTGGGAGGGGTCTTCCGAGCCCCTCTGCGGCCCGCAGGGGTCTCTAGAAACCCCCATGCTCCTCCTCCCGCCTGCTGTCGCTCCCCTCCCCCCCACTCCCCTGCAGACAAGTCTCCTGCAAATCCGTCTCGTCTCGGGGCCGGGAGTCCGGGAGGCAGTTTCGCGGGCTGCGGAGCGCGGGAGCGCGGGCTCTTTGAGTGACAACGGGGCGGGGGGACCGCGGGGCGTCCATTTGTTCTCCTCCGCGGAGGAGGCAGATAAACAGCGTCGCTAACGACCGCGGCTCCACGTCCACGGGCTTCGGGGAGCCGTCCCAGCGGGGCGCCCGGGAGAAGATGAATCGCGTTGAATGACACAGGACATGGCAGATTGGATGTTTAATTTGGGTATCTCTTTAGAACACCCCCACACCCACCTCCTCGGCTCCCACTTAGCATCCTGCCGGCGAGAAAGCCCTGCTCCTCACAAATTGCCTTGTCAGGCGCCGGGAAAAATCCCAACGTGACTGATGTCTAGGTGGGCCCCTCCAAGTGCGGGGAAAGGGACCGGCACGACTGCAGAATGTTCCTTCCTACGAAGACCGGGCGTTGGGCCAGGGCCAGAGATTGGAGTCAGACATCGGGAAGGACCGCCAGCCAGCGGGGAGGGCCACCGGTGGAGGTGGGGAGCGGGGAGGAACAAACCGGTGGGGGTTTGTTCAGGGGTCTGCTGGAGGCAGCAGGAGGGCCAGGCGACCCTCCCAGCGGAGGACCTGCGGGGGCAGGGGGGTGGGGAGGAGGCCTGTACTCGGTCCTCCAGGGTGCGGTGCCGGCCCGGGGCGGCCACGAGGTGCAGAGGCGGGCTCAGCCTCCCGCAGCCAGCCGGGCTTCCCCAGAAGACTTCTCCGGAGCTGTCTGATCACAACCTGTCAGTCCCGCTTCCCCTCCAGCCTCACCTGCCTCCAGATCTTTCCAAACAAGGAAGGGAGCTACAAACATGGCAATCACCTTCCCCGGCAGAGGCAGACAGCTGCCAGGGCACAGCTAGGGCTGGAGCCCGGCCCAGCCTGGGAGGGGGAGCCGAGGGGGAGGCCAAAGCGTGTTGTGGCAGTCCTCTGTGCCTGTCTAGAGCTCAAGCCGAAGCCCCTCCCACCCCCAGTGCACAGATGGTGAGGGTGGCCATGGGCACCCCTGAGCACCCCTGAGCCAGGCCAGGGATCAGTATGTGAGAGGCCACCTGCTCAGGCAGCAATTCTGGAAAGACCTCTAGGGGCAGGGGTGAGGAGTGAGAGTAGGACTAGGATATCGGCGTTTCTGGAACACTTGGGTCACCTGAGTGAGTCCCCTTGGCCTTGGCCTCTTCAGTTGTGACGCACAGCGGCTGGGGGGTCTTCTCCATCCAGCCTGGTCATTCTGTGGTTCTGGAGATCCCTTAGGAGGAACCGGGGCGGCATGTAGCCCCCGAAGAAACCACACTTGCTAGGCTGTGGAGTGGCCCTGTCCTCTCTTCATGGCCCCCACAGGCTCTGTGGGATGAAGAGGCCCCAGTAGGACAGACTCCCCAGGCCTGAGTGATCTGGGACTTCTCAGTGTCCCCGGAAGGCTGGAACTAAGAGGATGACCGAGGGGCATTTGGATGCTCCCCACCTTCCTTCCAGATTCCCCAGAACTGCCTGCCTCTCTTATTCCCTTGCACTGTCTCTCTGAGGCTGCATAACTCCCTCTGAGCTCTTGAAAGCCTGGGGACAAACAGAAGGGGGGGTGTTCTCAACACGAATGTGGATTATTTGCCTCCAGTGAAGGCGCAGCGTGGATAATTTATCGGTGCAGATCGAGACGGGTTCTCCATCTGGTCTCACTGAGATTCCTCTCAAGTCAGACAACATCTTTACCACTCCTCCACCAAGTCCGCCTTCCCAGCTTTCTCCCCTACAGTGGTGAATGTCTACCCCCCGCCCCCAGCCCCAGCCCCACCATGCCACTCAGGGAACAGGGCCGTCAAGGTGGGGAGAAACCTGAGAGCTGAGGGGCAGGCGGGGACTCTGAGGGAGAAGGGCCACCTGAAATATCCCTTTGGCCTAAAACATGATGGAGGTGGGGGAAACTATGGTGATCGTGTGGAAGTTAGGGCGGCAAAGCGTGTCACCAGCTCATTGTGACACATCACAGGAAAGCTGTTGGGGCCGGCATGCTGAGGTGATCCCCAACCGGCTGTGTCAGAGCTCAGCCTCCTGTGCCACACCGGTTCCCGGCCCTCTGCAGGGGCCTAATACCCTCATGTTCTCTGCTCCCTCTCGATGTTTTTAGCGAAGTGTCTCCAGGCGCCGTTTTCCACCTGCATTAGAAGATAAGTTACCAGGTGACGTCGTATGTAAATTCCTGGGTGATCTTTTCTGAAGGTTTTGTCACCAAGTTAAATAAGACTGTTAAAAACCGAACCCTGCCCTTTGTTCCCTGGTCACATCAGACCAGTACTGATGGCACTTGGGGTCTCCTGAAAGTAGCAGTCAGGAAGCCCTTACTCTGCCATCGGATGAAGTGACCCTGCTGAGACGCTGGCGGTAGAAAAAGCCTGAAAGAAGGCAGGTGGCTCAAGTGGCCTTTCTCTTTTCCACCTTATGCTCCAGGTTGGTGGAGGGAGTCCCCTCCTGGTCCTCTTCTGAATCAGCCTGCTGGTGGCCTCTCTTGGTTGGGGCGACTTGGGAGAGCAGATTGCACAGGCAGAGCCGAGGGCAAGAGCGAGGGCGTTGCTGCAGCCCAATGTCAGCAGCTGCCCCATGTCAGCAGCTGCCCCCTGCCGGTCCCAATGCCATCCCTCTGCTGGTTAGTGGCTGCACATGTTTTCTAGCTGCTCGCTCTCTCCTGGCATCTCCACCCTGAGCCGTGGTTGGCGGAGGCACATAAATGGGCCTGTGGGTTGGAGTGGCTCGTCAGGAGCCGCAGGAGAGGCTGGGGACGGACTGAAGGATGCTGCGCCTTTTCCTCTGCCCAGCCCCTCTGTCCTCAGGTGAATCACGCATGATGGAACAGAAACCCAAGGATGTGCAGCCGGAAGACCCAAGTCTTCCTTGGGTAACTGTCCTCTAAGTTCATTTAGCCTCAGTTTCTTCATCTATAAAGAGGCGGGTTGGCGAGACAAACACTGAGCTGGAGGATCAAGGGAGTTTTGGCACAGGAAAGGACTTGGGAGTCCGCAGAACGATGTGCAGATGAGAGTTACCATTTCGGTTCCCGCTCCTTTGTAGCAGGAAGGGAGAGCCTGGCCAGGTCACTTCAGTTCATAGTGTGTGTGGCTCATCAGGCCACCCCCCCACCCCCCGCCCCAGACAGGTGCATGGTTCATGGTAAGAGGGGAAACAGCAACCACCACCCCAAACTGGGGGTGTGATGCTTAGCCACATGGGTCCCTCTCCATCCAACAGGAGACTCTAGGACCTAAACGAGGTGAGGACCCTCTGAGCACTCATGGAAACTTTCATGGGATCCTGCAGAAGGGACGGAGGCTGGAGGAGGGGATGGTCTCCTCCAAGGACAAGTTAATACAAACCAGGCCGATCTATGCCAACCAATGCTGTTGAACATCCCCCCGGTGCCCATTCCTGGCTGGATATTTTATAGGACCTACAAAAACTCTGAAGGGTTTTGCAGACCAGTTGAGATTGTAAGGTAACCCTTCAAACCGGGAAATAATAGGCAACGTGGACTGCTTATACCCACAACTGTAGAATGAAGGAAGTGTTCACCCCCCATGCTCTCCCGGCAACAGTGGCCCTGTTCCTGTTTCCTTGGGGGAAATGGAGTCTTCCTCGGCTGGGCAGGGAGCTTGAGAGGCTGGGAGAGGGGGACGTGGGGTGCCAGGCATCATGCAGGCCCATCCTCTACCTTTCAACACCAATTCTCTGACACCAGCTGGGTGTCCTACAATTCAAATCAATTCTGACACCAGCTACCCAGAGTTAGCGTGGTGACCCCACAGGTCACAGGGCTTGGTCCCATGAGACTGTCCCCACTTCAGATGCCAGGTGCAAGTCTTGGGTCCCTGAGCCACCCACACTTCTTCCTGGCCAGCTATAAATTCTGGAGCTCCGCACCGACCCCCACCCCTTTCAGGTTCAGCAATTTTCTAGAATGACTCAGAAGTCACTGCAAGTGGTATACTTATGATTATCGTTTTATTGTAAAATACACAGATGAATTGCTAGATGAACAGGAATATAGGACCGGGTGTGGAAAGGGCCAAACACCAAGAGCTTCTGCCCTGATGGGGTCAAGGTGCATCTCCCTCCCAGTACATCTACTTTGATACGTTCACCAACCAGGCAGTCAGTTCTCAGCCTCGTTGTTCAGTTTTAATGGAGGTTTCATTTCATAGGCATGATGGGTTAAATCACTGGCCATCTGATTGAATGCCATCTTCAGCCCCTCTCTCCTCCCTGGAGATCAGGGTTTAAAGTTTCAACTCCCTGATCACTTGTGCTTGGTTTTCTTGAAGGCCAGCCCAGCCCTCATTCAGAAACTATCTAGTTCCCCACCATGAGTCACATCATTAACATAGACTCAGGTATAGTTGAAAGAAGCATGAAAGGGACAAGTTATGAATAACAAAAGATACTCCTATGGTTCAGGAAATTCCAAGGGGTTTTGAAGCTCTGTGCCAGGGATGTAGGACAAAGACTGAATCTATTATTTTTTTTTTTTCCAAATTGGAACACAACCTTCCTACTCACAGAAGCATCCAGAGCCTGGTTGTAATGGGGAGAATCCAGAGGGTGGGGGAGGGGCTGGTGGCTTCCCAGGAGGAGCAGCTAAGAGAACTGGGGGTGGGTGGTTGAGCAAGGAGAGTATGTGGAACCCAGGGGCAGAGGTCATCTTTAGTTAACTAGAGGTCTGTCCTGTGGAAGAGGAAGCTCTGAAGAATGGAATTTGGACCGTGAGTGGGAGTAATAGGGAGCCATGTTTCAGCGACAGCTTCTTGGCAACAGGTGGGCTGTCTTGGGAGGTCGTGAGCTCACAGCACTGGAGATGTTTTAACTAAGCTGAATGCCAAGTTCCACGTGAGCAGGGACTCAGGTTTGATCTCGGCTGTATGCCTGGGACCTGGAGATTATCTGGCAAAGAGTAGATATTTGGTAAATATTTGTTTGTTGAATGCCCATTTGTCAAGGTCCCAGAAGTTAGATTAAATAGCAAGAAGGCACAGGCCCAGTCATAAATCTTTAGAAGCTTCTACCCTATCCAGCCATTTTGATGTTTGCTGTTTGGTTTTTTTGGTTTTTTTTGTTTTGTTTTGTTTGTTTGTTTTTGAGGCTAAAAAGACAAAAGCAAAAAACCAGAAAACTAACCAACCAGCCAGCCAAACAAACAAACAAACAAACAAACAAAAAAGGGAACCTCTTAAGCTCACAGTTAGTGGGGAGACAGGTATTTATATCTAGAAAGAAGTTCAATAAAGAACAAAGCAGTTTCGGGGCGCCTGGGTGACTCGGTTAAGCGTCTGACTTCAGCTCAAGTCATAACCTCACGGTTTGTGAGTTCCAGCCCCACGTTGGGCTCTGTGCTGACAGCTCAGAGCCTGGAGCCTGTCTTTGGATCCTGTGTCTCCCTCCCTCTCTCTCTGCCCCTCCCCTGCTTGTACTCTTTCTCTCTCTCTCAAAAATAAACACATACTAAAAAAAAAAAAAAAAAAAAAAAAAAATGAACAAAGCAGTTCCAGTTAAAGATGACAAGTTGAAACCATCCATTGGTTTCTACACTCCTCAAACCCCATGAAAATGTCAGTAAAGGGATTTTATTAAGAAGCATGAGGCCGTACGTTCAGAGGTGAGAGGCAGATGGAAACTTCTAGGTAAATATAGTGAACTGAACACACACAATTAATTTTGCTCTTCTTGAAAATCCTACTGAAGTGACCGTAAAAGGTTTTTTTTGAAAAGCCGGAAACCCACAAAGATGGAGACAATGGGTGTGGCCAAAGAGCAAAAGAAGTTTGGAAACTAGAAAAGCAATGAAGGAGGGGATTTAGCAAACTGGAAACCGCTGTGGGGGAGGGTGGATCTAAAAATCCCTCTGCCCCCCAGTCTCTCCACAGTCTCTGGTGTCTCTGGAGGTAGGGCAAGCGGGGGAGCTAAGTAAGGAGGCCTGGCTGAAAATGGAGAACTTTGATCTCTGGGTCCCCTCCCCAGATCTGTGCAGGTGGATAGTTGCTTCTTCCCCATGTCAGCAGAAAACTGAGGTTTGTTCCCAGAAATGGTAAAATAGAGGATCTCTGGATGGGGATACCAGGTTGAGGACGGATACCATGCTGAAAAAGTTGGGGTGGCCAGGTGTGAAATGAGCTCGTCTACACAGGACGCTGAGAATTCCTCATCCCTCTTCCTTGAATGCTGGTGGCCAGGCCTTTACTCTCTGGAGACGGGAGGCAGGAGGCCGGGAGGTTTTCTCTGGAGAGTCTGATCACTCAAGAGGGAAGGCTTAAAGGTACAGACATCAGAGGTTCCCCAGCGAAACAGCCAATCACCCTACATGAATCTCACTGTCAGCAAGTCCCTCCCATTCACCTAGAAAGAGCTTCCATTCAGCAGTTGGTACTCTACTCTTCCATAGTTGCTGACAATACAGGATTGCGATTTATATGAGGAAAGTCACCAACATGACAGATAGGGGCCAAGACAAACAGAAAGAAACTACTCAGCAGAAAGAAGTGTATGCAAGAGAGGAAGACATCAGAAAAGTTGTCATGAGTACCCTTCGTGAGATACATGAAGAGAATTATAGGAAATAAGAAATGGATGCTATAAAAAAAGAACAAAAAAAGAGCTCTTGTAAATCAAAAATATGATCGCAGAAATGAAAAAGTTCACAGAAGCAGAAGAGGATGAAGTCTAAAAAACATCTCCCAGAAAACAGAACAAAGAAGACAAAGAGACGGAAAATAGGAAAGGCAAGAAAATTGAAGGGGCGGCTGCTGGCTCAGTCTGTAGAGCTTGTGACTCTTGATCCCAGGGTTTTGGGTTTGGGCCCCACTCTGGGTGTAGGGATTACTTAAAAATAAAATCTTAAAAAAGAAAATGGAAGGAGCAATTCAAGAGGTTCTCTACGTGAATCAAAGGGTTTCTGGTTAAAGGAAACCGAAGGAAGGAAGTTGGAAACTAACTGGAGCCGCTCTAGGTCTGGAGGATTCTAGTTTCCCTACTGAAAAGCCCCACCGAGGGTCCGACGGTGGAAAAACGGCCACTACCAAGGCACAACGGAGTGAAATTTCAGGAAACTGGGAACAGACTCTACAACCTTCCCACAAAGGATCAGACCTCAGAATGGCATCTTTATAGTCAAGATCATGTACCTATAGATCTAACAGAAATTACAATATAAATAAATAGGGTGGGGAGGGTGAGAAGTGTGCGTGTGTGTGTGTGTGTGTGTGTGTGTGTGTGTGAGAGAGAGAGAGAGAGAGAGAGAGAGAGCGAACGAGAGAGACAGACAGACAGGAAGGAGGAGAGCCCGAACCTCATTCTACATAGTAGAAAGTCAATACCTAATGCCAAAAATGGAAAAAACCAAAGAAGTAGCAATGTAAGCACATTTTAAAGAGAGATGGAGGTAAATATCCCAAGAATCAGCTAAAAGCAGTGAAAGTCATTGCCTCTAGGGAGTGGTGCCTCGCCTGGGGTGTTTGTGTGTGTGGCGGGGGAGTAGGGGACTGCTGTTGTGTTTTGTGTTGTTTTTCATATCAACCCTGGTAGAATTCTGTAACTCCTTAAATTATGTGCATTATAACATTGATAAAATAAAACCGTAAAACTAAAAAAAAAAAAAAAATTGGGTGCATACATTTTGTTACATTATTATACGTTTTTGGATGTCTGTAATCTTTCATAATAAAAATGTTTCAAAGGAAAAAAAACCCAGGCCAGGGATTTCTGTGGGTTGGAGCTGCCAGACAAGCCTGCCGGAGGGGCTTCCTTAAGCTGAGTGCTGAGCTTGGAGAAGAGTTCTATAGGGTTGGAGGGGAAGCAGGAGGACTTTTGGGGAGGAGGGATGGCCAGAGTAAAGGCTCCGGGAGGTTCTGATGTAGGTGTATGTAGTACACTGTTTGCTCTGATTGGGTGAAACGCCCAGCTTACCTGTCCTTTGCTCACAGGTGGAAAATAAGGTGGATTGTTGGGGAGACTGAAAACCAAGCAGAGGGACGTGGACTTTACTTGGGGGCAGGAGGTGGATTAGAGTGCCTGGGTTTTGCTTTTGGTGTGCCTGAAGAAGGTGAACTGTCCCCGCTGAGAGCAGGACAAAGCCATAGGAGAGGCTGGAGGCAGGGAACCAGCCATTGCATTTGCAGAAAAGCAATGATAGGCTCCAGTGGAAGGAGAGGAAGGAAAAAAGAAGGGTTGAAAGTTGAAGGAAAAGAAGGTGGTGGTGGCTGGAGGGAAGGGAGGGAGGAGGGACCCTGAGGGGAAGACTCAGAGTGAGCGGATGGGATGCAGTTCTAGACGAGATGCCCCAGGTGATGGCACAAAGCCCACGGTGACAACTGACATGTTTCTGGGGCTTTGCACTCAAAGTACATCCTCAGACTTGGTCTCATTCAGCGTTGCCAGATGGGGAATGAAGGCATCATTCTCCCCATCTCAGCAGTGGGGAAACTGAGGCTCCCCAGAGGTTAAATGACTTATTTCAAGGGCTCATAATCCAAATGCTCATCTTTTGCCCCCAAATTCCATAGCTTTCCCCAATCTGCCCTGGTAGGTGATAGAAGTAGCCTCTGAGGGAGGCTTGTGGAGGGACAGGCATGAGGGGGTCCAGGGGGTTGAGTGCCCTCGGAGGGGATGCAGGAGAGGCAGACGAGGAGAAGTCTGGCCATGCTACGAGAGAAAGAAGTGGTCGTGTAATAAATGGGAGAGGAAGCTCGGGCTTCAGGATGATGTTAGCGACGAAACCCTAGGCAGATGAGGTGTCTTGGGCTCCTGCCCTGTGCTAGGAGGCTGCGCTCAGGCCCTCACTTGGTCCGGTGTGAAGTAGGGGAGGCACACGGGAGGAAACTGAAATGACACACTTTCCAAGGTCATTTCATCAGTGCGCGGTGGAGCGGGGATTTGAATCCAACCAAGCATCTGACTCCGAGACTCGGAAGCTCTCCTCTGCCATGTGTCCAAGGCCTCATGCCTTCCAGCCCCCGGGGGGTCCAGGACAGGAGCGGGAGGGGTTATTATTTTATTATTATTATTATTACAACATCTTTTTAGCATTAAATAGATTTCTTTTTTGCCATTTACCCAAAGTAGTGGTAATCGTACGAATAAGGAAACCGTTCTTGAAAGACAGTAGGACTTCCCAGTCCCCTCTTCCCTCCGCCCGTTTGTGCACTCAGCCTAGTGAGGACAGGAACAGGATCGCCTGGGGCCCCCGGATTAGGGGACTTAAAAGCTGAAGACCCTGGGCGGGTTTCAGAAAGGATATGAATCCTTGGAGTGGTGTGCAAAGGTTTGTGTGTCCGCACATCTTTCTCCGTGGGGACAGCCATCCCTCAGAAACTAATCGGCTGCTGATAACTGCCTCGCAGCCTGGCCTGCTGTGGGGGTTGGGGGCTGCCTGCGTCGTGAGAGGGGAGTGTGTGGGAGAGAATTCATCAGAGCGTGCGCACGCATACACGCGTGTTTGTGAGTTTCATTGTGTGAGTCTGTGTGCAGGCCTTGTTTGTGATTATGAATCGTGTGCCTGCGAACAGATAGTGGTGTAGGTGGTACCTATAAATCAGTGTGCGTGTGTGTGCAAGTGTGTGTGTTCGTGTGTGCATGCGAGTCTGTATGCTGACGGTTTGTGATTGTGAGTCCTGTGTAAGAGAGCAGATTTGTATAAACGTGTGTACATTATGTGAATTTGTCATGGGTGGAGGTGTGAGGGTGTGTGTGGTTGTGTGTGTGTGTGTGTGTGTGTGTGTGTGTGTGTAGTGGTCCCTGGGAATGAATGAGTACATGGGTGCAGGCCTGCATGTGCTGGGAAGGAGGGACATCCGAGGTCCGTGCCATTTTCCGTCCCAGCCCCCAAACCCTCTGGTCCTGCTCTCATCTGGGTCTAGAACAGCAAGTTAGAGAGAACATCTTCTCAGCTGCCTGTCACCTGCCCGGGGAACAGTGACAAGAAAATGTGCTTGTTTATATCCAAATACCTTAATAACCATCAATTTCACATGTGTCAGGGGGAGGGGTGGGGACAGGCAGCATTCAACTTGAAGGACACACGGATATTAAGCTCAGCTCGCAAGTTAATTTGCGAGCCCACAAGCCAGCAGGTGCTGGAGCCAGACTCCTAGGCTGCCCAGAGATCCAAGCACCGTCTCCTTTTTTCACTCCTCTCTCCCTTACATGCCTTTGAGCAGAGCCTTGGAATAACATTAATTTATCCAACGCGTGCATGCCATAAGTTACTTTTTTAATTATTATGATCAAAATATTGCTTAAAATTGACGCCAGCTGCATGTGTTTCTGTCGGAGATCATAATTGCAATTGTAAATTGGGGAGCAGCTCAGAGCCGGGAGCTTCCCTGAGTAACGGCCCCGATACCATTATAGAGAGGTGGATAAAAATAAACCCGCAGATCACACGGCAAAAATACGCCAGTGCGAGTTAAAAGGATAATTAGTAGAGCAGAAAGGGAAGACGCCAGGCTCCCCCGCTCTGAGGCTCCGGGGCTGGGACTGGGTACTGTGTGGGGGTGGTGAAGAGTGGGGTCTGCTGGGGGAGGGTGGCGGTGGGGGACTGGGATCTGGGGGGAGGGAGGGGTTGGAGGAGGGAGAGGCAGACAGGTGGGGTTCCCTCTCTGGACCCCAGTTTCTCCTTCTGTAAACTGGAGATGATGAAAACACTCATAGCGGTTCAAACCAGATGATGCATGTGAAAAATTTCCAGAATCCACAAATTCCATATCTCAGTAAAGAGATCGTTACTGATGTGGAAAGAGACACTGGGTGTTTTTTTCTTCTGGGCCAGGAGTTGGTTAGGCTGCTTTATTTATTTATTTATTTAGAGAGAGGGCACAAGTGATCGAGGGGCAGAGAGAGAGAGAGAGGAAGAGAGAATCCCATGAGGGGCAGAGAGAGAGAGAGAGAGAGAGAGAGAATGAGAAGCGGGGCTCACCCAAAGCAGGGTTTACGTTTCCCCAAAGTGGGACTCGAGCTCACCCGATGTGGGACTCGAACTCACGAGCTGTGAGATCTGTGACCTGGGCTGAAGTCAGATGCTGAACCACCTAGCCACCCAGGTGCCCCTAAGGCTGCCTTTAAAAGGAGGCCGCAGGTCTGGGACCAGAAGGCTGCCTGAGAGCATAATGCTTAGGAACACAAGCCTTGGAATTCTTCTGTTCGCTCGTTCATTTGGCGCTATTTATTGTGTTCCGGACGCATTGAAGACATTCGGTGGTCCTACGGCAGTGAGCAGCATAGAGAGCCCTGCCCTTAGGGAGCTCACGTGCTAGTTGTAGAGCCAATAAACAATGAACATAATAAGCAAACGGTGGGATTTTATAGAAGTAAGTTCCATGGCAAATTGGAAAGAGATACATTTTAGTTGTATGACTTGGACCCAGCACTACCCAACCTTTTTGACATCGTGGCATGTGCCATTGTCACCAGAGGAGTACTGGAAAGAACAATAGGTACCATTTATGTATCACCTACCATGTGCCACACACCCTTGTGTGCATATCAAGCTATTCAGTCCTCAGAAGGGACCCGTGAGGCAAGGAGGAAACGGTGGTATTTTAAGGCTTGGGGGGTGTCCCCACCGAGCCGCCTGCCATCCTGTGGCTGTGCCACCCTACGTCCTCACTCCTGTGCCGTATTTGCTCCATGTCTCTCTGAGCGTGAATTCCCATAGCTGAGAAAGTGACCAGCATGCAAACGTTGACAAAATGCCTGTGAAAAGTACTTAGCACAGAGCTCCGCTCATAGTCAGCGTTCAAGATGCTGGCTTTTGTTACTAACCAGGAAGCCTTGACGGGGGAGTTTCCAGAAGCTGGTTGGGAGCAGAGAGAGGGGGGTTCCCACCCATTAACCGTTAACCAGGCAGTCACTGGGGACACATGGCTGTGAGAGACAATTTCGAGGGGGAAGAGTCTTTTCCCTGGGCTGTTCGCAAATGAAGACCAGATCAGGCCGAAGTGAGGGGAGACTTTATTCGAAAACACAATTGCAGTAGCAGGAGGGGACCTCAGCGTCGCAAGGGTCAGACAGAAAGGACTTTTTTTTCCGTAGTAAAGGAAAGTAAAGGCTAGAAGGACCAGATGGGGGATGGGCCAAGCAGGTGGTCTGAATGGGAAGGTTCTTCTCCCGGGTCAGCTGATGCCTGGGAGAGGTTGTTAAGGAGGGGTTTTTCCCAAGCTCTGATGCTGACTCAGGCTGTGGGTGGGTCAAAGTCTAGGGGAGAGTGGCCTAACTGAAGTTTGGTCAGGTCAGGTGAACAGGCATTTTGTCCCTATTGGCCAGTGGGGACAAACGGTTTGGCTTCTCATTTATTACTGTTTTTTAAAGTTTATTGATTTATTCTGAGACAGTGAACGCTGGCAGTGCAGAGCCAGACGCGGGGCTCGAGCCCACAAAACCGTGAGATCATGACCCGAGCCGAAACCAAGAGTCGGACGCTCAACCCACTGAGACGCCCACACGCGTATCATTTGCGAGACGATAAGTTTGGAGGGTCTGTGTCTCGTGTTGTCTTAGGTAAACAAGGGGACATCTTTGCATCTAAGTCATATGGGAAAGTGCGGTTTTCCGCAGTGAGCCTTTTCCTGGAACAAGAAAGGGTGGGGGATTTCTGTAAAATTGCGGTTTTCCAAGAACACAGAACTCATGTAAGACACTGTCCCTGACCACTGCAGGCTAGAGTGAGAGATGAAGAGGAGTTTGGTTGGTTGGTTGGTTCCTGATTCCCCTGGTCCCCACATTGGAAGGGGCCCCAGGTGGGGGACGCTTTGGGGGGCTATTCCTCCCTGGTAAGATCGAGACCCTGGTGCCTCTGGGCAGTTCACAGCCTGCTGGGCCTCCCCACCCTCCCCACCCTCCCCACCTTTGGCCCAGGTAGACAACAGCAGGGGCTGGGAACTCAGGGGTCTGGGCCACCTCTGAACCACCCTCCCTGTTTGCTACAGGAGCTTCCCTGAGTAACAGGAAGAGGAGGGGCTCTGTCCCTCTGAGTCTGAGCAGAAGGTGAAGGTGACCACCCAGGTCCCACCAAGTCAAGTTTACAGCCAGCTGCATGCCTTTTCCCTCCCAAATCCTTTCCCAGCAGCTGCCCCGAGTGCTGTGAGTCTGCCCTGCACTTGTCTGTGGTTGCAAGGGGGCAGTGAAGCCGACCTGGCACCCAGAGGGCAGATTGAGGGGCACTCCTTTGTCTGCAGCCCCCTGCACCAGGCCGGCTGTTCTCCCCACCCTCCTCATGCACTTCTTACTGTGCGGGCTGTGGGCTGTTTTAGGGCCACATGGATGCCTCCCTTGCAGGGAGAGGGCAGGAGAGGAGCCTCACCCCTGCTCTTTCTCCAGGCTCTGCTCTCCAGCCTGATCTGGCCCAGTCTCAGCTGCAGCCGCCTCCACCTTCCAGGCCACCGCCACCCGCCTGTCTTCCTGTCTCTCCGGGTGACTCCCTAATGACTATAATCAGGGTATGCGCTGAGAGGCAGGGGGGAGGGACGGCGAGTGGAGAGTGCTTCCCAGCCACCCAGTCCATTAGTGGGGCAGCGGCCTGTCACTGCACCGGAGGCAGAGGACCGGGGAGGGGTTAGGCAGGAGCCCCTGTCTCCCTCACCCCTTCTTCCCTCCTCTCTCCAGGCCTGCTCAGAGCTCTGCTCTAATTATAAATGGTTTGACAACTTTAGGCTGGGCCCTGTAATTAAAAATAAAGAGGAAGACAGGCAGCATTGTCTCCTAACGACGCCTTTAATTGGTGGAGTTAATTTTAACGGGGTGCCTTGGAGGAGGGAATTCCAGAATGGGGGCTCTTGCTGATATCCCCTGTACCGCTCACCCAGCCCGCTTACCCATCTGTCTCCCCATCAGATGGGAGCTCTGCGGGGCAGGGGCTCTGTCTTTCTTTATTCGTTTTTATCCCTGGTGCCTGGCACCCAGTAAGCACTTAACAGATATTTGTCGAATGAACAAAGAGTGAACGGCCTGCTGTGAGGCACACAAGGATCATGAGCTTCTAAGGGTGGTGTGTGTGTGTGTGTGTGTGTGTGTGTGTGTGTGTGTGTGTTTCTCCCTTCTCTGCCCAGAATTCTCACTCTTAGAATCATGCCTTTGGGCTAAGATGTTCTCCTAGTCAGGGATGGTGACTTACAAGTAACAGAAAGAAAGCCTCTCAGACCAGCTCAAGTGACAGGGGAGATATTGAAAGGGCAAGGAGGGGGCTCTCATGGGTCCCCCAGGGCAGAAAGGGAGCTGTGATTGGAACAGCTGAAACCAGGGGAATCAGGACCCCGGCCTGTCTCCATCTCCTGAGGCCTCCCCACCAGCCAAGACTCCTCCCTGCCCCCCAGGGTTCTCCGACCTGCTTGGGGATTAGCCCCTAAGAGGGAGGGGACAGCATTTCTCTTTCAACTTCAGCTCAGGCTTGAGTTAAGTCTTTCCTTTGGTTCTCTAAACATGGCCCAAGACAGGTGGCTATTTTCAAATTTCACTGAATTTTTTTTTTAAAAATTTTTTTTTTCAACGTTTTTTATTTATTTTTGGGACAGAGAGAGACAGAGCATGAACGGGGGAGGGGCAGAGAGAGAGGGAGACACAGAATTGGAAACAGGCTCCAGGCTCTGAGCCATCAGCCCAGAGCCCGACGCGGGGCTCGAACTCACGGACCGCGAGATCGTGACCTGGCTGAAGTCGGACGCTTAACCGACTGCGCCACCCAGGCGCCCCATCACTGCATTTTTTAAAACACGGAGGGTAGGAATAGAAATAGCAGAATCTGTTTCCCAAAGGGCAGGTTCCAAATGCTAGGCATCCTGCTAGAAGTTACGGGCTCACTTTTCTAAATTCCAAACCACATGATAAGCTCACTCTAGCCTCCTGAGAGCCAGGACTGTTTTGCCTGCCATCCCCCAGGTGAGGTCCCCGCAAGGTGCTTTAGGTGGAAGTCACAGAAGCAACACTGTCCCCATCTTTGGGGGAAGCCTTTGGAACAGAGCATGCCTCAGAGTAGGCGCCCAGTACATATATATGCCATCCAATTTCCCACCAAGTAGAATAGTTTAGCAGGCTTAGTTTCTCCTAGGAGGAACAAAAAAGTCCCCCCAAAGACCAACCTTTCCATAAATCAACTCTAATCCTTCTGTCATCCCCCACCCCCCAAGCCTCATCCCTAAATCCTGCCTGCATAATGGTTTTGAAATATGAAGCCCACGTGTTCAATGCAGGGTGGCCTGCACCCACTCAGTCAATGGCACCCATGCCTCTGGGGAGGGCAGCTGCAGCCTAGAACAAAGAAGTCAATTGAGTTGCTGAATGGATTTTTCGACCTGAGGCAGACACAGATACAATAGTCTGTGAGCAAAGTGATTCTGATTGGCAAGATCTGGAGCTTAAGAGAGAAACAGTTTGGCTTTAAATTCCAAGAAGGCTTAGCTGATCCCTGAATTTTTAAAATGTAACCATAGAGTGTTTAGGGAGGTAGCAGATGCTTGTGTACTGACTGAGCTAACCTTTCTCCACGTGCAAACATCTATAAGGACTCAACTTTTATTCTCATGCGATGCTTCTGACATTAGACTGAAGATTCAATGAGTGATGGTCGTTAATATTGTGCTTACATTGTAGCTTCCTCTGAGCTGGGCACTGGGCTAAGTGTTTGATAGATCTCATTTATTACACTCAGCAACCTTGTAAGGGGTATTATGACTGTCCGCAGGTTACAGATAAGCTCCTGTGAATTGCTTACTACTACGCCCTATAATAATGCTTCTCTGTCTCTCTTTAAATCAATCTTGTGACTTTTCACTGCTGCTTCTCTAGTCCTTTTGTGTGCTCTTCTCTAGGGGATTATCTATTGACATTTTGTTGGCTTGGGGAGACCCAACCTCCCTTCTCCCCCTCCGGAGGCTTCCAGGGAGAGGCGATCCTCCCCTCTTCCCTGCTATGACTAAGCCTGTGCGCACTTTGATTTTTTTTTTTTTTTTTGTACTTTAGATGCAAGACTTGACTATAATTATTTGTGTGTGTTCATCCTTCTTATTGTTCGCTCCACGAGTAGTGTGGTTCCCTCTGTTTCTGGCCTCCGGCAAACGCTTGGCACAGAGTAGTGATCTAGGATCCACTGCGAACTGAATGTGTGGATGAAAAAAAACACTGTTCACCACAGGGTGAGCACTTGAATGTAGTTGCTCTACTACACGGGAAGGCACTCCTTCCGAGGAAGCTGGGGAGCCACAGGAGTTAAGTGTTGCGCCTCGACGCAGGTCACGATCTCACAGTTCGTGGGTTCGAGCCCCGCATTGGGCTCTGTGCTGACAGCTCAGAGCCTGGAGCCTGCTCAAGTGCAGCTTGTCTCTGTTCTGCGATGACTGTGGTCACAGGTGGAAAACCCAAGGGCTCAGGGCTGGAGTTATGTCAGGACTCCTCTGGCGTGAGGACCAGCTTCCGGGGCGGTGCATACACATGGCTGCCAAGTTGATGCTGGCTGTTGACGGCTGTCCACAGGGGGTCCTCTTGGGGATGGTTGGGTATCCTCATGGCATGGTGGTGGTCTTTGTCCAGAGTGAGCAGTAGAGGGGGACAAAGAGAGAGGGAGACAGACAGACAGATGTATCCTCTTATAATCTAGCCTTGAAAGTTATACAGCACCGTCAGCCCCATTGTGTTAGTTAAAAGTAAGTCACTAAGTTTGGTCCACATTTTGAGGACATAAAAAAAAAATTTTTTTTAATGTTTATTTATTTAAAAAAACTAAGAGAGAGAGAGCATGAGCAGGGGGAGGGGCAGAGAGAAAGGGAGACACAGAATCTGAAGCAGGCTCCAGGCTCTGAGCTGTCAGCACAGGGCCTGACGCGGGGCTCGAACTCACGGAGTGTGAGATCATGACGTGAGCTGAAGTCGGACGCTCAACCGACTGAGCCACCCGGGCGCCCCATTATTTATTTACTTTTTGAGAGAGAAAGCAAACAAGCCAGGGAGTGGCAGAGAGAGAGAGAGAGAGAGAGAGAGAGAGAGAGAGAGAATCCCAAGCAGGCTCCACTCTGTAAGCACAGAGCCCGACGCGGGGCTCTAACCTACGCACTGTGAGATCATGACCTGAGCCGAAACTAAGAGTTGGGTGTTTAACCGACTGAGCCACCCCGGCGCCCCTGAGGACATTATTTAAAACCACCACAAAAATGAAGTTAAATTCAGTTATAGAGCGATAAAGTCATGTTTCTGCAGACTTCGGTTGTGACTGTGTATGTTTAGACGTGTTACATCCAACCTGTATGGTTCTTGGATCTGACCTTTTCCGTCCGCTTCCTTTGTGTGGGCCACCATCACCCCTCACTGAGACCCTGTTACAGCCTCGCAACTGTCAGGATTTTTCTGCCTCCAGTCTGTTTTCCACTCCGGGGCCAGAGCACATTCCTTCCAAAATGCCGACAAACCCCATCGCTCTCCAGCTCAAAACTAGTCGGTGGCGTCCTTTTTGTTTTTATTGACATACAATTCACGTATCATGAAACTCACCATTTTAAAGTATACAACTCGGTGGGTTTTTGTATTGTCACAGAATTGTGGAGCTATCAGCAGAATCAATCTTAGGACACGTTCCTCACCCCCGAAAGAGACCGGGTTCCCGTTTGAAGCCATCTTTTTAGTCCCTGTTCCTCGGCCACCACTCGTCAACTTTCTGTCTCTGTGGATTTGCCTACTCTGGGCGTTTCATCTGATTGTAATCCCATAATATATGGCCTTTTATGTGAATTCTTTCTCTCTGCATATTTTCAAGGCTCATCTGTATCATAGTATGTATCAATACTTCATTCCTTTTTATGGCTAAATAAAATAAAATGGCTGTTTTGTGGCTAAAGCATATTTGGTTTATCTCTTCATCAATTTAGGGACACTTGGATTGTTTCCATTCGTTGACCATTATGAATAATGCTGTATGAATATTAGTGTACAAGGTATATATAGACATATATTTTCAGCTTGCGTAGGCGGGTATTTTGGATTAAAGTTGCTGAGTCATATGGGAACCCCGCCATCCTAGTGGGTGTCGTGCCTGTCTCATTGTGTGTGCATGTGTGTCTTTTAAGTTTGGTTTTATTTATTTATTTATTTATTTATTTATTTATTTATTTATTTATTTTTAAAGTTTATTTATTCTAGCAGAGACCTTGCAAGCGGGGCAGGGGCAGAGAGAGACAGGGGGACAGAGGATCCGAAGCGGGCTCAGTGCCGACAGCAGTGAGCCCGACACAGGGCTTGAACCCATGAACTGTGAGATCATGGCCTGAGCTGAGGTTGGATGCTCAACCAACTGAGCCACCCAGGTGCCCCTGGGTTTATTTTCGAGGGAGAGATAGAGAGCAAGTGGGGGCGGGGCAGGGAGAGAGGGAGACAGAATCCCAAGCAGGCTCTCTGCTCTCAGCCCAGAGCCCGGTGCGGGCCTGGAGCTCACAAACTGTGAGATCATGACCTGAGCCGAAACCATCTATCTGTGGGTGTTCAAGTGTATCTATTGTGTATACCAGAGCCTTACCAATGGCTTCTTTTTACTCACAGAATGCATTCCAGTCCCCTTCGTCTGGCCTACAAGGCCCTTGCTGATCTAACCTGGTTTCTTTTATTTGGTTCCATCCCCTTCCACTTCCTTCCTTTCTTTCACGGCTAACCTTTTTTTTTTTATGTTTATTTTTGAGAGAGAGAGAGAGAGCATGAGCAGGTAAGGGCAGAGAGAGGGAGACAGAGGATGCAAAGTGCCCTCCAGGCTGACAGCAGAGAGCCGATGTGGAGCTTGAACTCACGAATGCGAGATTGTGACCTGAGCCAAAGTTGGTCGCTTAACTGACTGAGCCACCCAGGTGCCCACTGCTAACCTTTTTGTCACTTGCTCGTCCAAGAAGTGTTCTCTATCACAACTAGCTTTTTGCAGAGAGTGTTCCCTCTGCCAGGACACTATTCCCCCTTCTTGCCTGGTTAACATCTACTCATCCTCTACTTAAGGTCCCTCCCTGAGGGCTAAAAAGATGGTGATTGCAGGCAGGTTCGGTGGCTGAGTGTTAGTACAGGTTCCAGCCTCTGAGGGGATTCTAGTGATGTGCTGATGGTAACGAGGTCTAAGGCTCTAACAAGAAAGCTCTTTGTTTCTAGGGTTGCAGTAGCAAAGTACCAAAAACTAGGTGGCTTACAACTTCTGGAGGCCAGAAGTCTGAAATCAAGGTGACAGTAGGGTCATGCTCTCTCTGAGGTTCTAGAGAAGAATTGGTTTCATGACACTCTCCTAGCTTCCAGTGGTTTCTGGCAATCGGTGGTGTTCCTTGGCTTATAGACTCGTCATTCCTATCTTAGTCTTCACATGGCATTCTGTCCCGTGTGTCTCTATTTCCTGATTTCCTTCTTCAAAGGACATCGGTCATACTGGATTTAGGGTCTACCTAATCCAGTGTGAGTTCATCTTAACATGATTACAACTGCAATCATGTTTATTTTCAAATAAAGTTCACGTTCACAAGTTCTGGGTAGACACGAATTTTGGGGGGACAATATTCAATCCACTACATTCCACCTTGTAGTCTCCCCAAATTCTTACCTGTCTCATATGAAAAAGACATTCACCCTATCTCACCATTCTCAAAAGTCTTAACCACTCTATCATGAACTCTAAAATCTCCTCTAAATATTATCAACCCAAGGGGCACCTGGGTGGCTCAGTCACTTAAGTGTCCGACTTTGGCTCAGGTCACGATCTCGCGGTCCGTGAGCTGGAGCCCTGCATCGGGCTCTGTGCTAATGGCTCAGAGCCTGAAGCCTGCTTCGGATTCTGTGTCTCCATCTCTCACCCTGTCCCTCCACCACTCATGCCCTCTCTCTCTCTCTCTCTCTCAAAATAAATAAATAAACATTAAAAACATAGTGTAAATATTATCAACTCAAAAAAGTTCCATATCTCGTCAAGTAGTAAGTCATTTACATTGAGCGTGGATGGGGCTCTGTGCATGAGCCTTCCTGGGGCCGAATTGCCCTCCATCTGTGGACATGTGAGACTAGAACACAAGTTATCTGTGTCCGAAGTTTCTCCACAGGTCCTTCCTAGATAATCACACCTCTATTCCCAACATCTGATGAGACGGGTAATTGAATCCATAGGTCACATACCTAAGCTCTTTAGCAAAAGTTGTTCAGTCATACCCTTGGCCCTATCTCTGGAGCACAGTATTTAGATAGGATGAGAATTTTCCACATCAAATGCTAGTTCCTTTTTTTTTTTTAAATATTTTAAAAATATTTATTTTTGAAAGAGAGAGGGCAAACAAGGGAGGGGCAGAGAGAGAGGGAGACACAGAATCTGAAGGAGGCTCTAGGCTCCAAGCTGTCAGCACAGAGCCCAAGGTGGGGCTCGAACTCATAAATGGTGAGATCATGACCTGAGGGGAGATCATGACCTGAGCCGAAGTCAGACGCCCAACGGACTGAACCACATAGGAGCCCCCTGGTTCCTTTTTGCTTAACAATCCATTTTTCAGTTTCTCTCTTTCCTCTCACGTTTTGATATAAATGATATGGAAAATCCAGGCCATGGATCCATACTTTGTGTGAAAAATCTCTCTCCTAGCTATCCAAGTTCTACTTCCTAACCAATGGTAGAACACAAATTGACAAGGATTTCTTTATAACAAGAGTCGTCTTTCCTCCAGCGTCCAGTAACATGAGCTGGACACCAGAAGCACCTTTAGCATTCACAGGATAGCAGTCTTCTGTTCGTGACAACATATGTGTTCTCTAAGACGATGCAAGTTTTCTCTAAAGCTCTTCTCATTTCTTTCTGAGCTATCTCCAGAATCCCTTTGAACGTCCCTATGTCTACCAACAGCCTCTTCCAGCCAGTCTAGATTTTTTCCTACCATAAACCTCAGAATTCTTCTAGCCTCTACCCATTACCCAATTCCAAAGCCACTTCCACATTTTTAGGTGTTTCTTTCAACAGTGACCCCCCTCCCTCATACCAAAATGTCTCTCAGCTTCCTAGGGCCGTAGTAACAGAGTACCAAAAACTCGATGGCTTAAAACAACAGGAATTTGTTTTGGCAGTTCTGAAGGCCAGAGCCCCCAAATCAGAGGTGCCTGGGTGGCTCAGTGGGTTAAGACTCTGACTCTTGATCTCAGTTCAGGTCATGAGCTCCTGGTTCGTGAGTTCGAGCTGTGAGTCGGGCTTTGCCATAACAGCGTAGAGCCTGCTTGGGATCTGTCTCTTTCTCGCCCTGCCCCTCCACCGCTCTCTCTCTCTCTCTCTCTCTCTTAAAATAAATAAATAAACTTAAAAGAAAAAATAGAGCCTCAAATCAAGGTGACAGCAGAGTCATGCTCCCTCCAAGGTTCTAGAGAAGAATCTGTTCCTTGCCTCTCTCCTAGCTTTCGGTGGTGTCCCACAATCCTTGGTGTTCCTTGGCTTGTGGAGTCATCACTCTGGTCTGCCTCTGTCTCCACATGGTATTCTCCCCTGTATGTCTCTGCTTCCAAATTTCCTTTTCCTTAAAAGGACAGCAGTCATATTGGATTTAGGGCCCACCCTATTCCCAGTATGACCTCATCTTAACTAATTACATGTGCAAAGGACTTATTTCCAAACAAGGTCATATTCATAGGTACTAGGCGGGTGTGAATTTTGAGGGGATACCGTTCAACCCAGTACAGGAGACAATCCCTGTTCTCAGGGAGCCAACAGTTGAGTGGAAGTGGGGGCAGAGATATGAAAAGGTGTGATACAGTAATGGGGAGAAGGGCACGTTGGAGCAGAGAGCTTCTGCGGGGAGGGGTGTGGGAGGAGGGGGGAAGGAGGACATCTGAACCACACCTCCCAGGGGATAGGAGTTGGCAAGGGAAAGGAGGTGAGGCCGGCTCTCCAGGCAGCAGAAACAGCGTGAGTAAAGTCACGGAGAGCTGGCTCAGGGTGTGCAGTGAACTACCAAGAGTTGTGACGTTGGAGAATGAGGTAGGGGCCAGGAAGTGAAGAGACGAGGCTGGAGTTGTAAGCAGTGTTGGTGTGGCTTGCCTTGTACATCATGGGCGTTATTCTTAGGGGACTGGAAGCTGAAAGGTTTTAGGCAGGAAAATGATAGGACCAAATATGTCTAGAATGATGGTTGGCATCCGGGTGGCATGGGTGGGAGGTGGCCAGCTGCAATGGACTGAATGTTGTCTCCCCCTCAGACACATGTGTTGAATTCCTAGCCCCCCACAGTGTGATGGCATTAGGGGGTGGGGCCTTTGGCAGGCGATCAGGTCATGAGGATGGGGTCCTCATGATGGGATTGGCGCCCTCCTAAAAGGAACCTAGAGATGTCTCTTTTCCTCTTTTCTGGCTGACCATGCTGCTCCAGCCTCTAGAACTGTTGAGACATGAATTTCTGTTGTTTCTAAGCCCCCCAGTCCACGGTACTCTGTTATAGCAGCCTGATCAGACTGAGACACCAGCCGAGTGGTTACAGGTTATTGCTAGTTCCGGCCCGAGATGTGAACTGTCAAGTGTTGATGTGGCTCTCGGCCGGTTTGCACAGACTGTTCCTCCAGAGAGAAACACCACGGATCTGCACCACAAACTCCGTTTTGCAGGTAGAACTTGACCTTCATAAAAGGAAAGCGGAGAAAGACACCAGAAATCGTTTTCCAAGAGCAAAGGTTGGATTTCCAGAGGATCTGAAGTCAAGAGCATCGGCCCAGTTGCCTGTCAGAAATCTGGATGATTCTTGGCTCCTCTCTCTCTCACCCTCCAAGGTCTGTCCTCCTGTAGGATTTGACCCACTTGTCCACTAAGTTTTCCTCCTAATTAGCTTCCCAGTCTACCCCCTGATCTCTTTCCCTTGGGATGCTGTCTCTTTCTTGCTCTGCCCCCCTCCCTCCACTGTCTCTCACAACAGGCCAAGGATCGCTGAATGAAGTCACAGACAGATGTAAAATGGGTCCATCCACCCGGCAGTAATCAATAGCACTCCAGGGAACACCAGTTGCATTTTTAATGACAATGAGTATTTGCATTATTACCAGTTTTCTACAACTTCCAGAGCTGTAAAACACCTCAAAGACAATGAAAGGTTGTAAACACACACACACACACACACACACACACACACACACACACACACACACGTGTGCTGGTCAGGACACCCAATAATCTTTTCGGTCCATTTCAGTCTTTCACAGTGTTTCCCTACAGAGTGGATCGGTGAATCAATGAAAGCAGTTGTCCAGGCCGCGGCAGGACATGCCCACTCCCCAGCCGTCCCTAATGTCATCTCATTTGGACTGCTTTTTTTTTTTTTTTTAAAGTAGGCTCCAAGCCCAGCGTGGAGCCGAGCCAATGTGGGGCTTGAACTCACGGCCCTAGGATCAAGCTCTGAGCTGAGATCAAGGGTGAGACGCTTAACCAACTGAGCCACCCAGGCACCCCCTGGACTGCGCTTTTACATGCCTCACTCTGCTGCTCCCAACTGGGGGTGCTCCCTCAGCCTGGCCCCTAGGACTTTCAACTCCCACCCGCAGGGATACTAACATTCATATTCACAGCTGCCTTTGAATGGAATATCTCCGTTGCCCAGACTGGAGGAAAGAAGGTTGCATTAAAATGTCCTAAAAGGAGGGGGACCTCACATGCTGAGTAGCTCATAGCAAGGGCACAGGTGGACGGGGGAGAAGAAAACCCTGTGATCCTTGGACACCCTAGCCGCTCACAATTGGCACTGGCCCATGGAAGATCTCCTTAGCCCAAGAAAGTGGGTGCACTCTACAGTCCTACTGGAAAGGGGCGTCCCCAGGCTGCTTAGACCCCAAGGGCTCCTTTGCTAAGTGGGCGCTATTGAAGAGTTTCAACTCTTACCAGAAACTGCACCTGACAGGGACAGAGTACAAGAGGAAGAAGAGGAGTGTGGAGGAGGTTCCCACTGGAAACGTCAATGGAAAGCAAGCCCTGGGACGTCTCGATGCCAGGAAGAGCCCAGCTAGCTCGTTGGGTGGTTCTCCTGGGCCCTCCGTTCCCCGGAGTGCTTTGCGGGTGGTATCTGAGGCCCTCTGCCTCTCCCTCCACAGGCTGCCTTGCGTGAGCTCATCCTTCCTCCCCATGGCTTTAATTACCATCCATAGGCCCGTGACCGCCTCTCCAGTGCGGGCTTGTCTCCAGAGCTGCAGAACCGCACCCCGACACATGTACACTTATGCACAGCTCTCTCATTGGCGCCTCAAAGGCACCTCCACCTCCACGTGGGCAAATGCGAACACATCGTAAACACCCCCTCCCCGCCTTCCTGATGGCCACTACCTCAGTGAACATCAGTGACAGTGACAGTTGCCTGTCAGAAATCTGGATGATTCTTGGCCCCTCTCTCTCTCTCACCCTCCAAGGTGGGTCCTCCTGTAGGATTTGACCCACTTGTCCACTAAGTTTTCCCCCCTAATTAGCTTCCCAGTCTACCCCCTGATCGCCTTCCCTCGGGCCTCCATGCTAAGGTGGGGGTGCCCTTCCTCTGTTCCAGCCTCTTCCCAGGCTCCCTGCCTCCGGGCCGGCTCTGGCCTGCTGGTCAGCTCAGCTGGTCTGGGCGCTGCACCTGCCTCTGCTTTCTGCCTGGTATATTCCCCATCCTTCAAGGTTCTCTTAGCCTCGCCTCTTTGAAGATGAGTGTCATAGTTAAAGGGGGTGGTTCTGGAGCCAACAGACTGGTTTCAAATCCACACATCACCGTGTAGTAGCTCTGTGACACTGGGCAGATTTCTTAACTGCACACTGAGCCTCAGTTCCTCCCTGTGTAAACAACGGTCACTGTGTCACAGATTGTTGTGAATCGAGCGTGTGTCTCTAGCTGCTTTTGCATTCTAGGGAAAGGCGCTAACCGTTGGCGGGGAGACAGGGATCCTTGTTTAGGAAAAGGACCCTTCTGACTGTGACAGATAACGCTCTCCAGCCAGCCCTCACCCCCAGAGGAAGATGCAGAAAGAGTGCGAAACAAGTGGGGCAGGTGTGAGGGAGCCCAGCGGCTGGACTGGAGGCTGGAGGATAGAGGCTGGAGACACCTCCGGAGGTGTGGAGGGCAGGAGAGGGACTTGGAGGACAGGAGGTCTGGCTTTTAAATTTCGAGCTGTTTGCTAGGCTTAGAAAACTTCCAGCTCTTCCCCAGTTACTCCCAACTTTCGGTAGAATTCTCTTAGGTTCTGCTTTATGTCAGTAACGTTTGTGGGGGTGGGGGGGGGGGAGGGGGAAATGAAGGAAAAGGCAGAAAACACTGCCCGGTCTTCCAGGAAGCTTTCCTGGATTCTCCCTGCCCCCACCCCAGGTCTGGTTTCAGAATCCCCACTTCTGCAGGTCAATGTGAAGACAAAAAAAGCAGAGACTCCGGAGCACAGAGCAAGATTGAGAAAGAAGAGGAAATCAGAGTGAGAGGGAATCAAGAAAATGCCGGGTCATTCCTGGCAATTCTCAGGAATCTTGGAGAGCGTGTGGCGTGGGACCACGTTTGCCTGAATATTAAAGGAAAGAATGATTCCAAAACCCTTAAAAGGGCTTCAAGGGAGCATGTGGATCATTCAGAATTCAACTAATGTAAACTAATGTACCCAAAGCTCCCAGCACTGGGCCCAACACATTCGGCACCCTTAGAAATTTAGGAGTTTCTATTTTTTAGAAAAACCATTGTAATGTCCTATTTTCTATAGAGCAAGGACACAAAGATCTTAGAAGTGAGGTGGGCACACGCCTGCAGGAGCCTCCTTGTATTGTCTCTTGTCACCCAGCCTCCCTGACAACTCTCCCCAAGCAAGGGATGGTCTCACTGTATCTGGAAATGTCCATTTTTGTTGTTACTATTAACTATAACTATTAACTGACTATAGTTAAAGCTGCTATTATTTTTAGTAACACCACTCTTCTTCCTCTGTGTTCCCAAGAGCATGGAGTGTCTGTCTCCGCTCCTCTGCTGCTGGGTGCCAATCTTAAATTACTATTTTTCTACTTAGGCATAGGAAAGCTGGCTGATTTTCACGTGGGGTTTATGCAAACGGAATTACTATTTTTTGGTTCCGTCATACATTCTGTCTCCTTCCTCCAATTATGTCATAAACTCTTTGAATCAGAAATCGAATGGACAGTTCTCTTTCGTTCCTTTTGTTTTGGGCACAATAGGGGCTCCATAGATGTCTGTTGGTACAGTGGGTGTTAATTCCAGCCCCGGCTGGGCCGAGAGCCCACGCTTGGGCAGAAGAGGACTGGGATTGGCCCAGAAGCCCCTGCTTTGGCTTTGCCTGTGCTTTTTATTTATTTTTTATTATTTTAAAAAATATTTATTTATTTATTTATTTATTTATTTATTTATTTTTTAAATGTTTATTTATTTTTGAGAGAGACAGAGACAGAATGTGAGTGGGTTAGGGGCAGAGAGAGGGGGAGACACAGAAATCCGAAGCAGGCTCCAGGCTCCTAGCTGTCAGCACAGAGCCCGATGTGGGGCTCGAACTCACGAGCTGTGAGATCATGACCTGAGCCGAAGTCGGATGCTCAACCCACTGACCCACCCAGGCGCCCCTGCCTGTGCTTTTTTAAAAAAAACTAATTTTTTTTTTAACATTTATTTATTTTTTGAGAGACAGAGAGAGAGTGTGTGTCGGTGGGGGAGGCAGGGAGAGAGAGGGAGACACAGCATCCGAAGCAGGCTCCAGGCTCTGAGCTGTCAGCACAGAGCCCGACACGGGGCTCAAACTCACAGATCGCGAGATCAATGACCTGAGCTGAAGTGGCGCTTAACTGACTGATCCACCCAGGCGCCCCTAAAAAAAATTTTTTTTAATGTTTATTCATTTTTGAGAGACAGAAACAGAGCATGAGTGCGGGAGGGGTAGAGAGGAAGAGAGGGAGACACGGAATCCGAAGCAGCCTCCAGGCTCTGAGCCATCAGCACAGAGCCCAACGCGGGCTCGAACTCAACGAGCTCTGAGTTCATGACCTGAGCTGAAGTCGGAGGCTCAACCCACTGAGCCACCCAGGTGCCCCTGCCTGTGCTTTAAAAAAAAATTTTTTTTTTAACATTTATTTATTTTTTGAGGGACAGAGAGAGAGTGTGTGGGGGAGAAGCAGAGAGAGAGAGGGAGACACAGAATCTGAAGCAGGCTCCAGGCTCCGAGCCATCAGCACAGAGCCCGACGCGGGGCTCGAACTCACGAGCTGTGAGATCGGGACCTGAGCTGAAGTCAGATGCATAACCTATTGAACCACCCGGGCACCCTGCCTATGTTTTTAATCCAGTCTCTCGAGACAGTCTGAACTGCCCAGATGCAGTGGTGAAGGAGACTGATCATCTCTCTTCTCTCCATCACCCCTTTCCCTCCTTCCTAACTCAAAACCTGATTTTAAGCAAGTCCCCATGCATCAAAGGGAGAATCAGAACTGGCTAAGGAGTCGTAGTGAGCCCATTTCCCTTTCCAATGAATGATTTAGGCAAGGACCCGGCCACCTGACACAATTGTAGCCACGGAGGTGGAGGAGAAGCCCAGGGGCTTCTGGGAAAGATTCCCTCCCTTTTAAAAAGAGGAAGAGCTGGCCTCTTTTTCTGTTAGAAGTTTGAGCCTGGATGTGATGCTTAGAGCTGGGGCAGCTATCTTGTGACTGTGAGTGGACCTGACTTGAAGGCAAGTACGTAGACTGAGGCTAACTGGGGCAGAAATATATAAAAACAAAATAAAACCAATAAACACCCAAGCAGGCAAGGAAACAAGCTGGGCACATTGATGTCGTTACTGAATAGCTAAGTTAACCAGCTGTGGGGCCGGGTCAACCAACTTCAGCAAATCCCCAAAGTTGTTAACCTCATTTTTTTTTTTTTTGAAGTTGATTTATTTATTTTAAGAGAGAAAGAGAGAGGCAGAGAGACAGAGAATCCCAAGCAACCTCCCTGCTGTCAGCACAGAGCCTGATGTGGGGCTTGAACCCATGAACGGTGATCATGACCTGAGTCAAAACCAAGAGTCAGATGCTTCACGGACTGAGCCACCCGGGCGCCCCAGTTAACCTCATTTGAAACGTGCTGTCGATGCAACAGTTTACGTGAACGGCAACCGAGCCGGGAATTGCTAATCCCAAATGTGTGTGACTGAGGTTTGAACCTACATAAAGGACAACACATTCAACTCTGTTAAATGTAATTCAGGGGTTTTGTTTTAACCTTACATCTTTCACAGACCTTTTGGATTACCAGTTTAACTACAGAATAATTTCTAATTCCTTTCAGCTCTGTTTCTTTCGATGTGCACAATTTCTGCATTCAAAGAAACCACGAGGAAGTTGGAACTGGGCCAACGAGAGGGTTCTGTAAAACGACGCTGCGCTCCTTAGGGCACCGCGGTACTGACCTTGGAGCCCACCTAGCCGTGCCACGCAGCCCATTCCTCTCTGTCCCGTACATGTTTGGACAAACGCCCTGTTGAAATCAGAGTGGAGGGATTACGGTACAGTGATCCACCCTGCCTTGTGATAAAAAAAATTGCACGAAGGTTAGCAGGACGTAGGCTGGGGCCGGGGTTATGAGCTTCTCTGAACTTCAAGTCTGTGGCCCTTCTGCACACCTCTTGTCTCTGGGTTCTGGTTTGGGCATGAGGACTGGGTTCTGGCTGGTGGGGGGTGAGGGGGTCAGGCCAGGGGAAGCCGGCTGGAAATGTGGATGATGGCATGAACTGCTTTTCTTGTCAACGGCCAGAAAGGCTGTATCGGCCCCAGCTCCTTCTTAGGCCTTTTTACCTATACACTCCCTTCTGCTGTCCTGACCTTCGGCAGGGCCTTTCTCCTCCAGAGCTTCCTGAGCCTCCGGCAGGGTTGGCTCCATCCTTTACTGATCCCCACAACAAATCTTGGGTGGCAGGCGGGCTCTTGAGAGGGAAAGTATTGGTGGGGAGGATGAAGGCCCCCTCAAGCCTCTTCAGCCCATGGATTGGGGATGAGATGGGGAATCTGGGAGAGGAGTTTCTCCTAGCTAGAAGGTGGAGGCTTTCCTAAGCTGCCCTGGGGGTGACCCGTTCCTGCCCCCCACCCATCACTGTTCACGCAAGCCGGTCTGATCTGGCATCCGCTGGGCCTCGTTGGCCCAGGAGCAAGGAAAAGGCAGACCCGGGGATCGGAGACGGCTGCCTCTTGGTCTGGTGCCCTGGGGACTGTGTCTACCAGGCCACGCGGCTTCCTTCCTCCCCCTGCTCACCCAGGGCCCTACCTGTGGGCAGTTGCGAGTAGTGAGGACAGATGGCCACCTTGTGGGGGCCCTGCCCAGATGTCCCCAGGGCCCTCTCCGTCAATGGTACATGGCTTGCTCTGGCCAGGCCCAAGAGTCTGGAAGGTGGGAACTTCTCCCTGTCACTTCCTGGGTTGTCTCTTCCCCAGTCTAAGGAGAACCAGTTGGCACAGGACTGGCCTAAAAGCTGTGTAAGTTTCCCGCCGGAAGACCTCATGATCTGGGAACCCCCAGGCCTCTTGGACCTCTCAATTCCTGAAGGTGGGCAAGGGGACCTGACCAGACAGAGGTGACTGAGGCTCTGAGTGGCCAGCGGAAGCCATGGTCCGGTCTGAGTTGTTTGGCCCTTTTAGGGGATCAGCCTGTGATGCCTGAGATGATGGGCAGCGGGAAGCAGGAGCTTGGTATTTGAGTGTGGAGGTGATTTGAGGGGTTCTGGAAAGCTGGGGGAGCTTCCTCGTGGGGCTAGAGCTCCGGAAGCTTCAGTGACAGGATGAGGTAGTGGGGTACCTCATCCTGGGGTACCACAGGATGTGTGGTAGTGGGGAGGCATGCACACCTGCACACCCACTCACTCTTAGCCAGATCCATGCACATCCATGATGGGGTGCGGTTTATAATCGTTCACTCTCAAGTTCACCCCTGTTCCCTCATGTGTGGGGCTGGAGGGAAGTGGAATCTCAGGGCTCTGTGGGTCTGGGCGGAGAGGACTGGGATGCAAGGTGAGGCTTCTGTCCTGGGCTGTCCTAAAGCAGCAGCTGTGGGCCAGGGTGCGTATGGAGAGGGGACCGTGTCCTCTATATGGATGGCCATTAGAGGCAGGTGCTGAGCCCAGGGAGGCCAGTGAAGAGGCTGGAGGAAGTGGCCGCAGGTGTGACAGGTGGGCAGCTAGCAACAGGAGGTGGTCTTCCCAGATGTAACGGTGGCTCTGGAGGGCTCGGGGCCTGGCAGGTCTGATCCTGGGGTATCTAGGGAAAGCGGGGAGAGGTGGAGGGGGTGCAGAGGAAGGGAACCGGTAGAATGATGGCTACCAAATGGCACCTCACAGTCCATCTTCTCCCCTCTGTCGGCTCCATCCATGTCCCTGAGCCTGGCGGGGATGTCTCAGGGACCCCAGGTACCCAACACCCATATCCTACTGTCACTTCCCTGGGCGCAGCTCACCCGGGTGAGACTGGGGCACGTTTCCTGGGCTATCCAGCAGGGGGAGCTCCATCCCACCAACCCGGTTTCGTAGGGTCTGGCAGTGAGAGCCAGGGCAGCCAAGACAGCTGAGGCCAGAGTGCTTCTGCCTAATGAGTGGAGGAGCCTGGCAGGCTCTGGGGAAGGCTTCCCCTCCCTCTCTGCCCCTGGCCCGCTTGCCCTGTCTGGCCTGTGCGGCTCCTGGCCTCCCGTGATATTAAACATAAGACTCAGGCCATTTGGCTCCCAAGACCCTTCCAGGTGTGGACCTGGGTCTCCTACTCTTCCAGGTCTAGAGAGAAGGAAAGAACACCTGAGGTGGTGAGGTGTCCCGGGAGCAAAGGCTGTCCTTGGGAAGGGAAGGGAAGACTCAAATCAGAAGGCCTGGGAGGGGGCGCCTGGGTGGCTCAATCAGTTAAGCATCTGACTTCCATTCAGGTCGTGATCTCACGGTTCACGAGTTCGAGCCCCGCATTGGGCTCTCCGCTGTCAGCACAGAGCCCGCTTTAGATCCTCTGTCCCTCCCCTGCTCATGCTCTCAAAAATAAACATTAAAAAAAAAAAAAGGCAGCCTGGGAGGGGGGTGGGGCTCAGGCCTGGGGGCTCCCAATCTGTGCCCCTCAGGGCAGCGCTCTACCCTCCACTTGCCCACCCCGCCCTGCGTCTGGCCACATTTGGGTAGTGGCCACTCGGGGCTCAACTAATGAGGCTGCCCTGGGGCCTGGAATTCGGGGAGCAGGAACTTTTCTTGCCCGCCTCATCACCCTGAACATCCCGTGGGCCCACTTCAGAAGTGTCCGTTGCTGAATGTGCCCGCTGAGGAGAGGGGCAGAGGCCAGACCCTTTGGCGGTGCCGCTGTGTGTAGATCGGTGCGGCGGCCCCTAGCTGCATGTGTCTGTTAAGGTTGGAACGAAGTTGGAGTAACGTCACAATGAGGAACAGTACGCAGCCAGTGGCTGTGTACTGGAAAGCACAGGTGTGGAACTCGTCCCCTAGCACAGGCTGCTGGGCACCTCTGGCCCAGCCCTCGACACCTAGGGGACCCTGGTGTGTGTATGGGGGCAGGCAAGGGAGGGCTTGCCGAGCCAGGAAGCTGGGAAGGAGGAGGTCGCTTTTCTCAGTGTGTCGGGGGGCCGGTGATCCGGAGGGTGGGATGCTGCCTTGGGGAGCCCTGGGACTGGGGGTATAAACGGGGGCAGACGTGTAGGGTGGGGCCAGTGCTGGGCAGTGGGGAGGGGGCGGAAGAGTCCCGGGCCGTGGGGCAGGCCGGCGGCACAGAGCCTGACCTGTGTTCCTTGGCTCCGAGCTCCCATATGCCCGTTTCCAACCTGGGGAGAATCGTCCCCATCAGATGGTACACGGGAACAGGGGGCAGGCCCATTCCTCTCCCGAGCCTCGGTTGCTTCCTGGTGAAACCGGACCAGCAGAGGCTCCGGCAGGGATGCTGAGTGGCCACAGCTGCCGGCTGTCGAAGCAGTGTGGGCTGAAGATCGGCTTCTAGTCTCCTGGTCCTGAGGGGCTCAGAAAGCCTGGAGTTCTACCTCCTCGGTTCTTTAAAATTATAATGTATGCACAGTCTGCAGCCAAAGGGGGATTTGAAGCAGCTCACCCCTTATTTTACAAATGAGAAAACAAGCTTCAGGAGGTTTAGGGACTTACTCAAGTCACGTCCTCCTTGGAGTTCTCTGATGTTCAGAGCCAAGAAAAGTTTCATAAATGCAGCCCTGGCCTCTTAGCCCCACCTCCCACCCCATCTAGACGCCATCATCCCCTTGAGGGATGTGGGGCTGGGCCCAGGCTGAGAGCAAGGACGCGGGCCGGAGGCTGGGGAGAAGGGGCTGCCTGGGCAGGAGAGCCCAGGCTGGAGACAAAGCCGAGGAGGCTTCCAAGTGGCCGCCTCATGCTCTTGAGGCCCCGGCCGGCCGGTGAGCGGGATCCAGATGGAGTGGTTCCTTCGGGGCCCAAAACTGAGATGCTTGGACCCCTGTCTTTTGAGGTAGCAGCAGGCCTCACTCCCTGGACACCTCTGTTCTCATTTCTACATTTTCTCATCTCTGGAGGATTTTGTAATAGCAGCAATAGTCAAAGCAACAATTTATTGAGCACCTACTATTCTAAGACAGGCCTAGTGCTAGATATTTACCTGAATTTCCTCCTTTAATCCATTTGATAGTCCTGTAAGATGAATGATAGCCCATTTAAAAAATTTTTTTTTACTGTTTATTTATTTTTGAGACAGAGACAGAGCGTGAACAGGGGAGGGGCAGAGAGAGAGGGAGACACAGAATCGGAAGCAGGCTCCAGGCTCTGAGCTGTCAGCACAGAGCCCGATGCGGGGCTCGAACCCACAAACTGTGAGATCATGACCTGAGCCGAAGTTGGACGCTCAACTGACTGAGCCACCCAGGCGCCCCTACGATAGCCCATTTAGACAATGTAGCTGTGTGTCAGAGAGGTTCGGTGACCCGCCCAAGGTCACACAGCCAGTAAGGGGCTCACTGTATTGGGTTTCCACTAGTTTTTTGAATCCCAAGTGCTGGGAACTTTCCAACAAACACAGCAGCCTTTCCAGCATGGGGCTCTGGCCGAGAATGTGCTTCCTGGGGTGCTGGGATGTGGGACTCTGGCCTGTCAGGGAGAGTTATGGTCTAAGGGGGGGTGCTCCTGGCAGAGCCTGGTCTTTGATGGGGGAACCCAGCTTTGATCTCCTTTTGAAGTCCTGGCCTCTGGAGCCGGCAGCTTTAGTGGGGTGAGCTCCAGGAAGGGGGAGATGAAAGGGCGGGAGAAGCTGGGGTGGGAGAGAGAAGGGAAGGTTGGGGGAGGGGGCAGTGAGGAACAGATGTGTGAATGAGAACCGGGAAGAGAGGAGCTGGTGGACGGGACAGTGAAAGGCTGGTGGGGAGGAGACACTGTGGGGGAGCCCAAACCAGAGACGCTGGGGGCAGACAGAGACTGGCCAGGCCCGGGGCCGGAGAAAGGGCAAAAAGGCTGAGTTTGCCTGAGGACTGGGGAGGGAGGCCTGGGAAGGGGGTGCGGGCCGTGGGGCCCCAGGTTTTGGCCTCTTCTGCCCACTGCCCCTCACCCGCCGTGCCCCCTTCTCCCAGGGGAGGCACCTCTCTCTGGGTACTTCTGTCACTGGCTGATTGTTGGTTTAATGATCCAGAGGTTCCAACACGTTTCTGGCCTCGTGGAGGGCATCAAATGGTCCAAGGGGATGGGGTGAGGGGGAGGTGAGGTGCTCACCCCTGGGCTTCTGGGGTTCATGGCCCAGGCCCGCTGTGAGGGGGAGGGTCTGCCCGAGTGGCTGTGCACCTGTTCCTGTCTGACATCCCAGTTCCTCCTTCGGGGCTGCTCAAGCTGGCAAGTGAGAACACGTGGTGGGAAGGGGCCAGGCGCCGGGGGCTGGGGGTTGGGAGCCAGCCAATTCCCCAGCTGAACAGCCTCCTTCTCCCCCCAGACCCGCAGCTTAGAGCCCGGCCCTGCCCTGTGCCTTCTGTTTCCCAGAACCTGGCCCGGCACCTTTCAGACCCAAACAGGGTCCCCTCCCACAGTGGGATCCAGGCGACACTCCTTAGCTCTGCTGGCAGTGGGAATGTTGGCTGGGGGGGGGGGGAGAGGGGAGGGGCGGCAAGTGAGAGCTGATGAGGGAGGTGGCACAACCTCTCCCTGTCCTGGGTTTCTGCCAGGAGCACCCAGGATTATAACCGCCCCAATTCCCTGTGCTTCAGAGGGGCTGGGACGGCTTCCAAATTAGGATTTATGGGATTAATGCCTTTTTTTTTTCCTGCCCCCTCCCCACCCAAGCCGGTCTCTCTCTCACTACGCCCTCCTCCTCCCTGTGGGCCTCCCGGGGCCCAGACCTCACAGGAAGGCTCTGAAGTAGCCCTCTCATTATGCCCGCAGCACCCCTTCCTCGGTGGGGTGGACAAGTCAGAGGAGGGAGATGGCCGATTACAATGCCAGGATCTCCAAAGACGGCTGTACGGGGGCCTTTGGGAAGACTGCGTCCCTTTGGGTCCTTGTCCTTCCCACACTAATGCGGGGTTTGGGGCTAGGCGAAATTCTGTCTGTAGAGGTGGCTGGGGATGGCTGATGTCTTGCAGGAGTGCACGGGGGTGTTGAGAGGCAGGGGGGTGGAGGACAACGGGGTTGGCTAGGGAGCAGAGTCCTGGCCCTTCTGGGTCCCGAGACGCAGTGGAGTAAATGTGCCGTGGGGGCCACCAGTGAGTCCCTCCTGGGTCCTACCCCCTCCAGTGTCAGCCCTCAGCGGCCTTGTGGGACTTTTCTCACACTCAGCACTGCCATCTCTCTCCCGGCTAATCCTGACCTTCTCCATCATGTCTCTTTCTCTGTCCTCCCCGACCCTGTGCATCCCCACACCAGCCCGTAGCGCAGGGCCTCGAGCTCAGATTTCCTCACCTGCTGCTGGAGCAGTGAACCCTTGGATCTGAGTCTCCAGCCCTGGGATTCTAGCTTCTTAGTTTGAGGGGTCCTGAGCTTCCTTTAACCTCTCAGGGAGGCTCACGTGTTTGGTGACTTTCCTTATTGTCTCTCTGATTCTCTGCTCTGTGACCTCCATGTAACTCCAGGATCCAGGCTGCAGAGAGAGCCCTGCTCACCACCCCCTGCAGAGCCCAGCAGTTCCTCTTTCAGTCCAGGAGCTCAGGACCCTCCCCTCTGCCGGGAGCCCCCTGGCAGGACCTTGCTTTGGGCGGGAATCTCTGAACCCTGAGCCCTTAGCACAGTGCCTGGCACAGAGCAGATGTTCAGTAAAGGTTGGTTGAATCCAGCTGCTCAACTGAGCCAAGAGAGGTCAAGAGGAGATGTGAGCATGCAGCCTTGACCTTGGGGGCCCCGTGATTAGAAAATAAAGTGGAGCACCCAGGTGCCGGGTGAGGGCTAAGAGGTCACCCGTGATGTCGGCAGTGAGGCAGCCGCTGGGAGAAGTGTATCCCTATTGGAGCCACAGAAGGATAATTGGGGACCGTTGGAGCAGGAAGGAGCCCTAACGATTCTTGGTTCCAACCTCCTTGTTTCACAGATGGGGGAAACTGAGTCTCCAAGGGGGGAAATTATGTGCACGAGGTAACACAGTAAACTCACGGCAGAAATGGGACTACGTTGCAGACCTCCCAACCCCTGGGGCAGGTGCCTTCTGCACCTGTCTGGCCCACCTCCCCTCCCCTTTTTGTCACAGTTTCTCTCCAGCCCTCCATGCGTTTGTCTCACTGGGAAGAGTGAGGAGGGCCGAATGTACCTGTTGCCCAGAGGTAGGGATGGGTGGCTAGGGGTCATGTGCTAGGGTGGGCTCAGCTGGATGGTGGCATATTCCACAACCTCTCCAGGCCCTGGCACGGTCGTCCATGACCCTGGCACCAGTTCCAGGGCTGAGGTGTCCAGTTCTGCATAGCGGAGATCAGGGTCCGTTAGGCCAGAGCCCTAGAGATGAGGCAGAGGTGCAGGAGGGGGCGAGGTGGGTAAGGGCAGGGACAGAGTGCCTCAGGGCCAGGCATCGGGATGAGATGGGGAGGTGTGGGGGGTGAGGTGGGTGCATGGGGAAGAAGAAGGGGCCGTGGAAAATTGTGAGGTATGGAGGGAGAGAGAGAACCAGAAAAACAATCTATCAGTGGCAAGAGAGAAAACAGGGGTTGGCAAAAGCGTTTACAAAACTGGTCACAAAGCATTTATGTGCTGCTCTGCGAAGCTGTCTCTACCACCTGTAGATCACTGGAGGGCTCTGGGGTGAGTGGAGGCAGAGTGGGTCCTGCCCCCAGCCCCCCTGTGCTTGGCTCCGGGAGATTATTTTGGCCAACCCTCTCATTTTGCGGAGGGCGGAGACTGAGGCCCACAGAGGGGAAGCGATGTGCCTGAGGTTACAGGGAAGATACTGGCAGAGCTGTGGGGCCATCAAATGAAACCTGAAGTCAGAAGACCTGGCTTTGAACTTCAGCTGGGCTTCTTGCCGCGGCCGGTCAAGTAGGCGAGCCAACTGAGCCTAGTTTTTCATTTGTAAAACAGGGGACGAAAATTTTACGTGAACTAGCACTATCATGGAAACCTAGGGCTCCAGCTCGTACCTGAGCTCTGCAAGGGGCCACTGCATTACTTCTGACTCTTACTTGGATTGGGGGGTTATTAGAACAAGAGTCACCTGAGGGCAGGGGCTGCTGCTCTACTGTTTACTCCCGCTGTGGCTGGGCCGGGCCCCTCCCTCTCTCTCTCACCTGGCCTTGGTTTCCCCTTCAGCAAGATCAAAGGGTCTCTCGGTGACTTCTGAGGCCCTGCCAGCTCTTAGCCCTGGAGCTTGCCTCACCAGCGCCTCCTCCTAAGCTCAGTGCCAGTGTTGAAGCAGACAGACAGATGGTCCCGTCAGCGGAACAGGGGTGGAGGAAGAGGTGACTTTCCCAGGGCCTGCAGGGCAGGAGCCTGGGGGCAAGGTGGAGGGCTCTGCTCCATGGGAGGCCGACCCCCTGTGACCTAGGCTGGTGCCTGTTTTCTTTTCCTTGGCTGGGCTGCTTGCATGGCAGGAAGGCTGAGTGTCCTGATTTCATCTGCCTTTCAGCAACGCCCATCCCGTGCCCATCGGTGACCATCGTCAGGGACACACGGCAGGGCTAAGATTAGAGCAATTAGCTCCTGATTTCCCAGAAGTGAAACTGACACCCTAGCGCCTTTCCTTCTGCAGCCCCCAGTGTTTCCAGAGCCTGCCTGGAGGTGAGGGAGGACGTTGAGGGCACAGGAGGCTAGAGGCAGAAGGAAGGGGGGGCGAGGCTGAAGAGACAGGAGGTCTGGCTCCCAAGCCCTGAGCTGGAGGGCCGGGAAGGTGGGCTCGAGGCAAGCAGGGCAGTGTGTGAGCAGCAGCTGCTGAGAGGAAGGGGTCTCCTGGAGGCAGTGCAGACTCGCCTCATCCCCGAGAGCCCCCGAGGCCAGAGGAGCTGGGACTCCACAAGTGGGGACTCCCCCAGATGGGAGGGGTGGCCGCCTCCCCGGATGGTGTGAACGCCATCCTGCGGAGGCAGGCGATGGACACATCGATGGTGTCCTCATTCCACACGCCAGCGGTGCCGCGGGATGAATGGACCCTGCCTCCTGTCCTTCCCGTCATCATGAAGATGCCTAGGGATGGGTGCTTCAGGTGGGTGGGAGCCCGGGCGCATTCCCACCGAGGCCGTCTGCTCAGAGACCAGCATGTCCACAGAACTTCTCTGTGTGGACCCTTCCCGACCGAGTGCCGTCTGTTTGGGGCAGCCTTGGCTCTGATCCCCACAGAGGCCTGGGAGATTGGGGGTGATGGCGAGAGGTGGTTCCGGGCCATCTCACCCAGGGGGGTGGAGGGGAGCTCTCCAGTTCTGGGTTCCGGGGGGCGGGGAGAGGTCCCCTGGAAACCCTGGATGCTTCGCCTTCAGCCTTGATAGAACTTTCTCAAAGATGCAAAGAGCAGTGACCTGAGCCCCGCCTGGCAAGAGCACCTTGTAGGCCTGGCCCTGGCCACCAGCCTGTCCCGGAAGGCACACGCCTCCCGGGATGAGTTCGGAGAACTGATAGCTGTCATACCCTGAGATGGCCTCTGGGAAACCTGACCACCGGCTCCATTCCGAGGTCACCCCAAGGTCATCCATGCCCGGGACGTCCCATACTCCGTTTTGTCTGAAACTGTAGCAGCCCTGGAAATACACTACTCGGGTCCGCCGTGGGGAACACTGCTGGGTGACAGCTGTCACCTGCCGGATCCACCGTGGCATTTGTGGTGAGCGCGCTTTCCCTGCTGTTCCTGTCCCTGAGCAGCAGGGCCAGGTGCTGGCGTAGGCCGTTCTGGCAGGACTTCTCCGACTCCGGCTGGAGGGTTCCCCACGGGCCCAGCGGCAGCTTTCACAGAGCTGTGCCGCAGCCTGAGATTTGTCCCACGTGCTCCGCCCTTCTTCCCCACTCCTTCCTCAGGGCCGGACCTGTGTTGAGGCCAGACCTGCCTTCTGTCCCCTCTGCTTTGGCCTCCAGAGGCCTTCCCTCCCAGGGAAGCTCTCGTCCATCACATCTTGTCATCTCTTCCAGGAGGCCTCGAACTAGCACCGGCGACACCGGGAACGGTCTGAGAAGGATAGGTGGCAACAGGTAACCTGGGCATTGGGGCCTGGCAGCAAGGAGGACCCACCGCAGGTGGAAAGTAGGCCACAGAGCCTGGTGGTAACGCTCTCACCCGTGAGGACCTGGGAGAAGCGCCCTGGCGGAGGGGATGCTCTGTCAGGCTCGGTGATTCAGCCGCTGGAGACGTGCAGGAAGCAGTGTCAGGGAAGTGATGGACTTGGCTGGTTATTTGGTGATGTTGGCACTTAGGGATAATGAGAAGCTGGGAGTCACCGACAGCGAGGGGCTCAATGTGAGAGCCGGAGGCCCTTGTAGGGGGTGATAGAGAGGCCCCACCTCCACCTGCAGCCGACCCAGCAGCGGGGCAGATCCAGGATTTGAGAATAAGCATCATCACAGAGCGCCAGAGATGCTTGGCTAAGCCAGGTGTATTATTCTAGGGCTCCGGCTGGGAAAATCTGGAACTCGGGAACTGAGGTGACAGTAAATGGATGTGTCCCCTCAGAGCACGCAGGTGGCCCACCCATCCCCGGCAAGAGTGAGCACCATTCCAGGCCGGAAGACGCTGCGGGGGTCTTCCCCCTGCAAGGCAACAGGTGCCTCCCTCGGGAGCTGCCCCACCTCTGTTCTGGGCTGCCAGGCTGATAACTGAAGATAAAGTCTGGAGTGACCCAGCTGGGGACAGCTGGCCTGATGAAAGAGGAGAGATGCCACCCAGGGAGAATGCGGTGGCAGGAATTAACTGGCATGTCCCGGCAGAAACCAGGCTAGCGCTCCTGGGTTGGATTTGGAGGGTTCTGGATCAAAGGGGCCAGAACCAAGGCTGGATAGGCAAGAATGCTTTTACTTGGGGGTGTCTTCGCAGGACATGGGCTTCAACGCCCTGGCAAGGACCTCAGAGAACAGGGCACATTCATTGCTAGGGGGCATGGCATTTGACGTGCTCATATCTCATTGGACCCTTGGTCTGCGGGACAAGAGCCAGGTGGAAACCTCTGGAAATGCCCCCACCAGCCAAGAGGGCAAGTCAAAAGTGATGTCATTGCTGAGGTCGGGGAGAGACTAATGCTGTCATTACAGCCCAGAAGGATACAGGGGTGGTCTCTGTCTTAGTTCCGTTTAACCCATAGTCTCTGCCCTACAGAAACTGGATGGAGCCCAGAGAAGGATTGTTGACTACCAGAGGCTTAACTGAATGGCAGCCCCATTTGTAGCTGCCGGACCATCCAAATGCCAGCAGAAGGGCTAGCTCGGTGGCAATACTTTGAAAGCCTCCATAGGGTGCTGTGTCCCCAGCAGGGAAATACATGGGTCCGGAGACCCAAGGGAAAACAGGGGTGGCCCCACTGACCATCACTCCCAGTGGCCCAGTGGGGGAAGCTGTGTTTCCCAGCCTCACAACCGTGGGCCCTGGAGGGCAGAGGGCCCCACTGCACATTGAGCTCAGGCTACTACCGGGGCACTTGCCTGCTGGTGTTCAGGCACCCTTCTTGGTGGAGCCCTTCTTGCTGGAGCGAATTGGCTCTGATCGGCAGGAGGAGGCGGGGCTGCTGTCACACAGGGAGGGATAGGTGCAGGGCACAGGGGACTACTGGGGCTTCTACTTTAATGGTGAATGGACACATGCAATGGCCCCGGCTGAGCAGGGTGTGCTGGTCAAGGGCTCAGACCCCTCAGGAATGAAGATTTGGGTCATAGCACTGGGAAAGCCACCGAGACCTGCTGAGGCGGTAGCTGAGGGAGAGGAATCTAGAAGGGGTGTGGAAAGGACAGATGCGTACCAGCTGTGACCCTGAGATCTTCTGGAGCAACAGGGGTTACGTCCCTCAGGAAGAGGGGCCCGCGTGGCACGGAGCAGACCTCCGTGGTGCCAGGGTGGACCATGGCGGCCGTGGACATGCGCCACTCAGGGCTGCTGTGGGCAGTGTGGCTGACGCAGCCGGAGCTGGATCCCTCACCGTGTCTGTGCTGAGGTCACAGCCCTCCGGCTGCTCCCACCAAGGACTGAGCATGGCGGGGATCCCGTGCGGGACCGTTCCTGCGGGGGCAGGACTTTGCTAGCAGTGAATGAGTGACTGTGGCTCCAGGACTCTGTGGCCTGCCCCAAACTTTTGTAGAACGTGAGGCCAGCCGAGACTCTTCCCACCCAACCCTCCTTCCTTCCCCACCCCCTTCCCAGGTGTCAGGCCTGCAGCAGGGGCTGACAACTCTCCCTGCCTGCTCCCTCCTTGGTCCCTCACAGCTGCCCTCCCCCCCCACCCCCCACTGCATCTAATCCCATCTGGGTGGCTCCTTCTTGAGAGACACAGTAGTTTCAGTACTCCGTCCCTCCAAAGGTCGTTGTGTCCAGTCTTCTGCTCTGAGCCTGGGCTTTGTCTCTCCTTCGAGACAAGGCAATGTCTCCTCCTCTTGGCTCTCCTAGAGTTCGTGGCTCTGCTCTGGAGCCTCTGGGAGTCCTTCCTGAGTTCTAGCCTCCGGAGCCACCAAGCTCTTCAAATGGTACCTGCCACGTGAGTAGACTCCTAGCCCAGGAACCTTGATAGAAATTGAGGGCTGTGTTGCCATCTTGGTCAGTGCCCTTGGGTGTGTGTGCAGCACGGGGACTGGGCCGCCCAGGCTCTAGTTGCTGGGCCCCTGGACCCCCTGCAGCCCTCTCTCTCTCCTCCCCAGCCTGCTTCTGCGAACAGTGCATGCTCTCTGCCTGGCTCCCTCTCACCACTTGTTGGGAAGGAGAATTGATGACGACATCAATAATGTGACTTGTATACAAGCTGCACTGCCAACAGGCCAGAGCGCCGGGGATAAATCCTCTCCCGGCCCGGTAATTGCTCTGTGAGCCAAAAGGAATTACACTTCTTTTGGCGACAACACCACTGCCTCCCCGGGACACCAGAGTTGACCTCCCTACGCCACCCTACAGGCCATTTTCATGCGCACGCATCCACCCCAGTGCCCCAGTCGCTTGGCCTCTGGGTTCGGGACCGTAGATGTCCCCATCATCTGGCCCCGTCTGTGCCGTGGCTGATGGGTAGAGGTTGGCTCGCTCTGTTCTGTGTCCCAAGAGGTCTTGTTGTGTTTCTTGAATGCACAAGCTCAGTCGGGGTTTCCTTCAATCCGATATGAGCAGAGGCCGGGGAGGGAGGGCTAGAAGGGAGGGGACAGGGTCGGAGCCACGTGCCGAGGTCTGGAGCTTATAGGAGAGAGGTTGCAGGGGGAGTGTGATTGGGGGTGCGGGGCCGAGGCGGGCTGTCCTGGGGTGAGGGGCTTGTGCGAGAGAGGGCGTGTGTGTGTGTGTGTAAGTGTGTAAGTGTGTGTGTAAGTGTGCTTTGTGGGGGGCTGAGGTGGTGGGGCTGTCCTTGAGCTGTCCGGCCCCTCCTGTGCCCCCAGGGAGGGCTCTGCGTGCCAGGCTGAGGGGGCAGCAGTCAGAGCCCAGGACTGGGAAGTCGTTAGTGGGGACTGGGGCCAGCCAGCTGCAGCTGTCCCGTTACATCACAGCGATTTTTATGCCGAGCCTGGGCCCCTCTTCAGGGGATCCCGTTGGAGGCTTCCGTGACTTTCTAAATCACTAGCCTCTCCCCCCCTGTGCCTCAGCCCTCCCCCCACCCCCATTTCTGCTTATTTCCCTCCCTCCCCACTTCTCTGTCCACCCAGGGCTCTGACAAGTTTACGGATTCTTGGCTAGGGCCTGAGCTGAGGAGCGAGGCTGATTTGGAGAATCCTAAACAGGGCATGGCTTTCTCCTTTCTGGAAATATCAGGGTCCCTGCACTCCCTCCTACCTTAACCATGCTCAGGCCTGGGAAGAATGTCCTTTCTCACCGTCCGGAGGAAGGGGTGGGTGAGCTGAATCTCTGTGTTTATTGGGTGGCCCAAAGTGACACCCAATACTGAACTCAGAACGCCAGACCCGAGCTCTCAGGGGCTGGCTTGTGTGCTCTCTGGGTCCCTGGAGCTGAGGGACAGCCAGGCAGTAGAGCTGGGCATTCTGTTTCAGACAGGAAGCCTGGGGCTGAAGGATGCTCTGCATCAGCTGGTTCCCACCCGGAGGCTCCGCAAGTCTCGAGGCTCCTGTTTTTAGGTGAACTCCCCACCGGTCTGCTCATCCTAGTGGCTGCTGCGTGGTTAGGGCCTGGACTTGGGAGCCAGAGGACCAGGGGTTTGAATAATGCTTTTCCCAGTGCTCTCTGGGTGATCTTGGACAAACCTCACAACTCCACTGAGCCTCAGTTTCCTCCTCTAGAAAATGGGGCGATAACAGGACTTAACAACGTAGGTTGTTGTGAGGGTTGAATAGAATAGTGTTTGGAACCTCTCCACATAGCAACTGCTCACGCCGCCATTATGATCCCTTCTGTTGGAACTGACAGGACCACGCAGTGCAGCCTGGGACACAGGGTTGGGCGTGCACCCTCACTTGGGAAGGGGCTGTCTAGCTGCTGTCTAAGGAGCGGACTTTGTGTCCCCAGTGTGTCCTAGCTCGCTTCCAAATCTCTAGGCTGGTTGAGGAGCAATAAATGGCTGGGGGTCTCCTTACCCCCTGCATAGAATCAGAAGGTAGGGGCTAGGTTGGTCCTCTGGGCTTGGCATCCTGGGAACGCTACCCCCACCAGGGGCTGGATTTGGCATCTCAAGATGGGCTCACTTTGGCTCTCCCAGCCGAGAGGGAGGATGGCTGTGCCCTGAAGACAAAGGCCTGGTTCTCCCACCAGTGCCAGGAGAGAATGTGTTATCTTTGGGCCCAGGTGGTCTGGCCTGAGTCTCTGGGCTGGTGCCGTCTAGGGGCCGCCCCAGCCCCCATGTC
The DNA here is from genome assembly GCF_028749965.1 of Puma concolor. Classification (NCBI taxonomy): domain Eukaryota; kingdom Metazoa; phylum Chordata; class Mammalia; order Carnivora; family Felidae; genus Puma; species Puma concolor. The sequence continues at coordinate 99,778,211 of NC_141676.1, read as the reverse complement.
TGCTGAAAGGCAGAAGCTGTGGGCAGAGATGGCAGCCATTCAAGTGGACGCTGGCCCTCTGAGCGGCTGGGAGTGGGGCCAGGAGGAGGGGCCGCTGCTGGCTTTTGGGTGGTCGTTGGCAGGACGGAGGACTGGGGTGCAGGACGCAGAGATGGAGGGCGGGGCTTGGGGGAGAGAGAGTTGGGCTTCAGGTTGGGGTTCCACCCCACTGGGAGCCCCACTCTCCTGCCCTGGTCTGTCAGCATCCGAGACCCCGCTTTGCCCAGGGAACCCGCTGCCACCATGAAGGGCCACCCCTCCCCTCCCTAGTGGGCTGACCTGTGCCCTCCCTGCCCCATCTCCTGGGCTTCCTCTGCCCTCTTTCCCTCTAGGCAGCTGGGCTCGTGGCCAGGCTGAATGGAGCTGGGTTTGGGGAACCCTCCCGGAGGTTCGGTGGTCCTTACCGAGGGGCAGTAGGAGGGGGAGGTTCCCAGGTCATAGTAGGGGGTCTGCAGGACCAGCTGTTGCATTTCTTTTTCTTCCGGCTGCACCTGCTGCTTCCCTGGCTCCAGGTGGAGAATCTGGAAGAGAAGGAGGCCAGCGGCTGGCTACCCGGCCTGTTCCCTGCACCCTGCTCCCTGCAGCCGTCTTGGACCCCCCCCAGTCTGGTTCCCATGCATCCCCATCCTGGCACTCACCACGCTCGTGGCTGTCTGGGAGGCACAAGTGATCAGCACAGGGTCAGGCATCTGCTGGGTACTTGATTTTTTTTGTTTTTAATGAATGAATGCACCGAGCAGTGGAGGAAGAGCTTCCCCTGTGGGCCCTGGGCAGGGAGGGAGGATCCTAGTTTGTCATTTCTGTAGGGGGAGGGGAAAGCCTGGGCCACGGCCTCTCACCCAGGCCTGGCCTTTTGGGAACTGGCCAGGGCTAGCACCGTGCTGGGGACTGGTCAGAGGCCCATGCATGTGGGAGGGCTCTGCCTTCAGGTGGCCATCTCCCAGTTTTCCTCCCCAGCCCCCCATTCCAGGGCCGCAGGCCCACCTGGATGTCCTCAGGTGCAAGGTGGCTCTGCCTGCGGTGGGGAGGCTCCAGCTTCTGGGAGGAGGGCATTGAAGTCCTGGGGGAACAGAATAAGGCTCACATAGGGGGTTCTGTTCCAGGCAGGCCATCTGACAGTCCTGGTCCCTGACGGCCCCCCAGTGCTCTGCTCCCAGGCAGCTTCCCAGATGGTCTGAGCTTGGGGTGCGGTTACTCAGCATAGCTGGGTGGAGGCTGAGAGTGCCCCTCCTATCTCCCTGGGCATCTCTGCCCCCAGCCCAGCCTGTCCCTCCCTCCAGCCCGGGTATGGGAACCGTGTGAGACTCCGGTGTCCTGGCCTGGAGGACAGTGGGAAATCCCGAGGATGCATTCGGGCTACGACCAGGGTGACGGGAGCAAGACCTCAAGTGCAAAGCTTATGGGGGCCCCAGAAGTCTCGGTCATCACGATAAATAATAGTTGAATACAATATATTTAAAAATAAAATTAATGCAAAAAAGTCCAAGACGAACAAAATACCAGCATTTTAAAATAAGGTAGAAGGGCACCTGGGTGGTTTCGCTGGTTAAGTGTCTGCTTTCGGCTCAGGTCACCATCTCACGGTTGGTGAGTTCAAGCCCCACCTTGGACTGTGTGCTGTCAGCACAGAACCTGCTTTGGATCCTCTGTCCCCCACTTCTCTCTGCCCTTCTCCCGCTCATGTGCGTGCGCGCGCGTGCACGCTCTCTCAAAAATAAAAATATTTAAAAAAAAATAAAATAAAAGTTTAAAAAGTAGGATTAGTATTACTGATTTTTCCTTTCACCTTGTGCTCCAAAATAGCTTGCATGATACTATTTCTTTTTTTTTTTAATTTTTTTTTTTCAACGTTTATTTATTTTTGGGACAGAGAGAGACAGAGCATGAACGGGGGAGGGGCAGAGAGAGAGGGAGACACAGAATCGGAAGCAGGCTCCAGGCTCCGAGCCATCAGCCCAGAGCCCGACGCGGGGCTCGAACTCACGGACCGTGAGATCGTGACCTGGTTGAAGTCGGACGCTTAACCGACTGCGCCACCCAGGCGCCCCACATGATACTATTTCTGATCCTGTCTTTACTTAACATGTTGACATTCCGTTCACCATGGACTTTTGCCTTCACCCTTTGTCAGCGGCTGGGGTAAACGTGTGTAAAGCATTTAACCTGTGTGCCTCGTTTCCTCATCTGTAAACCGTGGATTAGAATCGCACACCTACTTCTCAGAAAGGGCAGCGGCAGCTGAAAGGGGGCGTCTGGGTGGGCCGATGGGTGGGCTTGCCAACACTCACCCGCCACAGTCCGGCTCCATTTGGTTCTTCTGCTGTCGGTGATGCAGTATGAAGATGGCAAGAGCCACGCCAAGGATGAGGACAATGGCCACGGTACCCCCTAGAAACCTGGCCACATTTCCAGGGTCTTCCTGGGGGAGGGGCTTTTCTAGAGCCGAGAGAGGAAGGTGGAGAGAGAGAGAGGTTGAGAGAGAGAGAGAGAGAGAGAGAGAAAGAGAGGGAGAGGACTCTCGGAGTCGGAGAGGTGGGCACAAAGCAAGAGAACCAGACCCTGAGGCAATGCCCCAGCCTGGTCCCCCTCCCCCTCCCCTGTCGTGCCCCTCCTCCATCCCGCGTCAGTTCTGGGAGGGGCTGGCCCAGTTAGGGTGGGGTAGACCTCCTACTCTGGCTCCCCAGGGCCCCATAATCTCCGACTCTGATCTGGGGATCTGGGGCATGGAGATGGGGGTGGGGGGTGGGGAGCCAGGGCAGGCAGAGGGGTGCTCAGAGATGGGGGTCCCCACCCCCTAATTCTATCTCTGGCCCTGCAGGGAAGATTCCTGTTGAGGAGTTTAATTTTCTTCCCCTCCCTACCCAATTAAACAAGCAAATGAACTAATTGGTGCTTTGCCCTCCCAGCTCTGGAGAGGGAGGGAGGACTGAAGGGAAGGCAGAAACGCCGAGATTGCAGGGGGACCCTGGGTTGGTGGCAAACCAAGTTTGTCCAGCGTGGAAGCTGAAGAACTCAGAGGGCCTCCGTCTAAGCCCCGGGGGCTGTCTGGACATACCTGGCTGTTCTCCCAGGAGCATTAGCCCCACGGTCAGGAGTGGGGCTGGGGTGCAGGAGCTCCTCACCACCTGCTCTGTGGTGGGTGGGGCAAATCAATCTCTCTGGGCCTGGGAAAGCAAGGCGTCCTGGGGGCTTGTGAAGGTTTGTTGACTGATTTCCCAGCCTGAGCCAGAGCCACTGGCTGTCCCTGAGGGCAGAGACGCCACGGGGCTGCTGGAAAGGCGTCTATGGCAGGAAAGTGGGGAGCACACGCTGCTTTCTGGCCCGGCTCTGCTGCCCCAGGTTGGCATGCAAGGCCACGGCCACGCCAGGCTTTCTTTTCCCTCCCTCTGCTGGGCTCCATTTCTCACCTCTGACCCTTACATCATGCAGGGAGGAAGGGACTGGTGGGAAAATCATAAATGCTTCCTCCCCTCTTTCCTCCCTGCACCGTATTATATATAATTAAACACAAGAGCACCTGAATAGGGATGCTAAATTGCAGTTTGCAATAAACATCACGGAGCCAATTTTCCTGAAGCGGGATTGACAAGCACCCGCCTCTCTCTGCTCCATCCCAGTGCCCTGACTGAGGCGGTGCCCGGGGGAGACCTCAGCACCAGCCTGGCTCCCAGCGAGTCCGCAGCCCCTCTCTGGCTGGGCTCCTGTCCATCCCCAGCCGGTGGGCTGTGGCCCCATTGGGAGGGCAGTGTCTGTGTGTATCATGGGGACTCCAGACACCCTGGACCCTGTGCCAGCACCGTCTCTTCTTGACTGTCACAGCCCCCTGGGTGGGGATAACTGCCATCAGTTAAACAAACCTGCCCCCTTTGCTCCAAACCGTAGCATCTTAGTACCCACCCCACCCTCCTTCCTGGCCTTTCTTCTTTATCCTCAAACCTTCCTGCTTCCTCCCCTGCCGTCTTCCAACTCTGCTTCTCCTTTGGTTTTGCAGGCACTTCTTTGCTCCTCTGCTGCGTTCCAGGCACTGTTCTGGTGCCGGGCAACAGAGAGGCACAGGCCCTGCCTCTGAACGCCGCTGGGTCCCACTCATCTTCCTTCTGCCTCGTGGACAGTTCGCAAGTACGGCTGCGCCTCCCTGGCTCCCTGTGCCGCCCCGCCGGTCCACACCGCCAGCATCCCCTGAGCTGCGGACCTAGCCTCCCTGCTCCCAGTCTTGTCCCCTCTGAGCCCTTCTCCACCCTGAGCCTGAGTGATCTTTCTAAAATCAAAACTCATCAGGCTACATCCCTGCTTAAAACTTTCCAAGAGGCCCTCGTGGCCCCAGCGAAGTGTCTGAGCTTCAAGGCTTTGACCTGGACCCTGATCATTCTGGAGGAGGTGACTCAGTGCTTCCCATGGCTCGGCTTGTGCAGCCCACCCAGGCTACTTGCAGTTCCCAGTGGCGGTGGCGAGGCGGGGGTGGGGGGGGGTGGGGGGCGCGTCCCCTGCTCCCTCTCTCCGCCAGGCTCTTTCTCTCATGCACCCTCCTCGCCAGGCCAACCAGTCCTCTGGGGGAACCCTCCCTTCTCCTTGGCTGGAATGGGCATCTTCCTTTTCTGATATGACCGTGAACGCGTGTCTGGTTAGCCTCTGTCCCCCTAGTCCTCTGCACAGCACCTAGTATGTGGGAAGTTCTCCGGAAGGGTTGACGAATCAGTCAATGCTCGCTTGAACAAAGGCAGCTGGCAGTTTCTGAGCCCGCCTGTCCCTTGGAATCTCCGCTCCCACCAGGGGGTACAGAATCTTCAGCCCCTCTGCACTGGACCTGGGAATTCTGTTTCTGGGGGCACAACCCAAACCTATCTTCCCGTTTCCTCTCTGCACAGCGGAGGCAGGCTGGCACTTCAAAGGACTGGGTGGGCAGAGCAGTGGGGGAAATGAACAAAGAGGCATTAGCACAGGTACCGGGTCTGGCTCACACGGTTCAGGTTTCTCTCCTCCCACAGCCAGCTCACCATGGGGCTTGGGGGCAACCCCATGGGGGAATGCGGGCAGGAGGGAGAGACAGTTTCACATCGGCCCTGCCTCGGCTCCCTGCTTCCAGGTGACCTCCCCCTGGAACTCTGGAGTCACTTTAGCAGAAGAGGGAGGCAGCTGTCCTTCTAAGGGGCCTTCTGTCGTGCTTACAGTACAGACAATAACATGGTAAGTGAGATTGTGAACGCGCCAGTGTGCGCATCGGGGAAAGGATCATAATGGGTGGGATGCTGTGGGCAAGGCCTCAAAGGTGCCAGGACCAGAGTGGATAACTCTGGTTTTGTTCCCTCCCAGCTGCCCTCTCTGCATGTCCCACCCTCACAAAATTGGAGTGCAAGATCCCAAGAGCCCCTGGGCCCTGCCTGATCCCCCTGGAGGGTGCCCCCCTGGTGGAAGAAATAATAGCAGAGGAAGAGTGAGAAATGGAGACTAAGGAAAGACAAGGAGAAGAGATTGGCCTGAAGTCTGGGCCCGGCACCTGGGCTGATGTGGGGTTGGTTTGATCCTCACATCAAGCCTGTAAAATTAGATAAATGTTACTCTCAAGGAGGAAAACAAGACTCAGAGAGGTTAAGTAATTTGCTCAAGGTCACCCAGCCAGTCAGTGGCAGGGTGGGCACCAGAACCTGCATCTGTCTGACATTCCCTGATGAGGCTGCGGGTCTTCTTAGTAATCCTGGTCCCTCGTATGGCAAGAAGCGGTTCCCCCACCCCCCTCGGCAGACACATCCCTACCGACCCCCTCGCCTTGGGTTGCTTTGTGTCTGAGCCTCCCCTTGACAGCTGTGAGGTGGGGGCCCAGCACTGGCCCCAGCTGGAGCCCTGGCACTGAGCCCTCAGACATTCTCTGGTTACACCGGGACGAATCCGCTCCCCCAGCCCCAGCTCCACAGGCTTCAGGGCAGGGCTGGTCACCTACAGGCAGCCGGGCCTGGCTGGGGCTGGAGTGCAGGGCCTGGGAGAGGGGGGGATCAGTGTGCGAGGGAGGAGGATCCGGAGAGCATCTCCTGGGAGGCGGGCTGGGTGCTGGGCTGAGGCTGGTTGTGTTGGCCTTATCCTACTGAGAAAGCTCACAGAGGTCAAGTTGGTTGTCCAGAGTCCCACAGCCAGGAACGCCACAGCTGGAATCGGACAAGGTCGACTTCTGAAATCCCTCTTTCTCCTTTTGTCCGCAGGGCCTGGTGTCTCTGTGACCCAGGAGCCCCTCCCCAGGCAGCGCCTGCCCTCGCCCTGGCTCAGGCCCCAAGGACCACCTGCCTCTGGCCTGTATCTAGGGCCACGCCAGTGACATCTCCAAGCCTCCGTGTTCTCACCTGTCACATGGTGACATCACACCTGGCTTTCCTGCCCTCTGACTGAGCAAGTGAAATCCCCAGGTAGGACATAAACACAGACCTAGATTCCAGTCAGGTCAGTGACTTCACAGCGTGCTCGCTTGCTCCGCCCACTGCCCCTCCTTCAGTTCAATAAACTTGTCCCGAGCACCTTCTATGGTGCCAAGCGCTGTGACAGGTGCTGGGGGGCTTGCCCCTGGCTCGGGGGGGGGGAGGGGGAGTCAGAAATGTACACAAATAAGCACCGTCTTTTGTGATTCCTCAAAACAAGTCTGTCCAAGGCCCAGGACAGGTGTAGAGAAGAGAGTGATTAGCTCCGGGAGTTCATGGCTTCACACAGGAGGCGCCTTTTGAGCAGGGTTTTGAAAGCGTACGAGGAGTTTACCAGGAGAAAAGAAGACGAGCATTGAAGGCAGCGCGAGGAGCGGTGCAGGGACACGTGTGTGAAACGTGGGCTGTATGAAGGAAATTCCAAGGACTGGATCTGCTGGGAAATGGGATGCAAGGGGAGACGGGCAGGACAGGAATCTGGGGCAGGGGTGGAGGCAGACCCCACTCAGAGGTTTAGATTTTACCCGGAAGTGATGTAGCACCTTCTCTCCTGCTCCCCCGGCCTGGGGACAGAAACACTGCCTTCTCAGGAGCTGGACTGACCAGGGCTCCCTTGTGATTGCCTCTTAATGAGCCTCTCGGGGCAGCACCCGGCCCTTCTGCTCACAGAGCTGTCCTGGGGGGGGGGGGGGGCACCATCAGCATCCTGTGACGCAGGCACAACAGGTGTTTCTGGGGGACCAGGAGTTTAGAGGAGGCTGGTGTCTGGATTTGGCCCCAGTGCCCCAAGGTAGGACAGGCCGGTGGAGGAGGGGCTGTTTATACTGCTTAGGGCCTGCCTGGTGGGTCAGAGTCCATCTGGCTATTTCCCCAGCCCAGGTGTGCAGGAGTGGCTCCTTCCCGATGGCCAGAGGCGGGTGGCAAGGGCTTGAGCGAGGGCGCTCTGGACCACTCTCCCCTCTCGGGAAGGTCTGAAGGCCCCCCAGCAGTCTCATGGGTACCCCGCATTTCTAAGTGCCAGACGGAGGCAGGGCTCCCAAGATCCATTTTAATCTTGTCGCCGTACAGAATATCAACTGTGAGAATACAGGTCCTGATCCACAGGCGATAGGGGGCTTCTGACCGCACAGGCCAGGGCACCACTGAGCCTGGGACAGTGAGGGGCAGGGAGCTTCTGGCACAGCCCTCTGCACTAGGGAACCAGCACTGGTATCCCTGTAGCCCTGTGGCCTTGGCATCGAGACCAAGCTCCCAGCCTGCCCTCCAGGGCCCCGCATGAACTCCCTGCCGGGCCGCACATCCCTTCGCACAGCCTGGTTGTGCGTTCTGGCTTGCTCCAGCTCTCTGCGTCTCTCTCTCTCTTCAATTCTTCCTTCCTGGGACTCCTGGGTGGTTGCTGTAGTGCCCCACTTGGAGATTGTGGAAATCTCCTCCCCTTTGCCCGGGAGCAGACGTATCCCTCTCTTCTCCAGTTCGGCCCCTACGGGAGGCATTTTCCTCTGACCCAGGGAGGTGAGGGAACCCACCCAGAGGCCTGGAACTGATGTAGCCAGCCAGTGGTTACCTTGGACTCAGCCAGGCCTCTGCCTTGGCCTTCCCTTGGGCTATAGAGGCAGGAGGCCTGGCCCGTTAGCTTATAGCCTGAGGTGGCCCTCGGCTGGTGCTGGGGTTGAAGCTGGGGGAGTCCCCCGCCTGCCTCTTCCCTGGGGTGGGCTCCGGGTCGCTCCCTCTGCCTTGGACTGCGTTGCACTTCAGCCCTGTATCTGCCCTGGTGTGTATCAGGATTAGCGCAAATAGCCTTTTTCTCTTCGGCCACAGAATTTGCTAGGTTCTGAACCCAGGTGGCGGTCCCTTTGCGGTCACCTTCTTCAGACCTCCTAGTTGGAGCCTGGAGGCTCCAGGTTGTCGTAGCCCTCCCTCTCATCTCCCTCGCCCCTGACTTCCGTTCCGCCTGTCTCGAGCAGACGCGGATTATGGAAGGTACTCGGCACAGTGATTGGCACATAGTTGGCATGTAATACGTGGTCAGTAGTTTTGTTATTAGTATTCAATAAATGTAAATTGATGGTGATGATGTTGTTGCTGACGGCGATGTTGGTGCTGATAATGACAGTGATGATGTTGGTCCCTGGAAGCTTGGCGTCCTTACCCAAACCCCATGGGCCCTGTTACCCCCGAGGCCACACTGGCGTATCACTTTTATCGTACGCATGCACTTTTACTTCAATGATCTCATTTGAGCCTCCACCCCTTTGCCTCTGTTGCCAGGTGGGTAAGTGGAGGCTCAGAGAAATTTAGGAAAATGCTCAGGGTCACGCAGCTCACTGGTGATGGATATGGGACAGGAACCCAGGCATCCCCTTCCTCAGGGCAGTGCTCTGACCCGCCCCCTCGAGGACCCTGACTCGGGCCTTTTTCCTGGCCTCTGCTGCCTCCATTTCTAGGTATATCTGCGGAGGAAGACAGGCCAGCTGTCTTGAGTTTGCCGCTTACGTAGCTGTATAATCTTGGGCAATTATGAAACCTTCTGAGCCTCAGTGTCTTCACCTGTAAAATGGGAATAACAGGGTTGCTGTCAGGTGTAAGTGAGGTAATGGATGTTCAGGCCCTTAGCCGGTGCCTGTGCTTACTTACTGCTAGGAAGCTTTGTTTCTAGGAGGGCAGGGACATGTCTGCTCCTTGGGCAAATCCCAGGCAGCCGGGGCTCCGACCTCTGCTCTAATCGTGCCTGTTGGCCTCTTAGCCTTGCCCTCAGCTTTCCCTATACTTTGCCAGTTGTGACCCACAGACCCCAACTTGCGTAGGGCCGTGCGCGGGCTCTAGGACAAGGGGTCAGGGCCTCCCACTCTGGGTGAGCATGTGCAGTGTGAGAGACTATGGCACTCTGCCCACCATGTTCGGCCATCTGGAATGTTCTCCCCCGTGTCACCAGGCCTCCCAGCCCCTCCCACCGGCTCTTCACACCTTGAGTTGTCATTAGGAGAAAAAAGGATCCTGAAGAGGCTCACTTTCCCAGAAGCTCACCCCCACCACAGGGTTTGTCAGAGCCGCCTCCAAGGTCAGGACCAGCTGGAGAGAGTTACTGAGATTTCACGCACATTCCTAGGGGGAGGAGGACTATCTCTCTGATGGGGATCCTGCCAGGCAGGGACCTGACCCCCATCCCTCTCTGAGGGAGGGGATGAGTGAGGGGTATGCAGCCAGGGGGTAGGGCTGGGGGCACAGGGAAACCATTTATCTGCCTCCACCCCACAGGGCATGGTCGGTCTGCGGTGTAAGTGGTGGTAGGGAGGGCGGGGGTAAGAAACAGTCTGACTGCCCCTCCCCCACTCCAAAATACACACTACCCCAGGTCTCAGAAACAGCCTGTCCTCTGAGCCCCCTGCTGCCCGTTCAAGGGGGCCCATCACTCCCTCCCGGTCTTGGTGGTACCCAAGGAATTCCTCACCCACCCCACGAGGCCCAGGGCTTCCCCCGTGTGGATTGAGGATGGCCTGTGAAGGGCTGTACCTCTTACAGGCTCTTCTCTTCCTGATGACCCTCTCAACAGGCCCTGACTTTGGGGTGGGGGTGGGGGTCCTCGACCCCCTCTCCCCATGCCACGTGGCCCTGCCAGCCTGAACTTCTTGCCACGCCAATTACTACCCGTAGGGCCAGGTCATTCTGTCACTTTATTCCACTGGGACAAGCTGAGCATTTTTCAAAAGGAACGTTACTAGGAAAATAAGAACAGGCAGGCAATAGGGACCCCTGGGTGGCTGAGTCGGTTAGGCGCCTGACTTCTGACTGCGGCCCAGGTCATGATCTCACCCTTCTCGAGAGTTGGAGCCCCACATCGGGCTCTGTGCTGACAACTCAGAGCCTGGAGCCTGCTTCAGATTCTGTCTCCCTCCCTCTCTCTGCCCCTCCCCCGCTTGCACTCCGTCACTCCATCTCTCTTTCTCAAAAATAAATAAACATTAAAAAAAAAAAAGAACAGGCAATATAAGAACACAGGAGTGGCCAAGTTCACGGAGAAGCTATTTCTTCTCCTAATGTAATTTGTCATCCAGCCACAGACTCACTAGGAATGTCCGAAGGTCAAGTGCTGCTGGCAGAAAGCTTGGGCTTCCCTGGAAGGAAGTGAGGTCCCTGTCATTGGAGGTGTTCTAGCAGGGCCCTGATGGTGCCTTGGTGGGAGGTGATTTTGAAAGGTCAGTACATAAGGAGGATTCTTTACATCCACACTGAACTTCAGGATTTACGTAGGGCTTTTCAGCTGTTTTCTGATGTCTTTGGTATAATCCTAGAAAATAGAATATGGACCACTGTCACTGTTTTACAGGTAAGAAAACTGAGGCCTAAGAGAAAAGTGGCTTTTTCAAAGGTGCCTCGAGGTAGTGACCACCCTGGCTGGGATTCACATGGGGAGGCCCCTGGGGTACAGCTGCTTCAGCTTCAGGCCCCACCCCGCTCCTGTTCTGCCCCCACCAAACTGGAGGTAAGGGTGGCCCACATTTGCAAGGTACTTAGGAGGTGGCCAGAGGTGATTCTGGAATTAATGGCCTTCAGCAGGGACAGTGGAGGCCTCACTTCCCCCAAAGGGCATATTAGCATGACAGACTGGGGTGGGGATGGGGGTCTCAAGGCTCCTAGGAGGGGCTAGGAGGGCAGGGGACCAGAAAGGGTAGAACTCCCAAAACAAAGGCAGGAAGCCAAGGGGCAGTCTCCCTGGGGGTGATGAGTGTTGATGGTCTAGCAGTCTGTCCATCCCAGGCAGGGGGCCCTCCATCATCTCAGGACCCCACATCACAGCCTCTCCTTGTAGAAAATCTCCCACATCAAATGTAGAATGAGAGTAACCACAGCACCATGTGGAGTTATTGAAACGAGAGGGGATTTAGATATGAAAATGCTCATGCTAAAATGTAATGACCCTTAATGGCTTTTCTCTGGGCCTTGCCAAGGTGGCAGGCACAGAACCCCTCCACTCAGGAGGGGCTCTGGTTCTTAGAGGGGGTGTGTTGGGGCAGGTTGGCGATGAGCTTCGAAACCCTAGGGGGCACAGAAGACTCCAGAATTCTGGAGGACTCAAGACCTGGACACATCTAGGAAGGCGAGGAGGAGCAGGCCAGCTTAGTTCCAGCAAGTTCTATGAGTGACACCATGGGACGCCTCAGAGAGATGATTTGAGTCATCTGTTTTCCCCAGGGGAAAACAATCTCAAAGAGAGAAGTGGGGACACCTGGGCTCCAGGTCCTTCCTGGAAGACATGCTGGAGGACGTCTGATGGGGACTGGGCTGTGAGACTTGGGTGGGGGCGTGGGGCTGGGTGGGGGTGGCACGGAGAGGGTATTTCCTGTGCATAGGTTCCTCAGTTTTTCCCTACCTACCCCTCATGGTGGCCCTTGAAATAGGGGTTCTCATCTCCGTTTTATACTCCTGGTCTCAAATCGCCAAGCTAACACGACACAGATTTGGTGGCTGCACCCAGGCCTGTGTAACCCCAGAAGCAGGCCTGCCCGCCAGTGTTCGCAGGTGTCTGGGCTGTGCTTTAAGGCCCTGGAGCACGACCTCGGATGGGACTGTGTGTGTGTTCAGTGTGTTTTGCAAGTTACAAACCATTGCGAAATCGTGAGGCACGGTGGCATTTTGGTTCTTTTTAATGTGAAGTTCGGTACGTTGCAAAGAGCACTTGGCTTGGCGTCAGAAGGCCTGGGTCCAAGTTATGAGTCGCCTCCTCACCACCTGTGTGACTTTGGGCAAGACACTGAACTTCCTGAGCCTCTGGTTAATCATCAGCTAAATGGGGCCGGGAGGACCTGCCTCCTGCTTGCCTCCCCAGCTGGCCGTGAGAATCCTGGGGCACAGAGCTTCCCTTCCTGCAGCCCAAGGGGCCTGGCCTCGTCTGGTCGATTCCTGCTGCACACGTTTGCATGGAGGTCCTCCCGGTGCTGGGCGTTTGACGGCTTTTGCAGATCATTTCCGCTTTGCAACGTCATCTTTGGTACTATCTTTTTCCAGGAAACCTTTTCCCGGGAGCCCCGCCTGCCTCGGATGACTCCATCTGATAGCAAACATGGTTCCCACAAGCCCGGTTGTACCCGCCTGGGGCACTTGCTGCTTTGTGGGCGTACTGAAACTTGTGTCAGGCCCAGGACCCCCCCGTGCGTTAGGCTGGTGTGGCCCCTTCTCCTGGCCCTCCTCCTACCCTGTCGTCAGGACGTGGCTCTGATCTTCAGGGTCTTGATGGTGGCAGGCAGTGCGCACGCTGTAAAGCGGTTAGAGACACAGCTTCTGCGGCCAGGCCGCCCCCTTCCCGTGCCAGCCGACTCTGTCACTCAGCAGCTCCCTTCATGTCTTCGTTTCTGTGTCTTGGGATGATGGCACGAATACTACCTTACCTCCCAAGGCTGAGGTAAGGACTTCTTATCATAAAGTCCTTTGAATAGTGCCAGGCACTTAGTGAGCGATATTGTAAGTCTTAGCTAATCAGTAGAAGCCCTTGGGTCATTCTGTAATTTCCAAACATTACGTAACGGTAAGGAATTCTTACGGTTATTAGCCTTCTAGGACTCAACTTCCCCATTTGAGGATTGGGGCAAATGATCTTTGAGGTTCCTCTGGTGTTAGTGACTTATAATTCTAAAACAGGTAGGTGAATGTCTTGCTTGGGACCCGCATGTGTTGTGCTGTAGGGACCAAAGCACAGGGCACGGGGGTGACAACCAAACGCCCAGGCTTCAGGACAGAGAATCCGGTAGCTGGAAGGTGATGGCAGAAAACACGCAGGAGGAGGGGCAGACGTTAGATGGTGAGCCTTCCCAACCAGGGTGGCCCTGTGTGCTGTCTTTATCTGGAGCCTGTAGGAAGGCCAGGACCAGCCAGCTGGGGGCCCCGGTGCCCAATGGGGGGCTGGGATGCCTCCTGAAAGAGCTGTTTGTAAGGGACCAGCACTTCTCACTGATCAAACCCCCCAACTTTTTCCTTCTCTGGAGGAAAACCCTGGAGACAGACAGACAGCGGCCACAGTCCTTCTTGGGGTTCTGGCCTTCCCCCGACCCTGGTACTCCCTAAGTGGGTTGTCAGAAGAGACATTCTCACCCATTCTCATTGTGATCTTCTCTGTTGGGGACCCCTTCTCTGCTCTGCTCAGGTAGGTCTTTGCTCCGTTAGCAAGGCAGATTCTTCACTTCTGTGCAGAGGAGGGCAGAGCAGGGAGGCTCAGCAGCAAGGGAGGTGAGAACAGCCCAACGGGCTGCTGTCCACCCTCCCACATGCTCCCACTGCTCCAGCAGGCCGGACTCTTCTGGAAGCTTCCCTGGCCACCAGCACCCTGGACACCTGGTCTCAGGATCACTTGTAGTAGATAGAGGTGATGGATGGAGTGTGGTGACTCATCACTGTCCTGCCGGGGAGCTCTGGGGGACCTGCTACCCCAGCCCCACGTGGTGTCCGGGAGAGGCTGCCAAGCTCCCATCCTCCAGGCTCTTGGTTCTCCATGCAGGTAGGCATGGGCTCAGGTGAAGAGCCTTGCTGGGGAAGTGGCCACGATGGAAGGAGAGCCCCAGTCCCAGTCCAAGGCTCTTCCCAGTGTCTACCTGCCTCTTGCCCGTCCTCGGGCTCTGACATCCCTCCAACCCATCACAGCCATCAGTGAAAACTGCATCTGGGTGTGGCTCACCGTCCCCTGCCCTTCTTGTGAAACCCCAGGAAGCCCGCATTGCTTAGGAGTCAATCCAGGCAGCAGAGGAAGGTTTCCCAGCTGGCCCCACCCAGCGTGGCCATTATGGCACCTCAACACCTCATCGTGGCCACAGGGCATCACCCTGTTTTGTGTCAGGATTGGCATTTCCTGATCGCTGGCCCTTCCTTCCTGCTACTCGGGGGCTCCTCCAGAGACACACCATCCTCCCTCCACTTCTGGCTCTCCCCATCCTGTCCTGCCTCCCCAGTGCCTCCTGGGCCCCCCAGAACAGACACCTGAGGAGGGTCACAGCATAGCTGGATGGACACCAACCCCTCCTCCTGGGAACGCATGACAATGCATCTTCAAGCTTTTTTTTTTTTTAAAGTCCTTTCAAAACCCCAACTATCAGATAGTCATACGAAAATGTGCTTGACATTCTTAGTCATCAGAGAAAGGCAAATAAAAATCACAATGGGATGCCACTACGCCCTTGCCAGAATTGCTACAACAGAAAGACCAGATGGTATCATGCCTAGGCAAGGAAGTTGAGTAACTAGACCCCCTCATATTCTCCTGATGGGGGCATATATTGGCACAACCACTTTGGAAGACTGTTTGGTTGTATCTGCTAATCCTCATTCTACTCCGAAGTATATACCAAAACAGCAATGAACGTCGTGTGCCCGAAAGTTACATATAAGAATGCTGTAGCAACTTTATTCATAATTGGCCCAAACCGGAAACAACACACACAGTATCTATTGATGACAGCATAGAAGTAATATATTGCAATATATTCACACAATGCGATATTACACAGCACGCAAAAACACTCCACGTGGATATATCTCACAGATATCATATGGAGTGAAAGAAGCCAGATAGACAAGTAATTGTATACTTTGTACGATTCCATTCATGCAAATTTCCAAAATAGGAGTATTGTCTGGGAGGGAGCTTGAGTGACTGTCTGTGTCTTGTCTGAGGGGGTGGTGACGTGGGTGTATACGTGTGCAGCTGTACCCTTAAGATTGGTACGCTCTAGGGTCACCTGGGTGGCTCAGTCAGTTAAGCGTCCGACTGTTGGTTTCAGTTCAGGTCATGATCTCACGGTTTCCTGAGTTCGAGCCCTACATCGGGCTCCCCGCCGACAGTGTGGAACCTGTTTGGGATTCTCTCCCTCTCTCTCTGTCCCTCTCCCACTCGCGCTGTCTCTGTCTCTCTCAAAATAAAAAAAATTTTAACATTGGTATACTCTGTTGTTGGTATGGTATCCCTCACCTTAAAAAAAATACAAAAAGTTAAAAACAACAAAGAACTAAAACCTTACATGGAGCCTTGGTGGGTAAAACAGGTGGAAACCAATGCCCATCCTCTTGCTTCCCACGTCGGGAGCCTCCTGGGGCATTTCTGCAGATATCACTCTGGAGGACACACTGGAAGCTTTTTCCCCGGAGTAAACATGGCCTCAGGGGCCTCAGTCAGGGTCCTGCCTCTGAGGGACACATCCTAGCTTTCTCTATGCCCTTGTCCCTCCCACAAGATGGCAGGTATTATGGGACGATGCAAATAATGTGGTCACCACCGAGCCAGGAAGCCCCAGAGCTGGGCAACTAGCTGGGACTTGGCAAGTGTCCTAAAACCTGATGTCATTTCCATGACAGGTTCCGTTTCCCTGCTGTAGTTTGCTGCTTAGGGCAGATAGGCAGGGGTGGAAATAATAGTAAGAGATAATTCTATCCCCACTTAACTTGGCTGAGCACTCGCTCTGTTCCAGGCATTGTGTCAAGTGCTTTACAAAGGGATGATTCTCCTTTAATCCCTGCAGCAGCCTTCTGTGGTAGGTGCCACTATTATCTGCTTTACAAATAACTTTCTCTATATACAACTGTTTTTATTCATCTCAGCAGTCAATTCATGTAGCTTGAGTTATAAAGCTCAGGGAAGGCAAGCAACTTGCCTTAGGTCCACACAGCTGATAAATGGTACAACTAGGGATGGAATCAAGGTCAGTTGGACCCTGAAGCCTTCCTCTTTCCTTTCACCAGGGTTTCAACAAATGTCTGCTGTGAACTGAACTGATGATAGAATCGTCTAAAAGGACCACAATGGGCTGAAATACTGACCCAGATCATTAAGATAAATGGATAGCAGAGAAATCACCACATTTAGAGGGAAAAATAGACAGTACAAGTACTGAATAAGAGAGATCTGCTTAGAAATAGCACACATGAAAAAGACTCAAAGGTTTACTCATCCATCCACCCATCCATCCACTCACCTATCCATCCACTCATTCATCTACCCACCCATCCACCCACCTACTCACCCATCCATCCATCCACCCACCCATCCATCCATCCATCCATCCATCCATCCATCCATCCATCCATCCACTCACCCATCCATCCACTCACCTATCCATCCACTCAGCCATCCATCCATCCACCCATGCATCCGTCCATTCATCCAAACCATCCATCCATCCACTCACCCATCTACCCACCCATCCACCCACCCACTCACCCATCCATCCATCCACCCATTCATCCGTCCATCTGTCCATCCAAACCATCCATCCATCCACCCATCCATCCATCCATCCATCCATCCATCCATCCATCCACTCATCCATCCATCCATCCATCCATCCATCCATCCATCCATCCACCCACCCAGAAACTTAACCACCAGGATGGAGCCCACGCCACCAGGTGTTTCATGTGACCACTATTATTGAGGTCAGCTGGGTTGTGTATATCCACGGTGTAAGAGGAATAAGCCAGGTTCAGGGAGGACACTCAGACAATCCTTCCACCCCTCCATCTCCCATCCCCTGCTGGTCAGATCAGTTCCAGGGAAGACTATTTTATCCCTGGTCCTCAGAATGAGAGGGAGCTGGTTATGTGTTGTTTTTCCAAAGAGCTGGAGTATCAGATTATGTTTTTTTTTTTTTTAAAGACAATTTTTTAGGAGCAGTTTTAGGTTCACAGCAAAATTGAGTGGAAGATATAGATATTTCCCATATACCCTGTGACCCCATTATGTACAGCCTCCCCTACTACCAAAATCTCGCACAAGAGTGGTACATTTGTTATAATCCATTTTGTTGCACAAGAGTGGTACATTTGTTATAATCCATTTTGTTACAATCAATAAACTTCTGATACATTATGACCACCCAAAGTCCATAGGTAGAGGCAGGTGGGGGGGATGGGTTAAATAGGTGATGGGGATTAAGGAGTGCACTTGTGATGAGGACAAAAGTCCATAGAGTCCAAAGTCCATAGAGTCCAAAGTCCATAGGTAACTGGGATTTTTAAAATTTATTTATTTTTATTATTTTTTAAACATTTATTTTATCTTTGAGAGAGAGAGAGAGAGAGAGCGTGAGCAGGGGAGGGGCAGAGAGAGAGAGACACACACAGAATCTGAAGCAGGCTCCAGGCTCTGAGCTATCGGCACAGAGCCGGATGCAGGTCTTGAACTCACAAACCATGAGATTATGACCTGAGACGAACTCGGATGCTTAATTGACTGAGCCATCCAGGCGCCCTGGTACCTGGGATTTTTGATGTGGCTTTGAGAGCTTGCTCTATGCTGGGCATTGTGATAATGCTTTTCTACAGCTACTGGTCACCTGAGCCAAGACTTGAACCCAGGTTTGCCTGACTCAAGTCCAGGCTCCTAACAGATGTGTTGCTAAGTGGCCTGATGTTTCGAGCAGAGGGATAAACACATGGGGAAGAAGTTTGGCCAGGACTAACCATCTCCAAATATTTGAAGGACTGTCCTAAGAAGGCCAGGCCAGCTTCTCAGGGAAATACTTGGACCAGTGGGTAAAACTTAGTGGAGGGGAATTTTGTCCGAGTAGAGGAGTTGCCATATGATGGTGGGGCTTAATTCGAGAGGTAGTGAGCTGCCCGTCCCCAGAGGTACCTGGGATGCTTGAAGCAAAACCCTGCCTTAAGGGAGGTTGGGTCATTCCACCTACAAGGTCTTTTTGACTCTCGCTTTGATAACATTTAGTTGTGTTCAACCTTTATTGAGCACTCACTGTGTGCCTGCCCCGGGCTAGGTGCTGCGGATGAATAAGCCCTGATTCTAGCCTTCAAGGGGCTTCCAGCCTATGGGCAAGGCAGCTCGTATGGTTCGAGTACTTGCTGACTTGCTGGCCATGGAGGCGCTCTCAGGCCTGAGGATCCTGGGAGCATGGCACAGCAGAAAGGAGCTGGGCACTAAGTGAGGGGAGAGTGGGTGTGAGGAGTTCAGGCCGAGGGGACCCCAGCTTGCTGGGCTCTGAGTCAGCCATCCCCCAAAAGGCCTGCTTCCTGGGGAATAGTATACCCTGTTCAGAGAGGGCCTCCAGGGGTCCTCGGGGCCAGTCCTCAGGCAGCGGGAGTAAAGGGCTTGCAGGGCACAGGCCTGCCATCCTCCCCTCTGCCTCTCTCAGCGTGTCCCCCTTCATCTAAGGGGGCTGTTACTGTCCTTCATAAAGCACACCCACTGCTTCCAAGGTGGTCACACTGTGGAGCAAGAATCTCCATTCAAGGAGGGCCTGTTGGACCTCCTGCCTGGGCTTTTAACTCAGAAGCCCGCTTGGCCTTCTGGCATGTGCCCAGAGACCGGGTGCCCAGGAAGGGTCTGAAACCAGAAAGCCTGCCTCATGAGGACTACAGGTATGGCTCCCTCCTGGCTCTGTACTTGCCTCCAGGTACTGGCCTCCACTACAGTCACTAGCACCCAGGGTCCCAGGTCTCAGAGGTGATGATGATGGCGATGATCTTGTCATGACAATAAATAGCGTATTTGGCACCCCAAGCTCTTAAGTGCTTATCCACTGCATCGCCCACCTAGCCACCCCTGGATCCAGTCTCCTATCTCAGGACCTGCTTCTTCCTCATGATTGACACCTGGGGTGGCCTCTGCCTCCACACCATTAGAATCTCCTGGGTAGCTTGTTGAGAATACACCTGTCTGGGTCCAACCCCCAGAGGCTCTGACCTTCTTCATCTGGGGTGGGGCCTGAATATTTGTGTTTTTAACCCCCGAGTGATTTGGGTCTGTTCCCTGGCCCGATGGAGCCAGTGATGTGTGCGGATGGTGCCCTGGAGCTGGTTCTCGAGCCAAACAAGGCTATTCCTGTGCCCTTCCTAGCAGAGTTCAAGATGAGCTTGGATGCACCAGGCCGGAGGGGCCAGCTTGGATGAGGCCCCAGGCAGTGGAGTGTGTGTGCGGAGGGGAGGGAAGAGGGCAGGGCCTGCAGCTTCTCATTTGGAGGTTGAGTGTGGAGCTAGAGTGAGGATTGGCCTGGCTCTCCCGTCAGGCCTGCAGACCAGGGGAGAAAATAGGGCTTGGGGGGCCACAGAAGTCAGTACCAGGGTGGTGCCCAAGGATTGCTCCCCAAAAGTATCTGGCCCTGGGGGCAGGGCAGAGGTGCCTCCAGGAGCCGGGGCTCCCCTCCAGCTTGCACAGGAGGCCTTGCCCCTGACCCACCTACCTCCCATTCTTCAAAAGCATGGCAGATATCACCCGTGATATTGTGATTTATAATAAGAAGCACGCATTTGGTCTTTGTCCTGGTTCCTGGCACAAGGCTCCTACAACCCTTGGAATTTCCTAAGCGATAAGAGCCATAAAAGGTGTCTTGATGCTCAGAAGAAATCCTTTCAGCCACACCTGGGTTTAAGTTAATGAAGTTTGGAAAACACCTAAGAATGGGGGCTGGCTGCCGGGGGAGCCAACCACGTGATTAGAAGTTTGGAACTTTCCGCCCCACCTCTGACCTCCAGGGAGAAGGGAGGGGCTGGAGACTGAGTTCAGTTGCCAGTGGCCGATAAGTCAGTCAATCAGGCCTGTGTAACGAGGCCTCCATAAATACCCAAAGGGACGGGATTCGAGAGCTTTCCGGGTTGGTGAACACCCGCAGGTGCGGGAAGAGAAGCTCCCAGCCCCTTCCCATGCACCTTGCCCTAGGCGGCTCTTCCATGAGTTACAGCCGTTTATAATAAACAGGTGATCTACTGAGTTAACTGGCTTCCTACGTTCTGTGGGCCACTCTCGCAAATTATCCGAACCCAAGGAACCTCTCTGATTTATAGCCAGTCGGTCAGAGGCACAGGTGGCATCCTGCAGTTGACCCTGGCGTTGGAGTCGGGGACAGTCAGTCTTATGGGACTGAGCCCCTGGCCTGTGGGATCCGATGCTCCTTCCGGGTCCATAGTGTCAGAATTGAGTTTATTGCTTGGTGGCGTGGAAGAAAATGCACACGGGAACTGGAGCCAGAATTGTACCATCTTTTCCACTGAACACACCAAATGTGGCGCCCACGAGCCCAGCTGATCACCCGCGGGGGTTCGCTCTGCTCCGTGGGTGAATCGAAAGTGGTGTCAGCTCTAGCATTCTCCAGTCAGGGGGGTGCCACCCCCTTCCCTGGCTTCCTCCCCCCCACCCCCCACTGCTCTCAACACCTGGCTCTGGTTCTGGCCCAGAGCATGTTCAGCGTGTGCTCTCTGCTGGTCTGGTCGCCAAGCCTTAGTTTCCTCCTCTAGGCTTCTGTTCTCACCGTGCTAAATGTGTTGGACTGAATGATCTCTTTTAGAACTGATATAAGATGCTAAAGTCTCAAGTTAGCCTGGGATGCTCTTAACACACCTCTGGTCCGGAGAACTCCTGCACATCCTTCAGGCCCAGGGGGAAATCGTCACATCTTCCATCAAACCTTTCAGACCTTCCCAAGCAAAATGAGCCATTCCCGTTCTGTGCTATCATAGGGCTTCGCACACAGCTCTGCTCCAACCTGTGGCCAGCAGGCACTGGCTGTTTTGGAATTTGGGACCCCTAGAGCCTCTGAATTCTTTCAAAGCGGGGACTCTGGGTGGGACTATCACAGTATCTCACAGGGCCTGGCCCAGAGTGGCCAAACGAATGAATGCACGCGTGAGTGAAGGATGCAACCCTCAAGTTCTTCAAGTTCATTCTCTTAACCATCGGCAAGCAGAGTGGTCAAGGTAAAGAGGAAGGGAAAGAGGCCTCCACGGTATCCAGAAAGCAGCTCTGGGTGCCCAGCTATCTTAGTCCTGTTCCACAGCTGAGGTAGGGCAATGGTGGGCACACCCAGGGGGACCTTAGCCACCTGGACAGGTCCTGTCCCCAGGACCCCAGGACCCCTGTCCCCAGCGTTTGGTCCTCTGCTGTGCTGAGGGTGGGGATGTGGGGACAGGGCCGAGGGTTGAGGTTGGGGCAGAAGGACCCTAACGAGCCAAGTTCTTCCCGCACCCAGCTCAGCTAGCACCTAGAAAGCTAGGTGTTCCCTGGACTCCCGGGACCCTGGGGGAAGGGGCCAGATTGGGCTCCTCCCGCCAGGAGAGGCTGTGCCTGGGACTAATTGGCTTGCCCTCCTTCCGATGCCGGAGAAAGTCTTGGCTAATTTGCCGGAACGCTCTAGTTAAATGCCAATTAGGACGTTCTGTCCACTGCTCTCTTCCAATATATTAATAATGTAATTAAGCATTTATTGCCTGCGCAAATTAAAAATTAACTTGAACGGACAGCCTGGAAAACTGAGGAAGTGACCACCTAAACAACCAATTTGCATCTCGTTCGCGAATCCGCATCTAAACACAGTCTAGGGTGCTGGGTTTGGCCTTCCAGTGAGGGGCCCAGCCAGCTGCCAACAGCTGCCGGCTGCTTCTCCCGGCCCGATTCCGCCTGATTCCTTCTGGCCCTGGCCTCCCCACCCCGATCCTAGGAAAGGAGGACGGGGCTTCCCCCCACATGTGCAGGAGGGCTTTCCGCTAAGTGGCCACCTTGGCTCTCAGCATCCCTACCCCCTTTTCTCAGAGGTGTATGGTGTGGATTTCAGGGAAGAGAGGCTACCGGGGGTGACTGGGGGAGGTGAAGCCCCTGCCACTCCCACCTAGGATCGATTTGTCCTGCATTCCAGCCCTGGAGATGGGAAGCAGATGGTGGTGGAACGGGGAGGGGAGGTAAGCAAGGAATGAGGACACCCTCCCTGCACCCAGCCCCGCTCCCCCCACCCCTGGAGATGAAGGGCTGGGTCCCTTGGAGAGACCTGGCAGGGGACAGAAGATAAAGCTCCCCGTCTCTTCTCTGTCTGACACGGCAGGCGATAACTGTTGGCTTTCCTCTCCAAAAGACCACAGGAGGCGAACTGGCAGGAAGGAGCCGGGCAGCAGGGAGTGGGCGAGAAGGGGGAAGGGAAGAAGCCTGAGCTGAGCTCGGCTGCTGGAGGGCAGCAGGGGCCTAAACTCAGGAAGGTAGGGACTCCGGCCAGCCCAGGGAGGGCCCTGCCTCCTCCCTGCCTGTGCCTGTAGAGGCCCAGCCTTCCTGCCTCTGCTGCCCATCAGTCTTCCCGGGTGTGGGTGCTACTTCCTGGCAGAGCCTGGGAGCTGGGGTGACATTTCAGGCAGGACCCTGACCGCTCCCCACCCCGGGGAGGCAGGCTTCTGCAGGGGTCGGTGTCACTGTCCCAGAACCATGGGACCTGGGCACCGGCCAGAGGCTCCCTCGCCTTCACTACCGTGCTGGCCCATCTCTAGCTCTCCCCTGTCTTCGTGCCCCCAGCACGGCCACCGCAGGGAGACGAGCGACACAGGCAACCAACGTTGTTTTAAACACTTTATTTATAAAAAAGTACATTTTTTTTTCCCTCAGTACATTTTTCAACTCATCATTTTTTTTTTTTTTATACAAGTAAAAGGGGGTGATGCAAACACCCCCCGGGTCAGAACCAGGAGAATCTGCTGGGTCGTCCCGGGACCAAAGACGAACACGGTGACGAAGAAACTGATGCCAAGGTAGCGCATCGCACTCGGAGGTGAGGGGTGGCAGCTTCTCCTGGATTTTGCTTCCATTTGTACAAAAAGAGAAAACCGTTTTTTTTTCTTTTTTCCGGCCAAGAATCCCGTTCCTCACAGCAGGAGTTAGAAGAACAGCACCAGCAGGCAGGGGGCTCGGCTGGGCCTTACGGTCGGGGCAGCAGCAGCAGCAGCAGCAGCAGCAGCAGAGGCAAGGCCTCGGGAGCCCCTCACGGCACCCGTAGCCACAGCAGGTCTCTTTGTGGCCTGGGAGGGGCCCACGTGCTCCTTAGCAGGAGAGGGCTCCTGGTGGCTTCAGAGGTCTCTGTCTGGGCCCCTGTCCTCCCAGGCGGGTCACCCACATCCACCTAACACAGTTCCCGATTCCTCTGCTTGGAGGGTGGCAGAAAAATTATTGCACCAGTGACTTGGGCACATGGAGGGGGCTGATGGGGGGGGGGTGTACGCCCGGGAAACGAGGCCCCCGTGAGTCTCTCTTACGGCCTAAGCACTGGGAAATCACGTCTCTGCTGCG
This sequence comes from Puma concolor, assembly GCF_028749965.1. Taxonomy (NCBI): domain Eukaryota; kingdom Metazoa; phylum Chordata; class Mammalia; order Carnivora; family Felidae; genus Puma; species Puma concolor. Next base: position 99,754,748 of record NC_141676.1, on the reverse strand, counting down.
GGGCTTTCGGCAGGACCAGCCCGTTCCTCTGCCGTGTCTGCGCGTCTGTGCGTGTGCACCTGTCGGAGGGGAGCGTGCCCCGTGTGCGCGCAGACTGGGCCCGAGGGGGCCGTGCTTGCCTGCTCGTGGTCACCGATTCCCTGCTGCTGCTTTTCGGCTCCTTCTGATGAAAGGGGACTCGGGATGGTTCGCTTACACGTTAGAACAATATCAAAATCTTAAAGAAATAGGGGGAGCAGGGGAGCAGGGTCGGGGCAAGAAGAAGGAGGGTAACAAGAGGCAGGGTGACAACGGGGGGAGGCCTTGGCACAATGAATACCAAGTTTATTTCATCTCCAGCAAAGGCAGAAGGCTCAGCTCATGCTGGGGGCACAAAGGAGAAGCAAAAGATCCTCATCTCTCTGTCGGGCCAGACCTCCCCTTTGCCCGCTGGCTGTGTCTGTGGGCCCGGCGGCAGTGCCCACCTTCCCGCAAACTCGGGGCGCAGAAAGCCCCATCTCCCCAGGCCCGAGCGCCGACCCCTGCCTGCCCCCGGTCTACCCTGGGCCCCTGAGGAGCGACCGCCCTGCCGGGTGTGCTGCTGCTGGACAAGGTAGGCAGGAGCCTCCCACGCGGCCCATGCGTGTGGCATGGATCCCATACTTTGTGCTTTGCTTGGGGGGAGGGCATGGAGGTGTCTTAACGGGGACTCAGGGCTTTGGCTGGGCCCAGGGGCCCTCCTAAGTACATCACATAATGAGGAATAGGGGGTGGCAGGAGGGAGACTTTCGGTTTCGTGGTTTCAAGGGGTCAGAGAATGCCTCTATCAGGGAGGCCCCTGGGATTTCCTCCTGCCAGGGGGTGGGGGGTGGGGCAGGAGACCAAGCAGAGGGGCCAGAGTGCCGTGAGGTGGAATGGGGCAGTGATGTAATATGGAAAAGGTCCTCTGCCCTGGGGCGACACTAATACTGCTGGGAGAGGCAGCCCGGCTCCTCCACCCCTCTCTGCCCTGTGGCTTGAAAGACCCCAGAATTTTCTCCCCCATCTCCACCCAATGCCAAGAGGGGAGAGCTGCCCCAGGGCTGGCATGGCTTCAGACTTCTGCTACGTGGCTACTGGGCAGCCAGGGCTGGGGCTGGGGCAGTGGGGGCCGGGTGAGGGTGGCCCAGCTGGTGGGCCCAGGGTCACCAGGGCAGAGACGGGGCTGGTGGGGGGGGGGGGTGTTAATAGCAGCACCAGGGAGGGGAGGGGAGGGAGAGGGCTGGGGCCTGGGGCTCCCTTGGGAAGCCTATGGCAGGGTAGGTCAGTGCCCGTGGGGCACAGAGTGGTCTGCTTCCCTCCCCCCGCAACACTTGCCATCCCACAGAGCCCCTGATGGCCTGGGTTAACCGGAACCCTAATGGGCAGGCATGAGCCTGCTCTCCCATCCCAGGGTCTTTCCTATCTAGAGTGCCCGGGGGGGACCGGGGTGGGCAGATGAAGGAACTGAGGCACTTTGAGCTGGGGGAACTGAGAGAGCTGGGTGGGGCCTGTCCCCCACTGTACAGACAGGACACCCTCGTCTTGGGTGACGGATGGGCCCCGGAGCCCCATTCAAGGAGGGAATCTGTAACTCAAAGGGAAAGCCTCCCCAAGGTCCCTCCCGCCCCATCCCAGAACGGAGACCAGGGACAAATGAGCGGGGAGTGGAGAGCAGGGAGCAGGAGCTGCAGAATTGGGATTCCTGGCTCCCCCATGCCCTTGCACTTTCTGGCAAGCCCAGAACATCTGCATTGGCCTTGGCGGGTGAGCCACCACCGACGCTCTTCAGCATCTGTGTCTGCAAAGCTTCTACCCGGTGGACTCCCTTCCCCGTGCCCTCCATGGTGGTGCTCAGTCACCTGTGACTCCTAGACAGCCTAGGGACCCCCTGCCCTGACTCCCCAGGAGAATCCAGACAGAGTTGCTAGCACGTGATAGAGAAGGGAGAAATCTGAGAACCTCCCATGCTGAAAGAAGCAATTTAGGGCCAGCCTGAGCTCCTAGGGTGGAGGCTCCAGGGGGCCCTGGTCTCTGCAGTCCCTGGAGGCTTCCGAAGGCTGTCCCCATCCTCAGCTGGGAGGGAAGAGGTGGGGCAGGGAGGGGTGGGCCTCGGGCAGTGTCCGGCCGGGGAGGGCCTGTGACCCCAGGGGAACGAGGGGCAGACACGAGTGGTGAGTGTGCATGTGGGTGCGTGTATGCGTTGGTGGAGGCGTACGGGAAGTGTGGGCCACCTAAAGTCCCACTATGTGGGGAGTAGATAGGGGTCAAGAGGACAGACACACCAGAGCTGGGCCAACTTCACTCTCTGCTGGCCAATGAGGACAAAAAGTGTAAAACCAACTTCACCAGGAGAACATACTGCCCAAGGCCCCCCCCCCGGTAGGGACCTCGATTCGATTCGCTTAACAAACAAGACAACCCTGGGTGCTTTGGAGAAGCCTCTCCCTGTCTCCTGGGTGCAACGACTGTCTAGAGCGGGGTCCCTAGCTCCTGGCTGCTCGTGGCAGGGGGTGTGGGCTCCCCCTCCCTGGGAGAAGAAGAGCGGCATCCGGGGGTGGCTTGGGGCTTTTCCTCTCGGAGCCCCTCAGCCCTCCACCCCCAGTGGAAAGAACACAAATTCCAGTGTCGGGGGGCCGGGGAGGGCTGGCTCCCCAAACCCTGGAGGGACGCCCAGGTACACAAGACGAGAACAGGGCTCCCCACAGAGAGGGCAGGCGGTGGGGGGAGGGCGGGGGGGCGGGTGGTGGCGGTGGTCAGGGGAGGGAAGGTACAGCGACACCAAAGCCACAGTGAACACAACACCACGGGGAGGGCGGGGGACAGGGAGGAAATCAAAACAAAGCCAGGTCGTGTCTGCCCTGGGCTCCCAGCTCCCCGGCAGTGTGGGGCTGGCTTTGGGCAGCCGGGCGAGTCTCTGTCGAGCTCCTGGAGGAGTGGGTGAGTGGGGGAGGGCAGGGGGCGTGCGGGTGGGGGCCGGGGAGAAAGGGGAGCCGACGGAGGCTCCGGAGAGGGAGGCTACACGTACCACTCCTTCTTGGAAATGAAAGACCCGTCGTTCTGAGAAACCATGTTCTCGGCCAAGTCCAGCTGCTCAGGGTCATACTGGTAGCCCAGAGTCCGGTCCCCGTAGCCGTCCTGACGGGCCTCTGCCTCATCCACCGTGAAGTAGGGCCGCTTGGCGTCCTCGTCGTATTTGGGGTGGGGGCCGCCCACCTTGCGCTCGCCCCCTCCGCCGCCCTCCTCCTCCTCTTCTTCCTCGTAGCTGCTCCCGCCCAGGGGGCCGGCCTTCTTCTCATCGTCCGAGTCATCAGGGTACTGCAGGTTCTGGGCCATGGGCGGGTGGTGCTGGGGGATGCCCGCCTTGCTGTAGCCGTTGCCATACACGTGTTTCTTGGTGCTGTAGTCGCCCTTGAAGGTGTGCCTGCGCCGGCGCAGGGCGACCACGATCCCGCCGACCACAATCACCACCAGCAGGATGCTCCCCGCCACGCCCCCAATGATGGCTGTGGGCACCGGCCCGGCGCGCCGCCCGTGCTCGGGAGGAGACGGGGTGTAGGGGAATTCTGGGTGAGGAAAAGACACGGAGGGGGACAGTGTCAGTGACTGCTCCTGGGGGTGGGGGCGTCAGCAGGGATGGCAGGGAGGGAGCGAGGCAGGGGATGGAAAGGCCAGGAAGTGGGCCCAAGGCCCAAGGGCGGCTCCAGTTCCACAGGCCCCTCGGTGCCCCAGCCCTCCAGTGCGCCGCAGTATTGTGGCTGAAGCGGGCGACGAGGCAGAGAGTCCCGGAGCCCCGGAGGCTCCATGCTGGCTTTCTCCTTGGCTGTGGTGCCAGCCTGGATCACCCCCATTAGTGGAGCCCACCGTGGACCCAGTGTCCCCTAGCTGCCAGTCGCCATCACGGCACCTTGAGAAACAAGTATGCTGTTAATTTCTAGCCAATGCACCAGGCAACAAGTCTTAGGTTAAATAGCTTGCCTGTGGCCACCAGCCAGTGATTGACATTGGTTCTCTTGCACGGAAACGCTGTGCAAACGTCCCCAAAAGTGTCCGACGCCTGCTGCTCACTGGGTACCCCACGCCTGATTTCACCTGCTCCCAGGGCACAGGGAAGAGGGCGGGTTCCCAGGCTGGCCCCATAGATGCCCTGTGAGTGCCAGAAACCAGGGCTGTGGCTCTCGGCTGCGGTCTGGCCCTGAAGGGCAAGGTGGGTGCCAGGGGTGCTGCCAGCCTGGGCTGTGAGCAAAAAGACACTCAGCATGGCTATGCAGAGAGGGGGCACGAGCGCACGTGAGTTCACGGCCACGATGACGAGTGGCGTCACCAGGGAGCGCGTGCCCGGGCACACCCTGGCCCGTCACGGCGAGCCTGCATACCTGTGCTGATGCGATGAACGTATGTGTACGAACATGTGCGCGCTGAGGACAGGGCGGAAACAAGAAAGCAGGAAAGGTGGAAAGGAGGGAAAGGAAGTAGGTGGGAGGGAGGGAAGGCTGGGCGGGTGACTGCCCGCGCTGTGGTCAATGCTGCCCGGAGGGGAGACTGAGGGAGGCGGTTCCCAGCACCACCACAGGGTGGCACCGGAGACCACGGTTGGCCCCGGTCAGGAGGCACAGGTGGGCAGGTTTTCCAGGGAACCTGGGAGGGCTGCTGGGCTATTCTAGGCCCTCCTCTCTTTAGGCCAGGGTAAAGGTGTATGGTTTGGGCATTTGTTCCGGTCCCTGGGAATCGGTTTCTGCCAGCTCACTCCCTGATTGAGCATCACTCATTCCAAGGGAATCCTGCTCCTCCTATGGGCCCACTCCCTCCTCCCAGAGGTAAAGCCGGCCCACTCCGGACATGTGTGTGAGTGGGTGGGGTGCTGGCAGCAGCAGGCAAGAGCAGGGCAGAGGCTCTAGAAGAGAAGAGGAAAGGACTTCCGGGAGTCCAGGCTGGAAGGGCTGATGAAATCACGGGGGCCCCGACAAGGGGAGGCGATTTGCCTGCGGTCACATGGCTGAGCAGGGACCACCCAGATGCTCCCGTTCCCGGCCTCTCCACATGCAGGAGTTGGCAGAGAAACACAACCACTTGTCACCACTGTGTCCTCAGTGTAGGTCACCGAGTGGCTGCCCAATAAATATTTATTGAATATTTGTCCTCACCGCTCACTTCCAGAACGGTTTCCGTGGAACCTCAAGCTTCTCCTGCTTCACCAGGTCTGTTTACTGCCTTTAAAAGGGCTGCACACCTGCTCCCCAGGAAGTGGGAGCTGCCTCCACAAGGCACACCCAAAAGGCAGCTAATAGGAACCTGGCCTCTTCCATACTTTCTACCCGTCTGCTCCCTCTTCAGTTCTCACCCCATATCTGAGTGCTCTCTCCTCTGTACAACTGCCTCATTGCTTCACCCATATACCCACCCATCCACTAATCTGTCCATCCATCTATCCATCCACCCACCCACCCGTCCACTTATCCATCCATCTATCCATCCATCCACTCACTCATCTATCCATCCATCCATCCATCCATCCACCCACCCACCCATCTATCCATCCACCCATCCATCTACCCAACCATCCACTGATCCATCCATCCATCCACCCATCCATCCATCCATCCATGCATCCATCCATCCATCCATCCATCCATCCACACATCCATCCATCCATACATACATCCACCCATCCACCCACACACCTACCCATACATCTATCCCCCCACCCATCCCCCCACCCATCTACCCATCTGTCCATCCATCCACCTATCCACCCATGTACCCATCTACCAATCCATTCATCCATCCACCTATCCAATCAACAATCCTCTATGGAACATCTATTTTGCTAGTCACAGGATACAAAAAACTCACAGCCTATCTGGGGAACGAAATGACACCCTTAGGGATGAAGCCGCCCGCAGACAATCAAGGACAGTGGCAGAGAAGTGCCTCAGGAATGCAGGGGAAAGAGGGCACTGTGGCCTGGAGTTAGAAAATGTTTCTCAGAAAGACTTAAGCCAAGCCTTGAAGGATGGCAAGGACTTGGAGAGGCCAAGAGAATAAGAAAGGTATCCAAATGGAGGAAACTCCGTTTCCTTTTAAGTCTTTCCATCAAATCTTGTTGACTTCTCCTATTCAATTTCTTACCACTTCATGCCAGGTTTTACTGTAGATTCCTGAATCTCCCACCTTCATTTGGTCTCTGTTCTCTTTCAGTCACCATCCACAGTCACCAGGTTAATTTCCATTGCGTACACACTGCCACTCCCTTTCTCAAAGACTAGCAATAACGTCCCTCCCCACTGCCTGCCGGACCACGCCAGTCTGGGCTTCAGAGCTTTCATCGTGCCACTTGATCTTGGCCTTGGCTAACTCACCATCCTTGCTGTCCAAGTTGATTCTTTCCTTCAAGCCTTTGCTCATGCTGTTCACTCTGCCAGGAATGCCCTTCCTCATCCCCTCGTGCCCATTTCCGTTCTTCAGTCCTGTCTTTGTGCAGCCTGGCCTTCTCCAGCTCACACTTCCCTGTTCCCTTTTGAACTCACACTTCCAGCTCACACTTCCCTGTTCCCTTTTATGTATTAACGGTCTACACATCTCATTCTAGTAGAAACAATACCCAATTCCATTCCATTTGTCATATACTGATCTATGATGGTAAAGCCTCTGATGAAACACCCTGTAGTAAATGCAAATCAGGATCCACCACAATTGGCTCTGGTCCTTCCACCAGTTTTCAAATGGCTAAAGTTCTCTCCCGAAGGAGCGAGGAGAAGAGCTGGGGAAATGGCGGACTCATGATAATTTGGGACTGCTTCCATTCAATGTGTTACAGTTGTGTGCAGTAGAAGTTCCATTATATTTATTCTTATGCTTTTTGCACCAGCAGAGACCCAATGAAAATAAAGCTCTCCTATGTTTTATTTGAATAGATTGAATTTTTTGGACCCCACTGATCACAGTATGGTAGTTTACTACCCGTTTCATGGGCGTGGCTTGTGTCCCAAATTAGTGTATAAGTTTGAATTTAAAGTAAATCTAGAATCTGACCATTTCCCACCACCACCACCTCTCTAATCCTACCATCATCGGTCACCTGGATTATTGTAGTAATTGCCTAACCGGCTTCCCCGATTCTACCTTTTGCCTCTATAGATGATCTTGAATCAGGAGCCACAGAGATCCTGTTAAGTCTGAAGAGCTTCAAATGCTCTACACGACCCGTGCCTCTGCTCTCCACCTCTGATTCCATCTCTTGCTTTCCTCCTGGCTCACTCGGCTCCAAACTTCCTCAGGGCCTTTGCACTGGCTGCTCTCCACCCCGGAAGACTCTGCTCCCATGTCTCAGGTTACTCCTTCACCTCCTTCAGGGCCTGGATCAAACTTCTCATTGACATCACCTTCTCACCAACGCCTCCCCTGACTGCCCTGTTTAAAACCACAGCTCACAAACCCCACCCCTGTACTTGGGACCCCTTGACCTTGCTCTTTTCTCCAAGTCACCTTCAAAATGACTACGTAATTTTTCAAATGTATTCTATCTGTTTGCTGTCCTCCTTCTGTGCTAAAACATAGACTCCAGAGGGACAGGGACAGGCCACTGCCTGGCATGTGGCCGGAGTTCAAGAACATCTGTTGAATGAATTGTGTCAAGGCAAAGCTTGTCTTAGAGCTGAGCCTCTGGGTCCCCCTCTAGGTCCTTCTGTTTCACTTTTCTTCCCCCGAGTCCTAAGGGAGTTTACCCTTCCCTGGGGTTCTTTTGGGACCAAAGGGAACCCTGGTTATCTGCTTTAGGGCCAGGTCTGCCTAGAGGTAGACAAATGGCTGAGATGACTGTCCAGCATTGCAGACTTCCGTGTGAAGATGCCATATGGGGACCTCATTCATCTGCAAGGAGAGGCGGCTGCTTGGTGTGGAATGAAGCACCCGCCCGCCCCCTCCGTCCTTCCAGCTGTCATGGTCAGCTAGTAGTTCCTGGGGCACCAGAAGCAGAGCCTCAAGGGCCTCTGCTGGCCGGGGAGAGAAGAGCTGGGTGGTGGGGTCTCACGGGCCTCCCTCACATTGTCTTACAAAGCGGGCAGCTCAGCCCCCTTTCCTGAAGGACTGCAGCCTCCACTCTGGGATGGCAGGCTGGCCGGGACCCTGGGGGCAGTGGGACCTCTGCATTCCTTTGGGGCCAAGGTTTCCTGACTGGGACGGGTGGGCTGGTACAGGGGCTTTGGATGGATCTGAGGTGGAGGGCAGGTTAGGGTTTATAGTCTGGTTCTGGGCTCTGGAGGAGTTTTAGCGTCAAAGAGGATGTTTGGGCTTGCTTCTAGAACCAACGCCTGGTGCTTCCTCAGGCAGGCGGGAAATGCTCTAGCATCACGGGATGAGGCCGGGAAGCTGCTGGAACTACAGCTCCCAGTGTGCAGTGCAGGGGCCGCAGGGAGAGTGGGAAGGCCCGGGGTCAGACAGCTGCAGCAGCTGTGTAGGCCACGGGGCAGGGCCTCGTCATGCCGGAGCAGGACCGAATCCTCCCAGGGGCGCAGACACAGCTGTCTGTTCAGGGGCTCCCCGACACACCCTGCCATCTGCCCGCCCGCAGAAAGGCACGTTTGCCCATGGCACAGCCAGGGTTCCCGTGTGCCCACTCGGCCTGCACATAGGCGCTCGTCTGCTTGCGTTTACACGCTCAGAGGCATGCGCCCTCCGTCCCAAAAGGACCCCGAAGCCCCACCAACACGCGGTCACAGGAACACCCGGTCTAAGAGGGAGGAGCCCTGTTACCTTCACCTTCAAGTGGTTGTCCCCAGTGGATGAACCTGGGGCTTCCCGGAAATGGGAACTGGGCCAGACGCTTGCACCACAGTGGCCTCCCTGCTCTGCTTCTAGAGCAGCCTGGATACTCTTTTCCCAACAGCCCCCGTCCCAGGGATAGATGCTGCCCCATTTGGCCTTTTTCATCTGGTCAAGGCCGTACCCTGAGCGCCCATCCCCGCCTTTCACATTACCCCTGGAGGGAGAAGGGAAGGAAAGGAAGCTCACTGGGTTGTTTTGTGACTGTTGGGCTAACCCCATGAAATTGCTCTCAGTACTCAGATCTCAAAAATGGGCCTGTGTGAGGGCCCCGGGCCCCATGGACACGTCCACGCCAATTCTGGGGAGTCTGTCTCTTCGTCCTCATGACCACAGCCGAGGCCTGTTGCTTCCCACTAGGGACATCCTCACTGTACAGCCCCTCCCAAACGCTTGGTCTAAACCACCTGCCTCTCTGCTGAGAACCCTTGAGAGGCTCCCCTTTGGCGACACAGAGAAAGCCCCACTCCTTACAATGCTCCCACCATTCTCTTCCCACAAGCTTCCCCTGCCTGGGGACCCCCACCCTCCATCACTGCCCACTCATCCTTGTAGGAACAACTCAAATGCCACCTTCTCCAGGGTCCGGGGCCCTGAGAAGCCTGTGCAGGTGAAGTGCCCCGCACACGCGTGCCCTGCACACGCACGTGTCTCTGGCACACACCCTGCGGCCCGCCTCCTCCCACCCCTGCCCCGGCTTCTCTTCATTTTCCTCTCCAGATGCGCCCAGGGCAAAGCTATTACCCGAACGGATGGCCAGAATGAAAAATTAAATTTCCACTTATCCGTCTCGCTGACGCATTCCCTCCTGACCAGTGGGGCTTGGAGCACAGGGCATGGCTGTGCCCCTACAGTGGGCCCCCAGAGAACGTGATAGGCACCAGCTGATGTGGGACAAGGGCCGGTGGTGTCAGCGGCTGCTCGGAGATTGGCTGTGAGCACCAGAACACATGGCTGTGAAAAGGCTCAGGCTTCCCGGCTGAGCCGTCTTGCGGGCCCGAGAGGTCCTCCCTCGGGAGGGCCAGCTAAACGGCTCCCGGGCCCATCAGTGATTCAGTGGGCACCACGCGTCCCTGGCCTCTGCCTAACTGGGCTGTCAACAAGAGTGTCCTCATGCAAGTCACCTGCGTGTGACTTTGCTTACCAGCCCTGTCTCTCTCTGTGCCTCCGGGGAGCACGGGAGGCTATGTCGCATGCGTCTTCCAGCTGGAGCCCTGGGCAGCTTGGCCCGCCTGCCCACAGGCCAGCTAGGCCTGACCACAGATCCCACGCAGGGCATCCCACTGCTTCCATCAGCCCCAAGGAGACGGCCCGCCTCCTCCACGGCTGGCTTCGCGTCCTCCCTTTCCTCTCTTTTCTTTAGCCTGGGCCTGGGAAGTGCCCCCTTCCCTTCCTCCTTGCTCCTGGATGCCATTGAGTCCCTGATGAGCAGCGTGCATTCACAGTCATCCTGCCTCCTCTCCAGCTTTGGGAGAAGGGAGGCCCCGACTTAGCTGGGTAGCGCCACCTGGCCCCATTAGCCTAGAAGGGCCTCTGGCTGGTCCACTCATGCCAGGGGTAGGATCACGGGAGATCACTGCTCCCGCTTCTTGGCCCCCTCCCCTGACTTCCCAGTCAGCAGTGTCTCCAGCCAGCGGAGTATGCATCTGGCCTGAGATAAACATATGATCTCTGTCATACAGACTGGGAAGCTGAGACTCTGAGACGTGAAAGCGACACAGCCAGGAAGAACTGCTACGTGACCACACTCAGGCCAAGTCTGACATGGCCCCCGTACGACACGCCTCCCTGTGGCGTGGTTATGCTCCCTTATGAATACTCCTCATCCCTGTCTGTCCCATGGCCCCACGGCCAGAGCTCGGGTACCCATGAGGCTCTTACTGAGCTTTGCCCAAATTCTCTCCAGGAGGGGAGAAGTCTGTGCTTCTGGCCCTCCCCCTCCCCACCGCCCCCAACCCTAGCCTGGAGGACGGGCTGCCGTAGCTTTTCCCAGGCTCCACCTCGGACGCTTCTACTACTTCTGGTTCACGGGCAGGGAGTTGACCAGTGTGAGCGCCACGGGCAGGGAGTTGAAGAAAACAGCAATCGACAAGTGACTCCACCTCCCCCTGGTGAGAGTGGGACGGAACGGCCCCGAGTGTGACTGCACAGGTAGGTGCACACCCTGGACAGCTCCTTTTGCCGCTGTGCCTCGGATGGACCCACACATGAGGTCTCCTACTTCTGGGACGCGGGCCCGGAGCCGATGTGTCTGTAGGGCTTGCCCAAGTCCTGTGCCTGGAGTCCAGCAACCACTGCCCAACTTCCCAGACTCCGGAGCCCGGCCCAACATCTCCCTGAGGTCACTTCCTGTCCATCCCCCCAGCCGCATGACACCCCTGCCCGTCCCAGGTGTTTCTTTCTGTCACTTTCTTTTCCTGCAACTACCTCAGCCACAATGTTAAAGACACTCCCTCTTCTGGCTGTGAAGCTGTGATGGCAAGTTTACCTCTCTCTTGGCTTGTTTTGATCCTCCCATTAATAATGATAATGACAGGGGCCAAGATAATGATCATAGAGCAGGGGCCATTTATTGACAGGCTGGTCTGCGCTAGGTCCTTGGCCCACATTATGTACATTCCGACAAGAAGCTTTCAAGGCACCTCGAATTATGCCCATATTCCGAGGAGCACTTGTCCACGTCCCTGCTGTCTGACATTAAGACCCATGCTCCCTTCATGGCCCACATGAAGGCTCCCCCAGGACATCCTAGCTCTTTGCTCCCTTTGCCCTGAGAGGGTCAGGCGGCCGAATCTCTTCATCTGCACCGACACAGAGAAAAATGCAGGGAAGACAGCAATTCAGGGCACACAACCACCATGGCTCTGGGCTGTCTCCTTGTATTTCCTCCAGTGTCCCTGCTTGAGGACAGCCTCACCCTCCAGCCTGTCTGTGTGGGTTTCCTGAACTGCAGGAGCAAATGAGCTCCACCTCCAAGCCCAGCCCCACCAAGCCGGCATCACAGGACCTGGGCAGGCTCTAACACCTGTCCCCCCACCGTTCCCCCCCCCCCGCAACAGCACCCACTTCCTCTCTGCTGGAACCTCTCTCTGATCCCTCTCCGATCGGGGGTCACCCTGTTTCACACACAGCCTCAACAGAGGAAAGAGAAAAGCAAAGCAAGGCCAGTGGCCAGAGCTCAGGAGAGAACCAGAGGAAGGGGAGACGGAAACTTCCTGCAGTGACCTAGCCCCAAAGGCAGAGCAGTGGGTGGGGAGAGGCAGGACAGGGGACAGCTTCCTACCTGTGATATTGACCTCCACCTGGCCCGAGCGGGTGCCGATGGGGTTGGTGGCCTCACACACGTAGGTCCCTGCCAGGCTGTAGTTGATAGGCCCCCTGAAGAAGAGGGTTCGGTTCTGGGCCTCCACGCCCTTGGGGAGAGAGCCATTCAGCCTGCAGGGATGGGGAGACATGGCAGTGGGTTATGACCCTCCAGCCCAGAAGCTTCCCCGGGTGTCACCCAGCCTCCAAGACTCCCAGCCCTCTTGCTGAGTTGATAGGCAGGGTCTGTCTTGGACGGAGTACCAACAATAACCACAACAATAATCTCTTGCGTTTGGCAGATTCCCATTATTCGGCATCTCACGCTCATGTCCCAGCACTGAGATGTAGACAGGCCGGAAAGGGACTGGTCCCACTGAACAGATGAGAAGCTCTTTGAGTTCAGGGTCAAAGAACACAGCTAGTAAGTGACAGAACTGGGGCTCTAGCCAGGTCTTTGGCTCCTGGCACAGTGCTCTCCCAACTACGCCTGGTTCCTGGTGTTTGGTCATTGGTTTCCTGGGTTGCTAGTTGAGAATATAGATGTTCGGGTTCTCACCCCAGATCTACTGAGGTTGAACTGCTGGGGCCACGGCTTGGAGATCTGTATCTTAACAAGCTGCTCAGGTGATGAGATGTGACCCATGTGGAGGAATCGTGCTCCGGTACACTATCTCATTTTCTTGCTGGGCATATCATAGGCCATTTTCCTGGGGGAGACACAGGGGAGCCTCCTCCTGATTTTCGATGTCACAAAGCTATTATTCTGTTGGACCTAGCAGCTCCCTGGTACACAGAGCCGAAACTGGTCACTTGTACCTTCAGATAACACTTCTGGCTCCAGAAAGTGGAGGGTGAGAACTAGCTAGGGCAGGCCAATGCCTTCTACTTCCAGGAAACAGAGTGTAGACAATGTGGGCAGCCATCTCCTGGCCATCCATGTCAACCCGCTTCCTGGCTTCCCCACATCCTCCTTTCTATGCGTCCCATCCATCTTTTCTCTGGGAAGAACCTTGGCTCAGGCCATCAGAGCCGGCTGGAGGGGCAGACAGGACCCTTCGAGAGCCAGGCTCAAAGACTGTGAAGCCAAGAATGGCACGGCGGGGTACGGGGCAAGCACTCCACGGACGCAGGCATTCTGGGGTGACGGCTGCCCCCTCCTTGACAATCTGGGGGTGCTGGAGAGAAGGAACGGGAACAAAGAAAGATCTGGGATGCTCCAGAAAGCCAGCTTCCCTGGGGACACCTCGATAAAAATAAATACCGGGGGCTGGGGTGGGAGTGACTCAGACTGAATCACCAAAGGAGAACGACTAGATTCTTTATTAGGGGGGAAGAAGGCAGGCGGTTGATGAGGGGATCCCCCTCGGGCAGAATGGTTTGTCCCACTGACCCTGATGCTGTCGTGGCTGGGGTCTCTCGCAGCCCCTTCCCTTCTCACTGAGAATCCTGAACCAAGACCCTAACTTTCTCCCCACGTAATGCTCCTGGAGGTGGGGTGGGGTGCCTCCCTGTGACCAGCTAGGCACCCTGCAAGGCGACCAGCCAGCCCCAGAGCACTTACGTGGTCCAGTGGTAGTCGGTGGCAGGGGGGTTAGCATCGGCTTTGCACGTGAGCTTCACATCCGTCCGCTGCAGGTACCAGTTCCCATCAAACCCCTCGATGGTCACCTCGGGCTCGTCTGTGGGGCAAGGGACGATGTTTGAGAAGGGTGAGGTCAGGAGAGCAGGGCTTGGGGCGAGGGAGTGAGCCTCAGATGGGGCAGGGGTGGAAGGGGCAGTGACATGGAAAGAGCTGGAAGACGGGGAGGGAGGGGGGAGGACCCTCGGAGCAGAAGCAGCAAGGGAATGGAGGAAGGAGGAGGACAGATGGGCACAGGAAGGACATGGGGAAAAGAGAGGGGGGAGGACAACGCACCCCTGAAAAGAGAAAGGGAGGGGAAGGCTGGGGGGCGGGCAGGAGCAGAAAGGGGGCAAAGGAAGCAAAGGAAGAGAGATGGGAGAAAAGGAGGAGGGAGGGCTGGCAAGAGTGGGGCGGTAGGAGGGGACAGCAGCACCCCCCACCCTGAAACCCGCCTGCGCCGCGCCCTGCTCACACTGCACGTTGAGGGTGAGGCTTTCCCGGAAGCGGTCCATGTGGTAGTTGACGATGCAGGCCAGGGTCTGCTGGTGGGCTTCCCGGCTGGGCACCAGGCGGTAGCGGCTAATGACGGTCACCGTGCCGTTGGGGTTCCGGATCTCTTGGTACTCCGCCTCGCCCTTCAGGCGCGTTTCCCAGGACACCACGCTGGGAGGCTTCCCGTTGGCCGAGGTACAGGTGGCCACCAGGACCTTGTCATCCTGCCCCTTCTTGGCTCGAAGCACCGTCTGGGTGCCCTCTACCCAGTTGGTGGGTTTGGCTGCGGGGAAGCAGAGGGAGCCGTGGGGCTAGCGCTACGGCTTCATCCAAAGTGTGCTGGCCCAGGAGGTCACCCTGGCCATCCCTGCCTCTGAGCTGTGCCCAAAGCCCCTCCCAGCCCTTCTCATGGGGACTGCTTCATGTCTAACCTGTGTCCTTCCTGCCCTACCTGGCACCCCCTTTGGTCAAGCGGAGGCTTTCCTGGAGTCTTGGCGTGCTCAAGGCTGGCGGCTCACGTGGCCCTTTTCCTTACCGTGGTGTCGGAAGCTTCTGCCTGCTTCCCGGTCACCCACAGAGTACCCTGTGGTGGGGCTTCCAACCCGAATCGTGACCCTCAGCTCTGTGCACAGCTAAGGCCTTGCACCCAATCCCGAGTGAGCTGTGGGACAGCCTGGCCGGAAGGGACCGGAAGCTTTGGGAGCATGCCAACCAAGGAGACTGTCTGGGGCCACCGAGGCACACGATGAGGGTGGCCAAGCCCCAGGCCACGGGCCTCTGCACGAGCAGGGAGAGGGGGGTGAGGCCAGCTTACCCATTACAGTGAGGTTGAGCTGGCTCTCTCGATTGCCGGCAGGGAAGGTGGCGAACTCGCAGATGTAGACGCCCTCGTCCTCCAGCTCAAGGCGGGAGAGGCGGATGGTGCCGTCGGTGAAAGAGGGCCGCAGGAATTCTACGCGCTCACGGTAGGGAGCCAGCACGGAGACGCCCATGGCGGGGTTGTAGATGGCCACATTCTGCTTGGAGCCGTTGGTGGCCTTCTGCCACGTGACCTGGGTGATCTTCACGCCGGGCAGCGGGTTGGCGAAGCTGCAGTGCAGGACCACGTCCGTGCCGATGAAACCGTACATGGAGTCGTTCACCTGGACCACCTGGGCGTGGGCGCCTGGTCAAAGGAGCCGGCGGGACTGGTCAGTGACAGGCACGGCCGCCCGCACCCCCCGCCCCCGACTCCCTGTGCACCTGCTCTTTTCTTTCTACCTCTTGTTACTCTTGATTCTGATCATAGGAATAAATAATTGCTTGTTACTAAAGCACTCTGGAGGATGCTGAAAAAGACCGTGATCCCCACCACTCAGAAGGATCACTGATCGTCTTGTAGGAAATCCCTTCTTTTATTTTTTTCTCGCTATATTAATTTCTCGATCTCCAGGTTTCTCTGCATAACCATCTTTTTTTTAAGACGAAATCAGAATGATACTGTACGTATTGTTCCATAGCTGCCTTTTCGTCTAGCGATGCATTACCCATAGTGCTCCATTGGGCAGTAAATATATACCTGCACCCTTATTTTTAATAAGGGGCGGGAGTCGAATGCACTGCTTTCCCTAGGAGCCATCAACTGCCTCACCTTCCTGGGCCTCAGTTCCCTTCTGGCAAATGGGGCATAGAATCCAGTCCTCTACCTCACGGGGTTGCTGGGAGAACCAAATGAGACTAACGAGAAAGTGTCAGGAGGCAGGAGGCGCTGACCATGCGGGCTCACGGTGGCCACCATTATGCTCCCCGCCATGGTCTTCTCCCTCAAGGCGGAGTGCCCGTGCCCTGGGGTGCGCTGGCTCCGTCCCTCTCACGGGGCCCGGGCCGCTCCTCAGAACATGCCATGTTTCCATGTTCCCTTCCTCTCTCTCTCCCTCCTCCTATCACTCCTAGACTCTTGCTCGTGCAGTTCCCTAGAAAGCCCTAGAAGGCCCTTCCCCCTCCTTCCCCTATGGATCTCCCACTCAGGCCACCTCCTTTGGGAAGCTTCCCAGATCTTCCCTGCACGTGTGAATCCAGCCACTTCTATCACAGATCTTTTCTGCCTCCGGATGTGGTTGTTCACGCCTGTGACTTCTCCGCCAGCACAGGGTCTGTGTCTTTCCCAGTCGCCCCAGCCCCAGTGCCCAGCCCAGCATCTGGCGCACAGTAGGTACTCAGTAGATAGCTCTGGCCAGGCAGACTGCAACGGAACCCATGGGAATAGAGATTTGCAAGAAGGAGGGAGTGATCAGTGGCGTTGGATGAATGAATAAATTCCCCCCAGTCTCCTTACTGATTGCTTTGTTTCACTAGAATGGCTTGTTTGAGCTTTTCCCTGACCCTGAACGCAGGGCAGAGACCCTCCAGCGGGTCTCTCTGGCCCAGGCTCTTTCTGGAGCTCTGTTATTGGCCACGCATCTGTACCCTTCATATTGTCGTATCCTTTCTTTACTCAGTTTATTGAGCACCATCGATAATATCAATGCCAGGTCCTGCACTGACCTAGAGGCGGGGGGGATGGCCTCAGTGGCTCCCCAGGGGAGTGGAAATTCGGGGCTCACCTTTGCCTCTGCATGGTGGAGGCACAAAAGCAGGGCACACTCCTCTGAGGGCTTGGAAGCCCATGATAGGTGAAGGCTGTCCCCCCCCCACCCCTCCCCTAAGGAGGGCACAGGCTGTGTCCCCAGGGTCACTGCGGTGTCCTGTGTGTACCATACAGCAGATACTCAACAATTTGCTGAATAAATAGATCTTTGGCCCCTTGTCATGCCCTGAAGACTTCCCCAGTGCTCCCTCCTTCTTTATGCCTATTCACATCCATGCAGCCCTTCGAGGCCCACCTGGGAGTGCCCCCACCCCTACCCCTCCAGTTGTCCCCCTGGCCGGTGTGTGGGGTTCTGACATGTCCTTGGGCAGAGAGCACCGTGGGCTGGTGGGAGTACGGGAGGAAGCACCCACCAGGGAGGCAGGAGGGTTGGGTTCTGCTCAGCCCTATTTTGAGCTGAGACCTTGGCCGGTCACTTCCCCCTCCCGAGCCCTATCTTCCTCCTCTCTAAGAGAGCGGGCTGGACTCCCCAGTCTTAGTGGTCCCTTCTGGGCCTGAGTCTGATCCCCTGAACCGCAGCCCAGCCTTGCTGAGGCCCCACCCCAGATAGAGTCCCATGGTGAGGTCAGCGGGCCAGACAGCCCAGTGCTCCTGCTGACTGGCCAGCTGGCAAGCGGCTAAGCCCCAGGCCCTCCCAGGAGGATAAGTGGGGGGGTGGGTGCTTCCCCCCCCCCCCCCCCCCCCCGCCTCCACTCACCAACCTGCTGGAGGTTGCCCAGCAGCTGAGATAATGTGGGTATAATTGGGGAACTTTCACCACACAAAGCCAGAAACAGGAAAAGCCAGTTGGGAGGGCTTGGGCCATAGGTTGTGTGTGTGTGTGTGTGTGTGTGTGTGTGGTGGGGGGGGGGTTGGCGTGTGGGCACCAGGAACCATCTTGGGATTGGTGCCAGGGCATGGGGGAGCCTATAGCCGGACATAGCCCACCAAGCCTGCCACGGCGACCCCCTCCGCCTCCCCACCCCCCGCTCCCCGCAGGTGTGGGGACAGGCAGGCTTCAGCGGCCGGCACACACACTGCCATTCATTTGCTGCGTCTTCAGCAGTGACCTCACCCTTCAGAGCTGTGAATGCCAGGAGCGAAGATCGCTGATAGTGGCCTGGGCGTGGGGGCGGGGCGGCCGCTGCCAGGGGCTCGGGCACCCTAGCGGCCCCGTCTCATGCATCGGTGCCTCACCAGGCCAAGGAGGCCTTCCCCACCCTAATGTCTGTTTTGGGGTTAAGGCCCCTCTCTCCTCTCCAGTGTGGCTCTCCCAGAAGCAACCCCACAGGGAGCAGTAAGGAGAGTGCCTGGGGTGTCCACCCACTGCGCACAAAGTGGGTTCTCCTGGCCCTTGCCCCTTTTGCGCTAGTGAAGAGTGGGCAGGCCAGAGTGGGAGAGGACCTCTAAGGTGCAGGCAGACTTATTCTGGTGTTCACCTCTCCATCCACAGCCTAGTGGGCACGAGGGAGCTTTTGGAGCATAGGGTTTGGGGCCACTCCCTGACCCCAGAGGAAGTGGGAGGCGCTGGGGCCACCGGCAAGGTCTGAAGACCCTCCTTAGCCCTCCACCCCACTCCGGGCTAAGGGACCCAGAGCTCTTGCTTCTGGCTTGGGGCTTCCCGTTTTTTTTTTTTTTTTTTTTTTTTTTAATGAGAGAGAAAGAGAGAGAGAGAGAGAGCTTACGCGTGTGTAAGCACAAGCACGAATGGGGGAGGGACAGACAGAGAGGGAGAGAGAGGATCTCCACGCTGTCAGCTCAGAGTCTAACTAGGGGCTCGAACTCACAAACCGGCAGATCATGACCTGAGCCGAAATCAAGAGTCGGACGCTCAACCGGCTGAGCCACCCAGGTTCCCCGGGGCTGCCAGTCTTGGACCGAGGGTACAGGGTTGGGGAGAATGTCCCTCATTCTTTAGACTGGTCAGGTTGGGAAACTTTCAGAGAAGGGGGGCAGACCTCCAGGGTCTGGGTGCGGCAATGAATGGGAGAGTGGGGATCCCCACTGAAAAGGCAGAGAAAGGGCTGGATCAGGGCAGGAACCCAGGAGGAGGCCCCTCCTCTGTGCAGGAAGAGGTAGAACCATAGGCCTCATCTGGAAGGCCCGGGGCCAAGGGGCAGAAGCAGGAGGGCAGGCTGGTCCAAGTTGGGTCCAAGGTCCCAACCCCTTGGGCCCAGATGACCTGGAGGTTGAGCTCGCTGCCCGAGCTCCTCCCACCCTCTGAGGGGCTGCCCCCCGCCCCCCCCCCCCCCCCCCAGTATGCATGGGCTTGCGAAGAGCCAGCTTTGTGGCTTTGCAGACTCCCTCTGTCACTTACGAGCCGAGAAACGTTGGGCCAATGACTCAACCGCTCTGTGCCTCAGTTTGCACTGAGATTTCTCGTCTGTGAAACGGGGATTACAACACCACCTATCCCATGTAGTGGTCCTAAGGATCAAATGACCACACGGGAAGCTAGAGAGCGGCACTTAGCACAGAACGAGACGGTCAGTAAGTGCTGGCTGCCATCATCATCATCATCATCCTCACCACCACCTTCGTCGTCGTCTGTATCCCTTTATTTTCTGTTTCCTGGTGTGCACGTCTAGCGTGTTTCTTATTGTGTGTCCCCCGGCTCCCAACAGATCGCGACTCCCTGTGTGAGAGGGAAGGCACCGGCGAGACCTCGGGTTTTGTTGGCCACATCGCGGCTCCCTGGCAGGGTCTAGGGCCTGGAGACTACCCTGCTAACTTTCTGTGGTTCCTCGGGCAGTTAGGGTGGTCCACACAAGGCATCGTCTCTCCTTCCTCACAGGCCCCCTCTTACATGAGAGGCAGGGGCTGTCCCAGATGTGGAAACCAGGACCACTAAAATGGTACCATACTGGGCCTCAGTGGAACACGTGATCCATGGTTTTACAAAGGAGGAGTCCAGAGTCCACGAGGGGCTGGGTCACTTGCTTGGCGACATGGAAGGGCAAATCCAACCCAGTGCGCTTCCCACCCTGCCTTTTTATAAGGGACTCACGTTCTCAACCTAACCCCCCAGGGCCTCCCTCCCTCTGGGCAGTGTCCCTCCTGGAATAAGCTCAGAGCCTCTCTTGCTCCTTTTGATAAGTGGCAGGAATACCAGTTACATTACCGTAGCCACAGTGCCCGCAGGCTGCCCTGCACTGGGCTTGGTGGGGGGGGGGGGGGTTGGGGGCCAGGGGTAAAGCAAAGTGGAAGCCAGGTGGGGGCACCTCCAGGAGGCTATGTACAGAGGAGGGAGGAGCCAGAGAGGTGGGGAGTGAAAGGTAGAGAGATCCATGGGAACCTCTGCCCTCAGTAGAGAGGTCCTTGCATCCTAGGGATATCAAGGAACGTTTTTCTTTTTGACCTCAAGCACTGCCTGTATTCTCCCTGACCACCCTACAGGCTCCACGGTCTGGGACTCAGGCCCCTGGGGCCTGTGTGCCAGTGCCTCAGTTTCCCCATTGGAGCTCCGGTTGGGCGGTTCGGGCTGCCTTCGTGGCTGCCCAGAAGTGCTGAGCCAACAAGGCAGGCGTCGGGCCGGCCCCCTGAGACGTCACAGACGTGCAAAAGCCCGAGCTCAGCAACAAAACACAAAGGCTCCTCAGTTGTGGCCGACAAACCTGCTCCCCAGGGCCCTGCCCGCCTGCCCTGCCCGCCATGGAGCTAATCTGAGGCTGGGGCCATGGGTTCCCACGCAGCGGGGTGTGGCCCAGAATGGGGGGGGCACTCTGCTCCCCGTACCCACCTCAAGCAGTTTCTCTTCCCGCCCTTTGAAACTTCAGACCCTTCTCGCCCTGGCCAGGCAGGCTGGGACTGGGCCCATGTGGGTGAAAGTGGCGGGGGGGGGGGGGGGGGACGGACACAGGCAAAGGGGGAGGGGTTCTGGGATTTCTGGCACAGACCACCTCTTTTTGTGTCCCCCATCCCCGCCGGGGTGCCCTCAGGTGGGCGGTCAGCAGTGGCAGACCTGGCCTGGAGGCAACTGGGGACACCCTGGGTGGGGAGCGCTGGGGACCTCACCGGGGGCCTCTCTGAGACCAGAATCCTTTGGGGTCCATCTCTAGAGCTTCCCAGGGATCCCCCTCCCTCCCACCACCCCAGAACTGGCAGAAAGGAAGAGGACCATCCGGTCAGAAACCAGCTAAGTGGTAAGTGGGGATGACTCACCTATGGGGGCGGGGGGAGGGGAGGGCCTCCAGCCGAAACCCTGCTGAGTCAGCACAGGGACCTGAAGGCTACAGGGCCCCTCCTCCCAGTGCAGCTACTTCCCCAAATGTCAACTCCCAGGCTGGCCAGCTCCTCACTTTCGGATGCCAAGGCTGATCCACCCGGGGGAGAGGCTGGCAAGGAGATGGTGTGATCAGGAGGGAATCCCCTTTCTGGGGCCCCCTCCTCTGGGCAAGGTTCGGCCAGTCAGTGTTGCCCAGACCCAATCGCTTCTGCCCCCAAGGACCCACACGAGCAGGCTTCTCACTGAGGTCCTCTGAACTTGTCCTGTCCCGTATCTATGTCTCTTCATTATTCAGGAGCCCCCTAGGGCCCAGGCTGCATCTCTACCCTCGGACTCCCCCGCCATGCCCGGGACAGGGTCCAGGGTGTCCCCAGGTCAGAGGGCACAGAAGCATCAACTGACCCGGTCCTTGTCCCCACACCCCTAGCCATCCCTCGCTGGGGCTCAGTGCCCCTGCCTCCTGCACGCAGGCGCTCTGCCTGGTGGGTATGGGCCCTGGGGGACCCTCTCTGGGAGCAATGCCTGCTGGGATGGCTCCAGGTGTCCTGGGGCCTTGAGTCCCCGCTGCATCCACCTTGCCAGCAGAGGTGATAACATCCCATGATCCCACAGTCAGGGCTAATTGCTACTGTCCAAACCCAGGCGCCTCCGCCCCTTCATTTGGGGTCACAGAAATTGCCGATGTTTTCTTCTTCTTGGCTGATGCCCCCCCTCACCCCAACCCCCGACTCCCCGACACAGAGCTGGTTAATGATGGGCTGTGGGGCTGGCGCCGGAGCCTTGGGCGGGTGAGTGCAGTGCGTGGGAGAGGAGGGGGCGCGGCAGCCTGGGAAAAGCAGGAGAAGGAGCCCAGGATCTTCCAGACGGGCTGGGCCAGCCCAATCCCCAGCAGCATGAAAGCCGGGAAGCCCCGGAGTTGTGGTGACGGCGCTGGGGGCTGCTCTGGCAAGTCCCGTCTCTCTGAAACCTAGCAGGACAGGTTGGGGGACAGGGATGAATCAGGGAACTGCGTTTTGTCTTTTCCCACCGAGGAGCAAGTGGCCAGGGACATCTGGATCTCTCCGACAGGCCGGTTTCACATTGGCTACCCCCTCCCCAAGGCCCAGGGCAAGGCCAGTCCCGAGCAGCACCTCTCAGCTCTGCCCCTCTCCATCTCTAGCCTTCTGGTTCCACCTTTTGGTCCCCTCTGTACCACTCACCCTTTACCTGTCACACTCCCTCTGGCCAGGCGGTGGGGAGGAAGGGTACATACCGGAGACCAGGAGAGAAGTCTCTGGTCCCCACTAGTTGGTTACGGTTTTCTAGATGGCCTTAGGTAGGTAGGCCAGTTCCCCTCCCTGGCCTCAGTGTCCCTTTCTTTAAAATGAGAGTGTTGGCACCCCATGACCCCGGAAGACTATACTTTGGACATAACCTGTTTGGCCCTCTCTCTGCCCTACCTCTGCACCTTCCCTGGACCAGACTCTGGACTGTTTCTACCAAGTGGCTGCTCCACCTCTGTAAACTGCCCAGCTCCTCCGGGAAGGCCTCCCAGATCGACTGGGATGCCAGGCAAACCCAGGCTACACGCACAGGGTTCTTCCGCGTCCACGCAAGCACAGCGGGAATTCATCTTTGTTCTCCATCCCCACTGGCCCCAATCCAGACTCCCCCTGAGCCCCCTCCCGCCAGCGCAGCCCCTTCCCTGCCCCCCACCTCCAGCAGAGTCTCACTTCCTTATTTTCTCAACACTCCTGGGCCACGACTGCAGCCCAGCTACGCAAATCCCAAACCCTTTTGCCCCTTAGCACCCACCACCTCGCTCCTCCTGCCTTGTCCCCTCCTTCTTCCCAAGACCTGCCCCGGTGCAGGCCACAGTCACCGCTTACCCGGCCACTGCAGCATGACACCAAGCCTACGTAACTGCCTCCAGGCCTTCCCCTAACCCATTGGCCACTTTTTTAATTTTAATGTTTTTATTTATTTCTGTGAGAGACAGCTTGGGCAGGGGAGGGGCAGAGAGAGAGAGAGAGAATCCCGAGCGGGCTCTGTGTTGCTAGCACGGAGCCCGATGCGGGGCTTGAAGCCACAAACCGTGAGATCATGACCTGAGCAGAAAGCCAGAAAGAGCTGGATGCTTAACCAACTGAGCCACCCAGGTGACCCCGCTGGCCACTTTCTAAATCCGGAATCCTTTTCTGTTTAAAATCCTTCCATGGTTTCCTGCCGCCCCCGGGATCAAGTCCAAAGCCCTTTTGGGCTCTGGACCTCATCTTGGGCTTCAGAGCCTGCAGCCCTCTCTCTCTCCCTCTCTCTCTCCCTCCTCTCTCCCTCTCTCTCTCCTGCCATATGGAACAATACCATCCATTCCCTGCCCCGTTACTCCCTCTGCTGAAAGCACATACCCCATTTCCCTGCCTCAGTCCTCGTCAGCCGTACTCAATGAGCTGAGCCTTGATTTTGAGGAGGTGGCTTCCTGGGGCACACCCCCTGCCCCCGAGTGAGGTAGTCCAGCAGCCCGGGGGCCCCGTACCTGCGCACACATCCATCGCAGCATCTCCCCTGCTGAGGGCAAAGGCCGGGGCTTCAGCCAGTGCCTGGCATACAATAGGGTAAGGGGGCCCCGAGCAGCTGGTGAAGGCTGCGAGCCAGATGGGGCTCCAGACCAGGCTCGGCACGTAGGGCAGGAGGAAAGAGCTGGGAGGTGAGGCCTCCCGTCTGCACCGAGGGCCAGCAGGTCAGGGCCGGAATCTTCTCCCTGACTGGAGCCGGGACGCTGCACCCCAAAAGGTAGAGGTCTGCCCGACCTCTTGCCTCCCCACGGCATCGCATCCTCTGCTGGCTTCCCAGTTGTCACTTCTTGGTTCCTTCCCTCTCTCCTCTGTCCCACTTCCTAGCACCCAGCCCCACTTCCTTCCTCACTCTAGACCAGAGGTGAAAAATATTCTTCTCACCCAAGCAAGCTGCAGCTGGAGGCCCTGCTCCCAAGGTCTTCGCCCTGCGAGGCCTGCACCACCCGCCCCCCGGTGCCATTCCCTTCCCAACACACGGCCTGGGTTTCTCCTGGCCTGGCCTTTTGAGGCCTCGAAGGCCTGGCTCTAAGTCTGGGGTTTCCACGGGTCCCATCTCCGCAGCCCACGCCAACCCCGTCCACCCCACCTGCGCAGACGACACGTCTCACAACAGACGCCCATGGCAGCCAGGGCTCCCTTCAGCAAGGGTGCGTCTTTAATGCCATATTTTGGGGAGCGTAGGCAGCAGCCTCTTCAGAAGGCTAGTGTGGGGGTGGGAGAGGCTGGGGGCTGCCTGAAAACAGAGGGAGAATTCCCTGGGCCTCCCCAGAAGAACCTCTTAAAATCTCAGTATCAACATATGCATTGTCTCAGTCCTGCGGGTTCTGTGCCGATGTTCACCACCTGTTTGGAAGTGGAAATCTCTAGATGTGCCTCTTGCCAGGAGGGACCTGTCTGACCACCCCAGTGCCCAGCCCTGCCCACGCCCCGTCCGGCTCCAGTCAGCTGTCTGCATCCGAGGCTGGGGACTCGGCCGGTGCCGAGAGGGGAGGCATGGCCTGCCTGCCTCTGTGCGGGTACATTCTGAGAGGGAAGGGTTGGGTGGGAGACTGACAGGGAAGGGGTTAAGAGGACGGTGGCGGGGGCGGAGAAAGTCAGTCATCCATGAGCACCGAGCTGGAGTTCAGATGGGCCTGGGCTTGTACATGCGACTCACGGGCTGGGTGACTGAGCAAGCGTCAACCTCTCTGTGCCTCAGTTTTCCCATGCAAGAAGTGGGAACGATTAACAGTGCCGTTGCCTAGGGTTGATGTGACGATTAAGTGAGATAATTCATACACGCTCTCAGTGCGGCGCTCGGCACGTAGTTATGCTGCATAAAGGGCCATGTTATTGTTATTGCAGTCTCAGGGGAAGAAGCTGCCCAGAAATCAGGTAGGCTGGCTTCCATTCTGGTTCTGCTAACCGCCGCGAGATCTTGCGCAAGTCCTTGCTATGGCGAGGCCACTGCCCCCGAGCAGAGGTCCTCGACCTCCGCACTGTTGACGTTTGGGGCCTGATGATTCTCTGTTGCAGGGCTGACCTGTGGGCTAAGGGTGTTTGGTGCCACCGCTGGCCTCTGCCTACCCTTCCTCCGTTGTGACAACCAAAAGTGTCTCTAGAAGGTGCCAAGTGTTCCCTACGGGGCAAAAGGACTGTCCCAGAGGAGAGGGCATGGAGCTCGGGCAGGGGTGCTGGTGTGAGTGAGGGATGTGCGGGGCAGCCCCACGCCAGCCAGGGCAGGAGGGTAGGGGCGGGGGGGCTCTCTGGAGGGGAAGTATCCTGCGTCCTGGGACAGAGGGCCCAGAGGTGGATCAGAGCAGGGGTGCAGGCCTTCCGGTGTGGAGAGCCTGCCGTCAGCTCTGTAGGAGGAGGAGTGTGAGGTGTGTGTTTGGGGAAGACAGGTGGAGAGGACTGGAGGCCCCGGGGAGCCTCGGAGCTGACTGCCCCGTGCTGTCAGAACATGGGTTACAGAATGGCACGTTCTCAGAGGACAGATCAGGAGAGACGCAGACAGTGGAAGTGTGGCTGGAAGCCTTGGGTAGGGAGGCGGGGAGGCTGCGGAGACCAGGGCGTGTGTTTCTGAGAGCAGAAACGAGGTCAGGCAGCGTCTTCCTCCGGCTGGTAAACCGCTATCATTTCGGAAGGTTTGCACCTCATTTGGTTCCTGCTTAAGTGAAATCCACAACATGTGTTCCCTGCATTAGTGGAGTGTTTGTGCTTAATTAGTGGCAAATTCTTTCATATTAAAGTCATTAAGTTTTGCCGTTTGCTCTTCTCACCCCGGGCCTGGCTCTCTTCTGTCTTTCCTTTTAATGCAGGCGGCCTGACTACAGGCCGTTCAGTTTCTCGGCCTCGGGAGGCATGCACGCGCATGTGCACATCCTTTCCCCCCCCATCCCCCCCCACCGCAGGCATTCGGACCCTCCAGCATCAGCCCTTGTGCCCGTCCCACCCTGGGCTGGCATTTGTAGCTCCCAGCACCTCCGTCCCGTGCCAGGTTCCTCCATGTGGGCCGCCAGCTCTGCCTCCTGCCCCTGGGGGCTCCTCCTAGGGCTGGACTGGCAGGGGCCTTCCAGACTTCTGGGTACGGGCCGGGGCACAGCAGCTGGTGGGGAAATGAGCCCAAGCCCACAGCAAGGCCTTGGTCTCAGCAGTCCCTCGTGCTGAAACGCGGGACCTCCGTGAAGATGCCCGTAGCCACTGCATGGTGGTGATGCCATTCGGGCCCAAGACAACCTCCTCACCTGCTTCTGAGGCAGTCCTAAGAAGGTGCCTGCTACAGGTCCTGAACCTGTTTCATTTCTGGGCAGGACTCCCTGGTCTGGACAGTGGAGCTGTCTCAGAAATCCAGGCTACATCTGGGTAGCACCCCAGTGGGGCCTGGGGCTGACTGGATCCCAACACGGGTGAGCGGAACTTAGGGAAGAGGGAAGGGAGTGTCTTTTAATGGCCCTTCTGTCACATTCACAACCTCCCTACTGCTCTGGCTCAGATACGCCTCTAATTCCGGTCCTCTCCCCAGTCTGAGGCTCAAGTGAAAATGAACATTTCTCTTCCAAATATAAGCCACAGGTGCTGAATCCCTCGAGCCCTTCCAACCTCTCTGATGACACCAGCTTTAGCTGAAATGCCCCCCGCTCACTGTACCCACCCCGCCGCTAGCCCTGAGAAGCAGCCTCCCCAGCCGCAACGTAAACCCCAACACCAGCCCCGGCCCCATCCCAAAGTCAACACCAAACCAGACCCTGAGACCTGGGTTATCATATCACCCTACCCCTGGTGGTAAGCTCTTACTGGTTTCAACCACAGGAAGAAGTGCAACGCGACGTGTGGCCGCCATTTCAACCCTAATCTCAATTCACCCCTGGTCTGGACTCAGCCTCAGCTTGGGGGCACCCCAGGAGGAAGGAAGTCTGGCTCAGAGTTTTGTTTTCTTTTCCCATCTGACAGTCTTCCCTTTTGGCGTAGCCAGAGGAAGTGGGGTCTTCAAAGGGTCCTGACGTCACAATGAAGGGAGAGGCTGGCTGAGGTTGAAGGCCTCCCCTGGGTGGGTGGGTCAGCTTGACGGGGGGGGGGGGGGGGGGGGCACTGGGCTTCCCATGCCATCTTGCTCTCCCACCATGCCACCTGCAGCTGGGCCATGTAGACATGGGCAGTCCCTGGAGAAAAGCCTGCCCTGGGCTGTCCCTTCCCCAGCGCCCAGGAGGCTGAAAGGGTGGTGGGTGGGCACGCACTTTCTAGTTTGTCCTGATCATTTCAGCCTCAGCTCTTACTCTAGCAGTAGGACCCAACGCCTCCCCGAAGCCCAGCCTTCTCACCCACAAAACAGGCCCAAAGCAAGGCCACCTTGTTTGGCTGAGGAAGGAGGGAGGGCATCTGTGTAAAAGGACTTCCTTGGTCCTGGGGCCTCCGGGGACACCGCCTGCCTGGCCTCCCTGTGCTGCCGGCCTCGGGCTGTCACCTTGCCTCCTTCCTCAGCATTGAAATCATCACCCTCTTCTTGGCAAAATGCTGAGGGGAACAGGTCCCTACCGTTGCCACGGCCTGTCCTCTTCCTGCCCCACGGGGCAGGGCTACAGGGGATGAGGGGACCCATGAGGCAGGAGGTGAAAACCTCAAGACCCAGCCATTCCCCTCAGCACCCCTGTCACTGGGAGTGTCGGAGTTTTTAACGGAGGGGGGTTGTCTCGCCCACACTCTTCCCCCTCTCCCCCCCCCCCCCCCCGCCCCACCATCCCTTTGCCCAACATAAATCTATCAGGAGCCGCGCCCAGTCCCGCTTCCAGCTCAGACTTGTTGGGGTTTCAGGAGTCACTGGGTAGGGGCCCGGCATGCCAAGACCTGTTTCCTGTCCTGCCTTGCAGAAAGAGTGAGCACGTAGGCAGTGGGGCATGGCGCCCAGCTGGAGGGGTGCAGCCCAGCCTCCTGGCCACCCGCTTCCCCTCGCTCCCCTCCTTCCCCCTCCTGCCCATTCTCATGCCCTCTTTGCCATGCCCACCACACTGCTCAGAATGGTCCCCGGAAGCCCAGGGGCGGCTGGTGGCAGAGGTGTGTGTGTGGGGCGGGGGAGGGGGTTCACATTCTGCCATGTCTGAGAAGGGTGCTGCCTGCCACCTTCAGCTGCCCCAAGACTGGGTGCTTAGCAGCACAAGCCAGGGGTCTCCCATGCTCCCGTCCCTCCCCAGAAGAGAAAGTACAGAAGGATGATGTTCCCTGCCAGGCCCTTGCCAATGGATGGCAACAACAGTTAACACATGTGTATAACTTATCTGTGCCAGGCCCAGGCCTGAGTGTTTATTTGTATTAACTCACTTAATCCTCATAACCACTCCGGAGCTGGGTAGCCTTATTGTCTCCATTTCAGAGATGAGGAAACAGAGAGGTCAAGTAACCTGCCTAAGGTCACACTGTCTATGAAGCCGATTCCACACACGCGGTCTCCACGAGGCTCGGTTCAGGGAGAGGCTACGCTCTTCACCGCGACACGGGCTGCCCTTGGCCTTCCTTTCCTCCCTTCCTGGGGAGACGAGTGGCCCGCACACACCCGCAAGCCCCAGAATCACGGGTAAGGGTGGGACTTGATGCACGGGACCCTTGCCGATTGGGAGCCAAGGTGATGGGGTTCTTTGTTGGGAGGGCAGACGGCACCCCCTCTATTCCCACCCGTCAGGACCACAGGGCTGGCTGGGACCGGGGCCTTCCTAGCCAATGAGATGTTACTGGAAGCCTGAAACACATAAAACCGTCATTCTCCCCTTGTTCCCTTTCCCTTCCGGCTCGGGAGTTACAAAACTTGACCCCTAGTCTAAACTCTGCTAGTCTCTGGCTGTGGGTCTTCCTCCTTCTGTTCCTGGGATTCTCCACCTGGGAGATGGAAGGGTCACATCCTCCCTCATTGCCTGTGGGGCCTTGGGGCTTGGGACGACCAGGTGTGGATGCCGAAGCTCTGGAAATTCGAATGATGGCCACCGCTGATGATGTGTCAGGCGTTTACATATATAATCTCACTTGGTCTTCATAGCCAGCCCACGAGAGGAGTCCCCTCAGCCCCAGGGTCAAAGAGGAGAGTGACTGCCAACTTCTGTCCTCTCCCCGAACCCCAGAAATGTGGGGTTCTGCTACTCTTCTCATTTTTCATCCCTGCTCCTCCTACCTGGCATGCGTTGCCCACCTACTCTGGGTAGTTAACTACCCTGAAGCCCAGGAAGTGGTCAGCAGGTGCTCAGGAAAAATCGGCAGAGATTCTTCGCCCCCCTCCCTGAGCAGGGGACTGGCGGCCGGGAGGGGGTACTGTGGGGTCCACTCGGTGCCCAAGGTGAGCGCAGAGCGTGGACAGAGAGCTCCCAGCCAGCTCCACTGGCGGGCTTCCCACCAGAGGCTGCCGGGATAGCATGTCAAATTAGCTTAATGAGCGAGGCCCCAGCTTTAATTGGGGCCCTCTGCTTTGCTGTGCTGTCTCCTGCTTTCATTTTTAATGCTGGGAAAGGGTGGGTTTTCTTTCTCGCGCCTGTGCGTTTTCACCCTGGCTAATGGCTCCTCGCTCAGAAAGGCCCCTACAATGCTAATTGGGTTTAATTACTGGGGTAATTAATGATTCCATTGGAAAACTGAAATGTCGTGGGTGAATTCTGTGTATAAATAGACAGAAAAGTCAAAGGGACAGAGGGATGTGGAATGAGACCCCCGGGAGAGACTGGGGGTGACGGGAGAGGCCAGGCGGAGAATCCTTCGGCTGGTGGTGGGGACCACCTAGCCCAAGAGCTCCCCCGTTCGTGGATGAGGAAACAGAGGTGCAGAGAAAAGCAACGCAACCGAGATCGCCAAGGGGTTGGTGGGGATGGAGGCAGGAGGAGCTGGTGGAGCTGGGCCCTGGAAGAACAGGGGTGGGAACGTGTGACTTTAGCCTCCGAAGGTTCAATAATGTGATAATGGACGTGAGCGCACCTGGGGAACAGCTATCAGCCCGACACCAGCCCATGGAAACATACTGTGGTTGTGTCTGGTTGCAGTGACAAAGGCCCTGCCTCTGGGTCAGTAGGGAAGCAAAGAGCTCGTCAAGCCCAGAGGCAGCCACGTGTAGAAAGGAATAGTGGTGGGCGGGTCGTGGAAGGCCCTGGAAGGCCACCGCCTCTACACCACTTAGAGACAGAACCGGGTGGGGCGTCTCTTGAGGTATCTCCTGTATCTTTCCTGCTTGGCTCGGACCCACAAGCCCGATCCTGAAGGGCTGGGGAGGAGGGACATATAGAGAAGACATCTGCCCCTTGAACTTCATGGTGGCTTGTAGGTTTGGCACCTTGCTGGGGAGGGAGGGGACTGGGGTTGGAATAGGAGACGAGAAGCGGGTGGGAGAGGACTGGATGCCTGGGGGTGGCTACCCGGTCCCCACCATAGGGTAAGCCCACGTGCCCCACGGCCTGGAGGACGCCTGTATGTCGAGGGCCCTGAATCCAAGCTGTCCAGCAGCCAAGTGGGCACCTCACCCTCCCAGGGCCCCACTACATCAGTCACCTCTTTGCATCCCGTGGACCCCGTCCTCTGAGTTTCCAGAACACAGTCCTTGACCTCCCGATCCTTACTACGACTTGGCTGGGAGGTCAGGCCCAGACTGACCTTTTCCTATCTGGAATCCAGGCACTAATAGCACTGAAAGGAGCCAACCTTTAATGAGCACTCACTATCTACGTGGTATTGTGAGGCACTGAACCTCCTCTCATCCTCACGAAAATCCTCCAAGAGAGGTCTTCCTGTTACTGCCAGGAAACTTGAGACTCAGGCTGGCGAAGGGTCCAACCACAGCCACACTGTTAAATGGGTCTGAATACAGACCTGATCTTGTCGCACAGGTCCTACCTAGCTCTCCGCTGCCCTGGGGGGACGTCTGAGATGGATCGGAGCTACCGATCAGCCTTCACAGTCTGTCTCTGCCTGTGCTCCCAGCTTCTCTCCTGTCCTTCCCACGTCCCCACCCTCCACATTGGCCGCCATAGAAAACTTGCACCCACACTGCCACCAGCTCTGTGCCCAGGTTCCCACACAGCAGCTCTTGGGGGCACAGTGCTGGGCTTTGCCAGAGACGGGTCATCTCTGAAGCCCCAGCATCCCTGCTCGGGATGGGGCCTCAACCTGTGTTTGTTCAACGACCTGAGCCAGGCTAGTCAAATCTCAGAGAGCACACTCGGGGGATGTGGGGCTCGGTCGACTTCTCCAGTCCTTGGGATTCTTTAATCAAGACTTCTTAGGAAGCTCACGATCAAAGGAGGAGCAGACTCCCTGGAGAATGCCATGATTATTTGTGAAAAGGAAGGCTTCTCTGTAAGAGAAGGGCTGAGAGGCCCACGTGTGGGAGAAGCATCCAACTCCTTCTCCCCCAGTGGGAGGTGGGAGGCCCCCTTCCTCTGCTCTCCAGTCTGGTCTGCCAGGGCCAAATCCCATCGCTCTGCTCTTCTAGCCCCCTTTACCCTGATGATCCTAGCTTCTGGAATGATTCAAGGAAGGGGGGGGGCACCCATTTCACAGATGTGGAAGTGAGGTGACTTACTGAGGCTATGCAGTCAATTAACTGAAAAGCCAAGGACAGAATCTGAGTCTCTTGCCCCTTCTTTTACTTTCCTGGTCCCAAAGGGATGAGGAAGACAGGAGGAATTGCCCCTGGCCGAGTGAGGGCTTCTGGGTAGCAGTCTTTGGAAGGCAGGTTGGCCTGAGTGAAGGTGAGATGGGCGCCCCCCCTTGCCCCCCCCCCCCCACTAGGCCTCAGCAGCCCCAGGCTGGGTCCTGGCTGGGTGCAATCAGGAGGTGCTCTGGAGTTCACCCCAGCCTGCTCCCTTGCGGAGGGGGTGGAGGAGGGAGGGAAGCCTAAAGAAGCAGGTCAAAGCAAATCCTCCCCACATGCCCCACCCCCACTGAGGGCGGGCAGAGCGGGAGCCTGTAGGACCAGAATCCAGGCACCCTGTCCTGACACGTCCCAGGGAACAGCTTGACTGGGAAAGTGAGGGAGTGAGTCAAGGGGTTGGGGGGCTGAGAAAGTGACGGGGAAGGACAGAGAGGGGCAGGCAGGGGACTGGGTGGTCTGTCCCACCTCAGGGGACATGGGGACCCAGGCTGGCAGGAGGTAGGGAAAGGGTGGGCTTGGTGGGGGTGGGTGGGGGAAATGAAGAGTGTTGGCTCAGCGGGTCTTTGGCCCAAGGCCCCTGCCTCCCCGGTCGGTCGCAGGCTCAGACAGG
Organism: Puma concolor; assembly: GCF_028749965.1. Classification (NCBI taxonomy): domain Eukaryota; kingdom Metazoa; phylum Chordata; class Mammalia; order Carnivora; family Felidae; genus Puma; species Puma concolor. The sequence goes on along the minus strand of NC_141676.1, from coordinate 99,722,425 downwards.
TCCGGAAGGCAGGGCTGTTGGCTGCAGAGAGGGGCAAGGTGGGAAGCAGTATCTGGTCTCATTGTCTGGGGAAGAATCAGGACAATGAGCTACAATCAACCTCTGGCAGGCAGAGGTGGGGGGCTGCCTGCTCTCCTATCTCCCTCCCTGCCTCCCACCAGGCCTGCCGACTCTGGGTGGGCAGTGGGCAGAGGGGCCCCCGGAGGGCCAGCGCCCACAGTGGACGTGGGAGGTGGGGGCGGGATTAGGGCGGGGAGACACTTTGAACTCAAGAAAGACTGGTGGGAACTGGTTCTTGACTCAAGGCAGAGAAAGGGGGCGGTGGGGGGGGCGGGAATGGCCAGGCTTGTGCTTTTTTTTTTTTTTTTTTTCTTTTACGAGATGTGGACTCAAGCAATTAAAAATCTGCATTTTGTTCTACACAACCTGCCTTGCTGTGTCTCTCCGTCTTTGCTCTATCTAGCTCTGGCCCTCTCAGAATGGCCGCAGTCGCCGTTGGCCTTCAAAGTGATGAGACCAACTGAGTGCGTCCCCAAGTTTTTACAAGGCTCAGCTCCCCCTCCTTGTAGGTTCCCTCATCCCTAAAAAGAAATACTGGTGGGCAAAATTTGTGCTTTCTGCCTCTCAGAATTCTAGCAGCAAGTTATATTATTTCCACCGATGTTGACTGAACACCTCTTATGTACCAGGCATTGGGAAGTGTTTCCTGCTTAGGGTCTCATAGTATTTCACTTCCATCCTTTGGAGCAAGTATTGGTATTCCCACTTTACAGAGGAGAAAACTGAGGCCCAGTGGTGGAGAGATTTGCCAAGTCGCAAAGCCAGAAAGTGGTCCGTCCGGACTTGAGCCGCAGCCTCCTGGCTTCTGTGCACTGTACTTCCTTTCGGAATGAGAACGCCCTGTGTTTTTCTGTCTGCTCAGCTACAGCCTTTCCTAAGCAGATTCCAGCTTCCTAGGCATGCACTGCCTAACTCAGAGCCCAAACTGGCTGACATTCACAGGTCCTCTGCGGACTTGCTTAAGAGAACAGGGTGAGTTTCCCCGGAGGACAGGGTGGGCGTCAGAGGTTGAAGACCCGCCCGGTCTGGGTTTCCTCCCAGCCCGTTCTGGAAGCAGGGAAGGGAAAGGGAGTAAGACTGGGGTTTTGGAGTAGCTGAGCTCTCACGGTGGAGTCGACGAGTGCCTGGACAGGTAGCTGGGGACCACACCTGCCCAGGCCCTGCCCTACCCTGCCCAACATGCTGCCCCAGGCACCACCAGCTGGCAAGGGCTACCAAATGGGCTTGGGCAAGAAAGCGTGTCCTTGGAAAGGCGACACTGTGCTTGACCCCCTGGGCCAGGCGGTAGCAGCAGAGGCATGTCCAGCCAGAGCTGGGGGCCTGAGCCTCTGAACTGCCCAAGCAGAGGTTAGAGAGAGGGGCTGTCATAGACTACTCTCTGCCCCTGGCAAGGTTTTACCCTAAAAACCTTCACCCAGGTGACTAAATAAATCTTTCCCCCTTCTTTTAAGGTCTTCATAGTAGGAGATCCTACCCTTTCCTACTGGGGAAACTGCTAAAATGTTCTACACCCTTCACTGATGGAGAAGTTCTTCCTGATGTCTGTCTTCAATTGCTTTTGTTGCAATGGAAGCAGACTCTGTCCTGTGGTGTTCTTGGGCCTCTTGAACCCGGTACCAGAGCTAGAGATCAAGCAGGCCCTCCTCTTAAGGAGAGAAGAGGAAGAGTAGGGAGGGGACGTATGTGGCAGACAGACCTGGCCTGGGCTCTTCCAAGCACTGGTAATGAGCCTCAGTGAGCCTATTTCCTCATCTGTAAAATGGACTTAATATTTAAAAAAAATGAGTATAAGCAGTCAATGAAATAACGTATATACATGGTGGGTGCGACACAGAGTAATTGATCAGGACGTGGCAGCTGGTATGCAGATACTTTGAGGTCATGGACAGAGCCCATAAGCTGAGATCCTTCCTGAAGACTGGAGCAGACCGTTTCCAGCACCCCAAAGGCCAAGGCTACCCCCACATGTCCGGATCCTGGAAGCTACCCGTGTCCTCCTGCAGAAGAATGAGCAGCCTCAGAGCTCCACACCAAGTCTCAGCACAATTGCTTCCCCCTCCCCCCCCCGCCAAATCAGCATCCTTACTCTGGCCTATCGTGCCTGGCCTGGCCCTGGGGTCCTATGGCAAGGTGGGACCCAGAAATGCTCTGCAGGGCGCCCCAGTATGTTCCTGCAGAGGGTGAGTGGCAGTGCCCCTGTGTCTCTGCCAGCTGGCCTCCTGAGCGGGTGCCGGCACAGACCCGTATTCACATCTCGGGCCCTGAGGATGCAGAAGAAAGAAGGACTAGACGTTCTAGACGTTTGACGTGGGTGGAGGGCCTTCCTCCAACCTCCTCCCCCAGTTCTGGGAGTCTAAGAGCGTTCTGAGTGTCCTTACGGGAATTCTGGGACTCCTTCACCCGTCCGGCCAGCAGATGCCAACTCTGCCAGCCCCTCCCTACCACCCCAAGCCAGCCACACCCAGCTGAGTCCTGGAGAGCAGAGGCCCCCGTCCGAGCTGCCCGCCCTCCGGGCCTGGCTAGAGTAGTCACAGGATGGCTGGGAGGGCCCCATTCCGCCAGCTCGCCCTGCTTCCTCATTACCCACAAACGTGCGAGGGAACGTGGCGGGAGCCTGGGGTAGGGCCTTTTGAGAGACACTGGGCGGACTCACTGGGCACTGGCTCACCCGGCTCCGGAGCTGCTTAGCGTGACCTTCCAGAGCAAGCGCTACGAGACAGCCGAGGAAGAGGAGGCTCGGCGGCACTCAGGCACGGTCAGTCAGTGGTGGAGTCAGGATGAAAACCCAGGTCTGCCCCCTGGCTTGCCCCTCCCCCACAAGGCTTCCAGAATGAGGAGACCTCAAGACCAAACCCAGAGTGGCCACCCCCAGCACGCCTGCTCTTCCCTAGCACCTCTGCTCTTATAGGCTTGTTGAAGACATCGAAAAAGACCAACTCTGCAGAGAGGGCTGAGTGGCCAGACCAGAGGTGCCCAGCTACTACCGGTCCATGATGTGGGGACACGGGACGGGACTCTGTCCCCCGTGGGGGTGGGCCGCCCCCCGAGAGCTTTGCCAGGGGTCCTGGAGGGGGTGGGGGCAGTGACTCGCCCCCAGACCCGCGCCCTGCGGTCCGGCCACATTGGCGAATGTCCTATCCCGCAGGGACATTGCACCGTCTGGCCGCCGCCAGGTCCTCAGCCTGTTTTTGGCTCTGAGGGTCCCTGATGTGACAAATTCATTTTGTTTTGATGTCATATCCCAAGCACTAACACCTAGTTCCTGAAAGGCGCCTGGGCTGGGAGTCAGGAGTCCTGGGTTCTAATCCCGGTGCTGCCATGGGCCAGTGAAGCATGCGACTTGCTCCGTGTGGGCCTCAGTTTCCTCATTTAAATGTAGGAGCTAGTCAGTTCAGGCTTCCTGCAGGTTCTCTCGGGCGTGGCTGGCCTGGGAGTCTCTGCTCCGTAGCCAGCCCCCAGCGGGCTGCAGGTGCAGAAAGCAACAGGCTCAGGGGCCTCAGGGGGACGCTGCTGGGTGGGGGTGTTCACCTCCGTGTGTTCCCAGGGGCCCCGGGAGGGAGGGGGCTGCAGGTTGGCAGCAGTGGAACCTTTGGGACGCTATCGCTGCACAACAGGACAGAGAACAGACTGGATTTTGCAATTCTCCGAGGCGTTGCAAACAAGGTGTGGCTGGTCCTCAAGGGCTTCTCATGCGCCTGGTGTGGAGGGGTGTTTCTGGGAGCTGGTTACTCGCTGAAATGGCAGGGCTGGGCCCTGTTCTGGGACAGGGGTGGGTGTCTAAGGGAAGCCACCAACTCCACAGAACGAATGCAGGCTCTTGCCCAAGCCGAGGGGCAGCCTGCAGAAGTGCCCGAGCTTTGGTAGCTGGGGAGGCCCCTGGGCTGGAGACCTTGAACTCACACCCAGGAAATGAGGCGTCTGTTAGTAAGTGAGACTCCGGCAGTGAGTCAGGTGTCGGGTCCCCGCAGAGCCCAGGGACAGGGGTGGGTGGCTCAGGCCTGGAAACGGAGCTCTTGCCCAGCTGGGCTCTGATCCCATCTCCGCAGCGATTTGCTGTGTGGTCTCAATAAGGTACCTAACCACTCTGTGCTTCCTTTCTGTCACCTGTGAAACAGGAATACTGGTGACCGCTCTTAACACCTCCTGAGATTATCGTTAGGTGGCCTTTGAATACGAAGGAACTCGGAGACCTTTGCAGTGCCCGAGCTCTGTCTCTCAAAGCAGCATCGAAGGCTGACCGCACCGGGCACTTACTGCCTCCCACTCTCCTGACATCCGGGGGTCAGGGGGGTGGGGGGAGGCAGGCCCTGACTCGGCTTCACCGATAAGGTACTGGAAGCTCAGAGGGGTGAAGTCATGAGGCCTGGCGCTGGGGTTTCTGGGGCTCCAGCCCTCACTGGTGCCATCCCCGACGGGACCCAGGGAAGCGGACGAGATGACTCTGTGGACCTTGAGGCCCAAAGTCTGGCCTCTCACAGACTCCTCCCTTCCTCCTGCTCAGGGGGGCATCTGGAGAGGAGACGAATCTGGGGGAGATGTTAATTAGTTCTGACAAATTAATAAAGAAAGCCTAATTTATTCTCCGGATCTAATTCCCTTCCCCGTGCTTTATTCTCCTGCCCAACAAGCTGCTGCTTGGGAAATGGAGGGGAGAGGTGGAGGCGGCGGGGTCATCTGAAGACGGGTCCGGCCCAGATCAACCTGCCTCCTCCTCGCTGGCCACCCCGCCCCTCCCCGCCCCTGCCCGGACATTAAGCTGTCAAGCCACTCCCAATTATCTCCCTCCATGCCCGCCGGCTCCAGGGGCGACAGTGGTAGCAAGCTGGCGTTGACTCATTCTGTCACCGGCCTGCCCTGCTTCGGGAAAATGCAATTTAATGAAGTCCGATGGCAGGGCTGGGGCAGACAGGGTCCCAGGAAGAAGGTGGCGCTAGCTCGGGGACGGCGGATAGCCAGCCTCCTCTCTCCGTGGGGCGGGGTCTTCGATCCGCCTGACATTATGTCATTTTCAGCGCCCAGCCAAATACCAGCGGGAGGGGTCATTCCTCTAGGTTCCTCTGCCTCCACTCACCCCTTCTGCGGCTCTGAGCAGCCAAGGCATTGACCTTCTCCACGAGGGCCTCCACCTCCCCCGGCTGCCTGTTTTAATAGCGTATGGTCATGACAGCTCGGAAATTCTTCCCGCTGTTTTAATCTTGATCCCTTTCGCTGAAAGGCAAGTGCATTTCCCCATGCCTTTTGATACGGAATCTGGGAGAGGGTCAGCCACTGCCAGAAACCACCAGGCCAGTCCAGGGTTGGGGAAAGAGGCCGTGCGTGAATTGGCAGGCCAGCTCTGGTGCCGGAAGGAAGCGGGTCTTCCCTTTGGATTTGGGTTCGCTTGGGCTCGGCCCTGCCTTTTGCACGCCCCTGGTCCTGCCTCGTCAGTGGCATTTGCTCCTCCTGAGCAGGAGGAAGGGAGGAGTCTGTGAGAGGCCAGACTTTGGGCCTCAAGGTCCACAGAGTCATCTCGTCCGCTTCCCTGGGTCCCGTCGGGGATGGCACACAGACTGGTGTGTTTTCTGGTGGGGTAGCAGAGAGGCCCCAGCTCCAGGCTCCTGGGTTCAAAGCCCGGCTCTGCCGCTGGCTTGCTGTGTGACTTTAGACTTTCCGTTCTGGTTTCCTCACGTGTACAAATGGAATGGTAGTAGTAACTTCCCCTTGGTTGTTGGGAAGATTAGCGCCCTCACCCGTTAAGACCCCCTTGTGGCGCGTTCCCGCCGGGCCATCATTGTCTTTGGTCATCGCTACACCCGGAAGACCTTGTTCACTGTCCGTCCCCTACTGGGCCGGGGCTCTGGGAGAACCCTGATGGCACCCGCCTGCTCAAGCTGGACCCCAGCACCCCGCCAGGGCCTGCACTCAGCCCCTCAGTCTCTAGAAGTCGATTGATACATGGCGTGACTGGGAGGCCACGGTGTCTGGGACTGAGACAGTTTCAAGAAGTACTCCTGGCAGGGATAGAGGGGGCCGGCTCGGATCGTAAGCCTCTCCTGCCTGGCTCCATTCTGGGTCCCACACGCAGGAGGCCCAAAAGTAGTTGGGAAGGACTTTCCCGCTGGTGGCCAAAGGGACAGAGAAATGTCTTACGGTAATGGCAGTTAGACATCTCTAGACCTCAGAGACCGGCCGGCCCCTGGGAAGTCACAGCACCCCATTCTTTTGTGCCCTTCCTGGCCTTGGAGGGCCTTGGACTTGACCACGTGGTGGAGGACAGCTATGGGCCCTGCTTGCATCCACTGTGCGCCAAGGATGGGCCAGAAGAGCCTGGACAGGACCGACTGATCCGACCCTCTTGCTGTACAGACAAGGATACAGGGGCTGGACAGTGCCAGGGTGACCTGGCTGGCAGGTGGCCGAGGCAGGACTCCTAACTCTGAGGCTCTTTCCCCTGCTCACAAACAAACAGAAAGCAAACCTGCTTTCTGTCTGATTCCCACATTTGATTCCCGTCACCCTGGATTACCGTGAAAGTAACTCCCCCGTCCAGTGCTCCAAGTGAGGTCCCAAAAGGATCGATCACATACGGTGCAAGACGTTCACAATGCCAGGTGAAAGAAATGTGCACTTGGCTCTTCCAGACTGTCCACTCCACTGCGTCCATGCCTCTTCTCCAAGACCAGTCGCTGCCTCCCCCGACCCCCACCCCGGACGCTACTCCTGCAGGACGCCTGCCCCTATGAGTGCCACCAGCTCCTGGCTCGGGGACCCTGCCTGAGCACCCAGTGGAAGGAGCACCTCTGGTGGCTCACCCAAGGCTACACGGCTGGCATTTTCGGTTGCCATCTTGTTTCTGCACACGCACTGGCGGGCAGGGCTGTCTCCCTCCTCCCTCTGGATCTTTCCCGGGACCACCCCGGTTGTTTCTGGAGATGGAGAGGGCCCAGGGCTGTGAGAGAAGGGCTTCCGGGGACAAGAGGGCTGTCCTCAGTGTAAAAATAGGTCCCTTGGGCCCTCCCAGCTTCCACCTCCCCATCTATAATTTGGTTTACTAAGCACCGTGAGGGCTCACTGCAGGTCTGACTCTCCTCCTTGGGGTAAGGGCAGGCCCCGGAGGTGCTGAGAATACCCCTGCCACATGCCCAGCCAGGTGGACGGACGCAGGGACAGGGCTGAAGATTCAGCTGTGTCTGTGTGCAGGGAGGGCGGGGAGAGGGGCGGGAGGGGACCCAGCTGAGCCGGGACACGGGCAGCCGGCGGTCAGCAGGAGCCAGGCCAAGACCCAGCCTGCCCTTGGCTGTGAATGGAGAGCTACTCCCAGGACAAGTCAGTGTGCATCCCTGGCCCGGTGTCAGACCCGAGGCTGGGGCAGGGCTCGGACATTCTCCCACTCACAGCCTGGTGGGAGCTTCTGTGGCAAATGTGGACAGCACCGGCTAAGAGCCTGCTGCTCAAGGTGGGGTTCCCCCGGAACTTTCCGCAAATGTAAAACAGGGATGACCACCCTGACCTCTGGAGGCTGCAAGGCGATGAGGTGGTGAGCACTCAGTGGATGCTACAAAGCAGGAAGAGTGGCCCTGGCAGGGGACAGGGCGGCATGGCTGGTCAGGGTCAGCTCCCGGAGCAGGCTGTGGAGAGCGGGATTTTCAAGGAGAATGTGTGTGTGTGTGTGTGTGTGTGTGTACACAGAGGACTATTGAAGATGAAGGGTGGCCAGGAAGGCCTCATTGCGAGAGGCGACATTTGAGCCAAGAGCCAAGTACCAACCGTGTGTCTGCCTTGGAGAACATTCCAGGTGCAGAGGCCTGAGGTGGGAGCGCGCCTGGGAAGTCATCTGGCCCGGGTGGCTGGAAGGGAGGGAGGCAGGGAGGCTACCGCAATCACCTGGGACAGCTCAGCAGCCCCTGCAGAGTTGGGGAGGGACAGCCAAGGCCCCAGGGGGTGTGGCAGGGCGGGCACCCGGGTCTCAGGGGCCCACCTCTCCCACCTCTCCAGGTGAGGCAGCTGGCGGCTCACCCCTACCTGCAGACAAGCTGGCCTCCCATCCAGGGCCTGAAAGGGAGGTGGGAGGGGCAGGGGTGAGGAGAAAGCCCTCCACAAAACAATGGCCTTGAGCCAGGACAACAGAGATGCTTGTTCTCCTTTATTTATGATAGTTGTTGGGAGAAATAAAGCCAGCACCCTCCCCTTCCACCTTTCCCTTCCGTCCCACCTCTCCTCTGGGCACAGGCTTTCCTCTGACACACAGAGATCAAATAACTTTTCACTCAAAGGGAAAGATATTATCTCCCCTTACAATTCAGCACCAACACGAGCACACCGACATCCCCAGATTAAAAGGCAATTAGGCAGCTTTGTTTTTGCAGGGGCAGAAGGTGTGCTTGGCACCCTCCTTGGGAACTGGATGCCACCGTGGGGAGGGCCAGCGGCTCCGGTGACTCCCCGTGCAGAAGGCTGCTGGCCTCGGCTGGGTCCTACCCCTGGCCCGGCCCCTAGCCCCTCACCGCCCCCCCCCGGGGGAGCACCACTGTAGCTTTTCTCTGCACACCCTTGCCCTTGGAGAGTGAAGGCTGTGTTTGTGATCCACCGGCCACCCCCAATATGATGGCTTTCGAGCCCATTTCACACGGCCGGGACCTGCCCCCGTCAGCGTTTCCAGTCTTTTGGAAACGACGTAAAAGACAAGGAGGGAAGGGGCCTCGGCTCCTTCACTTGGTTGGCTGTGCTGATAAGCGCACGTGGGGGTTAAGGCCCACACGGCCCCTTCAGAGCATCTGTGTCCCAGCTCATCGAAACCTTGGAGTCGGTGGTGTTACCCTGCTTTTGTGCTCAGGTGGTCAACATTCAGAGGCGCAGAAACTGACGGTCAGAGAAGCGGACTAGGATGTCCAAGGCACAAAGCTAGGATGTGGCAGGCAACCCCAGTCCACCCCTGCCTTTCAAGTCCTCCCCGTGGGGCTGGCTGAGGAAGGGGAGGGTTTTAAAACCCATCGTTCGCCTTCCAGTAGTTTCCATGTGCGGAGGACAGCCGCCCTTGCCAGCTGGGGTGGTCAGGGAAAGTCCGCCCGTCCTTAAGTGGCCCTTGAAGGACGGGGAGGTTTTCATCAGAGACAGGTGTATAGGTCACCATGCTCAGCTCGTTGTAAAGCTCCCTGGGCAACTGGGGTCCCGTTCATCCCACCAGCCTGAGCTTCACCCAGCCCTCCCCCTCCCCCATGCCAGGCTCTCTCCTCCAGGATATTTTAGGCTCTGCCTTGCCTCTGGGCCTTTGCACAAGCTGTTGCGTCTGCTGGGGCACCTTCCTCTCCTGTACCCACCGCTCTCCTTTTCTAGCTGAGGGTCGCCCTCTGCTCTCTTTTGCTGCCCCTCCCCCACTTGGTCTCCACCCTTTTGCCAAACTTTCCACCCCATCTCCCATGCTAGTGACCACCCAGGCGCCCCGCTCCGCAAAGGCTGTCTAACTCAGGGAAGGACGCCTCCCCGCCTTCTGTCACCTTGAGCATCCACATGAAGGCAGCTCTCAGACCCAGCCACACCCAGCCAGTCTTTGCTACGTCAGGATGCCGAAACCTCCCCTCCTTCCGGGTCCTTCTCCGGGGTCACCTCTCCCAGATGAACTCTACCGGCTCTGGCTTTCCTAGTTCCCTCGCCTTTATCTCTCAAGTGTTACCGAGTGTATACTCGGAGTCAAGCACCGGGCCAGCTTCCCTTGGGTGGAGGTGACAGCCATGGTGGCTGATGGTAAGAGGTGGGAGGATGGATAGAGGGATGAGAAAGGATAAGGCATTTTCTTTTTCTCTAGAGGCTCCGTCTAGCAGGGAACCCAGGCGTGCAAACAAATAATTCTCGAGTTAAGTGCTATGTTTCGTTTGTTTTTTGAAGTATGAACCAAAAGCGATGGGAGTCCAAGAGGAAAAGCGATTCTGAGGGGGATGCAGGGATCGGAGGAGTGGGGGGTTTTTAGCTGGGTTTTGCAGGGTAAGCAGGAGCCCCTCGGAGAGAGAAGAAGGAGCAGGAACAGGACAGCGTCTTTTACAGCTTGAATGTCGCTGAGCATTGGCTCCTGGTGCAGAGGTGAATGGGGCGGGAGATGGGCGCTGGTTTAAAGAGGGCTCTGTAGGCGACAAGGGTCTGCACGTCACCCTGCAGCAACCGGGGGGGCGCCGACACTCTCTAAGCAGGGTGGTGACACAGAAGCAGGCACGTGGAATGTACAGTGAAAGGCATCGGCCACCAAAAGGCCACACGGTGTGATTCCATTTATAGGAAATGTCCAGAACAGGAAAATCCATAGGCGCAGAAGTAGATTAGTGGTTGCCAGGGGTTGGAAGAATGGATGGTGGGGGGCTGGATACCACCACTGCCCTGACGGACCCAGGCTGGCCACTGGGAGACCCTCGGCAAGGCTGCAGCGCCCTCAAATGTAGAAGTCCCCGCTCAGCACAGCTGCTCCGAGCAACGACCTTCTGCAGGGTGCAGGCCACTGGAGAGATCCCGGGACCACCTCCCCATCTGGGGCAGGCTCCCCGTCTCTCTATGCTCAAGAGGTGTGGCTGGCACCTTTCGCCTGGGACCTGAGCGACAGACAGGTCACCTGACAAGCCACAGCACTTAATTTTGAAGACAGGCAGGTCCCCCGGTAATAGAGCAGGCAGGGAAGTGGCTTTGCCATAGACGGAGAAATTAGGGCAGAAAATAACACCGTGAAAACGGAACTGTCCAGAAATAGGAGAGAGGGAGCCTTACTCACATCCCAGTGTGTCAGGGCCTGTCTGAGCTGGGAGCCCAGGGACAACCAGTTTCTCTGCTGGGCTCTCAGCTCTTTTATGTGCCACGTACTTGGTGGGGCCCACTCTGCACCAGGGGTAAAGGGAGACCCCTGGGGAGCAAGGTGCTCTGACAGAGTCCTTTGTGTGTGGTCCTGAGCGACTATAACAGGGCTGTGAGGGAGCACTCACCCCCAAGGTTGGGAAGCAAAGGACCCCATTCTCAAAGCCCTGTCACCTGGAAGGTCTGGGGACTCGGGTTCCCTGGACACCGGCATTGGGGGAGGGGGGAGACGGATCAGCCATCACAAGTGGGTTGAAATTTCTGATACTTGTACAGTGGTGTGTGTGTGTGTGTGTGTGTGTGTGTGTGTGTCCTTGGTTGAAGATTTTGACACTTGGATGGGGTGAGGAAGAGGTCTGGAGGCAGGGGTGGTTGAAGCTTGAAACTATAGGAAAACCTGCAGGCTTTCACGTCTCCAGGTTTTCCTTCTGGTCCCAGGGCAGGCAGAGGGCAGGACCAGCCCCCCTCCCACCCCCCACCCCGGTCTGCACGGGGGCAAGTGCTTATGAATGGAAGCCGGAGGAAGCCCAAAGCAGCCTGGGAAAGGAAGGTGATGCCCTCCCGACTCCCTGGTGGGCAGTAGCTTTATTCTTACTCTGGGCTTGGGGGCGAGGGCAGGGCAGAGAGGAGAAGGCGAGGCGGAGCAGGTGTGAGGGGGAGGGCCTCAATGATTTTTCCCAGCATCCCCTAGGCCACTTCTCTCACTACAAACCTCAGTCTCAAGCCACTTGGTTGTCATGGAAACAGGCGGAATAGAACAGATGGTCTCCACTAGCCAAATTCCAATTAAACAGGGCAGAGATGGATGGAGAAAGGGGTGTATGCGACTAGGCCACAGAGGGCTCTGCCCCCCAACCCAGCCTGCCCGCCCTGGGCTCCCCGAGGATGGACAGGAAGCCCCCGATCCCTTCCGGCAGACCAGGGACTGGGGTCAGAAGGACGTTCTGGGAGGTGGGTGGAGAAAGCTGGCTGGAGGAGGGTCCCCACTCAGTCCCCTCTAACCTCATCCCTTGGCAACGGTTGAGGGAATGCCACCTTGGAGAGGGGCACTACCGGGGGGGGGGGTGGGGACACACATTTAAATCTAAAGAAACGCTGGAACAGAGATGCACGCGCACATGTACACCCAAACATCCACGTGCAACGAAATAGTGCTGCACACATATACGTGCACATGTCCGTGCACACGCACATGCACAGAAACTCATGAGGGCACGCGCAGAAAGGTTACGCAAAGCCATTAATCAGAGACATGCTTAGAATAGTACAAAGAAAATGCCCTGGAAAATAAAGTAAGCAATTTATTTCAATTTATTTAATAAGCATGTATTAAGAAAGTAGGAATTGCAAACACACACACACACACACACATACACACACACACACTCACACACACACGTGCATGCACGACATGGTCCCAGGCCCAAGGACACAGGAAATATTAACCACTAACATGATCAATGTGCTATGGCAAGAATGCTCGAAAGTGCCATGACGATACTGGGGGGGAAATGATGAACTGGGGGCAGGGGATTCTTGCCAGGCCACGAAGCAAGGCCCGCCAAGCAGAGGGACAGCAAGAGCAAAGGCCTGGTGGGGTGAAAGGTGAGAAACAGCGAGCAGAGGGCACGAGCTCAGCGTGAGTGGGGTCTGGACGCCACACACGGACACACCTGCCAGCAGGCACCTGCCTGCGGAAGCACACAGCCACGCCCAACTTCACACACGCAGCCACAGCGCCCTCCGGTCCCCCCAGGGCTCGATGCCCAGGAGATACTTAGCAAATGTGAACGGCATGAGAAAAGATGCTTTTGTTTGCCGCAAACAACATGAGGTGGGGATGGGAGGTGTCGGGAAGGAGAAAGGGAAGCTTCGGGAGTTTGCACATCTTGGCTACGGGGGTCACGCAAAGTGCCAACAACACGGAGAGGTGCGCAGAAGAAGGAAACCTCATCGTCGCCTACTAGGGGCTGAGAAGGAGGGAAGCCAGCCGGCTCCCATCGGTTTACTGTACGTTTACGGAGCATCTACTGTGTACAAGGCACCGAGCTAAGGCCTGCAGAGATCTTAAGGCTGAGCCCTCTCCTTCAAAGGGCTCAGTGTCTGGGGCGAGGGAAGGAGAGAAGGTACGAGACCATGCAGGAGGTTCTGGCTACAGTGAGACCCTAGACCAGTGGTTCTCACCTGGGGTGCCTCTGCCTCCCAGGGGACATTTAGCAATGTCTAAAGGCATTTTTTAAGTGTCGCGCAGTGGGGGGTGAGGGAGGACCCTGCTGGCTTCTACTGGGTAGAGACCGAACATCCTACAGTGCACAGGAGAGTCCCACATAAAAAGGAATTATCTGGCCCCAAACGTCCAGATAGTGCTGGCTGGGGCTGAGAAACCCCGACGTGGACCATGGGGTCTGTACTTAAGTCACTAGCACTGGGGAGCTTGAGAGAGCTTCAGACAGAGCAGGGCTGTGGCACATCACGCTTCTTGCTCTGACAGGGGTGTGCGGGCTCCCCAGGAATGGGGAGAGGCCCCCAGGATGTCTCAGAGGGTGGTGGTTGTGGGCGGGGGAGGGGCCGCTTCAGCCACTCCTACTCAGACGCCAGGTCTCAGCCTCAAGGTCGCTGCTCCGGGGCCCAGATTAGGGCCCCACCCCCACCCCATGTCCCCTTCAGAGCCCCGTGCCTAGTTTACTCACTCGGGAAATTCTCTGCACCGCTCTGTGCATCTCTGTGTCCAGAGAACAGGAATGACACCTGTTTGGAGCGCCGGACCTCCCTACCAGCTCCCCGCAAAGGATTGAAACAGGTGGGAGAGGTTCCTCTTTCCCACCTCCCCATCCCCTGACCACATGCCTTATAAAAACAGGTCTCAAGGAACTGTTCCGGCACCCATCGGGTGGGATAGCACCAAGGATCCGGATGGAGGAAGAGGCCTGGAAACCCACACGGCCCAACAGCAAGTTTTCTAGCAGTTGGAGATGAAAATGTCGCCCCGAAGCCCAAGCTCAAGGACGCGTGGCCCCCTCTCCTCTTCACCCTGAACCTCCAATCCTGTTTCCACTTGGGGAGTCACCTGGTCTTCAAGTGCCCCCTGAGGCACATTAGCCTTTCAATAAAGCCTTTAACCTCTGTTTGAGCTGCTGAAAGTACTTTTTCTTGACACAAGGGACCTGGCACCTATAGATAAACATCTGTTGACTAACTGACCTCAGCTAAAGGATTAGGGAAGCATTACCCACAGGGTCACCCCAGGACCCTACCTGGCCAGCAGCAAGGTCAGCCAAGTGAGTCAACAGAGGCCAGGGGCCCTGCTAAGGAGCCGCCTTCTGGGGTGGTCGTGGGGCCGCCCTCCCAGCAGGAAATATCTAGGGGCATCCAAAGAGCCTGTGGGGGGGAGGCTGGCTAAAACAGGCCACTAATCTCTCTTGAAGATTAAATACCACACTGGCTCCAGGGACCAGAAACCAGCTGGGGGGGAGGGGAAGGGGGGAGGTGGCGGCCCGGGGCAGGGGCGGAGGTGGGGGCTTCTTTTCCAGAGACCTGGGCAGAGCCTAGAAGGTGGGGGTGGGGGAGCTGAAATTGGGGGAAAAATACCAATGATTAACCAGAGCTACTAATTATTAACCAGCTAGACTCTTGGACTTGAGCGCCCCGTTTCTGGCTTCACCCCTTCACTGGTGTTGAATCCCAAGCATCCCTAGATCTCCCTGCCCCTCCTCCTCTCGTGGAGACTATCTCCAGGCCTGGCCTTGCATTTTATCTTCCGGTGCCCTTCCCAGAGGTGGCGGCTGCTATTGAATATCAACCCCTACTCCCAGCCCTGGGAGGGTGTCGGGAGAGACTAGGATGACAAGTGATTGAAACTATTATTTGGGGCAGGTCCCATGCTTAGTCTGGATGACCCGAAGGCAGCGGTCCTTGGGATCCATCCCCTCTTGGCTTCCAACCCCCACCCTCACCCTCTGGAGGGTAGCTCAGCCCCTTATCTCTCCCTGCTCAGCCTCAGGGTTTGGCAGGGCGGGGGGTGGGGGTGGGGTGGGGTGGGGAGGCCGGAGGAGTAGGGAAAAGGAGGGAGGGGAGCTCCCAAATGTGCTGCTAGGGAGGGGTCTGGTGACAGGGAGGGTGGCAGGGATCGGGAAGCCTCGGGGACGTGGGAGAAGGGGTTCCAAGCTGAGCCTCCTGGGCTTTGGGCAGGGGCACTGGAGCTGAGAAGGGCAGAGGCATGCTGGGGTTCAGGAGGGAGGCTGCTTGCTGGGTTACCTTCAGGACAGAGGGAAGCCCAGATTCTCCAGGGGCGAGAGCCTCATCTAACAACTGGCCACAGGAAGCCATGGTTAATTCAGTCTCAACTGAGAAACAAAGTGGGTCACAAGGGTCTGCCTACGGGTTATGTAGTGCCTGGATGGTACTGATGAACTGCCTGCAGGGTGGTGGACCATATCACAGCCTCCGTATCACAGTGTCAGACAGCGGGGTGGGGTGCCTCACCCGGCCGCATGCCCCAGCTCGCCCTTAGTGCCGCGACATGCCATGGAGCCGCTGCCCCATGTCGTGAGGCACTAATGGGCGACAGGAGAGGCGGCCAGGAGATCACCCCATGTGGGCGTCCCTGTGGTGCACTGCCTCCCACGGTGACCACACCCATTCCAACCGGCCCCCACCCGTCCCCATCAGGGCACAGGCTGCTGGGAGAATTAGGGGCTGCTCCTGCTGTCTCCAGGGCGAAGTGACAGTGACGGCAGGCGGCCCCTCCCCACTGCCCTCCCCGCTGTCCTCCCTATGCCCTGAATCTGTGCAATATGCTCCCTTTCTCAGGCTCTTCTCTCCCCATCACCAACTTAATTCCTTAATTCCCGCTGGAGATAAGCGGATCTTTCACTGCAATTTATTGTTAATCCAAAGGAAAACAGGGTTCGGAAGGGGTGAGGTGGAGGTGGGGAGGCGTGAAGGCAGCCGACCCACTGTGCCAACTCCCGGATCCTAGGGTGGTTGTAGTGGCTGGGGAATCCTAGGCCAAAATCCTCGGGCAGGTCAGCCCGTATTTGGGGCATCACACCGGCCACCGGGGATCGAGAGAGCCTGGTTCCATGGAGCGCACCTAAGATGGGAAAGCGTGTCAGACCTGGTCAAAAGCACTCGCGGGAGAGAAAACTGAGAGCTGGAGACCCTCTTTGATGCCTGAAGTATATCACGTGCAAGATCAGACGTGCTCCACACGATTCCAAGTGGGCAGAAGCAGGATTAATGGGTGGGAGCTTCAGGCATGCAGACTTCAGCTCCGTGCGAGGAAGAATCTGGGGCAGTGAGAGCTGTAGGGGCATCCACGTAGGGTGGTGAGTTCCCCATCGTTGGAGGTATTCATGCTGAAGCCGGATGTTCAACCAGCTGGTGGGGATGCAGTTGAGGGGTTTTAAGAAGGATCATTCGTCTCTCCTTCCAATGCCAGGTTTCTCCTGACTTACCCAGTCTATCCTCCACAGGGAAGGGAGTTATCTTCCCCTGCAGGGAAGGGAGGTACCCTCAGCTGATAGCTGGGAGGCTCTTTTTGGACCCGAGGATGGGAGGGGACAGGAACCCATAGGCTCAGAAATTTAACCCGCCTGCAAGGGGGCAGGAGAACACACTCCTGTTCCTAGCCCCTTCACAGCCCAGCAGGGAAGGCTTAGGAGGAGTGGTAGGTTTACTTGGGCCGACCCTACAAGGCCCCAGCTCCTTCTCTCCATCTCCCAGCCAGGCCACTGTCCTGTGGCCACTAAGGGCACCCTCAGCTGTCACCTGCTGTGTGTCAGGTCAGAGGGCAGGTGCCGTCCCCTGTTAGGCCAAGTTGAGGAGTGACAGGAACCCAGCCGAGGGACCCCTGCGGTGTGCTGGGCCAGGCTGCCCGGTCCCAGGGAACTGCCCCTCCCTCGATGGAGGCTCCCCGGGCCAGCAGCAGCTAACAATAACCAAGTGGTGAGCAGGCTCGCTCTGGAGCAGGCACTGTGTTCATCACACCACATGCATTATTTACCTTTTCTAAACCTCTCATCATCACATCCCTGCTTTCCAGGGAAGGGAACTCAAGTTTAGAGGAGACGAGACCCAGATACGCGTGAGGGCGCACGTAAGTGATAAGAGAGGGGGACCACGTGGTTCCAATGCAGCCGGTGGGTTCAATTTGCTGGGGAGGAAACAGTCAAACCAGTTGTTTGCGATCCTATAGACAAAACAATTATCCAAGATTGACCTTCTGCATTCTCTAACTGGCGGCTGGGGGGCAGTGCAGACCCTGCCTCTGACGGTTATGGTCTTTGATTGCCTGCCTCTTCCCCCCACTTCCTGCCCCTGCCCCCCAGTATCCAGGCTCTGCCCATTCCCCTCCCCCAGCCGGGGGAGAGCCCCCTGCCTCCGTGGGGGAGAAGGTGGCAATCAGAGTCTAATAGGGAGCCCGCGCGCGCGCACACACACACACACACACACACACACACACCATAAACCTCTCTCATACACACACAGAGGACATAAAAACACTTGTAAAGAAACACATAAAGCAGCACAAATTATCATTACAGCTTGAGCTGTATACACAAGTGCCGAGGGGGTAGGAGTGATGGAGTGAGAAGGTGGGAGAGGAGAATCGAGCCATTTCCTGGGCAGGATGTTTCTGAGTCGGGGGGGGGGGGGCGGGGGGCGCTGGTCCCCAGAAAAGTGCCCTGGTGGCTCTGTCTGCCCCTGCTCCAGGCTCTCTGGGAGGAAGGGGGAGCCACAGAGACCCTTCCCGATTATCGCTGCCACAGTGCCAAGAGGTGGGTCCTACGGACGTTGCGGCCTCCCTCCCCCATTGCCACCCCCTTGGTAGGGGCAGGGAGGCCCATCATCTGACTCTGGGGAGGTGACTCAGGTTGGGAAGGGTGCCGGGCGGGCTGGGGCAGGCACGGGGAGCAGGGGGCTGTTGCCCCAAAGGCCCATCCATCAGCCGAATGGAGATAATCAGAGTGCTCAGCCGGCCCAGGACACTGATTACTCTCCGGGCACCATAAACACAGGGAATAAATCTGGGAAGGGGCTGGGTAGGAGGGCGGCTCGGTAGCAGGGCTGGCCACCCTGCCTGGGAAGGGGGAGGCAGCCCATCCATCATTCTGAGAGATGTAGCTATCTAGGCCAATGAGATGGAGGACAGTTCGGGGGGCGGGGGAGGTGGGCAATCATAATAAAATAATCCGGTGCAGTGTGGCTGCTGTGCTCTGATCTTATATACACTCAGGAGGAGGCTGTCCCTGCCCCTGCTTCAATTTTTACCCAGTAGCCACCGCAGGAAGCTTCTGCCACTGACACCAAACTCTCGGAGGACATCTGGCCCACAGGGTAGAGAAGAGGGGTACGGAGGTGGTGTGGCTCGAGAGTGCGGCTGGGCATCTGTGGGCCCAGGGCAACGCGGGTCCCTTGGTGCCGACAAAGGGCGCTCCTTAGGTTTGGATGGGGGCCAGCTGGGTCCGGAGCCCTCCATCCTACTATTCCTTCCAAGCACTTCCTGGGCGCCGGGCAGATTCCGGGCCCAGGAACCAATCGCATAGCGCTGGCCTGTGTCTGGGCCACAGAGGCCGCGCCGTAATTCAAGCTAACGGAGCATGGATAATCTAGAACAGCAGAGGGTCTAGGAGGAATTTCTCTTTGGCGTCGAAACCTATCAGATGACTGTTATGCAGCCCAGTTACCCTCCTAATTAAGCAAGTTTGTGAGGCCTGAGTCCACGTGGTGATGTGCGGGGTCAGGGTGTGCCGAGCGGAGCATCGGCCCGGGGTCACCCTCCGGAGGACAATCTGCATGTGAGCGATCTGGAGGTCGCTTAGTCCTCAGCCACAACGTCCAGAGAGCGTTTTGATTTTTCTGCTCCCACGACCCTCTTCCCTGGGATAGTTCTCTAAGCCGGCTCCGTGGCTGCCAGGCCTCTGTCCTCAGCTCCCTGCTCTGAACCTGCCTGGGGCAGAGGAAGCACCGGCCCTTTCATCCCAGGGGATCAAAGCAGCCAGCACAAGTGAACACCCTAAATCCTCCCCACCTCCCCATGTAGGGGCCCCTCCCTTGCCATCTTTTGGGATCGCTGGGTGAGGGCCTGCGAGACCAGAACCTTCCAGAAGCTTTGGATAGGCACTGGCATAGGATCAGCTTGCTGAGCTGCGGACCCACCCAGGACCCGGGGCTTGCCTGGGAACACCCGCTGCGGATAGTTCCAGGCGGCTTCTTTGGGAGAAGCTGTTACACCTGGCCCTAGTCTCGTCAGTGAAGCATGGGAGGAGCCCCCCACCGCCCCCCGCAGGTGGCATCAGTGATACCCAGAAGCTCAGGGGATGAAACAGTGATGACATTGGACATTTCTTTCTAGCAGAGCCACATTCACACTCCCAAGAGAAAACAGGGACTGCAGTGGAATCTACCAGCAGTGCAATGGTTGTTACTTCGAGCACCTGTAAGGTATCCAAGGACACAGTAATGACCACCAAGACTCTGATGATGGGCACTAATAACCTCACCCGCTCCAGGGCCGCGCCAGGTTATTCCTGCACCATCAAAGGGAGCAGGGGGGTGCTGAGCGATACACGAGGGTGGTGGGCATCCCGGACGCAGGGTCTTGTGTTAGTCCAGGGGTGGTAAGCCGTCTTTCTCCGTCACCCATCCACCCAGGAGAGAGGCAGCTTAGCTAAGTGGTATGATCATGGACACTGGGCCCGACTTCCTGGATCTGAACCCTGGCTCTGCCACCTAGGAGCTGTGGGACCACGGGCGGGTGGCCTAACCTTTGCCTGGGCCTCATCTTTCCACGTGTGAAAAAAGGGAGAAGAGAAGGACCCTCTACATGAGTGGTAATGAAGATTAAGTCAGTGATTACATGTGAGGTGTTTATAACAGTGTCGGGCACCCAAGAAGTCTCGATATAAAGTTTGTTATCACCACCATCGTCATCAGCTGCCCAAACAACCAACCATGTATCCACCTGGCCCACGATGTGGCCAAGCCTGTACTAGGCCCCGGGGACACTGAGATCCATCAGCAATGGACTTGTCCTTTTGCAGCTCTTGGTCTTGGGGAGAAGAAAAACCCCAGGCTCAAATAACTACACAGCAAAATGCAGAGTGGTTAATGCCATAGGGGGGCATGGAGGAGGTGCCAGGGGGCTTTGAGATGGGAGAGGTTATCCCCAGCTGGGAGAGGGGGTGGGTCACGAGGTTCATGACAGAAGTGGCTCTTGATCTCAGTATTTAGATATGGGAAGGAAGGGAGAACTTTAGGCGGTGGGGGGGGGGGGGGGTGGTGGCATGTGCAAAGGCACTGAGGTGGGGAAACGTGGGACATGAATAGAAGGGTGTGTGGCTGGGTGGGCCTGGCGTGCGGGCGAGGGCAGTGAGAGAGGAGCTAGGGAGGGGGTAGCCATCGGATGCTTCTGGGCCTGTGAGCGTCTTTCTCACGTGCACTTTAGGTGTATCCATCCAAGAAGCAGTGTGAGCAGACCGGAGCCAGAGAGCCAGGAGGCAGGGGCTGTGGCAACAGTCCCGTGAACAAGGGCACTACTAACAGCCCCTCCCAAGGTGGGGCCCATATCAAGTGGTGGCAAGGCTGGCTTGGCTCTGAGGCACCTTCTCTAACTTTCTTTGTCCTAGCAGCTGGCAGCATTTGCCCACAAGATACCAGGACTGAGGGAGGGCGTGCTGGGGGGCGCTGCTCGGGCCCCAGGAACCAGAGCGCATGGAGGCAGCCTCACCGATCCCCCTTGGGGCCTGCACTCCAGACCGGCTCGAGACTAGGGCCCTACAGTGGAGCCCCAGGAGCTAGTATAGGTCTCTAGTCCCCTTTTCTCCAGAGCGAGGCGGACTTGCGTCTGCCCAAACAGATCGGCCCTCCCAGCTCCGCTGACTCATTTGGCGGGCAAACCAGCTCATGCGCCAAAGCGTGGGCTGGCCTGTGTGACCCTCCATGGAAGTGTACCAAGTGAGCTCGTGTGCGCTAAGAACAAGTTATTTGCGCCTGTCGCTTACTTTTCCTCCACAAGACGGAGGTACCAGGAAGGGGCGAGCTTTCCTTTGCTCTGGTCTTGTTTTTTTATGGTGATGACCACTGAGCCCTGGTGGTATTCTGGTGACCAGCAGGTATATGCGGAGGATTGTAGGAAAAGAGAGATCAAGATAAAGCAGAGAGGGGAAGGTAGAGGCAGAGAGGAGCCAGGCTGTCGACAGGCACTCAACTCTGCTGAGCAAGAAATAATCCCGGCTCTGGTGGGGAGAACCCCATGACGGCACCCAAGCCTCCGTCACAGCAACTGTGGACAAGTTACCCCACCTCAGGGAGCGGTGTGAGACCGGTGAGACCCTGTCCTAGCTGTCAGGTGACAAGAGTGCATCTTCAGGGAGGAAAAATGTTTCCACTGTGGGGTCCCCAGGCCTCTACGCCCACGGGGCAGGAGGATGGGCCAGGATTCTGAAGCCATGGTGGCCGTGAGGAAGCCAAACTCATCTCTACTGCTGGGATGTGACTCTCAGACCTACGGGTGAGCGTGGGGAGCCGTCCCCTGACCCCAAGGCCCCCCTCCGCAGGATGGTGTTTTGCTAAGCTTCTCAGCCAGCTCGTGCCAGACAAGGCGGGCTCTTATGAACAGCCCTGGAGGGAGCGTGTGCTTCTCCCCTTCAGGCAGGGGACAGAACTGGGGATTCGAGTGGGCAGGAGGGAACCTGTGTTTCCAGCTTTGGGGAGCACACATTCCAGGACAGGGAACGGGGAGGCAAAGAACTCCATTTAAGCCCACAGATCGAACTCCAACTCCCAATGGGACCTTCTCATGCCCATGGCCACTGGCCTGCTTTGCTTCCTGGGCCACGCCTGCAGCTGTGTCCCAGTGGAGCTACCAGCCAGTGGAACTAATGTCCTCTAATGAGATCCGGGCCAGAGTGGCCGGGCGGGTTTTATTGTCTGTGGCTTGGTAATGAGACTCCTCATAAACTGGGAATGACATTGGGGTCTGTGCAGGCCAGAGCGGGGCGGGGAGTGGCCCAGGAGAGGGAGTCCGCTCTGCCTGCCAAATCTCACCCCTTCCCCTCTCTGTGGCTCTGTCCGTCCGCGTGCTCTCAGAGCACCACTCTCTGCCCCAGTGCCTGCCTGTGCCCTGGGGCTCTGTGCTCATACCTCAGGGCCCTGCCCATGTCTCAGGCTAGATCTCCAGGGGGTGATGCTCTAGCTTCCAGAGGGACACTGTTCTCCCTGGCTTCCCTAGCTGTTCTTGCTGGGCGTGCCGACCTGGGCTCCATGGTCAGCTCCCTCCGGCTGGGCCACCCTCCAACCTATGTCCTCCCCTTTTCCCTCTATTCCCCAGGGAGCTCTGGCTTGTTGTAGGGGGAGAATGGTGGTGGCTGGTGAAGTGAATGACCGTCTCACCGGACACGTTCCGTGGTGGCCCGGCTCAGCCTCTTCTGTATCTGTCCATCTCAGCCTGTGTCATCTCCCTCATCTACTGGATTTGAAGTCACAAGTTCTGGCACCTGATTTGGCCTCCCTGGCCTGAGATGGTCAGCAAATTACTAAGCCTGACTCACTTTCCCCATCTGTAAAATGGAAGGGCCAGGAATACCATTCTCACGGGGCTACTGGGAGGATCGGCTGGAGCCACGAGCCGTAAAGAGCGCCACAGACATTTTTATTATTGGTGGCGAAAGGATTCCATCTGCAACCGGAGAAACTGGAAGAGGGCTTCCTGCCAGTGAGAAGGGGGTGACGCCAGGAGGGATGCTCTATCTGGCTGTACCATCTTGCCAGATGAGTGGGCTGCTGGAGAGAGGGTCGTGCCGCCCACCCTTCGCCCAAACGTGGAATTTTGAAGGAAGGCAGGGGCTGAGCCCCAGGCCTTCCCTGCCGGCCCCGGCTTCTACCACAGCCAGTACTCCAGATGTAGCCAGGGAGTGAGGAGGGTGCCGGGGAGAGCCCCTGGTGACACGCTGCAGAGCAAAGACCACACAGCACCTGCTGCTTGTGAGTACATGACCACCGGGGTCGGGCGCACAGGTGCCTGGAGCCCACCAGGCCACCTGAGTCCCCAGGGGCTGCTGCAGCCCCTGCCCTCATTTCCAGGCGGGGCTCAATGAGCAGCTCCCGGTTGGCGACAAGGGAAGAGAGGTCAGCACTGGGCAGGCAGCTGAGTGGCTCTTTCTCAAGGGAGTACAAAGTGGCCACTGCCCAGCAGGCAGCTGAGAGGGCGCCAGGACCACTCCGAGGAAGGGCGTGGAGAATAGGAGTCGCTGCCACTTTACTGCATGTTTATCACAGGCCGGGCGACGAGCTAAGCACTTTTCATACTTTATTGTCCATCTACACTTCACAACCTCCTCTGGAATCTGTATTAACAGAAACCCATTTTACAGATGGGAAAAACTGAGGCCTACAAAGTAACTTAACCAAGCCCACTCAGCCAGCAAATAGGAGAGCTGGGATTCAAACCCAGTCCACCTGGCTGCACTCTGCTGTCTCACTATGCTGGGTGGCCACGATGGGGTCCTTCCTAGGTTGCAGGGAGAGGAACCAAGCTGTCTGCCGCTCTCTCTCAGAGCTAGGGCCCGAGACCGCTGTTGCCTTGCCCTAGAAGACTGTGAAAGGCACAGATCCCATGAGCCCGGGGCCGGGGGGGGGGGTGGGGGGGGAATACATACCATTGCTCCCCTCCCCCATTCAAGGATAAACCTTGGGATTATCCACTGCCCTAAAGTAAAGAGTCCGTCATCTGCCACCAGGAACACTTCCTTTGTGTCCTTGTCGGGTCTCTCCTATTGCACTGTGTCCATCTGTCCTTCGGGAACGGGTCAGGGTTCAGGTGCTAGGCTTGATGTGTTTTCTTCCCACCTCTTCCCTCTCCCCACCTCCCAGATCAGCACAATCCAGAGTTTCAAGGGTTAACTGGACTAAGGGGTGTTATCTCCAACTCAGGGCATTCCCTCTGCAAAGTGATCCCTGCTCAGATCTTAAGTTACCTCCTGCCCCCGCCAGCACATCTGCTGCTGGCTGGGCAGACCTGGTCTCTATGGAGAGGGGCGGGCATCGTGGGGGAGAAACACCTGCCAGCCGGTCTTGGGCACGGGGTCCTGGGTTCCCAGGACAGGCAAAGTTCTTCCCTGCCTCTCGCCCCTCATTCCCTCTAAGGGGGCTCTCCCATTCTGCTGCGTGGAGCCCAGGGTGGTTCCAGGCACATGTATGTTGCCGACCTGAGTACGCCTGTGGTTGGTTCCACGGGGCTATTTTCGTGGAGGACCCAAACCCACATTCCTGCCCCTTTTAAAATGCCCAGAGTAGGCCACCTTTCTCCTCAGATGATCCCCTTTCCCCCAAGTGTTCACGCAGAAAGTAAAGATGCCAAATCAGTAGCTGCAAACCTATCTCCCGGGGCCCCTCCCAGCCTTCTAGGGATCTCGAGAAGCCGTGGGGCAAGCCCGGCCCCAGTCAACACCAGGATCCAGATACCATGTGCCAGGGAGACAAGACAGGAAAGCCTCCTTCCTCACCAGGTGAGCATGCAGAGGCCCAGTGTAACGCCAAGGGCAAGAACAGAAAAAGAAACCAGTGTAAAGGCTTCCCGCTCTCAAAGGACCCAGCAGCCCACCTGGGAAGTCCTAGGTCTCTTCCCAAAATCACCTCTCTGACCCTGTGACATCAACACAGGTCTTATCAAGGCTCAGAGCCACTCACAAAATCCTAGCGGGAAAGACAGAAGAGATCAGTTATATGTGAATATACACCTGATACACCGTTATAGCCCTGGTCCCGTGCCGACCCACAGCCACCAGTGCTCAAGACCTCCTCGCCCTCGCGCCCATGGGTCTGCCCGTGCACAGGGGACTGCAGATCACCGACGCAAGCACACAAAGCCGGGCACGTGTGTGTGCCAATCCACACGGATGGTGAGACGATATGCAGGCTGTCAGAAATGTCACCGCCGGAGCGCCGCAGCTGGCTGGTGTCCAGTCTAGTCCGGCACGCGGGCTAACGGTCAGAGTCAAAACAACAACAACGACGACGACGACGGTAAAACAGGCGAATACACAGGTACCCCCTCGGTCTGTCTCTCCCCCAGGTGGGAGCCATTCAAGTTACCAGGTTAACCAGGAAAAGACACAATCAGGAAAATCGAAGGTATATTCACACCTCCCTCGGGTGTTTTCTGTTTGTGCCGAACAATGAACGTTAGTCAGCTGCTAAACAATGGCAGTATCGTAAGATGCAGCAACGGGGGCAGACCCTCTGCCCGTGCCCCCACCCCGCGCCACCCCCTGCCCCCCCAAGCCTGGCCCACTTGCTCGCTTGCTGAGCCATCGGCACCAGGGTTCTGCTGGCTGGTATGACCGTCCTGGCAGCATTCAACGGGGTCCTGGGTCAGGAAGTGGCTAACGAGTAGGTGGGTTCATTGTGCAAAGCTGAGTGGCTGAGACCGGAACTGGTATCATCATCTTGGCCGGCATCGGGCAACAAGGGACCACCTGTCCCCCTGAGCCACAGATATTCAGGCTCAGAGATGCCTTACGGGCTGCTCAGCCAGGGCTGCGGGGCCCAGGCTCTGCAAGATCTTCTCCTCCCCTCCAGCTTGGACTGTCAGGCCTTGAATCTGATTCTGAGACACTCTCTACAGCGCAGCCTCCAAAGCGGGCACTGAGATTGCTGTTCGCACACGCTGTAATCCCCAGGCCGGCAGAATTGGTTTTGCCATAATGTCCTGCCCAGCAAGCCTGAGCACATCACTGTCTGTGAGAAATGGGGAGAGAGGAAAATAGCCCAGCAGCTCCGACACTCGGAGTTTTGAAGGAAACCACCTTCTGCAGGCTCTGTACAGACTGCAGAGAAGGGATGTGCCGCGGGCCCGACAGGTCTTCCGAGGGTGTGCACGACACCTGGGGTGTGTGTTCTCTTTCCAGACAAAAGGTTTGGGGAAGCCAATTAGGGAGGGTGTGGTGTAGGTGGGACACCGGCTAGGTGCACCTGCTTCTAAGGCAGGTTCTCTGCCTCCTCCCCAGGGCTCCCCCTGTCCCTCTTCGGGGGTGTAGTCCCTATGCTCCCCTGGCCATCTCCTCTGAGTTGACCTGGAGGAACCACAGACTGTTATCTCTGAAGCTTGAGGGCTTTACCACCCAGCCTGGTAAAGGCTGTGTTGTTGAAAACATACTTCTGTGTTTACACGTCAATAGCCAGATTGAGTGTTTTTATTTTTTTTTTTTAGTCAGGGGGCCATCGCACACACTGGGGGCTGCCCCCACCTGCTTCGCCCCAGAGAGAGGACCTCTCTTTGCCCTCCATGCTCCCTGACACAGCCCAGGAGAACCCAGAAAAGAGCATCCGGCTGGCAAGTCTCCAGAGAGGAGCAACAGAAAGCACTCAGGAGGGAGCTGGCGAGTGGTGGAAAGTGGGGTGTGGGCAGGCAACTTCTGAGCCCCCCAGCCTCCATCCAGCGTCAGAGGGGCACAACCACACCCGCCCACCTCCCTTTGCAGGGGCACAGGGCACACAGGCGGGTGTGCGAGGGAGCTTGGCCAGCGGGGGGGATGAATTCTGGCTGCCCCTGATGCTACCCCGGCCATAACAATGACAGTCGACCGAGGAGGGCTTAAGTGCCTGAGTTGTAGTTCTCTGTCTGCCTCCCACCCCTCAATCTGCAGTTTTGGGGAGAGGGGAGTGTCTACACTGAGCCAGGTGAGACTGCCATCTCCCTGACCCCACTTCCTGAGTGGGGTGGAGCAGGGCAGGCTTCCAACCCCCCAGAGGAGTTAACCACTATGTACCTCAAAGCTGGGGGAAGAGAACAACGAAAGGAGTGGAAAAGGGGGTGAGTCCATTCTTTGCCCCCAAGCCTTTCCACTCTTTGTCCGATGGGAATGAGGTTAACCCCTGGTGTGCCAGTCCAGCTAGAGCTCCCCAAAAGCTCTCCTTTCCCTAGCATCTGGGTGTGGACACTATGCAATTGAAGGGTTCCCAGAAGCTCACCGCACCCCCCTTCCCGTGGTCAGAGAAGTCCTAGGGCCTAAGCTCTGGCTGGCTTCCCAGGAGGTCCGGTGTGAGAGAAAGACCTCTCACTCACCACGACCACCCTGCGGGGGAAGGGGGGGTCGACTCAGGCCCCTAGAAATGGATAATGCTGCTTGTGTGCCCTAGAACTCCCGCCCCCCCACCTAGCAGGGCAGCACCCCACAGGCTGCAGGGGTGGGGGCACCGTGGTGCCGGCCTCCACAAAGTGCTTTTGCTACCATAGGCCATTCAGCCAGATCGGTGGAGCCCTGGCAGTGAGCTGGCAGCAGAAGGGGCATAGAATTGAATGAGGCCAGGTTCCTGCCTTCCAGGGGTACACCCCAGCCCCGGACCTCGGCAGCCAGGCTCGCCCCGGGGTAACAAACTAGCCCGCGAGTCTGCGGCACCGCTGGCGTCTCCAACGGGCCCGCTGCCGGCGGCGATCCAGATGTGATATTCTTGCCCCATGCGAGCTGGTCTCTCCCTACTCCGACCCCTTAGGATACTAAGGCCAGACCACGTGCTCCAGCCAACCCCCTCCCTCCCCCACAAAATCCCCCATCTAGCCCGGGCGGGAGGTCGTCTCAGGTTTCCTCCCGGAGGGCTGGAGGCACCCCCACCCCCACCCTGACCCCCGCTGGTGTCACCAGCTACCGTGGGAGCCTAGCAGCTTCCCCAGGGACACAAAGGGTTAAACCCAGGCGAGGGGACTCGGTCGGATTTGCCTCCTAAACGCATTTTCCAGTTCATTCCCCAGCACAATACGCCGGGGCCGGTCCCAGCCTCCGCCCCCACCCCACCCGTCAGATGGGCCACCGCGGGCCACCCCAGGGTCGGGCATCGGGTTAACCCCTCGGCCGCCGGCCGCCTCGAGGAAGGACACGCGGGGCAGCCTCGGGAAAGTGGGTCATGCAGCCACCTGGCTGGCACCGAGCCCGCGGCGCTTCCTCCGGGGAGAGCCCCCAAACCCGGCGCGGAGTTCCGAGGCGAAGTCCGGCTCGCGCAAGGCGGGGAGGTTGCGAGCCCGCGCGGCCCGGGCCTCACCCACCGGGATAGGAACCGCAGGTGAGCGAGAAGCTGTCTCTGACGCAGGAGCCGGCTCTCCGCGCCCGCGTGTGGCTGCGTGGGGCGGGAGGGGGCCCGAGCGCGCGGAGCCGTCTGGCGAAGGGGCCGGCGACAGAGACGAAGCCCCCCTGCCATCCTCCAAACCCGCAGCCCACCAGCTCCGAGACTGACGCCCTCCCCCTGGGGCTGTTGTCTCATACCCCGAGACGGCGATTACGGCGATTATTTTGCATTTATGTAACATGCAGTGTTTCCAAACTGCTTCCCGAGCTGAGAGCTGGTTATTAAATAAATAGGACGCGATTACATATTATTATTTTTGTGAAAAACAGAGCGGAGAAAGTGCTTTCTTGCTACACAGAGACGTGCATCCGACTGCCTCCCTGCAGGGCAGGCTGTGAGGCTTCTCATCCTCTCTTTCTCCGCCGTGCCACCCGCACCCCCCTTACCTAAGCCGTGACCCAACTTTTCTGCCTCCTTCTGCTGCCTGTAACCCAGACGTGCCCGCCATCCAGCTCCCAGCCTCGGGAAGGCATTGGATGGTGGCGGGGAAGGGGGTGGGGGGAGAGTGGAAGGCAGAGGAGGAACGCGCTTACCTGGGAGGAAGAATGCGGTCAAGCCGAGAGCGAGTCCCCACCAGCGTCCAGCGGCGCCCGCAAGCCCCATCCGAGCCATCGGGGTCCGGGGGTCCGGCGAGAGGGGCCGCGAGGAGAGCGCTCCCCGCGCTCCAGAAACCAGTCCGGAAGACGAAGGCCGATCGCTGCCGGCCGCCGGGCGCTCCGAGGATCCAGGTCAGCCGCAGCCGTCGGCCGGGGCGGGGTGGGCTGGGTGGGATCCGCGCGGCCGCAATCCGGGCCCCGGGCCGCCGGCGGCTCAGAGGCTCCGTGGATGCCCGCCGCAAGTTGCACGAGTCATGCCCCCTTCTCCTCCTCCGCTCTCCTCCCCGTGCCGGTCCCCGCCCTCTTCTTCCACGCAGAGCCGGGCTGGGGAGAGGGACCCACCCCCGGCGCGCCCGGCTGCCCGGCTGCGCGGCGCGGGCTCCCGGCCCCCGGCGCGCTCACACCCTCCCGCTCGGCTCCAACTTGCAGGCGTCCATGGCCGGCCGTCCTCCGAGGGCGGCGGGACGAGCCCAGGCGGCGGGCGGGCGGCGCGGTGGGCTCGGGGCCCAGGCGGCGGGCGGGCGGGCGCGCGGCTCGGCTGCTCGGGCGGTGCGGCTCCGCGCGCGGAGGGCGAGCCGGGTGCGCCGCGCGTCCCCCTCCTCCCCGCGCCGCCGCCGCTCGCGCTGCCGGGTCCCGGCCGATCCGCAACAATGTGGAGCTGCCCGGGCGCCGAGTCGCGCCGCGCTCGCCGCTCTCGCTCTTTCTCTCACTCGCCGAGCTCCAGCCTCTCAGCCGCTCTGCCCGTGATGTCAGACCGAGGGGGAGGGGTTAGCGTTAACTCCCTCCTGGCTCCGACGCGCGGCCCGCGCCCGCCCGGCCCCGGCCCGGCCGCGCGCACCTTCCGGCCCCCGGCGGAGGCGGGTCCCGGGCGAGGGCCGTGGGGTCGGCCGCGGCCCACTGGCTCGGGAGGTGCCCCTTCGGTCGCCTTCCCGCCCGGGCGAGGGCCGGAGGGCTAGCCGCCCTCCTCCTCGCTGACAAAGGGAGGCAGTGACCCCTAGCGGCCGGCGTGGGGGGGAGAAGCCGCTCGGTGGGGGTGGAGTTAAGATGGGGCGGGGGTGGGGGCTGTGGAGGAGCGAGCGTGCAGTATGGAGCCTACTGGATCTGGCGAAGTCCAGCTGAAAGGGCGTCTGCAGGCCCTCTACGCCAGCCTTGGCCCCATTTTACAGATGCGGAAACAAAGGCCCAGAGGAAGGGAAGGCGACTCGCCCAGAGGCACGAGCTTGGACTAGAACCCGAGAGCCAGAGCTACCCCCCTCTCCTCTGCATCTCCTGAACGCTGAAGGGAGAGGCAGCTCTGCGGGGACGACCGGAAGCTGCCAGAGAAGTCCGTGGTGGGCATCCGTGGGTGAGATGGGGCCACCGAGGTTTCTGGCCTTTTCTAATCTCCGCCGCTTTTCAGGGGTCTCCTCTCCCAAGACTGAAGCCCCCTCCTCTTCTGAAGTCAGCGGGAAACTGAGCTCTGCTTCCTTTGCCAGAACCTTGGTTCTGAGTGATTTGCAGAAATCCCGCGAAAGTGACCCATCCAGTCAGTGTCCGCGGCGGGGCAGGGACTCTCCAGTCCATCCCGTTCACCACCCACCACACTGGGGTGTGTCTGGCTTCCTGCCAAGGGGGCTGGACCTTCAGGGCCCTTGGCAGCCAGAAGCCTGCCCTCTGTGCCTTCTCTGTGGACGTCCTACCCTCGTCCTGCACCCTGGGAGTAGGCAGACAGACAGACAGACAGACGGTTTCCCACCAGAAGTTCTCCCCAGATGTTTGACCAGATAATGCTCCCTTTGCCCATTGCTGCCATTTGCCCAGTGGGTAGGAGCCAGAGGAAGCACCAGTTTCTGATAACGTGTAAATACCAGTTCCTGGGTGCAGGAGGA
Source organism: Puma concolor (assembly GCF_028749965.1). Taxonomy (NCBI): domain Eukaryota; kingdom Metazoa; phylum Chordata; class Mammalia; order Carnivora; family Felidae; genus Puma; species Puma concolor. The sequence goes on along the minus strand of NC_141676.1, from coordinate 99,691,971 downwards.
ACAGAAGGAGGATGGGCAAGGAGGGCACCATTTTCTCACTTTTTGGGATCTGGCCCTGGAGTGTCTCTTGTTTTCCTGCTGAAGTGGTCTAGTTTGGCACTCACGTGGACGTTTGTGCCCTCGTGTGTATATCTTCTACATTTAATAGATGTAATCGAGCTGTCTTTGTGCCAAGCAGCGTGCCAGGCTTGGGGATATAGAGACCTTGTCATTGCCCTAAAGGCACAACATCTAGTTGGGGGGGGGATGGGGGGTGGGCAAAGGGAGAAGACAGATATAGAAACAGATATTGTATTTAAATAAGTGTTTAACGTGTGTAGTGTGTCCCAGGAGTGCACACCCAGGATTTGGTGGGTTTTGGAGAAGGTGCTGAGTTCGGCCTGGGGTGGGATGGGGATCAGGAAAGGCTTCTGGGGAGCAGCGACACAGGGGCTGGTGAGTCATCTGGTAGACATGTACTGGAGTGGGGAGGCATTGAGGAGACTGGATTTAAGGTTGGGGGAGGTCCGTGTAAGGAAAGGCACGAAGACCAGCAATAACTGGGGGAGTAGGACCCACGAACTGGTTGTAGCCTGAGCCTAAGACTTGGGGGAGGCCTGTGGGTCTGTGAATGTCTGGGGGACCACCAGGAGGTGGTGGCCCAGTCTGATGGTAGCTACCTCCTCTCTGGCCCGGAAGTACTTTAAGGGCCAAGGCTCAGTTGGTTCATTGCTGTGGTCTGAGACTCTGCCTGGTGTATTGTAGGAGACGAATGGATGGGTTTGAGAGGGTCATTCCAGATGCACCAGTACCCACCAGTGCCCTGCACATGTTCTCCCGCCTTTTCATCCTTGGCTAAGGCTTCTCTGATCTGCTCTTAAATGAGCTTCCAGAGAGGGTGTGTCTGGGGGTTAGCATGGCTGTCTGGGGATGGGGTTGGGTGGAAAAGAAGAAGACAAGTAAATGAGATAGTATGGTCATTCATTCATCACCTTTAAACAGACCCTGAAATATGCAAAGCACCAAATAGGTGCCTTGTGTGTGTGTGTGTGTGTGTGTGTGTGTGTGTGTGTGTGTGTTGTGTGTGTGTTGTGTGTGTGTGTGTGTGTGTGTGTGTGTGTGTGTGTGTACTGGGTTACAGGGGACAGATAAGAGAGCCAGGGGAGGCACAGAGGAAAATAAGATAGAGATTGTTTACTCAGAGAGTAAACAGATGTCTTTTTGAGTGTCTACTGTGCTAGGGACTGACGGGACGAAAGTGCACAGCCAAGGCCTTAACTCAAATAAGTATATTATAGCATGGAAGCTGGTCACGGCCGAAGACCGCCCCCCAAACACAGCCACCTAGAGGGAGGAGTGAGTGCTTCTCATTGTGGAGAACAGGGAAGGCTTCTGGAAGAGGTGTCCTTTGTTTGAGGCTCCGAAAGGTGGATCAGATTTGGGCCAAGGGGAACGGGGAGAGAACTTTGGTGGAGGGAACAGCTTGTACAAGCACATGGAGGTGGGAGAGGTTGGGGCCCTGTGGGGGAACGACCGACAGTGCAGTTTTGTTTGTTTGTTTGGAGTTTTTTTTTTTGTTTGTTTTTTTGTTGTTTTGCTTTTTATGTTTTTTTTCTTTTCTTTTCTTTTCTTTTCTTTTCTTTTCTTTTCTTTTCTTTTCTTTTCTTTTCTTTCTTTCTTTCTTTTTTTTTTTTTTTTTGCATTCTGGGGATGTGTAAGAGAAAGGGACAGAAAATTGCAGCCAGATTTCAAAAGGTCTGAAAGGGCTCCTTCGGTGGCAGGAAGGAGCGCAGGACCACGTGGTAGGAGGCTAGACTCTGGTCCCTCCTCTTAAGCTGGAAGCCCAGGAGTCATCCACTGCTGCTGCTTTGTCTTCAACCAGCATATTCTAATCCAAAAGCAAACACTGTTCATTCTACCTCCAGCATTATCTTAAGTCTAAGTGACTTTGCTCCATTTCTTCTGTTAGCACACTATCCACGTGCTCATCAGCAGTATAGACAGTGCACCCCGAGGGGAGAGAGTAAAATGGTCCAGCACATGGGACTCTGGAGTTAGACTGCCTGGATTTGAATCCTTAAACCCCTGCCCTGCCATGCAGTAGCTGTGTGCCCTTGGGCAAGTGACTTCACCTCTCTGGGCCTGGGTTCCTCCCCTGTAAAATGAGGGGGAAATACTAGCACCTACTTCCTGGACTTGTTGTGAGGATCAGATGGGTTGGACAACATGAAGTCCTTGGAACAGTGTCTGGGATACATAAAGAACAGTGTGTGTTAGCCGTGAGTGTAACCGTAATCTCTCTCCCCACACCAGTTTGGCTCTTCTCTGCCCTGGTGCTAGAGGGATACGTGAATTGTTAAAACGTTGATTTTCAAGTGATTTGGAATCTACAGAAGAGTGGCAAAGGTGGAACAGAGTTTCCAGGTGTCCTTCATCCAGCTTCCTTTCATGTTGATACCTGATGCGCCCATGGTGTATTTGTTGAAACCAGGAAATTAGCATTGGCATAATACTATTAGCTACAGAATTTGTCTGGATTTCTCAGTTTTCTACTAATGTCTGCTCGGTGTGCCAGGCTCCAATCCACAATTCTACACTGCATTTAGTTTTTCTTTTTGTTTTTTAGGTTTATTTATTTGGAGAGAGAGCAAGTGGGGAGGGGCAGAGAGAGAGGGAGAGAGAGAGAGAGAGAGAGAGAGAGAGAGAGAGAGAGAGAATGAATCCCAAGCCAGTTCCACACCATCAGGGCAGAGACCCACGTGGGGCTTGAAACGTGAGATCATGACCTGAGCCAAAGTCAGATGCTTAACCGACTGAGCCACCCAGGCGCCCCAATACTACATTGCATTTAGCAGTGGATTGTGTTCTAATGCAAATGAGCAGGACCCCATACGAGAGACCCCTTCCTTGGCCTGCCAGCCTCGGAGGCCTGTGTCAAATTCTCTACAAGGCCTGTGGGGCTGCATGTTTCCTCCGCCCGGTCTTATCCAGTTCCAGGGCTTTGAGTAGGAGCCACTGGGCTTTCCTGAAGTTTCTTGAGGCCATCTAGTTCGCCTCCTTGGCCTTTACTCATCTGCACCAATGCTCTTCGTCTTCCTTTCGGCCGGCCACTTATTTCTCATGGCTCAGTTTACATGTGTCATTTCCCCAGAATGGTCCACTCTACCCTTTAGACCAGGCGAGTCCCCTTCTATATGTTCTCACAGCTCCCTCGCATGCTTGTAACCCTTCAGCAAGTGTTTATAAACGTGATTCTTTCCCCACTGGGCTCTCAGCCTCTCCAGGGCAGACCTTGTGGGTCTCGTCTGCTCTATCCCTAGCATCCGGAATGTGCCTGCCACTTGGTCCGCACTCAGCGAAAACGTGTTGCTTGACTAACTCACACCCTGTGCCACTTGCTAGCAGTTGCTTCTCCTTTCTGGGCTTCAGTTGTCTTCTCTGCAGCCCGAGGAATAGAATTTGTTCAGTGGTTTTCCAATTGCGCTTTGAAAGCCCTACATTTTCCTGGGTTCCCCACTTCCTGCTTCAATTAGGAGCCATGTTTAAAGAGCACCTTGTTTTACGCTCTTTAAACACGGGGCTTTTTGAGGAAGTTTCTTCCTAATGGATTCTGCTGCTTAAAACGTTTGACCCCCCCAACCCGACATATTATTGCATCATGTATTCTGTATCACATAGACGGTTGACTCTTGAACAACGCAGAGGTTAGGGGCACCAGCTTCCCGCACAGTTGAAAATCTGCATATGACTTTTGACTTCTCTCAAACTTAACTACTAACAGCCTACTGCTAAGACCGGAAGGCTTATTAATAACATAAGCAGTCGGTTAACACATTTTGTATATTCTACGTATCATATACTGTATTCTTACGATAAAGTGAACTAGGGGAATGAAAGTGTTATTAAGAAAATCATGGGGCGCCTGGGTGGCTCCGTCGGTTAAGCGTCAGTCAGTTGGCTCAGGTCACGATCTCACGGTTCGTGGGTTTGAGCCCCGCATTGGGATCTGTGCTGACAGCTCGGAGCCTGCAGCCTGCTTCGGATTCTGTGTCTCCTTCTCTCTCTGCCCCTCCCCTGCTCACGCTCTGTCTCTCTCTCTCTCTCAAAAAGAAAAAAAGAAAAAGAAAAAAATCGTAAGGAAGAGGAAATACATTTGTAGCACTGGACTGTATTTACTGCAAAAAAAAAAAAAAAAAAAAAAAAAAAAGCCACGTGTAAGTGGACCCGTGTAGTTCAAACACGTATTTTTTCCAAGGGTTAACTGTAGTCACATTATTTTAGAACTCCTTGATTTATTTTTTCTGCAGGCAGCAGTGAGCCATGGAAGGTCTCTGAGCAGAGAAGCACTTATTGGGGGCTGCCGGGACTGTGGTTCAGGAGATGAATCTGGCAATATCACCGGCACGATGGTCAGAGGCGGACTGGTCAGTGAGGGAGGAGGGGAGTGTGGAGACAGGGTTGTCATGGAAGCCAAGCGAGGAGAGAATTTATTGGAGGAGGAGGTGGCCAGTAGTGTCTGATGTTGCAGAAAGCAGGTAGGGATCAGAAGGGGGTCTTTGGAAACAGGGGCAGAAACACCAGTGGCCCGTTGGAGTCATGGTGATGGCAGAGTCGGGGCAGAAGCAAATGGAAGGTGAGCCAGCAGAAGCAGCAGGCGTCCACCCCGCTCCTGAGAAGTTTGGTAGTGGTCGGAATGAGCAAAATGGCTCAGAAGCTTGGAGAGACTTGGCGCGACAGAGACCAGGGGGCTTATGCTCCCCTCTTTGCTGGGAAATCAGAAGCTACTCTGAGCCACTTGCAGGCAGTGAGAAAAGAGCTAGTGAACAGTGAGATCTGGGAAACAGGTGTAAGGCGTGAAAAAGGGTGCACTTCATGGAGTGGGCCCTGGACGAGGCACGGGTGGTGGCACCTGGGTGGAGGAGGGATCAGCCTTAGAAAAGAAGGGACTTCTCTTCTTCTGAGCCTGTAGGGAATGTGAAGAGGGCAGTGAAGACGGAAGTTTTGGGGTGGCGATCGGGGAAGTGAATGATAAGGCCGTTGCAGTGGGGTAGGAGATGGAGTTACCTGCCCAGAGACGAGAGAGGTGGCTTCAGACCTCACAAAGGAGAAGGGCCAGAGGAGGGGGAAGGGGGGTGTGGTTAGCGATCTTCCAAAACCCAAAGGGAAAAGGAACAAACGTGGTCTGCGTGCCTTCGTAGAGAAGAATCAGGACCAGTGGGCGTATGTGGGGGGGAAGTAGATTTTGGTTTCGTTTGGGAAGACTGTTTAGGGAACTGAAAATGGAATAAATTCCCTGTCTCTTTTCCCACTCAGGCCTCAGGTCCGTGTACCGGCATTGCTTGCTGTATACGGGATCCTTGCCCCGGGGTGGAGAGTGGCCCATATGAATTCCATGTTCTCTCCTGGCTCTGAGACTGATGGCCGCAGGAATAACACTCAAAGGACAGGCACGTGAATTCACCTGTCTCACCAACCCCGTGTCTGGGGCCAGTGATCACACAGAGATCAGCTCCGAGGAAGGTGCCATCACCAGGAAACTGTCCCAAGGTCCCCCGCCCCCCCTCAGCCTCCACAGGCTCTTTCATAGAGACAGCTGTTGGGCTTGGAAAAGACCCAAAGTCAACACAATAATGACTTCCCCTCCCGGCCATATTCCAGGCCCCTCTGTGTCATTTAGTAATTGGCTAATAAAGCTCACTTTGATGTGTGGGGAGCCCTCTTAAGAAGTCCCCAAGATTCCCCAATACCCCAAAATCTGTTGACAGAAGATAAGCTTGAACATGTATTAGAATGGTATGCCGAATGGGGGTCACCCTTCCCTGTGACCCTGGTCCCGGGTCTAGGGTCAATGGAGGCTGAGGGCAAGGGGAGAGGAGAGGAGGAGGGGAACCCCGTAGAGGAAGTATGGCTAAGCCCTAGCCAGCCCCAGAGAGGACCCACTGGCGTGGGTGCCCCCTTCCCTAACCTGACAGGCCAACCTCACCCCAGGCAGTGGGAAACCACAGCACCTAATTACTATTATCACTACCTTGGTAGCTGTGGTGATTATGATGGTGCCTGTGTATCCCACAGTGCTTAGAAACGTTTAATTATTGTTATTCTTACAGAGATCGTTGCAGAGCCTCCCTATTGCCACGGCTGCCATTGCTCTTGGGGACGACAGATCAGCTGAACACAGCTCTGCCCCAGGTACAATGACGACCAGGTCAGAGCGGTACCAAGATGGCTGACAGCCAGCCAGCCTCTCCCTTGTGGGCCATGCTGTCCCAGGGATCTCCACGCCTTTGGGAGCGAGAGCTCTGAGCAATGATAGAAGGCCCCAGTTTCACCTCGAACCACCCAATTCTCCAGAAGGAAAGGGCCCAGAAGGCAAATTGGTCTACACCCTGGCTCTGGTTAGAAGGCCCTCAGTGCATTGCTGTGAATCACCATGTCCAAAGTCCTAGGGGATTCTATTTATTTTGAGAGAGAAAGAGAGAGAGAGAGAAAGAGAGAGAGAGAGAGAGAGACCCCAAAGGATTCTAGATGTGAGTGGAGGCACCATTTCTGATTTGGGAATACCTAAAACTCAACAGTGGTACGAAGAAGAAGCTTCTGCTGAGGACCTGCATGGGCCAGGGAGCTTTGACCAAGACACGGGAAGGGGCTGAGAAGGTTTCCACCTGCAGCATACCTGATGGGGAAGGCCAGAGGGAGAAGAGCGAGGACGAAGACCCTCGGCCTCCCACCCACACTCCCTTTTCTTCACTGGTGCCTTCAGATCGGGGGCGGGTGGGGGTTGTGGTCAGGATAATGATCAGGATGTACTACTTGTCTAGAGGAACCAGATTTTTTTATTTTTTATTTTTTTGAGAGCCATGTGGAAGTCAAGAAGTGGACTTGATCTTAAGGAGGAACAGAGATCCTGGGTCAACCCAAGCCTCGTAGAGAAAGCGCGTGGTGGACATTCGCCCTGGGAGCCGGGGGATGAGGCTGTTTGTTCTTCTCCGGAGCACTGTGGAGTGTGGCTCTTTAGCTCTTTGGGCCTCAGACCTCTTCAGGATCTGGCAGAAGCTGTCTCCCTCTGCCCTGCCGGCCGCACACATGCACAGGACAGCGATTACACGGCAGCCCCTCAGAAGCCCAGCTGGGCCCTGCGTTAGGAAGGAGTCCTTCAGGAAGGGGACAGCCCTGAGCCCAGGCTCCCTGGTATCTGGGCTAATGAGGGATGTTAATGACACGGAGGGTCCAGAATGAGGAAAATCGAAACCAGATTTCTATCGCGTGAGCTAAAAAGAAGCACGACACACGTCCCGCGTTGCAATTTTGTAAAAAAGATACACCGGTAAAGAGAGAACGGTGAAGGCCATGTGGAGAAATGAAAACGATTTGCAGGTAAAGTGGTGTTTTTTTTTTTTAATTTTAAAATTTACTTTAACATCATTATAAAGTTATTTTATGCTAGATTTACTTTTTTTTTTCCCCTTCTGTGTCAGGTACAGTGCTTTTCCTCCAGAAATGAGGTTCTGAATTATATTTGATTTAGGTTAATATTAATGCCCTGTATTCCTTGAGTACATGCTTCTGGGCACAGCTCCTCCAGGAGCGTGTCAAGTGGCCTGGATGTGACATCCGAAGGGAAGACAATGCCCATGCGAAGTCACTGAACTTGGAGGTGGCCTGGGAGGCAGCTGAGCAGGGAGGGGTATGTGTATGATTCAGAGTCAGGAGTCCCAGGTTTGCGTCCTGGATCTGCCACTTGAGGACCGTGGACAAGAAGGGGGATGAACTGTCCCAGTTTTCCCGGGACCGAAGGGGTTTCCCAGGACATGGGGCTCTCAGTGCTACCACGGGGAAAGTTCTGGGCAAACCGGGGGATGGTCATCCTGTTCACGAGCCCTTTACCTCTCTGCGTCTCAGTTTGCCCATTCGTAAGATCGTGTCGTTGACTTCCATTTGTAGAAGTCGGGGATGGGGATTATTGCCGTTAAGATGGGATGAAGGAGAGGGACTGGGGAGAGGGCGCAGTTCTCCTCAGCCCGGAGATCTGAGACACCCAAAGCCGTACAGATGCACGCTGTGATGTAACGTGGAGAACTCAAGGGAGCCACTCTCTCACAAAAGGCTTTAGCAGCGATTCGTTAACAAGTATTTATGGACCACCTATGACGGGGTACCGCGCTAAGCGTTGGAATAAAACCATGAACCACTAAGGCATGCTCTGCCCCTTCCCGGGGCCCGAGTCGATGGGAGAAAAGAGGGCGAATAAGGAAGCGGGATACTAGGGGAATCTAGGGGCCTACAGGAATGTCGGGGGTGTGGGGACTCTTCCCTAATCCGGGGGGGTCAGAAAGGACGAGGGAAGCATTCCTGTGGAGGTGAGCTGAACCTCGTGGGAGCCAGGACTGGCCAGCCAGGGATGTTGCATGGAGAAATCAGACAGGGGAAAGGCAGCGAAAAGACCCATGGGTCCAAGCGCATCTTAGGACCGTGAGTAGTCCAGTCCGCCTGGTGCGGTGCAAGGAGGGGTGGGGGGAGAAGGGGCTGGGAGGTATGTGCCAGGTGTGGGCCTTGTGCGCTGCCTGAGGGAGTTTGGACTTAATCCCGAGAGCAGCGATGAGCCACGGTGGGGGTGCAGCAGAGCAAGGATGTTTCACTCCTGGCCACTGGGCAGCCACGACTGGTATTATGCTAAGGTGGTAGTCTCGGGCCGGGCCCTGGGTTCAGCTTGTTAGAGCCAGGTCGTCTGGACCTAAAGGTGCCAGCTCTGTCTGTCCTGCTCCCAGGGCCCCTGAGCCCGACCCATCTGCTGAGCACTCCTGCGGCTCCAAGTCTGGTGTCGTCAATCTGTGCAGTTCCCCGGCAGGGGCCCTGCTGCCTGGCACAGAGTGTGGCTCCAGAGAGCAGAGTGGCGCCCCCCTCCCAAGCAGGCTGCTGTCACCACAATGTGTGTGTGGGCTTGATGGCTGTGTGGCAGCGAGCTCAGGGCAAGCAGGGGGCTCACGTAGCCCAGGCAGCTGATAAATAACGAACAATTACACCAATCCATCCGGGAACAGGGAGGTGGGTGTGCACCCGTGTGCATGCGCGTGCAGACACGTGCATGCGCACATACGCTCAGATTCACTGACATTTAGGCCCACACCATCACTGACCCCCGGGCAAGCACACGGAGGGATTCCCCGCTGCCGGTATGACACGAATAGTCACACGTTCCATTGCATTCCTCCAACACTGACACGCGTATGTTGCAAATGCTCTGCACACCTTTGCGGACCCACACCCCTGTATCAAGTGCTTAGCACAATGCCCGGCACTCAAGATTATTGTGTTATTATGTATCAACGTGGTATTCTATGAAGATACCGGAATGTGTGCACATGTCCCCATATACTCATAGACACCCATACCTTGCCCCATACATTCCTGTATTTTTAAAAAAATGTCCTTAAAGTTTGTTTATTTAATTTGAGAGAGAGAGACAGAGCATGGCGAGCAGGGGAGGGGTGAGAGAGAATCCCAAGCAGGCAGATGCGGGGCTCGAACCCACAAACCGCAAGATCATGACCTGAGCCGAAACCAAGAGTCAGACGCTTAACCGACTGAGCCACCCAGGCGTCCCTGCCCCATACACTCCTTTAAATGCAGGTGCAGGGGCACCTGGGTGGCTCAGTCGGTTAAGCGTCCCACTTCGGCTCAGGTCATGATCTCGCGGTTCGTGAGTTGGAGCCCCTGCATCTGGCTCTGCGTTAACAGCTCAGAGCCTAGGGCCCCTTCAGATTCTGTGTCTCCCTCTCTCTCTGCCCCGCTCCCACTCATGCTCTGTCTCTCTCCTTCAAAAATAAATAAACATTAAAAAAAAAAAAGGCAGGTGCAAACACTAGAACTCCATCCTTCCACAACACAGGTACATACACTCCCGTGTGCAAAAACAGGCTTTACTCTCAAAGATGTACAGGTTCCTATCATTTGCTCTCCCAGCCGCACCTATACAAAATCACAACAGCAATAATAATAATAGCAAAACCGGCTTGGGTGATTGCTTTATATTTTTCAAAGGGTTTTCAAGCCTATAATCTCATTTGATTCTCACAGTGGCCTGGTGAGGCGGGTGGGTGGAGCAGGCTTTATTACCCCAGGTTTATGGTTGAAGAAGCAGAAGCCAGGAGAGGTGAAATACACCATCTGGGAGGCGGCCTGGAACCCAGATCTGACTTCTCCGCAGTGAGCTTCCACGGGCGGGGGGGGGGGGCCCAGGCCTGTTTGACAACTTCCAGCTCGCACTGTGGAAAGCAGCAAGCGGGGCACTGGCTTGCTGCTGGATTCTGGATTCCTGGTCAAAACATTTCCCCGAGTCAACCCTGGCTGAGAAGTGGGAATTGGAGGCTGATAAAGGGAAACCGCCATCATTAGGAATCCCATAAAGTCTCATTTACAACTCCAGTCAGATGAAAGGAGCAATTGACTGCGTTGGAGGGAAAAGCAAATACGGAGCTCCTCGAGGACGGTGGCCTCAGACAGCTGATCCTGGGGAGGGCACGGAGGTCCTGGGGTGGGCGGAGCCTGTCCCATCTGGGCGCTCCCCTACTCTGTGCACTTCCTCTCCCCTCTGTCTGGGCTGGCCTCGGGGGTCCTTGAGCTCTGGTTCTTGGAGAAGGGGACAAAAGGACAATAAAAGGTCTCTCCCTCCCCCAGAGCCCCTCTCCCCCATGCCACTGCAGAAGCCTCCCTCTTTTGCTCAGTCCTGAGCCTTCGGGGCATCCAGCACCGTGCCTTCTATTGGCTGGGGCAGAAATGCGGAACAGGCTGCCAGTCCCCTTACACCTGGCCTGCCACAGCCACGGGGGCCAGACCCTTAGGCTTGAGATCCAATTACTCGGAAAGGTGACAAAGACAGTTTTCTTCAGAGGCCTGGGCTCTGTGGGGAGGTGGCCTGATGGTAAAAGGACAGCAGTGTGATCATCCTTCTTTGCTTCTGCCGCTGCTGCTTCACTCTGGTTTCATCATCACTGGTGCCTCAGTTTCTGCGTCTGCAAAATGGGGATATTAAGACCACCCTTACACTGCTGTGGTGAGGGCCAGATGAGATGAGGTGTATAAAGCCCCCTGCACAGTGCCTGGTGCGCTGCTGGGCTCCATGGTGTCAGTCTCCCGGGGAGGGCCTCCGCGGCCAGGACTGGAGGGGTGGTGTGGCAAGAGGCGCTCCCCCAGCCTCCTGGGTGTGCCGGCTCTGGCTGGGAGGGAGGGAGGGGCAGGGAGGGGACATCTGTTTGACACTCTTGTCAGCATCCGTTACCTGGTGTGTATTTTCCCAGGAGCTGATTACATTACAGCATGTGTTGATAAACATTGGGAGTCGGAGCGGAGTGGAAACTGAGCGGAATGTTAAGCGGGTGGAGGTTTGGTCAGGAGATGCCGAGAAAGGGCTGGCTGTGAAGAATGGGAGGTGGTGATGGGGGGGGGGGGCAGCAATCTGGTGACTTTTTAGCCTGCCCTGCCCCTTTCTCGTTCTCTCGCTCCCCTTCTCTGTTCCCTGCCTCGGCTTCCAGCAGGGCATCCAGACAGGGTCCCAGAGGCAGTGCCTTATAGAAGAGGTGTGGGATTTGGACCCAGGCAGTTGTGGATTCGAAGCCCAGCTCTGCCACAGGCTGGCTCTTGGCACCCCGGGCTCGTCCCTTAACTTCCCCAAGCTCAATCTTTTCCTCTGTAAAGTGGGCTTAACCTACACTCCACAGAGTGAAGATTGAGAAGTGAGGACAAGAGACACCCCAGCCCTGAGTTTGCTTCGGATGTTAGGCAACTTTTTCTTAAGTCTACTTTGGACCAAGGGGAAGGGGGCCCGTGTCTTCCATAGGACAACTTCCCCACCTCTGACCCTGGTTAGGACTGGTCAGATGACCCGGGGTGACTGGAACATTCCACCCTAAATCTTTATATACCTGTGTACTTAACAACAGCTGCAGTTAGTTAATTATTTGTTTAGTTATCTCCCTGATGTCTTTCTCCCTCACTGGTCCACAAACTCTCTGAGGGCAGGGATTGTCACCTGGTCACAAGTGAATGCTCAGAGCCTCAGTGGGTGCCTGGCACCAGAAGGAATGGGCGACTCTCATCCGTCCCATTGGTTCGTAGCAGAATGTCAAGGTAACCCCTCTCAGAGGTCTGTGGTGCCTTATTCTGTGGTTGTTTCTAGACGGAAAGCACTGGCTGTACTTCTCACTTGGCCTTTGTAATAACTTTTCCCGTGGGTATCTCTTGTCGCTGAGGCTGTGTGAGCTTCCCCAGGACTGGGGTGTTTAGACTTTTAAGATTCAAGAGAACAGGCAACTGAGTGCGGCAGAAATCCCACAGACACGTCTCAATGGAGGATGCTGCTCCTATCCCCCTCCCCCACCCCTGCGGGTCCCTGCCTCGACACCTGCCACTCCAGCCCACTTCCAGGTGCCCCAAGCCGCCTGGCGCCTCGGAGGCTGCTGGGGCTGCCGCCGAAACGGGTCGGAGGAGCACGACTGCCCAGCGCCACCTAGCGGGCGTGGGGCCGGGGGAGAGCGCGTCCGGGTCTTCCCAGGCCTGCGGGAGAGCGACCGCCCCCCAGCGCAGAGTAGGGAGGCCAGGGCCACCGCCCCGCTAGACCCCTTTCTCTACGTCCAGAGAGTGCAGGCCCTCCGGGAAAGCGCGCTCGTCCCAGGTTCCGGGGAGCCCTGGCCCCGACGGCAGCAGTTGGGGTCCTGCGCGTCCTGCCGTCCTCAGGACGGCCTTCCACCCCTCCCCCCGCACTTCGCGTCGTCGTTCCCCTCTTTCGGCAGCCACAAAGAGGCCATTGATTGGGAAGAGTAGCCGGGTTGTGGTAGAAAAGCTGGAGGGGACGCGCGCGCGGACACACACACACACACACACACACACACACACACACACACGCCCTGCCTCCTGCAGCGCCCAGCACTCTTGGCGGGGGTGGGGGCCGCGGCGGCATGGGGCTGGGCGACAGGGCCTGGGGAGAGCTCTGCGCCTCGCCCACTTCTCCTTCTCTGCCCTCTGCGGTCCTCCCCCCCCACCCCCACCCCCATCGCACCTCATTTCTGCACCCACGATCCACCTCTGGACGAATCCGCAGCGAATGGTTCATCCCCAGAGGCTGGCCTAGCTCCCCATCCTCCCCATCGGCCCCCCAGATGTGGTCTCCTCTCCCAGATGTTCGGGGCACTTAGGGGCCCTTTTTAGTACCAGGCGAAGCCAGTATTGTTAGGAACCAGGAACCGCTGTCGCTGCTGCTGGGAAGACAAATAACATGCAGTAATGCATCCCGGGTTGATAGGAAGGTTTGACCATGCTGCCGCTCTGGTTTATCAGCACCCGGTCCTCTCTGTAGAATGGCTAATAGAGGGCACGCAGCACCCAGAGGAAGTGTTGGGGGCGGGGGGGCGGGAGATGTGCCAGGCGGGGTAGGAGACCGGAGAGGGCAGGGGCAGGAATAGTTCTGGAGCAAGGATTCCCTGAGTCTCTCTTCTTATCCTACTCCTCGAGGGCGGAACTACGTTTGAGCCTTGGCGTGAGGCAGGACTTCTGACCCTTCTACAAACTCCTGCTTTATCAACGTCTGTGAAAAGGAAACCGCCTCCGAATTCTGGGCACCTTGACCCTTTAGAGGCCAGGGCTGTCCCAGGTTCCCTACCTTGCGAGGCTCCTGGTCCCTGCCCCCATCCTGTCTTAGAGCTGGGTGCAGTGGAGATGGGGAGGGGGGGATGCTGGCAGCTGGTGCCTGGAAACACAGAACTGGGAGTGGCAGGAAACAGGCTCCTTGAAATCCCACTTGGTGCCTCCCTCAAAGCTTCTGCTTGCCACCTGGATACCTGTGTGCACACAGGAACTGGCTGGGTGCTGGGGGAGGGGCTGGCCGGGGGTGCTGGCTTGCCTGCTTTGCAACACTCCTTCCTAGTCCTCAAAGCTGATGTGGAGGCTGTGCCCTTGTATGTGTGCCCCCATTTGTTGGCGAGGCTGTGCCCACACGGGTGCCTAGAGATGTGGGTTTTTTCCACATATTCACAGTCTATCCGGGTTTGAAGGGACTTTGGAAGAGCTCACTGTCTGCCCCACCCCCTGCCCCCTTCTGCCCCAACTATGCCGAGCGCTCATCTGTATTCTGCTTGATTGCTCCCACTGACAGGGAACTCACTACTCTCCAAGGCAGTCCATCCCTGCTCTGGCAGTTGGAATACTGAGATGGAGACTCTGCCAGGCAGCCTAGACAATGTCCTTTCCCACCCCCACCCCTGACTGCAGGAAAACAGGACCAGGACAAGGTGTGAAGAGACAGCAACCCAATATATTTACAGCCAGTGTTTACTGAGTGCTGGCTATCAGCCAGGCCCTGTGCTAAGTATTGCACATATATTGACTCTCCTAATCTTCATAAAAATCTATGAAGTTATGTCTGGTGTTACCTAATTGTATGGAAGAGGAACCTGAGGCACAGAGTAGTTAAGGCACTTGCCTGAAATCTCATAGCCAAGAAGTCGGAAAACCAGGTCTCAAAACCAGAAAGTCTGGTTCTGCCTGAGCTTAATCACCATATTATAATGGTAGGCACCACCCAGAGAGAGAGAGAGAGAGAGAGAGAGAGAGAGAGAGAGAATGTGTGTGTGTGTGTGTGTGTGTGTGTGTGTGTGTGTGTATGTATCTTCACCTTCATTTCAGGTTTAGCAGTATTAGAGGTTCGCGGTAATCCTGGACAAGAAATTAAGGCATCAAGAATTGCCTTTCTTTCTTTCTTTCTTTCTTTCTTTCTTTCTTTCTTTCTTTCTTTCTTTCTTTTTCTTTCTCTCTCTCTCTCTCTCTCTCAATGTTTATTTGTCTTAGAAAGAGAGAGAGAGAGAGAGACAGAGGGGGAGGGGCAGAGAGAGAGGGAGACAGAAGATCTGAAACAGGCTCTACATTGAGAGCAGAGAGCCCCATGTGGGGCTCGAACCCACGAGCTGCAAGATCATGACCTGAGCTGATGTCAGCTGTTTAACTGAGTGAGCCGCCCAGATGCCCCAAATTGCCCTTCTTTCCTTTCCTCTCCTTCCCTCTCACCCTTCCCCCCACCCCCCACTTCTTCTTCATCACCATCACCCTCCCCTTTGTCTAAATTAAAAGTCATCTTCTGAGCACTTGTGTGTTCAGGGATTCTCCTGAGGCAGTAAGCATGGTCTGAGAGTCTCCAGGCCAAGACAGATGTACGGGCTAGAGAGACATAGGGGACATACTCACAGTGAAGAGGTGTGGGATAAATGCGGTTGGTGGACAGGAAACAAATGGGGACGATCTGTATTTATGTTCCACACCAGCCAAGGGTTAGGTGGTACTCAGTTCAGAGAGTTTTATGTTCAATTTTATGTCTAGACAGAGTTTGGGATGAGGTTATCACTTTTCTTCTAATTAGTGCAGGAAGGCTTCCCCAGGCACCGCTTTCAGGAGCTCTCTGGCTGTCTTGGCTTTGCCATCTGTCCCCAAGAGCGAGGCATGGGTAGAGTAGCCGAGGGAATAGGCAGCAGATTGGGAGTCAGGGCACCTGGATCTTTGGCCTTGGGTCTGCCCCCAGCTTGGTGTATGACCTTGGATGAATTACCCTGCCCTTCTCCCCTTTCTCATTTCTAAAATGAGGGGTCTATCAGACCCCTAAAATGTGGGTCTATCAGACCCCTACAGTGGGTATATTCTGCAGCTGTTCAAACGGGGCTGCTGTGCACAGGTGGGCAGGTTGTGCATCGTGCAAGGACACTTGGCCAAGGGGTGGATGGGGGCTGAAATCTGCCCTAGGCTGTTCTCACCAGGCTATGCATGGGTGGGGCCTACGTCCACCTGGGGAAAGAGGCCCTTTTCCTGATTTGCACAGAGGTACCACCTGGGTCCTCGGTAGTGACCCTGCAAGGTCCCCACGCAGATTGGGCCCCTGTGGTTGGTCAGAGTTGGGGTGGTGGTGGTAAAGGGAATTTCTGTATCAGAAGGTGAGGTTGTGGGCTGGGGGGCTGGAGAGAGGAACAAAGAGAGGTTCCATGGCCCATGAACTGCCCGCCAGGAAGGGGTGGGCAAGTGTCTGTAGGAAGCTAATCTTTAGACAGAAAGGGAGTTTGAGGGGCTGGGGGTGTAGGGAAGCAGGTCTCAGCCGGCAGCAGGTGACCACATGGGATGGGCTCCTTGGCGAAGGGAATGGGTGTCCGTGGGAGCAGTGGCTCTCCCTGTCCCCTCAGCCTGTCTCACTCCCGTCTCCAGTTACCTCCAAAGCAGCTGGTCTCTTTGAGGTGGCTCTTTGTGCTGAGTTCCCCTGGTGAGCGAGATGGGAAGGGGTAAGGTTTTTTTCCAGGGCCTTCTGAGAGGGCTGTACATTTTTAGAGGTGTTCCCTTACCCAACAAATGGAGGTCCACTCCGGGCCAGGCCCTGTGGCAGATTGACAGCGTGAACCCTGTCCTCAGGGAACTTCCAGTCTAACGGTGATTTGCCCATGAGTCTAAGAGGAAATGGCCTTTGTCCCGAGAGGCCTGTCGACATCATTGGGCAGTCTGGTACCTGCACTGGGCTTAGTCTGGTCGGAGGCTGAAGGCTCTGAGAGGGATCACAGGGCCTCACTGACTTCCTGAGAAGAAGGAGATCTAGTGGGGACAGATCTCCGAGGTCTCTCAGTATCCGGGGAGAATGTGGGGTGTCACTGAGGAGGCAAACTGGGGGTGAAGGAGGAAAGGGAGGTACATAGGCTGGGGGGGGTGTGTCTGTCGGGGGAAAGCCTCACTTTCGCTTGGCTGGGGGAGTGACTGCGAATGAGGGGTGTGAGCCCCGAGGGGAGCTTGTTCTGTGAGGGCGACCACTGCTGATCACAGACCAGGCCTCTGGAGACCATCCGTCTCCCTCCCCCATCCCGCCTCCATCACACAGCTGCTCGGAAGGATCCCGGCAGATGCTGCGGTACCTGGCGTTGTTTCACGGGAGAAAGTCCCCCCTTCCGTCTGGTGAAGTCGTTCCTATTGCGGGTCCTGCCATATTCCCACGTGCACAGCAGGTGCAAGTTTTGGGTGCCAAGCCGCTGGAGTGGCCAGGCCTCTCCCGCTGTGCGTGGTTGGAATGGGGAGCAGTTAAGCCCCGGAGCTGTCATCTCTCCAGTGACAATGTCGGGGTCAGGCAGGCCCACCCCCCTCTCCCAGGGGGCCCCCCCACGGCTCTTCTTTAAAAGAAAGGGATCACAGGGAGGCCAGTCATCTGCCTCTTGCTCACAGGGAGTGCGCCAAGGGACATTGTTTTGAGGATGTTCCCTACTCCCTGACTGCCTTGTACTTACTCTCCAGTGCTTAGCTGAGTGTGATTCCGGCTTGGAGAAGCTCACACTGGACAGGCGGCTGCCGGGGGCGGGGTGGAGGCAGCAGGGTGTCTCTGCCCTGGGCCATAACAATGGTGGTGGTGATGACAGACAGAGCCGACATCGAGTTCTGACTATGTGCTTACACACCAGTATGTGTGAGTTTCCTGTTGAAGCTGTGACAAGTGACCACAAACGTAGTGGTTTAAGGCAACGCGAATTAATCTTGTGGTTCTCTGTGGGTTAGAGGTCTGACGCAGGTCTCACGGGGCTGAAAGTCAAGGTGCAGGGAGGGTCGTGTTCCTTTCTGGTGATTCTAGGGGTGCTTCCATTTTCTTACCTTTTATAGCTTCCATAAGCCTGCATTCCTTGGCTTGTGGCCCCTTCCTCCGTCTTCAAAGCCAGCAATGCTGCCTCTCTCTGGTGCTTCCTCCAGTCGCACGTCTCTCCCTAACCCAGCCAGGAGAGATTCTCTGCTCTTAAGGACGCATGTGATTAGGCTGGGCCCACCTGGATAATCCAGGATCATCTCTCCATCTCAAGGGCCGTACTTTAAATGCCTCCACAAAGGCCCTTTGCCGCGTAAGGTGACATTTTCATAGGTCCCAGGGATTAGAGCGTGGGCATCTTTGGGATCCGTTATTCTGCTATCTCGGCATACTCGTGCCTTTTCATATAATGGACCCGTGAGGTAGGTAGTGCTGTTACCCCCATTTTAAAGATAAGGAAGTAGAGGCACAGAGAAGCTCAGTAGTTGCCCAAGATTACCTTGCCTGTGCTAATCTACTTGGGATTCAAACTGGGGCAGCCTGACTCCACAGTTGTACTTTAGTTACTGTGACAAAAGCAGAACCAGAGAGCAGGAGGCAGAAGATGTCCAAGCTTCCGATGGCATAAGGCCAGGTCTCCTTAGGTCAGCCAAGCTGTGGAGCAACATGTGTTTATTGAGCATCTACTGCGGGCCGGGCCCTGGGAGGGGCTCCTAGGAGGATGCCACAGGTCTCTAGCCTGAGCCCTGGTTTAAGCCCCTCCTCTTTCCACTTCCTATTGCCGTGTGAAGGGATGGGCCCTGTCCTGCAGAGGTTAACTGGGAGAAAGGATGGTGTTCTAGTGGGCTCGGGCCCCGGGGGCTCTGGGTGAGCCCTGGTGGAGGACTAGGTTGCCCTGCACCCCACAGGACCCTGCTGGATCACGGGAGCTGGCTCACCAGGCCCACTATTCCTGCCCATCCATCACGAGGGAGACCGGGCCCTCGGTGAGCCTGGGACCTGCAAATCATGGAAATTAAGACCAATTAGAGGGGGAACCAGCAGCCCCTTGGCAGGCCTTCCGGCCTCAGAGGCGGCTCGGGAACTTTATGGATGTTTCCTTCTATTTTGTGGTCCAGCTGGGAGGCAGAAACATGCCAGCTCAGCACAAGGCCTTGTCTAGATGCTTCTGAGCAACTGGGAGGGAGGGCGCCACCTCGCCAGGGTCCGTGGCTCCCTCTCCAGCTCCCCGAGGGTTGTGCTCTGCCAGCCCCAGGGAGGCGAGAGCCGGCGTCTAGTCTGTGGGGCCTTCTTCGCTGCGCACCAGGCTCCTTTCTCTACTCGGCTCTGTCCTCCACACAAGGCCTCTGGAGAATCAAGCCCCGGGAGCTGGAGGAGGGAGGGCGACAACGACAGGTCACCTTGCTGGGCAAGCGGTGTGCTGCCGGGCCTGCCCCTGCTCCCCCCTCCCCTCCCTCCATGCTCCCACGTCTCCCAGCTAAAGGCAAGGACTTCCCCTCCCCTGCCACGGGCCCCTCCCGAACAAACCCTTCCCCTTGGTTTTTTCCCCAGCAAAAAGGAGACTGAGCTCTTGGCAGGTGTGCAGACTGAAGTAGCAGGGACCTCATGGTCCCCGGGAGCAGCGGCAGGATAGCGCTATAGGCATGGAGACACAAGCAAAATTAATTCTCCAGCTTCCCAGGTCCTTTTTGGGCTTTAACTCCTGCCCCCTTGCCCTGACCCCTCACCCCGTGCCCTGTGATGAAGGCAGAGACGGACCTGTGCACTGTGGGGAGGGCCGGCCCTGAAGGGGCCCAAGGAAGGGGGGCAGGGTTGTCCGGTACAGAGGTGACACTGCAAGGGGCACCCCTTGTCCCCACCCTGCCCCGAGGTCTGTTTTATTAAAAAATTTTTTGTTTTTAATGTTTATTTAATTTTGAGAGAGAGAGACACAGGGTGCGAGTGGGGAGGGGCAGAGAGAGAGGGAGATAGAACCGGAAGCAGGCTCCAGGCTCTGAGCTGTCGGCACAGAGCCCCACACAGGGCTCGAACTCACGGACTGTGAGATCGTGACCTGAGCCGAAGCCGGACGCTTAACTGACTGAGCCACCCAGGTGTCCTGAGTCTGGGTTTTTAGGATAGGCCCATTGTGCTGGGTTGAGGCCATCTTCTGGAAGAAAACCCAAGCGGAAAGGAGGGGCCACCTTGCCCCAAGGCCTCTGAGCCGGCCATCAGCTGACCCTCTTCCTTCATTGGCTCAGCTATAGAGGGAGCCTCGCGAGAGGGTCGGCAGGGCCTGGGGGTCACGGGGAGACAGAGCCGGACAAGGCAGATAAGGCGGTGCCTAGGCCGTGGCCAGCACGGCGAGCCAGAGGGGGTTGTGGAGGGCAAGTTCCCAAGGGAAGCGGAGGCCCCTGGATACCTGGAGACAGATGGGGGAGAGAGACAGCACGGGGAGAGGCAGGGGATGTGGCCGGGCACGGAGTGGCTCCACTACGACGTCCGTCCCTCCCTCTGGGCCTCCAGCTGGGGGCTGCCGAGGTCATGCTCAGCCCCGCTGTTCTGTGACTCTCATCTTGGTGACTGTCCCTCAGGACTCATCCAACTGGCCTTGGACCCCTGGCTTCACTTAACCTCTCTGTGCCTCAGTTTCCTGACCCGTACCACGAGATTAACAATAGCATATCCCTCAGAGGGTTATTTTTTTTATGGGGGTTGAGTGATTTCAAATCACAGTGGGACCTGCCCCATAGAAAGTGTTGTAAATATTAGCCATTACAGGGGCACCGGGGTGGCTCAGTTGGTTAAGGATCCGACTTTGGCTCGGGTCATGATCTCGCAGTCCATGGGTTCGAGCCCCGCATCGGGCTCTGTGCTAACAGCTCAGAGCCTGGAGCCTGTTTCAGATTCTGTGTCTCCCTCTCTCTCTGACTCTCCCCTGTTCATGCTCTCTGTCTCAAAAATAAATAAATGTTAAAAAAAATATATTAGCCATTACACGAATTATCGTTCCTCATGTTATTAAAAAGATCATACGATGTCGCTGCAGGGTCTGGAGTCGAGCAGGCCTAGGTTGGAGTCCTAGCTGTTCCACTACTCCTAATGTATGACTTTGGGAAAGTGGCTTAACCTTTCGGAGCCTCAGTTTCTTGATCTACAGAATAGGTATGAACAATGAGAGCGACACCAACTTCACAGTGTTGCCGCGGTGATTAAACGAGACGGCGGAATAAATCTGCGATATAAACTGTAAAGTACCTAGCACAGTACGTTGCTTTGTCTTCCTGGCTGAAGACCAGATTTAGGACAGCCTGGAAGGGAGAAGGTAGGACTCCTGACAAATGGCCGTGACCTTCAGAGTGGCCGGATTGTGCCGGGAAATTCCGCAGGAAGAGTGCCTCCTCTTGGTTGGACGGAATGAGGGATCAGAGCAGGACTTCTGGTTCTATTCCCAGGCCACCCTAGGTCCCGAAGTGGGGTGGCAGTGGCAGGCCAGGCGAGGGGGACTCGGCCCTGCCTGGGCTTCTCACACGGAGGGGGAGCAGATACTCCGCTGCCGCCAGACCCGTGAAGGGCACAGATGGGCTTTGTCCTTGTTGGGTGCCGGCTGCCGGGCATGGCGTACCCGGGGTGGTCAGACTCAGCAGGGAGGAGTGAGATAAGAATCACACTTGAAAGAGCCTTCCCTGACCCAAGAACCTGTCGGGTCCCCTGTTGTATGCTCCGAGTTCTCTATTTTCTGCCTTTATTGTCTCTCATTACAATTTGTAAGTAGACTTTTTTTTTTTTTTTTAATTTTAGTGATTATTGACTGTCTCCTTCACTGAAATGTCAGCTCCCTGAGAGTAGAGACCGTATCTGGACGGCTTGCCTGGGGTTTGAAAGAGCACCTACAATGTAGACAGTGCTCAGTAACATTTTGATGACTGAATAAGTAATAACGACAGCAAATACTTACCCGGTTTTTTAAAATGTGCCAGCCATTAGCCCAAGCACTTGCCATATATTAACCTATTTAAACCTCACAAGACTCTTATGAGCTAGTTATTCACATCATCCCTATTTTACAGGTGAGGAAACTGAGATACAGAGAGGTTAAGTGACTTCCCCAAGGCCACACAGCCATCAGCTGGTGGAGCTAGGATTTAAGCCATCCGGTTTGGCCCCAGAGTCCACGCTCTTAGTGACAGCGCTGTGCTGCCTTTCAGAAGGCGCGGGTGAGGGAGCCACGTTCCACATTTATCATGTGTGCTGCATGTGGGCAAGAGGGTTTTCGGGGAGGGAGCGAACGGTGTGATTCCTATAGACTGGGCCATGTGGTCCTGAGGAGCAGGATACAACCGGCCCCCGTTTATCTGCAGAGGGACAGGAGGTCCTGGGGGGGGGGGCCTGTGGGCCCATCGTCCGCCCCCTCCCCAGTCAGGTGCTGAGTGCATTCAGGGCCCCCTGACTTGCCATAGTTCCGGGTTCCCTCTGCCTAGCATTACGGAAGTGCAGGGAGACCAGCACGGATGTGTGAACCCCTGAATTCCCTGTCCTGGTGTCTGCCTCCTCCCAGGCCTCCTGTGTCCCTGGAAGCCCCGTGGACAGAGTGGCGGTCAGGGGGCTGCTTCGTTCCTGTCTTCCAGGAGGGGATCTGTTTTGGCACAATCCTGCCAGCCCTAGCACTAGGTGATCCTGTTGGCCAGGACAGAGGTGTATTAAGGACACAGAGCCAGAATAAAGGGCCAGATTTCTAGGCTCCTTGGCACTGGTCTGTGCCACAGAAATATCATGGGATGGAGAAGCCTGCAATAACTTGAGATCCTTTCCTTTAGGGAGAGGGTGGTGTGTGGTTGGGGGAAATCCTTTGATCACTTACAATCGGTGGGGGCTAACCCCCCTAGGGACACATGAGAGGGGCCACAGATGGGCACTAACCTGCCTTCGAGCGACAGCGGGGTGGGGTGGGGGAGCAGGGAGGATCCAGTTCTCTGCAGAGCTTTTGGCTTTGCTAAGTGGGAATGCAAGTCGGGGGCCAGAGCAGAATTGCACAGAACTCTGGAAGGAGTCATGGCTCTGTCCTGCCGCGTCCTCCTCCCCTGCCCTCTGCCCGGCCCACACCCCAGGACTCAGTCTTACCTCCAGACCAGTGGGAACAAACCTTCCAAGAATGGCACGGTGAAATCCTCTGGCTCTGGCTGAAGGCGGAAAGCTGAAGGCTGATGGTGGTAAAGTGGGAGAAATGTATTCTGGTCTTGCCTCCAGTATTAACACAAGTTACACCTCTGTGAGCCTCACGTCTTCACCTACAACACGGGCATGTGGTGGCGCTTGGACCTCCTGACTTCTAAGGTCACTTCCAGCTTTAGGATTTTAAGGAGGTGGTGCAACTTGGGAAGCCCCTGGGGCTCTGAGACAAAAACCTACCCACGGGGGCTTGAAGCAGAGAGACTGGAAAATACTAGTAACTACTTTATGGTTGGCACACTGCCAGGGGCTTCAAGAAATATCTTATTTATTTCTTACAGGAACTCTATTCTCTCTTTTTTTTTTTTTAAACGGAAGAAACTAGGGCTTAGAAAGGCCTGAGTAACTTGTCCAAGGTCACACAAATAGAAGAGGGAGAGACAAAATCTGAAGGTGGGTTGTGCAACTCAGGGCCTGTGTTTGGTGCTCTGCTCAGGACAGAAGCGGGTGTGGGGGCGGGCAGGTGTTTTGTGGCTTCTGGAGACTGTCACACGCCAGGGACATGCAACCCTGGGGAGGAAGGAGGAGACTCCTGGGCAGAGGGGCGGGGTGGCAAGTGTGGGAGGTGAAGGCAGGAGAGGGTCCAAGTGGCAGCAGAAGGAGGCTGTCCGAGGAAGGGGACCCTGGGGGCCAGCCTGGCCCCCAGAAGGGTGAGCGCACATCCACGAGTGGGCATCCAGTCCTGGGGGCTGCTGGCTGTGGGACACCGTGGCCTGCCTTCCTCATTCTCCCCCCGGGCCCCTGCGGCAAGCCCCAGTTGCACACGTGCACCGACACGCTCTGTTGTCCTTTGTCACACACCCATCAGACACAAACAGGCCTGCACCCTGGCTTGTTCTGACGGTGCTTCACTTCCTGGCACTCACCTTGGCTCTCCTGTTCCCAGCCTCGCCCACATCCGGGGTGTGTGTGTGTGTGTGTGTGTGTGTGTGTGTGTGTGTGTATGTTCATCCGCAGTGGCTTCTCTTGGGTTTGTGCAGACATATGCACAGCGTCATAATCCCTCTGTTGTGTCTCCTTCACACACACACACACACACACACACACACACACACACACACGCTTCTGTCTATCCCCCTGCTTCTCCGCTGATCTTTGTTTCTCTCCAATCCGGGCACATCCCTGGGTCCCAGAGAACCCCATTAATCTTTAACGGGTCCGGGCTCTTCCTCGTCTTGTTTTTCTTCTCACTGCTATCTTTGCAGGCTCCTCCGGCAGGACTGCAGGGCCGGGCGGGCCCCCTCCTCGAAGTGGCATCCACAGGAACAGCTGGCCAAGGAATGGCTATGTGGGTGGGGGCAGGCAGGGCCGGGAAGGGATTTATTTGCCTTGGATGCTTTTCTGCGAACATTTTTGTCCATTTGCCACGATGTTTCATGGGTTTCAGCTGATGTCATTCTGGTGCGTGGGAGAGGCTTTGACACCCACATGGTGGAGGGTGAGCCCTGACACAGGAGTCGGGAAACCCTGGTTCTAGCTCCAGAGGAACCTCGGTTTTCTCATCAGATGGACGAGGGCTTTGGAACGGATGAACTTTAGTTTCATTCCAAAACGTTGACATTCTAGGAGACTTCTGCCCTATTTAGAACCTGTCTGCACCCTGATCATTTCAATTACAATCTCTCTTTCTCTTTCTCTTGAACTCATTTGTATGCACAGACATCATACATGCACACATGAAGACACACACACATGCACACATCCGAAGGAAGCTTTGCTACTGTATGTTTTCCAGGAACTTCTCCAACTCATCTGGGCCCCAGGCCCTTTTCCAGGGTGGGGGCTGCAAGCACAGGTGTGTATGTGTGTGTGTGTGTGTGTGTGTGTGCGTGCACATGGGTCCCACGTCACCCAGAGGTGCATCTCTGAGTTGAAATGTACCTCCTGATGGCGATGACCCAGGAACTCATCCGCTTCTCCACCTAGTCTCACAGCCCCTCCTAAGAGTCGGGACCTGAATCCTCAGCCGTGTTCTTGCTGCCCCCATCCCTGACTGTGAAGGAGAAACAGGATGAGCAGGGGACCCTGCAACGTCCGAGCTGGAAGGGCTAATCTGGTTGACAGGTTTTCAAACACTTCACCTAAAGCATGGGACCTCGGTTCTGACCAACTCTTACCTGGGCACGAGAACAAACAGCCTAACTGATGATGCCAAACTGCTGGGGGTAGGGTGGGTGGGGGCTGGGGGCTGGGGGCCAGCCAACTGAGCATCCCCCAGCCCCCATTACCACTCCCACATGCCCCTTGAGGGAGCGAGCTTGCTGCAACCCCTTGGAGCTTTGACAAATACAGCTTAAAATCCAGCCAGCCAGCCGTTGAGTTCTCCACTGTGGTCCCGGAAGCAGCAGCACCACCTGCAAACTTATTAGAAATGCAAAGTCTCAGGAGGCCCCTCCCCAGTCGGGCTGAATCCGAAATCAGAGGGTGGGGCTAGTGATCTGTGCTTAAGCCTTCCAGGTGATTCTGATGCGTGTGCCAGTTTGAGAAGCGCTGGGCCGGTCCAACCCCCGTGCTTTACAGATTTGGAACTGAGGCCCGGAGAGGGGCGTGTCTTACCCAAGATCTCAGCAAGTGGCATTAGGTTCAGGCTATGACTCTAGGTGACCTGTCTGTAAACATCTATATGATGTTCCTGCCTCTTGCCTCTCCTTCTCCTGGGCTGGCATAAATACTCAGGGACAGGTTAGTTTGGAGCACTTTTTCTTTAGGGAGGCTGCTCTGAGTGGTGGGCAGTAAGGGCAGCCCCCTGGGCCGGTATGAATGAGGGGGGCTGCGTATTAGGGCCCCGCTGAGGACAAAGACCTAGGGCGTGTGGTTGGTCATCCCCCGCGTGGTGCATCTAGGGAGTCTTCTTGGAAGAGGCACACAAGACTTTAGGAACCAGAGGTGGTGGTTTTGCACAGGCCAGTGTGAGGGAGTGGGAGGGGTGGCAAGGGTGGCCCAGAGGATGAGACCCAGGACGGCCCCGGGCTGGGAGCGTGCTGGCAGGGGAGGGGCTGGCACCGGATGGAGGGGGTAGGAGGAGTGAAAGAACTCAGTTTGCCAGCCCTGCTGCCAGTCCCCCAGAAGCCTGGGGACTTCACCGAGGAATTAGGGAGCGTTTAACATCTCTGGCTAATTAGCTGCCGCCTGCTACCGAGGAAGGAGGAGAGGGGAGTTGGAGCCAGGCAGCTTTGAAAGGCAATGGCTGCTCCTTGACAAAGCCGGCCTGGGGAGGTTTCAAAGACAACTTCTGAGCAGCCCGCACGTTTCATGTTCATTAGATCCTCGCTTCCCAGGCTCCAAAGACAAACAGTGGGATTTAAGGGTTTTCTTCCCTTTTTGGAGACATTTCATTCTGAGCTGTGAGCTTTCAGCTGGGGAGGAGGCCGAGCCGGCTGAGCTCCTGCTCCTCCAAATCCACAGCCTAAGCAGAGCCCGGCTTCACCTACTCTGCACACTAGAAGCTTCCCAGGGGCCCCCCAAAGCTCGACACCAACCCCCCTCCCGAGGCTAGTTGAGCAGGTGCCGTGGGCACTGAGGGGTACTGCTGGACTTTATGCTCAGTGAGGACAGGACCCAGAATTTTTGTTTGTCTTTATCTCCCCAGCACTTGGGTGCTCAGTCAATGTTGGCCGAAGGAGTGAGTGAGTGAACGAATGAATGAGTGTGCTGGTCCTTTGTTGCTCCCAGGTCCATTTCCTGCCTTGCTCGGTCTTGTTTGGTGGCACAGGGAACTACATTTCCCAGGCTCCCTTACCTATGGGCAGGTCCAGACAATGAGAGGCAGTGGAAGAAGGTGGAGGGTGGGAGGAGGGGAAAGGCCAGGGTATTTCTTGCCTCGCTCAGTTTCCAGCCAGGTCTCTGCAGAGTCTGTGTCTGCTCTTTGGCTCCTGCTGAGCAGCCGGCATGGCCCAGCTCCCTCTGGCAGGCCTGCAGTGGTTCCCACTTCTGTCTGGTGGCCTGAGCTCCCGGGACCCTAGAACACAGCCTTCCCCTTGCAGCCCCAAGGAGGTGGTGGCTAATCTCTGGGTTGTCCCGCCTCTTCCGTTACCTTACAACCAAATCCCTGATGTAAATCCCTCCAGTTGAAAGGCCTAGAGTGGGTTGTGTTTTCTCTGTGGGCTTCATGAAATGAATGACTAAATTGCTGCTTATTCTGTTCAGAAAGAAGGCTCTGTGAGACCAGCCAGGTTTGATGTGCCTGGGACCTGTTGGCCTACAGAGCTGGCAGCCTTTCTCCATTGCCAGGGCACATGTCTTGAGGACACAGGTGCAGCTCTAAGCCCAGGAGACGCCTCCCTCCTGTCCCCCCCCATTGTTCTTTCCCTCTGAACTTGGCTCTGCTGCGTGATGCCCTAGTGGAAACCTATGGCGTAAAAGGACAGTAAGGTGCAGAGGAAAAAGCTGCCTACTGCCAGTGGGACCCTGTGCAGCCCTTTATAGTCTCTGACTCCTTGGAGGCTCACAGTGACGCTGCTGGGTAGACCATCTTGTCCCCATCTTAGGTGGGCAGAGCCCGAGACTCTTAAGAGCTTATGTGGCATCGCTCCTCTTTCACAACCGCATGGCCACTTAGTTCTGTGCATTCAGGGTCACTTTTGTCCTCTTCTCACTCACCTGCCCGTCCTTGCTGTTTCTGCTCCCCTTAAACACTCAGGGTCCGTCGCCAGCCTCCTAGCTGGTCTGCCTGCCCCAAGCTCACCGTCTTCCATGCAACCTCCATAGCCCTGCCAGGGCCATTTTCTACAACACAAAAAATACCCCCTTAAGCACCCCACTGTTTAAACCCTGTTATATAGCTCCTTATTGCTTAAGGAGTAAGGTCCAATCTCCTCAGGTGGTAGCAAGGCCCTCTGAGATGTGGTCCAGCCCCTCCCCAGCTGTGTCTCTGGGGTCACCTAGAGCTTTTCTAATAGAGCTGGTGGTTCACACCAGGGCCACGCTCTCAGCGCCGAGGACCCCCATCTTCCTGGGAAGCTCCTGCTCTTTCTCCAAGATCTGTCTGTGGCATCCCCCTCTCTGGGACACCGTGCCCAGCTCCCCTGCTCCGGGCGGATCCCTTCCCCCGTGACCTGCGTCTTCTTGTTCCTGCTGTGTTCATCACACTGAATTGCAACCATCTATCCGTGCCTCAATTCCCCCTCCTAGGCTGCAAGTTCCTGGAGGGTGGGACTATGTTTCATTGACTCACTTATTTAAAAATGCTTACTGAGGGGCGCCTGGGTGGCTCAGTCGGTCGAGCGCCCGACTTCAGCTCAGGTCGTGATCTCGTGGTCCGTGAGTTCGAGCCCCGCGTCGGGCTCTGTGCTGACAGCTCGGAGCCTGGAGCCCGCTTCGGATTCCATGTCTGCCCCTCCCCTGCTCATGCTCTGTCTCTGTCTCAAAAATAAATTAAAACAAAAAGCATTAAAAAAAATTTTTTTAAAGCCTACCGAGCACGGACTTTACACCCAGCACTGTGGCAGATGCTGGGATACTTGGTTTGTATCTTGGAGTATATGGTCTAGCGTGGAGTAATCGCTCATGCCAGGGACACCAGCGATAGAGGGTCACACTAACATGTATACGATTATAGGTCAGGAAGGAAAAGGAAGGAGTGTGACAGCTTTGGTATCTGGTACCGGGAGGTGTTCCCTAAAGGCTACTTTTCTTCCCCGGCCTCAGCCCCAGGCACCAGGATGTGCATTTATGGCTGTATTTATCGTGCTGTCCCCACAGTGGAATGGGTACTAACCCCTGGTCTGTGAGCTCCCTGTGGGAGGGATTCGGTCCCTTCAACTCCTCTCTCCAAGGCCTGATGGCATGTAGTGGCCATATGACGAATGTGAGTTGAGTTAGAAATAGAGTTGCATCCCTGTATATGAGTCGGGATGGAGCCGAGGCCACCGGGCAGTGGGGTCAGCGCTCTGGACGTGATCGCCCTTCCTCTCCCTGAATATGGACCACAGGAAAAGGGGAGTCCTTCCACCTCTGTGACTTCCTAGCTGTGCGACCTTGGACAAGTCACGTAGCTTCTCGGAGCCTCATTTCCTTCACCTGTAAAATGGACGTGATGATAGTACCCGTCATGAGCTCACTATGAGGAAGCTTAAACACACAGAAAGTGTTAAGAGTCAGGCCGGGCACAGAGTAGGTGCTCTGTTAGTCTGCGGCATTATTATCACGATTATTATTGTTCCTACCATTTCTACGGCCGGTTCCCAGTGAATGACCTACTGTCTTCTGCACGCGTCTCCCCAGCAATCCCACACCCGGCCCAGCCCCCTCTGGGTCTGGCACGCGACTGGAGTCCCATCTTTCCTCTTGCTAGGAAGCTGTGGGTAACTGGGGCTTAATTAAGCATGCTTGACTGGGGTGCGATTAGCAGCTGCTGTGAGTCAGCAGAGGCCTGGGCTGGGGGGGTAGGGGGAGGACAGAGGAGGGTGCAGAAAGCTTCTGGTGCGTGGGGCTGTGTTTCTAGGCCCAGTCAGCCCACGTTGTTCGACAAGTGAGGGAGACAGGGTGAGCAATCCTTCAGTCTCTTCGATTCCTCTGGTAGCTCTCACCAGCCAGCTGGCCCTCGCTAGAGCTCTGTGGTTGTTATCATTCATTCATTCATTCATTCATGCGTTCATTCAGCAAATACTGCTTGCTTCCTATCTGCCAGGCATTGTCGTAGGTGCTGAGTATGACGCAGTGAAGATCATGGGCTTAGGTTATTGCCCCCATGTGACATACAGACAGGAATAGAGATTAAAATATGTTGTGGAAGGGGTGCCCGGATGGCCCAGTCGGTGAAGCGTCGACTTTGGTTCAGGTCATGATCTCGTGGTTCTTGAGTTCAAGCCCCCGCACTGGGCTCTGTGTTCTGAGCACAGAGCCAGCTTTGGATCCTCTGTCCCCTCTCTCTCTCTCTCTGCTCCTCCCCCACTTGTGCTCTCTCTCTCAAAAATAAATAAACATTAAAAAAAAATAATAAAATAGGATGTGACATCTGCCTCCGTGGGGTGGGGAGGCAGCACACAGGAAACCCAGGAAGAGCTGGGGTCTCCCTGCTCTGGATGCCCTGTCCTGCACAGCCTCCCATCCGGTGGCATTACTTCCTTATCTGACTATCTTGCCCACTTACTGTTGGCAATCTTAAGCCACGGCCTAGGTGACATTCTCGGTCCCTCCAGT
The DNA here is from genome assembly GCF_028749965.1 of Puma concolor. Taxonomy (NCBI): domain Eukaryota; kingdom Metazoa; phylum Chordata; class Mammalia; order Carnivora; family Felidae; genus Puma; species Puma concolor. The sequence continues at coordinate 99,662,069 of NC_141676.1, read as the reverse complement.
TCACAGCACAGTGCTTGGGACATAGCAGGTGCTCAAAGAATTGGCTGGTTTGTTGGCTGAATGAACCCCAGCTTAGGAAGCAACTTAGGTTGTGTGACCCCGCCCCTCCCCAGAACAGGGGTTGGCAAACTGTAGCCTGCGGGCTCTATGCCCCCTGCAGCCAGCCTATTTTGTAGAGCCCTCGAGCTGAGAATGGTGCGCACATTTTCGAAGGGGTGGGTTGTAAAAACATAAAAAAATTATCAAAGGATAATATGCTGCAGAGATGTATGTGGCCACAAGGTGTAAAATATTTACTCTTTGGTGTTTTACAGAAAATGTTTGCTGATCCCTGGTCTAGAAGCCCGGCTCTGCACCTTGCTCTCCTCGTCTGTGTAATGTGGAATCCGAGTTAAGTACCGCGAAAGCTCCTTCCTGGCGTGTGGTGGAGTCATTCTGCATGCCACGGTTCTCGCTCTGCCCTTGAGGGCCCGCGTTGCACACATCTTTGTGTCACTAGCAGCCCCGTGATGCCTGCACCGAGCAGGTGCTCAGGCAGCATCAGCTGACTGGTGTTAATGGTGGCAGGAGAGGGAGCTCAGAGCCCGGCCCTGTTGCCGCACGGCTGTGTGAGCTTAGGCAGCACTTTGAGTCTCTGAGCCTCAGTTTCCTCACTTGAAAAATGGGCATAATGACTTAGCACCGACTTGCTAGGGTTGCGATGAGAATGAAGGAGATAAGTACCCGGGAAGGTGCCTTGGGAAGTCTTCGGTGCTGTCCAAATGCTAGTCACTGTTGTTCCTGGGCATGTCACACGTACTCGGCTTTGTTGCCTAGTTCCATTTGGCGTGCTTTAACTCATAGGATGGTTTCCCTAAGGATGGTTGGGTTCTTGAGGGTCAAGGTGATTCTAAAGCTGCCCATCAGAAAGGTCCCAGGTGAGTGGTCTCAGTGATGCGATGTGTGTGGCCCTGGGGCACCCCCTGCCTGACCACTGCTTGCCCCTTTAGTTGTGAGGGCAGAGAAGGACTGGGAAGGGATAGTTTATTAAGACTTGGGGAGGGTGGACCCCCCGAGTCTTGGTCCCTGACCATTCCCAGGGCGGGGGAGGGAGCCAGACCTGCACAGTGGGCTCAGTCCTGCCCCCACAGCCACCTCTGTTCATTGAGACAGAGGATTGGGCTCTCCCGCCCAGGCTGCCTGCCCCCTGCCCGGCGGATCGTCCTGCCACAGAATCTAGCTTCATCTCTTGATAACCTTGACCGGCCTTTGTTTAGCATTTTCTTTTCAATGAGCTCTCCCACAGACATCATTTTGTCTTCCATAAGAATCCCATGTGGTAGGGATTCTATCTATCCCCCTTAGAAATGAAGATGCTGAGGTGCAGGGAGGTTAAGAGACTTGCCCACAGTGAGTGTCCCAGCTGGGATGGGATCTGCATCCCTTAATGCCAGGGCTCTTTCTATCACACCAAGTTGCCTCTCTTCACCTGCCTCAGTTGTACCAATGAACCTGTCTTCTCCCAGTCCCTCTCCCACTCCTGCATGGCTTTGTCCCCCAGGCCTGGGAGAGTCCCCTTCACCCCCATGCTGGTATGGAGGCTGGCCCTCTCCTGCAATGGAAGCCTAGTGTGACAGCAGGGGTTCTGGAACTCCCCTCGCCTGGTCCTGACCCCTGGGTCTGGCAGAGGGGTAGAGATGGCTAGGGAAGGCGCACACTGGGGGTGCCAGGGAAGACATGTCAGATTCAGTTACCATGATGTGGAATATTTATGCTGCCATGGGGCCCTGGGTGTCATACTGCATTAAGTGGGCACTCAGTGCCCACTCCCTCCAGCCACGAGATCAGCTGCCTGCCCCTCTCTCCCTTCTTCCTGCTGGATGCCATAGTCGGTGGCATTCCTGACCCCTGGGGATACAGTCAGGGCCTCCTGGGTGCCCAGCCTTTGGGAGGCGCCACTTCCTAGGGACTGAGGGTTTGACTGAGGGAAGGAAGCTTTGACCCCTTAACACATCATTCTGGTGTTTCCAGGGGGGCAGGCTCCTATTTCACGGTTTGGTGGGGAGAGTTCAGGCTCCGAGGACCCATCAGACCCTCTCTGTAAACTCAGCACAGAGGCGATGCCCAACGAAGCCTGGATACAAGGGGAAGGTGGATACAAGCCGGGATGTCACGGGGAAGAAACTCCGACCTTGCCTCCTGAAAGGAGAAGACTGTTAGTCCTGTAGGGACACCCAGCAGGCCCCCGCCATCAATGTGGTTTCCCTTCTGCTTTGCTCAACTTCAGCTTTGTCTCTGCAACTGCCCCCCTGCTTTCCTCTGTACAGCCTGAGGTTGAAGGGCAGGGCTGGGCAGCAGAGGGAGAGCAGACAGGGCATGTAACCACACCCCCGAGGAAGAAAGCGGTTCGGGGGGTGGGTACAAGGCTCTGTGGGGTACCCAGAATAAGGAGCGAAGGGGGAAGGGGTAGAGAGCGTGAGCCTGGTGCAAGCTGAGCCCCAGGGTGCAGGGTGCATCCTCCCCTTCCCCCCAGGCCTTCCTAGCTACCCCCTCGGGGTCTGGCCTGAGCTGCCCTCTCCAGGTCCATTACCCCAGACCTTGTCACTGTTTATCCAGACTCGAGGCCACTCTACAGCCTTAACCGGCCGCCATTGCATCCACCAGGCTAATGCTGACCGTTATCGCCTTCCTACCCTCGATCCTGCAGTAACTTCCCATCGCTGACAGCACCACATCTAACTTTTGAGCCTGGCGCCTGTGGTCCATCCATGGTTTAGCCCTGCTTTGCCCTGCAGCCTGCTTCTCCCTACTCTGTACTCCAAGGCTGTCCTCTGGCCCTGGGAATGCGCACAGCCCCAGACACAGCGTGCTCGCTCCCATCTTGAACGCTGGGACGCGCTGACACTCTGCCAGGTTGGACCGTGACCCGACTTCATCCTCTAGAGAGATGCTCCCCGCCCTTTGTGTCTCCTCTCAAGATCCACCTCCACCGTGAGGCTTCCCTTGGCCTCTCCTTCCACGGAAATGCCACCCAGTGAGGCACACATCTCCGTTGTAACAACTCTCTGCTTTTACTTTGGTTATTCACGGATGTTTCTCCCTGACTCTTGACAGGGAGTAACTGAGGGCTGAGACAGTGTCTGAATCACCTTGGGGCCCTCGGCAATCACTCTGCGTTTGACCTACGTTGCCGATGTGTAGTAAACGGAAAACGCACCAAAAAACGTTTGGAAAATGCTTAGATTAGTAAACTGATCCATGCCACGAGGAGTCCTCCCCGCTCCCTGTTCCTTTAGCAACGTCCCTCACGCCTCCCCGTGGGACAGGGCGAGACGGGGCTCCGAGCCCATCGTGTTCTGTCCAAATTTCTGGCATGCAAAGCCGAATCCGGCTTCAGAGCCCAACACGCTAAGCCCATCTGATGAGCCGCATGTATTGTGGCAAATGTCAGCCTCGGCCAGCTCCAAACTAGGTCAGGCCCGGCTGCCAGGCACCAGGAGTCGGCCAGCACTGACTGCCCAGTGGTCTGGCCACGTGGTTGCAGCTTCTGGGTAGAGAGAGCAGGCGGGGATGCTGCTGAAATAGGAGGGTGGTAGCTGGGGGCGCCCTTGACCTGGAGTGGAGGAGAGGATCCAACACTGAGGCCAAGGCGGATTGAAATGTTTCCCTTGCTCCGCATTCATGATTTAATTAGTGAATTCGCCATTCATTCCTTCACTTATTTACTCAACATACATTTACTGTACCTGCCTGGTGCCAGGTACTGTGCTAGGTGCTGGGGTAGGAGGAAGAGATCTTCGGGCAGAGAAGGGAGGCAGGAATAACCAACCACAGTAAGTTGAGCTGGAGAGACACCAAGGTTTGTACTGGACACACTGGGCTGCCCAGGGGAGGGTCTGTGGAGATCCGAGAGCCACCATGTCCCGAGGGCCAGCTGCTTGCACGGATGCAGGAGCCGGCCTTGACCTCACACCCGGCCCGTGAGCATGCACTCTCCACCCCCGCCCCCTGCCTGGGTGGCCACTGCCCGGACTTGAGCCCTCTTTTGCCCTTCACCATGAAATAGGATGTCCGCTGCATTATTGTGATTATGCATTTTTGTAGGTTCCCTTCATCGGTTTGAGGAAGTTCCTTCCTTTTCTCTGGTTTGCGGAGAGTTTTTCTCAAGAATGGATGTTGGATTTGTGTCCAGTGCCTTTTCTGCGTCTTTTGAGAGGAGCATTATGGCTTTTCTTTTGGAGTCTATTAACACGGTGAGTTACATCAATTGATTTTTGAATTTTAAACCAACTCTGTATTCCTGAGATGCGCTCCCCTTAGTTGTGATGTGTTGTCCTTTATACATTTCTTGAAAGTTGGTTCGGAATTTTTGCATCTATCTGTCAGCATGAAACATATTGGTCTGTAGTTTTCTTTAAAAAAATTTTTTTTTAAATGTTTATTTATTTTGAGAGAGAACACTATTGGGGGGGAGGGGCAGAGAGAGAGGGAGACACAGAATCGGAAGCAGGTTCCAGGCTCTGAGCTGTCAGCACAGAACCCAACATGGCGCTCGACCTCATGGACCGCGAGATCGTGACCTGAGTTAGAGTCGGACACAATCGACTGAGCCACCCAGGCACCCCCGTAGTTTTCTTAGAGTGTCTTTGTCTGGTTTTGGTATCAGAGTGATGCTGGCCTCATAAGATGAGTTTTGAATGATTCCTCATTGTCATTTTCTGGAAGAGTTTATATAGATCTGGTAATATTCGTTTCTCCAATGTTTGGTAGAATTTACCAGGGAAGCCTGCTGGGCCTGGAGTTTTCTTTGTGGGAAGATTTTTAACAGCAACTCCAATTTCTTTCATAAATACAGGCGAATTCAGTTCACTTCGTCTTAAATGAGTTTTGGTAGTTTGCCATTGCTCTATTCTTTGCACAGCCCTTTACATTGAATGATACGTTCTTGTTTATTTCCTTGATTTTTATATGTTGTTTCTGCGTTTCCCCTATAAAACTGAGCTCTGGGAGGATAGAGACTATGATTTTGCTTTTGTACTGGGCAGAGGATGAGCTCAATGAATCCTTGTGGAATGAGTGGAGGTTAATTTTAGCCTAAAAATACTGTAACCTGGGTATTCCCATTCCGTACCTGTGAAAGCTGAGGCTGAAAAGAGGTTAAGTAAATTGTCCTGTAGCCACCGCATCACCTAGCAAGTGGATCAAACATCTGATCTTGCTTCTAGATGGTTTTCTTTCTGGGTAAGTATTGACTTGGTAGCAAAGCGTGAGAGTGACATCCACGGAGAAACTAGACAGCGGGTCTCAAACTTCCGTGCATGAGAATCACTTGAAGAACGTGCTAACCGGGCAGGGAATCCGTATCCTCACCAGCTTCCCATGTGACTCTGGTGTGCATCACCAAGAGGCCACGCTTTGCGGGGCTCTGGCTCAGCCCGTGCAAATGTGGGGGAAGTGTAAGGTCTGCTCTGCTCAGAGAAGGAGGAGATGCTTGGTGCGGAGCCCTAGAAGCACGGGGGGTGGGGGGGTGGGGGGGGTGGGGAGGGGGGTTGGGGTGGGGTGGGGAGGGTGGGTTGTGAATTCTGAGCGTCTGGGATCCCTGTCTCCGAGGGTGGGGCACTTGTAGCTGCTTACATACAAGCAGCGAAGGTGCTAAGTCAACTTCAGCAAGTCCTTTTGCAGAGCTGGTGGCTTGGGATCCAATTCCTTTCCACTCGTGTGTTTCTCCAGTGCCCAGAGATAGGACCAGTGCTATGTCTCTGCTTTCAATAAAAGAATAAACTCTAGGGGTCTTCCAGGCTCTTCTTGGATGAGGTCCCAGAAACCTCACTGCCCATCTAGCCCTTGGGGAAGTGAGGACCAGGATGGGAGGGGAGACAGGGAAACAGAGGAGTCCTGGGCTACTTACTAGGGAGAACTTAAGTGTCAGATGCCTCTCTCAGGGGCCTGGGGACAGCTGTCCTCTTGGCAGATTCAGGGGAGGGGCATGGGATGGATGAAAAGATTCTAGGCCCTAGGAATGTGCCATAGGATTTGCTCATCACTGGAAGGTCTCCTGGCTCACTATCGACCTGTGTGAGTCAGGGAAGGAGTGGGGTACACGTGGGGATGTGAGAGGGTTGGGAGGGGTGCTGAGACAAGGGGGGATGGGGCCTGTCCTCCACGCTCATGCCTTCCTAGGGCCCATTCCAAAACCTCAGCTGAGTTCCCTGTCCCCTTGCCCTCCGATGTCACATTGGATGAGGCTTCTGCTGCAGTAAGGCAGAAGTGGCAGGCAGAGGCACTAGGGGCTGGTGCCCCATGGGGCAGGCAGAGAGGAGGGCAGGAGGGAGAACATGGAAGGAGGAAGGGCAGAGGGCCGGCGACTGCACTAGGTGCCAAGGTGTTGTGTTATGGGGGGGTGGGAGTGGGCACCCTCCTGGAGGCAATTTATCTAACGCATGGCTTGGCTGTCAATTGGCCTGGAAGCTAATGGAGTCATTTGCATGCCATTACCAGATTGGCTGGGAGAAATAGAAGGGCACTTGTCCCCTGGGGTGGCCTCTGCCATCCCGTGTCGGCGCTGGACTGAACAGATGTCATCGCCTTCACGTGGGAGGAGGCAGCACCTCCCTGGGTAGAGTAGCCCTTTGTCTTTGCGGCCTAGTCTCAGTGACTGGGGTCAGAGGGAGGGCTCTTAGGCAATTCCAAAACAGCCGAGGGGGCAGGCCACTTGTGCTTGGCATTGGAGCGGCATCCAGGCAACACCCTGTTGGGAGATGCTGGTGTGATGTTTTACCATCTGGTTAGATATTTCTGTTCACTTTCTATAGCTCGGTAACAGATGACCGCGAACCTGCCAGCTTAAAACGACCATGCGATTTTATCATCTCGTGGTTTCTGCGAGGCAGGAGTCCAAGCCACCCTAGCTTGGTCCTTTGCTCGGGGTCTCACAGAGCTGAAAGCCAGCCGTGGGCTGGTCTGTGGTCCTTTCTGGAGCGCAGGATCCTCTTCCAAGCTCATATGTTGGAATTCGGTTCCTTGTGGCTGTAAGACTGAAGTCCCATTCTCTTGCTGGCTGTCATCCAAGGGACTCTCTTGGCCTCCAGAAGCTGCTCACAGTTTTCCTGACCTGTAGCTCTGACACGGGCTCACTCACTTCACAGTGGCTTACTTCCGCGAGGTCTCTCTCTTCCTGGAAAGGGCCCCTCCCTCTATTACGTGCTTTCACCTAATTAAGTCAGGCCCACCCAGGACAATCTTCCTTTTACGTAACTCAAAATCAACTTATTTGAAACCTCAATTATCTCATGATAATCATGATACAGGAGGAGGCAGGCATCTCGGGGCCACCCTAAAATTCTACCCATGACAATATTTAATGGGAGGGGGCGCTGAGAGAGGGAGACTGAGAGGTATTTAGAGGTTTATAGATGAGAGGGAATGATGAATATAGAACACAGGAGTCCTAAAGAGCCCACCTGCAATTCTGTTCTGCTGTGCTCTGCCCTCCCCTTCCTTACTTATAATGAAAACAGTTGATAATTCAGAATTTTAATTATAAACAGTGGCTGTTGCATGGATAGGAACCAAAAAGAGCATTTGCTGTATGTGCTCACTTCTTACAGGGAATTGGTGGGAGCCAGCTCAACCAATGACTATTGCTATTGGCCATCTGCTGGGACGTGCAGATAGCTTATAGAATCTGAGAGTCACAGCCTACTGGAGCCAGAGGGGACTTTGGGGATCTTGTCATCCAACCTAGTCATCGTGCAGATGATGGAACCGAGGCCCAGAGAGGGGATGTGAGTTGCGTGCGGTCACACAGCTAGTTGGTCGCAAGGTTTGCCAGGAACCAGCTGATGCCCATTCGTTCAGCAAGCAGGTCTTGGGGGAGGATCGGAGAAGGCAGATGGGTCCTCGGTCACCTCGTGCACTTTCCACTACGCCAGTTTGCCTCATTACATAGTCCCTGCCCTTCTAATGCACCTGGCTTCATAAAATTCTTAATGTGTAAAATATTCAATAGCGGTTGCCTACCTTGTCCTGGTTGGCCATGGGGAGTAGGCAGAGGGGGCTGCAGCCTGAGCACAGATGGGGTGGCAGCAGGAGGAGGGGGCTCTGCAGGCTGCAGAATGGCAGTGTGTGTGTGTGTGTGTGTGTGTGTGTGTGTGTGTATGTGTTTGTGTGTGTGTCTCCAACTGAGCTTAAACCCTGAAAGCAGGACTCAACCTTGCCTCTCCCTCCCCCATGCAATCACATCCCGCCTGTGACTTTGTCATCTCCATCCCTCCAGCCTTTATCAGTGTCACAGGTGCTGAGTCACCAGACACAGGTTACCAGGGAAGGTGATTAATGATGGCAGCTGTGGTCCTTCCTACTCTCCCAGCCTCCCTGACCTTGTCCTTCCCCTCTTCTTTCTAGTTTCTCTTACCCCCACCATCCTCTAAGAAAAGAGATACACATTCAGTATCTGAGAGGGGAAGGAAGGGACATTGGACCCTTCTGGAACAGCCACTCTGGGTCAGGCACCGTGCCAGGCTCTTTCATTTGTTCTCACTGCACAGTGTACGTGGAGAGATGCTGCGGGGCGTCCTGGGATGCAGGGGAGGGCTGTGTTCTTCCCACGTCACCAGAGAAGGCAGTGCCAGGCTGATTTCCTGTAGACGCATTTGCCACCCTTTGGCACATATGTTGCTCATGTGGGCTCTGATGTGCATAGTTGTCAGCTTGCCAGGATCCAGAGGACAAGCCCATGGAACCCCGGAGCCTTCAATGTCAAAGCTGTCAGGGACCTTAGCAATCGCTGACTTTCCTGGAAGGGTGAGACGGAGGCCCAGAGGAGAAATGACTCGCTCAAGGTCAAAGCCGGTCTTTCCCGATTCCCGTTCCAGAGTTTGTTCTTGCATCCAGCTTTCATTTCCCCTGCTGTACTTGTCTTCTCCGGAAGCAGGGACATGGTCACTGAGAGGTTCAGAGCTGTAGGGTGAAGGGTGAGGCAGGGTAAAGGTCTCTAGTGAAGGATATTTAAGGCATGAGGATGGCCTCCTCCAACACCCAGCTCTGAGCAGCTTCACACAGCTCCCTCCTTGAGTGATGGGTCCTGTTGTCACAGTGACTGGACCGGACGGCCTGCCCACTGACAGGGCCTGGGATGTGACGGAGCCTCTTACACTGAGGCCATCTCCATGCAATGTTCTCTGTCCTTAGTCCTTGCCATTGTACCCGTGTATGTAAGTGTGTGTGTGTGGGGTGCCTGGGGGGGCGTTGCAGGTTGAGGGCTGCAGACTGTATAGGGAGGGCTATAGTACTAATACACATACAGAACCCCAAGTCCAATTTCTGATTTGTGGAATACGAGAGTGGGTCTTCACGTTCCCTTACGTTCTTGGGAGTCCTGAGGAGTCAAGCAAGTGGCTGACAGAGTACAACTCAGGAGGGCCTGGGGTGCTTTTCCTGCTTCCGTTGGCTTCCTCTGGGTCAGGCTGAGAGGGTCCGAGAGGGGGCTGGGCCCAGCCCCCACCTTTCTGCCCTCTGTAAGCTGGTCCTTCGGTGAACTTGGCTGAGGGAGAAATGAGATCAGAGGAGACAGGACTGGGAACTCAGGTCTGGCCGATCGGGGAACACGAGCTAAACTCCAAGGGCCCTGTTTTCTTGAGAAGCGTCTGGGTGGGTAGTTGACTCAAGTGGTATCTTCCCCCTTGGGAGGAGCCAGGCCTCTCTGTGAATGCAGAACCTCGGACGGGATCCATGACGGGGCCTGTGAAGGTAGGAAGGTCCTTCATACCTTTTGGTGCCCCTACTAGGCCTGTGGGCCTGGTGGTCATGGGTGTCAGGCACCCTTGGCTCCTAGCAGATCAGGATCTGGGTCCCCAGGCTACTTACAGGGTAGGCTGGGCTTTCATGACTGGACCCTCAGAAGACTGGACTGCCTAGGAGTCACGGAGCTGGGGCTGTTCCTTCGGGTGGGGCGGGAGCGAGGGGGGTCATGGACCCGCGGCCAGGATAGTAGTTGCTAGAACTGGATTTGGGGAGGTTAGTGCATAAGCACTGGTACATTTTTATCTCTTTGCCTTCTCAACGTTGTGAACTCAACGTTCTCCGTCGTTGTAAACTCAACGATAGGAACTGAGTAGGTCTGGTCCATTGCTGTGCCCCCAACACCTCACAGAGTGCCTGGCACACGGTAGGCGCTCTTCAGCGATTGGTTGGTTACTGAATGCGTTTTAAGGAAAGAGGCCACGGAAAGTGAAGTCTGGATTGGGAGCTCAAGAGGAACAAAGACAGGACCTGGGGTGGGCCTCTGTGGGGAGACATCGTCCCTGCCCTGATTCATTTTCTACTGCTGTCACCAGGAAACTCCTTCCTCAACCTCCCAGTCTCCCCAGTGCACCCCACTCCCTACACCACGAATGCCTCTTTGCTCTTGATATTGGCCCACTTTGGACCTATCCTTCAGGGCTCTTCCCAAGGCCACCAGCCATTCCTTCCTGACCCTTCCCTCACACTGCAGAGGGCTCTCTCACTCCTGAACCCCCAAGGTTCTGACTCTCTGGACCCCTAGCACTAATAGGGAATTTGCGTTCTGCCCATGCATGCCTTCGTTCTGTGCTGGGATGCCGTGGTTTAAACAGTCGTTTTAAATTTAATCATATATTTTATATAACCCAATAGGATCATTTCAACGTGTGCTCAATATTACAAAATTATTAACGAGATGTTTTACACTCTTTTTTTTTTTAACTTTTTTTTTTAACGTTTATTTATTTTTGAGACAGGGAGAGACAGAGCATGAATGGGGGAGGGTCAGAGAGAGGGAGACACAGAATCCGAAACAGGCTCCAGGCTCTGAGCTGTCAGCACAGAGCCTGACGTGGGGCTCGAACTCATGGACCGCGAGATCATGACCTGAGCCGAAGCCGGATGCCTAACCGACTGAGCCACCCAGGCGCCCCTACACTCTTCTTTTCAAATCCCATGGTGTGTTCTGTACCTGGAGCCCTTCTCATGTCCCCTGGCCGCATTTCCAGCGCTCTGTGGTCCCAGGTAGGGTGGACAGCACATCTAAACAACTTTTGGCACTGGGAACGGGCCACCGGAGTGCATGTGGCATGAAGCACCAGCCGGGCCTCTTCCCTGGGGGCCAACAGGTCAGAGACACCCCCCCCCCCCCCCGCAAGCCAGGATCTTGGGTTCCCGCTCCATCCTTCCTGTTCTTTGCTCTGTAACTGTCAGCAGGGGCTGGTCCTCTGTGCTTCTGTCACCTGCTCCTGTAAACGTGGGGGATCATTTCTGCTTCCTCTCTGCAGCACCCGAAGGCTGTAACTTGTTATCTCAGGTTTCCCACAAATAGAAGGTGCTATATTTCCTTCCGCAGAAAAGATTTCAGCCTATATGGCCCTACATTCTATTTTGTATCACCTCTTCCTCTCCCTGCCCACACCCCCCCCCCCCACAAGCTGTCCTAGAATATTGAGAAGCTCTCATTCTAATGGACTTGCCCACTTACCGCTGGCATAGGTGACTTGACTGGTCCTGAGCTCCCCATTACCGAAGGTGACCAAGACTGTATACTCTTCCCTTGGGCTGATGTGAATTCTGCAGGAGCGAGAAGTCAAGCAGGAGAACTTCAGGGAGCCACTTCTCACGTCGAGATGCCACAATTCTATCAAATACGTGGCACAAGTGCCCTAGAGGACTGGATAATGGGAGAACAGAGGGGCCTGTGAATAGCATAGTGTGGAGGTGAGCGTGAAGGGTGAGGAGTAGTGTTGCCTCCACAACACTCGCTGACGCCCAGGCTGCTGTCCGGGTCCCCCAGCGCTGACCCCGCACACTCCCTGCACGGTAGGCAGCCCCACCGCCCGCCACTCTAAAGCCTTCTCCTCTGTGGGGTAAGGATCCCTGTTCCTTCTCAGCTGTCTGTGTGTGGGAGGCAGCGGCGGTGGGGTTAGAGCACGATTCTGGAGCCAGATCTCCTGGGTTTGAGCCCTGACTGCACGAGGTGCCTGGGGGTTGACCTTGAGCAAGTTAATTAAGCTCTCTGCACTTCAGTTTCCTCATCCCTGCCAGAGGGCTGGAAATAGTGCCCGCCTCACACGGTCATCATGAGGATGCAGGGAGTTAGTAGTGTGCAGGGATACAGCATTATAGAAGCATTTGTAAAATTAACTACGGGACATGGCTCCCTCCACCCCTCCCTCTTATTGTCCCCCTGTGGAGGTGACTTGGTTGTCAGTGACCCTTCATGATGGGAGACCCAGGACTGAGCACAGAATGTCAGGAGCATGAGACCCTGACCTCCCTCCTCTGGCCACTGTTCTATCGGCGCAGCTCTGCCGAAGGTACGCACGTTGAGATGGGTCAGTGGACCCATCGTGTTCTGGTCTCATCTCAAGCTGGTTTTCAGCTACACCCGGAGTCTATTTTCCACATTCTGCTGCAAAGTGGGTTCCACCCCATCTTGTACTTGTGCAGCCAGACTTTGCCTCTAAGACCAGAAACGTCCCTTTCCCCTCTATCTGCTATTGTCCCAGACTTTTCCAGGTCCTTTGGGGGTCTGAGTCCTCGTACTGGACATATGCATGCTATCTCTCTGCTCAGGAGCACTTGAGGCCACTGCACTCGCCATGGTCTCCAATAGGGAGAGGCCTCTGGGATGGGGGGACACTGAGAAAACAGACCTGGGTCTTGCGCCTTCCCTTTGGCCTTGGCGGTCTGACTCTTTTCCTTTGCCTTTGACCTGAGCCTTTGCTGGAAGGCCGAATGTTCTTGTGCGTATGCCTGGTCCCCTCGAAGTCTTTATGGCAGGTGCTAACCCTCATCTGCTTGTCTGCCCTCCCTCTTCCCAGCTGCTGGGACTTATCTCTGGGCCCGATGCCAGTCTGAGCTTCCTCTTCGCTTTCTGGATGGTTCTTGTCTCTGCCATTAAAAAAAGTTGGTCCCTGAGGGCAGCAGGCACGTCGCCTTCTCTTTTCTCACTATCACTCTTTGCGCACAGCACCAGTGACCAGCTTTGTCCTCTCTACCGAACAGATTACCAGTTCTTAGACAGTGTTTCAGAACTGTGGGTGCTCCCTTCCTTGGATCCATGAAGGGTGTCCCTACACAGGACCCTCAGTTGGAGTGATGCCACCAGAGAGAGGCAGATACAAGCAGGGAGATGCAGGGGAAGACAGAGAAAGACCGAGAAATACGCAGGGCCTCTCACCGTCGCGCAAACCAAAGAATGGAGCACGAGACAGAGAGGGCCAGGGGGAGAGGTCAGGGATAGAGTCACGGAGTAGTGTTCTTCCTTTCCAGATTCACAGAGTCCGAGTTGGGAGGGACCTCAGGGATCTCCTAGTCCCATCGCCTCGCTTTGTAGATGAAGAAACTGAGGCTTGATGGGGAGTTGACTCCAGTCCACGCAGCTAAATTTTCCCCTTGTGTTGTCCTGAGCAAGATTGTGCATGGATGGAGCCCAGGATCGCCTCCCGCTGTCTTTCCTACAGACTTTCCAAGATGCCTTCACACTAAGGGCTAGCAGCCCAGGGCATTTCACCACAGAGGATGGGCAGCAGAGGGGGCAATTCTTCACCCACAGAAACCACCTGAGAGCGCCTACCCCACTGTGTGTGAGCCTGGCTGAGGGTGGTTGCCGTTCAGGGCTCTGGGGGAATACAGGGCATGAACTCATGGCCTAGGGGGACTGATGGTTTCACGTCCAAGTTAAGAATGGGGTTTCCTTCTGGGTCTCAATGCGAGCCGTGTGATGGTGGCCCAGTCACTCAACTTCTCGGAGGCTCAGAGACAGTACTTCTCTCCTCCTAGGAAGAGTGCTTGGGGTTTCTACATCGCGGCAGAAAAGGGGGGGCAATATCACTACTCTCTCCTCCCCGTTCCTTTTTGTCGCACTGCCCGACTCTCAGCTCCAAACGCTTCCTCTGGTTGGAGCAAGGCCGCCGCTCCGGCCTCTTGGAAGAAGCCACTGTCCCCTTGGCTGGTTGTGGAGAGACGCCAATCTTCCCGCGCCTCTTCATTGGCGCAGTTTTTTTCTTTCCACCCTCTGCTGAGTCCCAACCAGCCCTTCTCTTGATCTTCCACAGCCAGCAGCTTTTGGGGGGGGGGGGCGGTGGTGGGAGGGAGGCTTTGAGCCCCCAGCCGAGAGCCTTCCCACACCAAGAGAGGGCAGTGGCCGTGCCCACCACCGTCCAGCAGGCCAGCCTGGGCACAGAGGCAGCGCAGCTCTTCTCTTGCTGTCCCCGGAGGCGGCCATCGCCGCGTCTCTCAGACCGAGTGGCCGCAGCAGTGCACGCAGAGAGAGCCGACCACCTGCTCCCCCCTGATGCCGACACGGCCCAGCCATCTGCAGAGCTAGGTGCGTGACTGAGCCCTCAGCAGTCTGCGGTGCCCGAGGCTGTCAGACGGCAGAGTCTCATCCCGCCTCCTGAGGTGTTGAGGAAGCACGAGATGTGCCACCCAGCCCACACCGTGGTGGCGAACGTGGCTCTGCCATATGCCAGCCTGGGGGCGCTCCTGTCCGTGCACCCTGGGTGTGGTACCCACCTTCCAGGTGGGAAGACTCGATGCCCGCAGGGCAGCCGGAGATGGGTGGGGACAACTGGACGCTTCCTCCTGCCCCTGGCTCCAGGAGCCTGGGCTCAGGGAAGGCAGCAGGGCCCCTCCCATGCCCGGGGGTGGGGGGAGGGACACGTCCAGATGCCAAACATCTGCAGGGCCAAGCGGCTACGGAGCACAGTTGTCCAGGGCATGCTGTTAAGGAGACGTTAAGGAGACGCTGACTCGGCATGATTGTGGCCTGCTGCGGGGAGTGGGGGGCGGTGCGGCAGGGGGATGGAAGGAATGACCTGTCAGGGCACCTCCTCGAGCGAGGCACCCAGCTGGTGGGGCCTGGATCTGCCCCGCTTGGGGAGTAAAGGGTTGTGGGACAGACAGCGAAGCATCTTCCTAGGACAGCACGTCTGCCAGCTGAACACTGTTCAGAGGCAAGTTGACACGGATTTATGCTCCTACACGAATTCAATAAACTCTACAACCCCCGCGCTCCTGCATGCAGGCTGGCAGATGGCTACGGAGCCCCACGGCCCGTCTGCGAGGCTGAGGGCTCAGTTGGGGTGAATCGGGGTTCTGGAGACCCCGATGGAAGGGGTCGTTTGAAGGACCCAGGACGCAGCGGGGAGGGGGCATTGGCTCCTGCCTTCGGGCGTCCCATGCGTGCCTCCCCCCGGGCGCGTGTCTGGCGGGGTCACCGGGGCTCTTGCCTTCCCCTGACTTCAGTGCCAGGGTTTGTACAGTGAGGGGGTGGGACAGCGTGGCCTCTAGGCACTACTTTGATAGGCACCCTGGGTCCCTGAGTTCCGCATCCACTTCCTTGTCCTCTCTGCACCCTCGCAGCCTTCTCTGCTCCTGGCTGGGCAGGACAATGATGTCCCAACCATGCCAGGAAGCCCATCCTCTGGGCTTCTGTTCTGGAAGGGGACACTGAGTACTGTCCCTCTTTTGGGGCCCGGCTCCGCC
The DNA here is from genome assembly GCF_028749965.1 of Puma concolor. Lineage (NCBI taxonomy): Eukaryota > Metazoa > Chordata > Mammalia > Carnivora > Felidae > Puma > Puma concolor. The sequence goes on along the minus strand of NC_141676.1, from coordinate 99,646,592 downwards.
CCAGCCAGGAGTCCTCTGCTCTGGGATGGAGGGGAGAGGCTGTGGCCAGGGCCTCCAAAGCATCCATCACTGCACCTGGCCTGCTGCTACCCCAGTGTTGTCATTTTACATAGAGCCACCAAGGCCAGAGAGGGAAGGTCACTTGCTGGAGGCCCCAAAGGTGCCGCAGAGTGATACAAATGGCTTAGAAGGCAGGCCTCCTGGGTCTCAGCGTAGTACAGGTGCACTGTCCCAGGCCGCCTACTACAGTTCCCACCCTGGAAGGGACACAGGGAGCTCTCGGTGCAGCTCTGCTTTCTACCAGAACAGAGGTGGGGGACAATAGAGGCGACAACCGTCGGTTCCCCGATTTCAGTGGGCGGGATGGGCCATCTGTGTCCTGCTCTTTCCAGCTCTTCAGTGCTCACCACCCTCTGGCCCGGGGCAGCACTGGTCTGTAGTCCCTCCCCTTTTCACTGGGCCCCCCACCCCCCAACATCCGAAGTTGGCCACTTACAGAAAGGCCTGCAGGGAAAGGAAAGAGTGAGGATGCTAACGGTGGGGTCTGTGGCACAGTAAGAAGCAGGTGTGGAGGCAGTGCTTTGGGGAAGGGGCCTGACTCCCGGATGCTTCTGGGGCACCATGGGTTTGGGACGGCATGACCTCGGGCTCCAGCGTGCTCCCGGAAGCTGCTCTCCCCATGCCCCTGCCGGGCTCCCCTCCGCCAGCTCGAGGGCCAATAGCTTCCGATGTCACAGCTGCTGCCCCTCCGGTGCCCCTCGTCCGCCACAACTGATTGCAGTGTGTGCCCTTCCATTTTTAACAGCTCTGCTCGGCCCAGGCTGCCTGAACCGATCCAGAGGCGGGCCCACTGTTGATTGCGGTACTAAAAATACCAGCATGGCTTCTGATGAGAGCAGGGGGCTTGGCTACCCCTTCACCCAGCACCTTGGCTCTTGGCTGCCTTCCTGAAGAGTACTTAGTGGGGCGAGTCTGGAGCCTGGGGGTAGAGAGGCCCTGTTACTCCCATGCCCTTTGCAAGCATCCAGACAAAAAGCAAAACGGCTTTCCAGATATTTGGGGGCCAGATGGCATCTGGGGGCTTTCTGAAGTTTTCAGTGGTTGTGCTGTGTAGACAAGAGTCCTTAAGGTCTTTTGTGATTCTAGGTGTGTGATTTGCTGCATCTATGCTGGGGAGGAAGGCTGGATGTTTCCCAGGCTTCTGTCCCTTTGTTCTCTCTGCTTCCTACTTCCAGTCAGTGGCCAAGTCCTATGGGTTCCTCCTCCTGTATAATCCCTCCCATTTCCCCCCCTCCTGCTCCTTTCCATGACCACCCTCTCTGTAGGGTTCAGGGCCTCCCCCAAGCCTTCTCAGGGCCACTAGGAGTCCCCTCTCACCCCCTTGCATGGTCTGGGCCACCCACTGCTGTCAGGATACCTTCCTAAGCTTATGGCTCATCAACCAGTCCTCTGCTCTGAAAGCTAACTTCTTGGCCCAGCAAGTAACATCGTCCACAATCTAACTTCGACGGGTCACTCTAGTCTTGTTTTCCTCTGAGGCACCCTCAGTACGGGTCACACTGGGCTATCCTCTGTTCCTGGCACGACTCACAAGGTTAGCTTGCCTGTGTTTCCCTAGGGTGGTCTGACCGTGGGAGGCTGAACCCAAACCATTTCAGGGAAATCGCAGGTTAACATAGTCACAAAGTTTTATTGGCCCCTTTGCTGAGAAGTAGACTTTGGAACAGAACAGTAGAGCCTGTTCTGGGAGCCTGGTCTTTTAGAACATGGTGATGTGGCCTACTGGTGTCTTTGTCTTTCCTTCCTTCCTTCCTTCCTTCCTTCCTTCCTTCCTTCCTTCCATCCATTTATTTATTCTTGAGAGAGACAGAGACACAGAGTCCGAGCAGGGGAGGGGCAGAGAGAGCAGAGACACAGAACCCGAAGCAGGCTCCAGGCTCTGAGCTGTCAGCACAGAGCCCGCCGTGGGGCTCGAACTCACAAACCATGAGATCATGACCTGAGCTGAAGTCAGACGCTCAACCGACTGAGCCAACGGGGCACCCCTCTTCTTGCTTTCAAATCTAAGTAAGCGACCTCACTGGAAACGAGGATATTCTCCCTGAGGGCACCGTGGGCCTTGCCAATGTATTTAAATTTCTTGGTCACAGTGTATGCTGTCATTTCACTCCTGGACCCCTGTCTGAAGGTCTGGCACCCAGGATTAACAGAACATTCACAGAAAGACAAAATGAGACTGAGTCTTACCAGATGGGGCTCCCCTGGCCTGGTCTAGGGGCAGTTGCCCATCTGGCCCAGGCAAGCTGTTGGGGAAACCACTGAATGCTATCAAGCTGTGTAAAAACTTCACTCCCCAACCTTCCCCTCCCCCCAGCACCTGCCACCATAGACTCTCTAATGCCAAAGCTGCTAAGTCAACCTCCCTTGTTGACAGATGGGAAACTGAGGTCCAGCAAGGGGAAGGGGATCTTCTGAATTAATGACAGAATCAGAACTACAACCCAGGCCTCCTGGATTCCTGTCCAAGCGTTTTCCCACCAAAGTCTGCTGTCTCCTTCATTCCCTCATCCAGAATGTCCTTCTTTTGTGTGGGAATTCTGCCCATCTTTCCCATGAGCTACTAAGGGCCTCTTCCTATGTGTCATTGGATGAGTGTCTTCTATGGAAGAACTTTTAAAGCTCCAAGAACTTTTAAAGCTCCCCAAGGACAGGGATTGGGTTGGATTCAAGTGTGTACCCAGTTCAGGACCGGGTATATAGAAAGGGCTCAATGAATGTTTGTTGGAGGAACTGATGCATAATTCAAAAGTCCATTCTACTGAACTTGCATTTGAAGGTGGATGTGGTTACTGTTGTCAGAATCGACATTGCTTTAAAACCAAATAATGGCCTCTCTCAGGGCGGCAGGAGCCCATGAACGAGTGAATTAGCTCTCCATCCAGATGCTGTCCTTCCCCTCTCTTTCCTACTTGCTGGTAGCGTCACTGCCCAGGCCAGAGCCAACATCAGCCTACGAAGCCACCCCCCTTTCTGTAAGCCTACTGTCTTTCCTGCTCACCTCTGCCCAGAGGGATTGAGAGAAAAACCATCCGCCGTGGTGTCAGACTTTTCGTTCTCATTGCTGCTGGGTACCAGCCACAGGAAGAGTAATAACGATGCCGGAAGCAAACAACAGTGCGTAAGTTGAGTAAGTGTCTCGTTTTGTTTGTCTGGATTCCGCGGACTTAACAAGTGTGCGGTGAATGTGACAGTCTTGCCCAAAGGCTCTTCCTGGTAGGGTTGCAACAGGGACACGGCCCCTCTGTCTCCTCCTCCACCTTCAGCTCTTAGGCAGGATGGTCTGCCTAGAAAAGAACCACTCAAGCTTGCTTCAGGAATGGGGTTTACCATGAGGATGCAAGGGTGCCTCACGGGGACCCCCCCCCACCCCCGCCAAGAAGAACATCGGGCCTCGGGAGAGCTGAGAGGCACCCAGAACCCTGCGAACTGCCCTTCCCACCTGTTTCCCCCGCTTTGATGCCACGCCGGGTCGCATCCCTGCTGCCCTCCGAGCTCCATTTTCCTGCCTTACTCTGCAGATCAGCTTTCTTCGCTTGCTCATCAACACAGGGTCCTAAAATAGCTGCTCCCGCCCCAGCCTGCCTGGACCGCGTAACCTCCAGCTCCCAGCCGGCCCCACCTGACTCCCAGGCTCTGGACACCTTGGTGCCAAAAAAAAAAAAAATCTTAAGAGAGAGGATCTGATTGGCTGTTGGTCAGCCAATGACTTCTCTCCTGCTGGGTCAGGTGTCCACTTGTGATCCAATTGCATGAGGCCAGCAGGCAGGGGTAGGCGGTACTGGATGCTGCCTTCCCAGGATGGTGAGTGCGCAGGTATGTTGAGAAGGGGTAGCAGGGCAAGCCAGCCTTCACCTCTACAGTTTGAGTTTTGCCCCAAGGCCAGCCGTTCTCCAGGAGAAGGCAGTTTTCCTTTCCAAACCCATGACCATTGTTAAGGGTGTGCCCAGACGTTTTCTGCAAGCCCTGCAGGAAGGAAGGAGGGCTCCTTCCCCTCTGCTGTAGGCAGGGGTGGGGGGGGGGATGCAGCACCCCAATCTCTCCTTTCTGCATGCGCTTAGGCTTGAGTGTAGGCAGCCTCCACCACACCCTGGCAGGTCACTCCTTCCTCCAACTCAGCTACTGCCCCAAAGCATCTGGTTCCCTTGGTTCTTGGTAGCCCAAGCCCTTGCGGGATGAGGGCAGGAGTCAGGGACTCTGGCTGGGGTGAGGGGGACTCTCTGGTGCCGCGGCAGGGGCCTCTCGCATGCTGGTCCTGACCCGGTAAGTTGTCTCCTGAGTCTGTTCTGAGCACGCTCTGCCAGTCTGAGGGTGTTTAATCCCTCGTGGTGGCTTCAGATAGAGCCACGGATTCTTTAAAAGGTGGAGTCGGGGCACCTGGGTGGCGCAGTCGGTTAAGCGTCCGACTTCACCCAGGTCACGATCTCGCGGTCCGTGAGTTCGAGCCCCGCATCAGGCTCTGGGCTGATGGCTCAGAGCCTGGAGCCTGTTTCCGATTCTGTGTCTCCCTCTCTCTCTGCCCCTCCCCCGTTCATGCTCTGTCTCTCTCTGTCCCAAAAATAAATAAACGTTGAAAAAAAAATTATAAAAAAAAAAAAAAAATAAAAGGTGGAGTCTAACTCTCCTTCCTTGAGCAACTTACAGGTTTGTTCCTGATAAATAGACTAAGACAGCAGTGACAGAATGTGAGTCCTAAGACTCGGTCAAAAAAGTGTTGTGACTTTCTCCTGGCTCTCTGGGGCCAGCTGCCATGCCATGAAGATACTCAAGCAGCGTAGGAAGCCCGCATGGGGAGGAACTGAGGCCTCCTGCCCATGGCACATGAGCGAGCCACCTTGCTGGTGGGTCTTCCGGCCCCAGTCGAGCCTTCAGGTGGCCTCACCCCTTGACTGTAGCCGCACGTGGGAACTGGAGTCAGAGTCACCCCACCAAGCTTCTCTCAAATTCCTAACCCACACAAACTGTGACATAATATTTCTGTGTTTAAAACACTGAGGTTGGGGATTGTTTGTTACACGGCAACGGATAACTAATGCACCCCTGTGTTGGTCTTCCTCGGGTATTTGACATTTTGCAGGAAGAACTTTAATTCATGTTCCCATTTCTGCTATGGGAAGAACCAATGCCCAAGGTCATTCTTGGGTCCCCCCGCCATTCATCTGCTGTCACCCGGGAGGCTGGGATTGGGGCCTCATGTTACCATCTTGCCTCCAGTGGGTGTTATCTTACTCCTCTCTACTCCCAGGAGCCTGTCTCCCAAACTTCTTTGGGGGAAAATTCTTTGCCTCAAGTCCAGTACCAGCTTTGGCCTCACCCCCATCTCCCAGGCTTGTGTGTTGTGTGACGACCGTCAGCCGTGTCCACCCAAACCCTGTCCTTCGGTTGAAAGAAATGGGCCTCAGCTCTTGAAGCCCCCACAAAGTCTTTGAAGTTTCTTGGGCTGCCAGGCCACACGGTGGACCCAGTAGATCCCATGAGGCAGGGATTTGCATGGCAAAGCAGAAGTCCAGTGGCGGGGGCGGGGAATTCAGGCTCGAAGTCAGGAGGTTTTAATTCTGGTTTTGCATACTCGTGAAGTCTTGTGGGATTTGCACAGCTTTCTTTTACCCTTTTGGGGTGCTGTCATCGCGTCTGTAAAACGGGGCTAAAAGAATTTTTCCTGTATACTTAAGTGATTGTTATAAGGATGACAGGAGATCATAAATGCGGGAGGCTTTCGTACACAATAAAACCCTTTACCAAAGTGAAGACTAAATTGTGAGGAGTAAAGACAAACTGATCGAATGTAAGGTTTATCCATCATACGAGCTCGCATTTTTTGGGTACTTACCTTTTTTAATCCCGAGGTTGGTATTCCTGTCGCCATTTTGGGATCAGGAAAGCGAGGTGCAGCGAGTGGACCCCACTGGCCAGAAATCCACTCGTCCGCTATCTGCTCACAGTCCTCACGCCTGGGCCCCGACGTGACTACGCACTGAAGCATCCAGAGAACTGGTGAGACCCACAAATAGCCCTGGCTCTGGCCCCTGATTTCCTCTCACTGCCTCGTTCATCTATCTGCCCAGCTGCCCCTCGAAGGCCCTGGCAGCTCAGAAGGTCAAGATCCTGACTGCTTCCGCTAGGACATGACTGCTTCCACTAGGACATGACCCAGCCGAATGTGCTTGTTCTTGGCTGTATACTAGGGGGATGGGTGTATTCTCTACTTGGGCAGGGGATCCTGGTAGCAAACTGACTCAGATCGTCTCAGGAACAATGAACTGCTGCCTGCGTGAAGGAGAAAAGGTTACAGAACCACAGGGGGAGGTTTGATCAGTGAGAAGTTAAAAGCTAGATTCGCTACAGATAAACTCTGGGTGACGACCCCGGAGGGAGGTCCGCGTCCATTAGCACTGGTGGCCCTGCAAAGCCTTCACCGTGTTTCCATTAGGCTGAAAGCCCGCCCCCCCTCTTTCCACCGCCCTGGGTTTCTTGTTTAGGCCGTGCTCCCTCTGAGGGCTCCAGGGGTGTGGACAGGGGAAGTACTTCAGTGAGTCAGGCCACGCGGTCCAGCGTCAAGAGGCCACGCTGCCTCAGTTAGCCCCTTACGTTCACGTCCCGCCTGTAAAGGAGCCCTCCCCCAGGAGATCCTGTGTTCACCCTCTCTCCCCTGTGTGGGCCTGACTTCTACACGCATGAGAAAGGATTTCTGAGAATTTCTCCCAGGCGTGCTTTACTCACGACCACAGTGCCCCCATCTCCAGCCTTGCCCTAGTGCTTTGTCTGCGGTCAGTGAGCCCATGTTCTTTTGGCCTTTTGAAAAGGAAGGTTTCTTTGCTTCTGCGCTGTCCTTCTGGGTGAAAACCACGCTTCTCTCCTGGCCTCAGAGGCTGCACACGGCCTCTGGGATGGGGTAACAACAGCCACTGTTGGGGAGCTTGGGGATGAGTGGCAAAGACGGGGGGTGGGGAGAACATCATGTCTTTTCTCTGAGCCTGAGAAATCTCTTTTGCTGCTGCTTGTGGGCCAAAGCACAATGTTTTCCCTGGCTCTGGGAGTACCTAATTGCCACCCCTGCTCGCTGGGGCTGGAGCATTTGTCCCCACACAAAGGAAAGGTCAAGAAGCTGCTGAATTGCATTTTCCTCTCTCCTTGCCATGTGTCTCTGAAAATGAGTCATTCTCTTTCCTCTCCTGCCTTCCCGCCTCCCTCCCTCCCTTCCTCCCTCCCTCCCTCCCCCACCAGTCAGTCATTGGATCTGGGGTGGAATCACTGCCCAGCCTGGCTGCCTGGGCCTCTCTGTCAGGGCTGGGCTCCTCGGTTCCTCAGCAGGGCATGGGAGCCCCGTCCTAGGCCTGGGGGCCTTGGAGCTCAGCCTCCTTTATTTAATCTTCTGAAGTATCTGTTGAGCAACTTCTACAGGCCAGGTACTGTACCAGGCACACAGGAGAGATGAAGGGCGTGATTCCTGTACTCATAGGCCTACAGTTGAGTAGAGGAGAGGAATGTTACACACGAAATCGTGCAACATACACATAATCATATGTAATTCACACCGATATGGGTATTGAGGGAAAAAGTACAGAAGGCTTTGAGAGGGCAGGAGGAGAACCACATATAGATGAGGTAGGGAAGCCTCCCTGAGGAAAGAAAACGAAGATAGCGCTTGAAGAACAGAGTGGGGAAAGCATTTCAGCACATACAAAGGTCCTGCGGTCCAAAGAAGCTTGGTACTGTAAGGCAATAGTAAGAAAGAGTGAGGTTGACATACAGTAAGCCCAAGTAAAGGGAGGGGAAAAGACTGAAAAGAAGGGAGGGAACAGAGCATGTAGGGCCTTGAAGATCAGGCTAAGAAGCTCAAAATGTATCCTAAGGGCCAGTTTGGCACTTTCTTATGATGTTAACTCTGTACTTACTAGGAATACTTACATACAGTATTTCTAGCGGCTTTACTCATAATAGCCCCCAAATTGGAAACAACCCAAACATCCATTATCTGGTGTTTGGATCAACAAACAGCGGTACGTCTTTGTAATAGTAAACTATAGAACCGTGAAAAAGAACCAACTACTGAGAGATGCACGCATGGTATATGTAGCAATGGGGGTGAATTCTAAAACCGCTATTTTGAGTGAAAGAAGCCAGAAACCAAAGAGTACATAGCATGACTCCACTTCGTGAAATTCTAGAAAAGGCAAAACCAATTTACAGTGATTGAAATCAGATCAGTGATTGCCTGGGCGGGAGATGGGGGTGTAGGGTGTTGACTGGGTGGGGGGTATGAGGGAACTTTCTGGGATGATGGAAGTGGAACGGGCTGATGGTTACACAGGTGTCTATATTTGTCAACACTCGTTATCTAGACACTTACAAGGGACGCGTTTGGTTTTACGTAAGTTGCATCAATAAAGTCGATTTTTGAAAAGAGCGCTTTGAAACGAGTATGGTTTCTGTTACCCAGCTAAAGGAACACAACACTTGCACAAACAAAACAAGACAAAAACGGGTTATGACGATTAGATCTGAGTGTTTCTCAGCCCTCTGGCTTCTGGAAGGAGACAGAACCGGAAGGGAGCAGGTGAGGAGGTAGGGAATTACTGCCGGGGTTCAGGCGAGTCAGGATGTCGGTGCTGGGGGGTGGGGGGGAGCAGCAGGAGACACACTGGGACGTGGTGCTTCCTCGGCAAGGTCGGCGGGCTCTGTTGGCCGCTGTCAGCTGGGCCTGGCCCTGGGGCAGAGATGCTGTCTAGGGTGAGAGGACCCACCTGGCTGGCTCACAGACGCTCAGGTCCTGAGTTTTTTCCTGCTGTCACGCTCACGAACTCATATTTGGACTCCCGCTCATTGACCCAAGCCCCATGCACACCCCAGGCCACGCACCCCAGAGCTTTGCATCCTGGAGGACCGGGTTTGAATCTCGCTTCCCTCAACTTGTCAGCTGTGTGATCTCAGCCCTGCGGCGGCCCCTCTGGGCCTCGTTTTCCTCATCTGTAATGTGGCAACGACAGCAAACGCGGCTGCTTTCGAGGTGGCTGCGAAGACCTGGCCAGATGAAGGACAGAAGGCGGTCTGGGCCGTTCCTGCGTGTCCTGAATGCCCTGCGATGATGATTCGTATTTCGCATTCACGCCTACTTCCGTTCACACTCCAAATTTAGCAGAAGGCGCGGCAGGAAAGGGAAATTCATTTCTCCATGGAATCGTTCACTAGTCCCCGGCACCCCCTTCCCGTCCTGGGGTCCCCGCATCTGCTGCAGCCCTGCTGCCCCTTCGGACAGCTTTCCTGGATCTGCCCAAGCGTCTCAGCTCACCTTGCTCGAGTGGGCTCGGCCTATCCTCCCTCCTGAGCCTGGGCCGGCGGGCGGGCCTGGCGGTGCAGAGTATGGCCTCCACCCCCTGGGGCCTGGCTCCCCCTCAGCCCATCCTGCCGCCTCACACCTGGTCCCCAGGAGCCAGGCCTGCTCCCAGCCCTCCTGGGAGGCTGAGGTAATTGGCTCAATTAATCAGTTCAATTAGCACCTTCCGGGTGAGCAGATCAGCTCAAGTCCCACCCAGCCTCTATCCAGTGGGCTCATCTGTGCCAGCCCTGAGCTAGGGACAATGGCGGTGGCCAAGGGGGCCTGGATGTCTCCTGCTTCCTTGGAGAGGCCCTGGGGCGAGGAAGGAGGAGTGCAGGGCTGGGGAGAGGGAGGAAGGCGGAGAATGCTCCAGCTTTCATCCCTGTTGCAAACTCCATCCGTTTGCTAAGGAACAATACAACAGGGTCTTGAATGAGATGATCGATCGTAGTGGGTCTGAATGAGTGGCCCCCAAAAGATATGTCCGTGTCCTAATCACCAGAACCTATGATTGTGCCCTGATTTGGGAGAAGAGTCTTTGCAGGTGTGACTAAGGTAGAGGCTCTCGAGGTGCAATCATCCTGGGTTATCTGGGAGGGCCCTAAATCCAATGACAAGGGTCCTTATCAGAGACACACAAAGGGCAGAGGTGGAGAAGGCCTGGTCAAGGCAGAGGCAGGGATTGGAGTCACGCAGCCCCAAGCCGAGGAAAGCCCGGAGCCACAGAAGCAGGAAGAGGCCAGAAAGGATTCTCTTCCTGAGCCTCAGGGAGACAGCATGGGTCTGCTGACACCTTGATTTTGGACTTTTGGCCTCAAACACCGTGAGAAAACACATTTCTGTTGTAAGCCACCTCATCTGTGGCAATTTGTGGTGGGTAGACAGCTAATGAAGTCATTTTTTTTATAAGAGTTCCAATACAAAAAAAAAAAAAAATGATAAGAAATTCAAAGTGGCCTGTCCCAACAGATCCCAAGGGGTGAGTCTGTCACCGAAGGGAGGCAGTGGCAGAGGTGGGACCAGAACTGCGCCTCCCCCCCCCCCCCCCCCCCACAAAGCTGCCGCACCCAGTACTGATATTGTCAAAAGTCCCCTCTGTGGTCCGGCTGGGGGATCTTTATTCATTTCCCTCCAGGGGGGGCCAACTTATCATTTTCTTCTTCTTCTTCTTCTTCTTCTTCTTCTTCTTCTTCTTCTTCTTCTTTTTTTTACTGTTTATTTGAGAGAGAGAGAGAGAGAGAGACAGTGTGAGCAGGGGAAGGGCAGAGAAAGAGGGGGACAGAGGATCCGAAGCAGGCTCTGCATTGACAGCAGAGAGCCTGATGTGGGGCTCGAACTCAGCAGCTATAAGATCATGACCTGAGCCGAAGTCGGATGCTCAACTGACGGAGCCACCCAGGCGCCCCCAACTTAACCATTTTCTTAAAAAAATTTTTTTTAATGTTTTATTATTTATTTTTGAGAGAAAGAGAGAGAGAGACAGACAGAGCATGAGTGGGGGAGGGACAGAGTGAGAGGGAGACACAGAATCCGAAGTGGGTTCCAGGATCCAAGCTGTCAGCACAGAGCCTGATGCGGGGCTCGAACTCACAAACCGTGAGATCATGACCTGAGCCGAAGTTAGATGCTCAGCCAACCGAGCCACCCAGGTGCCCCCCAACTTATCATTTTCTAAGTGTGCCTGGCTGGTGAAGAGGCTGGGAGGCCCTCCTTGGAGTCCTGACTGGACCAGTGCTGTAACTGGGCCCAGGCCCCAGGCCACAGGTCCTCCCTCTGGTGCCCCGCATCCTTCTGGGGCCATTGGAGATGGGCCAGGGCTGTGAGAGAAACTCAGAGCCTTGGGGGGATTAGGGGGTGGGTAGAAAGAAGGGGTGGGATAGAAGACCACCTCTCTTCTGGTGGTCTTCTCAGAGACGTTTAGGGTCTTTCCGGACTCCACATACGTAGCAAGTACCCTAGAGACCTTGCTCTCTGCATTGTGGCACACAGCTTCCTGCTCAATAACGTGTGCAAGATAGGGTGTGGGGGGGTAGGGGGAAGCTGGAGGGGGGCAGACTCATGGCTAGAACGTCCCAGACCCAGGTGGAAGCTGCCGGGATCTCTGGTCAGCACCGGGCACTGAGTGCTACCCACTCGGAGAAAGGGGGAGCAAAGGGGCTCGGAGAAAGGGGGAGCCAGGGTCCGCGCCCGGGGCGAGGGGGGAGACAGGGCACATAAGGGGAGAAACAGGGGGACAGGAGGCACTTCAGGGGCGCCTCACCGGGGAAGCCTTTGCTGGCTGCAGCAGCCCTGGGGGCCCCTCCATTCGCCACAGTCACATGTGATGAACCCAGAATGGCCACAGTGGCTTCTGCTTGGCAAAACCTCCTCTTCCTTCTGAGCAGGGTGCCCTGGACAGGAAGTCAGCAGACACTGATCCTGGTCACCCCTCTCTCTGGTCTCAGTTTTCCCACCCACGAAGCCCAGATGACTTCTCAGCCCCCCTAGTTCATGACAGACACATCAGAGTACACATCGGCTGGGCTGTCCAAAGGTGCAGGCCTTGGTTCCTGACTCTCCCCACTCCGTGGCGCCGTCTTTCCTTTTCCAGAAGAGGGGCCCAGGACCCCCGACTTGCTGAAAGGCTATGACTGGGCAGGGGTGAAGCCGGCAGTGGGGAGATGCAGGGGGGAAGCACGCAGCTCCTGGGCTAGAGCCAATGTTGGAGGGGCCTGCAGTAACACGGGCCCAGGAGACACCTGGGACACCCACGGGAACGGTCCAGATGTGTCTCTTCTCTCCCAGACGTGTCCTCCACCCTCAAATTGATGGCCCTTCCCAAACTCCAGAGATCCGTTCAAGCCTCAGGATCCAGAGGCAGCGCCGTGAGGATTTCTGGCTCCTTCTTTTTCTTTTTCTTGAGGGTGGTAGTGTGGGGGCTGCTTCGGGTGAGTTATTTTTCATCTCTTGTGTCCCCAGGGCTCCAGTGCCTGGGCGCCTGTGGGATATTTGTGGCTCCCTTGGTTGCAGAGGGGGTCAGGTTGAGCTCACGGGCACCGGGGAGCGGGGGACGGGAGGGGTCCCCGCACAGAGCCTCGTTTCCTGACTGACTGACTGACTGACTGATAGGAGTGATAGCATCTCTCCCAGCCCTCCCCGGGGGCCTGCTTACAGAGGAGTTCAGCCGGAGTCATCTCTGCCGTCAGACGCACCTCTCTGTCCTGTGGAGATAAACTCATCACTCTCAAAGGCAGGCCGGGAGGGCTGTCGAGGCAGGTGTGCTGAGCCTGTGCGGCCGCACATGCGTGTGCCCGCTTCTTGGCCCTGCTCCCATGCTTGGTGACTGGAGGGGTGGAGGTCTTGCCGGGAGGACTTTCTTCTCCTCTGCCCTTCACGAAAGGCCGGCAGGATGGCTGGTGGGGGAGCTCCCCACTGCCTGAGGGTGCATGAGTGTGTTGGGGGGGAAGTAGGAAGATGGGGTAAAGGCTGTCACTGTAGAAAGGCAGAGAGAAGTGGGGATCAGCTCAGCTCTGTGTGGGGCCACTGGTCCACCCCACTGGCCTTCTCTGCCTCCCCAGCTGAAGGTCTCGGCCTGTCCTCAGGACGGAGAGACGACCTTTCGGGGGTTCTCCTTCCCCAAACTGCAAACGGAACCAGTAATGTGTAGGATAGCAGTTCTCAGCTTTTTGGGGGGGTCACAGACCCTCTGAAAATCTGAAGCAGACCCTCTTCCTCTCCAAAGGCACACGTGTGCGTGCCTGGATGTGAGCGTGTGTGCACATGCGTAGACTCCTGCCTACTGTTTGTGGGAATTCACAGACCCCCCTCTCCCAGCGCCCTGCCAAATGTCCCACGGGCCACATGGCATGCATTTGTGGGGTGAAGGGCCGCCAGGGACCTGCCGGAGCCATTTGCTGTGTGCTCTGCACGAGCAGGGGCTCTCTGTGGGAGCTGGAACAAACTGGCACGGAGACTGTCCCTGTCCTAGGCATGTCCCAAATCTTGGCAAGACAGAGCCCACCCGGGCTTCTCCTGTCCTGCCCTGAGTTAGCAGATGACATTGCCTGGATGGACTGGATATTTAGGGGGGAAAAATATCCCCTGATTTCTTGAGCTAGAATCTGCATCATCTCCTGAATCCTTTACAAAGGGACAGTAATGAAAATGACCGGGACCGAATGCCATGATCTCATTTAATTCTTACAACATGTCCTGAGGTAGCTCCTACAGTGTCCCATAGACAGAAGAGGCTGGAGGGACAGGCCCCAGATCTCATGGCTAGAAGTTGTCAGGCAGAAGAGACCCAGGCTGTCTACCCTCTGTGCCCTTAATCACACACCGTCCCGGGAGCCTGTGTGTGGACGCCAGGGAATGACTGAGGCCACACTTGGTCACCCCACAAAGTAGCACCCTCACACTGATGCTGACACGTCAGCAGAATCACGGCATCAGACTGAAGCCACATCCTAAGGACGGAAGGCAGAGCACTCTGTGTGTGTGTGTGTGTGTGTGTGTGTGCACATGTAGGAAGGGACTGGACTTAGGACAGACACATGTGTGGGTACTCTGGCTTCCAAGTTTATAGGGGTTCCCTCCCTTGGGGCCCTCAAGGACATATGTGTGGACAGCAGTCGGAGCCCCCTGCTTTGTCCTGTCCAGACCCTGCCAGCCCTCCGACAGCCAGAGTCTGCATGTCCCCCACTGGGACAGTATGGGGGACAGCACATGGAGCTCTGGATTGCAGGCCACTGTCCCAACATCTGCCCACCTCACCCCCTGGGCACCCTCGATCCCCAGCAGGGCCCACCCCTGTTCCCTGGGCAGCGACCAGCTTCCCGCTTTACCATGTAAAGGCTTCCTCCCCCTCCTCATGAAGGCATGGAGCTGTGTGTGTGTGTGTATGTGTGTGTGTGTGTGTGTGTGTGTGTGTGTGTGTGTGTGTATGTGTAAAGGGGAGAGGGAGATCAGAAGGGTTTGAGAGCTGCTCAGTGTGGGGACGCACCAGGAAAAAAGATCTGTGGATGCGCGTGGTGGCCGGCGTGGGGGCTGGAGCGGCTCCCTTCTGTTTTCCCTGTCCCTTTCCCTGGTCTGGACTGGGTGCCCGTGGGAGCCCTGCTTGGCCGCACGCGTGGAGGTTAGCCTGGCCCTGAGAAGCTAACTCTCACAGCCCCAGCCACTGGACAGCGCTTCAAGCCCTGCCCAGTGGTCCGAAATGCACCGATGCCCCATCCTCCTGCCTGGTGGCATGGACTGATGCTCCATAACCTGCCTGGATGCATCTGTAGCAGACTGAGGGGGCAGGAGGCCTGCGCGGAGCTGAGTGAAATCCCACAGGCCACAGCCAGGGACGGCCTTTCCCGCGGAGGTTCCAGGGCCTCAGAACCAGGAGCAAGAGTGGTGGGTCTCCTTCATTCCAGGCCCCCTGGGTCTGCGCTGGAGGCTGGGGCTGGGATGGCTTCCCAGCTCAGTGGGTGGCTAGGAGTTACTCATCTTCATAACCGAGAGCAAACAGCAGCGGCTCAGCAGGGAGGGTGGAAGGGGCCTGGCCCACCCGGAGCTTGTGTTGCCAAATTTGTTTGTGTTTATTTTGGTTCCTCTGCACAACGTGGAAACAAATGTGCGTGATACCGCTGCTGTTCCGTCTCTGCTTTTCATGGGGTGGTGACAAGCCGGGGGTGGGGGTGGGGTGGCTTGGCTCAGGCCTGCCCTTCCCTCCATGAAGAGACCCCCTTTCTCCTGCCCTGGGGCCAGTTCTTCAAGGGAAGTTGGGGGGGCTGGGGTGCGGGGCTGAGAGGTGGGCAGGGGGAGAGAAGCCACGCAGTGGCTGGCACCAGGAGTTGGGAGACCTGGGTCTCCTGGTGCCTTGGCCATGATCATGGGTAACGGGGCTAGCGTTTAATGGGCACGTACTAATTACTACATTCTTTCACTTCAAAGATACCCTTACTATCAAAAATACCTACTCTAAAATGATAATCATGTACTACCACGGGAGTGCTAATTATCACTACAATGGCAATCATATTACAATATATAACTGTATCAAATTAACGTGCTGTACAACTTAAATCTATCTAATGTTGTATGTCAAATATATTTCAATTTAAAAAAAACCCCTACTCTCTCCTTCCTGGCACTGGGAGTACCGTAGGAACAGAAAAGGAAACATCCTCGTCCCCACGGAGTGTACCTTCTGTTAGCTCTACGACATACATATTCTTTCCTCATTTTGCAGATAAGGAACCTGAGGTTCAGAAAAGATAAGTGCTTCCTTTGCCTGAGATCCCTTCACTTGCTCAGCAGGTCCCGTACCCTCCGTGGCCTCAGTTTCCTCCTCTGTAAAGATGAGGAGTCAGATTGGAGGCCCTCCAAGGCCTTCCGTCCCTGATGGTCTAGGCCAAGGGCATGGGATTTGGAGGGAGAACTTCCCTGGGGTACACACGCATGCCCGGTGCTTGCAGGGAAACTGAGGAAAGGCTTGGCCTGATTTGAAGTGGTTGGATGAGAGGCCGTAGGGAGAGGGCAGCAGTGTTTTGGGTCTGGGACGCTGCTTAGCGGCTTGCCCTCTGGGGGGGGGGGTGCTGGTGGGGGTCAGGCTCTGCGGCTCCGGAAAGGTTCTCTCATCCTCGGGTTAACAACAAAATGCTCCAGGAAGAGAAGTGCCGTGTGCATTCGGTCGTCTATATTAAATCCTGTAGACTACCTGACCTTTCAGCCGTGAGGGTCCAGGCCCCAAATTTACGGTGCTAGGCCCAGAGGGATGAGCAATTTTCAGGACGTTCCCTGCTGGGGCCGCTCGGCTTCCTCCTTCCAGCCCCGGCCTCCAGCCTGCAGTCGAATTGCCAGGGCATCTTTGACCTGAATTGACCTGACGTGAGGGAACGGGCAGTGGGGGAGACACCTTGCTTGGAACCTGCAAGGCAATGAGTGTGTACGAGTTCCAGGTGCCCTGAGAACACGCAGGGAGGGCTGTGTCCACCAGGGCCCCGCCGCTGAGCTGCCGTGAGGGGGCCCCGAGGGCTTGGGGAGGGCTGGCCACAGTGGCCCTCGGAGGCTGTGAAGGTCCAGGAGGGCAGACAGAGCTCCTGTCTGAGGAGGAGAAAGCTGGGAGCTGGTGGGAGGTGTATGAATTGGTGGGAGGCCCTGGAAGGTGAAGCCTTCGCTGACGTGCTCCTCAGGATCAGAGCAGTAGTTTGAGGCTATGGTGGCAAAGTCAGGCCGGATAAAGGACTTCCTAACCGAAATGCCTGTCGTGGCTGAACTGGGGGTGCTGCTTTCTCTGGAAGGAAGACTGCCTAACCTCTTGACAACTGCAATGACGAGAGGGCAGCACGGCCAGGGGCAGAGGGCTGGAATCAATGACCCCTTCCCTGCCCTCCTGCAGGATCCTATCAATCCCCCAAGTCCTAGGACCTTAGCCTGCCTGATATCAGAAAGGAGCCATGCTGGGGGAGATGCTCCTGTAGTGACGGGGTGCGAAGGCCCTTCCTGACCCCCTTCCGTGGAGAGGCGCCCGAAGGGACCTTCTAATACCCCCCTGCCTCTGCCTCCCCTGCCCTCCCAGGCAGCCCAACCTCACCTCAGCCCCTCTCCTATCCGGCCTTGCATGGGAAAGTTCTTCTTCAGGTCTGCCCTGCAGCCTGTGCTGACTGGTGGGGAGTCCCCTGGTAACAGCCTGCCCCCCACCTGCGGGGACCTGGGGAAATGTATTGCTTGTGGCAGCGTGTCAGTAGGCCCCGCGTGGCGCGGCTGGGCAGGGCTGACAGCGGAAATTGGAAGCTGGCTGCTGTTTGACAGGTATATTATTCCCGCTGCCCTCGATTTATTTACCAAACAGCATGCAAGAGCCCCAGAAAGCTCCCAGAAAGAGGGAGGGAGTTGAGGCCAGGGAGGCTTTGAAAGGGTGAGGTGGCCTCGGTGTGCCGACGTTGGCACTGTGTGGAGAGGGGAGTGGGGAGCCAGGCCGATGTGGGCGGCGGAGGCCCCCGGGTCTTTGGGCCGTCTGTGGAAACTTCCTCCACGGCCCTAGCAAGAGGGGCTTCCTAAGCATCCTAGGGGATGCTTAGTGGTTTGGGGTCAAAGTCAAATGAGAGCCCATGCCTCACAGGTGGTTTGGGGAGGGGTCCCTGCCTTGCCTGGCACACAGGGGGAAAAAGAGGGCTATGTTGAAGAGGGGGGCCTCTCGGGGTGGGTGGGCGGAGCAGGGCTGCCCCGTGTGGTTGTCCGGCTGCCCATCAGCACACAGGCGCCCAGGCCTGGGGGGAGTGGGGGCTGACCTTGAACCTACGCCGAACGAGGCACCCTGCTACAGGGTCATGTCTGCCCGGAGGGGGCACCTTTCCCTAGTTTGCTCAAGGGTGCCCCGGAGGCCCAGTGACAAGTCTATGAAGGGAAGCAGGATGTTTGGAATCAGACAGACTGGGATCCTGGCCCATCTGGGCCACACACAACCCACGTGACCCGGGGAAGGTCCCAGCTCCTTGCGCTCGCGCAACAAATGGTAGGAGTAAGAATGCCACTTCTGGGGGCTGCGGTGAGGAATAAATAAGATAATCCACACGAGTGCTTTGTAAGCTGTGAAACATACACGCGGTTTTTCAGGGTTTCTAAATGAAGAGAGGGAAAAGGCAGAGGGAGCGATTCCCGCGTGCGTCCCAAACGTGGAGTGGTGAGTCACGGGGACGGGAATGTCTGCAGCGTGTTCGGGGTGGGGTGGATGTCGGAATGTGGGTGTGCCCGTGTGGATGTGCTCTGCACAAGATGAGGAAGCTCAGCCCAGGAGCCCTTGGCTGCCGCCTGCGAGTCTGTGCTCCGCGCCTGCGACCGCGTGCTGGTCTGTTACCCGTGTGCCGGGTAGGGTGTGGGGACGTGTGTGTGTGGCTCTGTGAGAGGCTTTTCTGCAATTCTGACGGAGCTCTGCACGGATGCACGGGGTGTGGCTGTGCACGAGGGTTAAGGTGCCGGGGTCGGCGCGCACAGCAGCGTGTGCAACTTGGCGTGTGTACACGCCCCCCGCCCCCCGCCCCTGCACAACGTGAAAGGAGCCTTGCGGTGTCTGCTGTACGTCTCCCGCTTCTGAACCTGATGCAAGATTCATGAAGCATCGGTTTCTAGAAAGGAGGAGATGGCGGTGGAGCGGGGATGACATCCCATCCTGAATGGTGAGTCACAGAACAGAGCGGGGCTGGATGTAAGATTCCTCCCTCTCTGGGGGACGCAGATGCCTGTGCGTCTATTTTTTTTTTCCCTGCTTCTGGTCTGGGAACTTCCCTTCCTTGGCTTGTAATAATGATGATCCCACCCCCCCCCACCCCCTACACACACACACTGCCCCCACCACCCAGCACGCTGACTGTGGTCCCAGAGGTTGGCGGGTGCAGACAGGAAAGCGAGAAGTGCTGGGGTCCTAATTCATGCGAGCCTCCTGTGCCCCATCAGATCGGGCGTCTCTGGAAGAGCGGGCAGCTGATGATCTGGGGACCACAGGTGGTAACTGGGAAGCAGCATCTCTGAGGTGGGCAGTCTCCCGGAAACCCCAGTCAAGTCTCCGTGTTGGTCCAGCTCCTTCTTCTCCAGGGTCACCAGACTGGAACTGAGACTCCCTGCAGCGGGTTCATTCACACCTGCAATGTGCCCCTTGCACCCCATGACGGGGAGGGGTTCCTGGTCTTCATAGGGCAGCAAGGTTTTCGGGCTTCTTACGCTGGGCCCTGGGTGGAGCGGGACTGGAAAGGCTGCAGAGCACCCATCCTTGCTCGGATGCTGGCACCCAGTTTCTGGTGATGGATATGGCTGTGATGTGGGGTGGGCTGGAAGGGTCCTAAGAGGAGCCCGGCGTGCTGACCCCTGTGGAGGAAGGTGCTGTGGAGGCTGGCAGGGGTGCAGACGCGTATAGCCGGGAACGAGACAGGGAGTCCAGAGGGGCAGGGACCTGTCATGTCCATTTATGCTTTGTGTACTGGAACTCGGCCCTCTGGGGAGGGAGGAATATGGGCAGGGGGAGGCAGTGCCAGAGAGGCTGGGGGGCCCTCTGTCCCCCCGTCCAGGCCAGGGCATGCTCGTCGCCGACAGCCACACGGCCCTGCTCCTCCTGGGTCCCAGACCCGACTGTTTCCTGTGTCCTCTCCCTTGGGCCCCTGCCCCGCCACCAGGGAAGCACATGTTTGCGCCTCTGACCCTGCCTGTCAGCCTCGCCCCCCCTTTCTCTCTGCTTCTCAGCATCCCTACCCCCTTGTTTCTTGCTCCTAGTTCTGCACTTGACCTGCTTTCTCCTGAAATCCCATTCCCCATCCTTTCTTTGGATGCCCTCGCTCAGAGGGCTGGTAAATACAGAAAGAGCAGGCCGGGCTGGAGAGAGGCAGAGGAGCCTCAAACGCCCTCTGCCCTGCCGTCCCCAGATGGGTGTCACCACCCCAGAGAGGAGGGGCTCCTTTGCGACGTGCTGTTGTGCACACACGTGGGCGTATGCTCATGCGCGGGCACACACATGGCTCACACACAGCTCCATGCCTTCATGAGGAGGGGAAGGAGGCCTCTAGGCAGGAAAAGAAAGAGGTCAGAGTGACATTGGTGCTTCAAATGTATCAGGGCTCTGAAAAGAGAGTGAGCAAATGAGGGGAAGTGGGCAGGAGGCATGCACGCTGGCCTTGGCTTCTCTGGGCCTTGAGCTTCCCGCTAGACCCCTCTAGTGAGTGTGGCTGTCTACCTCCAGGCCTGCTGGCTGCCGCCCAAGACTCATCCAGGCATGTGTCTGAGTAGGTCAGCCCTCGAACTCCTGGGGGCTCCATGCTGATCCTGTGGCCACCAGCCTGAGGTGAAGTGTTGGGACCCCAGGAGACCCTGCGTGGGACCCTGCCCCAAACCCCAGACTCCTTGGCTGAGGACTCAAGACCCTTCACAGCCAGCCCTGCCTTTCTAGCTACCCACCTCCCCGTGCCCTGTGTGGGTTCTCATCAACTCCCTGGCGTAGGATATAGCATTAAAAACCCCAGCAATCGGGCGCCAGCGTGGCTCAGACGGTTAAGCGTCTGACTCTTGGTTTTGGCTCAGGTCATGATCTCACGGTTTCGTGGGTTCAAGGCCTGCATTGGGTTCTGTGTGCTGACCTTGCTAAGCCTGCTTGGGATTCTCTCTCTCCCTATCTCTCTGCCCCTCCCTTGCTCGTGCTCTCTCTAAATAAAGAATAAATAAACATTAAAAAAAAAAACCACCCAGCAATATGCACTAACAACAACAACAACAACAACAACAACACAATAAAAAGAGTTTGGAAGTTGGACCATCAGATTGGTCCCTGGGAGGGCTGCTTGATCTTGCTGTTTCTGGAGGCCCCACCACCTTCTTTGCTTCGGGTAGTCAGCTTTCTGGCTTTTTCCTTTTCCCAGTCTTCTCTCAGCTGTGTCTCTGAAGAGCTCAGATCACCCTGGCCACAGGGATTGATCCAGAGATGGGGAAGTCAGCCTTAGGACGTTTGTTGGAAATTCTGGAAGGGGTTCTCTTTCCCCTGGCATGGCCAAGCTGATAGAAGTATACCCAAAGATGCTTCGTCTGTGCTCGGGGAGACTCTTCTGGAGAATAAAGCCACACAGGA
This sequence comes from Puma concolor, assembly GCF_028749965.1. Classification (NCBI taxonomy): domain Eukaryota; kingdom Metazoa; phylum Chordata; class Mammalia; order Carnivora; family Felidae; genus Puma; species Puma concolor. The sequence goes on along the minus strand of NC_141676.1, from coordinate 99,625,650 downwards.
GAGCAGAGTGCAGTGATGGAGAACCCATGTACTCAGTAACCTCAGTAGAGTGCCTGGATACAGCCACACCTGAAACACTGAAACCATACCTCCTCCCGCACAGTTCACTTCCAAGAGCCGGTTCCTTTTTTCTCTTGCTTGCTGAAGCCAGTTTGACTTGGGTTTCTGTCTCTCACAAAGCGAGGGGTTGGCCAGTATGGGGAGGGGACTTAACCTCTCTGAACCGGAGTCTCTTCATCTGTCAAATGATCTCCTTAGGAAACCTGAAAGGACTCGCCCTGAAGGGTGGGGCCCCGCAGGCCCGCCGGCAAGAGCGGGAATGGTCTTGCTACAAAAGCTCTTGCCAGGGTTATCTCACCTGGTCCTTTGGAGAACTCTGTGAGGTGCTTAGCGACTGTAATGGTCGTGCTCCACTTGGAGGGGAGGACTCTCGCAGTCAGGGAGGTAGCAGGTACCGGATCGCTTTCGTTTCATCCTCGCCACCCCCCCCAAAAGAAATAAATAAAAACTTAAAAAGAAATCCCCCCCATTGGTGTAGGTGTCAGCCTCCACTGAGTGCAGGGTGGGAGCAGACCCTGGCTAACCGCTGGGGTCCTTGGCAGGTGGTCGTTGGGATAAGGCTGCCTGGGAGGGCAGGCAGCGTTTGCCCCAAGAGCAGGAGGACACTGTGGTTGTGAATCGTCCCGAGAAGAGGAGGGTCCCCGGACAGGTGGAAGCAGGAAGCCCTCCCTTGAACAGGGAAGTGCTCCCCAGGCACCAGGGACAACTTGTAAGGATCAGCAGGATCCTGGGGGTCTGGGAAGGGTTCCTGGACAGCGGGGGTTGAAGATGGCACGCGCCTCGTGGAGAACAGCAAAGGCCATCAGAAACTGAGCGTGAACCACGTACTCAGGCCCGGGCTTGGGGTTTCGATCCCGTCGCGCCGGTACGACCAGGTATTGTCCTCCCATCGCTCGGAGGAAGGACCAAGCGCTACAGGGATAACAGCTTTCTCAGATCACGCAGTTAGGAGGAACCTGGGTTCGGATTCAAGCCTGGGTCGAAAGTTCGTGACTGTAGCTCAAGTGGAGGCAGAGGGGACCAGAGGGGGGGAGCTTTGTGGTGGTCCCCACTTTGGCAATGAGCCACACCATGCCGTGGGAGTCCAACTCCTGTGACTCGGGCGGTGAGTCTTCCCCGGCTATCCCTGCACCCTTGGGCCCCTATGTGATTGAGCCATCGGGACCTACGGGCAGGGTCAGATGGGCCGCAGTGACAGGCAGCAGGCCTGGCCTGCAGCCTGAGTATGGGTCAGCCGGAGACCCCAAGGGGAAGGTGAAGCTTGGGCACAGAGTCTGGCACAGCGTCAGCTGGGCACTGGCGTCCGTGTGGCCCGCTTCTCCCACGGCCATTCCGGCACCTGACAGCCCCGGGCCGGGAAGGGAAGGCTCGGAGTGCCTGGGCTCGACGTGGAGCTGGCAGGACCCGATTCTCCATGTTCTCATCACAGAACTACACCTGGGCGAAGCTTCCAAAGGAGCCACCCAGGCTAGGCTTCCCTCCCCAGGGCTTTGGACGCCGGCACCCTCTCAGCCTCCTGTGCTCGCAGCGCTGGAGAAAAGAAAACGCGTGCCCCCGAGCCAGCTGCATGAAGGCGAAGGGTCTGTCCTTTGCTCCCAGACCATGTCAAACTACAGAGTTATAAATGAGATGGAAATACATTTCTAAAGTATCTGCTGCTTTAGCTCTTCTGTTCCAGGTTGAGCTGCCCGCTGGTTCCGGAGAAAGGACAAGAAAGCCCAGGGCTGCCCGGAAGCAGAGGCTGAGACTGAGCCTGGGTTCCCACCTTCCCTCCCTGGGGCCCTGCAAAGACTCCAGGTAAGGCAGGAGCAGCTCTTTCTCTTTCTCTCTCTCTTTCCCTCTCTCTCTCTGTCTCCCTCCCTCCCTCTGTCTCCCTCCTTCTCTCTCCACCCACCCCGGTAGCCCAAGGGAGAGACTCTGGGTCCCAATGGGTGATGTGGCTTTCTGTCTTCTCGATCAGCAGCTCAGTGCACAACGGATCCATTTGTAGTCGTAGCAGCTTTCCAGCCCCAGCACTGCCACCAGTGCTAACTCAAGGCTGGTGCGGGGACGGCCACCAACCCGCTTTCCTTCCCGCCTTCCGCAACTAGAGCTCAACGCGAGGCAGGGAGCAGGTGGGAGCCTGGGACCCAGGGGTCAACCGGCCCAAGGTCTCCTGGGCCACACCCGCTATGCAGGGCCCTCTCCCAGGGGCAGGGGGTGGTCCAGCCATGTAGAGGAGCACGAGGGTCGGGGATGCCAGGAAACAGACAAAAGGCCGGTGTGAGGGGCACGTGAAAGGCACAGGCGAACCGCGGGTCCTCCGTGTGGCAGGGACCCCAGAAGCCATCCAGCCTGGCGGTTCCTGACCGCTGCAGCACACAGAACATAGCAGGTGACGCTCCCCTGCTCCTCACACATCCAGCTCCTTCCATGTCACACTCGCCACCCTCTCTCCACCCCACACTGCACAAGCGGGGTGATGCCCTGTGCACACAGAGAGCAGAGCTTCGGCAACCCCCGAGGCCACCCAGCGTGCCGTGGCTCCTGTCCATGCTGGGCTTCCCAGTTGGACAGACATCCAATAAATATTGGTTGAATGAAAACCTGCGTGCTTTCCACAATGCAGATGACCAGGCCTCACCCCAGCGCCACTGAATCGGAATCTCAGGAGCGGGAGCCTGGCATTTTAATAGTCTACAGAGCTTCTGGGTGGTTCCAATGAGGTGCATAGGTGAGAAACCGAGGGTAGAAACGACTTGCCCAGGCTGCTGCGCTCAGTGGTGAGATCAGAAGCCTGGCCTCCGAGGCCGAGTGGTGGGTGATGGGGGTCAGGTGGGCTTGGGCTCCCTGGAGGTAGTGTGCCTGAGCAGGGGTCACAGGTAGAAGGGAAGAGAGGAGGCCCGGTGGAGGGAAGGGGCAGGGGAGTTCTGGAAGGCTGGCGGTGACACTGAGCACATTCATTCCTTTCTGGAGAGAACCTGGAGCCGTGGAGAGAGAGGGAGCGGTCGCCCCGCAGCAAGTCTAAGAAGGCTTCCTTGAAAAGGAGCAAGTTGGGTTTCTGTGGCAGTCCAGCCCCGGAGAGGTCACACGGGGGGTGGACTTGGCATGAGAGAAGCAGCAGTCAGCAGACCTAGCCTGGAGTCCGGGTTCTGCCCTCTCCAGCCGCGTCCCCACACCACGCCTCAGTTTCCCCTGTGACCCCCTGATTGAGAAATAGGGGATAATAGCACCAATTCGCTTGTAGTGAGCGTAAAGGGACGACGAGAACACGGGGGTGAAACCACTTCTCAACGGGGACTTGCCAGATACACAGAAAGAGCTGGGGTCCGGAGTTTCACAGACAAGGGTCTGAATCCGGTGCTGCCACTTCCTAGCTGTGCCACCGGGAGACAAGTGACTTAAGTGTCGTCATCTGTAAAATGAGGATAATGAACCTCTGCATCACAAGACAAATACGAGTTGTCAGCGAGGGAATGTGTCCCTGGCACATAGCGGCTCAATTAGCGTCTCTGTTCCTTTTGCTGGGGGGGGAGCGGTGTGGCCTGGCAGAAAAGTGACATTCAGGTCTGGCCCCTCCCCTGCCCAAGTGGCCTGACCTCGCCTCACCTCTGTGAGCCTCAGTTTCTGCACGCGCGGGGGGAAGTGGAGTGTCATCCGAACCTCACCGGAGGACTTTGCAGAGGAGGAGTTTACTGGAGGGGTTCCCTAAACGAGGGGGACCTGCTGTCAGCCAGAACGACCAGATAAAAGCAGCCATGAATAATCAAGGGCCACAGAGCAAAGGGGCCGGGAGAGGAGGGAGGTGATGGGGGTCACAGGTGGCCAGCACCCAGCCCCGCCTCGCAGAGCCCAGCGCACCCGGCCTCGCTCCAGCCAGAAAGCAGCTCCTGGCGCGCTCCGGTCTGGCCCGGCCCGAGGCCAGTCTGCCGCCCGCCCTGCCTGGCATTGATGGATGCTGGGGCTGCAACAGCGGGCTGGAGCCAGGATCAATACTCTAATCAACACCACACGGAACCGCCAGCGCTTTTCCCCTCCCCGAACTTGGTGTGCTTGGGGTGGGGGGGACGTTGGGCGTTGCTGAGAAGGGGGAGAGATGAACTCCAACGCTGAGAACTCGCTAGATGAATAATTGAACCAGTGGGAGAGGAGGAGGGTCGGGCAGCTGCACCGGAGCCACCCCGGCTGCAGGTGGGGGCCCGGAGGCCGGGGCCTCGTGGACCGCCCTGGCCAGGGGAAGGGATTTGGGACAAAGGTGCAGGCTCGGGTGGGGGATGACACGGTCATCTGCTGCTTTGCAGCCCGTCCGCTGCGTGCCCCCACCCCTGGGATGTGCCAGCTTATTATCCTCACCCTGTCCCCTTCTCCTTTCAGGCCTCCTGCGGGACCCTGGATCTGAGGCTCCCGCACAGACTCCAGAATGGCCTTTCCTTCCACGTCTGAGTTCCCTTCTGCGTGGGGTCCCAGGTCTTCCTCCACCCCATGGGCCAGAACCTTTTATCTGGGAGCCCAGGGCTCTTTTCCCGGCCTTGCCTTGAGGGAGGCGTCTGAGTCCCGGAAGCTCACCTGCCGTCATAGCTTTTGTCCACTTGCTTCCGAGGCACCACGCCTCGCTCTCCTGAGCGCCCAGTGCCGTGATGAGTGTCGAGGGTGAGTTGAGGCCTTTGCCGTCCCCCTCCAGCCCCTGGTGCCCTGCTCCACTGCCTCTGTGGTCATCCTAGGGCCTGTGCACCCCACTGCCCTCCAGGGAGGAGGTCTGGGCATCTCCCACTTGCCCACCCGCCCCCCACCCTCTACCCGGCGTCGAGAGCCTTGCAGGTGTAACATCTGAGCCCCACGGGAGGCTCACGGGGGAAAGGACTCGGTCCTAGTTTATGGCTCTGCCAGGGTTTAGCTGTGTGACCTTGGAAGCGTCACTTCATCTCATTGAGCCCCACTTCACTCAGCTATACAAGGAGGATAATCGTCTCTGCCCTCCCGGCCCTGTGAGGTTTCTGAGGGGAGAAAATGCAATAATGCTTCCTAATGGCCCAGGAAGGCTCAGCCAGGAAGGGGCAGGACGGGGCTCAGGCCGACGCTGCTGACTCCACACCCCGTGATATCAATCGGCCAAAGCCGGCCGTTTCCTGGTGGGGACACAGTACAGGAATGCAAGCATCGGATGCATGTGGGTGGACCTTGTGAGCAGTTGGGGGGTCAGGGACGGGACCCCACACCTCATCTTTTGTCATCTGTCACCGGTTCCTGCGTACCAGTCCCAGGGGTCCACGGAGGTCTGTGCTCAGGGTCAGGGCTCTGGGAAAAGGAAATGTGACCCCAAAGCCTGGCTGAACCAGGGAGGGTCTGTGGTCAGCAATACTGTCCCTGGCCGGCCCCCTTTATTCCTCTCCCCAAATCACCTAGAATGTCACAGCCAGGAGAGACCTCCGAGATTTTACAGAGGAGATCCCTGAACTGACTCCAAGGCCACTGCTCCTTGAGGGGAGATTAGTGGTTTGCAAACTGGGTTCCTGGGGGACCCCGGGCCTGTGGAGATTGCCGTGGAGGCACCGCGATGGGGGTGGGTAATGGAGGCTGAGTAAAAAGGGCTTTGCCTCCTCTCCTCTAGCTCCATTTGAGAGCCACTCCCTCCTCTTTGATCTGTATGTCACTTCCTTGAAAAACGTATGAAAAACAGTGTGAATCTTCTACCTGGCGTCAGTCTCCTGTGCCGACTGTGCACCCACCCCCCCCCCCCCCCCGCTCTGTCCCTCCCCTGCGGACTGCCCTCATCCGTCCCTGTGTGGTTCTGTGCTTTTTTTTCCAGACCATGATCCTCTTCACCTCTGTGTGCCTCTCTAAAATCAAAGCCAGTCCTCTAACCAACCAACCCGGCCTCTGCTAAACAGACCATAGCAGAGCCCTCCCACGTATCGACGTGTATTTCAACCGGGGTCTTCTGAAGATGATGCCTCCGTTCGCTTTAAAGGTCTCGGGGTAAGCCAGCCGAGGAGAAGCTTCTAGTCAAGGAGGTCTTTCGGAGCTTCTTCCCCCACAGCGAAACCAAATCCCTGCCCTGCTGCCTGGCTGCCCAAGGTGCTCCTCGGGGCACAAAGCTGAGTCTTGCTGCTGAGACCGGGCAGCCAGCGGGAGCGGCAGAGTCTGTGGTGGGGCGGAGGGAAGGAGCAAAGGGTCCGGAGCCTTCTAAGCCTGGCTCTGCCCTGATCTGGGGCAAGCACTGTGCTTCCATTCCCTGCTCAGAACTGGGGGTGATGGCCAGAGCATCACCTCCTAGGGTGGGCATGAGAATGCCAGGATGGAATTCACGGGGAGCCCTAGAACGGTGCCAGGCGCAGAGTGCCCTTTGACCTTGTGTTTGCTGTTATGGGTAAGGGCGGGAGCAGAGGCAGACCCAGCCGCCCTGCAGGTGATTCATGCCTCTGAAGTCCTTCCATGCCCCACACTCCAGCTCACGTCATCCCCACGATCATCCCAGTGCCACGTCCCTATTTTGCAGATGTTGAAATGGAGGCTCAGAGCAGGTCTGTAAACCTTCCCCCAGGGCCCCGCATTATGAGGGGGCTGACTCCCAACCCATCCACCTCCCTGCATTGCACTTAAACTGCCGAGGGCTGCCCGAGTCTGCCTGTTCCAACGTCACATTCGCACCCAGGGCCCCCTCCAGTGCGCACCGCACTGGCCTCTTCCTGAAACTGTCCCGTCTTCCCAGGCAGCCACGCCCACCCTGTCCCCTCTCCATCTCTCCCCTCCATCCCCTTCTCCCAAGATTTGGTCTGCTGAGCCGCTGCATCCCTCCATCCGTTCTGTTCATCCTCACTTTGGCTCGAGGGCCTGACCTAATTTACGGGTGGCTGGTTAGGGGAGGTTGTGTGTGTGTGTGTGTGTGTGTGTGTGTGTGTGCACATGTGTGCATTTGCATGCGTACACGCGTGCATATCTGGGGGACTGCAAAACAGAGGGAGCGTGTAGTGGGGGGGGTAAAGAGTACCAGGCCGGGGGAGCCGAGCTGGGGAACTTCAGCTGGGCTCTGCAGATTGCTGGCCAAGTATATGACCGGCAATAGGTACTTAATAAATGCCCACCAAAGGGATGCATGTGTCCCCAGCACAGACTCTGGAGGGCAGTATCCAGAGCAGGGCTGCAGTGAGGCTTTCTCCTCCCAGGGCAAAGTGTCTGTCATTTGTCCGTGGCTGCCCTCTGTGGCCTGGGTGTGTGGGGAGGGACCTCGAGCTCCCCCGTTCATTGTCCAGTGTGTAGATTCCATCCTGGACGTAGAAGCCCCCTCCCCTTGCCCCTGCCCCCTGCTACGGAAGCCGTGGTGGAAACGAGCAAGTGGGACCTTGGGGACAAGTCCGGCACCGACCGGCGCTTGTCAATGCTAGGAGACCTTCGGCAAGTTGCCTAAGCTCTCTGAGCCTCACTTCCCCTTTGGTGAATGGAGGCTCCTCCTCTCTGCTGTGATGGTCTCTGGGAGTTAAGTGGATGCAAGGAGACTGCAGGGGCGTTCTCACGTGAGGACTTTCTCTTGTCTATACAATAGGGATATTTGGCTCTGTGTCACAGGGCCAGTGTGCAGGTTCCTCAAGATGGCTCATGTAGAGCTCTTTGCACACTGCATGGCATGTAGCAGGGGGTCGACAAAAGCAGCTACTTCTAGGAAGTAAGCGGCCAGCTCTCCCCCCAGGCGGGTCAACCCCCAGCTTACTTCTTCCCCTGGCAATGCAATGCAGATGCCAGCAGCCAAGCCCAGGAACTCTCTGGGTGTTCCATCTTCCAGGGTTTTTTTTTTTTTTTTTTTTTGTCCCAGGCAAACCAACCACTGATGAACTTCCTGCCTCTGGGACAAAGTGGTCCCCAGCATGACTGTCTGGGGGTCCTGGTGGGGCTGTGTTCCTGGGCTGGAAGAGGGACTGTATGACCTTTGGCTCTGGGGGTTTAAACTCAGCCCTGGTCTCCACCTGCCCTCTGGCGTGGGCAAGAGGAGGCAGGGTTCTGGGCCCAAGAGGCCTGGTGGGAAACACATAGCTCGCTTGGCTGCTGGTTGGGAAGGGAGGAAAGCTCAGGGAGCAGGGGCTTGGCCTGGGGGAGCCCCATCTTATTCTCGCCCTGGCGGCAAGAGCTGGAGCCCAGGCTGGAGGGCAGGCTGTGGGTCAGGACACCTGAGCTCCATCCCTGACCTTTCTGGTAATCCGTGGGCACGGCGTGAGGTCAGTCTGGGCATGGGCTTCCCCGCTTGTGGACTGGGGTGCCCCACAGCACTCTCTCCAGCATCATCAAGGGGCTGATAAGATACCGGAGACGGCAGACCCCTCTGTGAACGGCAGGTGCCGCCTTGCGTGTCCTCTGGGCAGGCTTCTAGCCCTCTCCCTGCCACCCTCCCTCCTCCATCCTGTCCGGACAGCAGCCGGTGGCCCATGGGCAGAGCCTCTCCCCAAGCTCCCCGTGGCCTGGCCGCGGCCTCACTAGAGAGCACATTTCTGCTCCGTTAGCCGGCCATGAAATGTGTTCAGAGTTTCCTGACGGGCACAGAAGCTGCCACCACATAAAACAGGCAGAAAACGAAACGCTCATCTTCCTCCTGGACCTGGTATAGGCGGGTCAGTTCTGTATGATCAGCCCTCAGACTGTGGGCTGGAAAGACGCAAGATCCCAGCTCTGCTCACCACCCTGAAGAAACAACCTGCTTGTGGCAAAAAAAAAAAAAAAAAAAGGAAAGTTGAAATACAATCACAGTTTAGTTCAAGTTGGATATTAATAGCTTCAGGGGCAGGGCTCAGAAAGAAAGAGGGGAGGGCAAGGAGAAGGGGAGAGGGGGCTGTGAACACCATCAACATCCAATTTCCTTGGAGAATCAGGAACCTGCAAGGCTCTGGTCTGGGGTGGGGGAGGATGGGGTGCTGCTGCCTGGGCACCGTGGGGGCCCCCAGCCTCTGGCCCGCCGCCTCACCGGCCCGGACACCTGTCTCCAGCTCCAGCTGCCCCCTTTCCATGCCTCGGTGCGCAGTGCTCTCTGGCCGGTCCATACATGCCCGGGGCTGTGGGCTCTCACATCTGTCGGAGACGGGGCCGGGGCCACACCTGTGGGGATGCTGCTGTGACTTACCCATCCCTGACTGCGTGAGTGTGGGCTGCTGACGGCTCATAGCTGCCCCTTCTGCAGAGATCTGCCCTCTGGGCAGTGGGTTACCTCTAGCGGCTCCTCAGGGCACCCACCAGCCAGCCAATGACGGGCTGACGCAGGGAACAGTGGGCTGAGCGCCTTGCCAGGAGTGGAGGTAATATTCTTGGCTGATTTATGTTCGGGGGTGACCCATGCAGTGACTTGCCCTGAGACCCTCATGCCCTTCCCTCTGCTGCTTCTCTTACTTTTTTACGTGTTTTGGCTGAAGGGGACTCCCTCAAGAAATCATGAATCCCGAACCCCTGCCTCAGGCTCTGCTGTTAAGAAACCCACGCTTGGGGCACCTGGGTGGCTTGGTCGGTTAAGCGTCCGACTTCGGCTCAGGTCATGATCTCACGGTCCGTGGGTTCAAGCCCCGCGTCGGGCTCTGTGCTGACCGCTCAGAGCCTGGAGCCTGTTTCAGATTCTGTGTCTCCCTCTCTCTGTGACCCTCCCCTGTTCATGCTCTGTCTCTCTGTCTCAAAAATAAATAAACGTTAAAAAAAAAAAAAAAAAAAAAAAAAAAGAAACCCACGCTTAAGAGCAGCTGGGTGGCCTGGAGCAGGTCATCAGACAATCTGAGCCTCAGCGCCCTCAACCAATCCCTCGGGAGGTGTTGCAGGTAGGTAGGTAACTTTCAAATTCGGTGACATACAACACACACTTATCATCATCCCACAGTTCTTGGGGGCAGAAGCCCGACTGGGGTCTCACGGGGCTAAAATCAAGGTGTCGGTGGGACTGCATTCCTCTCTGGAGGCTCAGGAGAGGGGCTGTTCTGCTTCTGGAGGCCTCTCCATTTCCTTGACTTCGTGGCTCCTACTCCCCATCTTCAAAGCCGGAAGTGGCCAGTGAAGTCTCCCTTGTGCTCTGTCACTCTGAGTCCAACTCTCCTGGCCCCCTCTTTTACTAACAGGGACCCTTGTGATCGTGTTGGGCCCACCCAGATAATCCAGGATAATCTCTCCATCTCAAGATCCTTAGCCTAATCATCTCTGCAGAGTCTCTTTTGCCATGGAAGGGAGTATATTCACGAGGAAGAGGAGGGAGACACTTGGGGAGCATTATTCTATGTACTGTATACCCGGTGGATCTCAATCAATATCTCCTCATTTCCTCTCCGTAGGCATGTTATCGCACCCCTATGAGACTATTCCTACATCCTTAATTTAAAGATCATGGTGGGGGTTAATAGGGATCAACGGGGTGTGTGGGGGGGATTGCAGACGGGCATAGAGAAGGAGAGGCTAGTCCTATGGACTTATTTTTTTTTTTAATTTTTAAAAGTTTATTTATTTATTTTGCAAAGGGGGAAAGGGCAGAGAGAGAGGGAGGGAGAGAATCCCAATCAGTTTCTTCGCTGTCAGTGCAGAGCCCACGTCGGGGCTTGAACTCACCAACTGCAAGATCATGACCTGAGCCGAAATCAAGAGTTGGACACTTGACCAGCTGAGTCCAGGTGCCCCAGTCCCACGGACTTAGTGATCTCCCGTTATGGTCCCCACTCCAGATTCCGTGCCCTGTGTGTTCTCCTCTGAAGGAAGCCCTTCTCCTTGCCTTCCTGGGTGCTAAGTTTTCTGGGGATACCTCTGTAGGAGAACCCCGAGTTGCCCTTGAGAATGGGATAGAGAGGGGAGGGCTTCTGAGCCTGTTGTGGAGAGGGGAGAGAGGAGGGAGTGCTAAGCCCATTTCTTACCCACCGTTTGCCCGGAGCGTGACTTCTTGGTGTTGGATATTCGAGAAGGGACGGGCATCAAGATAGAGAGTGAAGAACGGCTGCAAATGGACGGGGTTCTGTGAGATATGCAGGCACTTGGGATTCAGTTGACGGTCATCGCAGGACCAGGATCAGAAACCGGGCCTGTCGCAGCCAGACTGCTGGTAATTTCCCTTATTTATGCTCTTTAACTTCCGGTGAAGTTCCTTATGAAAAGGCCACCTGGGTCAGTTGTGTTGAGGAGAAGAAAAGGAAGGGGTTGTGCTTGAGAAATGCTTGGGGGGTGGGAGAAGGCCCCAAGTTGGTGGGGCAGCAGGGGTGGATGTGGGGACCTCCAAGAGGAGGCAAGGCATTCAGGGGCATCACCTCCTCCAGGAAGCCCTGCCTGGGCTGGGTTGAGAACCCTCGACTTGTTTTGCTGCTCCATTGTAATGATCTGGTTAGGGGTCCATACACCATGCTGGACTAAGCCCCTAGGGGATGGGGGCCCTGCCCTGTTCTTCCTGAATCCCAGAATCCCGCTGTCAATCACCGCTCACTGAGGCAAGGGACCAAGGCAGGAGCAAGTGACTGCCCACCCCCATCACACCAGCCCCGTCGGCAAGTCTGTCCTGGCAAAGAAGCCCGGTCAAGACGGGGGCCGAGTCTCCCTAACGCTCTGCAGACCAAGTCCAGCCTTTCTTTTTCTTTTTAAATTTTTTTTAATGTTTATTTATTTTTGAGATAGAGAGAAACAGAGCATGAACAGGGGAGGGTCAGAGAGAGGGAGACACAGAATCTGAAACAGGCTCCGGGCTCCGAGCTGTCAGCACAGAGCCCGACACGGGGCTCAAACTCACGGACCATGAGATCACGACCTGAGCCGAAGTCGGACGCTTAACCGACTAAGCCACCCAGGCGCCCCAAGTCCAGCCTTTCTCTGGCCAATTATATACTAAGAACAGAAGCTGCTTGAAATGTTTTCACTCGGCTTGACAACCATGGTGTGAGTTCTGGCCACGAAGACAGATTTGAGATCAGTTCTCTAGTCTGTTAGAATTCTCTGACAGACCTTGGGCAAGTCACTTTCCTCTCGTGGACTTCCTTCTCTCTCCCGCCCCCCTCAGTTTCTCCAGGGGTAACTGACAAGTAAAATTGGAAGATATTTAAAGTGTACATCATGGTGATTTGATATGTGTATACATCGGGCCAGGATCCCCCCATCTAGTTAATTTTTGCAAATGCATCTCTTGTTTGTTTGAAATGTGAGAACATTTCAGTTCTACTCGCTTAGCAAGTTTCACTGATGCGATACACGGTGCTCTCAACTATGGTCACCATGCCATACGTTCGATCTTCACATCTCACTCACCGTATAGCTGAAAGTTTGCATCCTTTTACCAACGTCTCCCTATTTCTCCCCAGCCCCAACTTCTACTCTTTGTTTCTATATTTGACCTTTTTAAATTTTTTAATGTTTTATTTATTTTTGAGAGAGAGAGAGAGAGAGAGAGAGCAGGGGGAAGGGCAGAGAGAGAGGGAGAGAGAGAGAGAACGAGGATCCAAAGCAGGCTCTGCTCTGACAACAGAGAACTCGATGCGGGACTCAAACTCACGAACCTCAAGATCATGACCTGAGCTGAAGTTGGTGCTTACCTGATGGAGCCACCCAGGCACCCCTCTATGTTTGACCTTTTTTTTGTTGAAAAAATTTTAAAACGTTTATTTACTTTTGAGAGACAGAGCACAAGGGGGGAAGGGGCAGAGAGAGAGAGGGAGACACAGAATCTGAAGCGGGCTCCAGGCTCTGAGCTGTCAGCACAGAGCCTGACGTGGGGCTCGAACTCACGGACCGTGAGATCATGACCTGAGAGGAAGTCAGATGCTTCACCGACTGAGCCACTCAGGTGCCCCTGCTTAATAATTATTTTGATCTCGAGGCACTTGAGAAACAGCAGATGCAGGAAGGGCTCTCTGACCTCCCCTCTCTACCTAAAAGCCGGTCCCAACGTTTCCCGGGAGAAAGATGCCCTCCTTGTACTAGGAAGAAGAGAACATTCTCATCACCAGAAACTGAGAGTCAACACCGAGAGGGTTCTATGCAGACAGACTCCCCAAAGTAACTCTGATCTCCCATCACTAATCACTGTGCCACAGTTACTGGCCCTGGTCTAAGCACGTCCATCTTGTCACGTCCCCACAATTTATCATTCTTTATTTAAAAAGGATATGAACTTGGGGCGCCTGGGTGGCTCCGTTGGTTAAGTGCCCGACTTTGGCTCAGGTCATGATCTCATGGCTCGTGGGTTTGAGCCCCGTGTTGGACTCTGCACTGACAGCTCAGAGCCTGGAGCCTTCAGATTTTGTGTGTGTGTGTGTGTGTGTGTGTGTGTGTGTGTGTGTCTGCACCTCCTCTGCTTGTTCTCTCTCTCTCTCAAAAATAAATAAGTAAACACTTAAAAAATAACAAAAAATAAAAAGGACATAGGGGCACCTGGGTGGCTCAGTCAGTTAAGCATCCAACTTCGGCTCAGGTCATGATCTCACAGTTTTTGAGTTCGAGCCCCACGTCAGGCTCCATGCTGACAGCTCAGAGCCTGGAGCCTGCTTCGGTTTCTGTTTCTCCTTCTCTCTCTGCCCCTCTCTCCCCCTCTCAAAAATGAATAAACATTAAAAAAATTTTTTAAATGATAAAAACAAAAAGGATATACACTCTGGAACCTAATGGTTTCTTTGGGTCTTCATTTTCCTTTTGAAGATTCTTGTGTACAAGTACAAATATTAAATAAGGTGTGTATGCTTTTTTCCCGTTTTTTTTTTTTTTTCCATGTCTTATGTCAATTTAATTCTTAGGCCCAGCCATGGAACCTAAGAGGGTAGAAGGAAGTTTTTCCTCCTCTGCATCATATCCATCACGCCCCAAAGTTTCTTCCTGCCCATTGGGAATCCCTCCTTCCTGCTCCTCCCCTCTTTAAAGCCTGTGGTTCTAAAGTGAGTAGACGGCTTCCATTCTCAACGTTTATTTATTTATTTATTTATTTATTTATTTATTTTTGGGACAGAGAGAGAGACAGAGCATGAGCGGGGGAGGGGCAGAGAGAGAGGGAGACACAGAGTCGGAAACAGGCTCCAGGCTCCGAGCCGTCAGCCCAGAGCCCGACGCGGGGCTCGAACTCCCGGACCGTGAGATCGTGACCTGGCTGAAGTCGGACGCTTAACCGACTGCGCCACCCAGGCGCCCCTAGACGGCTTCCATTCTGATGGCAGGAATGAGGGTTTACAAACTGAGAGGGTTCCCTTCTCGGACTAGGGAGAAGAGGTGTATACAGCCAGGTAGTTTCTCTGCAGGGCTGGCGCGGTGGGGGTTTGGGGAGAGGGCTGGAGAGGTGGCGTAATTGGCAGGGCTGGGAGCTCTGTCAGGTGACAATGTCACGGGTGCTGATAAAGATGAAAATTTTACTGCATAAGAAAGGCCCCTTCTCCCCTTCACCCAGGTGCATGGACCTGGAGGACAAAGAATGGGAGAAGAAAGGAGGGATTGGTGCTGAGCCTCAGTGGAGCAAGGAAAAAGGGACCTGAGAAGAGGAGGAGGGTGTATCCAGCAGAGACAGGTGGAAATAGGGTTTTCTGGACCCAAGGGTGGGCCGGGGCAGAATAGAAAGTAGAATTCTCCTGGCAAAGGTGGGGCTGTCAGCTCTGGTTCCTTCTATTCAAGTTGGTTTAAAAAAAGAAAAAACAGGGGCGCCTAGGTGGCTCAGTCGGTTAAGCGGCCGACTTCGGCTCAGGTTACGATCTCGTGGTCCGTGAGTTCGAGCCCCGCATCGGGCTCTGTGCTGACAGCTCAGAGCCTGGAGCCTGTTTCTGATTCTGTGTCTCCCTCTCTCTCTGCCCCTCCCCTGTTCATGCTCTGTCTCTCTCTGTCTCAAAAATAAATAAACGTTAAAAAAAAATTTTTAAAAAAAGAAAAAACATATATTAAGCACCTACTATGTTCCACAATATGGATGGACCTGGAAGGTATTGTGCTAAATGCAGTAAGTCAGGCAAGACAAATACCGTACGAGCTCTCTTACAGGTGTAAACCAAAAAGCAATAAACGACAAACAACAATCCAGAAATCTCAACTCATGGATACAGCGGACAGATTGGTGTGGTGGTTGCGAAAGGTAGGGGGAGGGGGTGGGGGAAATAGGTGAACTGTTTTTTTTTTTTTAAATCTATTTTAAATAAATTTGAATTAAATTTAAAATTGAATAAAAAATTCCTAAAAAGCAGATTTGGGACCTGTTCACCTCCCACTCACCCCACTCCTTACCTCCTGATTTGGAATTTTAGAGGGGCCATGCGTGATTCTAGAATCCCAACTTAATAAGTATCCAGGTATCTCTTTTTTAATGTAAACCCTTAATTAAAGAATGCATGCATAAACGTGCAAAGTCATAAATGTGCAACTTGGTGAACACAGCACGTCTGGAAACGGAACCTCACCAGCCCCTAGAAGTCCCCTTTGCCCTATTCCAGCCTCCCCGCTCCCTCCACCAAGGGTAAGCACCAATCTGGCTTCTAGCTAAACTAAATTTGCCCTTACCTTTCCGACTTCCCAGAAATGAGACCATAAATATGTACTCATTTGCGTCTGGCACAATTTCCCCGAGCAGTAGGTGAATCTGGGTAAAGGCTTTCTTCCCTCTGCACTACTTTAGAGATTGATTTCTATTGCCTATGGCCGTCACTCGTTCGTTCTTATTGATGTCTCGCATTCCTTTGTATGATTATGCACGATTTATTTATCCGTCCTTCTGTTGATGGGCATGTGGATTGTTTTCAGGCGTGCTGTTGCGAACGGTGCTGCTGTGAACATTCTCGTACGAGACTTTGGCGCCCGTCTGCACACACTTCCGCTGGCGTGGACTGCTAGGCCAGCGTGCGTGCTTGTGCTCAGCCTCTGGAAATAGTGCCCGTGGCAGCAGCTCCCAGGATGGTCCCATTGATCCCTGCTTCTCAGTGTTCACGCTTGTTCTGGACCGAGCGTTTGGGTCCCACCCAAATTCGTATGTTGAAGCCTTAGGGCTTCCAGGGGTGGCTGTATTCGGAGACGGGGCCTCTGTGGAAGTAACGAAGATTAACTGACGTCCTAAGAGGGGGGCCCTGATCTGATAGGATCGGTGTCCTTATAAGAAGAGATCAGGGAACTAGCCTGCTCTCTCTTATTTGCTTTATCGTGTGTACTCTCTCACCACGCTGCCCCACTCCACGCACACACACACACACACACACACACACACAACGCTTTTCTGAACCTTGAGAGTAAGTTGTGTACATGATGACCTTTTACTCCCAAATGATTCCGTCTGTATTTCTTAGGAACATTCCCGTCCATGATCACCCTGCAGCTACCAACTTCAGTCTGCTTGACGTTGCCATAATACTTCTATCTACCTTACTATCTGTATTTCCATTTTTGAAGTTGATCTAATAATGCCCTTTGTGGCGTCTTCCCTCTTCCAGTACAGAATCCTGTCTAGAGTCAGGCATTGTTCTTACTGTCACGTCTTTTCAGTTTCTTTCAATCAGGAACATTTCCATGGCCTTTCTTTGTCTTTTATGACATTGACATTTTGAACAATACAGTCCCTCCCCCTCTTCCCTCTCAGATGGAACGTTCCTCATTTTGTTTGTCTGATACTTTCTTATGATTAGAGGAAATATTGCTTTGCTGGCTGGCACCCCGTGCGAGTGGTCGCCGGGTCTTGCATCCGGGGCCACACAGTTTCTCTCTGCTCCTCGTTAAGGATGCTAATTTTGATCACCTACCTGGTCCAGGTGGGGTTCAGTGATATTTTTTCCCTGAAACTGATAAGCGACCTGTGAGGACATTATACTGTGAGCAGGAACCCTCTTTTTGAAGGTAGCTTAATTCAATGTAGTCTAACTTACTGGCTTTTTCCTTTATAGTGGATGTCTTTTGTGTCCAGTCAAAAAAAAAATTTTTTTTTTTTTTTTTTTGCCTAGCTCAGAGTCTAAAGGTATTTTTCTAGTTTCTCCTAAAAGCTTTATTATTACTAGACCTCCGACATTTAGATCTGTGATCCATCTGGAATGGAGGTTTTTTTGTGCCTGATGTAAGCTAGCGGTCAAGACGTGGAAATCCAAGTAATCCAGATGTTTTTATTTACTTGTTTATTCTTTTTTTTTTAATGTTTCGTTCATTTTTAATGTTTTGAGGGAGACAGAGTGTAAGTGGGGGGAGGGACCGAGAGAGAGAGGGAGACACAGAATCTGAGGCAGGCTCCAGGCTCCGAGCTGTCAGCACAGAGCCCAACGCGGGGCTCGAACTCACGGACCGCGAGATCATGACCTGGGCAAAAATCGGGCACGTAACTGACTGAGCCACCCAGGCGCTCCAATCCAGATGTTTTTATTAATAATTTTTAGTTCCACAAGAAATGCATGACTATGTACCCTCCCCCTAAAAAATTACAGATAATGCTAACATCCTCTTTCCCCCACCCTCCCTAAATCTTTTCCCTGCTCCAGAGCAGGGACCATGAAAGTAACCCTTGTTATCAGTTTATTACATCCGTCTGGAGTCTTTTCCCTAAGAAATAAAATACCTGTTAATTACACACTATTTTCTTCTTTCCTCCCATAGCTCACCTTGTATGAATCATTCTGCAACTCGCTTTTTTTCACTCAGCAACGTGTCTTGGATGTCTTTCTGCGTCAACATGTCCAGATCTCCACGATGCTTTTAAACGGCTGCGCTGGATTATATGCTATATATGACACATGTCATAAGCTGTCAAAGTACAGCCTGTCTAGTCATGGGATTGGTTCGTCATGGATTTTTAAGTCGGCCATAATACTTTGTTTTGCTTCCACGATTTTTATTCATACCGTGTCTGTATCATACTCTATTTTTATTCCTACTGGATTCAAAGTCTACAAAGTACTCATCGAGTAGTGCTGCCCTGAAAATTGAGGCATCCCAAAGGGGCGCTGCTGTCCCAACCCCCCTAAGAAGTAGATGAGGTTAGACCTGGGGTCTGGAAGGCACTGGGCTCGTCCCGGATTCAGGACAAGCGAAAGCGCTCAGGCAGGGTCTGGTGACCGGCCCGGGCTCGTACACGGCAGACCCCCCAGGCCTGCTCCTGGGGCCGCCCTGTTCTCTCCCTGCTTCACCTGCCTTCAGAGCTGGACTCTGACACAGGCCACCGTGCGGGTGTCTGTGGGGGTCTGCTCCCTTCCCACCCCTGATGCCCGGGGGTCTCCCCTGCTCTCCCCCTACACCTGGGCTCTAGAGCCCTCCCTCCTCTGAACGTCCATTTGTCGAAAATCCTCTGCCTTCCAGGATGGCCTTGCGGGACAGGTGCGAACACATTTCGAATGTAGAGAAGCTCCATAGCCGTTAAATCACATGTTGGGTAAAATAATCAAAGAATCTTCCCCAAATTTGTCAACGGCGGCGCTGGGCCTAGCGGTTCCGTAATGACTCCCACTTGATGACAGATCTCGAGAAAATGCGTTTTGGAAGCAATCAGTATATGCTGAATAGAATCCTATTTTACAAGCGTTTTATCTACTCTTAAGGACATGGGAGATGAGGAAAACAGATAAGCCTCTCTATTAATATTGATTAGACCATTATATATCTGAAAAAGAGATTTTAGTCGGAGATGATTGCACCTTACCAGTACAGCCTCCCTTCTTGAATGGAGTCATTTAATCTGCCGCTCAGCGCTGGGGGGGTGGGGGGAGGGAGGGGCACGCAGGCTTTGCTCCCTCACGCTGGGCACAGGAGGCAGGACAGGGACGCTGGTGAGAGGGCCGCGAGGGCAGTTGCACACTTTCTTACCAATCCCACAAGGGCCCGATAAGAGGAAGATAAAAACAGCAGCGGCAGGAAGGATCGAGGTCAGCCTTCAGCAACAACGGTTCCGTTTTTTGGTTTTTTTCTCTAGAAGAGTCCAGAAGTTGGAGCTAGAACACCTTCTTTTCCCGAATAGCTTTAAGAATAAAGACAATCACCACAGGTTAGAAATGGGTCTTTTACTATGGACTACACGAGGAGCCTGATAAACACGACGTCACTACGTCACCAGTAATCAGGTTTAAACAATGAAATATTACTTAAAATTTTTTTCAGTATTTATTTTAGAGAGAGAGAGAGAGAGCAGGGGAGGAGCAGAGAGAGAGAGGGAGACACAGAATCTGAAGCAGGCTCCAGGCTCTGAGCTGTCGGCACAGAGCCTGACTCAGGGCTCAAACTCACCAGCCGTGAGATCATGACCTGAGCCGAAGTCAGATGCTTAACCAACTGAGCCACCCAGGCGCCCCCAGTGAAATATTATTTTTGCCGTCATGTTAGCAAAGATTCCTATTTTGCAAAAAAGGGCATAATTCTCAGTGTTGGTGAGGATGTGGTGACCTCCGCTTTCATGCATTACTGGTGGAAGGGTAGGAGAGTACGACCTTTTTGGAAGACGACATGATGATATTTATACAGAGACCAACTTTCTGTTAAGCACTGGGTTAGGAACTGGGTGGATAGTAGTGAGTGAAATTAAGTCCTTGCCTTCACAGAGCGTACCGTTTAGTGCAGGGAAAGTGAAAACTAATAAGTAAAAAATACAATTAAATACAGTAAGACCTTGGATTGCCAGTAACTTGTTCTGCGAGTGTTCTGTAAGGCAAGCAAAAATGTATAATAAATTTTAACTTGATAAAGGAGCGACGTGTGGCTCTACGAGTAGTACATGGCACTGAATGTCACATGACCACCACTGAGCCAATGGTTCTTGAAATTTACTTTGATGTACAAGTGCTTTGGACGACAAGCGTGTTTCCAGAATGAACTATGCTCGCAAACCAAAGCTTTACTGCATTTACACACGTGAAGGACCTTGAAGGAAATCAAAAGGGAGCTGGAGACAAAGGAGGGGAGGTTAGTGAAGTCATTTCCAAGGAGGCAGAGCCGGGCTGAGTCACGGTTGGTAAGAAGACGTGAGCCATCAGAAGAGGGACTTCATGTGCAAAGGTCCTGTGGTGGGAGAGATCTTTGATGAACCGAGAAGAGACCAGACAGGACATGGTGGGAAGGGCAGCTGGAGAAGTAATGCCCACAAAGCATGAGGGGAGTCCTGTTTTCAGGGGAGGTGATACCACCTGCCATTACTGTTTCACGAAGAGGTTCTGGCCGCCATGACAATGGTTTGGGTTGAGTAAAAGGAAGCAGGAAGGACACTTAGGAGCTTCTGGAAGCAGTGTGGGTGGTAGGTCGTGGTGCTATTCCGAGCGCCTTGGCAGGGGGGTGGGTATCAGACCTCACAAAGTTTAAACGCTGTGGACCAGCAGTGCCCCATGGGAA
This sequence comes from Puma concolor, assembly GCF_028749965.1. NCBI lineage: Eukaryota > Metazoa > Chordata > Mammalia > Carnivora > Felidae > Puma > Puma concolor. The sequence goes on along the minus strand of NC_141676.1, from coordinate 99,605,388 downwards.
TTCATCCCAAGGAAATAATCAGATGCGCACAGAGATTTACATACAAATAAGTTCATTATGATTTTAGTTTCAAAGACAAAACACTGGAAACAGCATAAATGCCCCCCACGAGAGGTTAAGTGGTGGTACATCCACATAAGGGCAGCCACGCAGCTATGAAAATCACTGTTTGAGAAGAATATTTAATGTGCAAAAAAAAAAAAAAATCAGTATACAAAACAATGTATGTTAAGGTGCCGTTTTTTTTTGGTTTTGTTTTTTTTTTATTTTTTTTAACGTTTATTTATTTTTGAGACAGAGAGAGACAGAGCATGAATGGGGGAGGGTCAGAGAGAGGGAGACACAGAATCTGAAACAGGCTCCAGGCTCTGAGCGGTCAGCACAGAGCCCGACGCGGGGCTCGAACTCACGGAGTGTGAGATCGTGACCTGAGCCGAAGTCGGCCGCTTAACCGACAGAACCACCCAGGCGCCCCAAGGTGCCGGTTTTTAAACAAACTGTCATTTATCTTTCTTTCCATCTAAAATAAGCGTCTAACCTCTACAGACGACTCTCTGGGTGACCTATGAGTGAGTTTAATTTTTTTCTACCTTTCAGTGTAATGTCTTATAATAAGCATATACGTGTACGGTTTAAAACGCACAAACAATATTTGGAAATGAAAAGGTAAGTCTTTCAAAGAGGCGCAGGCAAGTGTGCGAATTTGAAAGGGAGGGCTGTGGGTTGGGGCAGTGCTAAGCGGCGCCTTCAGCGAAGGGTGAGTGCAAACCCAAGTGACCTGTGCGGCATTCAACCACTGCCCCCTCGTCACCTGGGCACCCCCCCCGTCCCTGAAGGTGCCCTCCTAAAGCCTGCTCAACTCTTCCGTCATCCGCCTCCTTGCGGATTTCCTGAAGGTCTCACTCGTCCAGCCATAATGCACAGCCTTCCCGGGGTCAGGTCCTCTGGGGGCTGAAGCCGCGTCCCATCCTGAGATGCTCCCTTCTCCCCCTCCCGTCCCCCTCCCCTCTACCCCAGTCTTCTCTGCCTCCCTAACCCGCTCCACCTTCCTCAACAGAGGCTGTGAGCCTGTCTTCCAGGAGTGTGGACTCTGGGTTGGAATCCTGACTCTAGCTCTTTGCTGCTTGGTTCTGTGCCCTCAGCTGTAAATGGGGATTATCCCAGGACCTACTTGACAGAGCTGAGGAGACTGAGTGACTGAAAATATGTCTAACCTTGAGAACGGTGCCTGTCACACAGTCGGCACTATATAACTATCATCTTTCCAGTTAATCAGGCCCCAAACTTAAGAATCATTCGGGATTCCTCCTTCCCCTCATTCTAGCATTTTGAGCCACCGGCAAATGCAGAGTCGGTCTGTTTCCCAACCCCCGCACCGCTGCCCCAGCCCAGGTATATGCCCCGCTAGGACGACTGCAGTAGCCTCGCTGTGGTCTCCCTGCCTCCGTTCTTGTCCGCCTCCAGCCCAGCATCCTCTCACCAGCAAGCCAAACTTCTTGAAATGAAAATCGGATGATAAGACTCCTCTGTTGGGGTTTAGGATAAAACCCGAACTCCTTACTGTGGACTACGAGGCCCTACAGAATCTTCCACTAGAAAAGACATGGAAGTGTAAACAATAAAATTGTTTTGGCCATTGGATTAGAAAAGATTTTAAAAATAAGAATAACACCCAACGTGTGTGTGTGTGTGTGTGTGTGTGTGTGTGTGTGAGGGTGGAGTGAAACTTTACTCTTAGCCTCGGAACCTCCTGTTGGTCCAGCATTTTGAGGGAAGAGAATGTTTCAAGAAGGAAGGTGGCCTTTGGGTCAAAGGCTACTGAAAGATCAAGTAAAGTGAGGACAGAGAGCTGACCGTAGCTTTGGCCAGAATGGTTCCAGGGGAGTGATGAGTAGGGCAGCCATATTGCCAAAGAAGGCAGAGAGTGAACCTGGTGAGTGGCAATAGCAGAGAGAGAGGGTGGTGGAGAGAGAGAGAGAGAGAGAGAGAGAGAGAGATGGACAGTGAGGAGACACGAGCCTAAGGAAAACTCTGGAAGAAGCAGAGAGCTCTCTGGGGTGGGAGGGGCGCTGGCTGACTGGGGGGGTCCTGAAAGCCCAGCTGAGGAGCCAGTAGGCAGCAGGAAGTGGGAGAGAAGGAACTTCAGGAAGCCTGATATTTGCTAAATGTCCCAAGGGGATGGGGCCCAGCTTAAAACTCATTAGAAAAAAAACACAGCAAAGCGCCTGAGTCTGAGGAGTTTGGTGCTCTGTGGCAATTCCTGCTGGAGCCTTCTTAATTTCCTTGGTAAGTCAGATTGCTTTGATGACTGCCTTAGAGGAAGCACCATTCTGATAAGGGATGTCTGGTTGTGTATCTGTGTGGGGATTTTCCACAGGAAAACGAGCTGGTGATGCCAGGGCCCACAAAGGAGAAGACGAACACCTGTGTGTGTGTGTGTGTGTGTGTGTGTGTGTGTGCGTGCGCACGTGTGCGCATGGGTGCGTGAACGTGTGTGTCCTTTTCCAATCCCAGTTGGGAAGGTAGGAAGGGAGCCTAGGCACTTGCTTTTGAGCCTCTTGGATAGGAGAGCTGGGTAGGATCGGGTTGGGACTATTGTTTGGGGCTCAAAGAAAGCACAGATACTTTGAGTGTTGCTGTTTCAAAGCATGGGCATGTGGGGAGCCATATATAAGAAAACCTCTCTTTCTGCCGATCTGTGTTCCACTATTCCACTATTCCCCCACCAGCGGGAGTTCTTCCTAGTGGGACCTGGGGAAGGTAAAGTTTTTGTTTGTTTCCTTCGTGAACTTCTTCATTCATTCATTTTTTAAAAATTGATTTATTCATTAATTCAACCCTGACTTATTGACTACTCAGCCTGAGTCACTATAATTGGCATTTGGTCAGAAAATGGGAAAGTCTTAGCTCTAAGAGTGATGTTCGACCTGTTGGGATGAGCACTGGGTGTTCCACTATTCCACTATCCCACCGATACTGTGTTCCACATCCTGCTTAGAGCCCGCTGCACTTGGAAAGCCTTCTCTCTCACCCTTACTCCTGGTACGACCAGTCCCTGCTTTCAGCCAGATTTGTGTCACTGGACCGAGGATAGATGCTCACACTCCAGCATCTAGAGCAACCTCACTTCTCTGGGCCTCGGTTCCATCATCCCTACATCAGAGAGGATGAGGGCAAGCCTGACTCTTGGGGTGTCCTGGTCCTAAGTGTCCACAGGGAGCATAAGGGTGGGCGGGGCAGACAGGGTAAGCAGACAGCCCTGATATCTGCAAACATTTGTTATCCACAGGATGTTATGATCTGCCCTTTTCATGCATGGCCTCCTTCAATTTCACAATCCTATCAAGTCAGGAGCTACTCATATCCCTATTTTGGCAGAGGAGGAATTGGAGGCTTCCAAGGTGTCAAATGAGTTGCCCAAGGTTGGTGTGGCAGGCAGTGGCAGAGCTGAGTGGGAGATCGCCACCTGGCCTGGGCAGGGGGCCTGGCCAGAATCGGGGCAGGGGGCCAGGCAGAGCTGTGGCCATTCTCCACGCGTTAGCAGGGACTCTAGAGGTCACCTTGCCTCACAGATCTCTCGCTCTGCTGCCCCTGTGTTCTCTAGTTCTCCTAGGCTTGGAAACTCCGGGGATCAGAATTGCACACCACCTTTTCTCTAGGTCAAGGACTGAAAAATTAAATTCCTAAGGGCCAGGCAGTGATCACGCGAAGTGGCACATGGCTGGAGTAAGTGCAAATGTCAACTGTAGCCCCTAAGGGGAAGATCTTGCTTTTCGGGAGCTCCTCAGCTCCAGCTGTCTCTTACCTCCTGGCATCAGGGCTCAGTGTCGTCAGAACCTCCGATCCTTCAAGAGGAGCTAAAACCTCTCGACTCTTAAAAGTTGGTTCAAACCTGTTCTGAGCAGTATCTTAAAATAAGTGAATAAACAGACAACATGCATTTAAAGATAGAATGGAGCTCTGTCAGGTGGCGGAAGTCTGATCGCACCCCTGCCTTGCTCCGGGCAGGCTCGTGGTTGGTGAGTTTTCCATGTGGTGGGATAGAAATCTCTCCGAGGAGTCTTCTTCCTTACACCTTCTCCCTTCCCCCTCACCCCAGCACACGTCAGCACATTCCAGGAGTGGAGCAGACGTTGACAGGAATGAGTCCCAATTTCCGCTCTGTTGGAGGAGTTTTCTCCCTGGACTTTGGATAATAATGTGAGCTGACACCGTGCTGGCAACAGCAATCCCTTGAATTCTCATCCTTCACTCTCAAGTTTCTGTGAGAAGTTTGGAGACATGGTAGCTGGGGCAAAATGAATGTCCAACAGACATTCAAAGATGACCAACACACGGGGGAATAAGACACCATGAGCAAGAACCAGGAGAAACAGAGGCAACACAGGGTCACACGGACTCCAGATGTTGGAAGTATTGTCACAGACTATAAAACAGTTGTACTTACAGGGTTCAAAGAAATAAAAATCCAGCTCGAACACTTCAGCAGAGAATTGGAAACCATAAAGCATACAACATTTTTGAAAAAGGAATTCTAGAATGACAAATTCAACATCTGAAATTAAGAACCTGATGGATGGGTTTAATGACAGATTAGATATAGCTAAGAAGAGAATGAATCAATTGGAATTTAAGTCAGAGGAAATGGTTTAGAATATAGCACGGAGGGGCGGAAAGATAGAGGTACAGAAAGGACAACCAAAGAACAGGGGCACAAAGTGACAAGCTCTAATATATGTCTCCCTGGTGTCTCAGAAGGACATGGGGAAGAGGAGAGAGGGAACACAGAAGAAATGTTTGGATTATCCATCACTGAGGAGAGACATGAGCGTGTAGATTCAAAAAGCCTCCAGAGACAGCTGGTTTGTACCAGACACAGGAGGACTCAGTCACTCACTCGCTCAGAGGGGTCGGGAACCAATACATGGCAAATCCCTGAGCCTAGATGGGAATGGGGTCCGAGGACCGCCCCCACCCACCACCCGTGGGAGTTCTTCCTAGTGGGACTTGGGGAAAGTAAAGTTTTCGTTTGTTTCCTTCATGAACTTCTTCATTCATCCATTTTTTAAAAATTGACTTATTCATTAATTCAATCCTGATTTATTGACTACTCAGCTTGAGTCACTGTAATTGGCATTTGGTCAGAAAATGGGAAAGTCTTAGCTTTAAGAGTGATGTTCGACCTGTTGGGGTGAGCACTGGGTGTTGTATGGAGACCAATTTGACAATAAATTTCATATTAAAAAAAAAAAGAGTGATGTTCGTGCTTGGATGAAGCAAGATGTTTAAGGCAATTAGCGTCTGGGCGCTGGAAGAAAGATAGCTCCTGGAGGTCTATGATGATGGGGATCAGAGGCTGGTTTTGGGAAGAGAGGCAGTGCTATGGGAAATAATCCAAACTAGTGCCTAGGAAGTTTTTGGACCATCTGTGAAGACAGGAGTTATTTCAGGAAGAGATAATTTGGGCCCCAAATAAATTCTTTGATACTGTGAGTGAAATTTGTAGGGTTTTTGAGAACCCGACCAACTTAATGTTATTTGCAGTGTATTTATTCTCCTTTGTCGGTAAAATTTGTTGTAATCTAAGGAGCCTGTGTAAACTCTACTAAAAGGAAGAAATGGGTTTGCGTGCTGGTGTGACCCATGGAGGAAGGAGGCCCTGAAGCCACCCCTCAGAGGTACTGGTGGCAGTGAGCACGAGCGGGGGCAAGCCACGGTAACCCTTTCGGGGGGCAAGGCAGGACTATTTGAACAGCTCTCCCACCTGGAGGTTTGGGAAGGCTGAGAGCACTTAAGCCACATGCAGACTTGAACATTGGCTCCCTCTATGGCTCTCAACTCTTTTGGGGTCACAGGCCACTTTGCGAACATGACAAAGCCCAGTCCCAGAAAAGTGCACACACAGGCAACATTCCTTGTGCAACTTCAGGGGATTCGTGGATTCAAGCCTGAAATCCTTTGGTCTATCCACTCCTTCATCGTAATTTGGGGAAACTGGGGTCTACCTTGGGGAAGGGATTTGTCCAAATTCACACAGAGTGGCAGAGCGGGGACTCTATCCCAAGTGTCTGGACCTTGGTCTGGTGCTGGTCCTGACTCACCCCCCAGCAACCTCCAGGCTGTGCAGGGTGGCACTGTACGTGTATGGGGGGCAGCTCTCTCTCTCTCTCTCTCTCTCTCTCTCTCTTTCTCATGGCATTGTGGGGGGGGGGCAGGGAACTTATCTGATTGCTTGGGGTGGAATCAGGGTCATGGGAGGGGTCTTGGAGGTCAGTACTAGCTGCTTCTTTTTTTTTTTAATTTTTAAAAATGTTTATTTAAGAGAGAGACAGACAGACAGAGTGTGAGTAGGGAAGGGGCAGAGAGAGAGAGAGGGAGACACAGAATCCAAAGCAGGCTCCTGGCTCTAAGATGTCAGCACAGACCCCGATGGGGGGGCTCAAACCCACGGACCGCGAGATCATGACCCGAGCCGAAGTCAGACACTTAACCGACCGAGCCACCCAGGCGCCCTAGTACAAGCCGCTTCTTAACCCAGAAGGCACTGGGCAGGAGCAAAGGCTCATGGATAGAATGACATGGTGATTTAAGTGTTACCGGAGGAAGGGATTCCTACAGTCTGTTCTCTCCTCTCTCATATCAGTCTCTGGAGCGACCCAGTGCTCTGGAAACAGCTCGAAATTCCCAGGGTGACCTCTGCCTGGGCTCCCCCTTCCTCGAATCCACCAGAGCACCGCTTGGAGCCTGACTCCAGCCTCATGGGGCTAATTCCCGTCTGTTTTTCTCTCCTCTCTCTGCTGTATTTCCCTCCCTCTCGCCTTCTTCCCCCTCCGCTGCAGGGACAGAGGAGGGAGGGCACAAGCACCACGCACTAAATTCTCATTTTCTTTCAAGAAAAAATTATGATTATTGAAGATTTAATCTTTGAGTCTAAAAATACCTCCATGCAAATGCCTCTGTTCCCCCAATCCTCTTTCCTCCCCTCCTGTTATCATTCCCTTTGTTAATCGGGCCCGGTGAGAGTTGCACTGGGGCAGGTGTGGACGCCCTGGTATCTCCATGGCACAGCCGAGAAGTGGGGGGCCTGGAGGGTTGTGGGGAGGTGCGGTCAGCGCTAGTGAGGCTGCAGGAGCGGGTGCTGGGGTCTGTGATGTGTGCTGCTTGCTCTAGTCCTCGTGTGCTGCGGGTGGGGCAGTGAACCAGCCTCAGCCTCTCCCTCCTGAATCGGTGAGCAGTTTCCAAAAACACCGAAGCTCTGAGGCAGACTTCTCCCTCTTCCCGGCGAATGTGTGATTTGGAGCCTATTGATTCCATTTGCCAGAGCATTTTCCTTAAATATTTTTTGAGTCTAATGCACACCGTCCGTGCGCCCGTAATGGCCCTAGCTAGCCTTGTTTTTCTGCGAAACCAATAAAGCAATTTGGACGAGCTGAAATTGAACTCAGAGGCATCAGGAGAGGGTAGCTGGAGATGTGGGCAGGGAGAGAGGAATGGGCTCGAGGTAGAGGAAGGGCCAGGAGGGGGGGGAGAGGCAGGACTGAGGATACAGACGGAGGATCCCCTGTGGATACAGATAGATGGGCAAGAACAGAAAAGTGGAAGGAAATTAGACAAGGAAGGGGATAAGGAAACACAGCAGGGAAAGAGGGAGAAAGGAAGGCAGAGGAAAGATGAAAAAAGGTATTATGACCAGCTTGCAATTTTGTGTGACCTTGGGGACTGGGTGAGTTAAGTCCACGGATGACTCAAATTACTGCGGAGTTTCCAGTTCTAATCTCTTCCGGCTCTCAGGCAACCTTTCATGAAAAAGCAAAATGGGCATGTGTTGGACAGTGCTGTCTGCTCCTCCAGCATCCTGTCACCCCTCTTTCACTGTGTACATACAGCCTGTCACTCGGGTAGGACGGAGCTCCTGAGTTAGTAGGGACCAACTGGCTTAAGCCAACCACAGTATTCCTGCCCCCACCCCCACCCCAGGATTGGCTGAGGAACAGGCATGCCACCCAGGACCACGCCCATCAATGCATAGCATTCTCCTGGCCTTGGTGATTGGCTCAAGGGCTATCTTGTCATTGAAGTGGGTCCAATCAGAGAGAAAGTTGAAAGTTTCGTTAAAAAGTAGGGTAGGGGGGCGCCTGGGTGGCGCAGTCGGTTAAGCGTCCGACTTCAGCCAGGTCACGATCTCGCGGTCCGTGAGTTCGAGCCCCGCGTCGGGCTCTGGGCTGATGGCTCAGAGCCTGGAGCCTGTTTCCGATTCTGTGTCTCCCTCTCTCTGCCCCTCCCCCGTTCATGCTCTGTCTCTCTCTGTCCCAAAAATAAATAAACGTTGAAAAAAAAAAAAAATTAAAAAAAAAAAAAAAAAAAAGTAGGGTAGGAAAAGCCTTTCATCTCCTCCTGGTTTATGAAAAAGGAAGCATGGCATCTCAGAGCTGTTGGCAACCATTTCACCACCATGAAAGGATTCAGTCTGGGAATGAAGCTGCTATATTAGGAGGGCAGAGTGGAAGGAATCCCAAAGAGATGGACATCCCATGGGCCATCACAGACCTCTGGATCAAACTCGTCCTGGAGCCAACATTTCCTCTGGACACTCCAATTACCCGAGCCCGTAGCTCCTTACTGGTTCAGTGACTTTGAGCTGGATTGTCTGTTACATAGAGTTGAAAGTATACTAACCAATGTAACAACTGAATTTGATCCCTTCTGTTCTTCCAACTCATGAAAAGAATAGAGACTCCACCTCCTGGATGATCAGGTCCTTCCTACTCAGCAAGGGAAACACATCCTCTCCTGATGAGCCCTAAGAGCAGCTTTCAGCTGCAAGTACAGATTCCCCAGCTTGGCAACCCAGACTCACCTTCCACTGCCTCCCTCTGTGTCCCCCACTGCTAGCCAGACTCAGCCCCTCGCCATTCTCCGAGCGTGCCCACACCTCTTCTTATCTGCACGCCTGCTTTTAGATGTCCTCTTTGCTTACAACACCCCCTCTCACTTTGATCTGTTTGTGTGTCACTCATTTTTCAAGCCCTGCTTCCGGGCCACCCATAGAGCCTTCCCTGACTTTAACAAACCATTGGACCCATTCCTGGTAAGGCTTCATCAGAATCTACACCAAGTAGGAGTGGGAAGTGGCCAGGGAGAACGTGTGGTTTGAAAAACCATAACCCGCGAGCGGGCCTAGCGTTTCTGTACATAAAACCGCCGAGAGTGAAGTTGAAAAACTGTTCTTGACTGGTGGAATTATATGGTGGGTAGCAAGAGAAAGCATTGTTGGGGTCACGGGTTAAAAATTATGTTGAGAACTAGCAGGCTAATTGATGAGTCTTCTTTCTTGGTTGACCTTCCAAGGGCCTTCGTACCTTTCTTGTGGCACTCTCTGGGTCCTGCCTTAGGCTGCAGTTATTTGTATATTGACCTCGTTCCCCTGCTGGGTCATAGAACCGTTGGCTGCCCGGGACCCTGGGATGTCGCGGGCCGCAGAGATTCACCACTTCTCCATGGAGATGCACACCAGCGATGGGGTTCATCTATACAGTGCGGTTCCAAGATTATTTTTAAAAATCTGGCTTGGAGAGCTGTCGCCCCTCACCTTTCTTTTCTACTCAGGAAAACGCAGAAGGAAAGGAATGACTTGGAGCAAAGAGGTCATCGCATGGCTTTTTAAAGACCTTAGTAAACTGTGGTCTTGGCCGCCTCGTCTGTAGAGATAAAACGCTCTTCTCCATTTACGAAGCAACTCTTTACATTTTAAGAACAAAGCTTGGAGGTCTGCGCGTGCACAGAGTTTAGCACAGGGTGCGGTGGGGAGACATACAAGAGGGACCTCCCTGCCCCATAGGAGGGAGACAAGGAAGGCTCTCTGGGCTCTGTAGGAGGGGTGCAGGGAGCCGTGAGCATCCCTCATTCTCCACGTCACTCTCCCTGGGGTCAAATCCAGAGCAGGATGGGTGATGGAGAGATGTTCCTGAGAAAGTGTGGGGAGCCTGAAAATACCAGGGTTCATGCCCTGCTTTCCAAGTGCAGCCCGAGGAGAGGACCAGCCTTCCAGAGTCTGGCTGCAGCTTCCGTCCAGGGAGGTGTCCGGGGTGGGTTTGAGTCAGTGCTCCCGGTGGGGCGTCCTGTGTCCTGTAGAGGGTCTCAAAGCGGGGCGTTGCAGAAGTGCAGAAAGGATTGATGGTAGGAGGCCTGAGGTCGGGATGAGGTGGTCACATGCCTGGAGGTCATGGCAGTGGCCTGGGCCTTCATCGGGGAGTGCAGCTGGGATGTCAGGAAAGGTCAGGTGGGGCCAGGGGACACTTAGTTGAAACCAAGGACAGGTGGCCTGGAAGTTATCTCACGAGGCTGGCAATGACCCAGAGGACAGCAGGTGTGTACTAGGAGCCCCTCCCCCAAGGGCATCTAAGGAAGGAGGATGGAACGTGGAGGCTCTTTGAAGCAAAAGAAATGGTTCTAAAAGGGGCTTTGATTCTTGATGGACTATTTACAAGAGAAAGTTTTAAAGACTTAATTTTTTTATTATCTGTTTAATGTTTATTGATGTAAACATTTTTAATTTTATTTAATTTTTAATTTTGGATGTTTATTTTTGAGAGAGAGAGAGAGACAGAGCGCACGCGGAGGAGGGGCAGAGAGAGAGGGAGACACAGAATCCAAGGCAGGTTCCAGGCTCTGAGCTGTCAGCACAGAGCCTGACTCGGAGCTTGAACTTGTGAATTGTGATGTCATGACCTGAGCCGAAGTCGGGCGCTGAGCCACCCAGGCGCCCCTTAAAAGAGAAAGTGTTAAAAGTAGTTACTACTTCCTGGTATGTTGATCTCTTCTACCGCCCCTCCGTCTCACCCCCCACCCCCCAGCCCTCCAACTACCAACAAGAATGGAGAACGTGGATCAAGAAGCAATTGGGGAGGAGTAACAAAGTTACTTGGTTTTGCCCATTGAGTTGTTGTTATAAACACCACACTTTGCTGCCGTAATCACAGTTTTGGGAAGAGATATGCAAGAGAAAGTCGGGGTGCTCAGGGAATGTGTGTTGAGAGATCTGACCTAGTTTGGGACATCAGAGAGGGCTGCCTGGAGGAGGTGAAACTGCCCAGAGTTAAAAGTGAAACTCCAGGGGCGGGGGTTTGGTAGGAGTTAGTGGGTTGCAAAAGGAGGGCAGTGTTCCAGGAAGCGGGTGTCCCTGGCTTCTTCACCCCATGTGAGGGCTCCACCACTCCCCTGGGGCCGGCTGCCTTAGTCAGTTGTCTCCGCCTCCTGGCCACAGCCTGGAGAAACGGGATGTCTCCCAAAGACCCAGGGGCCTGCTTGAAGGCCCTTTGCCAGAAAGGCGAGCAGGTGCAGAGAGAGCCTAGGTCTGAGCCTCTGGCCAAGCAGCCTGACTGCTTGTCCTCCTGGAGACTTTGGCCCCAGCGTCTCAGCCGGCCACAGCCCCCAGCACCCTGAGGGGGCTCCCGGGTGCCTTTGCTTTCTGAGCAGGGCTGGGGCCAGGCACCTCGCAGCCTCCACACCCCCTCTGCCAGTCCATATGCAGGGCTGCTCAGCCGGGAGCCGGTGCGTGGTGTTGGCTGCTCCACTTAATGGTCAGGGAAGGAGGCAATCGTGTACCCATCTGCCAGCTGGGAGCTTGTGTGGAGGAAACCCATTAGTGGCCGCTGCTCAGGTGCCAACCTCAATTAGCCCGAGTAGGAACAAAAGGCAGCAGGCAGAGTGGAGCTAAGGCTTCCTTTCCACGGCCCCGGGGGGATAGATAGCAATTTGGGGGGGGGGGCGGTCCGTGAATGAGACAAAGAGAAAGGCAGGTATTCAGCCTTCTCCTTGCTCCTGGTTTGAAGGGAAATGTTCTAGATCAGAATCAAAACCACAGGACAGGAAGTTCTCTTTCACTGAAAGCATCTGGACCGAGGCTGAGAGCAAATGGACTGTCGTTAAAGAGGTTAGAGGAGGGCTTACCAGGAAGCTGATTCTCAGAACGGTAGGGTAGGGGTGGGGTGGGAAGATGGCTGAGGCCTGGACTGGCCTCAAACCTTCAGGGGCCAGTCCTGCTAGTGAGCCTGGCTGGGAGAGCAGGGGGAGGGAGTTCTGGAGAGGGAGCCACCATGCTGATGCCTCGTGTAGGGTGTGTGGGAGTCAAAGCCATGGCCCAGGCTTTCCTGGAAGAACAGAGACCCCTAAACAGACCTTCCAGAGCCCCGTGGGCACGTTAGAAACAGCAGGCTGGGTCCTGGCTGCTGGGGACTAATTTCCCCCTAGATTAGCATCCTTTTCATGATGCCTACCCCTCATAGAAGGTCCAGGGACAGGGCTGCCAGACAAAACGTAGGATGCCTGGTTAAATGGGAATTGCAGATAAGCAATAAATAATTGCTTAATGTAAGTCTATCCCAGCAATGTGTGGGACAGACTTATACTCCACCATTATTCATCCTTTATCTGAAATTCAAATCCCACTGGGTTTTTTGTGTTTCTATTTGCCAGATCTGGCAGACTTTTAAGGGGTTTTGTGTGTTTGGTTGGTTTTTTTTCCAGAGAGTGATGTGAGGGTCTGCACCCAGTCTTAGGGAAGCAGGCAACAGTGTTCTGACTCCCAGTTCTCCCCCTGGGCCCATCCTGGGGGCACGTGGACTGTGGGATGTAACCCAGGACCCTGGCCGTGGTCACTGTGGGGAAATGGCTTCATCAGCTATATGTTCTGAGCTCAGGCTGGCAAAGGAGGTTTGGGGGAGGAGACGCTGAGGCAGGAGCAGGGGAGAGGCCCAGGCCCCTTCCCCAACCCGGCAGAAAGGGAGTCAGAGCACCTTTTGGATTCCTCCGGCTCCTTGCTGGGCGGCTCTCCCCTCCATTAGCTTGTCTGGCCTCCCTGAGTCGGAGAGAGAGGAGGTATTATTCCCAATCAGACTCCTTTTTACTCTGATGAGGGGAACGCTCAGCATCTCTCACTGGGCTCTTATAAGCTCTTAGAAGCAGTGGCGTTGGCCTTCCTGGCATGGGGGCCCTGGCCTCCAGCTTCTAAATCTTACTTCCTGGAAGCCCGGGAGCCTTGTGGAGCAGGAGTGAGACAGGATAAAAGGAAACATCAATGTTCCAGTGCTCTGCCCCTGACACATTTCGAATGGGGAGCTGAGTGTTTCTGAGTGCCCTGGCTGGGGCACTCTGGAAACTTGTTCTTTCTCCTTGGCCCCCCATCTCCCTAGGGCAAAGGCTGCAATTCATGAAAATAGGCCACGGGGCTGGAGACATGGGGTTGGAGTCGGGCAGCTCCTCATCAGGCCTCTGGAGGAGACCCCTCAAGAGGGCTGATGATGCCAGGAAATCACAGACCTGCAGAGTTCATTATACATCCCGTCGGGGTCTGCCCCAGACGCACTTAAACACATGTCTCTCCCTGGGGTCGCTCCCTACGGTTCATGCTCTGGGCTCTGGCCCATCTGGTTTTAAATGAACAAAACGATGGGACCACAGAATCTTCCTCGGGAGAAGATTCTGGAGGCAAACCACCCTCAGCAGGATAGGTTTGCTCCTGACCGCCAGCAGCCACTCTGTGATTTTCTTTCTTTTTTCTTTTTCTTTTTTTTTTTTTGGATCCTACATATCCTTTCCTGTCCCCAACCTGGATAAGCCTCCGCTGCCTCTGGGCCAATTCCTAATCCCCAATTTCCTCCAAACTGCTAAAAATGGATGTCTTTTGCTGCAATTGTTTGAGGTTAGCTACACTTGGCTCCGGGGCCGCCCTTGCCCCTTCCACCCCACCTCCCTCAGCCCTCCGACCCCGGGCCTGTGGATGTTTCGGGTTTCCTGGGTGTGTCTGCCGTTCCCCTGGAACAGACCAGCCGCTTCCTTCCTTTTCCCTTTGTGCTCACCACACGTCTCCTTTCTCAGAGGGCGTTTGTCGTTCCTACAAGATGTCTTACGGTCTTTTGATTTGACAATCTTTCTTCAGTGCATGCCCTCAGCTCCACTTTCTGCCCATTTCCATATCCTAACTCAAATGGCCAGGTTGCTCCGGGCAGCCCCGGGGAGTATCACTCATTCATCGTGACCACACGTTCTCTGAGAACCAGCCGATTGGAGGGGCCCTAGGTTTATCGACACTCAGGGTGGATCTGGATGGAACAGAGAAGTCAAATTCTAGCGGCCACCCCCACCCTCGTGTTACCGATCCTGGGGCGTCAGCCTAAACTGGGTGCTACTGGAAATGCGTGGGCTACACAGAGCTTAACCGACTGAGCCACCCAGGCGCCCTGGGCTACCGAGAACCGTCTGGAGCTGACAAGTACACCCTGTAGGCAGTAGAAGCCCATGGCCACGTACACTGATCAGCTGCTTGGGGTCTCGGGTGAGGCCTCAAAAGGGTATGTTCAAGCAGCAACTGCTGACCGATCCCTCGGTCACCTTTTGGGGAGGATGCCCAATTAGCTGCTGGCCTCTGGCTTTGCTATGTGGAGATGGAGTGTGCATTTGGGGCGGGAGCTAGAGGAGAGGCCAGGCCGTGCCCTGGCCTTAGCTCTCAGCTCCTCCCCCATGCAGCCCTTGCCGTTACCTCTAAGTGCGTCAGGAGCACATATCAGTTCGAATGAGTGACAAATGATGACTGCCTGGGGCACCTGCAGATTTCTGCAGATCTCTGGGGATTCCAGTGCCCCACTTCCTTACTGTGTAATCTCGGGCACCCCTTTTTCCTCTGTTGTCTCTGCTAGGTCCAGGAGTCAGGCAGGCTTCAAGAGAAAATCCTCCCGTGCCTGGACACCCTCACCCACCTGCCCCCCCGAGACACATCCCCACGCATGCCTCCCTCCCAGCCAGCCACAGCAGCCCCCAAGAGCCGCCTGCCAGTGCTGCTCTCCCCAGGTCCTTGTAACCTTCTCCGGTTAAGGGCAGTGGGTGCCCTGGGGCCCTCATGAGGTCTCTCTGGAAGCATGGGACATGGTGGCCCGTCCCTCCACTTAAAACCTCTTGTTGAATAAACGTGTCTTTTGATTCTCTTCTTCCTTCTGTGGCTGGACTCTCTCTTCTTGACTCTACTGTCTATCCCCTGTGCGCTCCAAGCATCAGACATCGTTTTATACCCATTTACTCATTTATTTATTCATTTGGCAGATAACTGAGGGTCACCGACGATGGGCACGTCCTCTTCTGGGGCCCGGCTGTAATGGTGAGCAGACCCCGGCTCTCACGGAGCTTACGTCTGGTGCGCGGGTGCGTTGGAGGAGTGTGGGAGGCATGCAAGGAGCAAACTGATGTGCGCGAAAAACGCGGATAGCCAACAGCATTAAAATGCGACAGCGCGATAGGCTGCCGAGCGGCTGCTGTCGAGGGTGCTCGGGGAGGCCTCTCCACCGAGTGGCACTCCCATGGAGAGCCACAGGGCGAGGAGGGTGAAACCTGGGGCCGTCAGGGCGCAGGAGGTTCTGAGACCAGAGACCAGCAAGTTCCAAGGCTCGGAGTGGGGAGCTGGGGAGGCCGTCAGAGAAGCAGAGAGAAGGCCAGAGTGGAGCAGGGCGAGGGGGCGGCAGGGCGGTGTGCTGAGCAGGGCGTGCTCACACAGAGCTTTGCAAGCCGGGCGAGGGGTGGGCATTCGATCCTCATGGGGAAGAAGAGGCACTGGAGGGTTTGCTGCTCTGTAGAAATGGGGTCTGGTCACTGCGGGGTGGGCAACGTGCTGTGGGAAACGGGGAGCGGGCAGGAGCAAGAAGGAAGCAGGCTGCTTCTGGAAAGACAGCCAAGGAGCTCCGAGCAGGTGGAGAGGAGAGGGCACCCGGGCCTGCCTGGCATGGAGACAGGGCCCGCAGGCTGACCTGGATGGCCTGGATGGCCTGGACGTCGCACAGGAGAGGGAAGATTTGGGATTTGCCGTAAGTCACAGGACAAGTGGCTAGGCCACTTGTGAGCCCAGAGGAGGGAGGGGGAGGCAGGCTGTTTCCGAGGGAGGGGTGTGGCCTCAGTCTATCTTCACCCTGAAAACTGGACACACCTCCAGCCTGTCGCTTCATCCTCGCCATGCCCCTGACCTCTGCATTCGTCTCTCCAGCCACCCCTGGCCTTCTTTAAGCGCCTTGTCCACAAGACCCTCAAGTTCAACCTCCAGTGGCGGAGCAGGAAATCAGTTTGGGATCCAACTTCACTTCCTCCATCTGACCCCCCTTCCCACACCCAGGGAGTCCCTGCTTCCTGTCTATTTGAGCATCTAAGTGCTCCTGGGTTTTGAGCCCACTCCCCAGCTGCCCCGCCCACTCCCACCAATTCCCTTGCCGGGCCACAGGCCAAGGGATTCCTTTTTTTTCAGAGCACAAGCCTGACCATGCCATTTTCCTTCTCAAAACTCATCAATGACTCTCCTTGACCTTCAGGACGGAGTCCAAACTCTTCAGATTCCCTGCCCCATGCCTGGCTCTCCAACCCCACTCCTCACCTCGCTTGTGGCCCACCGTGCCCCAGCCAAGCCCAGCGACACAAGTAACCTAAGCCAGCTGCCTTGTGCCTGCCGGACTTCGCCCAGGACCACGGCCCTTCCCCGGAGCTCTCCTCAACTAACTGTATGCCTCCCTCATGTTCCCATCCTATCTGCCTTTCAGCAATAAGCTCGGTTAAGAACCCCTTTTTCTGGTTTATGTTTATTTATTTTTCGAGCGGGGGGAGGGGCAGAGACAGAGGGAGATACAGAATCCGAAGCAGGCTCCAGGCTCTGAGCTGTCAGCACAGAGCCCGACGTGGGGCTCGAACCCACGAACCGTGAGATTATGACCTGAGCCGAAGTTGGACGCTCAACCGACTGAGCCACCCAGGCGCCCCAGGACCCCTTCTTAGAAGCCTTCCTGAAGCCTCCTCACCCTGTCCTAGGGAAAACCCAGCCCTGGGATAAGCTGAATGCGCCCCAAATCATGCACTAGAAGGGCTCTGGCTCCTAGTCACCGACCTCAGGTAACGGGGCGGGTAGAAACCCCTACCTCTCTTCCGCCTCCCCGGGCTCTCCACCATTCAACCAGGCAGCGAGGCTGACTAATTCTGACTCCTAAGTTCGTTCCAGGCAGCTTCTGTTTCTATTTTATAGATGAGGAAACTTGTTCTGCCCACTGACACTTTCCACGGGTGCACACGCCCCCCACGGTCATGAAGCAATGATTTGCGCAGTTGAAAGATGGCTGCTTCCCTTTCTTGACTGAAGGTTGGGGAGAGCAGGACTGTGTCTGCCTGGGGGGGCCGCATGTCTCAGGCACCCAGGAGCGCCTGAACGCGTACGCAGGCATGCTGTGTTTTCTGGATGAGCACGCATGCCTTTCGCAGGCTTGTTGCATCTCTGAGTCCCTTAACGAACGCTCCAGGCTCCTGCTTGTCCTCCTGCCTCTCACCCCTCACCCAGTTACCGGTCTCTTAATGCTTCAGCATCAGCCCAAATGCCCCCTCCTCCGGGCCGTCCTCCTTGACTTTCCAGTTAAGTCAGCTCTGGTTATACGCACCACGGCGCTGTGTAATTTTCTGTCCTTGCCCTTACCTGAGAGGACTTGTAAATACCCCCTTCTCTGACTGTTTGCTCACGTCTGTCTTCACTAGGCTGCGAGCTTCATGAGTCCAGGCACTGTGAGTGTTTGGTCACCCTGTGCTCTCAATGCCTGGCACAGTGCCTGGAGCACGGCAGGTGCTGAATAAATATTTGGTGAGCGAGTGGACAATCGAGAATAATGGATGAGGAAGGGCTTTGAAAACTGTAAAGTTCTGGGGCGCCTGGGTGGCTTAGTCGGTGAAGCACCTGACTCATGATTTCGGCTCGGGTCACGGTCTCACAGTTAGTGAGTTGGAGCCCCGCATCAGGCTCTGTGCTGACAGTGTGGAGCTGCTTGGGATTCTCTGTCTCCCTCTCTCTCCGTCCTTCCCCTGCTCTCTCTCTCTCTGACTCTCAAAAATAAATAAATAAACTCTAAAGTTCTACCGCTGTTTCCCAACCTTTCTTAGGCCCCCTGTCTATAACACTGGCCCTACATGGGGGTGATTCTTAAATTTGTAGGGATGGGAAGACATGGATGGCAGTCTCTTGGCAGGCAGGTGTAATTTAGACATGACCCAAAGTAAATCCGATACCTTCCCCTCCCTTGCACACACACATACAGAGCTGGGCACGCGTGCACATGCACACATCTGGGCTCTCTCTGTCACACCCAGAGGCATGGGATCTTTCCGGGTTTGTGTGGTGCTGTGTGGCAACATGTTCTGTACGTGTGTATTACTTTCTGCGGGCTGATCTTACATTGTCAGCTCCCAGAGAGAAGGAACTGGTGCCTACGAGAGTCTCTGTAAGGCTATGAGTACTTAAAGGAAGTAGACACTGAATCCGTGACCAGCTAGTAAATTGCGTTCAAAGCCTTTTTCCGTGGAAGGCAGGCAGAGAGAGTATGGATGTTACCTTGGTAGCGGACGGGGGAAGTGTTCAAGGACTTCAGTCTCCGGAGGGATCACTCCAGGAAGGCCGAGCGGAGGAGGTGAATGCCCTCGGCACTCTCCACCTTGCCTCTGTGTGGGGGACAAGTGCAGATGTGGCCGCTGCTGTGTCCCCCTCCCGGAAGTCCTGATGTTGGACGATCCCTCGACATCACGGCTCCGTTTCCCTTCCTTCCGGAGCTGGAACTCGTCCAGCGGCCTCCCTGGCAGATTTCACACCGTCAGCATCAGAAAGGGCCTCGAACACTGAGGTTGTTCCCCAACTCAGCGTGAACTCTTCCAGAGATGGGGAGCTCACTACTTTGCAGGGCAGCCCCTCCCACTGTTGGCAGCTCGTGGTCATTTCTCCTTTTCCTGAGCCAGCCGTGCCTCCTGGCCACCAGCACGTCTCTCTGAGAACCTGCATCTGTCTGCCTCTTAGAGGAAGAAGGGGGTTACTCAGCGGGGTGGCCAGCAGCTGGAGGTGACTGTGTGCGGTGCCTCCCTCCCCACTCCCCACTCCCACTGTAGGGGGGTTCCTCCTCTGTGCTCCCTCAGGCCCCGTGGTCCCTCACCCAGCTGTGACTTACCTAAATGTGCGTCACCCAGAGGATGGGTACATTTGATTGCTGGGGAAAACGACTTTTTCTCTTATGCCTTTCAGAAAGTAAGTCATGATTGGTCTAAAAATAGCCTGTGGAAATCAGAAGAAACAAACACACGCACACAAAAATGATACTAAAAATCCAGAGTACCTAATTATAGGAGAAAGGAAATGGTTTGGCAGTGATGTTTTCATATTTTCTCTGAATCAAACATTGTGCAGGGAGAGTGAAATACATTAAGCATTGTTAATAAATTTTCCTACCCAGAGACTCAAAAATCCCTCTGTCAAGCTATTTACAACCTCCATGGGCATTCCTGAGTTTGTGGTATTTAGACTTGCTTGCCTCTCTGCTTTTTCCCCAGGCAGCCTCTGCTCACCACCATAAACCTCACAACATGCATAATCAATCAGGCAGCCTGTCACAGTTGCTCAGTCCAGACACTGAGCAAGCACCTTGGGTGAAGAAAGCTCCGTAGAGGGCACTGAGTAAAAATTATCAACTGGATGGTTCATGAGTCTATAGGAAAAAAAAAAAAAAAAAAAGGAGAGATCACTAGGAATCATCCTGGGTTCACCAAGCACAAGTCCAGCCCAAACAACCTCCTTTCTCCAGGCTGATCGGTTGTCTAGACTGGTGGATATGGTGTGTGCTATGAACGTCGCATGTGTGGATTCCAGCAAGGCCTTTTGTAAAGACTTTGATGTAATCCTCGGGGACAAGATGGAAAACTGTGGATTAGACAGTAATAGAGTTAGATGGATTAGCAGGCAGAGTGCAAAGTGAGCCAACGATGGGGGGGAAGGAGCCAGGAGAGCTAATGTAATCTTGGACGATATCAATCGAAGCACAGAGCCCAGAAGAGGGGAGATCGCGGCGTGTGCCTCTGTGCTTGGCAGTGGCCAGACCACATCTGGAGCATCGCATTTCATCCTGGGAGCCATAGCTGAGCGAGGACGTTGACAAATGGGATGGCATTTGGAGCCGGGGGGCGGGGATGCCCCAGGGCCTACACGCTACGCCACGTGAGCAGTGGTTGAGGGAGCTGGGGACCTGAAACCTGGAAGAGAGAACATCTAAGTGGATCCTGACAGCTGTTTTCAAATATTTAAAGGTCTGCTGTGGAAGACAGAGCGGAAATATCGGATGCAGTGTCAGAAACACAGCACTTGACTGCAAGGTGGATTTCGGTTTGGTCCGTAGCACGTCGACAAGAAGGGCGCAACTCTGAGCCGTGAAAGGGGGTTTTCTGCGCTTGGCCACCTGCATGGGTTTCCTTCCCTGGAGCAAGACCGGAATGTGGGGCTTGGTCTGTGTACCCTCTTCATTTCTCTTGCTCACCAAAAACACACCAAGCCCTGTGCCAAGCCTGGAGGAGGATAGACGGACACAGGGGTGCCTAGGACATTGGCCTTGCCCTCCAGGGCTTACGTTTGAGTCGGAGAGATAAACACAGAAACAGCTACTGTTCACACAAGGATTTCCCTGCAGTTTAGCAGGAGGAGCCTTCCTGTTCGGCTGCTAACTCGCTGTGTGACTGGGGCAGATTATAGTACTTCTCTGTGCTGCAGGTGGGTCCTAGGTGGATCCTAGGGCTGGTCTTCTGCCTTTGCAGCGGGCGCTAAGCAGCTGGGAAATTTGTGTAAAAAGGCAGGCTTCTGCCCCACCGATGCAGTGGTTCCGGGGTGGCCAGGTGATTCCAATGCTGGGGGCGCACGGATCACTGACAAATACTGGCGGAATTAGGAAATAACGTGGCCCCTAGAAGAAGCGTCAGTTTTCTGCTGAGAGTTGGGCTGGAAGGGAGTCCAACCAGTAGGAGGCCGTGGCCCTGAGCAGAGGAGGAAGGAACGCCAGCCAGCCTTAGGGCAGTGAGAACCGGCACACAAGGACGGTTCTCAGTGGAGACACAGAAGTGGCAAGTCTCGCCGTGTGGGACAAAGGGGGAGACACGTTCAGACGACTCTCCGGGATAAAGCTTTATATTTGTTTCGCAGATAGACTGCCCTTGAGGCTTGGGATGGTGAGTGGCCACGGTCTCTGGACTGTAGCTTCTGACCACTGGCCTGGCAGCCTGAGGATGTGCTGGGCCTGGTGTGCAGAGGGCGGTCCCTGCTCTTAAGCAACCTGGAAGAGGGACAGGTGCGTGTCCTGCTCCCCCACCCCCAGGAACCCAGAAATGGAGGCCCCTGGGGGAAAGGATTCTAGCCGCTAGGTGCTTGCCCATGGCAGATCCAGTGGTCTCCTCCCCCCTCCACTGCCCTTCTCCCTCTCTCCCCTCCGTGCCTTCTTCCCCTTCCTCCTCCAGGCAGCAGGGCCAGGGAAATAATGAGGTTGCCCAACTGGCGGTGCACGCGCCATCAGGGTGTAGAATGAAGACGGATGACTGTAGCTAAGAGACAATTTGAAAAGGGATAAATACAGGCAACAAGTTATTCACCACAGCAATTTGTAAAGAGCGTTAAAAACCTGCAGATGGGTTGTTTCACATCATCTCCTTTTCCATTTGCAGGCTGACAGGCCCGTGTAAACGACAGTGATGGATGGCTTTGGGCCGGGCCCCTTAATCTACAGCTCTGCCATTGATTAGTTTGGCTCGTGCCGCACCCCGGGGTGGTGGACGTGACCCGTCTCCTAGAATCGAGGGCCTGGGCAGGGCAGTTGGACTTGGAGGGGACTCCATGGGGGAGAAGGCAGAGAGGCTGACGAGAGGAGTGGGGGGTGTGGGTGGGGAGCAGGGAGGCCCCCAAGGGCTTGGCCCTGGAGACCTGGAGGTTGGCAGAGAGCAGCCGGAGGTTTCTGGGGTGTTCAGTGGATTGGAGGCAGAGGTAGGGGGTGAGAGAACAAGCAGAGGTCGGGAACCTGGAGTCCAGTCCTCCAGGCCAGCCTCCATCAGAGGCTGGGTCCCCTCACGGCCTCATCGCACTGCCTGGTACTGACTGGTGATGAGCAGAGCTCTTTCGTGAAGTGCTCTTGGACTCTGTATCCCAAGTGCCTAACGAAGTGCCTCTCTACGAATGAATCGGCAGGTAGCGTTTCCCTCTGTTATAAGTGGGAGGCTGGAGATCCCACGGATGAGGGGTCGTAGTCGGCTCGGGTGGTGAAGGGTAGGCTGATCCCAGGCTGAGTTAGGATGTCCAAAGCGAACAGAGTGTAGGCAGAAGGCCCCTCGAGATGGCAGGGAGGCAGGAAGGGCACAGGCAGGCCTGCTGCTGTGGAGGGGATCAAAAGATTACAAGGCATCAAAGACTACAAATTTAGGGCAAGGTGAGAATGCGCGATTCCCCGCAGTGCCTAAGAAATTAGGGAAAGAAGAGAGATTTGGGGAAGGGCTGTGGCGCTCTATTGGAAAAAGCATTAGGGCAGGATTTGGGGGGGCTTTGGTCTTGCCTCTGCTCCCATATGACTCACCGTAGGGTGCGGGGCAATGGCGGGAGCCTCCCTGGGCTTCTGCATTCCGAAATTAAAAAGAGAGGTGCGGAAAAGAGAAGCAGCTCCTACCTGTAGTGTGTTTTGCCACGGGCAGAAGTGTTGTCGCGATCGCGGTCCCTTTTGATCCTCTTAATAACCCAGAGAGAGGCAGGAAGGCAAGCTTTGTTGTCCTCGTTTTAAAGCGGAACGAATTGAGGCTCAGAGAGGTTAAGTCACTTGGCCAAGGTCACACAGCTTACAAGCGTGAGCTCAGATTCAAGTCTCTGCCCCAGCTACACCGCATGGCTCCGTGGCATGTGGGACTTGGGCACTTTAGAGAGAAGCAGGCCTACTGAAGGGCACATCAGTCAGGTTGTAAACAAACCCTCGTCCAATTTTGAAGCTTTAGAGCAAAATATGCTTTTCTAAAAACTGGGCAATCCTTGCCTGCTGGTCCAGGAGTCTGAGAGCCCCTGAGATCGCTCAGTTTTGCTGGAAGGATGATGAGAATACATATCAGGACTGGTTTCCTTAGAAACTGGCTGACCTCAGAATGAGGTGGCAAGTTCTGGGGGCTGGCATCCTTCCTAACTGCTCCGGATCCAAAGCCTCACCATCCATGCGAGTCTGGTTCAGGGCCCACCTCCTCCCTGAAGGCCTCCTTGATAACCACACCACAAGGAGGACTCTGTCTGCTGGGTGCTCAGGGTGCGTGATCATATATTGCCTTTGTATCGCCAGTTTGGGGGGGGGAATCTGCTGAGGAAATGGGGTTACCTTGTGGTTCTGTCGGAGAGAGCTGAAATCAAAGACCTTCTATAGTCCCCTGCCCTCCCCCAGGTGATGACCCCCCCTGCCGAGTGAGTCAGAATTAAGGAGTTGAGACCTATCTGGGCAGCTAAGTACCTGTCTGTCCTCGGACTGGCCACTTTGCTGGACGTGGGTCTATGGTTCTTGCCTGTAAATTCAGACGCGACGGTGATAGAGAAAGATGGCCCAGGTCAGGGCCTCCCAGCCCTGGCCATCCATCAGAACGCTTGTGGGACTTCTGAAATCACAGAAATCTGGGCCTGCTTTCAGCCCTACTGAATCAAAATCTCGGGGGAAGTGGCCCAGGCATCCGGACTTTTTCTTCCCAAGCTTCCCAGCTGATTGTGATGTCCAGCCAGGACTGGGAAACAATGACCTTCGCGGAAGATGGTAACGGCTGTCATGACCAGAGGCCTCACTGTATGCCAGGCACTGTGCTAAGCCCTGTGCTTACCTTACCACATTTAACCGACTACAACTTGGCTACTCCGTTCGGTCCCCTAGGAAAAAGACTCCGAGGCAGGGATTAGTGCCCAGGAGGCTTTCTGGGGAGCACTCCCAGAGAACAACACCTGTAAGGCAGTGAGGGAAGAAGGATGGGGCAGGAGAAGAGGGTGACTGTGACGTACCTACAGTAAGACCCGAGCCACCCCCGGTGCTGAGGCCGAGATGGTCCTTCAGAGTTTTCTCGAGCGTAGGGAAGGGGGTTGTCCCTCTGTACCCCACATGGGCGAGTCTTTGGTTGCAGACTGCCTCTGGGGAAGGTGCCTAACCTTGGCGGGGGACAGCTCCTCTCTGCCAAGGACGTTCCTGGCGAGGGACTCAGGCGCGGCCGTGAGCAGGCAGTGTCCAGGCGGCGGGAGGGACTGAAGGCCTGGTTCTGGCGGATGGAGTCTGGGCCGCCTCTGCTATCCTACAGCACCCATTTATGCGAGCAGAGACTCAGAGGTTGACTTGTCTGAGGCCACGGTCTTGGTGTGGGATCCTAGGTCAAGTCCAGATCACACAGTCTTTCCACATGGCTCAAAGCTACACAGTTACATTTAAAATATTTGCATAAGATGTGGAACCTTAGCTCCATATCCCCGTCTCCCACCCAAACGCATGAACACACACACACACACACACACACACACACACACACACAGAAAGAGCATTTACCATGTTTGCCATCAAATGATTATTCGTTTACATTTTTCAGAGTAACGTGCTTTACCGTTCGGGCAATTGTCAGGCCAAAGTTAGGTCCTAACGACCCCACTGGAAGCCAACAGTTCCTTTGTCCCCACCTGTCTCTTTCTTCCAGGGACCCCCTCCCCGTGCCCCGGTCTGAGGGGCAGCCACACCAGGCCGGTCGGGTTGGCAGCTAACTCAGGTGCCCTGATGTGGCTCTCGATGGCAGCTGCCCGGCACCCTGGTTCCTCCTTTGCCAGCAGGCCCGACTTGGCTGGGTCTCAGCCCAAGATGGCGGGGACGGAGGCGGCGCTGTGTGCTCCCACTTGGTTCCAGGCCCCAGAAGGCAGAATGGGAAAGGCAGCAGCTGTGAGCAGAGGGAGTCGTCAGCCTGTGTGGTGCAGAAACACCGAAATAGACGCAGTGGCGGGGGCAAGGGAGGAGGAGGAAGTCTGAACGCTCACCTTGGGGACAGCCAGCTCCCAGGGGGCCCGAAGGGGGAAGAGTTGGATTGCGGAGGGTACAGACGGGTGAGGAGCCCCTCTGTCCAGGGGAGCCCTGTTGGGACCCTCAAAAGCCCGAATACCTGTGCCCTGTCTGGTCACCTATTTACTTTCTCTCCATTTACTCACTTACCCCTCACGGACGCACTCCTGCGTCCCTTCAGATGCAGGGTTCGTGAGCACGGGGTCCAGTCTGTTTTAATGTCCCAGGCCTCCTCATCACTCAGCACAGTGTCTGGCCTGCAGCCCTGAATAAGTGTTTGTTGAATGAGTGACTCTCCTCCTTTACGTGTGCCTTTTCATGTATCAATCTCATATTCGTGCATTCTCCGTAAAGCGTTGGAGTCTTTTAAAGGCGTAAAGAGAGCTCCCAAAGGCATGTAGAATGTGAATGTTGGCTTCTGGTGGTCATCACCTAGTTGTGGAGTCAAGAGTCCACCCACGAGGAAGTCAGGGGTTGAAACGAATGATCTGGACAGCCTGGGAGTCAGGGCAAGGGAGAGAATGCCAGGGGCTGGCCTGGCCTGGGGACTTCTCCCTCAGGAAGCCGCACTCTGCAGCAGGGAGGATTTGCGTAGAGTGAGGGGCAGGGAGTAAAGGGGAGTCAGGGATGAGTGAGAGAGGAGGTAGACCAGGGGAGAGGAGCAGTGGGGGCAGGATGAGAGCCATAAGGGGGGGCATGTGCTGTCCTCGCTGGCCTTCTGGAACGGATGACAGTGCCTTGACCTCTGTAGCCTGCAAGCTTGACGTTCTAGCCTCCGCTTGCGGGCAGGCTAGGAATGGGCGTGTCCCCCGGGCTCACCAGCTGCCAATCGTCACACTTTGGACCCTGACATTTTCCCAGGATCGCTTTCTGGCGACCTCAGAAGGCAACTTTGGACCAGATAAAAATGACCTCCTCCCAAAGTGGAAAAGAAACCAGCTGGTCCCTCAGATCCCACCTCTGTCCTGGCCCATCAGACACGCTCCACCCTTCATGTTCACACAGCCTCTATTAATCGGGCCCTATGAGAGCCGGCTCTGACGCAGCCGCGTCGTGGAGCCCCCAGACCTCTAAGGATCCTCTAGCCCCACGCCTGAGGGACCCTACCTCTCACGCAGGAGGCCCCCGCTAGAACTCACCTGTGTCTAAGCCATTCCCAAGGCACAAGTGAATCCTGACACTGCTCAGGTGAGGGACTCAGGGGTTCACATCCTTGTCCCCTCCCTGTTCCCATCTCGCCCACCTTCTCAGGAGGAGGGAGCCCTTCTCGGGTCACAGGGAAGAGGGTGGGGGACCCAGACCCTTTTGCCCCCCTCTATTCAGGGGCCCTCAGAAAAGGGCAGCTTCCTCCATTGGCTTCTGGGGAAGTGACTGCTCTTCCTTAGTAAACAGGAGAAGCAACCAGAAAGGAGCTTGTATCCCAAGCTCTCAGGTACAGCTTTGCAAAGGACTGGCCCTATCCCTGGGCCCGTCTCGGCCTTGCCAGGATGATGCATGGACGAGGTGGCCCAGCAAAGGAGGAAGCCTGAAATTCCCAGAGCCTGTGGGAATCCCAGGGTCTGTGGAAGCCCCTCTCAGGGCAGGGGTGGGGGTCTGTCACTCTCTCTCTGCCACAGCCACCCTGCCCCACTGCCATTTCTCTTCCCCCAACCCCACCCGCTGGCTGAGACAGCAGTTTCTACCTAGGGCTGAGGTCATCTGGCCACCAGAGGGGGGTCAGCATCATTGCCATTGCCTGTGTGGGTTCCTTTGACAGGAAGTCTTGCCATTGGGGCACCCACCCCAGAGCATCGCCTGGACCCTTAGCCCGAGGGGAGAGGCAGAGAATTTCATCCCCAGGGGAAAGGCCACCCTTGGCGGGAGGGGAGGGAAGGGGCAAGGTTTCCGGGACATGCCATTCCGAGCGGCTTTCGCGGTTTTGAAGGTCACTTTTTTTCCCCTTCCACGAAAGAATTTAATTAGGCTTCCATAAAGCAGTTAGATTTAGGAGCGGAACATTTTTAGCTCCCCTGCTAGGAGTGCTCATGAATATTAAAGACTGGGGAAGGAGGCAAGAGACAGGAGCTGGGCCAGCTCATACCCCTACCTGGCTCCCTGGGGACTGCGATGAGGCACGTGGGTGCAGGATAAAGGGCAGCTGTCTTCCTTTGCAGCGGGGGCTGGGCGGGAGGGGGGGGGGTTGTCGCTAAGAGTTGTCACTAAGAGTTGAAGTCATCACTTCTCCCACTCAGGCAGGACCCGGGACGGAGTGTCCCGTGGTGCCATGCATGCCGTGAGGGGGTTCCAGGCTGCAGCACAGGGTGGGAGCCCCAGGAACTGCCCCTGAGGCCCCACTCCAGGCCACCTGCCATTGCTCTGATGCTCCTGGGTGGCCCTCAGAGGGTTTTCCTGCCAAGGTCAGCCCCCTCTCCAAATGGGGCACAGCTGGGTCACGTCGGAGAGCAGGGGTCGATCAAGTCCTAGACTCTAGAGAGGGACACAGAGGTGGACTGGATTGCCCTGCAGGGCTTTGCAGGGGAGCGAGGGGACAAGACAGGCTCCCGGAGCTGTACGAATGAGCAAGCGGACGGGCCCCAACGCGCTGTAGACAATGGGTAGATTCTTAGCTCCGAGGAATACGGGCGAGCAGGGATGGTGGATGGAAAATCGCGCTGATGTGCGTCTCTGGGCACCGCCAGGTCCGGCTCTTCCGTCAACCCGAGGAGCCCCCTCCTCCAGCTCTGCTGTTGATCCCAACCACACCCTGTCTTCTAGTACCTTCCGACAGTGTGCTGTGCTTTCCAGGCAAGTTCATTTCCGTCGTCCCGCAGGAGCCCCACTCACAGGACCCCCGAGAAAGGCCTAGAGCGGGGGCTCCTGTCTCCCTCCGTTTCACAGATGCGGACCCTGAGTTCTCATGAATACCATCCCTGGCCTACTCTGATTCCAACCCTTGCCTGGAGGTCGCAGAGCTGATAAATAGCAGGGCGGCCCCGCACAGTTTGACCTCAGCCGTCACCGTTCTGCTCACGGTCAAGGTTAAGGTCTTGGAGATAGGGCTCTGGGCTGCGTCAGGAGGAATTCGGGGGTGGTATTCCATTTCCTCTATGTCTCAGCCTGCTCAGGGTGCCGTAACAAAGTACTACACGTGGGTGACTTCAAAAACAAACATTTGCTTCTAACAGTTCTGGGAGCTAGAAGTCCGAGATCAAGGTGCTGGCAGATTCAGTTCCTCGTGAGAGCCCACTTCTTGGTTTTCAGACTGACACTTCCTTGCTGTGTCCTTACCTGGCACAGAGGGAGGGGTGGGGAGAGGGGGAGCTCTGACCTTTGCTTATAAGGACACAGATCCCCTCATGAGAGCTCCACCCCTGTGACTCATCTAAAACTAATCACCTCGCAAATGCCCCGCCTCCAAATACTATCACACTGGGAGGTTAGGGCTTCGACATAGACAGGTTGGGGGTACACAATCCCTATTAGAGTCCCACCTGTTGGCTAGCGCCCACACCTTGTTATAGACAGAGCTGAAGGCAAAAACTAGGTTCAAAGCGGGGCAGACCGTAATCAGCCTGATTCATACACCCATCAAACTTCATTTACTCAGCAATCCCTGAGCACCCAGTAGGGGACAGGCACTGTACCCAGCACCGTTAGATGGCAGGAAGACAAAGAGGCTAAGTGATGTGGAACAGAAGCGTAGAGCACCTGTGAGCCTGGGGAAGAGGAAAGCTTCCTGAAGGGGCCGCCGTCTGGTTCTTGGTTTTGGGTGCGCAAAGGCCAGGCCCAGCACGGGCAGGTGAGGCAACAGGACAGGAAGGGAAGGGAAGGGGAGGGGAGGGGAAGGGAGGGAAGGGAAGGAGGCAGCTCATTTCTGGGCTCAGAGCTGGAGCTGTCTCCCCAGGCAGCTGCCTCCCCATCCTGGTCTTGGTCATCTGCCCATAGATACCCTCCCAGTCCCCAACCTGACACAGTGTGGCAAGAGCCAATGGCTGGAGCACTGGTCCAGGGGCTTAGAGAGCCATAAAAAAGACCGTGGGCTTGCTGGCTGCCATTCGTTATTCCGGCTCTTCGAAAGCTGAGGGCAGGAGGTCAGCTCTCCTTCTGCTGAGGCATGGGCTGGACCCTCAGAGTCGCTGAGCTGGCCAGGGCCTTGTGGCCCACGCACCGGCTGCAGCTCAGTGTGGCGTGGGAATCGTCCAATGAGTTCTATGGGTTTTGTTTTCGTTTCTGTTTCTATTGCGAAATTGAGGCCTCGCCAAGGTCTTGGGATGCCAGAGCCTACTCTATGCTACTCTTGGTGTCACTGCTGGTCTTGAGCCGGGATTCTTAACCTCTCTGGGCATGTTGTCTCTTAATGACAGGATGATGACAAGAGCCCCCCGGCGACACCTGCTTCCAAGCGCACGAAGGTGTTCTGCAGAGTCTCAGTATCATGATGCCAAAGTCCGGGCTGTCCTTGCTCCCGGGGCAGCCCTGCCATTCGGGCTCGGGAGCACAGGGACGGTCAAAGCTCCACCCAGGTCTGTGCTGAGGGTCATCTCTGTCCTCTGCATGCTCTGTGACCCCGCTAGGGAGGAGGCTTGCCCTTCAGGGTTTCTTTCTGCTCCCATGCCTGGTGTGGGGATGGGCAGGGTCTACATCCGCCTTCGACATCCCTCTGGGTGGCAGGGGAAGACGCCCACAGCTTGGGTTTGCAGACAGCACACACCTCCAAAGCCCAGAGAGCCCCCCCGGTCTGCCCGGAAAGCTTCCTGCCTGTCCCCCTGCCCCACAGTTCAGCCCCTCTGCCCTCCTCTCGCTCCTGTTCACCAGCCGGGCTCCCTGGCCACCCATCCGTCTTGCCTATCGGAAAGCCCCCGGCACGCGCTCCCAGACTTGTCAGCTTGAAATTAAAGACTTGCTCCACGGAGCTGGGTCCTCTCCAGAGACGCTGCACTTTGATTATCCCCTCGGAAGGAGCGGCTGATTTGGTTTCTGCTGTGGTGCTCCCGGAGTGGTGACGCGGCATCGGGCGGGCAAGGGAGGAGGCAAGGGAGAGGGGAGAAGGGTGGAGAAGCTTGTGTCTCCGGAGGAGAGCACCTTGCAGAGCCGAGGGGCCTGAAGACGGCTGCTGGACTCGCCCTGCAGGGAAACTGGTGTTTCCATGGCCATTGCACCAGCTCGGATGGGATGCAGGATACGCGCCAGGGTGTGTGATGAGGCTCCTTCGGATGGACCAGCCGGAGGGTCCCAAGGAAAGAGGAGGCGCTTGGTGCCCGCGAATCTGCCAAGGGGCCAGCCTCCCTTCTTTGCCCCGATCTTGCCTGTATTTGAGAAGTTTCTCTATAGAGAGAAAGCAGCTCAGTCAGGAGCCATCCCGTCTCCCCAGAGTCGGGCCCACAGCCCCACGATGGAGGGCCTCGCTTTGCAGTGCAATGTAAAGAGAGGTGGCCGGAGGGGGCACTTCAGGTGCCTGCAAGTGCTTCTGTCTATGTGAGGCACGCAAGTGCCAACGGGGACCCCCCCTGCACCTGAAGATCTGTGACACTGCCCTGGACCCTGGCTGCACATCCTATAAAGGTAGTGCTCTCTCCCAAGACTTCTAAGAATTTTCCAGAGGTGGGGCACCTGCGTGGCTCAGTTGGTTGAGCGTCCAGCTTTGGCTTAGGTCATGATCTCACGGTTTGTGGGTTCGAGCCCCAGCTTGGCAGCTGACAGCTCAGAGCCTGGAGTCTGCTTCGGATTCTGCGTCTCCCACTTTCTCTCTGCCCCTCCCCTGCTTGTGCGCGCGCGCTCTCTCGCTCTCTCTCAAAAATAAATAAATAAATACATAAACAAACATAAAAACAAAGAATTTCCAGAGGTGAGTCCGAGTCCCCCTGAGTACCTCAGAACTCAGGTTTCTGCTGAATTCGCTAGGTTTGTGGCTGTGTCTCCTGCGTCACATGCACTGTCCCAGTTCTGTGGTTTCTACTCATGCGGGATGCAGTTCCTGCCTTCCAGTTCTACCCCAAGATCCCTCACACAAGGCCTTCACACCTGCGTGAGACTTGACTGAGGTGTGGGGAGACGGGAAAAGATGTTCGGGGTGGGGGGCGGTCAGCACCTGTCGAAAGGTAGGGGAAGTTAGGACATCTAAAAGCAAGAGAGACCGAAAGAATTGTATCCAATTGGTATAAATGACTTTTAAAACATTTGAACAGCTTATTGAAGCATACTTAACACACAAGGAACACATATTTAACATGTTCAGTGGGTAAGGTTTTGAAATTATCGCCACAGTGAAGTTAGTAAGCAAGTCCCCCACCTTGAGGTCCCTCCCCCGACCCCGTGCCCTGGGCAACCACTGGTCTGCTTCCTGTCACTCTGGATTGGTTTTCATTTCCTAGAGTTTTATATAAATGGAATCGTGTCGTATGTACTCTTTTTGAGACAGAGAGGTTTTATATCCCAGAAACGCAAACAGCTTCGTGTTGAATATTTGACATATTTATTCTTAAAACAGGCTTTGCCCACTCCACACCACTGGGCTATTGTATTTTCTGCTGCCCCGGAATTGTGTCTCAATTTTAATGCAGAACTGTTCAGCCGTCTTTTTGTTTCCTTGACTTGTGTTAATCCATATCCTTGGAGACTTATCAAGGTAATTTCCTGAACAAAAGAGACGTCCCTCCCTAAGATCAATTCAGGTACCAGCTGTTAGGATAAATTTTTCTATCCTCTTATGCCTTGAGTGTGTGTGTGTGTATGTGTGTGTGTGTGTGTGTGTGTGTGTGTGTGTGTGCATGTGCATTTGGGAGGAGAAACGTAGGTAGAGCAGAGGGGGACTATCTTTTTTTTTTTTTTTTTAAACGCTGATGCCTCCCTTTACCGGACACCAGGCTAACAGTTTTCCAACATGATCGAATTTAGTCCTCTCTGCAAATACATGACATGGGAAGAACACCCTTGAACAGACTGGAAACT
This sequence comes from Puma concolor, assembly GCF_028749965.1. NCBI lineage: Eukaryota > Metazoa > Chordata > Mammalia > Carnivora > Felidae > Puma > Puma concolor. Next base: position 99,573,571 of record NC_141676.1, on the reverse strand, counting down.
GAGGTCCGAAGAGGCTAAACAAATTGTCCACGGACAAAAGCAGAGCTAAGCCCCAAGTCTCTTGGACTCCAAGCTTGGGGCTCACTTCTCTGCACTGGGTGCAGTGATGAGGAGGTTAACTCTGTGCCGTCACAAGCCCAGGGGGGATAGCTGCCTGGTGGCCTGTGTTGACAAAGACAACCTGCTGAGCCTGGGCTCAGCGGCAAGACTGGCACAATTGATTGGGGATGTCTGTGGGTCTGGGGGTGCTGTCTGCATGCCATCTTGCTTTATATCATGCTTCTTTGGTCCTTCCTGTAATGCAAAATTGAGTTATTCTTCAGCAACAGGTGATTCAAAGCACTGATCTCCGGAGGAGCAGCCACAGGGTGTCCCTCGTCAGTTGACCCTCTTTGATGGCTTCTCTCCAGCAGGGTCTCTTTTCTGCTCATGGTCCCCACATTTGAGTTGCCGTCCAGGGGCTGCTGCTGTGAGAGTTCTCCTTGCATTCTCTCCCCAGCCCTTCCTCTGTAGGAACCCAGGCCCCCCCCAAGACTGCCATCTTGTTTTCTTCCAAGCATCACAATTCCCTGGCCAGGCGGCCAGGGCTCAGGGCCATGCCCGGTCAGGACAGCGCTCAGAACTCGAGTTGAGTGCTTTGCTTCGCCTCCCTCTCTCACCCCACTTTTGATTTCCTCTTTTGTCTCCACTGCCTTTCTTAGTCTCAACATCGCCATCTCTCATCTGGACAACAGAAGTTGCTTCCACTCTTGCCTCCGGACAGCCCATTCTTCCCAAGGCACCCCGAAGGATCCCTCTAAGGGGCCCATGGGATCATGCCGCTTGTCCCATCTCCACCCCTTGGTGGCTTCTATCCTGCTAAGTTTACTCTAACTCCTTCCCGTGGAGGCCTCCGAGGGGCCCTTCCTCCCTCTCTCATCTTGCACTGTTCTGTCCACTGGGGCGGCACCGGCCTTCTCTGCGTGGGATGTGACCACGCCAAATGCAAGTTTGCTTAGGGCCTTTGCACCTGCTTGAAGGCCACCTCCTTGGAGAAGACTTCCCTAACCACCTCTCCAAGTCATGCTTCCTGTGGTTATGACCGCTTACCCTCATCTCCTTCAGAGTGCTTATCACAAGGTGCTAAGGTGCCAGATCTAAGCTCCATGGGAACGGGGGAGGGGGAGGCGTCTATCTTTCTTTGTTCCCACTTCAGTCTAGAACGACCCCAGGCACACAGAGAGCACCAGATATCTGTAGAAAAACATGAATCCCAAGCACTTTATTATGAGCATACATTTTACTATAAGCCTCCTCCAGTCGTTTACTAAATTGGAGGGGAATCGGAATAACAAATAGAAAAGGCAGGAATATCTAGGCCACCTCGGGGAAGACACTTTGCCACTTGGACTTCAGTGTCTTCACTTGCAAAAGGGCCTGCGTTATGTCCTGCCCACCCCCACGGGGCCAAAGGGGCCGGTGACAGGGCACAGGAGGCACCATACCCAGGGCCGATCACCTTTAGGCATCTCAGGAATTTGCCTGGGCTTGAGGGGCAGTGACGACACGCTGTGCTCCGTCTCAAGTGCTGCCGCTTTGGGAGTCTGAGGTGCCTGTGTCTCTCCCTGTCCGGGGCCAGAACCAGAGACGGGCATGGCCTCTCCCCAGCCCCAGCTTCAACCTCCATCCCTCTTTCTCTCTTTCTCTCCCTCTGCCCCTATCACCTCCCCCTTCCCAATCCAATTCCCAGATCTAGCTGGGAGTACTTTCCCACCTCCTTTGTGCGCCAGAGGCCCTTCTTGGGAGCCCCAGAGCCCTCAAATCCAAGAGGCCCATCTTGCTGGCCCATCTAGTCCTGCTGGAGGAAGAGGGGGTGGGGGGTGGGGGACTTAGGGGAAGAGTCACCACCTCCTCCCAGGCCTCCTGGATTCTGCCTAACCCCACCCCCCACCCCCCGCCCTGCCCAGAGCACCTTGGTAGAGGCACATTCCTTCTCCTTCCAGGGTCACTTCTCTGCACCCCCTCCGCTGACCTGCACCCCCACCATGCCCATCACCTCCTTCCTCCCCCACCAGCAGGAGGAGATAGATTCTATGTGACAGGTATAGGCTCTTAGGGAAACTGCCCACGGCATTCAGCGCAGGAAGGAAGCCAAAGGGCTGGGAATGGCTCTCTTCTGGGGACATTCCCAGATGCTGATGACTTTTTAGATGACCCCATCTTTGCACCGCGGCCGCTTGGTGTGGGAGGGGCCTCCAGAAAGTAGTCTGGGGAGGCACTCTGGCTTTGGGGGGGCTCCGCCCTCATTTCGCTCCCGCTGATGGGGTCTCTGAAGAGCGGCCGTGCCTCTACCAGCCTGTGAGTTGGGCTGATGCGGCCTGAAGAGGCCAAGTGGACGTAATGGAAAGTCAAGGGCGTGGGTTCCCCTGGTGGGCGGGATGGCCTCTGGCAACCCGCTGTCTGCCGGGTTGGAACTAGAGGTCTTGGGATGATACTTGTTCTAAGAGACTCCACCCTGTCCTGGGCTGAGGTGCCCTCGACGGTTCCTCGTGTCGTCCAGGTGAGCCGCTTTTTCTGCAGAATTCCCGGCTTCTTCCCCAGGTTCTCAGGGCAGACGGGGCCCGCTGCGGCTCAGCGGCGACCTCGTCATCGCCGTCCGCTGCCCTCCGTCACAAAACCGCTGTTTGGTAGCTGTCTCTTGTCTTCCCTTGCTCCTCTCTGCGGGAGGTTAACACTTGCTTCGCAGAGGATGACACCGAGGTCCTGAGGCCGGGAGTGACCAAGCCGAGATTCTCCCCACAGCCGGGGCCCTGCTCAACCCCCGGGGCCGGGCGGCACACTCCGCCCCTCTGGCTTCCTGCTGGCCGGCAGGACTGCAGAAATACCCACGGTGGTGACAGAAGACTGAGGGGGGTGCTCTTGCCTGGACACCCTGGGGAACGAGGCAGGCAGCTCCCTTTGCCTCTCCCAGGACAGTCGGGTGTTTGCAGGGATGCTGGTGCCGCGATAGAAAATGTCAGCAAGGGACGGACTTCTTGCCAGCCGTGGCGTGTTCCTTGGCAGAGCGAATGGCTAGCGAACGAGCACGATCCGAGGACGGGCCCGAACAAGGATAAACAACACGTTGGTTGGTGCGCGGAAAGCAAAGAAACCAGGCTGAGTAAATAAGGAGCCAGATGCTGAGCACGGGGCCAGGGGAGTGAGCGCGCAGGAGGGCACGGGGGCCCTTTGATACAAGAGCAGGGGTACAGAGTGCATCTCTCTGCTTTGAGACGAAGGGAGATGGGGTCTCTTTTCCCCTGGAGCTTCCAGCTTCTCGTTCGGAAAAGCCTGAGGGCCAGAAATAGCCTGTGCTCCCCTTGCAAGCTGAGGTAGGGTCTCCAGCCACCCAGGCGCCCCCGACTCACACCCCGCGGGGGCCCATCACACAACAGACACGCACTGTCAACACGTAACGGCAGAGGGATAAAGGAGTTAATAACAAATCAGAAGGTAATAAACCAGTCAGATGGTTTCTCTCTAAGGCAGCTTTGCAAATAAGAATAAAATACACCAACCTAAAAATAAGTCTTCTTTATCTGGCCCCCACTGGAGAGGAAGAGGCAGTCAAGGCAGTGATGTGGGCCTTGTTTGCCTGGTGGAGTCTATGGAAACCTAACAGCACGCCGGGCTGGGCGCCCATCCTGCAGCCTTCGAGTCTGGGATCGTGCTGGGTGACAAGACGCCCCCCCAAGACCACTCTTAGGGCTCCAGCTAGAAACTGGAGAAGCCAGGGCAGAGAGGCTCTCTCTTCTTCAAGACGGCCCCAGGGTTCTCAAGAGGAGAGTGCCACCCAGAGCTCTCTGGGACCCCTCCAGGGACTGTGGGCTGGATGTCCGCAGGGGACAGGAATCTACGTGCCATCGGCTGTAGGTCTTGAGAAGACACATCCATCTGATAGCACTGCCGGTTCATTTGTATCTATTTGGTGTCCTCGTCAGATGCTGGGATTTATCTTCATTAAGGAGGGAAAGAGACATTTTCTGATGAGGTCTGAGAGACGATTTCACCTTCCTCTTGTCTCACCCCAAAGCCGGGGCACTGGGCAGGGTGTTCTTCTGAGCTCTCGGGGAGAGAGGGGTCCTTGTCCCTCTCTAAGAGGAGGAAAATGCCTCTGGACCGAAGGATGCCTGGGCAGAGGGTCTCTGGCTTTGTGCCCACTTCAGGGCGTTTTCTACTTTCAGGGGAAGAAACCAAAGACTATCCAGCCCTCAGCCCGAGGGATCTGTGTAGGAGGCTCTGAACACATTAGTGCCCTTTGTGCTGAGGACGGCGGATGTATTAGTTATCTGTTGCTGGGCAATAAATCACTCCAAAACTTAGTGACTTGAAATGACACTAATCATTTATTATCTCTCCCAGTGTCTGGCCCTCAGAAACAGCCTGGCTGGGTAGTGGCCAGGGTCTCTCGTGGGGTTGCAGTCAGGATGCTGCTGGCCTGCTGTCGTCCGAAGGCTGGACCGGGGCTGGGGCCCCACTTCTAAGGTGGCTCTCGCATGGCTGGCAAGTTGGTTCCTCTCAGGCACGCTCTCCGTGGGGCTGAGTAGCCTCCTAGTATGGCGGCCGCTTACCCCAGAACAGGCAAGCCAAGAGACCGAGGCAGAAGTTGTGGTGCCTTTCAGGACCTGACCATGAAAGTCCCATGCTGTCACTCCAGTATGTTCCACTGGACACAGAGTGCGGCCTGCTTCCGCGTGGGAGCGGACTATGCTAGGGCCTAATTCCAAGAGCAACGGTGGGGCCATCTTAGAATCTGGGTATCGCAGCAAGGACGAGAAGATGCTTAGGGCAGGGCTGGCATCAGGATGAAGGCTTCTCCCAGGACGGGGGAGCCTAGGGTATGGAGATGGCAGAAAGAACACTGACCTCAGAGTCTGAAAGATCTGGGATTGGATCCCACCTGAGTCACCTGCCAGCTGTGTGACTTTGAACAAACAGCCTTGCCCTCTCAGCCTCAGCTTCCTTATCTGCCAAAGAGAGTGAGCATCCCGACCCTACTCTGCCCTTGACAGAGTGACATATAGTATGTGACATATAGTCAGGCCCAGGAAATGATCATTCCTTCCTTCCAGTGTCTTGTCCTCCCGATACCGTGATGAACCCCACAAGCTTTCCGGGCACCTGCCAGACATCTCCTAGGGGCCACTGACCAAGGCACACTCCTGGAGCTCCACCCACAAGGGTCTGAGGCCTGGGAGTAGAGGCGACGTGTCTTTTACCCTTCCCGGTCTGGTTGAAATGCCCTAAGGTGGTTCGCGGACCCTAAATTCTGCCTCCTTTGCCTCCTAGGTGAACCCTTGTCTGGGGTGATCACAAGCCCACCCTCCAAAATGCTGCACTTGTTAATGCCTGGAATGCTAATGCCTGCTAGAAACAGCTGCTTAAATAGCACCAGGAAGGATGTGCTGAACAGCCAGCCCCAAGGGGGGTGGGGGAGGGCAGAAACAATGGAAGGAGGCGGGCCGACTCCAGGCCCCGAGGTCCTGAGCTTGTGCCGGGCAGCAGGCACGGAGGAAGTCCGTGGCTTTGACTTCAGGGACCCTGGGTCTGAGTCCTTCCTCACCCCTTCTATTTGGCTCATCTTCTCCGCGCTCCATGGCCAAGATCCCGGGGAAGTTGCACAGTGCCCAGCATTGACCATGCGCCGCCTCTGGCTCCAGGGCCCAGCCAGAGGCAGCGCCCCCGGCAGAGAGAGCGGGTTGGTTCCTGGGGAACCTCTGCGTCAGGGTACCTGGAGGTGTGCCCAGACCCCGGCTCCAGACTTGGCTAAGTCTCCATGGTCCATGTCTGTGCCTCAGCAAGCTTAGTGCCTGCTGAAACTGTCCCCACTTTGGGACCTCCCTCCCTGGAGGGGTATTTGCCGTGACCCAAAAGACTCCATTCATCTCTACCCAACATACTTTTCCCGAGGACTTGCTAGAGGAGCACGACCCAGCTCGTTCTAGATGAGCCAGGTAGGCAAAGGGCTACCATTTTGAAACAAAGAATCGTAGGATCCCAGTGGAGAGAAAACTTCTCTCTGCCTCCAGAAGGGGGCTGCCACGGGTGGCTTCTGAGAAGTGAGAACATTTGAGTTGGGCCTTGAGCGAGAGGTGGAGAAGGGGAAAAGGGGCGGGGAGAACAGCATGAGCAAAGGCCAAGGGGGTGGAAGGGAATAGTAAGCGCCAGTCTGATGTGTCTGGAGTGTGGAGTCTGTGCTTCTGAGAGATGAGGCCGGGAACGCGGGTCGGGATGAGGTTGTGAAGGTCTTCACCGCCAGCTAAGCATCTCATCCTTTGTGGGTGGGTCCAGGGGAGCTACAGGAGGTTCCCGAGCAGGGGAGGTCCAGCCTGGCCCAAGCTCTGCTTCGGAACAAGCCACACCAGGAGGGCCCGGCTCCGCTTTCTTCTCTGTCCCCCACGCCCGTCATTATTCACCTGCTCCCGGCCACCACCCAAACCCAGTGCCTCAGAGAAAGAAGGGCCGACAGAGCTGTACTCCCAAGTTTACACAAAACCCCCAGCACCGGTGCCACACCAGCCCAGGAGGGAGGCAGCCGTAACAAGAGAGGAAATTACAGATAAGAGAGGAGAAATGGCCACAGCAAGATGAAGGGAAGGCAGGAGCCGGCAGAAAACAAACCAAGGTGTCAAGACAGAATCAATAACCATCACCGCGAAGAGAAGAAGATGGGATTCATTACAGAGAGGGTAAAACAGACATTACCCAGCCTGCCCACGCGGCTCACTGCACAAGTGGTAGAACTTTCGACTCGACAAGTGCTGACGGTGGAACTACTTGACAACATAGCGACATAGGAGAGACAGAGACGGCAGAGGGGGGAGACGAGCGGAGCAGAGAAGGAGACACGCGGAGGGTCTGAAAGACACAGCCAGGCACGCGGGCGACCACGGGTCAGCTCGGGGGGAGATACAGAGAGACGAATTCGCGGTGGCGTTGGCTTGATTTGGGCCCAGGTTCACCTCTGTCACCTTGTCTGATGCCAGGAGGAAAGGAATCTGACCCAGAGGGTGGGACTCGCGGAGAGGAGTCTCTGTGGCCGGGGCCAGGACTATGGTCCTCCTCTCCATCCTTCCTGGAGGCCTTTCCCCCACACAGGCATAAGGAAAAGGGGAGAGGGATTCTAGGACAGCCTTCTCTGCAGCTGGACCAGGCAGTGGGGCAGGGTTGGGGTCAGGGGCTCGGCCGCCCCCGGGGTGGGAGAGAGGTTGAGTGTCACAGCCGGCTGCAGGAGCCCAGCCAGGCAGACGTGCAATCGTTAGGCCGGTGATCACAAGCATGACTACTATGGAGAGAGCGCACCCAGGATTGAGTAAGTAGCTGGTACTCTGACAGGCGGGCAGAATGATGGAGGGGGCAGCAGGCAGCCTCGGGGCGGCCTGGCGCTGGCAGCCAGATCCCAGCCCCAAGGAGGAGGTGTGAGACTCTGTGGGCAGAGGCCCAGGCCTGGAGAGACCGGAGTATCAGGGACCCTAGCGTGATAAGGCCTAGAACGCCAGGAACAAAACAGACCCTGCATTATCTGTCCCCAGAGCCTTGCAGACCGACACTGTGAAACCGGACCACAATGGTGAAACCCAGAGCTTCAAGCCGGAACTGCTAAGATCTGCCAGTCCTACAGCCAGCCCCGGGCCTGGGGCAGAGCCTGCAGGTGGGAGGAAGGGAGGGGGGAGTGCAGTGAGAAATCCCAGCCTTGGAAAGAGGAGAGCTGCAGAGGCCAGGGCCCGGGCAGGTCCAGGGACCCGAGGCCCCACCCTCAGGTCTGCCCGGATCTTCTCCACCCCAGGCTGCCGAGGCTGGCTGGTTGAGAGCCTACGGAAGCAGGAGCAGGGCAGCTGCAGGCAGGGGTCTTGGCGTGCGAGAGGCTAAAGGACCCGAGAGGGAACACGGGCCGGACCCTGTGCCCCCTAGGCACCCTTGCACCCAGCAGGCGGGTGCCTGATATGGCTTGCCTAGAGGATCTTGGAAGCTTCACTTGGCGCTGGTGTTAAAAACATGTACCTGTCAGGGCCAATCTGGAGAGTAAGCGAGATGGAAGCTGGGAGAGCATCCAGGCCCCAGTGCACTCACACCGGGAGAGAGGACAAGGCCCTCAGCTACATGTTCCCTGTTCAGACACTGTCCTCCCAGGTAAGGAGGCCAGTGAATAACGGTAATGGTCACTGTGCTCAATGCCGCATGGGCTTTGTCTCATTTGAACCGCACAACTAATAAAGAGGAGGAAACAGGTTCAGAGAGGTGATGGCACCGGCCCAAGGTCACACGGCTAGAACCAGGATCCGAACCCAGACCGGGTGGCTCCAAAACTGAAACTCTTACCCCCCCCCCCCCCCCCCCCCCGCCGCCGGGAGTGGTCCAAGGACAATCCCTAAGCTCTTTGGATTTCTTTTTCTCAAAGATGTCTGCAGATGGCCCCGTGTGCTGGCCCTCGTCCTCACAACCCCAAATCTTCAGGCTTCTTGCTGTAGGCTGGAGGTGGTGGGCCAGCTCCCCCTCCAGGTCTCCCCACTCCTGGGTGTTCTCCCTTCCCTGGAAGGAGGGTTCTGGGCTTCTTGAGCCAGAGGGAGCGACGACCAGCTGGGTTCCGGGACCCCTCTCCGTCTCCCCACCTGCGTTCCACCTCTCCATCCCTCCCACGGTGGGGCCCTTCGTTCTTGGGTCTTCGTCTCTCTCCGGCATCCTGGCTCTCTTGCCTTTCTGTCAACCTTTCTCTTTGTCTCTGAGTTCCTCACAGCATCTGTACCTCTCCTTCTGTCATTCCCTCCTGCATCCTTCCCCATGTCTTGCCTCTGTCTTCCTATATTCTTTTTTGTGCCTGGATTTGCCTCCACCTCCCCTGTCTGTCATTCTCATACACCTTGCAGGAAAGCCAGCGCTGTTTGGGGTGATGCGCTTGAGAAATCTCCTATAGGCAGGGGTATCCTACAGGCTCTCCCCGATACCCGTGATCAGCTTCCTTCTCTTTCCCAGATCCCGGGCTCAGAGCGGGCTTCGAGAGCAGGAACAGCCCAGCCAGGGAAGGCAGAGTCCTGGGCTTAGCACGGGGGCTCTCAGGGGAGCCAGGGGCTTTGATCCCAGGCAGTCAGCTTGGAGACAGCATCTTTGGCCATTGCGGGGAAAGTGATGGGCTGGGGAGGAACAGGAGGTAGTTAGTTGAATGCACGTTGATACTAACAAAAATCTGGCTAAAACAATGAACTGGTAAGATAGAACCATCGCTGCTTCCTAACAGCTTGCGATGCTACGGATGTGCCCTGTCCTGCCCCACAGTAAAGGATGCTCCAGCCCAGCCCCCGCCCTGTGTCTGCCATAATAGCAGCAAATCCAGACAAGCTCCTCCCCCGGGGCCCCAGGCCTAATGAATGTTCGCAGGGGCAGAGCCAGACTCCCTGGCACCTCAGGGCCTCTGTCCTGGCCCTCCACCTGCCTGGACCGCTCCTTCCCCAGATGTTTGCATGGCCTGCTCCCTCAAGTCCCAAGGGTGTTTGCTGGGATGTGCATCCTGCCAGCCAGGCCTTCTCTGAAAACCCCATTTAAAATTGCCCCCACCTCGGGGCGCCTGGGTGGCTCAGTCGGTTGAGCGTCCGACTTCCGCTCAGGGCATGATCTCGAGGTTCGTGAGATCGAGCCCCACGACAGGCTCTGTGCCGACAACTCGGAGCCTGCTTCAGATTCTGTGTCTCCCTCTCTCTCTGCCCCTCCCCCACTCACACTCCATCTCTCTCCTTCAAAAATAAATAACCGTTAAAAATTTTTTTTTAATTGACCCCACCTCGCCATCCCTCTCCCCTCCCCTCCCCTGCTGCAACGTGCTTACTTTCTTCCACCTGTTTGATTAGGTTACTCTGTCCCCTCCCACCTGCATGTAACCCCCGCCCACCTCTTTGACTTACCACCTCCCCAGAACCTTCAGTAGAGCTGGTGCACAGTGGGCACTCAATAAATATTTGTTAAATAAATGGATATTCTTTCTACCTGGATTAAAAATTTCGCCATACCATGGGGATGGTTCGGCAATCTTTATGCATTCTTAAACGTTTTTGTCGATTTTTTTTTCAGAATTTGAGTTATTTCCTTTTGTGTGTGTTTTTTTTTTCATTTCTAATTCACATTCAGCCTATTCTTGTTACTCCATACTGTTTAGATAATATAAACGGCCATAAAAAAGTTAGAAATAACCCAAATACCCAATAACAGAGATTAGTTGGATACCTATCTAGCATTACAAAATGGAATAAATGAGATATTCTATTTTTGTAAACTAAATCTGTAGATATAGAGATATTTATCTCTCATTATTTGGCAAAATGTTTTCTCACAAACCCGAGTATGGATATTAAGAGCTGCCAGATGAAAAGGGGACTCGAGAGTCAAAGGGTTTAGGGAACAACAAAGTTAAACAGATTTTCTTAGCTGGGGAACTCTCCAGAGCTTTAAATTCATTTATGATGAATATCACAATGAATATTCATTACGGCGAATATTACAAGCTCCAAGAAGAAAGTAGAATACGTAATACTTTTCAAACTTTGACCAGGTTTATGGTTGCTGTTAGTGTGAACTTGTTTTATAGCCTGAGGGACTGAAATGCTGAAATTTTCTTTGGGAACCAGTAAAATGTACACACACACACACACACACACACACAGAAAAGAATCCAAGGTGTATACACCAAGATGTTCTCAGTGGTTGTGTCTGAATAGGTGGGCTTATAATTGTCTATTATATTCTTTTTGCTTGTTTGTATTTCCCACAATGTGCGCTTTCTGTAATAAGAGAAAAAGAAGAATAAACAGGGGCTCCTGGGTGGCCCAGTTGGTTAAGCGTCCGACTTCGGCTCAGGTCATGATCTCGCCGTTCGTGGGTTCGAGCCCCGTGTTGGTGTCTGTGCTGACAGCTTGGAGCCTGGAGCCTGCTTCAGATTCTGTGTCTCTATCTCTCTCTCTGCTCCTCCCCAACTCGTTCTCCGTCTCTCTAGCTCTCTGTCTCTCTCTCAAAGATAAACATTAAAAATACAAAAAAACAAAACAAAACAAAAGGCATAAACAAAAAATAAAACCAACACAGAAATTATAAGGGAAAATACCTGTAATTTTCCAGTTTGGGGTTTTCTCCCTCTTTTTAAACATTTCTAACTTGTTTTCAGCCTGCTGTGTCCTGCTTTTTATTTGATTTTTCGATGTTTGTGTACTTTTTATTTTGAAAATTAGTTGAAAGTGGATGTTTCCAACCCACAGCCATATTTTTTACGACCCATTCATCATCTTGACCAAATACTCGTCTCTGGACCCAATCAGGCAGGGGGATGGGAGGAGGGGCTTGGAGGAGGAGGTAACAGAGAGACTAGGTGTAGACAGGTGGGAAAAGAGAGGGAGTAGGGCAGGGAGGGGTAGAGAGATGGGGGGGGGGCGGGGGATGTGAGGAGAGAGCAGAGTTGGAGCAGGATGGAGAGAGGACTCAGAGAAATGGTGGATTAAACAGGAGGCGAGAAGGGAGGAACGCACAGCCGTGACATTCCCCGTCACTTGCTGAAATGGGGGTGGGTTGGTGCCCAGGACACTTGCCCTCAGTGAGATCACAACGAGACAGGAAATGGGTAACAAACTATTTCCAGAGAGTGTTTGTGTCCTGATGCAGGAAGCCCAGGGTGTTCTGGGCCCGAGGGACCCCGGGAGGCATCTGTCAGCACAGCCCCCACAGGCAGGGCCTACCTGAGCTGCCCTTCCTCCTAGAGGACAGAAGCGGGGTCCCTGAGCTCCGGGCCCAGGGTCTCCATGGGAGGGGCTTAGACAGCCACCTGATTAAGCTGGGTGGGGGTGGGGAGGGCTGGACCACTTGTCTCAAAGCTGCACAAGCATCTCAGGCAGTGCATGCTGTTTTTACAGACTGTTTGTTATAAATGGACAGAAATAGATTTTTTTTTTAAATCATTCTTATTCACATGCTTTACATAATATTGAGAAACGTGAATTGCCCCCACCAGAGAACATGTATTATTACCGTGATCTGGAGACTGGAGGACATTACACAGGGGTTGAAGCTGCCTCTGTCCCCAGCCCAGGGCTGTGTCAGGAACTGGTGCAGTCATGTCCTGCTCCAAACCAGGAACGGGGCGAAGATGGCCTCTGGAGGCCCCTTTCAGGCCTGCCAGTCCCGGAATCTGCGCAACTTGGTGAGGGCCAAGCCTCAGCTGCGCCCCCCGCCAGCCCCCAGCCTTTCCCTGGCCCTCATCACAGTTACTAGACCGCGTTCCCAGTGGGAAGGCCAGCGGCCAGCATGAATCTCCCCCACCCCCACCCCCACCCCTATTTCATGTTTCTGATGGACGGCTCCGAGGTGCCAGTGTGGAGGGAGAGGGGGAGAGGCTGGGCCTGCTCTAGGGACCCAAACTTAGTGTGTGAAAATCTGGGTGGGGCTGGGCACTGGAGCCCCCACTCACCTCCCTGATACAAGCCCCATTCCGGGACTCTTCCTGATCTCGTGGAGTTTACAGCCCCGCAGGAAAGGCAGGCATGTAAATAAACGTAAATGTGACTGGTCCCTCCTCCCAGAGGGGGTTCTGTGGCCACGGAGAGCCCTGAGGGTAAGCCAGGCAGGGTCTAGAGCTGGGGAGGCTGAGAGGGGTCTGGGAGTGACCGGAAGGAAAGGCGACAGTGTGTAAGTGTGTGCATGCATGTGTGTGCGCAAGTATGCATGAGCGTGTATATGCATGTGTGTGTGTGCATGTACGTGCACGTGTCAGTGTGTGTGTGTGTGTGTGTGTGTGTGTATGTCCCCTCCATCCGGGGCCCCCGACCTGTGGCAGGCGGTTTAGAGTCTAAGGATCCAGGCTCCAGAACCAGACTCCTCACTTGGGATCCTGGCTGTATCTTCCCTTGATTCGACCTTGGCCAAGTTCCTTTACCCTCACTTGGAGCTTTGGCTTCCTCCTGTACAAAATGACAGTAAAAGCACCTACCTCGCAGGGTTACCAGTGAGCATTCAGTGAGGTCATACAGGTAAAGCACTGAGACTAGCACTGACACACGACTGTCGCTGACATTATTCTATCAAGAGAACTTGACTTGCCCTTGGAAAGCGAAGCTTGAGATACGGACTCCCACTGCCAAGCCCCCACCCTTTTCTGCTTTGGGCAGATTTTCAGCTGTATGTGCCCTGCCCTCCCCCGCCGCCCCGGACATCAGAGAGGACGATGGAAGCATCCCAGGGCTCCTGGGAGTGACCTGGGACCCAGACGGAGGAGCCTAGGGTGCAGCACCCGCCTCCCCATCCCACCCGGGGAAGCCCGTGACAGATGGTAGTGCTTTGAGTGACTACTTCAATTTTAACTCTTTTCGATAATCCAGCGCCAGAAAGCCACATGCTTTAAAACTGTCCCCGGATCATAGATCAGCCCAAAGAGACCAAGTCCGGCTCAGTTAATAACTTCTGGAAACCCCATCAATCACTGGGGGCAGCCCTCCTTAGTGCTCTCCATATTGACTCCTGGCAGAGATGAATGGACCTCTACTCTTGGGGGCGCCTCTTGGCGGTTTGCAGCTCGCCTTCCTGCGACAGCAACTTGGGCTTTTCTGAGCTGAGGCCAGGGTGAGATAGGAGCGATGGAGGGACTATCTCTTAGAGAGAGGAAGTTGGCATCTCCTCCTGTCCTCCTGCACCATCCTCAGGGGACTCCCCTCCTTCCTGACCTCTCGTGGGCTAGGCCTCTTCTTGGCCCCCCAGTGATTGAGTAGAGCCCCAGATGGCCTCTGCCCCTCCTACAGAAAGCCCCGAAGGGTCTGCTCACTAGGGAGGGATCCCACAGGACAGAGCCGGAGTCACGTGGACACGGCACACTCCCCATTGGCTGGGAGCTGCCATCTGCTCACAGCAGAGCCCAGGACCGTTATATTCCACAGAAGTTGAGCCCTCCCTCTGTCTGGCCAGGGATGACATCCTCTCTGATGGAGACACCCGAGGCCTCTGGGCTCCTCCTTCCGGGCAGCTTTCATACCCAGCCCCGCTGTCACTTGAGGACCTGCCCATACACCCTGCCTCCGAAAGTGTGACCCCACTGCCCTCCGGTCAGTCCCCCCACGTACCCCGCCAGAGGCCTCTTTGAAGTTCAGACACCACGCTGATCACATCCCTCCTGTGGTGCAAAGCACATTTCCAGTGTCTCCCCTCTACTTGGGGAATAGGGTCTAAACTCCTTAGCCTGGTGTACAAGCCCAAACTGACTCTGCTGGTTGGCCCAATACTTATTCCTCAGCCTGAACACTTGGCTCACTCTTGAGTCATTCTTCCCTCGCCTACCACCCTCTTGTACGTTTCAGCATTTACTTCTAATGCTTGTGAAACCTCCTCTCTGTCCTCTCCACCTATCCAATCCTACCTCACCTCCTCCATGAAGTCCTCCTTGACCACTCCAATCCCCCACTTCTGGCACTCTGATGGCATGCACTGTGCCTGACACAGCCTTGGGCATGTGGCACGGGCAGCTTTGCATTGTAGCCCTGTCTTAAATTTCTTTGAGTACTGCATAGGACACCTTGTCTTTGTCCAGCCAAGATATTGTCCAGCAATATCAGCAAGGTGCCTTGCTTTAAATGCCCACCTCTTGGATATACTCCTGGACGAAGTCTCCCCCAGGCATCCTTGGAAGTTCTCTTTGGCCTACGGTAACCTAGACACATGTGGGAGGTGCCCTGTTCAGGGGTCCGATGTGCCACCTAGTTTGGTTAAACAATTCCCTGTCCCGGTGCGTAAATGTACCACATTTTCTTTTTCCATTCTTCTCTCGATGGACGTTTCCTTGCTTCCATATTCAGGCTATTGTGACTAGCCAAGCCAACCTACTGCCATGATGCAGTATTATTACCTTCTTAAAGAAGAAGACACTCTCATCATATGTGACAACATGGATGAACCCTGAGGACATTACGTTAAATGAAATAAGCCAGTCGCAGAAGGACATATTCTGAGTGATTTCACTTACACGAAGTATCTAAAGTGGTCAAACTCACGGACGCAGAAAGCGGAATGGTGGTTGCCGGGGGCAGGGGGAAGTGAGAGTGGGGAGCTGCTGTTCCCTGGGTATGAAGTTTCAGCTCTGCAAGAGGAGAAAGTTCTAGAAGTCTGCAGTAACCAGTGTGCTAAAGGTGAGCCATAATGTACTGTAGACTTAAAATCTTGACGGGGGTGAATCTCATGTTCTGTGGTTCTTTTCCCCACAATAAAAAAAAAAAAAAAAAAAAAAAAGAAGAAGAAGGACACATGTTTAGAGGAATTAAAACAGTAGATCTGTCAAAAACAAAAGCAAACGAACCAGCCCTCCAGCCCCATGCCCACCGTAGCCCTCCCCCGAGAGTTCTCTTCCCGGTTCTTCCTGTCCAGGACCAGCTGTAGACTCTGGCAGCTCTGTATTCTGCAAGGAGCTCAGAGTGTAGCGTTGCAAGATTTGGGCTTCTTGACTCTGCTCTTTATTAACTGGGTGATGTGTGCAAAATAGCTACACTCCTTTTCCTGAGTTTCCTCGTCTTTGAAAAATGGAGACCATGGAAATATGGAGTCCTGGCTACCTCGCAGTGCTTCTGTGAGAATCTGACGAGCTCCTGTTTGAGAAAGCACATTGTGAATGGTAAAGCGTTATACAGGTTGCTGTGAGCATTCCAGGGAAGGTTCTGGCCAGATGGAGGTGGGGGGTCAGAAGCTGTAGCGCCTCGTTCCGTTGGCTCATTTGAATCGGGAGCAGTGAAGATTGCTGTAGAAAATGACCCTGGAGTCTGAGCTGCCAGAGGGGCTGTGCTCCAGTTGGGACTGGATTCAGCTACAAGTGACCAAAATAACCATGGCTCATATGAGATTGGAGTTTATTTTTCTCTCACATGAAAATCTGGAGGCAGCCAGGGAATGTCAGGGATGGAAACGTTGACCCATATATCCCTCAGAAGTCCCATGATCCTCCCAGGTTGCTCCTGTGCTACCCCTGTGGGGCAGCCCTTGTCCTCGTTGTTGAAGATGGCTACCATCATGGCCGTGTTCCAGGTGGCTTCATGGAGAAAGGGACAAATACACAAAGGGCCAAGGGCATACATGCCAGCTCTAATTTATGGAAGACTCTTGGAAGCTGTCCGACGACACTATTGCCATAGGGCAGAACTTAGATGCATGGTCTTACTTAGGTGTGAGGGAGGCTAGGTTATGTAGTCTTCCCTCTGGGTGGCCATGTGTCTAGGAAAATTCTACTGCCTCGAAATGAGAGGAAAATGAATCTTGGAAGGAAAACTAGTTATCTCTGCCATGGGATGGGTGGGGGGGGGTCAGAGGGGCAGAGCGGGGAGAGGGGAAAGTGGGTGATGGGCATTGAGGAGGGCACCTGTTGGGATGAGCACTGGGTGTTGTATGAAAATCAATTTGACAATAAATTATATTTAATATGAAAAAATCCACATTTTCCTGTTGGACTCCAAAGCCCTTTATTACCTTGTATGTTTCTCTGCGCCAAAGACCCAAAAAGAAGGTGACGATTTGGATCCTGGTATTGACCCCTTCAGGTTGTCCTCTCCATTCCCACCGACCAAGCAGCCACCTGGATGACCCAAATTTCAGGGCCAATCGTTTTGGATGCTATTAACTGCTCCCTTCTTCTGAAAGCTTTATCCATCCAGGTTAGATTTGGGAGGTTTTAACCCAACTGAGGATGTGACACAGGTGATTGGATGGGCAAGTGTGGGGTTCAGGGAGGACTTGGGGCTGGAGGTATCACTCCCTGCTGAAAACCCTCTCATGGATCCCCTTTGCCCAAAGGCCAGAGTCTACCCTGGGAGGGGCCGGAAGAGGGGTCCTCTCAGCCCAGGCTGGAGAAGTTGGAAAAGTCAGGGGATCAAGCACAAAGCCTGGGGCCAAGTAGGAAGCAAAGTCCAAACTCAAAGAAAGGAGTTCAAAGAGCTTATCGACATCCAAGGGGCCAAAAGCAAGCTTGACGTTAATCCTTATCTATCTAGTGGTTTCAGCTCAGTCTTTAGTACTTCTGAAGACTTTCCCACGTCTCTGAGTAGTTAGTCTCTCTGTTACAAGCCCCTATAGCACCAAGCAGGTAGCTGCCCTTCGTAGCTATCCTAACTCACATTTGATATTTACATTTCATATTTGTAATTTAAACAGGTCATTGAGATTACACGTGATAGTTGCGATTTACACGGATGCGTTTGCTGGTGAGATCAATGATGGTCTCTTAGACTAAAAACTATGTGAGGGCAAGTGTGGCTTCTGTCTCACTTTCTGCTGTGTTGAGAGAATGGGAGATTAATGAGTGTCCAGAGGGATCCCAGAGGCAGAGGGACAGGAGTGCAGAGCGGTTGAGGTCAAGAGCAATTGCCAGGAACATACGTTGTGGTCCAAGACTGGTTTCTGTGGGTTCACCGAGGTGGGACGTGTGGGTGGGGCCCCAGGGGTGTGCTGATTTCAGGATTTTTGCTGGCCTGGCTCCTTCCTGCCCTGATGCCTCATTTCTCCCAACCTCCATCTCTGTCTCCATCTTTACATCTTTACAGTTCTAGGGCGCTGCTTGAAGCTCCCATATATTTGCAGTGTGATACCCTGAACCTATCTTTATTCATGTTCTTCCCTATTAATCTTCTGTTCTTAACCATGGCAAATCATTGTTTATCTTCCCAAACTAAACTCAGATGTCTCCTTCTCCAGATGGGCTTTCAAAACCTCCCAGACTTTCACGCTTTCTTCTGCTCCACACTGTTCGGGGTCATTATGTGTAAACTAATCAGCGGCTCTGTGAAGGCAGGAGCCGTGACCCCGTCTTCACTCCGCTCCCCGGCGCCTAGCACATAGTAGGCGCTTCACAAGCAAGCAAATGCGTGAGTGAATGAATGGCGATCTAACCCAGATTTTTGGAAACCGTATGGAGCATGATCAGCCTGTCTCATTACTCATAGTTGTTACACCGTAGGTCCTGATTTTTCTCCTGAAAATTGAGCTTGCTGTAAAAATCGCGCACTATTTCCCAACCTAAGGTCTTTGGACCCCCAGGGAAAGTCATAATAAAAGATTCTGAGAGCTTCTGTCAATGTCTCAAATAGCCCAACAGAAATCATACTGTTATCTGCACTCTGGCCGCACAGCCTACCTAAAACATCGGGTTTCTCTGCTTTTAACCGGGATTGTGTCAACTCAGTGTGCTAACAGTGGTTATCTCCTGCTACTCGAGACCTTCGATTGGCTGGGGATGACATCATAGGAGTCCCTGGGGTCTGTGGAAGGAAAAACAATAAAGGAGATCCTGGGAAGTTAAGAGGTTGGAACCACGGCAGGGAGGACGGGGCTCTGGGCTCACAGAATTAGGAGACACGGGAGTTGGCCATGGCCCTGGTTGAACAAGCCACCCCTCTTCTCTGGGCCCCCATCTCCTTGTCTGGAAAGGGGGAACACTCATATCTGCCTTGAAGGTCAAATAAGGGCCTCCAAAAGGAGGAGTGCTAGAGGAAGAGCAGGATTGTGCCCAGCCTAGGAGGTCCCCAGGAGACCACAGGCAGAGGGAGAAGGAGAAGTGCTTCCTGGGGTACAGAGAAGGGTGGGACGTCGGGCAGGTGTCAGATGGTAAAGGGCTGTGAAGCCATGCTAAGGGGGATGGACTGTGTGGTGCTTCGCGGAAAATTCCAGAACTGGTATTGGCCCTCCATTATGATGGATGTTGTGGATCCCAATGCTTCCCTCTGCTTCTCAGGCAGCAGTCTGGACTCAGAATCCGCCCCAGCCCACCTCTGTCAGTATCGATTTCAGCCCGTGGCTCTGAAGGTTTCAACCCAGCTGTGGCTCCCAACATGTAGAGCTCCTGAGTCCCGGGTGCTGGGGAGCACAAGTGTCTCCTGGGGTGGTGCTCGTGGCAACCGGCCAGGTCGCTGGGACCGGACACCGTGGGCACCATCGCCATGAGGACCAGAGCCAACGGAAGCCCCGGTGGATGATGGGGACCCTTGGCGGGAGGTGCCGCCGCGTCCTGGCTGAGCTCTTCTGTGCAGAGGGGACACTCGGTGCTGCCACTCCCCCCCACTCCCACCCCCAGTTGTCTTCGGAAAACACTTTCTTCCTGGAGACCAACGAACAAGCTGCCTTCCGGGGGAAGTTCCATCTTCCCGGAGTCCCAACTCAGAATGCGTTCATGTGTTCTCCGTGCTCGTATACACACTTTGGACACCTCTACTTACTACTTACTTAACTCTTTCTCATTTTTGGATGATTTCCTTTCTTGCCCAGACTGAGCAGGATTGCACCCCGCCTGACCTTGGATCTCCAGCCCTGGATGCTGAGCCACGGCCGGGGCCCATTAAATGTTGTTGACCGTGGGAGGAAAAGGTCTTGTGTGGCCAAATGTGATGCCCGATTTGATCCTGGCCTGCTATTACTATGTATGCACCGAGCGCCATACCCCTCTCCCGGGCCCCATTCCTCCTTCGTGTGTTCTCAGTGTCTACGGTGACAGAAGTTGAAACGGTGCCCACAGGGCTCCTTGGAGAAGGTTTCCATGAAAACGTCAAAAGATATCTCCGGCGAGGACAACACGGAAGCCACTCCAGAAATTAATTTCTGCCACGAAGATTTCCCAAAAAGGCGATGGTGTCAGAGATACCTTTCAGCCCTGTTTTGTACCTGGCCGATTCCCAGAAAGAGAAAGTCCTTCTGGAGGGCCCCCTCCTGTTCTCTGAGCCCTTGCCCTACTAGAGGCCCCCAAATTGCTCTCCCTTCTCCACCTGGATTGGAGGAAAGCCCACAGAGACGTGGCTAGCTCCTTTGCAGGGGTAGAGCCAACTGAAGGAGTGTGTTTTATGCTGGTGACCTCAGGACATTGGGACCCGCTTTAGGACGGTCTGACGGTGGCAGTGCCACACATCTTTAGGGCCAAGGGAGCACCCGATAGCTACTTTTTTCTCCCACGCCTCCTCCAAGTCACCACGCCGGAAAAAAATCCTTGCCTCTGTCACAGGCCGCACCTGTAAATAAATCGGGAGATAAAAGGCGCCTTTTGCTTTTCAAACGGTGACAGGCGCCTCCTGGTAAATTGCCTCCACGCTTTTTTAATAGAAGTAAAAAGGTTTGGGTGGATTGTGTCGCCTAATACAGAAGCACTTTTCTCTCATTTGAGCGGCCGCGGATGGGATAACAAACACATTTTTATCTCGGTCTCTAAACAAAATGCAAAGAACCCGGAGTCAGACAAACGTTCCTTTAAGGTGTATCGAGGAAAAAGCTGGGAGTGGGTGGGAACCTCTTGGTGACAAACCCCACAGGAACTGGCAGCTCAAGTTTAGGGACTGGTTCCCCCAAATAGCAGGCAGCCCTCTCTTGGCCTGGAAGTGGCTTCTTCCTGGGTGCAGAGACACGCTTCTGTATTCCCCCCTCGCTTTACTTATCTACAAGATAGAAGTAAGGTTCCCGATTACCAGATTTGTCCGGAAAGCTCGGGCCCAGTTCAGCCGCGTGGGAAGTGTTTTGTCAGCACCAGTCAAAGCCCATCCTGGTTTTGTATTCGAATGTCCGCCACCACCCAGGTACATGTTCCTACCAAGCAGCGGTAAGGCACCGCCTCCATAAGGAAGAAGGTGGGGGAAATGGTCTCTGCGGCCCTGCTGGACGCCCCCCCATGCTGGCTGGCCACTGGGGCCCCCGCACGTCCACGCAGTCCTTCCTAAGGATGTGGATTCCCTGGCAACTCCTTCCATCAACCCCTCCTCTGGGCCGTTGCTTTGCAGCTGTCATGCTTACCCAGACATTGGTCTTTCCTCCGAAAGTGGAAGAAAGAGAGCAAGCTTCAAGCTGTGGATGCTCTTATCCTGGCCCGGCAGCTGGTCAGGGACTGAAGGTGCCTGTGTGCCCCCAGATTCATATGTTGAAGCCCTAACTGCCAATGTGACGGTATTTGGAGATGAGATCTTTGGGGGATAATAGGATTAGATGAGGTAATGAGGGTGGACCCCATGATGGGAATTATCCCCTCTCCCTCTGTCATGTAGGCGCATAGCAAGATGGCGGCCACCTACAAATCCAGAGAAGAGACCTCAGAAGGAAATTACCTTGCACTTTCTGGCCTCCAGACCTATGAGAATAAGTTTCTCTTGTTCAAGCTACTCCGTCTATGGTGTTTTATGAGGGCAGCCTGAGCTAAGTGCTCTTGGAATGATTGTGGGTGAATGAATGCGTGGTCCCAAGAAGTTGGGCCCTCACACACTTGGGGTGAGTAGTGAAGCCGACTAAGGTGCTTGGGAAGAAGGGTACGGTCGAAACTCTGAGGCTGAGAACTACGCCCCGCCCCATGGCCGCCCTGCCACCCAGGGAAAGGCTTTGAGCAACTGCTGTGTGACCCTTAGCTTCTCAGCCACCTCAAGCGTATAAAACTAGGATGCAGAGAGATTGGCGAAGCTGCTGGGAGGCTTTCTCTGGAATGACCTGTCCGTGGGCTGTGTCCCACCTGTCCCCACAGGAGAGGAACTTCCCACCTACCCAAATGAAGGGACACGAAGAATGCCCCTCAAGAGCTTGGCCAAGGCCTGGGAAGGTCTAAAGGTGAGAGGCTCTGGCCGGCCGGGCGTGAGGATGCTGGGCAGAGAGGGACACGGTGGCCTCAAACTGCCTCCTCCCAGAGGCTGGTGGGGCACAGAGAGAGACCCTACTTCCTCTGGGCTGGTGGCGGCCAGGCAGAGGGATGCTGGGAACTTTGAAGCCTTTGTTCCTGCCGCAGGACTGGAGGAGGTGGGGACCAAAAGCCACCAGTAGAGGAAGCGTCACCCACATGGAGGGAATCACAAGCGAGAGAACACGCATGAGTCCCTGACGAGAGAGAGACTTAGCATTTGGAACATGCTAGGTCCAGAGGGCATGGATGCCGTAATACCGTCTTACAAGTCAAGTGAGACCTTCCCTGGCCTTTCTTCCTCCTCCCCCGCTGCCCCATCTGCACCCTAGCTGGCGTTGAGGGGATTCCCAACAGCAGACACGAGTGGAGGGAGAGCAGAGTGAGAACACAGTGAGAAACCTGGCGACCCCCGTGCCCCCCCCCCGCCCCCGCCTTCAGATTTCCAAGCTGGTGGATGGGAGTCTCAGGTAGGATACAAGCAGGAGGGTCTGATATTAGATTGACCTGGCCTTTTTTTTTTTTTTTTTAATTGAGAGTCTGCTCCAGAAGCTATGAGGTTTTCCTGAGAGATCCTCCAGTGGTCAGGAAAGATGGAGCTTGAGGGGGCTGCAGAGAAAAAGAACAGAATGAAGTTGCCTTCTGGTTGCACCTAGCAAATCCAGTGCCCCTGCCCCGGGGGAACGATTGTACTGTGTTCTGCCTGTACAACGGGGCCGGGGGAAGCCTAAGAACGTGCTACCCTGAGGGGGCAGGGGTGAGGGAGAGCTCACGGCAGCTCCTGGAGGGGCACACTGAGTGTTGTGGCCTGCGAACATCCGACGGTGCCTTGTCTGGCCTGACTCCGAGTTCAGCAAGAGAGGGAAGGGTGGTCCCCGAGATTTCTTCCCCATCAAGACACAGCACATTTTTAACCTGCTTAGGAGATAAGTCAGGCACAGCAAGAGAGTTTAGAGGAAGCGAGGGCACATCTGTGTATGCTGTTTCTTTACACGATCCTCGGCCTGGGGTCCCAGCATGAAGTGGGTCCAAATAAGAGGGGCAGAAAGGACCGCTGGGAGATCGGTCTCTGAATTATGACTTTATTATTTTATTTTTTAATTCTCACTGTTCGATTTTTTTTTCCCCAACGCTCATCATTCCTGGACCATTCAGACACTTGATTGTCTTTCCATTTACATATGGAAAGACAACCCCCCCCCCCCCCCCCCGCCCCGTCCCCAGCTCGGTCTAAACTCAAAAGAAATGATCTTTGAATTAGCCAAGTTTCCAGGTTCTGTGTGCGGCTCGCCTCTTGAAATCGAGAACGCGTAAGATCTATTTTACTGGGTCACTTTAACCCCTTCCAGGCCATCCCTCCCTAGAATTCTTCCCTATGATGAGGACGCTCTTGGAGAGAGAAGGAAAATAAACACAGAGAGGGCTCCGGCAGCAGGCTGGCTGTGCACTGAAATGGAAATGTGTTTACGGTGTGAAGAAAAAAAACCGATTTTGGGCAGTGAGGTTGGCAAAAAGAGATAAAGGGGATTTGGTTAGAAGCGAGAGTTAAATGATAGTAAAGGTCTAGAGACGCTGTGATCAATAACTATGAAGTTCAACCTCATTGCTTTTTTGCAGCCGAGAAGGGGTGAGCCCTGCCTGCCTCCTACCACCAGGCCTCTGGCCGCAGACTGTGCTGGTGGATTCAGTTGATGAGGGCCTCGGACTCTGAACTTGAAGTTCAGTACGTCGGGCCAGAGCTCTTGCTGAGGCAAAAGAGAGTGCACACTGCCTTCCTCCCATTCCGGCGGGGGGTGCATATGAGATGGGGGGCGGGGGGTGCATATGAGATGGGCACTTCTGTCGTGATCCGGGGCTGCCTGGAGCCAGCCCAGGGCTTCCTATGGGGGTACTATCTAGAGAATCCCAAGTTCCGTTGGACAAGGTGTTTTCAGGACAGAGTAGTTTAGCCCAAAGGAGAGACCGGTTTGTTGTCAATATAAAATTCAGAGCCCCATCCACTTGCCTTATGAACAACGGGTATGTATATGCTTTGGAGAAAAACGAAGTGAGGGATTCTCTGGAATTATCTTCAGGCTGTGAGAGTCAAGTAAGGCCGGATGCCCACCCCTTTCCCACCATTTGATGAGTCCGAGGTCATATAAGTGGGATGAAAGTATTGGTCTCTGTCTAGATCACCAAGACAGGACTCTGAACTTGGGTGCCTGGATGCCTAGATGACCCCATGGGGGCTCTTCAAGAGTGCCTGCAAGCCTCTTATTGAGAAAGTTGCACATTTTTAACGTGTTTTCTGAAGTTTGCCATTTTCTTTCGACCCTCAAAGAGGCTTGGGCTCCCCCAAAGGGAGAAAAACCACTGGCCTATCAAGTTCTGTAATACCTACAAAGACACTCTGTTGTATATGACTATATAGACCAACAGAGCTTTGAACGTTGAGGGAGTGAAAAACAGGAGCGAGTTTTGATATATTACTTCTTAAAAGTGGGGGAGAATGCTCTGGAGAGGCTTTCCTCCCATCCGTCTGTCCACCCATCCATTCCCCATCAACGAGGGTCTAATACGTGTCACCACGGTGTTAAGTATGGAGGTTCTAGACATAAATGGCCAATGTGGAGGGGAGATAGGTAGGCGACGTAAAACGAAATACTATGAAGTTCATTCTAGAACTGATGCCTTTCACGCTACAAGTGGAGGTATATTGTGGGGAGGCAGAGAACTCTGGTGGGCTTCGTAGAGGCTATGATACTCGAGCTGGGTCTGAAAGGATACGTCAAGGTGATAGAATCTTTTATCTCGGGTGTCTTTAAGTAAAGGTGCCCTCCCGGCCAAAGGCGGGAGCCGGAGAGCAGGACTTTCGTACAGCAGACCGTGCAGGGGGCGCCTGGGGACGTGCACATGCTTGTTTGCACACGCTGTTGGCCGTGTGTTTTGTGTGCCTCCTGGGGAGCAGGCAGCGGAGGAGGGATGGAGAAAGCGGAGGGGCTCTGTGCTCAGTATTGTCTGGCCTCCTGTTTTGCTTGGTCCCAGGCCGAGAGAGAGGTGATCGACATGTCTTTTGGAGGAGAGAGACAGGCCAATAAATGGAGTAGAGAAGAGCAGGAGACTGTTTGGGCAGGATACCGCTTCCGCATCTCGGTCCCTGGCTGCATCTTGAGAGACAGGGGGCCGTGACCAGGCTGGCCGATAGACTGGAGAGAGGCCAGCAGTGATTTTTTTCCTCCCCCTCCCTCTCCGTCTGCCCTCCCAGCAGGACGGGGAGTACGGGACGGGGCATCGGGGTGGTCGGCTCCTCCTCGAGGACCACGTGTGAACGAAGGCCTGGGTCCAAGGAGGAGCGAGGGGCAAAGCGTTACTAAACGCCCGCTCTCTCTGGTGTGGTTTGAAAGACTTTTCCCAGCCGGCTTCTGGGAAGCCCACCCCGTGCTAATACAAGGTAGAGCCGGTAAAGTCCAACTCAGCCCATACCGGGCTTGGGGCCACGGGAACTGCGAGCCGCCCGGAGGTGGGGCTGCCTTAGCGGTTTGCTAACAAGTGTACGGATGAGAATTGGAGAGAACGAAGACTTAACTCGCAGGGATTCAACCAGGGGCTATTGCTCCCCATTCCCACCCCCCCACTCCCCTCAGCGTCCAGCTCTGGTGAGCACACGCAGAGGGTGAGAAGGCAGGAGGAGGGAATGAAGACCCAGCTCTGTTCCTTGTGCTAATGGAGGGGAGAAACAGGTGTTTGGAAGGACAGACAGCCCCTAAACCTGGAGTTAGAGTAGTTTTCACACTTAGAAATATTTTTAGGGGGCGTGCCTGGGTGGCGCAGTCGGTTAAGCGTCCGACTTCAGCCAGGTCACGATCTCGCGGTCTGTGAGTTCGAGCCCCGCGTCGGACTCTGGGCTGATGGCTCGGAGCCTGGAGCCTGTTTCCGATTCTGTGTCTCCCTCTCTCTCTGCCCCTCCCCCGTTCATGCTCTGTCTCTCTCTGTCCCAAAAATAAATAAAAAACGTTGAAAAAAAAATTAAAAAAAAAAAAAAAGAAATATTTTTAGGGGCGCCTGGGTGGCTCAGTCGGTTAAGTGTCCGACTTCGGCTCAGGTCATGATCTCGCGGTCCGTGAGTTCGAGCCCCACATCGGGCTCTGTGCTGACAGCTTGGACCCTGGAGCCTGCTTCAGATTCTGTGTCTCCCTCTCTCTCTGCCCCTGCCCTGCTTGCGCCCTCTCTCTCTCTCCTTCTCTCAAAAATAAATACATAAACATCTTTAAAAAAATATTTTTGGGGGTGCCTGGGCGGCTCAGTCAGTTAAGCGTCCCACTTCGGCTCAGGCCATGATCTCATGGTCGGTGAGTTAGAGCCCCACGTGGGGCTCTGGGCTGACCACTCGGAGCCCGGAGCCTGCTTCGGATTCTGTGTCTCCCTCTCTCTCTGCCCCACCCCCGCTCACACTCTGTCTCTTTCTCTCTCTCTCTCAAAAATAAATAAACATTAAAAAATATATTTTTATAATGTCCAGTCGTCTTCATTTCCATTTAATGCTACCAAGAGCCCCGCGAGGCAGGTGTTTATATTAGTTAGCCCTCTTTCCAGATGGAAACACTGAGGCACGGAGAGCGGTTTGACTTTGGTCGTGTAGCTGTCAAGAAGCGAGACACAATTCAGACTTGGAAGTCTTCTGGCTGCAAGGCCCCTGGGCTTTGCAGCCAAACCTGCCTGGCCCTTCAGAGCTTCTGGGAAACCATAGCCTTCCCCCGTTTCCCCGGAAGCCTTGGTAGACAGGAGCTGGAAACCTGTCGTTCCTTCATCTGAGTGGGCGAGCCAGGATGTGCATATAGCGTGCCCTCGGCAAATGCAGGGAGGAACAATGGAATGTTCACATTTCTTTTTAATTATGCAGTGATACATGTAGTTACATTTAAAAATCCACATAGTACAGATAAAACCTAAGTGCTCCCTCCCCGCCCCGACACTCCCAGGTCATCGGGAGACTGGTGTGCATCTTTACAGACTGGCTTCTGTGCTTGTCACATATACGCACAAATAGAAACATGTTGGGTCTTCTGTTTTTTGCAGAGATGGTAAAATGTGGTATCACGGTTTGCAATTTGCTCTTTTCACTTTTTTGCTTAACCATATGCCTTGGACAGATTTCAATCTCACTACCTATAGAACTAGTCATTTTTTAACAGCTAAATGAAATTACATTATATATGTATACATTGTATATAAGTATTTATGTGTCTATTATTTAACTCTCTTCCTCTCTTTTTAAAAACATTTTTTTTAATGTGCATTTTTGAGAAAGAGACAGAAACAGCACAAGCAGAGGAGGGGACAGAGACGGGGGGGGCACAGAATCCGAAGCAGGCTCCAGGCTCTGAGCTGTCAGCACACAGCCCGACGCAGGGCTCAAACTCACGGACCGTGAGATCATGACCTGAGCTGAAGTCAGACGCTTCACCAACTGAGCCACCCAGGAGTCCCAACTCTCTTCCTCTCTCGGACATTTGGGTCACGTGTTTTTTCACTGTTAGAAACAACAACAACAACAGAAAACAACATAACAAAGCACATCTTTGTCCATGGTCTTCCATTTACATAAATGAGGAATTCTCTAGAAGTAAAGTTCCTGGTAGGAAGGTAAGTGCATACTTAATTTGAGTAAATACTCTTTGCCAATTTACACTCCTGACAGCAGTGTGTCAAACTTATGCCCCCACACTCCCTTGAACGCTCGATGTTATTAATATTACACTTTTTGCCAAAATAAAATATTTGATTTGATTTGAATTTCCCTGATTTCTAATAAACATTTTTCATATGTTCGCTGCTTATGTATCTTTCCTTTTCTATGAATTACTTGCTCTTAGTTTTTGCTTATTCTTATCATTTTTGTGGAAGCTCTTTATACATCCTGGGTATTAATTCACATCTGTTATGCATATTTCACATATTTTTCCCAGTCTGTCAATTACCTTTTAACTTTAAGGGTTTTTCTTTTCTTTGCCCGTCAAAAAATTCGTTTTGACGCAATTTATCAATTTCTTTCGTTTATGGTTTTGGTTTTATTGTGTCTTCCCTAAGAAGGTCTTCTGTACCCCAAGGTTATATTTTTTCTCATTTTTTTTTCTTTTTTTAAAAAAATTTTTTTTTTCAACGTTTATTTATTTTTGGGACAGAGAGAGACAGAGCATGAACGGGGGAGGGGCAGAGAGAGAGGGAGACACAGAATCGGAAACAGGCTCCAGGCTCTGAGCCATCAGCCCAGAGCCCGACGCGGGGCTCGAACTCACGGACTGCGAGATCGTGACCTGGCTGAAGTCGGACGCTCAACCGACTGCGCCACCCAGGCGCCCCTCTCATTTTTTTTTCTAATGCTTGTATCGTATTCCCCTTGCTTATGAAGCTTAGTCAACTTGAAATGTGTTGTTTGGTTATGGTGGAAAGTAGGTTCTAACTTTATTTCTTCCAAATCGATAGCTTCCATGGCCATTATTTCCGCTTCCCCTAGATTTTCCTTTCGGCATCTATCCCAGCCCTGTGTGTCCCCTGGGCTTTGCGGCTGGGCCTCATTAGTTTAGGGGTAATCCCATACACCTTGCCTAAACATCCGAGCATGGCACCACGTCGGTCATGGTGATTAGTTCAGGACCAGCGGTACGACCCAGTTAAGGCGAGGGAAGTTTACCGAGGGCACCTGGGCGAAATATTTCGCTCACTTCTAAAAGGTAACCCTGGAAGGGGGAACTAAACAAAAACTCTTCTTCCTTTGGACATCATGCTTTGTGACTATGGATCGAGGCGTTTCTATGGCTCTTTTGCCATCAGCAGAGAAGTCAGCTTGAGGGTGAGGCCACCTGTAGAAATGGGCCTGGCTATGAACTATGAACAAAGAATGGAGTCAGGGCCAGCGGCTTGGGCCAACCTCAAGGCCTTACTACCACCTTACCCACCTCTGGGCTTCCCTATGCAAGCAATATGCTTCCTTACTATTTAAGACTAGTTGAGTCAAGTTCTCTGTGAAGGGCAGCAGGCGGTCGCTTGATACAAGCCGTTGCTCCAGGACCACCCGTGACTTATCAGCCTACCCTGTAATCATTAGCTCTGTCATCATGCACTCCTGTGCATGCATGAACTGTGTATTATCTGTCCATTCTCAGGCTGACATCTTGTTGTTCTCAGGACCGTGGCTGATGTAATTATCACATATTTTGTATTTCGTACTGGTAGGCGAGATGCCTGAAGTCGGACGCTTAACCGACTGCGCCACCCAGGCGCCCCTAGATGGATTTAAATTAAGTTGATCAAGTTCTATAGAATTCTGTTGGGATTTTGACAGGAGTGGCTTTGAATTTGGGGAGAATCATCATCTATACCATACTGAGACTTCCCAGCCAGGAACAGTAGAGGCCTCTCCGTTCCTGTAGACCCTTTTCGGTGATACTCATTAGAGTTTTATAGTTTTTTCCATAAACGCCTTGCTCATAGCTTACTGGATTCATTCCATTTGTTGTTGTCATTGTTTGTTTTGTGTTTTTATTTTGCATCTCTCTCTCTCTCTCTCTTTTAAAGTGGTGGCATGGAGGGAAGCTTTGGGTTTTAGTGGTTGTTCAGACACTCAACCATCGCGCTGGAATCTTATTATCTAACAGCGTGCCATTTCGTTCTTTTGGATTTCCTAGGTAGATAATCATATTATCTGAAAATAACATTTTCCTTTCATCCTTCTTTTGTTTATTTTCCATACTTCTTGTTCTTCCCTGGATGCGTCTCCAGAATCTTGTTTGAACAAAACGGGCACCGATGTATTCTTTCCAGGCAAAATGGAGATGTTTCTAACGGTTTGGGGAAGCTCTGGAATTAAGGAAGCTTAATTTTCTTCCTGATTGAGGTGTTTTATTTTTTCTCTTTTAAATGAAGAAAATATAGAGAATTACCAAATGCTTTTTTGGTGTGTACCAAGACAACCACACAGATTTTCCGTTATCATACAGTGAACTATGTTAACACATTTCATGATGTTGCATCGGCCTCTATTACTAGGATCCACCCAAATTGGTTCTGAGATATCATTCCATCACTCATTGCTCAAAAGATTTTATTTTGGATCGGGGCAGCAATATTCAAAAGTGAGATACGAGACCTTAGTTTTTCCTTGTTGGTTGTTGTGCTCTCCTTATCTGGTTCTAATATGTCATGAGACACTGCTTCTCAGTCCCTTCTGCTGGATCCTAACTTGGCAATGCTCTGGGGCTCAGGCTTTGGTCCACCTGACTTCTCCTTCCTCACCTGCTCCCTCCAGACCTGTGGCTTTAATATCATCTATATGCTGGCAGCTCCCAGATGTACAACTCTGGCCCAGTCTTGCCCATTTCTAGACCCATATAAGTAACATTCTTATCCACTTAACACGTCCAGAACAGAATCCGTAATTCCCCCTCTGAAAGATGCCCCACCCACAACCCTTCCCAACTGCAAAGGGCAGCACCATCCTCTGGTTTCTCAGACCCAAAACTTTGGAATCAGTCTCGACTTCCCTTTGTCTTTCATACCTCACATCCAATCCCTCAACAAACCCTTTGGCTTTGCCGCTTCCTGAACGCTCCCCATTGCCTCCAGCCAGTCCAAACGATCATCTCGTATCTCGATTATTGCAGTAGCTTCTAACAGTTCTCCCCACGTCCACTCTTGCTCTCCTTCTATGACATGGCACAGTGGTCCCTAACCCCTCCATCCTGGTCACTCTTCCATCCATGCTGATCTCCATGCTTTTTCTCCACCGTGCCCAATATGCTTCAGCCCCAGGGCTTTTGCACCTGTTGCTTCCTCTCCCTGGATCACCATATGTCTTTCTTCCTTATTTCCTTCAGGCCTCTGTTCAAACGATTCCTTATCCTGAGGATTTCCGCGACCACCCTACAAATCATAGCAACTCTCCCTTCCAGCACTCCCTACATGCCTCATCCTGCATATTTTTGCCCCATAGCACTTACCTCCATTTGACATACTATGTATGCATTTGTTCGTCCATTGTCTGTCTCCCCCACATGGAATGTAATCTCTGCAAAAGCAGAGACTCGACTGTTTTGTTTGCTGCTGTGTCCTCAGCACCAGGAATAATACCTACACATAATAGTTTGTCTCCTAAACATGGGTTGAAGAACGATTTTTCTTTTGCATTTGCGGGTTGACTTTAATGTCAGAGAATTCTACACTTCTATCCTTGAAAAATATTTATAACGAAAGCAGGGACAGAATCATAGAATCATGCTTTTCTTTTCTTTTCTTTCTTTTTTTCTTTTAAGCTGAAGCCCAGAGAGCCTAAGGGATTTCTCAAGGTCGGGAGCCAGTTGATGGTCGAGTTGGGGTTGGATCTGTACCTCGTGGAGACCTGAGGGACTCCCAGAGTATCAGGAGCTGGGGGGCTGTCAGGGGCTGGAAGCACGGATCAGGTGACATGAGAAAACCGTGATCTGTCCTCCCTCACCTGCTGTCCTACTTTCTTAGAGATAAGACATTAGACAAGCCATTAGAGAGAGCATGGGGGTAGGCTCCAGCTTTGAAATCAGTTGTTGACTCTGGCCGCTTGTAAATGGGCGTGTTCCTATCTCTTGTGTGCTGACCACCTGCCGTGGGCCTCCCTGGGCCCTTCTCCACCCTTCCTCACTGGCCCACCCCACCCCCACTGGCACAGCACCAGTGAGCTTTCTCGCTCTCTGGCCCCTGATTGCTCTCTGATGGGTGGTAACTGCTTAATGTCGGAGGACAGGAGGACAGTAAGGTCTGGGATTTATTCCCCTAACTCCTTCCTTGCAGGACCCCCACCAGATGGCCGTGTCCCTTGATCAATGGCCACAGCTTCTATCGGGCAGCCCCCTCCCCACCGCCCTGAAAATTTCTCTCTTCATAGTATGGAGACTGAGTGTGTCACCACCCCTGGGGTCCCCAACAGATGTTATGGCTCTAAGGACTCCCCCAGGTACTTAAGTGCCTGAGACAGCCCTTGGCACAAAGCAGAGAGGCTCCAAGGGACGGTTCTTCCTCTCCTCCTCTGGGAGAGCTGAAAGGGACCATTGAAAGGTATGGTGTGGGAGACGGGGCCACAGTGGGCAGATCCGGGCTCTGCATCGTGGTGTAAGCATCACAGGAGAGAAAGGACCACTTCCAGGGCAGCGTGAGAGGAGCTCGGGTCCCCTCTTCTGCCCCACCCGTGTCCTGCAGTTGGGCAGACTATGTGGTCTCAGGGACAGAGGTCCATGGTGAGGTGGCAGGGGAGGACAGGGGAGGACAGGGGAGAGTGTAGGTACATTCTTGCAAGACTGCTTCTATCTTATAGCAAAATTTGCAGCTCCTTGGTCCCACTGGCCTTCCCTAGGCCACCACCAGGCTGAGACACAGCTGCTCATCCCCATCCCGCCCCGCCCCCGCAGCAACCCAGCAGCCTCCGTCCATGCCCCAGCCTGGCAGCGGGAGACAGGGCTGTCAGACTGCATCACATCAGTGCTCGAGCTAGAACTCCAGCTGGGCCAAGTGACCTTGTAGGTTCTGAGGGGCACGGGCGGCGGAGCAGGAGATAAATATCCTGGCTGGATGTATAGCATCTTCCGGGCCGGAGGGAGGTGGGAGCCAGGCCTCCCTGGAACAGCAGCCCCTCCATCCTGCAGTCACTCTTTGGGATCTGTCCCTTCAGGGGCCTCACAGCAGGTCAGCGTCAGCCTAGGCTTGGGGGTGACTGTTCTGATTCTGGAGGCTACAAAGAATTCATTAACGAGGAAACATTTCTTGTTCGGGGTAAGGTACGTTCACCTCCTCTTGGAGCCCACGATCTCCAGTGCGTGGGCGGAGAATTGCCACAATTCGCTTCTGCCAAGCCCTTTGGTGTTTTCAATGCACGATCCCTCTGGAGCTTTACGACACCCCCACGAGACAGGAATACGTCGCCGTGTTTACCACCGTGGAGGAACCAGAAGCCCAGAGAAAGTTCAATGAACCGTCCAAGAGGCAGAGAGGAGACTCAAACCCACCTCCGCTGAGTCTGTAAACCAGATGGAGACTTTCCCCGCAGGTTCTTTTAAGTGAGGATAACACTCATCTGCCTTTCTCTTTCTCCTCCCTCTAGGTCGTCGGCTGTGGATAGCACGGGAACCAAAGTTAAGTCAAGAGTGTGGTTTAATCTCATCTGGATCAACTTCCTGGAAGAGGTGAGAGGAAGAAGGTACAGTTGAGACTAATTCCGTCTGTAGATTGGGTTTTTTTTTTTTTAAGTTTATTGATTTTTTTCTGAAAGAGAGAGAGAGAGCACGGCCAGGCGAGGGACAGAGAGAGAGGGAGAGAGAGAGAATCCCAAGCAGGCTCTGGGCTGTCAGCACAGAGCCCGGCGCGGGTCTAGAACTCACAAACCGCAAGATCGTGACCTGAGTCAAAACCAAGAGCCAGACACCTAACCGACTGAGCCACCCGGGTGCCCTGAAGTGGGGATGTTGAAAAGGAACAGCCATTCTGAAGGTCGAAGGCCTGTGGTCACTGGCCATCCTGAGGGAGCCCTCCCCCAGCTTGCCTCTCCCTTGACACAGGCATCGTTTTCCTTCCCCCATCCCTTTGGTGTCTTGTCAGCAGAAGAGATTTCAGTCAGACTTTGGGGAGGATCTCCCTATCCTTCCACTGAGAACCCTCTTGGACACTTATATCTCCTTCCAAGGAGATTGCGCTGTGGACCAAGTTGCTGTTCCTTGCCATTGTGTTTGGATCCGCCCGGTTCCACTCCTTTGTCTTTCGTTTTTGCTTCCCCCCCCCCCAATTGTCTATAGGCTTCCCTGATGCAGAGCAATCACCCCATGGAGCATGGCCCCGAAGCTGAGGGCTGGAGCGAAAGCTGTGTTTGGGGGTGACAGTGACATAATCTCGAAAAAGCTCCATCTGTCATCTCTGGCCTTTTACTGTTGTAACAGCACTTATGGTCCCAGCCAACTGCTGAGGAATCTGTCTGTGGTTTAATTAGCCTATAACTCCAGCCTCCCCCACCATGCAAGAAAGCAATAAACAGCTTCCATCCTCTTTAGTGGGGCTGGGCAGACACAGCAGGGGGAGCCACATGAGGCTTGGGGCCAATGAGGTCTTTGAGGGCAAATGAAGGACTTCCGGACCTGCAGGGAATGACTCTCGACTTGTGCCTCCGCTCCCTGCTTGGGCCATGGGAGACCAGTCAGTGCGCTCAAAGGAAACCTAAAAATGACAATGTAACAACCCCTCGTGCCCGTGGTGTTTTCCACTCCGCAAGAGCTTTCTCTGACACTTTCTCATCAGGTGCCACTCTGGACCTCAGTTTCTTCTTCTATGAAGTGAGGGCATTGGGCTCAATGATTCCTGAAGTCTTCTCCCCATCGGGACTTTCTGCGGGCTCCCTTATCCCAAAGATACCCCAGGGATGTGACCGGAACTGGTGTCATTAGGCTCATTTTATAGCTGAGAATTCCGAGGAGCAGCGAAGGGAAGTGATTTGCCCTCGGTCACTCAGGGAACGCCGGCAGAGCCATGCCTGGCACCTGGTGTGGTGGAAAGAGGAAGGAGATACACCTTGACCCTTAGCTCAAGGACATAGGAGGTAGAGGTGTGGTTGGAGGCCCCAAAGCTGTGCCTGGACCATCTTGAGGAGGGGTTTGCCCTGCAAGGGAGCAAGGTGGGGAGCTCGCCTGGGTCGGTGAGGGATATAGCCAGGAATTTGTGCCTGAGAGCCTCCTTTAGAATGCCTGTTCCACAGGTGTGGTCTATCCAGTTCGCCACTATCCCTACAGCCTAGAACAGTGCCTGGCGTGTGGGAGATGCTCCAAAAATGCCCGTCAGTGAATGGATGGGTGGATGGGGCTGGTGATGCCAGCCATCCCCGTTCACAACGCCCTGCTCCCCTTGTGCAGGGCCCAGACAGCGAAGCCACGTGGGCGCTATCCGCAGAAGATACTGGGCCATGCAGGATTCTGAGATCCGAGACCGTTCCCACATTTTTCTGGCTGCATGTGAGCACCCCCTGACTCTCTTCCCTCACTTCCCCCAGTGCCTTCGGAGTGATGGATGCTCTTCCGGGGAGGAAGGGTTCGATCTGGGTTTCCAATCTCCTCTGGATGCATCGCTGCCAAAATACAATACACAATTACGGGGACACGATACATCAGTGATCACTGGGGGAAAGAAACCCCGTGTGGACAGCAAAGCTAATGGCTGGTATCGAAACCTATGACTACAGTCAGCTCAGAACCCCTCTGGTTCTACGGCAGGAAGCCGGTAGTCGCCCTCGGGTAACACCCCCGTGCTCCTTCTCAAACCCCAGCCACACCCCGGGCCCACCCTCCCTCCTGTCCTTCCTTCCAGGCCCCAGAGCCTTCCCTTCCGCCTTCCCTTCCCTTCCGCTCTGGTGTGGCTACCACCACTCTGTCCCTCGGGGTTCACTGCCTTCCAGCCTGACTGTGGCAGGAACACAGTCCCCCCACTTGCCCCTCTTTGCTGCCTTCCAAAGCCCCTTTGCTTCCAGGAGATCATCTGCTGGGTCATTTGGACAGCAGAGTAGAGGCGACCAAGATCCCACAAGACAAGAGACCCGCGTGCAGGTCCCCGCGTGGATCCAAGGGCCACAGCTCCT
The DNA here is from genome assembly GCF_028749965.1 of Puma concolor. Taxonomy (NCBI): domain Eukaryota; kingdom Metazoa; phylum Chordata; class Mammalia; order Carnivora; family Felidae; genus Puma; species Puma concolor. The sequence goes on along the minus strand of NC_141676.1, from coordinate 99,538,316 downwards.
GGACTCGACCCTGCTGGCCCCTGGCTTCCCTTTCACCCAGAGACCCAGACACCTGAAATCACAAGCAGGGAGGCCCAGAAAATTAAAACTCGAGCCCGCTCCAGAGCCCGTCTGTCTCAGGGGCTGGCCAGCTTCCGGATGGCCTCCCGCCTACTCCACATGTGTCTCAGTGGGGTATATCCCCTTTCCTCCAGGGTTCTGGGACCTGGGGTTCATGGTCAGGATGTGTGGACCCCTGAAATTGCACCACAACTCGGGTGTGTGTGTCTGTACTTTTTCTAGAAAGAGCCTTCATCAGTTTCTCACAGAACAAAAATGTGTATCTCTATGAAGGTAAGCATGAGGGTCAAGTGAGCATAGGGGCTGAGCTAGCTTCAGTAGTAAGGAGTTTTTATTTATTCATTTATTTTTAATTTTTTAACATTTATTTATTTTAGAGAGAGATAAAGCGACAGAGCACGAGCAGGGAAGGGGCAGAGAGAGGAGACACAGAATCCGAAGCAGGCTCCAGGCTCTGAGCTGTCAGCCCACAGCCCGACACGGGGCTCGAACTCACGAGCCGTGAGATCATGACCTGAGCCGAAGTCGGCACTTAACCAACGGAGCCACCCAGGCGCCCCAGTAGGTAGGAGTGTTGAAGAAATTTACGTTACTGCTTTAAGCCTTGAACCACATTGTCTTGGCCTGTGGATGGGTCCTCTTTTCTAGTCTGATAAACAGGTTGGTCATTCGCACCCAGGTGCACGCACAGAATTAACCTGCCCCAGAGCATGGGTCACGATTCAGCCCTGGGACGATGAGGACACGAGCTAAATGCCACCAAAGTGGAGCCAAAGCCCCATCGCAGCCCGCCCAACCCGAGCACTCAGCACGCAGTCGGTGAGCAGGCCGGACACCCACCGGAGGGAGCGCAGTCCTAGGCCAGGGTCCCTTGGAACCCACCCTCTTTCCCCAAACCTGCGGGCTTTCGGGGAGGCCTAGCTGAGCCCCACAGCTAGCCAGCCGGCAAGGACACGAGGCAGACCTGCCTATTTGTTTATGAGAAGGCCTTCCGTCTCTGGATATTCCAGAAAGACGGCGCTGAGCTCACTTGTCTCGCTGAGAAGACAGAAAGGCCCGGAGACCAGGAAGCATCCTCGAGGTATGTTGATAAATACCACAGCTTTTCAGCCTGCTGAGACCGTATGATCTTTGTTGAATCACCTAATCTACTCGGCTAATTATGCACATTTTCCCTTCTCTCTTTTTCTCTTACTCTCCCTTCCTCGTCACAATGTGGCACTTCAGAAACTCTCTCTCTGAGGAATTTCAAGGAGCCGGCTGGGTCTCTGTGGAGCACGCGGCATTATCTCATTACCATCTCGCCTGGTGATCGGATTCCGTTAGCTGACTCTCTTTATTAGCAGGCAAAGGCAAACTTATGAAATACCTTTAAACCTGGATTTCCTTAACAATATATCATTGGGGAACTGACAGCCCTCGTTCGCTTCCCTCTGCCAGAGAGAATTAAGATTGTTCCCAATTTAATCTCTTCTCCGCATCGGAGGCGGGCATTTGTGTTTCAGCCGAAAACTCGAGGTAGCGGCTCTGGGGGAGGAGGCTTTGGATGGTCACAGAGGAGCTTTGATAGGTGTCCCGTGTGCCGTGATGCAGACGGGACGGGGCTGGCCTTGGCTTCGGGGAGCCTGGGCAAGAAGTCTCCCGTTCTGCCCTTGGTAGGAGCGGTGGACACGCGTCCCTGCTGGGAAGAGATAAGAGAACAGATCTGTGAGTTATCAGCTCTGTAGTGTCAGGGACAGGTGTTGGGGTGATGCCTAGGCTGTCACAGATACTGCTCACTGTAATGCCAGCTAATTCCGCGGCCTTCTGGCTTTCTCGAAGTCAGAGTCATCAGGCTGGCTCTTGGTAGGGTTCTGGCTGAGTCGTGCCCTGGCTGTGTACCCACGGGTACGGTGCAAGTGATGCTGCTGTCCCTCTCAGATCCCCGTGGCTGGCCCGGTGCACTCCCCACCAGCGGAGCATTGGCTGCTAAAACTCGCAGCTGTCCCCCTTCTCTAGAGAATGAGTCTTAGACGGAATGGGAGCCACCTGACCCCAGAGGGTAGGTAGTAACACCCTGCCCTAGTCACCTCGCCTTAAGCCATGAAACAATGACTGACTGACCCAGGGGCACAAAAGACCAGCCCCCTTGCCTTCAGGTGAGTCTGACCTTGAAGTATAATCCATGCTCCTGGGGTCCCCGGCTGAAGTTGATCCCAGCCCAGGCCTCGTTCCCTCACCCGCCTCTCCCGAGCGCGCTTCCCCAGTAACTCACTTTCCCTGGGCTCAGCCTCTAGTAAACGGTTGCATTTGGGCTGCTTGGGTTTTCTGGGCTCTGCTGGGCCTCTTCTGGAGTCAGACTGCGCGTGGCAGGGAGTTGCCATGGACGGTCAAGGCTGGCGGGACCACGTAGTGAAGCCGTGAGCAGTCACGGAGGCCCCCCCCCCCAACCCGGGGCACGTCCTGAGTACCCTCCCCCGGTAACAAGCAGGCATGGCTGGGAGTGCCTGGACCCATAGCCTGCCTGGCAGGGGCTGCCCGGGACGCTGTCCTCCCCCTCGCTGTGTTAGTGGAGCACATAAGCCGCCCTCCGAGGCAGCTCTGAACCATGGCCTCTTAGATCTGCACGGCCCCCGCCAGAGCCGTGGAGCCTGACCAGGGCGCGCCCGGCCAAGCACATCACATCCCTACAGGCGCTCTGCATGGAGATGTGGAAGGCTGCAGAGGAGAGGGGAGAAGAACTGTGTTGGAAAATACTATTATCTAGCCAGGCCCCCATTGATAGCCCATGCATGAAACCAATTTACAAAGTGTGAGTCAAAGCTTCGTGGACCGCCTGTTCTCATGGGAGCCCAGCAATCACCCTGCCCACGGCCTCCGCACACAGAATGCCGGGCTGCCCTCCGTCCACGCTGGCTCGCTCTAGAGTTGTCAGTCAGCGCCCTGGGCTGACCACCCTCCCTCGCCACCCCCCCCCCCCCACCCTCGGCTCCTGCTAATGTCGGGAGAATTTATTACTGTGGCAGAAGAGAAACACTTTGAGGAAAGCATGATGATTTTCCAATCTCCACTTTGCTGGCGGCTTGAGCGAGCCCAAGTGCGAAGCTTCAGGCTGTGAGGTTTTTCCAAAGGTCATACTGTCTGTCCATCTTCTGTCACCGGATGCAGTTGCAATGGCACGGAGGCCCGGGTGGCGCCTGTAATCAGGGGCAAGGCTCATAACCTCTCTGAGCCTCGGCTTCCTTCTCTGGAAAAGGGAATGCCCTTCTGAGCCGAGGTCAGGACCGCACGAGACGCTGCACACAAAAGTGCCCGGCACATAGTAGGTACTCAGACAAACGTTTATTATCTTTCGCCTCCGCCAAAACAGGTCATACAAGGGGCCAGGGAAGGAAAGGCTACTGCTTTTCCTCATAGAATATTCTGGTATGTCTGATACGTAACAGTCAAGAAGCTCTTTTATTTAGTAGGGGCGCCTGGGCGACTCAGTCGGTTGAGCGTCTGATTATTGATCTCAGCTCGGGTCACGAGCTCACGGTTGGTGGGCTCGAACCCCGCATGGGCTCTGTGCTGACTGTGTGGAGCCTGCTTGGGAATTCTGCCTCTCCTGCTCTCTGCCCCTCCCCGCTTATGTGCGCACGCGCGCTCTCTCTCTCCCTCTCTCAAATAGATAAACGTAAAACAAAAAGAGGCTCTTTGATTTCGCCATGGCGTCCCCTGCTGAAAATTATTCCGGTCTCCAAAGAGACCACCGCTTCTCTGCTAACACCAGCACCGTACTGACTGTGTGCCAGGCACTGTCCTAAGTATTCTATGCACATTAAACTACTTAAGTCTCGCCACAACACGTAGGTGTAGAAAAATGTTAACAGACAGACACTGTAACATGCTTATCCTAAATTCATTTAATGGATTCATGAGCTGTTCCCTTTCTCTGGGAGCAGGGTGGGAGGGTCTCTGCTCTGCCTCACCTTGAGAAGCTTCCCCTGGAGAAGTGGACACACCATCCCTGCTTCCCTCTAACGGGGTCTAATGGGGTCAAAGATGACCCCGTCTTTGACATTAGCCCCTTGCTAAAATGTCCTGGTAGAGTGGGGGGAGGGCCTCCGACACGGGCCAGGCCGATACATCTTGACTCCCTGCTCCAAGAGGGGGGGCTCTGTCCTCTAGGCCATTTTTACCCGACAGTCAAGAAGGCTCCTCTTCCCCAATCTCCCACTCTAGGGGTCCTGCTCCTCAGTGAAGAGTATCCATCCCCCAGGGAGAGGGGCTCTGGTGCCTTCCCAGGGCAATAAGAATGTGCCTGTGGTCTTAACGCGGAGGATTCTGGAGCTTACGCAGAAGAAGCCACTGATGAAACGTGCATCTCTAGATCCACATCAAAGCCAGGACCTCCAAGTCCTCATCTGTAAAATGGGCATGAGAAAATACCAGTACTGTTAGGGGATTAGGAGGATTTAACGCGTAAAATGCAGTATCTGGGACACAGGATAAATAAAGCTTGGCCATTACAGCGGCCAGACTCAAGATTACAAACCGCCTTTTTCTTTGCCGTTTGGGTCACCCAATTCATCCATTGGAAAGTTCACTTTTTTGGTTCATATCCGTGTGAGACCTTTCTCTCCCGCCTTGGTCTACAACTCTGTGCCAAGCGAGCAGAGGAGGGCGGGAGGGAGGAGGGATCTGGAGAGGGGAGGCAGGCGTGGGTAAGGACAGGGGAGATGGCCTCGGAGCTAAGATATTTAGCGGCCTCCAGGTGACTCTGCGGAGAGCAGCGTGTGTTAGAAGCCTTTGCCAGCTGGCAACAAGCCAGGTCCCTTTGGCTAACTAGGCCATCTCTGATGGGGCTCCCGGGGCCCACCCTGCACAGCGCAAGTGAATGGCATCTTCTAGATGCAGGTACGTGACCCTTGTCCTAGGTGGCAGTTTGCAGGTTGTCCGTGCGGGACCCCTCCTGGCCCCTCCAGCCCCCCTCAGCTGCCTGGGAGGCAGAAGGAGTGGAGAGCCCCCGGGGATCAAAGAAGGAACGCGGCTGTCTGCAGGTTCCCAGCTCCACAATCTGCAGGACCAGATCTACCTGGGAAACGGCCCTCTTCATAGAACACAGAGGCCCACGTCATCAAGGGATAACAGATTCTCCCCAGAGCGATCCTTCTGTGACCACAGGAGATCCCATCAGCCACTCAGCCTGGTGCTCTGCCCCCGGAGCTGGGCACCAGCCTCTTTTCCTTCTGTCACAGGGTACTCTGTGAGTGGGACCCCACCCCCACCCCCACCCCCGGTCAGAAAACTGGCGTGGACCCGGCCGACCTCGTGAAAAGTTGCTGACCTGGACAGACACTGTGGGCCTCTTTGTAAGTGAGCCAGTCAGGCCTGCGGGGACTTCGGGGGACCACCGAGGGTCGTCAGAACCCTGTGAAATGTCGATCTGCTTTGAAAGGAGTTTTTCAGGCACCCAGACAAGCAGGCACCCACGCATGGGGAGAGGAGAGAGCCAAAGATACAGGCCTCCATGGGAAGGTTAGCATGAGTCCTGCCTGCCTCCGGGCCTCCGCTTTGAGGAATGAGAAACGGCAGAGAGGTCACAGAGCCCATCTTCCCTTGCATAGCGTTGTGGCTCTTTCTGAGCTGAATTGAGAGCCAGAAAGCAGCTCAGAAGGAACTTCAGAGTCTCTCTGCCCGAGCAGGCCTCTCACGCGATGGCAGTGCCTATGGCACCGGCTGCAATCACGTGGGGGGGGGCTTTAAAAACTACTGATGCCTGGGCCACCTGGGTGGCTTAGTCGGTTAAGCGTCTGACTTCGGCTCAGGTCATGATCTCGCGGTTTGTGAGTTCGAGCCCCGCATCAGGCTCTGTGCTAACAGCTCGGAGCCTGGAGCCTGCTTCAGATTCTGTGTCTCTCCATCTCTCAGCCCCTCCCCTGCTCATGTTCTGTGTCTCCCTGTCTCTCAATAATAAATAAACGTTAAAAAAAAAAATTCTAAAAAAAAAAACAAAAAAAAAACTACTGATGCCTTGTCCCCACCCTAGAAATTCTCATTTTAATGGGAACGGGGCGTGGCCTGGGCACTGAGATTTTTTTAATGCCCCCTGGGCCATATTTAATGTACAGTCAAGTCTGAGAAGCACTGGGATCCACACACACATGAAGACAGCAAGGTTTTTGGATGCCGGCTTTGTAACAGAGTATCATCTGTATGGTCTCAAGAGCTGTCCCCAACTTCCCCAAATAATGTTAGTATATATCTTACTTAACAAGGAAGTATTTTTTTATAAGATTATTTTGTGGGATAGTGAGAAATTAAGCAAAGAATGAATGCCTCTCTTTAATAACAGAGAATTAATTGTATAATAATGAAGTAGATAATTACACTCAACAGACATCTGTAGATTGTTGACATCTCAAGAGGGTGGGGTTAAACGTCGGGAGACAGGTGGTCTGAAGGAAATTACAAGTGCACATCCTTGAGGCCTTGAAAAAACAAGAGAGTTAAAAAAAAAAAAAACTTTTTTCCTTAGAAAAAATTATGGATTCACGGGAAGTTACAAAAATGGGAGGTCCCAAGGGCCCTTCACCCAGCTTCCCTCAGCAGTCACATTTGGTATAACTCCATCCAATATAAAAACTAGGAAATTCACATTGGTAAAATCCATAGACCTTATTAAAATCACAGATATTTGGTGGGGGGGGAGGGCGCCTGGGTGGCTCAGTTGGTTAAGCACCCGACTTCGGCTCAGGTCATGATCTCGCGCTCCATGAGTTCAAGCCCCGCGTCGGGCTCTGGGCTGACAGCTCAGAGCCTGGAGCCTGTTTCAGATTCTGTGTCTCCCTCTCTCTCTGACCCTCCCCCGTTCATGCTCTGTCTCTCCCTGCCTCAAAAATAAACATTAAAAAAAAAAAATTAAAAAAAAAAGAAATCACAGATTTTTTTGTTGACCTTTAATTTCTTGGTTTTGTTCCTTCATTCAAAAAGTTTTTATCAAGGCCCTGGCATCGTTTTATTGAAGTGTGGTCTGTAGATCACATGGACCAGATTCACCCGAAAAACTCATGAAAGATGCAAATTCCGGACCACAGGCTCAGACATACTGAATCAGATCGCACAGGAGTGGAACTGGAAAGTCAGCATTTTTAGCAAGTTTCCCAAGTAGTTTTTAGAGTCACAAAACTTGGAAAGCCTGCCTATGGCAGGCACTGGGCTCAGTCCAGGAGATACATTTAGGAAAGACTAGTTGCTGCCCTTGTAAGGTAGAGGAGACAGGTACTAACAACAATGAGAAGGCCTGAAATAGAGCCATGGAAAATAGCCAGGGGAAATATCTCTTGGAGGTGGGGACGGGCAGTTGTGTAGGTTGGGCATATTTAAGTTGGGTTTTGACGGATGAGTAGGAGTTTGTTAGTTGGACAAGATTACAAAATCTGAACCCATTGCTTTAGCATATTGTCTCCCTTTGCCTTTGAAGCAAATCTCCTGCAATGTGAGCTCCTTAGCAGCAGGGAGGTGTGCCGTCCATCTGTGTATTCCTGTATTCCACACCTAAGGTGCTCAATAAATGTTTGATGAATGAAAGCGTGAAAGCTACGGCCGGCTCGATACACAAAGGGTGGAAGGAAGGTGGGTGAACGACTGGCTGGGTGGAGGGACGTCTGGGGCATGGCCGGGTCCTGGCATGCGCAGTAAGAGTGCAGCCGGAAGAGACTGCGTCCTGGCCCGAAAGTCTCAGCATTTCTATCCCCCGAAGCCCTAAGGGGAGGAGCCGGAAACCACTTGAGAAGACGCAGCAGGGCTGTGTGTAGAACAGGCTCATCCTGTATAGTTAATCCCTGAACACCCCCAAGAACCCATGGAGACAGCTGCCTTTGAGTTTGTGCTAAGTGGCCTTCACCCTGGGGAAAAAAATAAAAGGACATTTACCCTGAAAGCACTCTCCTGCTCCTTAATAAGTATATTAATTTTAAACGCCAGAGGCAGACTCATAAACTCTTTCTTGGGGGATGATGGCCACAGCCCTGCTTGCTGGAGAGAGCCAGCCGGCCACTCCCGCTCCCATTAAGCAGAGAGGGCGGGAATCCGCTGTTTTACAGGCAAGCCTTTGCAAAGGTCACTCCTGCCGTGTGGTGGACGTGGAAGGGGCAGAGGAGCTGTGTCTGCTCTTTATTTGCTTTGCCTCTCTGGCTAGGCCCGGGAAGTTGTGAAGGAATTGCCTCTGGTTTCCAGCATGGGATCGCAAGATCCTGGGAGGAGTTGGGGGGTGGGAGGGGGCACGTCCAACTGGAGGCAGAAGGAGGGCTGAGAGGAGCTCTCTTCTCTGAGGAGCCCAGAGTGTGGTGCTTCAAGCACCTGCCCTTTAACCACTGAGGGCACTTCTAGAAGATGCAGACGCCCAGCCCTCGTCTACAGTGCTACCAGATCAGACTCTTGGGTGGCGGGTGCCCCAAAACTCGGGTCAGCCATGCCTCTCAAGTACATCACAGGCTCACTGAAGCTCAAGGAAACCTTCCCATCAAGGCTGTATCGAAACAGCCCCAGGGGCGCCTGGGCGGCTCAACCGGTTAAGCGTCCGACGTTGGCTCAGGTCACGATCTCGCCGTTTGTGCGTTCGAGCCCCGCGTCAGGCTCTCTGCTGCCAGCTCAGAGCCTGTCTCCTCTCTCTCTGCCCCTCCCTCTCTCGAACTCTCTCTCAAAAATAAAATTTTAAAAAACCCTAAGCAGCCCCAGATGGTGGCAGTAGGAGGCAGCTGAGGTTTGAAAGCAAAGGACGCAGGTTTTGAAGCCAGAACCCCTCAACCTTTCTGAGACGCTATCTATTCATTAATAAAATGGGAGTGAGGATCCCCAACTTAGAGCACTGCGCGCAGATTAAAGGGACATTCTCAGCAGAGTGTCCAGTGCGTAGAGGCCTCAGTGTTAGGTGAGATTGGGCTGGGCATTGAAAAGTATAGCTGGTTCCCGTACCTGTGACTTGAGCCTGAAAGATATAATATGAGTTTAAAGAAATGTGTGCAGTGCCCGCCCCCTGCCCCCCGGAATGTATAATCTACATTACGTACATTTTTATTTAGCCAGATGGGCTCTTTTTTATGGATTCTTCTCTATGGGTATCTACAAGAACTTAGGGGTCCCGCTTGATGTTTTTCATTAAGCACCTTTTACGAAACGATCTCGTGTATTTAGTCTTGTAAGGCCCTTGTCCCTCCCAGTAAAGAGTGAGAGAAGCTTGGCTGAAAAGTGAAAAGCTGAGGTCTTTCTCTGATGAGGTACCTGCTGGGAAAGAGGGAGAGGGGAGGTTTCAACAGTTATTCAAGTCAAAAGTGCATTAACCATCATAAGAGCCTGTGTTGCTAACTTTTCGAGACAGGTTTATTGCATAACGTATTGGGGAATGTTATCAAGATGGTTTATTTACTTCATTCTTGTGCCTATCCCATTGCTGGGTGGAGGACACTTGTCAAAGGAGCTCGCTGAAACGCTTTCTCAGCATGGACAGGCCCACGGGGTTGAATGCCCTGTAATTCATTACTTCCCCTCCCCCCCCCACCCCAAGGAAATCTGAACAAGAGAAGTAGAAGCTGTAGGGAGTTGGGGGGGGGCACCTCTGATTTATTCTAGGACATATAGACATTCAGACTCAATGGGGCCGTGAGGATGGGCCAGATGACAAGTGGAGATTGTGCTCATTCCCATCAATGACGTGCCCAGCTCAGTAGAATCTCATGTTTTAGAGGATTGCTGAGCTATTTGGCGATAATAAAGCCACGGTTTCAGAAGTGATTCACAGACTTGGATGACCGTGAGGCGTGCTTTTAGGCTTGGGGGCCGGGGGTCATCAACAGCAGGACATTCTGAAGTGTCCTAGCTTGTCCCTATGACTCCACAGTATCTCCAGAATTGTGGACCCAAATGGGCAGCCCTCAGGCCCATCTGTGGACAATGGCAAGCTCTAGGAAAGCATCATTCTGAAACCTAGAGGCAGAAATGAATGCATTCCACTGTTCTTCGAAGAGTTTCAGGCATTAAAATACAATATTCTCAGCCACTTGATCAAAACTGATCGATGACAAGCACCGGGCCTGTAACTGTGCACTTTGATGGGAATAAAATTAATTAAATGGGGTGTGGGGTTTTTTTCCCACCCTTCAACAGTTGTATTGCTGCTAAAAATCTATACTTTTAAATATACTTCATTGTTATTCATTAAAACTGCGTGCAACCTGTACTTACACAGCCTCAATCACATAGGCCATAACTGAAAAAAGCTGGGCATCTCAGGCGAATGTGCTTCTAGCAAGCAGATTTGCTGTGCTCCCCAAACCGAGCTGCATTTAGCTTGAGGAGACAGAATAGTCATAAGGCTTGGCCGAGCTGGCTCTTTTCATAAACCTGGCAGAACATGATCAACAGACTCCAGAGGACTCACCGTTAAACTGGGTCTGCGGTAAAGTGGCAGGCATAAATCAGTGCCAGGGATTTAGAGAGGTCGTTTCCATATCTGGTGATGGGCCATCATACCCTCTTTGTAGCTCCTGCTCCCTCCCTGGCCTGCAGCCGCCCATGAGTCTATGTTGCTGTTCCTTAGCCCCGGCTCTGGGGCCCTCCCGTCCCACATCTCCTTGGCCTCATTGTGCTCCGGGTCTGTCCCCTGTTTTAGCAGGTGCCCCTCTCCCCTTGGCTGCCTTCTCTAGCCCGTCCTGGTTTCCCCCATCCTCCTCTCTGAGTTACTTCCAGGATAGTCACTGTCTGGGGAAAAGTATCCTTTGATGCTCACGATTTTTCTATGATTCTATCACAGATGAGACCGATGGACCCAATGGGTGTGGTTACAGTCAGAAGCGAAGTTCACGGGCACAGCGTGCCCCAAAGAAGCAAACCCTAGAGTTCAGCTGATGCACTCCCAGTGACAGGGGAGCGGGAATCAGGACCCAGAGATCTGGGGTGTAGCCAAAGAGTTGCTAGCATTACAAAGAACAGCTTTGATGTGTCCTATTTTATCCTTATAATTCATTAGAATGATATATGTGTCTCCAGAACGTCTTTGTTTAATACAGTCCTCTTCTCTAAAATCTTCAGGTAAAATTTATGCTTTAGGAAAATATACACCTCCCACTGTATCACCACGTAGGCCCAGGGCCAGAGTTCCCTGTTTGAGAAACATAGACATCCATTGTCACGATGAATTTCCACCAGTAATTCTGTCGTGCCCATAAGGCAAGTGGGGAAACTGAGACTCACAAAGGTCAAATGACTTTTTCTGAGGTCGTCTAGGGCTTGGAGTAAAAATGTGGTCCCAAATCCCCGTGCCGATCCACTCCCGTTCAACTGAAGTACTTTGCTTTCCTGTCTGGCAGGCAGCCCCCGTCCCTTGCAGAAGCAGCCTGGAACTTCGAAACTGCTCAGGACATCCCGTTTTCAGAGAGTTGGAGGGTGACCCCCCACCGCCGCCCCTGCTCCGCATGTCCCTGCAGCCACAGTGACAGCGCACAGCTGGCCCGTCACTAAAGAGCAGCAGCTAGAAGTTCAGAGGGAAGGGAGCCTCGGTGCCTCCTCGTGCACGTAATTGGATTGTGGATTCAGCTGTTGCCTCCAGGAATGACAATCGTCAGAGTCACAGGGGGGCTGCGTAAGCTGGGTGCCCTTAGCAGAGGGGGGCTGTCTGGAGGCCCCGGGGACTCCCCTGGCAACCTGGGCAGCTTCTGCTTGGCCTCCTGCTCCTGCAAGGAGCAGAAGCAAGGTGACGGCTGGGGCCCTCTGTCCTTCCAGCATTAGCCCAGGCAGGGGCAGCGTGGAGGGTGAGGCAGGCCGTGGTGGCAGCAGAGGGGGTGGCCCGGGGCCCCTGAGAGCTGACTCCCTGGAAGCAGTCTGATGTCAGGCAGCAAGGAGGGAAGCAGGGCCGGGTCTGGGGTTCTCATCACACAGCCTCCAGGCATCACCCTCGGGTGCCTCGGTCAAAGCCTTGATGAAGTTCAGGAGGACTATTTAAATTTTTTTTTTTTTAACGTTTATTTATTTTTGAGACAGAGAGAGACAGAGCATGAACGGGGGAGGGGCAGAGAGAGAGGGAGACACAGAATCGGAAACAGGCTCCAGGCTCCGAGCCATCAGCACAGAGCCCGACGCGGGGCTCGAACTCACGGACCGCGAGATCATCATGACCTGAGCCGAAGTCGGCCGCTTAACCGACTGAGCCACCCAGGCGCCCCACAGGAGGACTATTTAATGACATAGGCTCCCGACCACCTTTTGATGAATCACCCTGCCCCGCCCTGACGCAGTGCAGGTGCCTCCGTCCAGCATGTTGACTTCCTCTCTGGCTCACTGCCCCCCCCCTCCTCCCCTCACTGACCCTTAGCCATCCCAAAGCTGCCACTCTCTTCTGTTGCCTTTGTCAGTGCTCATTCCTGCTTCTGCCTAGAGCAGTGTTCCCACTGTGACTGCCTGGCGAAGCCTCACTTCTCTGGCAAGATTCAGCCTGAGTGCTGCCTCCTCCGGGAAGACCTCCCTGACCATCCCAGCCTGGGCCGGGCAGTTGAACCCTGTGCCCCCACAGCCTTCACCCCATATCACAGCTGTTACCTCCACTCCTCTGTCTCCAGCGCTGGACTTTGAGCTCCTTGAGATCTCTCTTCCTCCAGTGCCGTGTGGGAGGTGCCGAGGAAATAGTTTTTGGGTAAATAAACAGGAACAACGGGAGTGTGCCAACAATAACTACAATGGCTGCCACTTACTGACTGCAGACCGCGTGGCCAGGCTCCGTGCTGGGCAGTCAACACGTGTTAGCTCACGTGATCCTTAGCACGGCCCTGTGAGATTTGTCATCCCCATTTCACAGGTAGGGAAACTGAGTCTTAGGTGGCCCGAGGGCACAAGGCCAGGGGGCAGCAAAACCAAGATTTGAACGGAGGTCTGTCTGGTGGAAAAGTCTGAGCCTTTAACCAGCATGGAGCTTGGGCCCTGGATATCCCAGGCCGCAGCCTGCAGCCTGGGCTTGACTTGCACAACCATTTCCGGCCACCTGGGGCAAGGCCTGGGACCCCAGAAGGACCTCGACATCTCCCTTGGGGGGTTACTATAGCAGCAGTGTCTCTGTGAGTGAGTCCCCCGGTGTCCTCGCTCCATCTCAAGCCCCCAGACCCAGCCCACCTTAGGGTGGAGAGGAAAAGATAAACACGAATATTGTATGATCTACAATGGTTTGTGTGACAAGAAACTGATGTGCCTGTGAGTATACCCGTCCTGGCCTGGGCAGCACTGGGCCTCGTCCTGCCTGCAGGAGCCCAGACGTTGAGAAATGAGCCTTTCAAAGTCAGTCCCCACTGTCAGGAGAAGCCACATCTCCGGAGCAGTCTGGTGGCCGGCACCGATCCACAGCCCTGCCTGCCAGGCTGTGCCAGCTGGACTGGATGACCCCTGAAGCAGTCGTCACAGAAGCAGATGAGGGAGAGGACGCTGTGGGCCTCATCCCTGTGTCCCTAAAGTCAAATTGCAGTGCTGTCTCCACCTTGGGCGTCTCTGGCCCAATTGTGTCCTTTCCACCCCTAACCGCAGCCTCTCAGAGGACGACTCGGCCAGCAGACCTCGGCCAGCCCTTAATCACGGGTATTCACAATGGGGGCGCTGTGGCCTGGAGAGTCTAAAAGGGCAGATCGTCCAAACTCGCCCCATGTCTTCTCTGCGCTGTGGTTAGGCGGTTTTCAGTTGATGTCTCGACACTGGCCGCCTGGGTGTTGACAAAGCTCAGAACCAAGCCTCGCTTTGCAGAAGATGAGAGCCATCATCTCTGCTCCCAGACCTCGCACTCCTGCTCTGCAGTCTATACTGGGGTGCGGATGCCTTAGGGGTAGTGGAGAGGAGCAGAGGAAGACGATGCGGGATGGGTTATTAGCTGACAAATGGACTTTCACTATTGTTTCATTGAGGCTCCAAGCTGAGGACGGTGGGTGACAAGTTCCTGCACATTGTGAAGACGGGTCTGTGCTGGATATTCCCCAGTGTATCCCTGGAGCACAATTCTCCACCCCCGTCCTGCCAGGATGACCTCTACAGACAGCATTAACTGGCCTCCCTCGCCCTGGGGTTTCAGGCTGAATTCAGCCAGTGGGAGGCACGGGCAGGAGATCTGAGGGCAGGAGGAGAGAGGCCAGGGTATTTATTCCTCTGGCTCCTCTCTGCTCCGTCATTGCATGAGACGGGCTGAATCCTTCTAGTAAAGGCTGTGGCCCCTGTGTGACAGTCCTAGATCTTGTAAGGTTCCAGAAACATCTCCCTGCCTTTGCCCATTACACTCAAGATGTTTCTCAATCCCTTGTGTCTCCCTGAACCCTGCCCACACCTTTATAAATAATCTCTTTAACTCTCTCCAGTTACCCCTCTGAGCATGCCATCTGTTTCCTGGCCAGAAATGGCCCAATAGACATATCGCCAGACGTAGCCTTTCCTCTCAGAAAGGAGAAGGTTTGAGACAGAATTTTGGAGGGGAGCTGGTACTCTGAGTTTCCCTTCCTCTGTCTATCCCAAGCCAAATAAAGGAAGCTTGCAGAAAATCACACGTAGGAAGAGAATGTTGTCTACAAGCAGGAAGAGTGGCACTCCCCCATCCCTGGCTGGACGCTTACACTGTAGGAACTTAGAGACCTGTCTCTAATTCTCCTGGCGTGGACCTCAGAAAAGCACCTGGGAGCTGCCCGCATAGGCAGAGTTTGGAGGTGCAAGGTTACCTCCTGAAGGCCAAAGGGATCATTACAGGTTGGCCTGGCTTGAGCTGTCTTGAAAGGTGCTGCCACGCACACTGGCCGGAAGGGGAGACCAGGCAGGCTGTGTGGGTGCACCCCTGAGTTGGAGATGACGGGGAGTCACGAGAGATCAGTGGGAAGCCCACTGCCCCCATCAGAGAACTATCTTATGGGGAAACTGTCTCGTTCCCCAGAGAATATCTCAAGGAACCCACAAGGTTCCCCCACAAGAGACAAAGCTTGCATTCGGACTTCTACCAGTAGCCAGAGAGCCAATAACAGCTTAAACCAAATAAAAAGATCCTCCCTCCCTGCGCCATCCATGGAGGACGCAGAGGCAGCACAGAGTAGGGGAGGTGGAAGAGAAAGGTGTGGGCGGGGGGGGGGGGGGGGGGGGGGTAGAATAAGCCGGAAGCGGCTTCCCTTCCCCATGGCAGGGTCTCAGGCTTGGGACAGGTGGGGGAGGTACCAGTGGGAAGAGCTTTCAACTGGATAGGACACTGAGGTTTTGATTTGGGTTGAAATGGATTTTTAAACAACTGAAAATAAAGTTAATACTGACGAGTGAAAAGTGATAGGATCATAGGGTAGCTCAGGTTTTCATTTTTGGAGGGACTGCCAGACCACTTTCCAGAGTCGCCGTACCGTTTTGTATTTCCACCGCAGCGCACAGAGGTTCCCTTTTGTCCGCATCTTCACCAGTATTTCTTATCCCTTGTCTTTTTGATGACAGCCATCCTAACAGGCGTGACATGATATCTTGTTTTCATTTGCCTTTCCCTGATGATTAGTGACGTCGAGTACCTTTTCATCTACCTATTGGCCATGTGTATGTCTTCTTTGGAAACACATCTATTCAGGTTCTTTGTCCATTTTTAATTGGATTATTTGCTTTTTTTTTTTTGGCATTGAGTTATGAGTTCATTATATATTTTGCATGTTACCCCTTCTATACAGTTTGTGACAATTTTCTCTCACTCTATAGGTTGCTTTTTCAGTTTATTGATTATTTCCTTTGCTATGCAAAAGCTCTTTGGTTCGGTGGGGCTATATCTGAAGCAAATGAAATCAGTATTTTGAAGAGATATCTGTATATCTGTGTTCACAGCAACACTAGCCACAATAGTCAAGAATATGGAAGCAACCTAAACGGCCTTCCGTGGATGAACGGATAAAGAAAATGTCATACACGTATATAATGGAACACTATTCAGCCATGAGAAAGAAGGAAATTCTACCTTTTGTGACAACATGGATGAATCTGGAAGGCGTTATGCTAAGTGAAATAAACCAGACAGAGAAAGAAAAATACTGTTTGGTATCACTTATATATGGAATCTTTAAAAAAAAAAAAAAAAGCCAATTTCCTAGAAACAGAGAACAGAATGGCGGTTGCTAGGGACTGGGGGGTGGTGATGGGAAGACTTGGGGTACTATAGGTAAAGGGTACAAATTTTCAGTTAGAAGAAGAAGGTCTGAGGGTCTAATGTACAGCAAGTGACTATAGTTAATAATGTGGTATTATACCCTTGGAAGCTGCTGAGAGATCTTAAGTATTCTTACCACACCCCCCCCCATACACACACACACACACACACACACACACACACACACACAAAGAGGTAATTATGTTAACTATAGGAGGTGATGGATGTGTTAATTATCTTGATCTCGGCAATCATTCTACAATGTGTATGCGTATCAAATCATCACATTCTATACTTTAAATACATAGAGTTATATTTGTCCATAAAAGAAGAAAGAACGTTTCTAGGATCTGCTTCCTGTGGGGTGGGTGGGTGTGTGGGTGGAGAGGGACATCTGAGGGAGCAGGTCTGAATGCAGTAGTGAGGGGAAAGGCTGTGTCCTGATTTTCCCACCGAGCCCGCTCATTCAATAAATTGGCTTTAAAGTCATTTAAGTCTTTGGGATTCTGCAGGACTACGGGCTGAATAAAAACATAAAAGGAGGGTAGTTACCCAACCCAGGACTGAAACAATTAGGGCAGGTGGTGAGGTTAATGAGAAGTTGAAGGCAGAGTGACAGGCCACTACCTGTCCCCCAGGTCACATCTGAGGACAAAATGCAGGCAGAATCTGCATTCGTCTCCCCGGCTCTTACAACTTGCACTGAGCGGGGGCTCTGCTGGGCATTTACTTGGGCATGTGTGGGCCTGGGGCAGAGATGCAGACACGAATCCTGACCACAGTCCAGTGGGATATTTGATTAATCTGCTCCTTTATTTTTCTATAATTGTTCCCTTTGTCCCCCCCAAAGGAGTCAGCTCCTGAGAATAGAATCCACAGCAGACAATCGCTTACACATTTACTGAACACCTACCGCAGGCCACGCTCTGCACCGACCACGGGGGGACCCAAGACGTCCTAAGTCACTTGGCTCTTAGCCCATGCTGGGCTCAGGGCAGACACGCCATCAAAGCTTCAATTTAACTGCATAGACATGACGGGAAGCAAGCAGACCCCTCTAGGCAGGGGTGTGCAGGGTCTGTGTGGGTCCCCGGTTTGCTCTGATCTGGCTTCATGCCTCCCCCAAACGTAGCCATGCATAAGACCCAACTCCCGCCTTCAGAGAACTTGCTATCCAGGAAGAGAGATGATAAGTAAGCCCCGAAGAGCAATCACACATGTGACGAGTCACCGTGTAGAAGAGAGTTGGGGTGCAGTGGAGACCGGCGAGGGCAGGGGTGGTTTGGACCGGGTCTAGGGAGGCCGGGAGAGGCTTCACATGGAGACAACGTTTAAGCTGCAAGCGAAAGGGGAGAAGAGCGCTCCAGGCCGAGGGAGCCGCTCAGGGAAATCCCAGCATGCACTTGGGAAATGATGGGCGTGGGGAGCTCGGGAAATGTGGGTTAAGGGGCACGCTTGGAGCAGTATGTCCTGCTCGTCTTATAGGCCATGCTAAGGGGTTTGCGTGTTCCCCTTTGGGAAGCCACCTGTACGTTTTAATTTAGGGAAATGCTGGCCTCGGATTTGCATTTGGGGAAGCGCAGCACAGGTTGTCACGTAGGACCGGTTAGGAAGCTGTGGGGAAACTGGTTGGAAAGCTGTGGTCGTAATAATCCCATCAAGACCTAGGCGGCAGAGGTGAGGCCAGAGGCCAGAACCTTCAGGAGAAAGAACTGACCAGAACCAACAGGTGAGGCGGGGGAAATGGAGGGGAGGCCGAGCCAGTGGCTGGCGGACAGGCGGGGGAGCCTCATTCCAGTTGGTTCTGATCTGGCCACGCTGCGGGCCAGTCATCAATCCCGGGGCGTAGGTGGGGAAGGCCAGGATCCAGCCTCTGTGCTCAGAACCAGGCAGGCGAGGCCCCTGGGGCCCAGGCGGGGCATCTGTGCCCCAGGCAGGCATCCTCCAGGCCCCCTGCCTGGCTTAGCTCTGTCTCCAGGCCTAGAGGCTGCAGCAGTATTCCACAAAATTACATTTTCCTCTTTGAAGGCAGCCTTTGCAAACAGAGCATTACTTAATCGAGAAGATATTTAGATCTGTGTATCTCTTGTAAGGTACACGGCTCCCCATGGTGACATCTTAATGGCCAGGGGCACGGAGAGGAAGGTAAATAATGTTTACCTTTGCTGCGGCCTGGGGATTCTCCTCGTTTGTCAGATATGATTAGCTGTTACCCTCCTGGTCCCCGCTTGTTATTCAGGTCCCCGCTTGTCACAGTCACACCCCTTTGGATGCTCACGCCTTGCTTTCTCTCCAGCTCTCTCTCCCTCTGGTGGCACCCTGACTGGCTAGTAATTTATGTATGACAATATGAGACTAATTCGGTTATTATGTCAAAGGGAAATTGAATCTAGGGTTTTAGTGCCGCATCTGGGAGAAATCTTCAAATGAATCTAGAGTGGAGAAAAAAGCCTCAAAGTTCGATTCATCCGCTTGTCACCCTGTCGGCAAGATTAAGTCATTATAGAGGGCTAAGCCAGGGCCAGAAATGGGAAGGGAGAGGAAGGAGATAAAGGGAATGAGAAGGGGGTGGGGGATCGTGAGCGCAGGGAGGAGGAGGCAGAGGCTCTCGGCTGGGCGGTGGGAGGGAAGCCTGGAGGCAGCCGGCCCTGGAGGAGGAGGAGGAGGGCTTCCTGCCTCTCTGGGGACTCCCTTATTTACCCACAAAGGCGGTCCTAGCTGTGTGAGAGCCAGGGGACAGATGGACAGGGAGGAGGTTCAGTGGGAGGGCATTTATACAAACATTAGCTTGTCTCCGCTCCTGGGTGTCTTAAACATTGTCTGAGTTAAAAGCTGCCTTCCCTGCCTTCTGGGATTAGAGCGCTTTGCTCTGAGGCAAGTGGGATGGTGGCATTTCTGCAGGCATCCAAGCTCAGGCGACCGACGGACGGACGGAAGGAGGGACGGGAGGGTCCCAGCCTCCGGCGGGGCCCAGGTATATGCCACGGGATCACATGTCTAGGGGACCGCGTGTATATTCACTCTCAGCCTGGCGAGACAGGAGGAGGCAGACGGGGTGGGTGCCTGGGAGCCTGGGTGGGAATAGTGGGGAATGAGGACCAGCAATGTGCCTGTGACTTGAGTATAAAGGGATCTGATTCCCAGGATTTACGAAAATTCCTTCAGAAGGTTGTCCTACCCTCCACGACGCTCACACCCTGCTTACGTTGTCGGTCCCGTTGCTGAGATTTATTTTCTCTGCCGTGACGGTATTCTCCACCTTTGACCTTGTGGAAATGTTTAGGTTCACTCGTGCTGGGGGGTATGTTTCCTTTCTCTCCTCCACCCCATGGCTCTCCCACTCTGGGTGTGCCTGGGTCTCTAAGCAGCTCCTTCTAGCTGCTGGGCCTTCCTCTCCCGGAGGAGGGTCATGGGGGACTTGGCAAAGGGAGCCACCGTCACACCAGGAAGATGAGCCGCTATGTTGGGACCCTGTGGAAACTGTGGTGCCCAGATTTGAGTGTCTCCCTAAACGTCAGATTTGGATTCTCATAAACTGGGACCACCTACTCACATGGGGAAACTGAATTGCATGGTTACCATGACTACAGGTCTCCCCTCCAGCCTCATAGGTATGATTCTTGCCTCTTAGAATCTCCCAGCCAGGATTCCTCTGGCCCCCAGAGAAAGGTGCCGGAAGGTCATCTCGACCACGCCAATGCCTCCAGGCAGGACTTCAGGGGAATGACCAGGCTGGGAGTGAATCGAGGCTCGTTCCTACACTTGTCTTTCTCTAACCAGCCCCTCTTCTTTCCACGTTCCTGGCCTATCCACGGAAAAACAACTCCCCCCCCCCCCAAAGAAAAAGGAAGAAGCTCAAATTTAAAAAAGAAAGAAAGAATTCAAAATAACCCTCAGTTCTTAACTCACGTCAATTTGGCTGTTTCTTCCACCACCCACACATCGGCTTCGACCAGACACCCACCTAACAGTACTTATGCAAAAGATATCGGCAGCTGCTACTAACCCGAGAAACGTCTCCGTTCTCAGAGTGGCTTTGTTACCACCCATTTCTTGGGCCTCTGTGCGTCGGGGGGCTTTTTCCACTCTAAGGAGGGTCCCAGTCCCCTCAGAACGACCCTGGCCTGCTGCAATCTTGTGCCCTCGCCTCATCAGCAAACAAGATGGGTAAAAGTCTGCCCCATCTCTGACACCCACCTCCATGCGGCTTAATACCAAGCTTCTGTTAATTGCACTGTGTGATCTCAGGGATAGTTATTTATTAATAGATTATTTGGAGCCCTGGATAAGTTCATCATTACAACCAGAGGATTTGAGAGAGGCCAAGGGACCTCGGGTGGGTATCGCCGAACGTCAGAGGAGGGCTGTATTTGAGTTCAGGCAGACCCTACCATGATAGTGGTGGAGAACAAAACCCATCGTCATTCTTGGGGGAAAGCTGTCTCTATCCATACTAACGCAAGCTGTCCATTAGGTAGGCCTGCCCGACCCCATGGAGGGACAGGTATCTCCTTAAGTTCATGGACATCCCAGGAGCCCTCAGGTCTGCATTCCTAATAAGCTGGGTGTTCCTAGAAGGGCAAGTTCTAGGGAAGAACATGCTTGTTGCAATTACTTTGTTCCCAGTCTGCTGAGTCCTGGCATGGGCTTGTCATCAGGGGTCATTTCGTTCATTCTCCTGCCTCCGGGCCCAACGACAGACAAAATAGTTGGACAAGCTAGTTGGGGGGAAGGAACTCTCCTCCTTCTCGAGTCTTCTGGGAAGAGAGATCACACAGCTCCCTACAGTCATGCACAACAGTGCAGGCAGACCCACTCCTGAAATCCTCCCCAAAGCCTCATGCTGCAAACTTAGCCGGAAGAACCAGATGGTCGGAATACTCTGAGTAGACAGGTAGGGGGTGGCAATGCCCAGCGAGGGACCTCATGCTGACTCCCACCCGGGCTGTTCACTAGCTCACGGGAGACTGAAACCAAAGAGCCACCTGTCAGTTTAGACCCTCCAGAGCCCATGCAGGTCCTTGGAGAGTTCATCCAGGCCACTTGCTCCAGAGCAAGGGGGCCACCATGGCATTTTCGTAGACCCAAGCAGAACCCACACACCCTTCCCACTGTTGCTGGCATGGGGCCGTCAGTCTAGGCTCCCAGCCAGCGCTGTTATGCCAGTGGGGACAGTGTGGGGGATACAGCTCTAAGAGCAGGGCCCAAAGAGGGCAGCAAAAGCTGAGGGGACATCAGGGGGGGCACTTGGAAGAGATCCCGGTGGAGAGACGTTGGGTCTGGAATAAGGACTAGACCCCCCAGACACTGGCTGTGGGACAGACACAGTTCCAGGATGGAACCTTGGGACCCAAGATGCCTGCACTCTCCTGGTTTTCAGAGACTGGGGTCAGTGAGGCTGGTGGGTGAGGCTGGGCTTGCAGGGGACATCAAGGGCTGTCATCAAGGTGACATCAGCCGAGGAGAGAGGAGGGACTCGAGGGCGGGGCAAAGAGCCACGCAGGCCATTTCTGGGCAGGACTGCTGCTGGAGCTGAAGAGACAAACGAATAAACCAAGGCTGGATTTAGGGATGTGCTGCTTTCTATTTTGTTAGTGGATCATTCTCTCTAGCTTTGCTTTCCTTGAGAATGTATTTAAATTTTAATTTTATAAGTAATACATGAATACATTCGTGTCACAATTCAAAGGATACAAATGAAGCAAAAGTCGTGGTTACCTCCCTCCACCCCTCTCCCCTCCTTGAAGGAAATCACTGTTTTCAGTTCACTGTTTGGATAGATGGGCAGGTAGGGAGATAATAGACAGAGATAGGGAGATAGATGGGTGGATGTTTATGGGGCTTGTCTTTTTCACTTGACAATCTCCTTGGTGTGATTTCCGTGCCAGTGAAGAGATCATTTCATTCACTTAATTGTTGCATGCTGTTCCATCCGTAAGTGGTACCGAAGTTTAACTGTAACCCTATTGATGGCTCTTCATTCTGTTGCTGTTGTTCTCATATTTACAATAAGCATCCTTTTGCATGGCTTTGGCAGATTTTAAAATGGGTTTAGGAGTGATGGGTGGGGATAGGAGTCCCTTGGGATCCTGGTAGGGGTGGCCTGGGGTGTGGAGAAACGGGGCCAGTATTGAAGCAGGTCACCGAACACCCTCCAGACCACTCCTGTGCCTTGGCCAGCTTCTCAGAGAATCTGCTTTCCGTGGGGCTCAAGTGGCTCACAGGGTTGGGTCCCATTGCTACCCCTCGATGGCTACCTTGAGACCCAGACTACAGCTGGTACAAGAGGCCATGTTCCACCGCGACTGTCTGGTAGGAAACGTGCAAACTCCGTAGCCCAGCCTGTTCTGGGTAGGTTAGAGCCGGACATCGGCGTGAGAGCCAGATAATCTCACTGCACTGATTTCCAACAGGCTTGCTCTTTCTCGAAAAGGATCACAAGCCATATTCCTGCAGCAGCCCCAGCTGAGGGACAGGTGCTATTTTGAGCTGTTTTCAGTAATTGGTTAATGGATGAGAGGGAAGGAAGGTACAAGGGCCGTTCTGGATGCAGGGCTGACGTCATGGGTGAGTTTACAGAGACGTGGTTTCCTGTGTGGCTTTGGGAGCAGTTTTTCCCTCTGATCACGTGTCTCTGGGACAGTTGGGGAGGACGTGACTCCTTTGTTCTCAAAGCTTTCACGCAGCCTCAGGCCGCCTTGGCCTTTGGTCTTGGTATGCCATCTTAGAGTGGGGTGAAAGACGCAGGCAGCCTGCCCAGGGGCCCAGAGGAGAGCAGTGAAGGGCAGGGTATCTCTTTGTTTGCATGCTGCGAAAAGAAATCTGCTGCAAGCTCTTGTCTTTCTCCTGCTTCCCCATCCACTTGCCTATTGATGGGACTCCTCCGAGGCTAAGGCCAAAGGCAAGACACTGTCCATACTCAAGGCTGACCTTGCAGAGGGAGGTATCTGGTAAGAGCAAGGACTCTGGAGCTGGACCTCCACTGAGTTTATGTCTTGCCTCGCATTCTTAACACCTATCTTCTCTGTGCCTCGGTTTTTCCATCTGGAAAATGGGCACAATTGTTAACCTATTTCTCCTCAGAGGAGTACAGTCAAGGCTCGGTGAGAGGAAGCAAATGCATCACTAAGCACACTGCCCAGCCAAGGGCAAATGTGTGAGAGCCGGTGGCCATGAGGATGATTTATTACATTGGATTGTAGTGCTCTCTTTAGCTTTCTGTTCGTCTGCCAGAGTTTGAGTCCTTTCCAGGGATCAGAATCATCTCCCTTGTCTCCTCAACGCAGGTCCTCCAAATAGATTTCCTGAAAAGAAGTGTGGTAGGTGAAAAGTGGCCCCACTGTCTTTGGAATTCCTTCCATCAGAGGTCTATTTCCCTGCCCCGATCTGGGCTGGCCATACAACCTGCTTTGACCGGTAGAATCCAGCAGAAGTGATGTCACCTGACCTCCAAGCCCAGGCTTTAAGAGTACTTACAGCGGGGATGCCTCGGTGGCTCCGTCGGTTAAGCATCCGACTTCAGCTCAGGACCGTGATCTCACAGTTTGTGAGTTCAAGACCCACATCGGGCTCGCTGCTGTCAGCGCAGAGCCCGCTTGGGGTCCTCTGTTCCCCTCGCTCTCTGCCCTTCCCCCCACACGCTCATGCTCTCTCTCTCAAAAATAAACAAACATTAAAAAAAAAAAAAAAAGAATACTTACAGCTTCTATTCTTTGACTCTTGCTGCTCTGAGCCTGGCCCCCAGCCGTGCGTCCAATGACAGCCACGAAGGTAAACCCTGGTGAGACCAGCAAAAATCTAGCCCCAATTGCAGAATCAGGAGCAAATAGATGTTTGCCATTTTAAGCCACTGAATACTGGGGTGTTTTGTTTGTTTTTTAATGCAGCGATGGATAAATGATAACAGGAAGCTTGGGGCAAACCCTTCCTAGAGGTCATAAGGGACAAGAGGGAAAGCTAGGCATATCAGAGCGAACCACAGGACTTCAGAAGGTAGAGTTGCCCAGGTTCAGAGAAAACAGTCCCAGTCCCAACGGTAGAGGCTCTAAAAGGGAAGACGGCTCAGGAGGGCCGAGAGGCTCTCCAACACTGAGTTCTGATGCTGTAATCACAAATGAGGCTGATGGGGAAAACGAAGGCAGCGTCTAGGGCGACCCACGGTGCCGGAGGAACCCCGTGGTGAGCGCAGACTGTAACCAGGCACGTTCCAAAACCGGGGGCGGGGGCGAGGGGGGGAGGCGGAAAGGGGGAGAGTCCACATCCCAGGCAAGCAGGACCCTTGGGGGAGGGTACCAGTGACACCACAGTCCCGGACGACCTGGGAACGCCAGGGAGAGCGCGGTACCTTAATGATGGTGGAAGCAATTGCAAGTGAAGCAGCCCCATTCTTTCGGGAGGATGTTACACCGTTGAGAGAGGACCCAGTGAAACAACATTCCCAGCCTGCTTGTTTCCTATCAAGGAAAGCATTCAGCCTGGGCGCGTTGCCGCGAGCCATTATCCAGGCAGCGCGCATCTCGAGCAGGGAGTGGCGCCGCCAAGCTCCTTCCCCGGGAACTACACCCAGCATCTCCGCATCAAGCTGCCATGGTCTGGAACTGTCTGGGAGCATCTGTGCTTTATCATGACTTATCTTGGGCAGCCATTAGCAAGCTGTGCCCTCAGGTATCACCTAAGAGAGGTTATTTGCGGGGGGGGGGGGGGGGGAGGTGGGCGGGGGGGGGTCTGGGAACACCTAAAAATTTGCCACATAAATTAAGGGTAACGGTTTCTTCCCTTGCACCGTTCTGGCTTACAAAAGATCTCACAGGAACACTGCTTTTGGATAGTAGAGGAAACCTGTATTTGCTTGGGATTTTAATTCCCGGGCTAAAGTGTATTTCACCCCAGCTCTCGGGAAAAGCTTCACGCGGGATGGACACGCGGCATCATCTCAGGGTGGTTGAGCCCCTGGCATCAGGATCCACTGGGACACTCCTGTCGAGAGCAGATTCCTGCCCACAGCCTTCCCTCACCCAGCCTGACTCATCATCTCTAAGGCTGGGGACTGGGAACATATATTTATTTAGCCAACACATGCATACCACTTACTGGCGCTGTTCTACACAGTGTATACATACCTCTCCCTTAATCTTCATAACGATTCCACGTGGGAGAGCCTCTCGTTACTTCTATTTTAAAGATAAGAAAACGGAGGCCTGGAGAGATTGAGTGAGTCACAGTAGGTGACAGGGCTGAGATCTGAACATGGGCATTCTGGCTCCTGACTCCGTCGTGCAGTTAACCACGATGCTATGAGGCCACTCGTAGATTTTAAACAACTCCACAGGTATCCCCCTGGCTCACTTACATTTGCAAACCACGGCTCTGAAGGATCCTGGGAAGGGCGCCTGGGTGGCTTCGTCGGCTGGGCATCTGACTCTTGGTTTCGGCTCAGGTCATGATCTCACGGTTTGTGGGTTCGAGCCCCGCATCGGGCTCTGCACTGACAGTGTGGAGCCTGCTTGGGATTCCCTCTCTCCCTCTCTCTCTGCCCCACCCCTGCTCACTCTCTCCGTCTCTCTCTCAAAATAAATAAATCAACGTAAAAAAAATAATTTTAAAAAAAGGATCTGGGAACAGAAGAGGTAAATGGTGTCCCCATTTACTGCGAGAAAGGCATCCCAGAGACTGTCGTCCTTGGTAAAACTCCAGCATTGGTTTTTAAATAGACGGTTTGTGGACACGAAGGGAGATGGTGAACATCAGGAACCAGCACGGACTCACGAAGCACGAGCCAAGCCAAAACCATCTCGTTTATTTCTCAAGCGTGTGGCTGGACTGGAGGATCAGAATGTAGCGAACACGTTCTAACTTCAATTGCACCAGATGACGGGTTCAGTTTGAGGCAGACCTGAGAGAACTGAGCCAAGGACACACGAACATAGAGCTTTGGAGAAGACAATCCAGTTTCTGTCTCTCCGGATGGGGACGAAACGTGTTGCCGAATTACTCTGGCAGCCACCTTCGGAACAGGAGGGCAACCGGACGTAAGAAGCTAGTGCCGTGTGTCTCTTTAACAAATGGCGCTGGGAGAACTGGACAGCCACGTGCAGGAGAATGAATCTGGACCGCTTTCTTACGCCATACACAAAAATAAATTCAAAATGGAGGAAAGACCTGCATGTGAGACTTGAAGCCCTAAAAATCCTGGAAGAGAACACAAGGCAGTAACTTCTTTGACGTCATCTGTCGCAACTTCTTTCTCGATACGTCTCCTTGAGGCAAGGGAAACAAAAGCCAAAATAAACCATCGGGACTGCATCAAAGCAAAAAGCTTCTGCACGGCGAAGGAAACAACAGAACTGACAGGCAGCCTACTGAATGGGAGAAGATATTTTCTTTTTTTTTTTTTTATTTAAAAAAATTTTTTTTTCCAACGTTTATTTATTTTTGGGACAGAGAGAGACAGAGCATGAACGGGGGAGGGGCAGAGAGAGAGGGAGACACAGAATCGGAAACAGGCTCCAGGCTCTGAGCCATCAGCCCAGAGCCCGACGCGGGGCTCAAACTCACGGACCGCGAGATCGTGACCTGGCTGAAGTCGGACGCTTAACCGACTGCGCCACCCAGGCGCCCCGGGAGAAGATATTTTCAAATGACATGTGTGATAAAAGGTTGGTATCCAAAATATATAAAGAGCTTACATAACTCAACACTAAAAAAATAATCCAATAAAAAATAGGCAGAAGACGTAAATAGACATTTTTCAAAAAAAGATATACAGATGGCCAACAGACACATGAAAAGATGCTCAACATCACGCATCATCAGGGAATCGAAACGACAGTGAGATGTCATCTCACACCTGTCAGAATGGCGCCAATCAAAGACACCAAAAACAACAGGTGTTGGCAAGAAGGTGGAGAGAAAGGAACCCTTGTGCACCGTGGATGGGAATGCAACCTGGTGCAGCCACTGTGGAAAATAGTACGGAGGTTCCTCAAAAAGTTAAAAATAGAACGACCCTACAGCCCAGCAATCACGCTGGTAGGTATTTACCCATAGAATACCAAAATACTAATTCAAAGAGATACAAGCACCCTGATATTTATAGCAGCATTATCTACGACAGCCATGTTATGGAAACAGCCTAAGCGTCCATCGAGTGATGAATGGATAAGGAAGATGTGGCATATATATACAACGGACTATTACCCAGCCATAAAAGGAATGAAATCTTGCCATATGCAATGACGTGGATGGAGCTCGAGAGTGGAATGCTAAGTGAAATAAGTCAGTCAGAGAAAGACAAATACCATGGGAGTTCATTCTTATGTGGAATTTAAGAAACAAAACACATGAGCAAAAGGGCAAAAAAAAAAGGAGGGGGGGAGGGCAAGCCAAGAAATCACAGAGAACAAACCGATGGTTACCAGAGAAGGGGTGGGTGGGGGGATGAGTTAAATAGGTGATGGGGATTAAGGAGGGCACTTGTGATGAGCACAGGGTGATGTATGGAAGTGTTGAATCACTCTATTGTACACGTGAAACTAACGTTACACTGTATGTTAAGTAACTGGAGTTTAAGTTTAAAAACAAACGAAACCCAACCAGCCAAACAAAAAAGGTAATGCTGTGGATGTCAGACGAGATGGGTAGAATCGAACCTCTGGGGACATCATCAAGCCACTGGATCAGCCAGTCCTAAAGCTGTACCCATCCCTGGGCTTCTCGTTATGTGAGACCTATGGTCTCCTTACTGTTTAAGCCAATTTGATTTAGGGTTTCTATAACCTGCGGGGGAAAAAAAAATCCCGATATAAGGGGGATGAATGCCTTACATATGAAACACTTCAATTTTAGAAAGTTATTTGCCCACAGTTTTCATCCTTATGGGCAAACTGGAGAAACAGGGCTAAATAATATCGTCAAGAAGATTCACAGCCAGGGGATCTAAAATTGACCGGAGGCCAGGTGGAACAAGGCAGGGGGTACCTTTAAGACAGCCAGGTGCACACTCAGAAAGGTTGTATTATCTGCGCCTTTAAAAGGACCCCCAGGCCAGCAGCATTCAATCTTCTGGAATTCATCTGGACAATGCCTAAAACAAGGTTCATTTGTCTCTGCATATTCCTAAGCTCAAACTCCAACTTTGGTGGATGTTGCCCTGAGCTACTGACATTTCCAGACCAGAAGCCACAACCTGTCACCCTTGCTTCCTGGACAGATGTGACTTTTACCGAGTTTGACGTTTCTCCCTTGACCTTATCCTTTTCTCCTGGATTGGTATTGACCTTTGTCCCCTACTTCCCCCCAAGTGATCCCTGGCATATCTCTAGTCTTGGTCCAAATACACAGGTGTGATGGCACTTGACATTGGAACCGGAGTAATGCTTTGTAGATCAGTATCACCTGGTCGGAGGTGTCTAGGAGATGATACAAGACTCCGCCCTTGAACCCTGGCCTGACTTTGATCAACTACTTGGCATAGACACTCAGCTTACCCCATCTGCAAACCCCTCCAAGCTGCAAGCCTAGTTAAAGTACCAGCTGACAAACTCCACTTCAAAATGATCTTAAAAGTGGCTGGAATAATAAGCTGAAAACATTTTTCTTATTCTTAACTACAGCAGTAGTTTATAGTAGTGTATGTAAAATAAAACCGCCAGCTAACTAAAGTAAAATAAAAACCCACAGTGAGTTTAAAACGGGACACCTGGGTTGAGCGTCTGACTTCGGCTCAGGTCATGATCTCGCAGTTCGTGGGTTCGAGCCCCGTGTAGGGCTTTGCGCTGACAGTGTGGAGCCTACTTTGGATTCTCTATCTCCCTCTCTCTCTGACCTCTGCACCTTCCCTACTTGCTCTCTCTCTCTCTCTAAAAAATAAATAAACATTAAAAAATGATGTGATGTTGCTGTCCAAAAGGCCAGTGACATCTTAGGGATGCACCCTTCAAGTAAGTTGTCCAAACAATGGAGGTGATTTCCCACTGAAAATGGAATTCTTTGGGGGGGGGGGGTGCTATATTTGGAAGAGGGCATCAGAGGAGAGGGACAAGCCTGGAGAGAAGGGAGGCGCAGGAAGACAGGAAGAGGCCTCTGCAAAGCTCCAGCGCGCAGATCTGGGATCAGTTGCAGAAAAGCCGAGTTTGGTTCATTCTGAGGAACAGTCTCCTGCACCATATATGTGACCTGACGGTGCAAGCAGTGTGGAGTCAGACAGTCCCGGGTTCAAATCCCAGCTCTGCCACCCACATGGCATCACCATGCACCAGTCAGTTTTTATGAGACTCGGTTTAAATTATTTTTGTTTATTCGCTTTTGAGAGAGAGAGGGAGAGAGACAGAGTGCAAGCAGGGGATGGGCAGAGAGAGAGAGGGAGACAGAGAATCCAAAGCAGGCCTCAGGCTCTGAACTGTCAGCAGAGAGCCCGACACGGGGTTCGAACCCACGAACTGTGAGATCATGACCTGAGCCGAAGGACGCTTAGCTGCCTGAGCCACCCAGGCGTCCCCTGAGACTCAGTTTAAACTTCCATTAAATGGAGATAAGAATGCCTACCTCACTGGCTTATCTGCCATAGTCTACCTAAAGTGCTTAGCATAGCACTGGGCACACAGTCAGCACTCAATAAATGATAGTCCTCCTTATTAATAACAACAATCAGATAGGGTTCCAAATCGGGTAATAGGTTCTCCATCACTGTGGTGTTAGGCAGAGGCTGTGTGTCAACACATCAGAATGTTAGAGAGGATTTTTCTGCTCTAGGTCGGAGGTTGAAATAGCTGATTTGTCAGGCCCCTTTGAACTATAATTCTGTGATTTTAAGTCATTACGAGAGCCCAGGCTTCTGGTCGGGTCAGGGACAGCAATCTATTAGTGGGATTGAAATTCTCTGCTGGCCCAAGGGGACAGAAGTTTCACTGTGTGAACTGCTGTTCAAATATGTCATGCGTGTGCCCGTGCATATCTGCACGAGTGTGCGGGTATGCAGGTATCTGTGCACATCTGTGTGTTTGCACACGTCGGGAGTGTGCGGGCACGTGTGTGCGAGGAACTGTGCACCACTCCAGACGACACGCACGCACCGCGTGTGAAAACGCACCGTTTGAAGGCATGATGCACGTAGATCCCGCTGCGACCAGTGTCCACATTTGTCTTTGGTCTTCTGCCGATCTACTCACGGGGGATGCGTCCCTCTGTTGATGTTTATACTTGGACGGGAAGTTCATGGACAAGGGCCTTAGCACCATTGATCCTTTCCAACCGCAGAGGGTCATGCCTGGGAGTGGGGATTTGATAGCCTGGGGTGGGTACCCTGGGCACTAAACTTCTTCAAGCCCCTCGAATTTGGTTTCAGCCCCCTTGCCTCGATTCCCCCTCTAGACTCTTTGCCCCCTTTAAGATGCTTTTCTCGATCCCATCAGACGCACCCCGTGCCGATCTGTTTCATCAGGCCCCACCTCCTGGAGGAAAAGCCTTTGACGGACAAGTCACTGGTGGTTAGTGCCTGACGAGACCCACCTTTACCCCCAGGTCGCTCGCTCACTGAGTGCTAGTGCGCGTCGGGACCGTGCCTTCTGCCGCCAGCAACATAAGGGCTTACGATTCAGCGGGAAAGTTAGAGGCAAAGAATCCCATAAGGATACCAATGTTTCCATCACTGCTCAGAGGTCAGGTTAGGGGATGGGGGGGTTGGGGGGGGGCAGATCCCATCTCTCCTCGGGCCCAGACCCTTGATTCGGTTCTGCCTCAGTGAGGCTGAAGGTAGGGATGCTGGTCCTGGGGTAACTAGGGTGTGGCCAAGATATCTTGGAAAAGGAGGCATTCCCGGGATACTGCCCATCGTCCCACATGGGTAACTGTCTAATAACAACTGAGTATTTTGCAGAGAGCCTCCGCAGTCCTCTCTCCGGTGATATCTTCGAGCAACAAATTAGCTGTCATTGCCTCCGCTTTGCACACGCGAAGCCCAAGGCCAGGGAGGTCACGTGACTAGCCCATCGCCGGGTATGACGTTCCAGAGGCAGGACTTCAAACCAAGCCCTTGAATTCCACATCCCATGTCCTTTCCAGCATATCTGCTCTCTCTTGGAAGCTGCTAGGCGGATGCGCCCTGCCTGGCGCGGCCAGGGCCCCTGTAGAATGCCATCTGAAGCAGCGATGGCCGCAGGACAGGCTGGCCACGCAGCGGGGTGGCCGCTCCCGGGAGCAAGCCTAGAGGCTGAGCGGATGTGGGCCACACAGGAAGCCTCTCTCTGCTTCTGCCTTATCTGGCCCTGCTGCCGTGGGGTCCTTTATGGACTCTCTCCTGAGTTATTCCCTATTTATGTTGTTATTACTATCGATCCAGCCTCTAAATAGCAAAGACCCCAAGGCTCAATTGAAACCATCAGTCACGTCGATAATTCCTTTATTTGTAATAGTGTCACTTCTGAGACTCTTTGGACGCCTCCCAATATCCTGGAGAGGTGAAGGAACTGGCAAAGATTATCTCCCCGAGAGAAACTGAGGCACAGAGAGATGGGGAGTTTGGCCAAAGTCCACGGAGCAGCACAGGCCCCGGGCCCCTGATAACTTCGCTTCCTGGCTCAGCGTCTCATATTCCATCTCCTCTCCTGCTATGTGATGTTCTGCGCTGGGTTGAGATTCTCCGCTCAGGAGAAGATTCCCCAGGGCCCCCGTGAAGGCAAGGTGCCCTTAGCCACGGAGTGGAGGCCTCCCGTGTCTGACTCTATTCCCCTCAGGCCCTAGCAGCCCTCAGCCCTGCCTCCCTGCTTTGTGCTCCAGACTCAAAGCGGGTAGAGTGAAGACTTTTCCTACTTTCTTCCATCCCAACCCCCCAGATATTGAGAACCGCTTTGTAAGAGCTGGAAGAGTCTTTTTTGTAAATAGGGTGGGGAGGGGGGTTGGGGGTGGATGTAACATCACAGATGCTTGCCTTTTCCATTCTGAGAACATTGGCAGGAGAAGAGAAGTTAAGGTGGTACGTGGGTACCCGACTTTCCTTAAATGCACAGAACAGCGTGTCTTCCGGTGGGGGCATGACAACCTCTTTCGGCAGCCAGCGGGGAGCGGTTCTCTTCTCAGAGTCCACAGGCTGGCAACAGGGGCTGTGAGGTAGAAGCTGATGGTGAATGTGGGCCGTGTTTATGCCGGTTATTCAGCTCCCAAAGTGTTTATACTGGCAGCATCCAAGACAGTCTCCGCAGGGGACAACAACCACCAAGTACCTGCCTCTTCTCCAACATACTGCTTCGCTCTTCCTTGGCCCTGTTGGTTTGAGCCCTAGGGGTGTCTGTGCCCCCTCCCAGCAGCCACAACCTTCCCCGCGCCCCCATTTCAACAACATGCCAAGGGGACCTCACCTTTCCAACCTTCCCGGTTCTTAAAACTTGCCACTCCCTCCATGCAAGGTGGGGGTGGGTTCGTCCCTTTTTTATCTCTGGGGGAGAGCGGGCGCAGATGCTGCTGATGGATGGGAAGTTTAGAAAGCGAAGTCTTGGAAATCGATAGAAGAATATACAAGCTATGTATCATGTGAGCGCCTCTTGTCTGCTCTGCAGTAAATCAAAAGTAATGAATGGCAGGCTTCTGCAACCCAGGACCCCTGCCTTTCCCTGAGGGCGGGGTTGGCTTCGTGGCTGGGTTTTCAGAGTCTGAGCACATATTTTCTACTTCAATAGGCCTAAAAATAAGGGCTTTTACAGATTTTTTTTTTCCTTTTAATATCTCTGCCCCCACCTCAGCCCTTTCCCTCTGTAATTTCCATCGTGCAGGCTCTTGGCGTCCCTTGTAAGAGGAGCGATGTATTGCAAGATAAGCGGCCTCTGTGGCTTCGCGGATGGACGGCGCATCCCCAGGGCTGTGTTGCTGCGATATTAGCAAACTCTGATCCTGCAACAGTTTGAACACCTCAGCGCCTGCGAGATGATTATCTCTCAGGTTCCTCAGACGCGGGGCTGCAGGCAGCACTTGGCTGAGAAACCGCTTGGTGGAGATCTGCGCAGGGGTGGGAGGAAAGGGGGCAGCTGGAGGGCCCGGGCCACGCCTTCTCTGGACACCTGCCTGCCAGGAGGGGTCCACGCCTCCGCCTCGCCACCAGTTCCCTCTCTTCCTCCCTCCGCACACCAGCCTCCCTCGGCCTCTTCTTTGAACGTGCCCTTCCCTCTCTCGCTGACCGGCCCCCCTCTCTCTGGCTTCCTCCCCTCCATCCCCACACACGTAGGGGGCCGTCTTCTCCATCCTGGGGCTGGAGGCCGGTCCTCCTGGCTCCTCACTTATCCACTTCCTGCCAATATCCATCCCTCCTCCTGACAAACACCCAGATCTGCATCTAGGGTCAAAGACTCGACCACTTTCCATTTATGATCCCTCAACTCAAGTGGGTGCCGCCTGCCGGCTGGCAATATTCATCATTTCTCCGGTCCATTCCTTCTCCCACCTCCCCTGCATCCTCAGCTCCACCAATAACCTTGCTGTCTCTTCACTGGAAAAGTGGGAAGGGATCGACGACAGCCACAAACTCCCTTCCCCACAACCGTCCTCCCCCCGCCTCTGTTTGCAAACTCTGTACCTCCCTCCTGTGCCGTGGACAGACCCCCCACCCTCCGCCATGCAAGGTGGCCACCTGAGCACCGCCCCTGCCCTACCCTATGCCTTGAGTCTCTCATTCTCGCCTGGGCCACTCCTATCAGCGTGCAAACCTGCTGTTCCCTGTCCCACGGGAAAAGAAAAGAACAAAAAAGAAAAGAGGACAAGCACTCTGGGCCCAGCTCCCTCCCCTGGCTACACTCCTTGAAAGAGCTGTCCACCTTCATGCTTCCTGTTCCTTTCCTCCCTTCTCCTTGAGAGCATGCAGAGGCTCGTCCAGCCAGCCTGCCCCAGCATTCCAGAAGGCTACATTCACCCGTGAGCCCCCAGCCCCCACCCCACTTGACCCACCTCCAGCGTCTAGTGGTATTGATCACTCCCTGCTTGTTCAGATACTCTCCTCACAAGAGTCCAGGACCCCACGTGCTCTCGGTTTTCCTCTTTCGTCCCTGGCTCCCCCGTCTCCTCTGCTGGCCCTTGATATTGGAGGCGCCCAGGACTCAGCCCGTGGGCCACTTCTATTTTTCTCTCTGCACACAGCCTCTCGGTAATCTCATCCAGACACGCGGCTTTAGATTGGCTTTATAAGCAATCTATACGGTGGCAACTCCAAATTGATGTCTCCTCTGAACTCCAAAGCACATCCTGGACGTGTCACTCCCGGCCTAAGCCCTGCGGTGGCTCTCGTCTGCCCGAAGGATAAAGTCCCAAAGCCGGAATGGGGCATAAAGTCTCCTTTAGGCTCTGCCCTACTCCCTTTATTTTCTAGCCTTAACTCTTGGTCTGGCCCTGCTGGGCCCTCTGTGGCGCTCTGTTTCTGCGGGCATGCTACCACGCTGCCCCTCACTCCAGCCTTTGTACGCCGTCGTCCTCACCAAGGACCCCGGCCACTCTCCCTCTCCTCCTCTTGCTTGGCTAATTCCTACCTCTTCAGGTTGCATGGACCTCTGGGGCGCTGTTCCCCCCACCCCCCCCCCGAAGTGAGGGCAGATGTCCCTCTTAACGATCGCACAGCACCCCGGACTGGGTGATGTGGAAACACACAAAAGTGTACCCCCTCTCAGGCTAACTCTCTCGGGGAACTTTTCTGCGATCCCCTGCTGAACGCAATCCTGACCCAAACCAATCCCCAATGCTGGCAGAGCTCCCGGCGCCTGGAAGACACGATGGTGCCGGGCAGGACCAGAAAGATCTCCCGTTTTCCAAACCCACACTGTGCTTTCCGGCCTTTGCCTGGAGTGCCCCCCTCTCTGCCCCTCTTCCACCCCATTTTCATCTATTGAAAAAGACACTTCTCTCTCAAATCCCAGCAGGAACGCCCCCTCTTTAAGTTGGCACTGACCACGTCCCCCTCTGTGCCCCCAGATTTTTTAATGTTTATCACCCACCTGCCCTTTAGACCGTGAGGACTGGTGTTGTGGCCACTCATGGTTGATTCTGAAGTCCCTGCCTGGAAGGTTCTTGCAAGTGGGTGGTTATGTTTATTTACCTCTCACCACATCCCTCTCCAGCCTCCACTCCACACAGAACCTAAAATCCTGCCTTTCACATCACAGGTCATCAATAAGTGTTCTTTGGATGAAAGGTGCGGCTGTTCAATTTCTCAACCCACCTTCTCAGAGAAATCCCTCCCGGTCACGGCACCCTCTTCCCGTGTGGCTCTTTTGATGACTAGTTAT
The DNA here is from genome assembly GCF_028749965.1 of Puma concolor. Lineage (NCBI taxonomy): Eukaryota > Metazoa > Chordata > Mammalia > Carnivora > Felidae > Puma > Puma concolor. The sequence goes on along the minus strand of NC_141676.1, from coordinate 99,502,868 downwards.
TGTGGCCTCGTCTTGTTTTTGTTGCCTAGAAATGCGTTGGAAGCCCATGTGTGGCAGGAAGTGTCTCCAAATCTGTGTCTCTGCTCTCTCCTCCCCATTCCCAAGGTATTGCCCGTACCTCGTAGGTAGTGGGGGCAAAGCAGGCTGGTCAAATGCTCGATCTGGGGCCGAAGCTGATGATAGCTGTGGACAGTGGGGGTGTTAACACCTGCCTCCGTTTCCCTCTGAAGCCCCTCCAGAGACATCGGGTGGTTTTCAGAGCCTTGATTCCTAAGATCCCAGGCAGAGACTCCAGAAGCATTCTATGGGACCGGCTCTTATTTCTCAAGGCAGATTCCCTACCGCTCATCCCAGTTCTCAGTGACATAGTCTCTCTGGACCCACCACATGCCCTCAGTCCATTCTCAGGTCTCTCCTCTCTCATCTGCTTCCCCTGGGGCCCTTCTTTTTCTCAGATGATTCTAGGCATGAGGGAGCTTCCCAATGGGGTGCAGATTAAGTGTAGGAATCTCTCCAGGGGCTTTCCTAAAAGTGTAATTCTAGACGAACTGAAACCCCAGGACCTCAGCCTTCAGAGCTTGGAGGCGGAAGTAGTGCCCAGGAACAGAAGCGTTTGGCCAACGAATTTGAGAAAGAATCTGTGCCCTTGATTCTTGGAAATCTAAGCCCGTAGCTTGTTTGAGCAGAGGATGTAAGAGACCAGGTGCCCAAAATCAGATGCCCCAGGGACCAGGAAGCGGATGTGAATGAGTAAACGGAGGGTTCAGATAATACATGACAACTGGCCCCCACCTTCAATGTTGGAGATCGTCTTTGCCTGGCTTCTCCCAGAAAGCGGAGCCCGAGGCCAAGGCTTACGTGCCGTGATTTGATCAGGGAGTGCAAGAGCGAAGGGCAAGGGGAGAGAGGCCGGGAGGGATGGAGAGATTGTGTTATCAAGCTGGCCACCACCACGGGCAGCTCATTGCTCAATCTCAGAGAACCAGCCCCAAGAAGCTGCAGAAATGCTCTGTCCAGGGGAAGAAAAAAGGAAGATTGCTACCAGTTCCAACACCCTGTTTGTCAAAGGTTGGCCCCACGGAGTACTGAGTTCGCTTCCCTTCTGGATTGTAATCCTTGAGTGCTAGAAGATACCACTCGGCATCCCAGGTCTTAGGTCAGCGGTGCCAGAGGTGAGAGGCGCGCGGCGGGCAGCACGGACACGAAGTGAGCCCTCTCGGGTAGCATCTGCATAATGTCCGTTGAGCCCATGCAGAGATAGTCACCGCTGCAGCAGGAAGAGAGGTGGGTCAAGCCAAAGGCCTCTGAAGTAGGGCCTAAGAGATGTAGATAGAGTCCACGCTGGCCGGGCCCACCTTGACTTTCCGTCACATCTGGCACTCAAAATGCAAAACAAGTCCTCCTCTCTTGTGAACAGAGATCTTCCCCCTTTTCTGAAGACGGAGGTATAAGCACCATCGGTCACGGAGTCCCCCTCAAGATGGTGGCCAGAGGGGCGCCTGGGTAGCTCAGTCGGCTAAGTGTCCAACTGTTCGTTTCATTTCTCCAGTGGGCCACTGGGTGTCATGATGAGAGGACCATGCCTACTTCTACACCCCGGTCCTCGGTTCTGTGCATTCTAGCTACTGGGGGACGCAACACCATATACGGGCCATCATTTCAGCACATACACCCACTCCTCAGGGTATTGTCCCTAAACTGGTACCCTCGCTTGATGGGACGTTCCGCCATTTTGAAGGCCGCTGCTTCAGGGTGATAAGTTCACGGTAAGACCATAAATCGCATGACCGTGCGCTTATTGGCACACCTCCCTGGGTGACCTGGGTTTCTTGGTTTGAGACAATATCACATGGGATATCGGGTGTTTTGTACACCCTCAGATGCGGGTGCTAGGGGAGGTTCTGTGGACAGGGAAGGCAGACCGATGTCCAGAGTAGTAGGGGTAAATTGCTGCCCCTTCCAGGCTGAAGGAGGCTGGTGCAATCCACCTGCCAACAAGTGACTAGTCTCCTCAAGGAATGGCGCCATATTTAGGACTCAGTGTCGGTCTCTACTGTCGACACTTAGTATATCCAGCTGCGGTGGTTGCAAGATCAGTCTCGGTGAGAAGGAGCCCGTGATGTTGGCCCACGCATGGCCTCCATTCCCGCCACCATCGTCACCCCGTACCTGCTCCCGGGTGACCGATGAGAGAGGCTGGCTGACATCCCCAGGATGACTCATCCTTTCCACCTGAGTGGGGAGAGTCAGCTCCGCTATAGATGCTTCTGGTGGTACAAACACAGAGATCTCTGTCCATCCATACCCTCCTTCTCAAGGCTTCCTGGTCCCCGATCTTCAATAGCATTCTTTCTAAGCCCCTGACTCAGCGGCCAGGCTGCTCGCCACCACCCAGGTGTCCATGTATATTCGTACTTCAGGCCGCACTTCCCTCCGTAAGGACTGGACAACCAAGTGTATTCACTATTCCCGGCTCTGCCCACAGATGGGATTTTCCACCACTGATCTTCGGGCCATGATTCCACCGACATGATGTGCCAGCCTCTTTGTTGTCCAGGCCCCAGTTCTTTGTCCCTCTGTTGGTCAGTTGTAGGGATCCCCCCGCCCGCCGGAGTCCATAGGCGTGGGTTAGGGGAGAGGGGTTGGTGCAGTAGAGGTCACTGATACGGGGATCTGTTTATCCGTTCATTTGTTTGTGCCTTTGGACCCTGTGAGGGCCTCTTTCTGAATATACCATTTCCACCATACAAGGGACTCTGCCTGCTTGACTCCATGACTCAACGGTAAGAAGCTGGCCCTTGGTGACAAGCGTGAGTCTCCCAGTCACTTGGTGTCGGGTGGGCTCCACTAGGGCACAGGAGCACACCAAAAGGAGCTTCTGAAGGCCCGGCCCTGTTCTAGAACCCCAGGGGGTGTGCACTACAAACTGTTGTACCAGGGCTTTGCCAAAGGCTCCTCACGGCGACTTTCTCTATCACACGCACCTGCAGTGCCCTCTGGTCTTCTGGGACAGGCAATCCCAGGGCTGGGGCAGCTCGCACCAGAGGCAGAACCCCTTGCAGAGCCCTCTTTTGCCTGGGTCTCCCCCAAAACTGGTAGCTTTTCAAGTCACCCAACAAATGGGTCAGAGGGCTGTCCCCAAATGTGCCGTAGACTGCCTCAAAAATCCAGAGGCCCACTGAGCACTGTGCCTCTCTCTCAGTGGCAGGAGGAACGCAATGTGACAGTTTGTCTTTTGCCTCAGAAAGGAGGTGCTGGAATGTTCCATGCGCCTAGACCCCTAACAACATCAGCGACGTGGCAGGTCCCCAGATTTTTGTCCTGGTACAATCTGCCTGAGGTCATCATTGCAGTGGACCTGTGTGAGGTTCCGAGGAATTCAAGATGATCGGGTTCCCTTTGGACCACACTGTGACAGAGAAGAGAGTTAGCATAGCCCTGGGGGGAGACAACAAATGTATCCCCAGCACATGAAAAAGAACTGCTTTTGATCCTCCCTATGGGTGGGGAAGTAGGCGGTTGCTTGATCAATAGTCTCATACAAGTGCCAGGGGCTATTTGACCTACTCTAGTAAAATTACCACATCTGGCTCGGGAGCTACAGTCGAGGCCGCCACCTGGTTAGGTTTATGCTCGTCCACAGCCGTTCCCCATGATCCATTTGGTTTTAGCAGGGCCAGAATGGCGAGCCGAATGAGGGGGTGATGGGGAGCACCAATTCTGCATCCTCTAAGTTTTTAATGGTGGCACTAATCTCGGCAATTTCCCCCACAATGTGGCAATAATTCTTCTGATTTACTATCTTGGCTGGAACTGAGCTGGAGGGTAGTTTCAGAGCCTCCCACTTGGCCCATCCTACCGTAATGGCCCTTCATTCACATTTGTGGGACCAAATGTGAGGCTTCTGCCAGATCCTTAGTCTATCTATCCCAATTACACACTCAGGAACCAGGGAAATAACCACGGGGTCAGCCCATGGGTCCACTAAAAGACAGACTTGGATCCAAGTCCATTTTGCCACCTGAGCTGAAGGCCCCGCACCCAACTGGAAGACCGTGATGGCAGATCAAGTCCCTTGTCAGTGCTGGCTCGGAGCTAGTACCCAATAGCCCCTAGAATTGTGGGTGATCTGGCCCTTCCCTTCATGCACAGTTACTCTAGCAAATGGCTGTAGGTCCTTTGGGAAGAGATCGGAGGGGTATGTATCGTATAAATTTGTGGTGGCCTTGGATGGTCCTTCCTCAAAAGGACTCTCTTCTCTTTCTACCAGTGGACCCTGGGTATGGCCTTAGATCTGGAGACCAAGGGAGGGTCTGATGTCACCCTCCCACTCACCATTTCTTGATATCTTTTTTAAAAATGACACAAGTTAAGCAACACCCTTGCCTCCTGTCCCCTTTTCTCACATCATGGCTGATCAGTCCTCACCAAGTATTCCCGGTACCATTCTAGCCTTGCCATCCATTTTGCCTCTGATGCTGCTGTGCCCCTGCATGGCCTCTGCCTTTCCAGAATCCCATTGTGTCCATTAGAAACAGGGAGCCTAGTTTCACCATCAGCCCCCCTGCACCATCCCAACCCCACAAGGGCATCCCTTATAAAGGGGGGGGGGGTTCCTTTAGGCACTCCTGGACTTTCCTAGGGCTGCCATAACAAAATACCACAAGCGGGAGGTTTAAAACAACAGAAATTTATTCTCTCACAATTCTGGAGGCCAGAAGTCTGAAATCAAGGTGCTGTCAGTGCCCACTCCCTCCGAAGGTCCTGGGGGTGGATCATTCCCTGCCTGTTCTAGTTCTCTGGACTATGGCCACATCACTCCAGTCTCTGCCTCTGCTTCTCTGTGTGTGCTCTCCTCTCCTTATAAAGACACCAGTTATATTAGGGTTCACCCTAAGGACCTCTCTTTAAGTTGATTATATCTCCAAAGACCTTTATTTCCACACGAGGTCATATTCACGGGTATAGGGAGTTAGGGCTTCAACATATCTTTTTTTTTTTTTTTTTTTTTTTTTAAGAATTTTTTTTTTTTAATTTTTTTTCAACGTTTTTAATTTATTTTTGGGACAGAGAGAGACAGAGCATGAATGGGGGAGGGGCAGAGAGAGAGGGAGACACAGAATCGGAAACAGGCTCCAGGCTCCGAGCCATCAGCCCAGAGCCTGACGCGGGGCTCGAACTCCCGGACCGCGAGATCGTGACCTGGCTGAAGTCGGACGCTTAACCGACTGCGCCACCCAGGCGCCCCTCAACATATCTTTTTAGAGGACCCAAGTTAACTACAATAGTTGACAACAGTTTCCAGGTCCTCCATGGAAAATACACTCTAGAATTCTCTCTGAGCCTCCTGACCCCTTCTTCAATGCTCTGCCAAGAAAGTTCTGGCCTTTCTATTCAATTTCTATGGCCCTTTGTCATGGCCAAGCTCATACTATCAGGACCTGCTCTGAGCTGACACTGGACCCTGAGTCCAGGGTGGGTGTTCCCATGTACTAAATTCTCCCCTGTGCAGCCCCACGTCCCCTACCTCTACCCTGCCACCTTTCTCTACCTAACACTGCCACGTTCATGTCCACATCTACCTGTGCTCATCTAGCCCTGGTGGTTCCCACTAGTCAGGACCCGCCATCCATTTGGCATATCAGCTCTTTCCTCCTGGAGCAAAAGACTGTACTTTCCAGCTCAGGCTCTTTTTTTTTCTTTTAATTTTTAATGTATGTTTATTTTTGAGAGAGAGAGAGAGAGAGAGCATGAAGGGACAGTAAGAGAGAGGGAGACACAGAATCCGAGGCAGGCTCCAGGCTCTGAGATGTCAGCACAGAACCCAATGTGGGGCTCGAACCCACAAATCGCGAGATCATGACCTGAGCTGAAGTCAGACGCTTAACCGACTGAGCCACCCAGGCACCCCTAGCTCAGGCTCTTTTGAGATGATGAGGGGGCAGATTTTTTTTTTAAACATTTATTTATTTTTGAGAGACAGAGAAAGAGCACAAGTGAGGCTCCAGGCTCCGAGCTGTCAGCACAGAGCCCGTCGCGGGGCTCGAATTCACGGAGTGTGAGATCACGACCGGAGCTGAAGTCGGACGCTTAACCGACTGAGCCACCCAGGCGCCCCCCAGCGGTGGGGTTCTTAACGCCAGGCCCCAAGGAGTAACCCAACTCCAAAATTCCACCTTGAGGGGCAGGTTTCTAGAGCTAGTCTTGGTACCGGTGTCTTTAACCTGGGTTTCCAAAGAGCAGAGCCTGAAGCAATGGCCCCGGGGAATGGCTGCTTCTTTATTAAGAAATGCAATCCCAAGAAGCAGGAGGAGGCAGGGAGGGGAGAGCCACTCTAAGGACACATTGCTGAGTTGGCCGCCGGGTGCGACTGATTGCTCAATCTTGCAAGACCATTTCAAGAAGCTGTATGTCTCAGGAGCATCTGCGGTGAGGGAGAAAAGGAAGAATGTTCCACGAGCTCCCATTTCCCGTGGACCAAAGTTTTGCCTCACTGAGCATCACCTCCCCAGCGCTTTTAGGTTGTGCCAGTGTGGGTGCTGAGAGGGGTTCCGCAGGGTCCGCAGCTCAACCCGGAAAGGGAAGCCCCAGGGTCCGAGGCAAGAGGCCTGCGGCGCACGGTGGGGGCTCCAAGCAAGGCTGTGGCCGGTTTTACTTGCGTGAAGTCAGGTGGAGCCCACCGACGGCTGGGAGCAGCAAAGAGGCTTGGGGACCCGGAGGGGCTGGGGGAGGGATCAGGGACCCGGGGGGGGGCCGACGGCAAAGCGGACAATGTGTGCCTGGAAGGGGAGCAGCTGTATTTCGCCCGGCTGGTGGCAAGACCTTCCGCCTGTTTCTCAAGGAAGCCAGCTCTCTGAGGTTTCTTTCAGAGTTGACGATGAAGTCAGATCTAAAGTGTGATGTGCGCCCACGTGGCTCAGGGCCAAGAAAACGTGTCTGACTCTTGCCCTGGCGCGGGGGTGGGGTCTGCTGGTCCGCAATTTCCCATTCGCTCACCTTATGAAACTGCGGACGCGAGGAGCGAGGGGCAGAGCTGGGCCTGGTGTCGGCCCCCCCCCCCCCCCCCCCCCCGCAAGGCCCAGCTTTGCTTTACTTTTGCAAGCTGCTGCCACAGGGCTCAGGGCCCCAAGCCTCTGGAAAGATCCCTCCTCTGCCCTGAGCTGCCCCCGATGGCGGTTTTCCTTGCTAGGACCTAAGCACACGGGGATAAAGCATCTTCTGGAGCAGAGTCCCCCCCCCCCCCCCCCCCGACTCTCAGCCCCGTTGGCCTGGCTAATGACATAGAGAGGATGGCTTCCCACCACACCGCCAACCTGAGACCGGGGACCCATCAATCCTGCTTCCCCATTGCGGAGGACGCCCCAGTGACGGATGAAGGGCCCTGGCCATGAATCATCTCTCTTACCTTTCCCCATCTCCCAGCCAGCCTCACAGAGCTGGGAAGACGAATGTCTCCAGAATCTCACCTGCTCTCTTGAATAATTTCCCTTTAAAAGAGGCCACTTATCAGTAATTCATTACTCGCCTTTGTTAGCACAAACAAGGCCCGGGAGGTGGGGAGGGGGGAGGTGGAGGGGTCGCTGCCTGCCCCTCTTCTCAGCCGCTGCCACTTCTGCCTCCATCAGTCCCTGTCACATGGGTTGGCCTCCAACCTCAGCTATACCTTCCCGCTGTGGAGAAAGGCAGAGCCGGGGTGTTCAGGAGAGCGGCTCCAGCTGGTGGTACCCACTCTGGCAGATGGCTTACAGCTGTTTCTGGTGACATCTGGATGAGCACAATCAGCTCCAGTTGGCGATTTCTTTTAATCTTGAATTAAATGTCACATGTTGCCTCTTGCTTTTATGGCCCGTATTCACCCCGTCTGTGTTGTCCATAACCACAGCGTAAGATATCACTGGCCGGGGACCGCTTCTTTGAAAGGCAACCTTGTCCCCCGGCAGCCTCTGTCGTAGGAGCGTGAGGAAGTTTCCGGAACCGCAGGAGTGACCCTGGGAAGGATGAACATCCAAATCACGGAACAAGGAGGTCATAGCGAGGGAGGTCGATCGGGGTTGCTCCGCTCCCCTGGGGCCCTTCTTGGTATGGGGGGGGGGTCGTGCGGCACTGGAACGAGCACCTGGAGGGGGTGGTGTTTCCACCGTAGTAGGTGCGTGTCACAGGTGCGGTTCCAGAGGTCCCCCACGGGAGGACAGCAGGCAGGAACCAGGGCAGGGGGACAGAGAGGCAGGGAAGTCCCCCGCCCCTCTCACTCTGCGAGGAAGCGAAGAAGAGGACCCCAGATTTAGGTTTAGTTTGTCCCGCAGGCAGGGACCGCGACTAACTTTTTTACGCCACCACCAGGGGACTAGGAAGCAGAGATTTTACTCGGGACCTCATCCCTTATCCAAGGTCTTTGACCAATTCTCCTATCCAGCCACGGTTCCCTCACAATGACCACGACATGACATGGGCCATTCAAGGCCACCATTTTTACCTGACTGACTCTGTTCATTTCCCAGTAGCTGTGGGGACATATTGAAGTCATAAGTCTGATCGTGCCACCCCTTTAAAAGTCACTGTCACTCCTTCTAGTCACTGTCTTCAGGATCACGTCCAAAGTCCTGAATGTGGTCTGTTGTGTTCCCCGGCCTCTGCCTATCCTCGACTCTCAAACTCATCCTCACTCACGCCGCATAAAACCCTAGAACCTTAAAAAAAATTTTAATGTTTATTTATTTTTGAGAGAGAGAGAGAGCACAAACAGGGGAGGGGCAGAGACAGAGAGGGGGATACAGAATCTGAAGCAGGCTCCGAGCCGGCAGCACAGAGTCTGACGCGGGGCTCGAACCTACAAACTGCTAGATCATGACCTGAGCTGAAGTCGGACGCTCAACCGACTGAGCCACCCAGGAGCCCCAACCCTAGAACCTTCGTACGGACTAGTCCCCCTGCCCGGAATGGATTTACACTAACGTAAGTGCCAGGTGCCCAGGGAGTCTCCTTTGCCGCCCCAGATTATGTTAGACATGCTGTGTTTTCCCTTTGCCCTTGAGTCGGTGCACCTAAAAATCGTTCGCTTATCCATTCTTCCCCGAAGACGAGGACTGTGTAGGAGAGGAGGGACTGTGTCCTCATCCTGCTCCTTCCCCAGCGGTGAGTTCAGAGACAGCCACAGAAGGGCCCTTTGTGGAATGAATGAATGAATGAATGAGGGCATGCACAGGACAGAATTGAATTCCAGTCCTGACCATTATCAGCACGGCGATCTCCCTGCTGGCTCATCTCTTCCAGACTCTGCCGTCTCCAGCCTCCGGCCTCTCCTCCACCATCTCATCGATGTCTGCCCTCTGTTCAGACCCCCTCGGCCATAGCCGGGTCTCCTTATCTTTCCTGGTTCTTGAAAGTGCAAGATCCTGGCTCTGAATTCAAGTCCACCTCCTCTCTGGCTTCAGGGTGAAATGGCTTTTTAAGGCTCAAGGAACCCAACCTCACCGGCCTCTTCCCCTGGGGAGGATGTCAGGCTCCCCTCCCCCTCAACTGTGTCTCTTCCTCCCTCAGAGCTCTGAGACCTCCAGCTTCCAAGGCCCGCTCCTCCCCCCCCAACCCCCCCCCACCCCCACCTCAGGACCGGCCCAGAGCTCACACTGTGTATCATCTGCCTTTTCAGACTCCATTCTGGGGTCATAGTTCATCTCAGACAACACTGGCACCGATTAAACAATACAGCACATTTGCAATTCAATGACCACTCCAACCTTTTGTCTCCCACTGAGACCCAAATCCTGCCTGGTTTTCGGGAGGTTTGAGGATGTTTGCCACAGGATGGTGATGTGATGACTGGCGTCCTTGCTGACAGAGGCCAGCTGTCCAGTGGTCGGTGCTAATATCCTTTCTCTGGGAACTCAGAGAGCGGTGCTGGGACCTCATTTGCATAGATTTGCATAGCCTAGGCTGCCTTCTATCCCAGGGTCTGCCACCTCGGGCTGGGGAGCCAAGCTGGCCAGCGGGCTGGTTTTATCTGGCAGCCCCCGACCCTGGCCATTCCAGCCACGGACTCCGCTACCACACTCTCTGTGACCCTCGCAGGCCACTCAGCTGGCGGCTCTGCCTCGTGCTCCTCAATAGTCCGCCAGACAAGGGCAGCTCAAACTGCTTCTCGAAACGCCCTCGACTCCATCGCCAGTGGTCCTGCCCACCCCCTTGGCTGCTCTCCCCTGTCCCACCCCAAGTGGAAGGGGCTTGGTAATCTGGCATTTGCTTGCTCGTGCGTTCAATAGGTGCACTGAGCATCTCTCTGTGCCAGGCGTTGTGCTAGGGACTGGGGATGTAAAGAAAGTAGGGGGGCCATCCTGAGATGCGAGCTCCCTTCTTCACCATGCCTGGGGGTCCCACAGCCTGGAGCTGGGTTCTTCCCACCGGTCCTCCCTCTGCCATGACTCACACCGGAACCCTGGCCCCCCTCCCCCAGGAGGACAGGACCCCTTCCTCTTTGGGAGTGGGGGGCACACGCAAGTAAGCCTACTGAAACAGGCCCCTGCACTTCCTTTGGGGCAGAAAGGGGCCCCACTCCCGTGGGCAGGTTGGGGCTTCCATGGCAGTTTTCCTTTATTGGCTTCTGATCCCCAAATGTGAAAGGCAGACAGGACAGCAAGGAGGCAAGCTGGGTTACACTGGGTTAGCAATGGGAAAGCCAGCTTCCAAAATGGGCCCTGTCTTGGGAGACTCTTGGGGGACTTTGGTCATGACCCGGCCTCTCTGAGCAAGGTTGTCTTTTGGCCAGTTCCCAAGAGGCCCAGACACCAGACAATGGCCCAAAGGCTCTGGCGGGCAAGGTCAGCCTCCCCTTCAGTATCTTCCCCCCGGGTGGGCTCTCCCCGTCTGCTCCCTGTTTCTGCTGGAGGCCCTTTCAGCCCTCCTTCCCCTGGGCAGCAAGCCTCACTCCTTCCAGGACACCGCCCTTCCTTACAGGGCAGCCCACATCCAGAACATCACCGCGTCCTGTCCTGTCCCCCTGTCTATGCAACACACTAGCTGAGGCTGCAATGACCTGTGGCCGGCACCACTAATGTAACCTCTTTTTTTTTTTTTTTAATGTTTCTCATTTATTATTTTTGAGAGAGTGGGCAGGGAAGGAACAGATAGACAGAGGGAGAGAGAGAGAGAGAATCTGAAGCAAGCTCTGTGCTGACAACAGACAACCCTATGCGGGGCTCGAACTCACGAACTGTGAGATCATGACCTGGCCAACGCCAGATGCTTGACCCACTGAGCCACCCAGGCGCACCTAATGTAGCCTCTTAGCCAGTCTCCCTGCCCTTTGACCCCACAGCCAGGTTAAAGTGCCTAAAACAAAATCGTATCAGCACCTTTCCGTTCGAATACATTCAGTACTTCCCTAAAGCCCGCAGAATAAAGTCACCTTTCATTGTTGGGGCGTAGGAGATTTTGCAGCACCTTGCACAGCGCCTATGACAGGGAATAGTAATGGTGGCTATAATTACTATGTGCCAAACCCTAGTTTATGTGTCTTAGACGTATCATCTCTCTTAAGTCTATTCAACAACCTGAAAGGTAGCTACTAATTATATTTTCACGAAGGAGTAAACTAAGGCACAAGATGATTAAGGAACTTGCCCAAAGCCCCACAGCCAGTAAGCTGTGGAGCTGGGATTTGAAGCCAGTCTGAGCCCAGAGCCCCTGCTTTCAGCCACCATGTAGAATATACCCCTAGATGTATAGATAATCTGTGTCTTGGGACTCAACACCTGCATTCATGAATCAGTAAGTGGAAACAAGGAGTGAAGGAATGAATGAAGTTACTTCATACCCTAGGTCACCAGGCACATGTACTGATGTCTCCTAAAACAGTTTTATTCTGTCCTCTTCTGAAAAGAGACAATATAGCATAATGGTTAGGGACATGAGCTGTGGAGTCAGATGGACCTGGGTTTGAATCCTGACACCACCTCGTGTTGGCTGTGTCAGATGGGGCAATCATTTAAGCTCTGCAAGACTCCATTCCACTCCTGGAAAAGGGTATGGTGATAACACTTATTGGAGATGAAGTGAAATTTCACGTGGTGCTCAGGGCACGGTAGGACCTCAGTGCCTTACCTGGCCGCCATCGTTCCTGGGAGGTTGTCCCCTGTTCCCACCGCCCCCGTGGGCAGTCTGAGCAGGAAGTTAAAAATGCCTAAGAGAATGATTGTTCTCTGTTGGCTAGAGACAGTGGGTATGATGGGTGATGGGGAGGAAACCCAAGGGCAGACGGGGAATATAGGAAGGGGGTGACCCCAGCAAGGTTCAGGACAGGGCTCTGGCTTGGAAGGAGGGTGCATAAACAGTAGAGAGGAGGGACCCACCATTCAGCGTACTCCTTACACAAACAGGGCTCTGCAAAGACTCTCCCCTTCCCTCCCCTGGTTAATAGGAAACAACGAGAATTGACAAAGCCCTTTTTGAAACCATAAAATATTTGCAATATTTTTCTTCTGTGCCACGGGTAGGGCTTGGGTTTTTCTACTTCTCTCTCTCTCTCTCTCTCTCTCTCTCTCTTTTTCCAGATTCTCTGCTGTTTAGCAAACACAAACTGTCTTCCCAAAAATGTAATTCTGGGACTGGACCCATTTAAGAATGTTCTGCTCTGGTCAAACCCGTAATGGCTTTTTTTTTGTTTTTGTTTTTCTATTGAGGACTCCTCAGTTCAGTGAATCCCTGCCAAGGAAACTCACCTGGAGGCCAGAACTGTCTCTCATGGCAAGTGTAAGACAAGCATCCTGGCTTGAGTCCTCTCCCTCCCAGGTGGTAAGCTGCCTGGGAACCAGGATTGGGCTCTTCCTGGCATCTCGAGATGCCAGCACAGCGTCTGGCCCAGGTCAGACGCTCAGTGACAGCACGGGGGATTCCGATCCTGGAGCACTACCGCTCGCCATGGGAACATGGGAAGTAATTTCACACCTTTGAGGCTCAACTTTCTCATCTGCAAAATGGGAATAGTTTTAGTAACCTATTTGATAGGGTTATGGTGATGCTGTCTCCCTCCCTCCCTCCCTCCCTTCTCTCTCTGTCTCTTTCGCTCATCCAGGTGGACCCAAACCGTTGTTCTGGTCCTCCAAATCCCATGTGTTCCGTAGCTCTCCGCAGTCCGCAGGGCCCCCCAAATACATTGCCTCGTTGACTGTGAAATAAGGGAAGGGTAGCATCTCCGTCTTTCGGCTGAGGATGCGGAGTTCAACATGTGGCCAGGACCATTTAGCTAGTAGTTAGCAGAAGTAGGACTCAAACCAGGCTTTTGGACATCACGTGCTGATTCCTTGGGGTGAAAAAGCCAGGTAGTAGTTCCAACATAAAGGACATTTACTCGTTCTGGTTGGAATACAGCTCTCAGATAGCCTGTCACTTCACCTGGGGAGAAATCAGGCAAACCGGGTGTTTGACGCTGAGGGAAGCCAACAACCAGTGATGAGGTTGAATTTTCCCTTTTTCCCCAGGTGGCTTTTTGGGGCGGGGCTTGGGGGGCAGCCTGCGGAGACAGGGGCATCAGGAGGAGCTGCCGGGATGTCTATGAGTGACCTCTGTGAACCGGCTGCCTCCAGGTGCTGGGTCCCCTAGATGAAGCAATGAAGGAAGGGGACACTCCCCAAGACTTCTCTGGGACGGGAGTGTACCCATGTGGGGGCACCTCTCACCCTCCCATCCACTTGCCTAACAAGATAAGATGGTGACTGCCGTGGGTTCCCATTTTGAAGATGGACAAACTGAGGCTTGGGCTGTTCAAGGTCACACAGCTAGTAAGTTATGAACACACCGCCAGCTGGGTGTAGCCTTTCTTGTTCTACAGTAGCGAGGAACCCGCCCTCGCCGTTTCTGGGCTTTAGAAGGGGCTACATGGATACCAGATGTCTCCGGTCACCAAGCAAGTCTGTGAAGGGCCAGGCACGCGAGCCCGGTACGTGACCTCCTAGCCCCCCGCCGCTTCCTCAGCCTCCCCTGAGGGTTTTCAACACTGAAGAGGGTGCCAGGATTCAAACCCGGGATTCGAACACCGGCTGAAAGACCCGGGTAGTCCTGGAATCCCAGCTCCACCCGAGGAGGGGAAGTTCCCGCCTGCCAAGGAAGAGTGAGGCTCCGAGAGGAGCAAGCTTCTGGGGCGGCTGCGAAACGTCTGGTGACAATATTTGTGTCTAAAAATATAGCAGCCGAGAACCAGCTAATTACAGCCTCTGGAGTCATTCATAACTTGGCATTTCCCTGTTAAACCTGGTCTCTCTCGCTGCTTCTCTGCAGCAGCAAGCCACAAAGGAGGCCACCTGCAGGTGGGAACCCCCTGTCAGGAGGACCCGGGGTGGGGCCTCAGCCCATCCATCCTCTGTCTCAGGAGCCCAGGCTGCTCCCTGGTGTGTGGCTGGCACCTGTCAGTGAAGTGAGAGAGAGCAGGAGTTTCTCGAGTCAGCTGAACACCCTCCCCCCCCCACACATGCACACAGATGCCCTTGGCTGCTTGCCTGTCAGGAGTCTATTCCGACCTGCTGGGACCCTCCAAAGGTCAATGGTCTGGGTGTAACCTCATGATGAACGACCTCGGGAGAGATGCTCCGGGCCCAGGCCCCAGTGCTGGAGGGTCTCTCTCCTGGGGCTGGGGCTCTGGGAGACAGGCACGGGGCCCCCACACCTCCCTGCTCTGGACCCATTCCTGCCTGAACACTCACAGCGGACAAGGGCCACGGCAGAAGTGCGAGAACGAATCCCACGTGAGGGAATGTCCTCACCCTCTTCAGGAGAAGGGAGTTTTGTTGCTGTTTTTTTTTTTTTTTTTTAAGTCGAGGAGACATTTGGAAGTACAAGGCCTAAGTAACGCTTGGATAGTGTATTTCACTTGACTTGCTGTCACATGTGTGGTGCTCTGTGGTTCCCATATTAATTAGATGAGGTGGTATCTATTATTATCCCCTCTTTATAGATAATTAAACTGAGATTGAGAGATGATAAGTCATTTTCCCAGGGTCACCCAAGTAACGGCTAGCCTTGAACTCAAGGCTCAGTCTCCCCTCCAGGAATCTTCCCGCTGAGCCAGCAGGAATTCTGCCCACCTTTGAAGCTTGGATAGCCAGCCTGTGGGGTCCCAGACTGAGGGAAATGTCACACTTGCCCCTGCCTCTGTATCGCACCAAATTCAACCTAAATCCAGCTTCACCTCGCCCTGTTTTGGCTTCTGAAATATGTTTCAATCTCGCTGGGAGTCTGGGGGCGCCTGGGTTGGCTCAGTCGGCTGAGCCTCCGATTTCAGCTCAGGTCGTGACGTCGCAGTTTGTGAGTTCCAGCCCCGCGTCCGGCTCGCTGCTGACAGCTCAGAGCCTGGAGCCTGCTTCGGATTCAGTGTCTCCCTCTCTCTCTCTGCCCCTCCCCCACTTGCACTCTGTCCTTCCCTCACTCTCTTTCAAAAATTAATAAACATTTTTTTTTAAAAAGCTGCTGCTTCACTGGGAATCTGGATCCATTAGCCTTTGACCTAAAAGAATAAGCCAGAGTCTAAGAGAAAGCAGGCATCGAGAGAATAGACAGGGAGTGAAATAGCAGTTTTCCAGGGTGAGGCCATCTGCTTGTTGGTCAGCACTTCTTATGAGCCTGAGCCAGGTCAGCTGGGGCTTCCAGGGTCAAGGGAGCACCAGGCCTGGCTCCTGGCTGTGAAAGGCTGGGCTGTGGACAAGACCAGACTCTGTATCTGTTGGCTACTCAGCACCCGGGAGAGCAGCGACCCAGAAACAGGCTGTTGCACCTGTTACACCTTCTTGCTAATCACCACTGCACATGATTGAACACCTTGACATTCTTTAGCAAAAGTTCAGCTGGACCACGACTCAGGGCGCTGCATGAAGAACGAGGCTTAGGTGGAATCCCAGAATCACAGAAATTACAGATGAAAAAGGACGCCGAGGTCAGAAGCCGTCAGTCCCCAGGAGCCGCTTACGGGTTCTTCGCAGTAATAGACTTCCCCCTTCTTCCTCCAGTCTGGGCTGCTGCCTCCCCAAAGACCACTCTCTGCTGTTTCCCAGAGAAGACATTGTTTCTAGAAATGAGAGGTCTGCGCCGATCCGTACATGATTTGCTATGAAGTTTATTAATCATTCAGCAGTGGCTGAAGAGGGGAGACCCAAGCATGTGAAGTCACCTCGTAGCCAGTGTGCCTGAGCAGGGAGGGGAGGAGAGCCGGGGCACGCTGGAGCTGGCTGTAGCCCCGGGGTGGCACAGTGCGGTCTGAGCACTTACTTACTGTGCAAACTATGGCCAAACTTAAACCTTTCTGAGCCTCAGTTTCCTCATCTGCAACATAGGCGGATGAAGCTTCTGCAGGGGCTGGCTGGGGGAGCTTCCTCGGCCAACCAGACAGTCCAGTCATCCTGAAACTGAACTGCAACCCCAGCCCCTCCCCTCCCCTCCCCCCACACCCCTCCCACCTTGTCCTTTCTCCTCCCCCATCCTGGCGCCCCCCCCCCACCCCCCGCCACCACCACCACTCCTGCTATTGTTAGATGCTGCATTTCCAGTACCTTTTGCCAGAGAAATAATTTTTTTGGTGCCGGCAGATGTCAGGGTTTGAAAGGGGCTGTATTAATCACAGTGAGATACACTTTAGTCAAGAGTACAGCCAAGGTCCTCTGGAGAACCCTGGAGGAGAGCTGGGGGGTGGGCAGGACCCATCTGCCACCAGCTGCCATCCAGGCCCACCAGACCAGCTGGTGGAGTGCTCTCTGTGGGCTCAGGCCTGGGCTGGAACCCCAAAGGCTGAGGAGACGGTATAGAACAGTCCCTGACCTCACCTGGTCTATAACCTATATCGGGAGTGACGTACGCCGGGCTTTAAAACGCTTGCACAGCAACATACAGACAAGTGCAAAGTAGTGAACCAGGGTTGAGGAAGGGTGAAGAGAAAAAATATCAGTGAGAAGCAGACCTGGGGGTGGGGAGAGGGGGTAGGAAGGGCCCTACATACGGAGTATAAGAGGAGGTTATGCCCTGCATAGGGAGAGGTGGGGTAGGGAGGGGAGAAGGGGAGGGGAGAAGGGGAGGGAGTCTGCAGGTAGTAAAGGAGGGATTGTTTTATTACCAAACTTTTGTTTCAGTTTTGTCAGGTGTGTGTGTGTGTGTGTGTGTGTGTGTGCAAGCACGTGCTGGGCCCTGCTATAAAATGTGTTTCTTGGGGGCGCCTGGGTGGCTCAGTAGGTTAAACACCCGACTTCGGCTCAGGTCGAGATCTCGCAGTTTGTGGATTCAAGCCCCGCGTCAGGCTCTGTACTGACAGCTCAGACCTGGAGCCTGCTTCAGATTCTGTGTCTCCCTCTCTCTCTGCCCCTCCCCTGCTCTCTCATTCTCTCTCTAAAAGAATTAAACATTAAGAAAAATTGTAAATAAAAAAATAAAATGTATTATCTTACTGTGAATCGTGGTCTAACAAGCATGCATCATGGCGGTCACAGCTCTGGGTTTGAGACCAGCACACACCTACTTACTTTGGCCCCTGTATCTCGGCCAAAAACCATTTCACCTTTCAGCAACTCTTCCCTGCCAGAAAAAGGTGGCTGCCACTCCCTGCCCCACTCTTTCCCTTCCAGGATTCGCTGGGAGGCTGAAATAAGAATCTATACATGGAAGCACTTTGTAAGCTGAATATTCCGAGTATGAAGAATCCTCTCTCATTAGGTGAAGTCACTCGGAAACCTATTCACGAGAGGAAGATACAGAGCTGGGTTCTGAAGACGGGGCGATGGTGATGGTCAGAACTGCTCACCCTTGAAAGGAGCTTGCTGGGTGCCTGGCGCTGTCCTATGAAGGGGCAGAAAGGGGACCGTGGGCAAGGAGGTGGCCAGGGCACTGGGGCCAAGCTAGGTGACCAGGAAGCTTGGGTGCTGGGCCAGCAGGACGTGGCGAGTCACAGCAAACAGAAATGCTAAGGTTGGGTGCTGGGTGCCCCTCGGCGCAAGGACAGCTAATCTGGAGTATGAATCAGCTACATTTGGGTGTCCCCAAAGTCCCCAGCAGAGGCGTGCCGACACGTGTCCATCTGGTTCCCTTCCTGCAGGAGAGAGAACACCTTTGCTTTGGAGCATGGTGTCCTCCCTTTGCAAACGGGGAAGGAACTGTTAGCTGTGAATCCACTTCCACCCAGAGTCTGTGTGGACGTGTTTCAGCGTCTCCTGTCCTCAGAAAAACCAGAGGCATGACTCTGGGCAGATAGGCTCCCCTGCATCCCCGGAGACGCTCTTCTTCCCCACCAGAGGCCCGTGCTGGCCTCAGAGGAGCCCGTACAGGAGAAATCCCAGACCCCGGTCAGAAGATTGTGATCAAGGAGCAATTAAAGGCCTCGTTGCAGGAAATTGAAGCTGCCAATCTCCTAACAATTGGGGTATTTTTTTTTAACACTATGCATTTCACGAATGTACGGTAAGTGCTTGGGAATCACAAAAGTCCTATAAGTGCTCCGTATTACAAGTCAAATCCTGTTACGGCAAGTACCATTGCAATGAAACTTTCTGTATGACAAAAGCAATTTCCATGTCCTAGTCGATGGCCCACTTATTTCAAACAATATTCAATAGGCCGACAGTGATAGTTCCCTTCTCTGAGCACTCGGCTTGCTGATTGCCCATTCCGCTCATTCGGTAATGCACGCATGTACCGTCTTGAACCATTCACCACTGTCGGATGCTTATTATCCTCGCCTTCCTGTCTGGATGAAGAAGCCCTCAAGGACGGGAGCTGGCTCCGCCCTGGGCCCAGCGTGCATGCATGTGGAGACCGCAAGGCCTTTGTTGGTTCCCGCACCGTAGGTTTCCTGCTCACCCGCTACAATGTTACACCAGGTGTGAGATGACATGCCAGTAAGAGGCGGGTCCCGCTCTCAAGGGGCTCCAAGACTAGCAGGGGGGAACTCACAGCTCATTCAGAATGAGAGGTCCATCCTATAACAGGCCTCGGAGCAGAAATACATGGAAGTGGCACCCAACACAGATCAAAGGGATCCAGGAAGACTTCCTGGAAGAAATGACATCTAAAATAAAAAAGCTGAAAGATGAGCAGGAGGTATTCAGTCAGGAGGTGGAGGGGAAGGGTCAAGGCAGTGCAGGGAGCTCGACTAGAATCCCGGTGGCTGGGGCTCCTGGGTGGCGCAGTCGGTTAAGCGTCCGACTTCAGCTCAGGTCACGATCTCGCGGTCCGTGAGTTCGAGCCCCGCGTCAGGCTCTGGGCTGATGGCTCAGAGCCTGGAGCCTGTTTCCGATTCTGTGTCTCCCTCTCTCTCTGCCCCTCCCCCGTTCATGCTCTGTCTCTCTCTGTCCCAAAAATAAAATAAACGTTGAAAAAAAAAAAAAAAAAAGAATCCCGGTGGCTGCACCAGCGCGATAACAGTAATCCATTTGTATTAAATGCTTACCATTTCCAGGCTCAAAATAGAGACTTTAGCAACTTTATTTTATTTGGGCCTCACATCAACCCTGCTATCCCCATTCAACAGATGAGGAAACTGAGGTTTTGAGAGGTTAAGCAGTTTGCTTAATTTGTGCAATCTAAGTATTAGCTGTCTTTATGATTATCATGATAATCACTGCAATTGTTATCTCCAAACCTGAATTCACCTTTTCTGGTAAATTCGGTTTCTGATTAACCTCAGCTACCGACAAGGTCGCATTGCTAGTTATGGGCAGTGTCAGGCTTTGAACCCAGTACTTAAGGCTGCAGAGGTGAAAACAGGACAGGGAGCAGCTCAGGCTGGAACCCTGGGCTCTGGAAGGGGAGAGAGAGGTGGGCGGGGCTGGTGAGGTGGGCGGGGCTGGTGGTGAGGTGGGCGGGGCTGACCGAGCCTGGCAGCCATCCAAGGCGTCCAGCGGAAGGGCCTGCCAGCCTGGGGCTTTAGAAAGAGTCTTCTGGCTTCACTACAAAGAATGTGTCCCAGGGACACAAGTGGAAGCAAGGAGACATGTTAGGTGCTGTCTTCTCTGGGCAAGAGGTGTGGGCAGCCTGAATTCAGGTCTCCTATGTATCAAGAAGCAAAAGATGAGGCGGGGCCTCATACACACGGGCTGGTAAGGGGAAGGCGAGCGTGGACCAGGGAAGAGACCCAATTACAGAGGCTGGCTGTGCAGGGTGGGGAAGGCACCTGGAGGTCCACTGTCCGTGCCCAAGGGCGCTGGAGAGGCAGATGGGGTTCTGGTGGCATGGTGGATATTCGGGTGATAGGTGATGCTTGCAGCCAAGCGGCAGTGGCCTGCGGCTGGGCAGGAATGGCCCCTTCACGGCAGTGAGGCCCCCATCCCCCTGGGGAGGCTAAGGGTAGACATCGGGTACAGCCAGGCAGGCTAGTTTCCGAATAGTCAGGAGTCAGAGGGTTACATCCAGAAAACAAAGACTAACTGAATCCCCATGGGCAGGTCGGGGTAGGAGGTGTTAGGGCTGCAGCTCTGGGGGGTCAGGGGGCGCCCACAAGCAAAGACAGGACTGGCTTCAGGGGGCATCCAAGGCCGCTGACATCCTTCCTGAGGACCGGGGCACCAGCGACTCCATCTGGGTGGGCCGATAGGGGCAGCATCTTTGTCCTAGTTTGGTTCCTTCCCCCCCGGGCTCAGCCCAGAGGTGGGGACATGCCGGGCACTCGGCAGATGCCAGTTCGTTCCGGAGTCCAGCATCATGTTCCAATTTACATCCCCATCCTCAACTTTTGAAGTTGGTGGTGTTGACACTGTGTAGAGTTTGGAAATCCTAGAAGGAGACAAAGTGCTCAAGGGGATGATTCTAAAATAGGTAGCGATGCTCCCCAGCCAATATTTTGTGTGTTGTGGGAAGAGAAATATACCCAGAGATAGTGACATCAGAACGCCACGCGAAAGCTCTAGAGAATTTAGTGCCGCGGCGTCCCTTCTCCCTCTCATTAGGAGAGAGCAGCGGTGTTTTAAATTCTTTAAAGTGGCTCTTCAGTCAAGGAGGAGTTTATAAAAATAATTTCTGCAGCAGGGAGGACAGCGGGTGACAGGCGGCAGCTGGGCCAGAGGTTGAGAGGGTCGGGAAGGGAAGCTGAGGAGGCCGGAGACAGTTGCTGGTGGGTAAACAGGACAGAGCCCTTAACCCCGGGGTTAAGCAGAGTGGGCCCCATCACAGGCAGCGGTGGGCAGCCACGCAGCCCGAAGCAGGGAGGGGCTCAGCGGGCTGATGGCCGGGTGACAGCTGGCGGGTCCTCACTGCTGGCCTCTGAAGTCCTATCGGGGCTGGCCTCAGGTGGCTCACTCCTAGTGTATACAGAGCGTCTCCAAGGGGCCGGGCCAGGAGAGCCCCCTCGGCAGATACGGCCCTGCACCAGGATGCAGGCAGAACACAGCCGACTCTTAGCCCCTGGGCCGGGTGCCCTGGTGCAGCAGTCCGGGGGAGAGAAGGGACTACATCCTGGGGTGGCCGTGGAATAGAGAGCTTGCAAGCAAAACTGAAAATCATAGCCTCCCAAGAGGAATGAAGGCACTTTAAATGAAAAAAAAAAAAAAAGAAGGAAAAAGAAAAAAAAAGTCCGTTTTAAGATACAGAAGCAGAGAAGTCTCCTGATTAGCCAAGGCAACCATAGGGCCTGGGGTAGAGGATGGGGAAGGCCAGAGCAATCCCACCCCCAGCTAGAGCAGGCCGCCGGTGGCCAGGTGCTTTGCTCTGCATAGTCTCACTAAATCTGCGCCCGTGAACGCCTGGTGGAGGGAATGTCACAGAGGTCTCATGACTTCCCGAGGGAGGGGAGAAATGGGATTCAAACTCAGGTCATCTGACTTCAAACACAACCGTTGTCTTAGGCAGCCTCAGTGGTGTGGGAGATGGCAAAGAGGGCCACCAGAAGTCTCCCAGCCCTGTACGAGTCTGTTCCGTCCCCATTTAGAGGTCGGATTTATTTCCCCTTCCCTCGACCTGGGCTGACCCCGTAACTTGGCGTTGGCCAATGGAATGCCGCAGAAGTGACGCGGTGCGGGGCCTTAGGCCCAAAACCCAGCCGCCTTGCAGAGACGCACAGGCCGGGCTTTTGGCTTCTGCCAGATCCCACGGCTCGGTGGGGCACAGGGAGAGGGAGAAGCCTGGCAGCCCTCCAGCCACCCACGTGCCAGACGTGGCACTGAAGCCACTTGGGATGCTCCAGCCCCAGCTCAATGCAGCCTCATGAGCCAGCCAACCTGACACAGCGCGTCGAGTGGATGAGCTGCCCAGCGGAGCCCAGCTGCCCCTGGAATCATGGAAAATAATAAGTCACTGCTGTTTCTCACACTGTGCCTCGTCACTGAGACACCCAATTAGTGCCAGACTCTCCCCCTGGGGTGCTGATATTGGAAGGGTGCCCAGGCTGCCTTCCTGGCTCTGATAGCTGAACGACACCAAGCGGGAATGATCTATAGCGACTCGACTGCCATTCGTCTTGCCCTTGTTTGTCTAGAGAGACCCTGTTCTATATCTAGGGCTTCCCTTCTTCCTCTATGCCCTATTGCTCCCCTTGGGAAGTCCACGCGGGCAGGACAGTGCTTTGCTCTGCTTCCTCTCCAGACGTCGGGACAATTCTCTACACACATCGCGTGCTCACTCCTGGTGTTGGTCCGTTGGTCTGCCCCGCTAACTGGCTCACTATTAGGGGAAATGCCCAAATCAGATTCTGTTGACCATCCGCTGGAAGGGGCTCTCTGGTGGGTGACTTATTTTCAGTGGGGTGATTCAACTTCAGTTTGTATTTTGCTGCTAAGCCAGGAGAGCTTGGTCCCGCTGAGGGACCCGCTGTTTTCGGTCTTTGTCTCGCTCCTTTCAGCCTTTGCTCCATGGAAGCCATCATAGGCAACTCAGAGGTTCTGAAATATGGCCCCACGCCCTCTCCACCAACCCCTCACTGGCAGCATACCTTGTCATACACGCTGTGCCCGGCTGATAATGTGTTGTCACATAAATTAATTATAAAATGACTAACGTCAGTTTCCCTTTCATCAGGGAAGGCAGAAGGACTGGGGACCTGGGGAGGGGATGGGACCACTGTTAAGTGGAGCCACGTCTTTTCCATGGAGAGAAAACTCCACAGGATCTGGGTACTCCCAACATTTCTCCACCCCCAGCCGCCTCCATGAGCCTCTGCAGGGAGATTTTTCTGAATAATGGAACATTTTCCTGTTTTAATCAGATGCAATTTTGCAAGCAGTTTTTATGATTTAGCAAGTCCATTAAAACTGGCATTTGTTCTGCTCCGACACTCGAAAGGGGCTCCACAGAGCATAAACATTGGAAATTACTTGTAGGGAAAGACAATATTAAAATTCCCCAGCCTGGGCCTGTTGTCTGAGAAATTCTGTTATCAAGCATCATGCCAGCTACCATCAGAGGCGCTTGAGATATATGCTGCGTCCTCTTTACGCACTAGCTGGGGGCGCTGGAACTCAGGCAGCAATAAAGACTGGATGCTGTTATCTTTCAGCACTTTTGGGCGTCAGGAGGCGAGTAGGCTTTAAAGGGAACTCACAGGAAGGGCAGGTCACAAAGCACAAAATCTCAACGGAGAGGGTGTGTAGGCACATGCTTAAGGGCAAGCTGGGAAATTGCTTTCCTGCCCACAGTGAACGGATGGGCTATATCGGCTCGTAATTAAGAAGGTCAGTTTATCAATTTCACTTGTAGTCAGTTCTCAATTATCCGTGTACAGACAGATGACCGGGGTCAAACGAAAACTCTAATGAAACTCTCCTACCGCTCCCTCTGCTTCCCGTCAGCCCTTCCCTCCCCGCAGTCTTTGGGGAGCATTTCTGCTCTCCTAATCAAGGCAAAAGCAATCGCAGAAAGGTAAAACCTGGCAGATCGAACTACATGAAAATGAGAATTTATGCAAAAAAACCCAAACTAATGCTTCTATAAAAAACAAAGAGTGGCAGGCCAGCACAACAATAATCGATGTTGTCGATCCACTATAATACACTAGAAAAAAAAAATTTTTTTTAATTTAAAAACAGACTAAAGAGGGGCATCTGGGTGGCACAGCCTGGTAAGCAGCAGACACCTGATCTCAGCTCAGGTAATGATCTCACGACTCATGAGTTCAAGCCCCACACCGGGCTCTGTGCTGGTAGCGTAGAGCCTGCTTGGGATTCTGTCCCTCCTTCTCTCTGCCCCTCCCCTGCTTGTGCTCTCTCTCTCTCTCTCAAAATGAATAATAAAATAAACTTAAAAACAACAAGACTAAAGAAACATATCTGCTTGCAACCTTCAGGCCAAGTGTTAATGTTTTAATATAAAGAATTGATATGGAAACTGAAAGGAACATTCTAAGAGTCCAGATGGGATAAGGGTGGGGTGAGGAGAGCAAACACAAAACAGGTAAAGTATACAAATGGCAACAGAAAGATGTTTTGCAATGAACATATGTTACAAAGTACAAGCTCACTTGTGACTAAAGAAATGTGAAGATAAGATACAATTTGGAATCCCCGCTCACGGTGGAGGATTGAGGGTGTATTTCTTTCCTCTCCCTTCCAAATCCCCACTACGGTGAAAATAAAGAACAAAAGAAAGGCGTCAACTCACAAGAACCCAAAGAACAAGAGGGGAGATGGGGGAGGAAGCCAAACATTAAGAGTCTGCAGGAGGGGGCACTTGGGTGGTTCAGTCGGGTCAGCATCCAGCTCTTGGCTTTGGCTCAGTTCATGACCTCACAGTCTGTGAGTTCGAGCCCTGTGTCAGGATTGGCACTGACAGTGAAGAGCCTGCTTGAGATCCTCTCTCTTGCTCTCTCTCTGCCCCTCCCCTGCTTACTTACACTTTCTATCAAAATACATAAGTAAACTTAAAAAGAAAAAGGACTTGAAATCCTTAAAAAAAAAAAAAAAAAAAAAAAAAGGAGTCTGCAGGGGAATGGACTTAGAAGCCTGAGGATTCTCTATAGAGCCCCAAGGCACCAGAACTAGAAGGCACTGGGGCTCAGGAACAGACCAGGAAAGACTCAGGGGCAGACTAGAGGTTCCACGGGCCGGAGAGAAGGATGTAGGGGTGGGTCGTGGTGGGATTCAGGGGCAGGACTTCCAGTTCAGCAGTGGGGTGGCCTAGATAACTAAATGCATTCCCAGGACAGAGGCCTAGAAAGGCAAGTAATCTTTAAATGCCCAACTGACCTTTAAGGAAGTAAGAACATTCACCCCAGAACCAGACACAATGAACCTAGAATAAGAGGCACTTGAATTGACACAGAAACCATTACATGATTTTGCTAGCTTTGGTGAGCCAGGGACGTGGGGCCCCGGGACTAGGCTCTGGGCCTTCTCAGGCGTGTTGCACCTGAGTTCTCTGCACAGAGCCTTGACTCGCAAGCGGTTACACTCCCACCAAAGAATGGACAGAAAAAGACCACTGTGAGTCCAGAAGCATGACAAAGACGTTTGTCCCAGCAAGACTGGTGTAGAAGTCTCACCTGGTAATTTATCACCAGGGACCAACTCCTCATGCAGAATTGGCCTTTGACTTTACACTACCAGCATGCACAGAAATAAACAAGCTGATAATTTTGTCTCAAAAAGTGGTCCTGGTTTGGTGGATAGATTTGGGACTCCTAAAACACAAGATGTTCTTAAGTGAACATTTTCTTATCTGGGGCTGCCTAGGATCCTAGAGACGACTTTACGAGACAAATTAAAGACACACAAAGAGGGGCACCGGGGTGGCTCAGTCGGTTAAGCATCCGACCTCGGCTCAGGTCATGATCTCTCGGTCCGTGAGTTGGAGCTCCGAGTCGGGCTCTGTGCTGACAGCTCAGAGCCTGGAGCCTGTTTCGGATTCTGTGTCTCCCTCTCTCTCTCTCTGCCCCTCCCCTGCTCACACTCTCTGTCTCTCTCAAAAATAAACATCAAAAAAATTCAAAAAAAAGAAAAAAAGACACACGAGGAACTTGGTGATAGAAGAAAGAAGAAAAAGAAGGGTGATTGCCACAATGGAGACCAGAATGAGAATGTCTGACATGTCTAATAGTTAAAGGAGGGACATGAGGGGAGAGGCAATATACGAAGAGAGGGTGACTGAGAATTTGCTGGAATTGGAAATCCTTGTATTTGTGAAGAATCCCAAGTAGGATAGATGAAACTGTACGCCAGGAAGCATTACTGTGAAATTTCAGAGCACTAAAGGCAAAGAAGATCTTTGAAATAAGCAGAGATAAAAGTCACAGATTAGCTGAAAGCACATTTGTGCTGAAAATAGGGGAATATTTGTCTAGAAAATACTGGAAGACTGTATCTATAGTTTGGAGAGAAAACAATTGTCAACCTTGAATTTTACACAAGTTAAGTCATTTTTTTCAAGAGTGAGGGGGAAGTAGAGATATTTTCAGATAGAAATGATTGAGAGTCTTTCACTACAGAGCTTTGTTGAAAATACTGTTATGGAATAAATGCACAGAAGCATAGCAAAACCTTCGTAAAAACATGGTACATGTCAGTAAATTGGAATAAGCCTATGCTGTTATTAAAAAAAAGACAAACCACGTAATAATAATGACATATTGAAGTTATGAATCAAAGAGGAGTTAAAATATGAACAACGGAATATAGAAATTAGGGAAGGGGCGATAAGGAGTTAAAATGAGGAGTTCTGAGATCCTTGTTTTATTTGAGAGGAAAACAGGCCCTGGTTACCTTTGGATTTTATGTTACATATAGATACAAAAAATTTAAGGGTACGCACTTTTTAAAAAGATTTTTAAATTTTTTTTTTTTTTAATTTTTTTTTCAACGTTTATTTATTTTGGGGACAGAGAGAGACAGAG
This sequence comes from Puma concolor, assembly GCF_028749965.1. Classification (NCBI taxonomy): domain Eukaryota; kingdom Metazoa; phylum Chordata; class Mammalia; order Carnivora; family Felidae; genus Puma; species Puma concolor. Next base: position 99,476,101 of record NC_141676.1, on the reverse strand, counting down.
CATGAACGGGGGAGGGGCAGAGAGAGAGGGAGACACAGAATCGGAAACAGGCTCCAGGCTCCGAGCCATCAGCCCAGAGCCCGACGCGGGGCTCGAACTCACGGACCGCGAGATCGTGACCTGGCTGAAGTCGGACGCTTAACCGACTGCGCCACCCAGGCGCCCCAAAAGATTTTTAAATTTTTAAGTAATCTCTACAACAAACGTGGGGCTCGAACTCACAACCCCGAGATCAAGAGTCACATGCTCCACTGACTGAGCCAGCCAGGCGCCCCAAGGGTACACACTTTTAAAAGTCGAAATACAATGTGTAACTTCCAAAACCATAGGCAGAATACGAGAATAATTTTTTTAGCAGCCTCAACTGTTCCAAGAGGAGGCAAGAAAGAAAATAAATAAAGCAAATAAAAAGCAGGATGTGGTGGGTTGTATTTTCTGAAAATGCCTACAATATTTCCAATCCCCTGTGCTCTTCCAGAAAATTGCCACTCCCCACCAAGAAGTAAAGTCTACTATTCCTCCCCTGAACCTGGGCAGGCAGGACCTTGTTATTAGCCTGACAAATGGAACGTGGTGGAAATAATGCTCTGTGATTTCTGAGGCTGGTGCTTAAAAGGCACCATGACTTCCACTTGGCACTCTCTCCCAGGATTCTTGCCCTTGGAACTTGGCCACCATATTGTAAGGAACCCCCAGCCACACAGACAAGCTGTGGGTAGGTTGTTTGGACTGACAGTCCCAGCCAAGGTTTCAGCAGCCAGCCAGCATCAGCCCCCAGGGGGCAAGTCCCGAGACAAGTGTGACCTTCAGGTGTTCTAGATGAGGCCCCCAATGCGGTGGAGCTGTGCCCTGCCCAGTGTCTGACCCACAGAATCTAAGACATAATAAACGTCTGCTTTACAGCACAAAGTTTTGGAAAAAAATCGTTAGACAGACATAGCAACTGAAATACAGTATAAGCAAAAAAAGCACAAAATAAAATGGTAGCATTAAACCTAATGTATCAATAATCATAAGAATGTATCCTGATGAAACTCACTCATTAACAAAAATTGTCAGGTTGGGTTTTTTTAAAAAAAGGTTTGTGTTGTTTATAAGTGATCTTAAAGAAAAGGCACAGAAAATTTTTTTAAACATTGGAAAAAGATGCACCTGTCATATACCAATCCAAAGAGCACTGGTATAGAAATATTTTGTTATATAGTAATATAGCTTTTATTATTAAACATAAAGATGGGACACCTGGGTGACAGTTAAGCCTCCGATTCTTGGTTTTGGCTCAAATCATGATCTCACGACATGAGTTCGAGCCCCGCTTTGGGCTCTGCACTCCCTCTCTCCTTTTTTCTCTGTCCCCACCCTGCTCGCTCTCTCGTTCTCTCTCAAAAAAAAAAAGAAGAAGAAAGATGGACACACACACAGAAGAATAGAAATGGACACCACATGACATTAAAAGGATCCATTTGCCATGAACATATAGAAATTTTAAATTTGCATGAAGCTATTAATACAGCCTTAAAACACATAAAGTCGAGGTGTCCCTGGGTGGCTCAATCGGTTAAGCATCCGACTTCGGCTCAGGTCATGATCTCGCAGTTTGTGAGTTCAAGCCCCACGTCAGGCTCTGTGCTGACAGCTCAGAACCTAGAGCCTGCTCCGGATTCTGTGTCTTCCTCTCTCTCTGCTCTTCCCCTGCTCATGCTCTGTCTCTCTCTGTCTTTTTCTCTCAAAAATAAATAAGCATGAAAAAAATTTTTTTTAATAAATTAAAACAAATAAAACATATAAAGTCAAGGTTGACAGAATTCCAAAAAGAAATTTACATATCATTAAATCCTAATGACAATTGTAATACAGCTCTCAGTAATTGATAGATTAAGCAGATAAAAATGAGTAAGGACAAAGGTTTGAAAAAAATGTAACCAAGATTGAGCTGCACCTGACAACTGGAGGGCACGCGTCCTTTTCAAGGGCACATGTCATATCAGCAAAAACAAACTACGTGTGGCACCCTAAAACAAGTCACAACAAACACCAAAGAACTAATATCATAAAGGCTATGTACTCGATCCAGAGTGTAACTAAACTAGCAATACATTCTAAAATCTTTTTAGAATATTCCATTTGGCCATACATTTTAAAACACACTTTTAAATAATTCATGGGCCAAAGACAAAATAAAAAGGGAATTAGAAAGCATTTCGACGTAAAAGAGAATAAAAATGTGATGTGTCAAAATATGTAAGATGCAGCTATAGCAGTAACACGTGGAGTGTAGATAGCCTCAAATAATTAGATCATAAAAAGGGAAAATTAAACAATTAATGAGCTAAGAGCTCAACTCAAAAAGTTGGGAAAGGAAGGCAGGGTAAACCCAAAGAAGGTGGAAAAAAGATAAAGGCAGACAAATAAAGAAATAGGAAATGTTATAAGAGAAGAAGTCAATAAAATGAGAACCTGGTTCTTTGAAAAGACTAATGAAAACAGACAAACCTCTGGCAGGATTGAAGGGGAAAGGGTATGAGCACAAACAGTATTAAGGTGAAAAAAGGAGATGTAACTCCAGCTACAGCAGAGAATTTAAAAATTAAAAGATTCAGGGGTGCCTGGGTGGCTCAGTGAGATGAGTGTCTGGTCTTTACTTTGGCTCAGGTCATGATCCCAGGGTCCTGGGATGGAGCCTCCCACTGGGTGTGGAGCCTGCTTGAGATTCTCTCTCTCCCTCTGCCCCTCTCCCCTGCTCACACTCTCTCTAAAATAAAAAAAAAATAAATTGAATAAAAAGTAAAAATCATAAGATTCATATGAATATCTTTTTTTAAATGAATAAGTACAGTAAGAACCATAGACAAAACAGGCAGTTTTCTAGAAAAAGGAATAACTTAGTAAAACCTAGAAGAAAATTAAAAAGCAGAATAAGACTGTAGTCATTGAAGAAATTGGGTGAGTAACTAACCGTTTACCTATATCAACAACAATAGACAGGACTCCCAAAACATCATCGTCAGGTGGTTTTATAGGGAATTTCTACCACATACACAAGAGGTGGAGGGATCCCAGTCTTATACAAAATGTTCTAAATCAGTGCTTCTCAAACTTAAATGTGCAGTCAAATCACCTGAATCTTGTTCAAATAAAGAGTCTTATCCAGTGGGTCAAGGGCGGGGCTTGGAAATTCTGCATTTCTAAAAAGCTCCCAGATTATGCAGGTAGGAAGCCTTCTCTATAAATCACTAATGTAAAGCTAAGCCAATAGAAACTTGGGCAAAATTACACACGGACATACCTCAGAGATATTGTAGGTTCTGACCCAGACCACCACAAGAAAGCAAATATTATGATAAAGTGAGTCAAATAATTTTTTTTTGCTTTCCCAGTGCCTATAAAAGTTATATTTACACTGTACTGTATTAAGTGTGCAATAGCATTATGTCTGAAAAAGAAATGTACAGGGGCACCTGAGTGGCTCAGTCAGTTGAGTGTCCGATCCTTGATTTCGGCTCAGTTCATGATCCCAGGGTTGTGGGATCGAGCCTCTGTGGCAGGCTCTGCCCTGAGTGTGGAGCCTGTTTAAGATTCTCTCTCTCTTGGGGCGCCTGGGTGGCGCAGTCGGTTAAGCGTCCGACTTCAGCCAGGTCACGATCTCGAGGTCCGTGAGTTCGAGCCCCGCATCAGGCTCTGGGCTGAGGGCTCAGAACCTGGAGCCTGTTTCCGATTCTGTGTCTCCCTCTCTCTCTGCCCCTCCCCTGTTCATGCTCTGTCTCTCTGTCCCAAAAATAAATAAACGTTGAAAAAAAAAATTAAAAAAAAAAAAAAGATTCTCTCTCTCTACCCCCACCCCCCACCCCTTCCCTGCTCATGATCTCTCTTTCTCAAAAAAAAAAAAAACAAGAAAGAAAGAAAAAAGAAAGAAATTTTAAAAAAAATTAAAAAGCAACGTGCATACTTTAATTTGAAAATACTTTATTACTAAAAAATGCAAACCATCATCTGAGCTTCCAGTGAGTCATAATCCTTCTGCTGGTGGAGGGTCCTGCCTCCACGTCCATGGCTGCTAACTGACCAGCATGGCGGGTGCTGAAGGTTGGGGTGGCTGTGACAATTTCTCAAAATAGGACAGCAGTGAAATCTGGTGCCTCGACTGGCTCTTCCTTTCACAATTTCTCTGTAGCAGGCGATGCTGTTTGACGGCATTTACCCACAGTAGACCTTCTTTCCGAATTGGAGTCCATTCTCTGAAACCCTCCCACCGCTCTATCTGCTAAGTTCATGTCACGTTCTAAATCCTTGGTTGGCACTTCAACGGTCTTCACAGCGTCTCCCCCAGGAGTAGATTCCATCTCAAGAAACCACTTCCTTTGCTCCTCCCTGAGAAGCAAGTCCTCATCCGTTCGGGTTTGATCCTGAGACGGCAGCCGTGCAGTCTCATCTTCAGGCTTCGCTTCGGATTCTAGTTCCCGTCTTATTTCCACCACACCTGCAGGCACTTCCTCCCCTGAGGCCTGGAACCCCTCAAAATCTACATGAGGGTTGCAGTCAACTTCTTCCAGACTCCTGTTAATGTTGGTATTCTCTTCCCGTGAATCGCGAATGTTCTTAATGGCTTCTAGAACGGAGAGTCCTTTCCAGAGGTTTTACATTGACTTTCCATAGAGGAATCACTATCTCTGGCAGCTATAGCCTTATGGAACGCATTTCTTGAGTGATAAGACCTACAGTCAAAGTTACTCCTTGATCCACAGGTAGCAGAATGGATGCTGTGATGGCAGGCATGAAAACATCATTAATCTCATACTTCTCCATCAGAGCTCTTGACTGATTGGGTGCAATCTCAGTGAGCCATAATATTTTGAAGTAAATTCTTTTCCTGAGCAGTAAGTCTCAACAGTGGGCTTGAAATATTCAGTAAACCATTTTGTAAACAGCTTTGTTGCAACCCAGGCTTTGTTGTTCCATTTATAGAGCACGGGCAGAGTAGATTTAGCATAATTCTTATTTATTTATTTATTTATTTATTTATTTATTTATTTATTTATTTTAATGTGTATTCATCTTTGAGAGACAGAGAGACAGAGCATGAGCGGGGAAGGGGCAGAAAGAGGGAGACACAGAATTCAAAGCAGGCTCCAGGCTCTGAGCCATCAGCACAGAGCCCGACGTGAGGCTCAACCTCACGAACTGCGAGATCATGACGTGAGCCGAAGTCGGATGCTCAACCGACTGAGCCACCCAGGCGCCCTGAGATTTGGCATAATTCTTAAGGGTCCTAGGATTTTCATAATGGTAAGTGAACATTGGCTTTAAAACTCGTGAACTACATTAGCCCCTAACAAGAGAATCAGCCTGTTCTTCGAAGCTCTGAAGCCAGGCATTGATTTCTCTGCAGCTGTGAAAGTCTTAGATGGCATCTTCGTCCAAAGAAGGCAGTTTAGTCTACACTGAAAACTCTGTTGTGTAGTGTAGCCACCTTCATTGACTATCTTAGCTCGATCTTCTGGATAACTTACTGCAGCTTCTACACCAGCACCTGCTGCTTCAACTTGTACTTTTCTGTTATGGAGATGGCTTCTTTCCTTAAACCTTAGGATCCAGCCTCTTCAAGCTTTAAACTTTTCTTGTCTCAGCCTTCACAGAATGGAGGAGAGTCAGAACCTTGCTCTGGATTAGGCTTTGCCTTAAGGGAATGTTGGGGCTGGTGTGGTCTTCTATCCAGACCACTCAAACTCTCTCCACATCAGCAATAAAGCTGTTTTTGCTTTTTTTTTTTAATCATTTGTGTGTTTCACTGGAGTAGCACTTTTAATTTCCATCAAGAGCTTTTCCTTTGCACTCAACTCGGCTAACTGGTGCAAGAGGCATAGCTTTCAGCCTATCTCAGTTTTAGATGTGACTTCCTTGCTAAGCTTAATCATTTCTAGCTTTTGATCTAAAGTAAAAGACCTACAACTCCTCCTTTCCCTTGAACATTTAGACACCATTGCAGAGTCATTAGTTGGCCTAATTTCAATATTGCTGTATCTCAGAGAATAGGGAGGCTGGAGGAGAGGGAGAGAGATGGGGGAGTGGCCGGTTGGTGGAACAGTCAGGACACACACAACATCCATCAATTAAGTTTGCTGTCTCACCCTGGTGCGGTTTGTGGCACCCCAAAACAATTACGATAGTAATATCAAAGATCGCTGATCACCGATCATCATAACAAATATAATAATGATGAAAAGCTTTGAAATAACCGTGAGCGTTACCAAAATACGGCCCAAGGATACTGAGCGAGCAAAAATTGTTGGGAAAATGGTGCCGATAGTCTTGTCCAACACAGGATTGCCACAAACCTTCAATTTGTGAAAAATGCAGTATCTGCAAAGCATAAGAAAATGAGGCATGCCTGTGCGTTGAGTCCACAAAAGAGGAAGCTTGAATGCCAACACAAAGGCGTCCGTAAGCAAATGCAAACTAAGAGTAAGCCACTGTTTCACACGAACCACATTAGCAAACCTGGCTCGCTAAAAATATGGACTACCGGCAAATATGTGGAACAAGAAAACCCTCCATTGCTGCTGATGGGTGGAAGGATAAATTGGTGTATTTGCTTTGGAGAACAAGTTGCCAACAGGTAGCCAAGTTGGAGAACCTTATGTGCTCTGATGCAGCATAGATGTCTAGAGAAATTTCTGCACATGTGCCGGGGGAGAAAAGTACAAGAATGTTCAGACTAGCACCTGTATGTAAGCGTGAGAAATTGGAAACAATTTGCACCCTGCATCAGGCTCTCTGCTGTCAGCGTGGAACCAGCTCTGGATCCTCTGACTCCCTCTCTGTCCCTCCCCCACTGGTTCTCAGTCTCTCTCTCTCTCTCTCTCTCTCTCTCTCAAAATAAATAGATAAACTTTAATTAATTGATTAACTAATTAATTTTAAAAACATGCATGGGAGTGAAAAACACAGAATCAGCAGTGGTTGCAACTAGAAAGGTAGGGAATAGGATGGGGTAAGGGTATATGCCAGCTGAATAGATAACATTTTACTTATTTATTTTTTAAAGCTAAGAATAAAATATAGCCAAATGCTATGAATGAATGATTTAACAGAGCAGAAGGGGTAGGTATGTGAATATCTTGACATTATCCCCCATACTAGTCTGCACATTTGTAATAATGTATAATAATAATAGTAATATATATAACAAAGAGAATGAGAGAGGGCATACCAGCAAACAAGAGATTTCTTTAAATGTCTTAAAGGTAGCAGGTGGTAAAAAGGTCACTGATAAAGCTAGGAAAAAGAGGGGTCTGCTACAGAGAAAACAACCAACCTGCCTAAGGAAGCAGATTTTGATCTCAGATGTAAGGGACATCAGAGAATGGAAGTAATATTCGGGGCTAAATCAGGGAGGCTGATTGAAAATCCACGTATCAAACAGTAGCTGACCATCCCCACACTATATAGAGTTCCTGGCAACCATATTTCTGCCCTCCAGATTAAAAAAAAAAAAGTTTCTTCTAAAAATAAGTTGAATGACTCTAAAACAAAGACCCTGCTTCATTGTGACACTTAAGTGTCTTCCAGTAAAATGAGTGGCTCATAGCCCAATCATCCCGAGATAAAGTCCATCAGGCAGCCAGTCCTGCCAAGCTCCCAAGTGGCTTTTAATTTTCTTGTTCTTACATATGAAAAGATAGCCAAGAATCCCAAATACTCGGAACTAAAAATTAAAAAAAACAAACAAACAGAAAAAAACCAACCCTGGAAGAAGATAATTCAGGCAACAGAAAATAATTTTAAAACAAACATTAAAAAGACCAATTAGATCCTCATGGAAATTAAGAAGATACTGTATACATGTAACAAGAACAGGATGCTATGAAAAGAGAATAATAAAATACAAAAGAACTCTTGAAAATTTATTTTTATATGTATTTAAGATTTCCTAAAATTTAAACATGTAATAGAAAGCTAAGAAGATAAAGTCAAGGAAATCTTCCTGAAGGAGAACCAAAAGCAATAGAAAATATAAAAGAAAAAATAAAAGGCATAAAGGAGCAATTGAGGCAGTCCATCATCTGGTTAAGAGGATCCCAGAAAGGAAACAGAAAAAAATATAGAGAAAGAAAGTTTCAAAACAATGCCATGAAAGAATTTCCCAAAATCGGAGGGAATCATTTTGGTTCAATAGTTCTATGGGGAACTCAAGAAATGAATGTAAAATGTAAATTGAGAACACTAAGGTTAAAGAAGGATGGGGTGGTGAGAATGGTTATACTGGGGGGAGGAGATGGTGACAAGTCATCTACAAAAAACCAGAATCAGACTGGCATCACTGTTTTCATCTGTAACATTGGAGTCGAGAAGACATTCAAGCTAGTCTTCAACAATCTGAATGGGAATAACTTTCAACCCTAGAAACTTAGAATTCCATACCTAATTGAGTATAACAGCAGAACAAATATATGTTCGGGCACACAGGACTCAGATCATTTATCTTTCATGCTTTCTTTCTTGGGGATTTAGTTGAGAGTGTGCTCATGAAAAATGGAATAAATGAAGAAAAAGGAAAATATGGGCTGAGGAAAACATTGGATCTAACCCACAAAAACAGTAAGGGGCAATTCTGGGACTGATCGCTGTCCTGGTCGTCCAAAGAACAACCAGTCCAGACTGGCACAGGAGGACTGAGGTCTCTGTGAAGAGGTTTTCAAGAAAAATACAAGAGAGGCTTATTGAATACCTAAGAAAACACACACACACACACACACACACACACACACACAGAATTCTATAAAGACACATAATGCAAGACAAAAAGAAAGGAATTAGAAACTCTAGGGAGAATAAAAAGTTATATAAAAAGGACATGCAGCTAATTGATGAGGCAGTAAACAGTATTTCCATAAGCAAAGTAATAATTATATTGATTTTTACCAAAAATAGCAATAGTGGAAGGATGAGGGAAGGAGGGGGTAAGATAATTAAATACTCGACCATCATCACAGGGAATCAATAAATAATGTGTAAAGTACATAAATCAAGACATATCCGTAAAAACATATTATTTAGAGATACAAAAGTAATTACCAGAATAAATCAATCAAAAAGATAAAAAATGGTAAGCCCCTGGGGAACACAACTGAAATTGTTGACAAGTATAGAACCAGACTGTTGTATTTCATTATAAGCCTTTTGGTACTTTTGGCTTTTAAATCACTTGTCCTGCTTTGATTTTTAAAAGCACATCCTTCTTTCAGGCTCTGGCTAGCTTTGCATGCTTCCAGACTGAGAGACTGCATTCAATTCTGTACACACGGGGGAGCCAAGGGAAGTTTGGGAAGATAGGCGGGAATGGTCAGATCTAGATGCTGCTACAGCAAAGTCCATCTCCAAGTGGGACCTCCAGGGCTGAGCGCATTGCGCCCAGTGTTAGCCTAGCCAGCACGCAAACCAACAGGATCCTTAGGGCTACAGCAAAGCAAGGGCACTAGCTTTTTGAAATCTGATCTTTTACATTTCAAACGTAATCAACACTTTTCAGGAGAAAACATAGAATTTTCTGGACTTTACCTACTCTTATTTTATTCTCTGCTATTGATTTCTTCGGAGTGACATGAGCTGGCAGTGGGCGCACTGTTATACTTTTTGGTGCTTTGAGTCCCTAAAATTTTAGTTCAAGTCTGGCTCTGGATGAGTTTAGCTCATCTTCACCTCTGTATCCTGCACCCTGCATTCCATCAACAAAGCCGAACATTGTACTGACCTTATCGACGCCACACACATTCTGTGGCTCAAGGTGAGCTTAGACTCAGCTAAAACCTCATGTTTGTCCCCTCCTTTCCCCTATTTCATGAACTGCTATCAAGTTACGGTGTCACTGTTCCGTTGCTTTTTAACTTTTTTAATGTTTATTTATTTTTGAGAGAGAGAGAGGCAGAGCCTGAGCAGAGGAGGGGCAGAGGGAGAGGGAGACACAGAATCCGAAGCAGGCTCCGGGCTCCGAGCTGTCAGCAGAGAGCCCGATGCGGGGCTCAAACTCACCAGCCTTGAGATCATGACCTGAGCCAAAGGCGGAGGCTCAACCGACTGAGCCACCCAGGCGCCTTGGTTTCGCAATTCCTTTCTAAAATCAAGTACAGGATTATACTTGCTGCTGTAAAATTTCTCCTTGGTTTCTATCCCCTATCGTAATCTGCTCAGATGGTTTAAAATTGGACTCTATTGGGGCGCCTGGGTGGCTCGGTCGGTTAAGCATCCGACTTCGGCTCAGGTCATGATCTCACGGTCCGTGGGTTCGAGCCTCACATCGGGCTCTGTGCTGACAGCTCAGAGCCCGGAGCCTGTTTCAGATTCTGTGTCTCCCTCTCTCTCTGCCCCTCCCCTGTTCATGCTCTGTCTCTCTCTGTCTCAAAAATAAATAAACATTAAAAAAAAATTTTTTTTTTTTTAAATAAAATTGGACTCTATCATCTTTCCCTCTCCACTTGAGGTCACCTCTAAATCGGATACACCTGTTTTCTAGGTCTTCATTCCAAATCATTTATAAACATGTGGAACGGGATGGAGTACCAAATAGTCCTGTGACATGTCTCTAAGACCGCCCTGAAAGTCAAGGATGGCCAACGGGTGGCATGTCTGTTCTCACTGACGGCTGAGGGCTGCATGGAGCCCTGTGCCAAGAAGGACTCAGAAGCTCCATCGGGATTCAGGGGGAAAGAGTGATGTGGGTGCTTAGCAATGCCAGCCTTGGGGAGGGCACGGGGGTGCCTGCCCCTGAACAGCCTCCCATCCGTTAAACTGTGTGATTTGTGTTTGCTGCTCAATCTCCCTTAAGTCCATAGTTACTTAAGTCTTAAGTTACAGAGTGCTGTCTTCCAGCCCACATTTCTCCGCCTCGTTCGTAAGGACGTGAGAGGCTTTGTCAACAGGACTGCGGAATCGATACACATTATGTCTGTAACATTCTCCTTATCTACCAGTCGAGTAACTTCTTCCGAGAGGAAAATGAGGTGAGTCTGGGAGGCTTTGTTCTTGGTGAACCCGAGGCCGAGTTCTTAACGGCCACCACTTTATTTTCTAAAATTGGGTGCAACAACTTTAGATTGCCTGCCTCCCGGATGTTTTCCCAGCCTCCAGGAGTTCTCCGGATGTTTAGACAACGGCTCTGACATCCTATTAGCACGTTTTCAGCACCAGAGAAGTAAGTCACTTGAACCTGGAGATATGAAGGGTGAAAGCAATCAATTCCCTTACTATGTTTATATGTATCGATCACCATCTGAGCCACTGTTGTATTCATTATAAAGATAACGCATGTCTATTAAACCGGACACGATGGACAGATGGAAGGAAGCAAAATCATCCATGATCTCAACTTCTTTTCTCTTGTATGATTTTTGAGACTTTGCTTTTGTGTCATTGTAGATAGCTAGGACCATGACGTACGTGCAACTTTGTATGTTGAGTTCCCACATAACATTATATCTTAAAAGAGTTTTTCAAGGCAATATTAATTTTTCATCGGCATAATTTTTGGTAGCTGCATAATATTCCATCTAGGGGATGCGTCCTGGTCTATTTAACCATTCCACTACTCCTGTTGGCCACTTAGGCTGCTTCCGTCATTTGCCTACCTGAGATGCCCGTTCTTTTGTGTATTTGTTGTTAATAAATGTGGATTATGTGCCAGGCACTATGCTAGATGCTGAAGATGCAGAGATGAGCAGCCCTCAGGGAGCAAACAAGTAATGACAGTGGAAGCAGGGGAGGTGGAGAGAATGGGGGAGGAGGGGGGCAGGCATAACCCCTCCCCATGGGCAAGTTAGGGAAGCCTTCATGGTAGGGGGAGAGGGGTGCACATGCCTATGAGCTTCTTGCACCCTGGTAAGGACTTGAGATTCAAACCCAAGGGAGCTGCTGAAGGACGGTCGGAAGCCCTAAATATGAGTTCTAGCTCTGCTCTTGCAAGCTGAGCGCCCATAGGCAAATCACATAATTCCTGAGTCTCCTTTTCTTCTTCTGGAAATTAAGGATACTAATTTCTCCGCTACCTGCCTTCCGATGTTACAGGGAGAATCAAAGGGAGGTAATCGATATGAGTTTTGTCAACCAGAGAGCACCATAGAAAATGTGAAGCACTGGGGGAGAGGCTGGATAAAATCCTTGTGGAATTGAATTCAATTCTCTCAGAAACCTGGTGTGAGCGGGGGGTGGGGGAGGGAAAAGAGCGGACAGGGCTCAGGTAGCGGTGTCTGCTTCTCCGGGGCACCTTTAGAACAGCGATGGGAAGTTAGAGGCAGGTTGATCAAGGCGAGGCTCCTTTCCCCACAAAACTTCTGGACATAATCCTGCCCCCCATCCCCACCCCCCACACACACACACCCACCCCCCAGGCTCCCTCCCTGAGGTGTCAGAGCTTGGCTGCACCTCTGGTCTCTTGTTTTTCGTCTGATACAAGGGTAGAGTGAGAGCACAGTTACATCAAAGGCTGGCCTTCCTCCTGAACCCTTCCTACCCCCATTAATTTTCACCAGAGGGTACTTGACCTCTTCTGATCTTCTCCGGCCCCACTGTGTAGCAATTTACATGGGAACTTGGGAATGACATCTTGGAAGGGCCACCTGTCCGTCTGCCCCAATGGATCGCATAGAATACATACGCTCGTGCACACATGTGCACACCCACTGTGAAAACTTTGTGAAATGTATTTATCATCTCGCAGGGCTGTCTCATTGATTCTCACCACCACCATGAGAAGAGAAGGGGGTAGGGACTCTTTTCCCCATTTGACCTAGGAGGAAGCTGTCAACATTTGCAAGGAGGCTGCAAGGCAAACAGAAATGTATTCGGCGGGGGGGGGGGGGGGGGGGGGGGGGGGGGGGCGGTCTTAGGAATTGCAATCCGGGAGACACAGATTCGGGAGAAAACCCAAATCGTGCTCTGCTGAGGGGGAAAGGCAGAGGAAAGGCAAAAAGGGGAATTCCAAGAAGGCTAACATAAATCGTTTCACAAAATTATAATTCCCTGAAAGAGTCTGATGTCTGTGGAATTTGTAGCTTGCTGTCTGGGGCTGCAAGAAGGAAGACGGTGCAGTTTGGCAATGAGCTACATTCGAAGTTCACGTTCTGTGCAGGCGTGGACACACGTAAGACCCGCTCCCCTAATGGCTTCCCAGCTCCGTTTGGGATGTGCTTTCCTGACGGGAGTGACCCCATTTCAGGTTTTTCCTTTACAAAACAGAGGCTCAGAGAATCGAGGTACCCTGCCCCAGGGCAGACAGTAAAAACAAGCAGAAGTCAGTCTTCCGACAGGATGCTCTGGACTTTTCTGTGCACCCCTCCGGGCCACATCCGAGCAGGCAGGACTCGGAATAGGCGGCCTCAACCTGGGATAAAAGGATGATGGGAGATGAACCGTGGCCTCAGGTCGGCAGCCTTCCCCCAGCATCCTCCTTCTCCTGTTTCCCTGACACTTTCCCCGTGGATGTGGGAGGAGGGCTCGGAACTGATATCCTCAGTATGAAAATCTGTCTGCGGAAGCCTGGGAAGATTTGCAGCGATCCCAGAAACCCAGAAAGGGCCAGCTCCCCCCTTTCCTTCAGAATTGGACTTTCCACAGGCCTAGAAGCCAGCAGATGAAAGGGGGACCTTGGGGTATTTTGTGTGTCCCAATAGCATGACAGACTCCAAACCGGCTTGGCAAGAGCAAACCCCAAGGCGAGGACTACGTAGGTAATCCCACCCCGAGGAATGTCTCTTGTTTCTTTGTTCTGGTTTTCACTTCTAATTTGAGGCAGCGGGATAAATAAGCAAACAAAAGGGGTCATGCAAACCTCAGAGTCCTAGGGAAAGAGAAGCCTTGGGCTCTGACATTCTCTGTGTTTCTGGTCCCTAAGCTTTTTGGAAACTTCCAAAAGCTACAATCGTCATTGAGAGGACTTAGGCTGAAAGTAACAGAGGGCCAGATTGTCTTTGTGCCGAATAAAGCCACCCCTGTGGGGTCTGAATTCTGGACAGAGGTATTGGGGGGGGTGATGGTGGGGTGCTCAACCGCATTTCTGCCCAAACTCCCTGCTCTGATTGTCTCAGGGGGCAGATAAGAGCTCTGGGGCCCATCGGTTCTCTCTCCCCTCCCCACAGGTGCCTTGGGAAGGGCTCCTGGAGAGACCAAAAGCCTTGGTGTCCTGGCCAGTGCCCCACATCTGAATCCCCTCTTTGGCCTCATCAAGTGGTGGAGTATTAAAAGATTACTCCAACTCCCCTGCCCCCCGTGCTTCAGCATCCGTAAAGAAAACAATCCCTGGTTAACGATTGGGTCCATCTTTTGGGGGGGAATGCTTGTGTGGTTATCATAAAGTTAAGCTGTGCAGAATGCCTCTAAGAAGGTGGAATCTTGCCAGAAAAAAAAAAAAGTGGTATTGAAGGAAAAGGGGGTCTTCCCCCAAGAAACCTGCAAATTGTGACGGAGGTGTGGATGCACGTGGGCCTGGATATTGAGGATCGTAAATATTTTATCTGAGCTCTGCTAGGTGAGGGTCACTAAAATGGTGTCCGCCCCGTGGAAGAAAATCCAGAGATACGGAATTCTTGAAGCCGATGGGGATAGGACTTTATTAAAGAAAGATGGCATTTATTTATAATTACACATTGATTAAAGGTTCAATTAGAATGATTTTCCCCTCGAACAAGGGAACAATGCGAGGTAGGGGGCCTAGGAGAGAGAGATCACTCCCAATGGATACAGCGGCTTTCAAGCTTTCATGTTAGCAACAAGCACCTCGCTTTTTACCAGAATCTTCTGTGGGATGTCCGGATGGAAAACGGATAAAAACGGAGGTGTTCTGAAGAGGGACATGAGGAAAAGTCTCTTCCACCTGGCCCCTTTCTGTTTCTGCTTGTTTGCAAATCGTCCCTGAGACATTTCCCAGAATCCTAGGATCCCTGACAAGCATCTGAGAAGCATTCATTCTATCCAAACTCCCCATCTATTTGGATGAGGAAACCTAAGTTCAGAGAAGTGAGGCGACCTGGCCGGGCCGGTTAGCGCACAAGTGGGACCCCAGTCCCAGGGTTC
This sequence comes from Puma concolor, assembly GCF_028749965.1. Lineage (NCBI taxonomy): Eukaryota > Metazoa > Chordata > Mammalia > Carnivora > Felidae > Puma > Puma concolor. Next base: position 99,461,044 of record NC_141676.1, on the reverse strand, counting down.
GGAAGTAGAGCTTCCCAAAGGGGGGTGGGCACCACGCACTGATGAACTGCTGTGAGGTCTCAGAGCTCTGCAGAACGGCAGGTGGGGGTGGGGGCTGTTGGAGAGCCCTTGCCAAGGTTCCTTGGAAAATAGCAGGAGCAGAGCAGGGTATCATGGTGAGTCCTACGGTCCTCCTCAGCAATGACCCTGAACTACTCCCCCACGCTCTGCCACCCCGTGATGTGCTAAACGTGGCCCAGGAGATGCTCCCGTGCCTGGGTGTGTACTTGAATTACCAGCTCAGAACCTGCCGCTGCCATTTATTGCTGGGGGACTCTTGGTTTGGAACAAGCCAAGCTCAAGGCACAGACCCCAAGACGCTGCTGGACAGGGCTGGGGATGGACGCAGAATCGGGGGGAGGGGGGAGCTGCTGGCAGATACGCCTCCAGGCAGTGGCCCAACCCTGTATCTTCACGAATATCAAACGCTTCTGAACATTTCCAGCTCCTGTGCCCCTTTTAGGGGCATCCAAACAAGCTGCAGAGGGACTGCTCTAACAATGCACACACCTGCTACAAATTAGAGCCTCAGCATTATCTTAAAATACTTGATATGAGAAAGTTCCAGAGCACTCAAATCCATTAGCATTATGGCAAGATATTTTAACATTACATTTGTCAATGAAAGAAAAGGGAGAGCTCTCCGAGGGGCTTTGAATATAATTCCGACGGCCGTAAAATTTTGAACGTGCCGCTGACTTTGGCACATGAAGTTTCTTGTCAATGAAGACGAGCAAGAATTTGAAGAGATCTGGATTGAAAACCTGGAACAAGAATGACATGGAAACGTTTCAAACATAAAACCCGATACAAAAGGTTCCGTTCGTGGAAACAACATTAAGTTACCATCTAAAAGTTAGAAAATGTTTTCTCGTTTCCGAAATCTAAATTCCATGCAAATTTAAAATTTTAATGTCATCCCTAAGAGTCTGTATTTTGATTCATTCCTTCAACAAATATGACATGAAACCCAGGAAAACCTATCCCTCAATAAACAGGCAAAGGCCTCTGTCCTTTGGGGTTTATATTTTCACGGAGAGAGGCAAAAAATAAGTCATAACATAGTCATGTGAGGTGGTGAGTACTAAAAAGGAAAAAAAAAATCCAGCTGAGTAAAAGAGATTGAGAAAACAAGGTAGTCAGGGCAGACCTTACTGAGAAGCTGATGTTTGAGCAAAGATTTGCAGGAGGTGAAGAAATAAGCCAGGCAGACATCTGCGGAAGAAAATTTGGGCAAAGGAGAGACCAAGTGCAAAGGCCCTGTGGCAGAGCAAGTTTGGTGCATTCACAGAACAGCAAGGGGGCCTGGGTGGCTGGAGAGGAGTGAGTGGAGGAGAGAAGGAGAAGAGGAGGTTAGAGAGGTGATGGAGAACAGATTATAAGGGGGCTTGTGGGGTATTTTAAGACCACCGCTCTTAACTCTGAGTGAACTAGGGAGCCATCTGGGGCTTGAAGCAGAAAAGTGACATTATCTGGCACTTCTAAGGATCACTCTGGCCATTGCATTGAGGAAAGCCTGCAGGCATAGAGATCAGAGTAGGCAGACCAGTTAGGAGGCTATTGTAAGAGTTCAGGGGAAAAGTGGGGTGCCTGGGTGGCTCAGTTGGTTAAGCATCCCATTCGTGATTTCTGCTCAGGTCAGATCTCACGGTTCATGAGATCTAGCCCCCGCATCGGGATCTGCACTGACAGCTTGGGGCCTCCTTGGGATTCTCTCTCTCTCTCTCTCTCTCTCTCTTTCTCTTCCCTCTCTCTCTGCTCCTCTCTTGCTCACTTTCTCTCTCTCTCAAAATAAAGAAGTATTAAACAAAAAAGAATTCAGGGGAGAAGTGACAACGGTCTGGAGCAAAATAATAGCAGTGAGGGTGGTTAGTTAACGAACATATTCTAAGAAAATACAATGAGCTTTCCCCTACCAAGCCATACATCTCCCCCACCTCTCTCCCTCCCTCCCTCCTCACCACCCTCCTCCCTTTCCCAGTTGTCTCAAGTTTACCCCAGCGTGCCATCAAGTATTACATTATCTATGGAAAAGCTGGGGAGCCTTGAGTTCTAATTTTGCTTTGTGTGTAGAATGGATAATCAGCTTTGGGCACAGCCATGACAGAACTCTTACTCCTGGTGGCATCTATTCTGATTGGCCGGCGTCGGTGCCCCATCAGTTGTTAAACGGCTTGGAACTTTGCCTCTGGTGGTGGTAGAGAGAACACATGATTTGGAACCTAGAAGACAAGGCTTTTGTCCTTGCTCGGCCTCTCCCCTGCTGGGTGGGGGCAGGGGACGCGGGTCTGGTTTGCTACTTCGTGAGAGGTTGGCAGCTCAGTTCCGGAACCCCCTTTTCCGTATTTGGGAGGCCTTCAAGTGATCCTTGGTAGGAGTCGGGATCCACGACGGGTGTCCTGACCCTGGCATCATGGCCTGCTAACCCTCAGTTGATGCCACTTGGGACTCTGGATTTTAAGATGAGGATATAAAGGCACGGAAAGAATTTGAAACGCATTTTGGCAGTGGCCACGGTGACATCCAGCATCCAGTGTCCCCTAACAGACTCTTGTCGGTGTGGTCTTGACCATCACCCAGCCATCTTGGCTCATCGTGTGCTCCCGGCTTCCCATGCGTTCTGTAAACCTTCAGTATCTCCCCCCGCACGTCCTTTTCTGTTTACGTTAGCGGGAGTCGGTTTCTGTTGCCTGTAATCATGACCTAGGGTATGACCTTGCCTCCTCTGAGTCTCGTTTTCTCCTGTTCTCACTTCTCTCTCCGTGGAGACAATATCCGCCTCACAGAATGCGAGACAGAAGGAGACAACAGCTTCAAGCACCTAGCACAGCACTTGGCAAACGAGCTCCTTCAGCACCATTCTTTCTCGGAAACAGACCCCTCTCTCCCTTGGCTGCCCTTGGTTCCTTCCTCTTGGAAGTGGAGATGACGGAGAATGCAAATTCATTCCTTCTCTTCAACCCCTTAAGAGGACGGCCGACTGGTTCACCGGGTCACAAGGCATGGGTCTGCCGAAAAGGCGAGAGAATTGGGAACAGGGCAAAATTAGGGCAGTGACGGGCTTGCTGGTGTCAGGAGGAGTCTCATTAGCGAGTCCATAACTCAGCAGATCAGAGTGCATGTGCCCCTGGTTCCTGAGTGTTCTGCAGTGCGGGGGACGCGGCCTCATCCATCAGCCCGCCGAGCAGAAACACAGACAGCAGCAACCGCAGTGACGCCTGAGTCAGCCGGGGAGCCGTTAGTGGAGGGACGGAGGCTGGGGCAGAGGGAAGTGAAGCTTCCACCAGCACCTGGCATTTCTAAGGCTGTATTAGCAGGAGGCTGTCAATCTCCAGGCAGAAAAAGCAAGAGACAGAAAGAAGAAACAATCGAGAATCAGACAGCGTCGAGAGAGGGGGGCAAGAGGCTGGAGGACTATTTTAGGGAGTGTTTGATAAATTACCTGCCTGTCCTGGCTTCCCCGGAAAGGAGACGCCGTGGAGTTGATGTTTGCATTCGACAACTCACCACAACAGTAGGGCTCAGGGATAAGACAGGCCAGGGCTGAAGGAGACAGCTGTGTGCTCAGGTGGGGGGGTGATGCCCACCGGTCACAGGTTCACACGTGCAGTATTGCACACACACACACACACACACACACACACACACACAGAGGCACGCACTGTCTACATGCACAGGGAACATGATAGCCATGTCCATTCTTATGCACACGCACACACAAAAGACACAGGCATGCCCATGCCATGCTCCACAGGAGGGCCTCCCCCTCCGGGTCAAGGACAATGGCAAAAGGCATTCTTGGCTGGGGTGCTGTCTCCAGGGAGGCAGGAGAAGATGCCCAACCGTGAGCAAGCACCTTAATTGTTGGCGAGAGGAGACAGAGGCTTTGCAATTTTCCAGAAGTTAGCTGCTCCGTCCTGAATCTTGCCTAGATCTTTGTGCTGCCCTAGGGAACCCCTCAAAGCCTATTAACAAGGACTATTCATTTAATTAACAGCCTTCTGTGAAAGTGGCAAGAATGCTCTAGCGAGGGTGCTTCTAAATAGGGCACCTAAGCCTGAACATTCACAGAGCCGCTGCCCTCCCCTGCCTTTCTTGACATCTAACCCGCCCTCCCCGCTTGTCCCAACAGAACCATCAGAGCACAGGTTGAGCCCATCGGCTTCTCCACCTGAAAACGGGGATATCGTTACCTACTTTTGTCTGCCTCTCAGGGTTGTTATGAAACTAAACTAAAATGAAGGTGAAACTTGTGTTTCATTGGCTATCCTGGGGAATATACAGGTTGGCTGTTCAGAGAAGCTACAGGCTGTCATGCAAATGTAGAAGACCTTGGTTGCAGTCCCCGCTTTCTTGTGACTGAAGCAGAATGGCTTAAACTCTTTACCTTCGGTTTTTGTCATGCCCGCCTGACTCTACGTCGACGTCGTGAGGACCCAAAGCCACCACGCTTGTAAAAGCGCTTGATGACTGCACGCAGGCCAGACTGGATCACGAAGCTGGTGATGAGATCTGAAATGCCTGGTCTTGGCCTGGGTGGGGTTGGAACTAACCTGGTGCTGGGGTGCTGGGGATCTAAGATCGCAGGGGTGCCCGCTGCCCAACTGAAGCCATGCCCTCCTAGTGGAATAGTCAAGAAGCCCCCGACCTGCCGGCAGGAGTTCAGTGCTTCTTCTAGAAATCCCACCGATGTCATGGACTTAGCAACACATCCAGTCTTTGCCTTTTCTTCCTCCCCCGTGAGCCTTGAGGATTCCCTACAAATAAGGCACAGGAGACACTGGATGTTCTTGAGGGACCCTAATGCCTCTTGTGTCTCCCAATGTCTGACGGCACAGGCCATGCAGTGCTTCCATTCTCTCATCTGGAACGTAAAGACAACGTCAACCTCTCTGGGAAGCTGTGACAATTCATTGAGAAAGGCCTCACCAGACAGACGGATGCAAGGCCTCCACTTGGCTCCCCAGTACTGAGAGCTCAGTGCTCATGGGATTCTCTTTCCTGCCTCAGCAAAACGACAAAGGGTCTGCGTGGAAGGCCTTTGGGGATAATCACACATGGCCGAAGTGGAAATGTCAAATCCGGGAATGCTCCCTGGAATTTCCTCATGCCAAGCAGCCCGATGGGAATCAGAAGACTTGACTTGAGCAGGGCTCAACCCAAATGTCACACAGTCCAGAAGATCCTGTCCCTGGACTAGAATCAATCATGCCCTTTGCTATCTCTGGAGCCTCCGCTGGCTTTTCTGGCCAACAAGACTAACAACTGTGTGATGGGGCTACCTTGGGAAGGCGAATGGAATGATGTACACGAGGCCCCAGGAGCCCCGGCCAGAGCAGGGCCTGAGCCTTGTCCAGAGCAGGGCAGCAAGGCAGTTGAGAGGCTGTCGCCAACAGCGGGGTGGGCTGGAAGGATGAGAAGAATGTTCTGGATTGTTCCAACCTTCCCAGAGCTGTGGCAGCCAGCTGTGGGGCCTGGCCAGAGCTGCCTCTACCGATGCCTCTGATAGCCGGGGCCAAGGGGAGTCTTCTTACTCTAGAGTCAACCGCAGATGTCTCTCATCCACTTGCTTTCTTGCCCATGGGGGAAGCTGGTCCAAGCATTTGTTCCTTCCTGAAATGCTTGCTGGGATTGATGTGCAGGCCGGCCCAGAGGGGAGCCGTGTGACGGGAACATCGTCTTCCAAGTTCCCAGCTCTCCCCCCAGGATTCCAGAAGGCCAGCCATGGCTGCCTGCCCAGTGAGAGCCCTACACAGATTTCTGCAATATTGTCAGGATTTTCACCATAGGTACCAACTTGTTCCTCATCTGGTAGACGCATAAATCTCCAATCTGACAGGGAAGGAATATGCCGCAGTGGGAGGGACATGGAACTTGGGGCAGGAATCCCAGGGTCTAGAGCACTTCAGCCACTAGCTGACCGTGTGAGTGATTCTTCATCTGCAAAGTGGGGCGAATAGCACCTGCTATGCTTGCCCCATGGGCTCAAATGAACACAAAGGCACTTTGAACGAGGGAAGAAGATTTATGCGCCGAACCCCTGCTCCGTGCCAGGTACTTTACTGCGTCTCCCTTACTAACTGATCACTTGACACAAGGTCATGTCTTTGGTCCCCTCGGCGGCCCGGTAAGTAGCTAATCCCATCGCCATTTTATAGATGAGGGACTGAGCCTTGGAGGGATTAAATAATGTGCTCCGCGTCTCACAGCCAGGAAATGGTGACACTACACTGCCCTGGACCCAATGCAGAATCTCGGGCACCAGGGTAGATGTACGAACCAGAGTCTGCAACTTTAACAGGATCCCCAGCTAACTGCTCTACGCCAGGTTTTTCCCCAAGGATTCAAATGCAAGCCCAAAATAAGATGCTGTAGGTTGTGGAATAATAGCATAAAAACCTCTGGGGCAAACTCTCCCTCCAGGAGGGGTTGCTGGAAAAGTTTTGTTCCTGTTTCTTGGGAGCAAATCTTACTTTCCACGGCAGTTTCTCAAGCCCCAGCTGGGCCCTGAAGGACCAGCTCTGCAACCCAGTCATTTTCAGCCCCACCCTGAGCCCGGGGCCACTTCTTCCTGGAAGTGATGCAGAAGAAAGGCTGCTTGCTCCTTGGTTCTGGAACTTGCTTGCCCAAGGGAATTTCTAGCTGGGAAGACAGGCTTTGAAGCATTTTTCCTCCCCATTGAACGTTGCTGGCCCCCCACCGGGTGGTGATTGGCCGCACCACCCATCTGGCAGGAGCCCTGCTAAAGTGACTTGATCTCAGGGGCACTCTGAGGGGCTGCACCAGCTGCAGATGCCCTGGCCTCCTGCATACCCATCAAGGGCGCTCTCCAGTCGTCTAGCCCTGCCGCAGACTCCCAGCCAAAATTAACTGAGTCTCCTGGGGCGGGGGGTGGGGGGGGGTAGCCCTGCACCCACCCAAACGATCTGGCCCACAGGCACTCAGCAGCCAGCCAGTGGGGAGCAGACGTCCCTGCCCTGCCCGCGCTGTCCTCCAGGCCATGGCTGGGCTGCTCCCAGAAAGAAGCCAGCGCAGACCGGGATGACAAGCCTTCCCTCTGCTGCTCGGCACAGGAGGTGAGACACGGAGCCTCGCCTGGGAGGCTGGGGCACCTGAGCCTTCTCCTCAGGGGGCTGGTCCAGGTAGGTTAATCCGGGAGGCGGATGGCGGGCCCTGTAGCCCCGTGGTCAAGTGGCCAAGCATTGGAATTGGACACGGGGTTTGTGGGCAAGTGTGCAGCAGTAAACCTCTCCGAGCCTCAGTTTCCCTATCTGTAAAATGGAAATAATAAGGTTTACTAGTACCCACCTCACATAATGAGGATTTAATGAGATAATGAGTGCTAAGAATTTGGCGGATGCTTGACAAATAGTAAGCACTTAATAAATTATAGCTGTCATTATTATTCAGTAGGCTTGTCCCTGCTGCAGAACGTACATTAAAAAGAAACTCAAAAATAAAGAAAAAGCTCATAAACAGGAGCCAGTGAGTATAGCTGTTCATTCAGAATGTCTGTCTGAGATCCTACTGTGCTCCAGGCAACGGAAAGAGAATGTGGCGCATGGTGTGGCCGCGCCTCGTGAGCTCATGGGACGGGACGGGCAGGGAGGCGGGGGTCCTGGTAGTTTACGGGCGCCCCGGATGGCATTTAACCTAGCCTGGTGACTGGGGAAGGGTTCTTGGGGGAAGGGATACCAGAATTGTCTTAGAAGATAGGCAATGAGGGTCACCTGGGTGGCTCAGGCAGTTGAGCATCCGACTTCGGCTCGGGTCATGATCTCAGAGTTAGTGGGTTCGAGCCCCGCGTCGGGTTCTGTGCCGACAGCTCGGAGCCTGGAGCCTGCTTTGGATTCTGTGTCTCCCTCTCTCTGCCCCTCCCCTGCTTGTGTTCTCTCTCTCTCTCTCTCTCTCTCTCTCAATAAATAAATAAATAAATAAACATTAAAAAAAAAAAAAAAAGATTAGGCAGTAAAGCCAGGAGGAGCTGATGGAATCAGGGGAGAAGGGAATGTGTCACAGGTAGGAGGTAAAGACCCAACACTGGCACAGGGCAGGGACAGACCGTGAAGGACCCGGTATGGATGCCCAGGGGTTAGGACTTTATCCGGAGTGGCCAGGTGCACAGTAGGAGCTTGGTAAACATTTATTGCTGCCGAAGAAAAGATAACGCTAAGCCCCTGAAGCATGTTAAGCTAGGGAGTCACATGGTGAATGATCACTTTAGAAAGCTCTGTCTGGTCAGCAGAGAGAGAGGTGGGCTGGGAGGGGACCCACGCCCAGGACAGCAGAGCTGACAGGGTGGGTGCAGGGGCCCGAGGAGCGGGGTGCTGCCGTCCCTGGGGTGATGGGCGCACAGGGCAGGAGGAGCCAGCACAGAGGAATGGCGTGGTGGGATGGGTGGGGTCGAACGAGACAGCTCTAGAACATGCTTGTGGAGACGTGGAAGATGGTCTGCAGGAAGAGAAGGGAGCCAGAAGAGGGGGGTTGTGTGGAGTCCAGGGGCAGAAGGCAAATGGGAAAGACAGACTTGCTCACCCAGAGCTTCTGGAAGAGAAGGACCATTGAAGGAGATGAAAACTAGGACAGCAATGATTCCCTCGTGTCTGTCCCTGACGCATCAGCTTCTGTGCCCCTCCTGACAATCCTTCGTCCACTGGGGCCGGGCTCTGTGCAGGGACGGTGGGGAGCAAAGAGGAAACATCTTGGCCCCCAGTCACCGGGCTCTCCCGGGCCAGGAATGTTGATGGAGCAGTAATACGATTATCATCCATGCTACAGAAGGGTCTCGGAGCTTCTGACGTGTCCTGACAGCGCTTGGGGCAAGAATGCAGCCGGAAACTGGGTGTTTTGCTGATAAATGTGGCAAGGCTCTCGCTACATCATTCCACCACCCTGGGGGAGAGCCCCCAAAGAGCAAACTGTGCTGGTAAAACCCTCCCTGGGGTTGCCACATGGTTAGACATCCAGGGACAAAAAGTGCCAAGGTGAGGATGGGGAAGGTTATGGTGGGGGGTGGGGGGCGGGGGGTACAGGCTGTGAAGGATCTACGCAGAGCAGGACGCCGCAGATTTGAACTCAGGTCGGTCCCAAAGCCGGAAGTCCCAAACACCACCTAGTCACCGGCTCGCCTCACGGCTCTTTACAGAATTTTTTAAAGAGCGTGTGCAGGTGCACATGAAGATGCCTCTCCGCGACACCCACACGCCTGTGCAGAAGCGCTTCCGGCACAGGGTCCTGATCCTCCTGTTCCTTCTCTCCGGCCTGGCTCTGGCTGGCATCCCCTCTCACTCCCCTCTGCCTGCTCTACCCGGTTCCCTTCCCTCTGCCACAGTCGGGGGTGGGGTGGGGGAGGAGGGATGGGACACCCAGGACAAGCCAAGCGGTTGTTTGGAGATTCATTCATTGTAATCAAAACGAACTCTCCTTGACTACATTCCCATCCAGCAGCCATCAATATTTCAGGACTATTGCTCATCCCAGGGTGGCAGAGATGGCCCCCTCCGTGTCTGAGCGTGGCTTCCAGTTAAAAGTTCACCACAGAAAATTTGACGCCTAATAAATTGGAGCCTTCCCTGCTTTAAATCATTTTTAAACCACGATTGCTGCACAAAATATAATTATTACAAACTGGTCATTTGTAACAGAGAAATCTCATTAAGACGAGTCCATGCTGGAAAGGCAGGTGGGAGGGGGAGGAAAGGGAGGTGGCAGGCAGGGGGGCTGAAGGAGCTGGAGCCTAAGGAAGGCTGGGAAAGGGCTGGGGGATGCTCTTAATTACAGATTGATTATTTCTGGTGATTGAGCACAGAATATAATCAACTCAACATTTCCAGACCAGAGCAGAAAGGGGTGGGGACAGGCGAGATGACAAGGACTGAGGGATCTTCCTGATCTCTATTCCGAGCCGAGGAGCTGGCTGAGGGGTGGGCTGTGGGTGGGTCGGAGGGGCATGGGCTGGCACCAGGACTCCCCCATCAGACTCCTGGTTAGCCCCTGGCCTGGGGGTGGGGTAGCTGCAGGGTTTGCTGGGCTCTGTCGAGCAATTTGTTTCATCCACAGTAGAAAGAGACTGTGATTTTTCTTTAAGTTTATTTATTTTGAGAGAGGGAGAGAGAGAGCGTGAGCAGGGAAGGGGCAGAGAGAGAGGGAAAGACAGTCCCAAGCAGGCTCTAAGCTATCAGCACAGAGCCTGATGCGGGGCTTGAACTCAAGAACTGTGAGATCATGACCTGAGCCCAAATCAAGAGTCGGACGCTTAACCAACTGAGCCACCCAGGTGCCCCAGGGACTGCGACATTATTGGAGCTGTGGCCAGTTATCAGGGAAACAGGATGGGCGACTTGAAATCAAAACATTCCCATCCCAGCCCTGACCCTTGGGAGACAGTACTTGGGGGGATCGATTCACCCAAAGTCCCAGAGCCTCAGTTTCCCCGTGACTGAGACGGGCATGGTCCTGCCCTCCCATCCCTGCAGGGCTGTGGGAAGGATCACCTGCGACGAGGTTAATGACTTCACCTGGCATGGAACACACCCTGGAAAAATCTCTCCAATCTCAATTTCCTGACAAAGACAGATGTGGAAAGAAGCTGCCAGAACGAAATTTCTTTCCCAGGAGAATGTTAAGAACAAGACGGGCACTTCTTTCCCAGGAAAGGTGTAGGGAGTCCTGGGTGGTCCCTCTCAGAGGCAGGGGGAGGGAAGTCTGGCCCTGACGGGGAACCACCCTCGGTGGCCGCACGGTCACCGCCCTGGAGCCAGTGTTGGGCTCTAGTGTGTTTATGGGGTTAGGGACTTCTCTTTGCTTGCTGCCCGCTGGCATTTTTACCCCTCTTCCGTGGCCTCTCTAGGGACCTCCACTAGGTGTGGGGCTGGGGGGAGCGGGGAGGGGAAACCCCAGGCCTGTCTCTCTCTGCTTATCTGGGAGGCAGCCGAGGAAACCTGCCTGGGAGAAGGGAAAGGAAAGCCAGCCCAGCTTCCCTGTCCTGGCCCTTGGTCCACACCTGCGGAAGCGGGTGCCTTGATCTCTTCCCCTTCCCCGTCCCAGTGCCTCCGCCCTCCAGCCCAGCCTCTGCAGCGGGCCTCAGTGCAGCCCAGGATACCCCCTCGTCTCTTAGATGTCACCACCTCGCCTCCGGGCTCGGCTCAGCGCTGGCCTTGGAGATCCGACACAGGAACTGCTTACCCCCTCCTGGCTCCAAGGACCCCCACTGGGGAAGAGTTCCAGGCTCCTGCATCGTGGTGGGAGTTGCAAAGAATATGGGTGGTGTCTTCGTCCGTTCAGTCTGAGATTCAGATGCTGGCGACTTTGGCTTTTGGCAAGGACTCTCGCTCCGGCTTACAGAGGACCACCTTCTTGCTATGTCTGCACATGGTGGCCGTAGAGACAGGCGCTGGTCTCCCTTCCTCTTCTAATAAGGGGCACTAAATCCCATTATGGGGGCCCGCCCTCATGGTCTCATTAAAACCGAATCACCTCCCACAGACCTCACCTCCTAATACCATCACGTTGGGGATTAGGACCTCCACCTATCAACTTGGAGGGACCCAAACATTCAGCCCGTAGTAGGTGATCCCGGGCCTCGGCAGGTGAAACCCAATCCCAGGGGCCGATTGCCTACACATCTCCAGGCCTCCCCACAATCAATCCCCTTCCAAGGCAGGCCTGCCCACCCCCAGTTCTCTGTGAGCCTACAGGACCCCGGCAGACGGCGTGCAGGCCAGCACGTTGAACACAGGCGCACACACGCCTGCACTGTCCCGTATCCTCCGGAAGCCTCCCAAGGGCGGGACCACAACTTCCCCCTCCTCCCTGTCCCTAACCCCCACCCTGCCAACACATGGCAAGACCCGCACACCGGGGACAAAGATCTTCCTGGACACCCTCAGACCGGGCCTTCCCCAGCACGTGGGGTTTGAGCCTGCCAGTCAAAAGCCATGTGGCCTTGAGTAGGTCACTTAACCTCTCTGGGGCTCAGCTCCCGCTTCTGTCAACTGTAGACGATAATAGCAGCTGTGCTGCTTACTTAAGGAGGACAAACCACATGCAAGGTGGTGTTATGATTGCTCTCATGGTCCGCTGTAGTACTGACTGGCCCGGGGTCCTGGGGGGACCGGAGGAGGAGGAGGCCAAGCTCCTGATTGGAGCTCTTCAGTCCTCCCTGAGGATTGGAGGAGGAGGGATCCAGGCAATGCCTACCCCCGAGGGACTCTGCCTTCTGCGTGCATTCTCCAAGCCCGTCTCTGTGATTGGCTGGTCAGGCCAGACCCCCGTAGGCTGGACAGGTTCAGCCAAGAGCCCACATGCGGAGGCAGGAGTGCTCAGAGGGGCACCTGTGTGTGTGTCGGTGGGACTGTGGGTGGCTGGGCGGGCAGAGGCCACCGTTGCTCCAAAATAGGTCCGCGGCTCAGCGGTGGTGAGGATGAATGGGTAAGTGGAGTCCGGGGGGGGGGGGGGGGGCTGCTGCCTGAGGGTTGCCGGGGAAACCATGGCTGCGGGAGCCCCCAGCCACTACCCTCCTCGCCATGGAGACAGTGAGCCAGAGGCAACAAGGGTAGCAGAACAGGTGGCCCCCACCGTGGGCTCTGAGAAACCACGGCAGCCCCCACACCTATCGCTGGGGGAGGGGGGCAGGCTCAGGATCAATTTTCCGATTACTAAACCGTATTCAAATGTCAATTCCTTCTCTCCTGCTCGTGGGCTTTCTCCCCTCCGTTTCGTCAGTCTATCCCTGTCCTCCCTCCTGCTCCTGGCTTGCATTTCATGCTAGCACGTTGCTGATCTTAGAAGAATGAAATCTGGCAGCAGTCGAGGGCCTAATATGACCTCATCTTGTCTGGTGTTTTCGGGAAAGGACGCCTCCTGAAAGGCGGGGGAAGCACGGGGGGGGGGTGGGATGCACAGGGTGACAGGCCAGAAACCAAGCTGGGGTGCTTGTGGGCTCTCTAGGCTTAAACGGGCCTCCTGCCCACACAGGGGCTTGGGGGTCTGGGGCTTTTCTCCTCAGTCAGACCCCTGGAGCCCAGTTTATTTCCATCTCTAAGAAAGACCATTAGCCTGAACCAACTCCAGCAGTTTCCAGAAAACTCCTCAAACTTCCCTGGTAGCAACAGCACATGGGCTCCCTTCTAGACTTTCTGCTGAGGTCATCCCATCCAGCCCTGGTCTCCCCTACAGTGCCCGGGAACCAATGGCTGCCCCCTCCAGGGCCACCAGCCCTGTCTCACTGCAATGCAAGCCCCCTTCGGGGGGCTGGGCACACCAGAGAGGGAGAGAGGTGCTCGGCCCCTCCTCAACATGAACACCCAGGTCCCCATAGGAAGAGAGAAACTTCCAGCTTCTCCCCATCCCAGACCCTTCCATCGGGATTTTCCCACTTTCCCATTAACCTTGTTGATCTAGAAATGTTAGTTTTGTTTGTTTACGTTGATCATGACTCATTGACGATTTCTCCGGGTAGGCAGACCATTGAGCTGACTCCTAGAAGTCACCATCCTACCGGGAACAGTTCCCCTCATCAGTCACTTAGGTCCTGACCTCTCAGCTGCCAGCGCGCCCAGCCCCTCACCTCTTGTCGCACGGCCCTCGCCCCTCAGTTGAGTCCTTTACCACACTAGCGTCCGCGCCCCTTCCCCCTCCCACTCTGGGTACCAAGTTGTCGGCCAGCACACCCTGCCTACTGGCCCCTCTCCACCCCACCCTGGCCATCTGTCCATCTGCTGGGCTTGCTGACTTGTCTCTGCCTGTTTGATGTTCAAGCCATCAGCTGTGACAATCATATCTGATCATTAATAATGCAATAATGGAACAGTGACTGGAGAGACACTTGGATAATCAGCTAGCACAGGCTCATTAGTGGCACAGAACAATCACAGCGATGTAATAACAGATCCCAGGAAATTTCAATTAAACCTGGAACTTTGTTAGGGTTTCATTTTATTTTCAGCACGGCGAAGGACAGCGTAATTGCAATCAACTAAAGCCAATGCAAATCTCCAAAAGAGACCCCTTCCCCTGGGTATGCTAGGGAATTAAGGCTTGCTCTTCCTTAGCTCCTGTCCGTCTTAATTCTGAGCCGTTCAATGAACTCCTTCTCTGCCCTGAAGAATGTTCCAACTTAATGTTCTAGCTTCTCTTTAAAAAAAAAATTTTTTTTTTTAATTTACATCCAAGGTAGTTAGCATAGTGCCACAATGATTTCAGGAGTAGATTCCCTAATGCCCCCTACCCATTCAGCCCCTCCCCTCTCCCACACCCCCTCCAGTAACCCTCTGTTTGTCCTCCATATTTAAGAGTCTCTTGTGTTTTGGCCCCCTCCCTGTTTTTATATTCTTTTTGTTTTCCTTCCCTTATGTTCGTCTGTTTTGTCTCTTGAAGTCCTCATGTGAGTGAAGTCATATGATATTTGTCTTTCTCTGACAGCAACTGCACTACTAGGCATTTATCCAAGGGATACGGGTGTGCTGTTTCGAGGGGACACAGGCACCCCCATGTTTATAGCAGCACTATCGACAATAGCCAAAGGATGGAAAGAGCCCAGATGTCCATCGATGGAGGAAAGGATAAAGAAGATGTGGGATATATATACAATGGAGTATTACTTGGCAATCCAAAAGAATGAGATCTTGCCATTTGCAACTACGTGGAAGTCCCTACCTTCTCTTAACAACAGGATCTTTCTGGCTTCTGGCCATAATGATAAAGATAGTGACGCTAGGAATTAGCATTCACTGAGAGCTCAACATATGCCCGGCGTCATACTAAGCCCTTTACGTGGATTATCTCATTTAAAACTCACTATAGTGTGCTGCGGTACTGACTAATATTGTCACCATTTCACCTACGTGGTCACTGAATCTCAAAGTGAAGAAAAGACTCTCTGGGTAGCACATCTTGTAAATATCAGTGGTGTGGCCAGATTTCCTAGCCAGAGCCACCCAGGTACAGAGCCCACAATTGCTTGCTCATTCCTCCAATCTCTCTCTCTCTCTCTCTCTCTCTCTCTCTCTCTCTCACTGCATTAGGTATTGGGGAGCCTAGAAAATTCAGAAGAAGAAGAATGAGGTACCCCAAGTACTGTATCACCCAACCACCTCATGTTGGGTCCTTTGTCCCCAGTGTAGAGTGGGCAGCTGGGGAGATTTTTGAAGAATAAGTTCTGTGCATGCTGCCTACGTCAAACCACCTGATCTGAATCTCTGGGCATGGTGTCCCAGCATCTATATTTTTTCAAAGCTCCTTAGGTAATTTTGAAGCCCACTGGGCTTAAAACCTCACCCGGTGCTTCTCCATCTAGCAGGTGGGGACACAGATCTGGGTCATTGGCCCAGCCCTGTACCCCCTGGGTCTGAGAGGGAAAGTGAGTCAGAATGAGGCTCCTTCTAAGAAGGTATGTGATGACTCCCCTTCTATGACTTCAGCTCTGGCTTCGATGTCCTCCTCCCTGACAGGAAGGGTTGGACCGGGCAGTCCCTAAGATGCTTGCTGGCTCTGGCAGGCTTCTACTTGAACAGAGGTTTCCTAGAATGGGCAACGCCTTTGCTGAAGTTCATGAATTGCCACAGGCTTGTAGGGGAGATAGTTCAGGGCCAGGAGTACCTTTCCAGAACCCCTTAAGCCCCTGCTTCTCTAAAGTCAAATCTCAGTATTTCATACTTGCCTTTAAGCTGATTCACTTTTGGGGCACCTGGGTGGCTTAGTCGGTTAAGCAGCCAACTCTTGATTTCTGCTCTGGTCATGAGCTCATGGTTCGTGAGTTTGAGCCCCGCATCAGGCTCTGCGCTCTCTGCACGGAGCCTGCTTTGGATCCTCTGCCTCCCTCTTTCTGGCCCTCTCCCCGCTCGTGCTCTCTCTCTCCTGAAATAAATAAACATTAAAAAAATATTAAAAAATAATAGAATAAATGGATTCACTTTTACTTAAACGTTCTTAAAAACCAAAGTTTACATCATTATTATATACGGAAAGCCATAATCGATGGCCACCAATCAAAGGTGACCATAAAAATTTTGCCATCAGGACTAATTTCCCATTTCATCAGGGCTATGCAGACCACACTGGCTCAAACCTCCTCACCCTTTCTAATAAGCTCCTGTCTTCAGGCGTAATCCTGATGGCTAACCACTGCTGGTTGGACTACAAACCCACACCGCTCACTCGTAGAGGAAAGAACCTTACGGGAGGGTCTAAGCCTTGAAGGGCGGAACTGTCCTTTTGGGAATCTTGTCCTTCCAGTAGGACTAAGTTCTAAGTCTGCATCATTGCCCTTCCCTGAACCTCAGTTTTGACACCTGCAAAATGGGCGTCATGAGACACAAGACACAACTTGCGGGCTTCATTGTGGCGTGAGCTTGCTTTCTCCTCCTTTCTCAGCTCTTACTGTCATGGGGCAGGGGCGGAACTGACAAGTGGAGGAAAGAGAAGTCAGATGCTTGTGTGGCGAGTGGAGGCCCTTGACCTTCAAAGTAGCAACCTCTCCAAACTCACAGGAGATACCTTATCAGCCACAATTGGCAACTTAGAATTCTGGGCGTAGAGGCCGCTTAGACCACAGTTTGTGGGCCACGTTCCATCCAGTCACTATTCCATCTGGGCCACGTTTCCTCACCTGTAACACTTGTTGCAGACTCACCACTTATTAAACCTCAGCTAGGCACCCAGAGGATATGACCCGGCCCTGCCCTCCTGGAGCTGCATTCCGGCCACGGGACAGACACGTGAACAAAGTGCACAGGTGCATGCTGTCCTGTGCTAGGTGCCAACCCCAGTGGGGTGATCACAGGGAAGGAAAGGAGGAGGCACTCGTCACACGTTCCCTCCACAAGCTCTTGCCCCACACTCCTCCACCCAAACAGTGTCTACACCCACCTGGCACACGATGTGTGCCTTCCGTCTTATCTATTTGGGGTGCGTGTGTGAGTGGTGGCTCCTCTACAGGTTAAGAGCACAGGCTTTGGGGCTGGCTCAGTTTAGGATTTGTGTCACTCATGGCAAAGGAGTAACCTCTCTCAGCTTCAGTTTCCTTATCTGCAAAACGGACGCTGTGGAGATCATGTGACGTGATGTCTGCAAATTGCTCAACAGAGAGCACGAAACAGCCCTCCAGAAGCATTACTTGTCATTATTATCATTCTCTCCAATAGGAATTCTAGTTTGGGAACGGGACGGGACAGACCTGGATTCAAATGCTGGGTCTATACCTTGTCTGCAGGCGACATTTGAGCCTTGTGTTCTCATCTATAAAGAAGTTATATATATAAAACATCTATATAATATCTATATAATAGTGGCTTCTCAGGCAAGGCCACAAATGCAAGGTCCCTGATGCCACCTGCCACCATCGACTACCTTGCTCTAAGAGGAGGTCCTGTGCCCAGTCAGCACAGGGCAAGTCTAGATGAAAGGTTCGAGATTCACCTGTATGCCCCCCATTCCCATCTACTCTGCCCCAACCCAGCCCCAAGTGCCCCTTCTAAGGTTCTGTTTCTTTTCCAATGTCCACTTTCATCACCACCCTGAGCCCCATGTCACTGAAAGGACAGACCCATCCTCCACCGCCAGATCAAGGCACTGCCACTGACCACACATGACGAGGGGCGTGTGCAGTCCAGAGACGAGGGGGTGGATGCCCCAGATGAGCTCAAGGCTCAGGGCTGCAGGAAAGAGAAAAATACCTCCCTCTTCTCCTTCTCTCCATCCCCATTCCCTCCTTGCTCATGTAAACCCTCACCAGTTCCTCGAAACTCTTCAAGGGAAGCTGTGGCGAAGGAGAGCCCCGGAACTCTTTGTGGAAGACATGTGTTTGAATGCTGTTCCTCCTTGCCAGGTGAACTTGGAGTTGGGGAGGGTAGAGCTCTCCTCCAACCACTGCTATAAGCAGTAAAGGAGAAATATTCAGACATGCAGCTTCTGCTCATTCCCCCTTTCTCCTCCTTTGAACCCACAGCTTTTCAGAAGGGGCAAGGGCTTCACTTCCTCTTGCTTCCCGCCTCTGAGCCCCTCTCTGCCTCCCAAGCCAGGACACCCTCACCACCCCCGACCTGGTGATACTGGAGCCATATTTTCAGGTGTCGTGAGCTCCGGAAACATTAGGAAACTGACAGTGCAATTAATCATTCCTCCTCTGGGCTAAGCCATGGCAGACCTAAAGATCCCTGCCTCAACCACTGGGGAAGAGACAGTGATCCCTGCCCCACGAACACCTACACCAGAGCCCATGAACGAAGACACGATGCCTCGGAAGGGCACGCTGCCCTGCCCAGTGCTCCTGATCCCGGAGGTGCCCTCTCCCGACCCTTCTGGAGCCGACAGCTCTCTCGCCTAGCATCTCTGGCCGGAAGCCACCAGCCCTCAGTCCACTCTGCAGCACCCCCACACTCCTTCCAAACAAGAGCCTGTTTGCAGCAGCACTCCTCCAGCAATTACCTGGAGAAACAGGGTGGAGAGTGTTGGGGACAGGAAGGGGAATTTATTTACTTGTTCTCTACGCTTTGAGTTAGTTTTTAAATTGTCCTTCTGTAGATAAAGGCATCTCTCCAGCAGCTCAGCCCAGATCACGGCAGCTAATCTGCATCCGGCAGATCAAAATAGCCTCCAAACCAGATGGAGACCCAAAGCACACCAGGAAAGCAGAACCGGTTCTGAGTGCTGAAAATGGGGATTTAAATAGAGTCACGTGAAGCCTTTTTGGGATTTTTCTGGGACGAGAGGGGGTAAGGAGGGGAGACTGGGAGTGCCAAGACCAAGAAGATGCAGAAGTTAAGGAAGGAAAGCGAGAATTCATGCTGGCACTTGCCCTATAATTTTCTCCGGGGCCTTGAGTGGGAGCAATCTCCTGGGAGGTCAAGGTGTTCATGGGTCTGCAGTGCTGAGACGGGAGCAGGGAGATGGGAGATTTGCGTGTTTCCCAGACGTGACAGGGTGCTGGAGAAGGCGTGGCTCTGGAGCCAGTCCTGCTTACGTTCTACCCATGCAAACTTTGGATGAGACAGTTTGCTCCCTTGAGCCTCAGCGTCCTGCTCTGTAAATTGGGATGATGACATTTATTGTTTAGGGTTCTGACAAGGCTGAAGATGAGGACTGTGATGTGTTGTGCTATAGACTGAATATCTACATGTCCCCCAAATTCAGGTTGAAATCCTAGCTCCCAAGGTGATGGCATTAGGAGGTGGGCCTTTGGGGGGTGATTAGGTCAGGAGGGTGGAGCTCTCAGGAACAGGACTAGTGTTTTTATAAAAGAAACCCCAGAGACGCTTCCTAGCGTCTATGAACTAGAAAGTGGGCTCTCCCCAGACACTGAACCTTCCGGCACCTTGGCCTTGGACTTCCCACCTTCCGGAAATGTGAGAAATAAGCATTTGTTGTTGAAGCCACCTGATCGAATCCAGGATTCCAATCCTGGAATCCATCTTCCGGAAGGGGTATGTGGAGGAATGCGATAGAACTTTGGTAGAAGAGGGGAGATTCCATGTGGGGCATCACGGTCTGAACACAAACTTCAGGCTCTTCTCGGAGCCAGCCTGCCACACCCCAGGAGCTCTCGTGTGCTCCCGGATTGACACATGGGTGCTCACTTCCAGATTCAGAGTCCGCTAGCGGGAAGGGGCCATGTCTGTCTTGCGCACACACTGCGTCCCCAGGGCCAAGTCCGGTGCCTGGTCCATAGCAGGCACTCAGTAAACACAGGCTGACGGAAATGATGGAGTGAGGGAGTGATTCCGGAAGAGGAGCCAAAACGCTCACCATAACCAACAATGAAACTTTGGGAACAAGGCAAGCAACTCAGTGCACTGTAGCAAGACCTTCCCCCAAATACTCCCATCCACAGCCGCCCCAGCCCAGCCCCGGCCCTAGGTCTGAGTCCCTGGCTTAGGGGTCACTCAGAAAGAACACAAGCCAACCTGCCCGTCTCAGGGTGTCTCCTCAGTGTTATCATCTGGTTTGGGGTCTGTTTGCTTCCTGGAATGGGAACTCCTTGGGGGTGGGGATAGTCTCGGGAAGCTCTAATCTTGGGTGCCCAGCACGAGGCCTGGCCGGTATCTGCTGGGAGGACAGACAGGAGGGTGGGCTGGGGCCAGGCGCTGCACCGGGTGGGACACTGGTTCCCTCTGGTCCCGGGAGGGGCCCGAAGCCTGGCTCCCACTTGCAGCCACGACGTGGCCTGTCTGGGGCTTTCCCCTGCCTGCCTGCTCTGTTCGCATCCAGCATCTGGCCCGATGCCCCGCTCTGCTCCCCCGCAGCAGCAGCCTGCCCTCGCGCCCTGGCCTGGCCCCCACTCACATGTTCACCCGTGGCCCGTCCCCCGGGGGCTGCCAGGACTCGACGAACCGCCGAGCGGCCGACGCTGCCTTTGTTCCCAGCGGTTCAGCAGAGGAAATCGATATCATTAATGCAGAAAATCTGGGTTGTGAAGTGGAGATTGGGGATGGGCCCCGTGACCCCGGGAGTGCTCACCTGCTGGGGATGGAGAGACCGAGCCCGGGTGGGGAAGCTGAGAGAGCAGTCAGGCCCTCAGGCGCCCAGGCGAGGCCCGGACTGGGTTAAGAGAGAAGAGTGACAGCCTGAGAAGGCACAGAAATGCTAGAAGGGAGAAGCTGAGTCAATGCAGTGAGGTTTCGGGTGTGCTGGGGAAAGGGGGGGGGGGGGGGGTGCAGAAGACAGGAAGATGGGAGGGGCCGGTTGGTGGCAGGAAGTCAGTGGCGGGGGGGGGGGGGGGGGAGCAACAAAGCAGGTGAGGAATCTGAAACTGGGATTGCAGCAGGAAGCTTGACGGGGTCAACTGGGGGAAAAGAATCTGAGCGCCACGCCGCAGCTCCCCGCACCCCGAGAGAAGGGAGGACGCAGAAAGCCACCACGTGGTCCTGTCTCGCTCACCCCGCCAGGGCCTGCTCACCACCCTCCACCCTCGCTGATGCATGTTGTTACTGTCAAAGGCCCCCACCCACGTGAAAGTCCAGCGCACAGGCTCAGTCCACATTTGCATCACCACCAACTGGCTCTCTTTCGCCAGGCACTGGTTCCCTGTGTCCTGCTCCCTCCACCCCAAGGCGCTCGGCACAGCTGCTGGGCCCTCACCGGCCCTCTGGTCCCCAGGTCAGACCCAGAGAGCACGCCAGGGAGGAAGCCTGTCACTGCTGCGTAGCCCTGGGCAGGCCCCTCACTTCGGACAAATCCCTGCTCCTCGCAGATCCTGGGTTTGCTCACTGAAAAGGTACAGGGTGCTAACACTTGCCATGCTCCCTCGCAGGACTCAACGGAACCCTCGAGGTGGGCGACACTGGGTATGGTTCTGGGTGTACAAAGTGATGAACGTCACGGGCACACACTTTGCTTGGCCCCCTACCTCTCATCCACTCACACTACGACAGGAACTCCTTCCCAGCGGCAAGGATGACCCTGAACCCTCCGTGAGAGGCACCGTCTGACCCTGTCTGACCCTGAAGACATTCATGGGCGGGGCTAGGGGGCAGGACGGGGTCAGAGCGAAGTTATAGGAGGAAACATCACAAACACACAGAAATGCGTGAACTCGCTCTGTGCCGCCCTCCCCACCAGTCTCTAAGGGTAGAGTTTCATGGCCCCAACTTGGAAAAACAGATGCTGAGGATCTTCCCAGTGATTCCCCCGGGGATGGCAGACACCCGAGACCTTTGGCTGGAGGCTGGGGCCCCAGCCAGGGGGGGTGGGAGATGTGCTTAGCGTCCCCAGCCCTGTCCGTGCAGGGAGGCGGCAGGTTGCGAGGAGATAGCTCAGAGAACAGGGTCCCCCTGCCCCTCGCCTGGTTCACAGACAACAGTGCCGACTTCCTTAAGGTCTGTGGGGACCCTCTACGCTTGCCACAGTCACAGTCAAGAGCACCTAGGTGGAGCCCCACCGGTCGCTTTGCACACTTGGGAGAAGCGTGAGCACCCACAGTGCTCTCCACTCCCTGAAAGCAGCCCCAGAGAACAAACAAGTCTGGGTGTGCCAATGATCTCCATCCTTCACTCTTCCCTCCCCGGTCCAGCAGCCTCTAGACCCCTTTCTAACAGCAAGAACCACTGCCCCCCACCCCCACCGTGGAGGGAGGGGAGGAGGCAGGTGTTCTGAGGCCAGGAGCCAATGAGCCTTTCTCACAGGGGGCAGGGCAGGGGTCTGATGTCATGGTTGTCGGGGAAGGATGCCAATGGGACTTCCTGGAGGGAAGTCTCAGGAGGGAATTTTGCTCAACAGTGTAGAAAAGCAGCCCAGCCTTGTCCGCAGCTCTGACCAGGGAGAAACCTCCCTTGGGGTTCCTAGCCAAGGCCTGCCCACCCCCCACCCCCCGAGACCTGGGTCCAGGGCCAAGCAATGGTCAGGGAGCAGCAGATGTCCCTCAGCGGCGGAGGCAGCCTCCATGGCCTACACCCAGCCTCTAACGGTCTTCAGCCTCATCTCTGGGCTTCTGAGCTCCATGACCACGGCCCCAGCCACAGAATCCGCTCTTCCAATCAGCAATGAGATGGCAGGAAGGTTTTTGAAGATGCTGTTTTCCCATGTTTTAAACCACGGGAATCAGGATGGGCCCATGGCAGCAGTCAGGATGTTAGCCCTGGAATCGCAGCCACATCAGAGCTAGAAGGATCTTTAGAGTTATTCATGGCACAGCCCCCAGTTCACGGACCAGAGGGGCACACGTGCCCAGAGTGCACAGCTGGCGGGGACAGAGCGGATCCCAGAGGAAGCCCCATCTGCCTCCACCCTCCTCCCCACTCGAGGCCCCTCCTCCCGCCCGTCCCTCAGGGCCCTGGGAGGGGATCTCAAGGGCTGAGCGGTCAGGGCCTCAGAAGGGCTCCACGTGATGCTTCTTAGAAACGTGCCTCTCAAAGAAGTAGAGGAGCCTCTTGGCAGACGGTGACGATGGCAAGACCGGAAGAGCCAGCCGGAAATACCTCAGCTCTGACCAAGAGCTGCCCAAAGTGGTTCTCTCGTGAGTTGTGATGTCACAGAGGAAGAAGCATGGGCCGTCAGTCAGGAGACCGAATCTGCTGCTTGGGGCTTCGTGACTCTGTAGCTCCAAGCGATGGAATCTCCCCAAGCCTCCGTATGCTCATCTGGAAAATGGGCGGGCTCTCTTTCTTTCTCAGATTCATCGAGAGGGTAAGAAAGCACCCACATTTAGAGCGTGCAGCAAGGTGTGGGGTTTATAATTGGCCTTTCCTTCTTTACTTGCCCCTCCCCCTCTGTGGACTCCGTTCCCCGAACCGTGAAAGGTAGAAGAAGTGAATTGAAATGGCTTTCATCGTATCTATGACCAACCCCCAGGTCATTTTTAACAATTCCTAGCGACTCTCTGGAGCCAGCACACACATTCTGCAGATCAGCCCTTTGCCACACCCACACACAAGGACCCACCAGGCGCTCCGACTCCATCAAAAGTAGAACTTCAATCCTGGGTTACATGTGCCCCGTGAATACAGCATTCATAGGTTTTCAGGAGCAGTTCTGATTTATGCCTGTTTGTCAACCAAACTGCGACATTGTTAGAATGAAAGCGTTGCCAGGACAACAGGTATAAACCGGGAATGCCCTGGGAATCCTATGAATGCTCATCGGGGCCTCGATCCTCAGGATAAGGAACCCTACCCCCCCCCACCCCCGCCCCCGCCCGCTCATGACTCTGGGTCTCTGCTCCAGGAAGTCTCCCGGGGCCGTGTCGGCCCCTCCACCTTTCTTCTCTCTTCTCAATTACCTGCCGCCCCGACTGACCTATTTGTTGCCCTGCCACTCACACTCACCGTGAGCAAGTTAGGCATGGGATCCCTGTCCCTGACATTGCCTGACATACAGCATGTGCTCAATAAATATGTATGGCAAGAAAGAAAGATGAATGCCCCAGCTAGGAGAGGGGAACCAGGCAGAGAGTAGGGGGTTAATGCAGCCTCCTGCTGGAAGCCCAGAGAAGTCAGCTTAGCAATAAAGAGAGCTATTGTTTCCTACCAGGCAGGCCAGAGCAGGCTTCTTCTGGGCTCTCCCCTCCATCCCCTACGCACATATCTCTGTGAATGGCACCTGGTGGTTGGCCAGGGAGCTGACACCTTTGTGCCCGCAGGTGACAGGCCTAGAAGACAGCCAGAGCTTTGTTGAAAGGCTTTCAGAGTTAGAGTCTCTGCGCCCAGAAGAGGAAAGGCAATTCAGAGCCCTGATGGCACCACTCTCTCCCTGTCCAGACGGGGCCTACCCCAGCCGCAGCGAGCCCGGTGGGCCCCCCGTGCGCTCTAGCAGGCTGCCCAGATGCTGTCACTTGTCACTTGACAATGGAGAAGGATGTTTCTCTATTTTCCAGCTCAGATGAGCTTCCGAAGACGCTATCTGGCTGTGATATAAATCCATGGAGAAAGCCCTGGAGGGAGCCCCTTGCAAAGCCCTAAATTGGACACTAAAAACAGATAAAAGCCAATGGTTTAAAAGCTTTGTGTGAGCCCCATTTGGGGGAAGGAATGAAAACAGGGATTTAGCTTGTCCTCTCTTACCAACGCACTTCATTCAGGCAGGTGTGGTCTGAGATTTTTAAATCCTTTGTGTCCCTGTTGCATGGATCCGAATAGCCAGTGAGCCAACCCTGGAGTGGAGTCATGGAGCTAAGACAGCCTCAGGGGCCTGCTCCCCTGATCTCTCCACCACTGCCACCCATAGCCCTGCTGGGACGGCCAAGGGCAGGGCTCAGCACTTGAACGGCTGCATGCATGAATCCCCGCCCTGCCCCAGCCCAACATCTGCCCAGTGTTTACCCAGGTCCAAGTATGCAGCATTTCCTTAGGACGAGTGGGTCAAGTCCACACCTGCAACCTCTGCCGCCCCAGGCCCTCGCTTCCCTAGGCCCAGTCAGAGGACGGGCGCGTCAAATAACAAGATGCTTTTGCCTGCCTGGACATCACCTCCTCACACACTTCCGTCTTTCTTGGCTGCTACCCTGCAGCCGGCAAACCTGGAATGTTGGAAGATGGAGAGGCCAAAATACAGGCCATCACTTTCGCAAAATATCCCCGTGGAGGGAAGAGGGATAGTGTTACTCTTATTCTCGGTGGCTCTCAAACCACGATGCATTTTAAAATCTCAGCATCTGGGCCACACCCCAGACCAATGAAATCAGAACTTCAGCGGTAAGACTCAGGCATCGACAGTTTCAAAGCTCCCACATGATTTCAACACACAGCCGAAGTGGAAAACCACGGTTCTAATTGGCTAGGCCTATCAATGACCGCGTGGAGGCTGGGATCAGGGGCTTCCGTATTTCTCAGGACTCATACCACTCCTGCCTTCAACCCCACCCTTTTTTTTTTTTTTTTAATTTTTTTTAACGTTTATTTGTTATTGAGAGACAGAGAGACACAGAGCGTGAGCAGGGGAGGGATAGAGAGAGGGGGAGACACAGAATCCGAAGCAGGCTCTAGGCTCCGAGCTGTCAGCACAGAGCTCCACGCGGGGCTCGAACTCACAAACTCTGAGATCATGACCTGAGCCGAAGTCGGACACTTAACCGACTGAGCCACCCAGGCGCCCCCATCCCCACCCTTTAATTCAGAATCGAAGCAGAGGGAAGCTGGAGGGGTGCCCAATGATGAAGGTTAAGTTAAGAATGCTACTGTTGGGGCGCCTGGGTGGCGCAGTCGGTTAAGCGTCCGACTTCACCCAGGTCACGATCTCGCGGTCCGTGAGTTCGAGCCCCGCGTCGGGCTCTGGGCTGATGGCTCAGAGCCTGGAGCCTGTTTCCGATTCTGTGTCTCCCTCTCTCTCTGCCCCTCGCCCGTTCATGCTCTGTCTCTCTCTGTCCCAAAAATAAATAAACGTTGAAAAAAAAAATTAAAAAAAAAAAGAATGCTACTGTTTCTTTCCCCCAGACATGGTGAACCTGACCTTGGTATGGTCTGCCTCAGGATTTGCAGAGTATGGAAATAGCTCACTGGCTCTGCGATCGTGTCAGATAGAGATGGGATGTTGGAAGTCATATAGGTCAATGAACCTTCCGCTTTTACAGGCGAGGATACTAAGGAGAGTGGGGGTGTGACCTCCTAGAGTCACTGAGCACTTGTCTGAGTCCTGGGCTCTTTTACATGATTACACCTACCTTGGGGCTTCTGGCTCTGCCACTCAATGGTGGGGGCCTGGGACAGCAAAACCTTTTGGCTTCTGGTAGCCTGTCCGTGAATTCATTCCCCAAGGCAGAGAGGAAAAGAGGAGTCATCATAGCACCAAGTTGAACAGATGTGTTCTTGAAACTTGGCCCTGCCATTTAGAGGCTCTGTGACCTTGAAGCCACGCTTAGCCTCTCTAAGCTTCTGTTCTACTCGTCTATAAGACGGGGAAGCTATAACCATCACACAGAGCTGTTAGGTAAAGGTTAAGTGAGATAATGTGTCTAACGTATGTGAGCCATATGAAGAATTTAGCAAAAGCTACTTTCCACCCTTCCCTCCCTCCTCCTGGTCCTTTCCTAGAACCAAGATGTTGCTTCTTGCAGGGCAGGATCGCTGCTCTCAGGTCCTAGAAGCCGTGCTGACCTGGGTCGGTGTAGGATGTGTGTGTCTCCAAACACCCATAGGATGGGAGGGTGAGGACCTTGCTCTTTCGCCAAAATAACCTCTTACATTATATAGAAAAGGGTACTTCCTTCAAGATTCATAGGAATGTTCCAGGGAGGTCAAGCCTCTGAGCAGAAGGTTGAGAGTTTCTGGCTGGCCCCTCCAGCCCCAGATGTGGCATCCTTCACAGCCACTGACCTAACCGACTTGGAATTAAAGGAAATAATTAATTGATTTGTCAACAAGTGCTGAGTGCCTGCTCCGGGCCAGGGATAAAGGAGTGACAAGACAGACACAGTTGTAGCTCTCACGCAGCTTCTAGGTGAAGACAGATGTTAGACAAGCAGTTTCATCTTGGAAGGTATGTGTTGTCAGGGGGAAAAGCAACGGTGCTTTGGGAGCACTAACGAGGAAAACCTACCCTGGCTCAGAGGAGCCCAGGATAACTTCCTGGAGGAGGTGACCAGCACGCTGAGAACTCAAGGATAGTAGGAGTTATCCACGAGCACTTCTGGCAGGGGCTGAATCACCTTCTGGGGAAGGGGAAGCACGAATATAAGGGGTGAGGATGGTAGGTTCTAGAACGCTGCACTTTTGAAGATCTGTGGATTGTTGAGAGGAGCATACAAGAGCCAGCCAGCAACAGACCTTTTAATGCAGTGGTCCTCAAATGCGAGCACGTGCTGGGCACCAGGAAGGCTGGTTAAGCACAGATTTCTGGGCCCCCTCCCAGCATTTCTGATTCAGCAGGTCCGGGGAGGGGCCTGAGAATCTGCACTTCTCCCAAGCTCCCAGGCGACACCGATCCACCGGTCCCAGCACGGCACTGCGCTAGGCCAGGTGGAACCATGAAGGCTTGGAGAGAAAGGAAAACCACGAGGCATCTTCAGCTGAAGAGGTCAGATGTGCCTTCCCGAGATCCCACGCTGCTGCACCGCAAAGACTGACTGCCGTGGCCCGAGTGGGCGCCTGCTGGCAGGGGCCCCGGCATCCCCGTCGCTCCCCGCTGCACTCAGGCGTTGACTCTCAGCTCGGAAAACTTTCTGTACTCCGTGCAAAGACGACTGCCCATAGGCCCCTTGCGTTCCGGCACGTCTTAGGATGAACTGACTTTGTTCTGACTGTCTTTTCAAGAACGTTTGTACAGTGAACAGCTTTGGAAGACGGAGAGAGTGCGTCTGTGGAGCAAAGGAAAAGTTAGCTCAGTGTCCAGGATAATAAAAAGAATGTCTCCGGGGCGCCTGGGTGGCTCGGTCGGTTGAGCGTCCGACTTCGGCTCAGGTCACGATCTCATGGTCCGTGAGTTCGAGCCCCGCGTTGGGCTCTGGGCTGACAGCTCAGAGCCTGGAGCCTGCTTCAATTCTGTGTCTCCCCCTCTCTCTGCCCCTCCCCTGTTCATGCTCTGTCTCTCTCTGTCTCAAAAATAAATAAACGTTAAAAAAAAAATTAAAAAAAAAAAAAAAAGAATGTCTCCTCCTGGGGCAAAGGTCAGGATGGCTGCTGTCCTATTATAAAAGATTCAGGTTCCCTGAGCTCCGGACTCCTTCTAGAGCAGCCGGCTGCACATGCAGGCGTCACCGGGCCCTCCTCCAGTCACCCTGAAGGAATTGGGGAGCCATGCCCGCTGACACTCTGGCTATTGCTATTGCTGTGAGCAACGGCCTTTGTCCCTCACCCAGAAGCCTCGTGTCTTCTGCCAGCATCCCGGAAGCTGGGCAGGCTAAGTTGTCAGCTTCTAAGTGTAACACACTCCCGACTCCGCACGGCTCTCAACAACCCCTGTCCCATTGCACCCCTCTGCTTCCCCTGGAGGGCTCTCCTGGCAGCCTTCCCCACCCCTCCACCCCCACATAAAACTGCACTAACGCAGCCTCCGATTCAGATTCTGGAATATCCAGACGTCCCAGACTCCTCCCCAGGACTTTGCAGCAGTGTTTTTTTCTGCGTCGAGGCTTCGTGTTCATCTGCAGGTGGGTTTTCCCTTGAAGGCTTGCCCGCCCCACCCCCACCCCCACCCCAGGTGCTGGAAGCCAAGCCACCCAGCCTGAGTGGCAGGGCCCGGGCTGTGGATGGATTGGTGACTGCAGTGAAGCTTCTTGTCCTCCTGCTTTTAGGTAATTTGGCGTTAAAACTACCTGGGGTGTTGTCTGTCGGGGGGGAATGGCCCTTGGCAGGCCCCCTGGGGAAAGAACCATTAGGGAAGAAAATAAGGTCCCGCAAGAAATTGTGCGGACTTACATTTAGCCCCTGCCATCCCCTATGGAGACTCCTCTACTTCCAGGAAGGATAGCCTCATGCCTTTGCCAGCAAAGAGGGCCCGTAAAGGAGACACATATGGATTTGAAAGCCTCACTCCAGCAACTAAGGAGTGTATCTCTGGGCACAGGTGACTTCAACCCCTAGGCCCATCTGGCCCCCCGGAGGCATTCCAGATGATGCCTGAACCTAGTCCGTTAAGCTACAGAATGGTTCATTGGTTCCTAGGTGCATTGTCTCTCTCCAAATGTATGAGGCATGGGTTTCTAAGGCCTTTTCACCCCCTTCCTGGCACCTCGGACCGAGGCAAACACGTTGCTCTTCTGGCCTCGTGTGGTTAGGAGGTCACATCCCTGTAACTGTTCCACTTGAGGTGTTGAGAAATGGAAGGCCTTTCACGAGAACAGCAAAGCAAATGCTTTGTAGATTGTAGATAAACGCAGATGCCTAATGGAATAATGTAAGAAATTAATCAATAATCAAAGGGTATGCGGGAAAGTTAGGGGAAAATCACCGTGTTATTTCTTGAAGGTCGTTTACACATAGGAGCATTTTCAAAATTAGGTAATGTTAGGGGCGCCTGGGTGGCGCAGTCGGTTAAGCGTCCGACTTCAGCCAGGTCACGATCTCGCGGTCCGTGAGTTCGAGCCCCGCGTCGGGCTCTGGGCTGATGGCTCAGAGCCTGGAGCCTGTTTCCGATTCTGTGTCTCCCTCTCTCTCTGCCCCTCCCCCGTTCATGCTCTGTCTCTCTCTGTCCCAAAAATAAAATAAACGTTGAAAAAAAAAAATCAAAATTAGGTAATGTTAGGAAAACATAGATGACGTCGTATCTAATGCCACGTTTACTGCAACAAATTGGCCAGTTCAACACACCGCTGTTGTCTGTAGTTTTTTATTTTAGTTTTTTTATTTTCGCTTTTTATTTTTATTTTTATTTTTGTTTTGTTTTATTTTCACTTTCTCGCCGACGCCGTTCATCCCTCGGGAACCCCTGGACCTGCTGGAGCTGAACTCCGGCACCCAGGAATCCAGGGCCCAGGAACAGCCATGGCCTTGTCACAGTCCCACTTGCGCTTGGACTTTGACAGATCCTTCCGCACTTGTGCGTTCATCACTGCATTGGACCTTCCCAACGACGCTTTGGGAGGGGGGAGGGGCGGTGTGGATTCAGCCCCCATTCTACAGAGAGGGAACAGATGCCCAGACATGGGGACTCATCATCAGCAGGGCAGGATCAGCTCCAAATCCCCTACTCTTCACCACAGCACAGTTGTTGTTTTCCTGTTTCAATGTCAACCTGAGCCAAGCGTGATTAGATAGGTAAGGTCTGATGGAAGCTAAAAAAAAAAAAAAAAAAAAAAAAAAAAAATTCTACAAAGCCAAAGAGAAATGGTTCAGGAATTACATTAGCATTAATAATCGAGAGCCGGCTGCCTGTACATTTAAACATTTCCAGACCTAGCTTTTACCCAAGGTTGGGAACAAAAGCATGGGCCGCATCACAAGGAGGTGGTTGTAGGTGGTGGTGGTGGGGGGCGTTCTTTGACAGTCTAGGAGAGGGGCTGTGCTTCCCAGGTGGTGGTGGGGTTGGGGGAGGCAGGCTGCTGGCACACTTCAGGCAGCTCGCTTTGTTTTTGAATTATAGATTGCCCGCTGTGATTGGAAAGTCAGAAGTGTAGCCAGGCCCCCTGCAGACCTATTTATGTAGAACTGGTCTCCTCTCTGGGGCTGAATAAACATCAGAGACCACCCAGCCCATTGTCAAAGCAGGTGCCAACTTCCAACTAAAGCTGAACATTTGGGGAGCCCTGGAACCCTGGACGGCACCCCCCCCTCCCCACCCCCCTGCCCTGTGTGCTCAGAATTTCCTTCTCCGCCTTCCACTCTGCATCCAGCCACATGAAACTTTTAGCACCTGCTTCCTCCTCGGCTCCTGTTTGGTTCAGTCCCTTTTCTTTCTCCCCCACCACTTCCGTTTCATCTCTAAATGATCTAATATTAACGTTCTCGTCATCCCGGCGTTCAGAGGGAAAGAACAGGTTTTGTCCACAGAGAGAGGGAGTTGAGAAATTAATATAATATTTGTTCAGGATTGATTTCAAGCTGTAATCCCTGCTGCCGGAGAGACCCATCTGTTTAAAACTATCAGACGCTAATTACTCAGAGCTCAAACACAATAGCAGGATTGAGGAGCGATGTCCTGATACTCCCACACACGCTTGCAATTTAGCATTGTTATTTATTAAGGAAAAAAAAATCTCTTAGGGAAGACGGATCCCCCATCCACTTGACTGGCAGACGTTCCCGGAGGACTGGGCACAGGAGGGAAGAAGCCCCAGGAATTTCTTGATCAAAGACTGCCAGGAATTGCATTCATCCGGCTGTAAAGGCCAAATCCATTCCCCATTCTTTTCCTCTTGCCCCTCCAGCCGGGTCGGACTCCCCACCAAACCAACTCTTTGGTGAGAGTTAATGAAGATACCATCAACCTCCGGGTAAACCAGGGTTGAGACCGCTGGTGCATCTTTGAGCTCTCTCTTTCTTGCGTCCTCCTGAGTCATCAGGTGCCAAGTCCCACAAAGTCTATTTCTACCACCTCCCTCATATCTGACCCTGCGCCTTTAGTTTCAAGGCTAACACCCAAGTTCTTGGACAGTATTCCAAGTCATAGGTATCCAACTCCTGTCTCTATCTCCTTCGAATCTACGTTAGGCTCCATTGCTAACTGAGTGGGAGGACAGTGAGGCTGGAGGGGGAGGAGGAGGGGAAGGAAGGAAGAGGAAGCAGAAAGGGAGGATGGAGGGGAGGAGGGAAGAGAAGGCAGAAGGGGAGGAGGAGGAGGAGGAGGAGGGATGCAGAAAATTGGCAGTAACATAGCTAATTAAGTCATTCACCTGTTCAAAAACCCTCAGTGGCCCCCCTGGGCCACCAAATAATTGGATATTTAATACCCTCCAAACTCTGGCCTCAAGGCATTTCCAGCTTTCCTTCTTCCTACTCTTGTCATTCTGTGAATGTATAATACGGATGAAATGGGCTGTTCTAGTCCCCAGATCCACCGTGGATGTTCTTGTGTCTTCCTCTGTTACGTTCAGTCTTCCTACACGGAAGGCCTGGCCCTGCCTCCTATGGCCCTTCCTTCTCCAAGCCCTTCTGCATTCCACAGCCAGGTCTCTCACCCTTCTCTTCTGCTCCACTGTCGTGTTTTATTTGGGCCGTGCTTTACAGCACCTATACTGTGCCTAAGATACTTGTGCGTGTCCCTGTTACAGTGGTCCTAGGAGCCTGAACACTTCTCGAGTGGGGGACCAGTATTTACGGAGCTCCTGTTCCGTACCAGACATTGAGCAAGGCACTGGGAAATGGCAGTGAACGGAAGAGACTCGGTTCTTCTATGAAGAGTACAGTGTGATGGGAAGACAGACAGTAAATGACGCACTGATGATGTCGCGTGCCACCCCTGAGCAGGACCTCAGTGCTAACCGAGTACTTGATTGGGGTTGGGGGGGGGGGTGGTCTCCAAGAAGAGGCAGTGTTTAGGGTAAGGATGATCTAGGCAAAGGGAGAAGATCCTCTTAGTTTCTATTTTTTATCTGGAAGGAACAACTTGTATCAAGGCTTTTCAGACATCACACACAAATTCTAGAAATCTCCCATTGGAAGTGGCTTAGAGGACTGGAAACCCAGTTAGAAGGCTATCCTAATAGCTAAGGTGTGAGGTAATAATGGCCTAAACCAGGCTGGAGAGGACGGGCTGAATTTAAGAGACACGAAGGAAAGAGAGTCACCAGAAATTAATTTCTGACTGGCTGTTGGTGGAGGAAGAGGAAAAAGTCCAGGATGGCTCTCAGGTTCCTGGATTCTGGGTAGATGGCAGTGCCTCCAACCAGGAGAGAATATGTCAGGAGCCACATTGGAAGCAGATCAGAAAAGAAGCGCCATCTTGGAGATACGGAGTCTGAGGTTCTGTAGACGTTAGGAGACTTTTAGCACTTTATAGGACTGGCCGTGGTGTTATTTGAAACCACCTTACAGGGGGCACCTGGGTGGCCAGTCAGTTGAGCGTCCGACTTCGGCTCAGGTCATGATCTCATGGTGAGTGGGTTCAAGCCCCGCATCGGGCTCTGTGCTGACAGCTCGAGGGGCCTGGAGCTACTTCAGATTCTCTGTCTCCCTCTCTCTCTGCCCCTCCCCCTGCTCATGCTCTATCTCTGTCTCTCAAAAACAAATAAACGTTAAAAAGATTTTTTAATCCCTTTGCTGAAGTGTAATTGACATACAACGAGCTGCCATATTCAAAATGGAGTTTGGTAAGCTTCGTCACATAGCTACACCCGCGAAGCCATCGCCACAATCAAATCGTGAACATATCCACCACTCTGGAAGTTTCCTCCTGCCCATTGTAACCCCCTCCTTCCTACCCCTCCTCACCTCCCCTCTCAGGCAACCACTGAACTGTTTTCTGCCACTACAGATTAGTTTGTGTTTTCTGGAATTTTACCTCAATGAAAGCATACAGTGCACACTCTTTCTTTGTGTGGCTTCTTTCATTCAGCATAATTCTTTTGAGACTCTTCATGTCGCTCCATGTTTCATTAATTCATTCCTTCTTATCAATGAGCAGTACTCCATTGCTTGGCTACACCACAATTTGTTTATCTATTCACTTACTGATGGACATTTGGATTGCTTCCAGTTTGGAACCATTATAAAATAGAGCGGCCAGAAACACTCGTATACAAATCTTTCACCTCATGAAAAATTATGTATTTCCCTTTCTCTTGCGTGAATACTAAGAGTGGAACGACTGGCTCGTATGCATGGATCTAGGACCGCAGTCCAATTCTGGCACAAACCATCCGAGTCAATGAGGGCGGCACGGATTAAGGGCATAGGCTTCAGGAGGACTGTCCCCACTTCAGAGGCCAGCCACAAGTTCGGGGAGTCCCAGACCACCTGCACTTCCGGCCGACTGGCAGCGAATTCAGACATCCTTACAACTTCCTCAGCCTTGACAACTCACTAGACCAACTCACAGAACTCCAGAAAGCATAATACTGACAATTACCGTTTAGGACAAAGGATACAAATCAGGACCAGCCAAAGTCAGTGTGGTCTGGGAGGGTTGCGAATGCATAGTTTACTTGCCCTTGCTTTCCTGGAATCCAGACACGTTGCCCTGCTGACACATGGATGTGCTCAGCCACCAGGAGGCTCCACTGAGCATTTGGTGCCCGTAATTTGTATTGGGGTTTCATTAGGTAGAAAGGGTTGACTGAATCATGGGCCATGTGACTGAACTCACTCTCCAAACCTCGTCCTCTCTCTGGAGGGCATTCAGGCCAAGTCACATAGCTCAGAGCCCAACCCTCTAGAGACAAGAGCCAGCCCCCATCCTGACTCATCTTTTTAGGGTACACTCAGGTGTGGTCCCAGGCCCTGTCATGAATAACAAAGGCATTCTTTTCCAGGGTGTGAGAGCTCCGCCCCCCCCCCCCCCCCCCCAGGAACCAAGAATAAAGATCAGTCAAATTCTTTGTGTATAACAATGGTGTTTTATAGTCAATAAATCTTTGTTAAATATATTAACGACTAAATTAATAAATGAAACCTGAAAAAAATAAATGACCAGGAATAGATCTTCTTAGTTGCATACAAATGAAGACCATCCCAAACTAATTAAGCAAAGTGTTGGCTTGCAAAGTGGAAAATAACTATAAAGAGTGTTCAAGGAATTAAGAGCTGCAGGTATCCAGCCATCAGGAGCTAGAATCAGGAACCAGGGTCGCCAGAAATCTGCCTCTCCACATCCATAAGTTTTAGGGAAGAACTCTAATTGGCCCCTATTTGGGTCACATGTTCAATTCTTGATCTGGTCACAGTCCCAAGGGAGGAGGTGACTGTCCAGGCCTGGGTCACATGCCTGTCGCTGTGGCCTGCTGTTGTGATTGGCACACCAATTAGAACCATGGGGACTGGTGGGTCCCCAAAGGGAGAGACGGCCAACGGATAAACCTCGGATATCCACTACCCTTTCCGTCTATGTTCTAAACTTGAGAACTGGCTTTCCCATGTATTATATCATGCCATCCGCATAGCGAGCGACTCAGTGAAGTAAGACCGCGTTTCACAGGTGAGGAATGAGGTTTGGCGAGGTTTTGTTCAACTTAAAAAAGTTAGAAATGACGAGCGCTTGGTCTTTTAACTGTGAGTCCGGGAAAATGTGCTCCTAGCGTGCAGTTCAGAGTCTAAGCAAAACCTTTTCATATTCTTTTTATCAACTAGTTGGT
Organism: Puma concolor; assembly: GCF_028749965.1. Lineage (NCBI taxonomy): Eukaryota > Metazoa > Chordata > Mammalia > Carnivora > Felidae > Puma > Puma concolor. The sequence continues at coordinate 99,425,922 of NC_141676.1, read as the reverse complement.
CACATGTTAATGGAGCTATACCAGGAGACACAGCAGGGAGACAGTGCTGTGTCCTGGGAGGCATACGTTCCGGGGAGCAATGGGTGATAAGCTGACTTAGCTGGCAGTGCTATGGGGAAAATAAGACAGGTCAGGAGGAGGGGGCTCTCTGCGTACGGCGGCCAGGGAAGGCCTCTCTGGAGAGAGATCATGGGCACTGAGAGCTGAATGAACCCCACCCCCCCACCCCCCAGGCCGGTCCTCCTCCAGCTCCAGCTCCCAAGTATTGACCATTCCCTTGGGAAGCTGGCCCTGCCTCCCCGGCAGTCAGGGAGCCGTGTAGTATGTCCACGTCAGAACCAATGACTCCCCTGGGAGGCCATCAAATTAAGACCCTTCAATCGGAAGGCCTAATGCTATTGATTAAAGGACAGACACCAAAGTCTGGACTCCCCTGGCCGTTGGCCGAACGGATTTATGTTCTCCCTGCCTCTAAATCCTGAGCCAGGACTCACTTGGCATCCCCAGGAAATCAGGATTCAGACAATAAACGGAGCCCTCTACCCTTTCCCTGGAACATTTCTGCATCAGCCCCAGTAAGGGGCTTGTCCTGAGTCCGGGGCTCTCTGTGTGGCCTGGTGTCCCCCCATCTTTCTGAACAGCAGCCGACGTCACATGCGAGGTACCCTGCCCAATATATCTCATGATTTCAGAATCTTTGCAGCTCAGGCGCTCTTTGCGTTGAGACAAACGCCATGGACAGCAATTTAAATTGTTTGCCCAAAGAATGTAACATCGAATGTAACCTGTAACTTCTCCTTCTGGACTGCGTAGCCAGCTCCTGTGTTTCCTTTGAAGGCACGGCTCAAATGTCATCTTTTGTGTGATGCCTTCCCTGAGACCCCAGGTACAGTCACTGTCCCTGTGGCACTTTGCACATAGAGTGCAATCAGCACACAGACTGTAATACGCGTTTGTATACATTTGTCTTCCCCAAGACCATGAGTGCCTTGGAAAGAAGGACCATGTTTGGGGTGCTTGGGTGGATCAGTCGGTGAAGCGTCTGATTCCTGATTTCAGCTCAGGTCACGACCTCACGGTTTGTGAGTTCGAGCCCCACCTCAGGCTCTGCCCTGTCAGTGTGGAGCCTGCTTGGGCTTTTCTCTCTCCCCTCTCTCTCTCTCTCTCTGCCCCTACCCTGTTTGCCCTCTCTCTCAAAATAAATAAACCTTAAAAAAAAAAAAGGACCATGTTTTATTTCAGTCTCCCCTGTGCTTTGCCCTGTGACTGGTGGGGCTAGAAAGTCAGGAAGCGTTTGTTCAATGAAGAACTCAATGAACAGATGAATGGCTGACTTAAGCAAGCCAGGGCCTTTCCTCGCTCTGAAATCTCTGTGGCTGTGGGTCACAGGTTGGAGAACGTCAGTCAGAATCTCAGCCTAGTTCAACTGCTATGAGGGCCTCAGCACCCAATAAGCAGTTACCCCCCTCCAAAGCTGTGCTTTCTCTGAGATGCTGTCTCAATTCCCACCACCACTGGGGATGGTGTCCCATCAAACGGAGATGCTAACAGGAAAAGAGCCATTTTTGGAGCCTGAACCAAAGATGGAGATGAGACGGAGTGGGAGTGACGTGGACAAAAGCCACAAATGAGGAAGGGACACCTGCCCCCGGTTCTTAACCTGCTAGACTCCTGACCCTGGAGACCAGGGGAGTGAGACCGAACACAACCTGACTTCTAAAGCTGCCGAGAGGGGCGCCTGGGTGGCGCAGTCGGTTAAGCGTCCGACTTCAGCCAGGTCACGATCTCGCGGTCCGTGAGTTCGAGCCCCGCGTCGGGCTCTGGGCTGATGGCTCAGAGCCTGGAGCCTGTTTCCGATTCTGTGTCTCCCTCTCTCTCTCTGCCCCTCCCCCGTTCATGCTCTGTCTCTCTCTGTCCCCAAAATAAATAAACGTTGAAAAAAAAAAAATTTAAAGCTGCCGAGAGCAGGATTTAGGTTACACCAAGTCATTCCCACAGGAAACCCCCAGAAGTGGGGAAGTGTGGAAGACGGAAAATAGAATTGCCTTTTCTGAAGTTCTTTGAAAAGGCTACTATTTGTCCCACACCGCCACCCTCCCCAGCCCAGGTAGAGAAGCCAGGGGACAGTCCTGCAGGCAAGGGGAAGAGACTGGGATCGTCACCAGCAGAGAGAGGGTTGTGGGAATAGCCTGGCGTTCTGTTGCCAGCATGCTGGGCAGCCCACCGGGATTTCTCCAAGCCCCCATTTGAAGGACAGCAGTGTCAGTAGTCAAAGCTCACTCCTTCCTGACCCGAGCAGAAGCCGGTGTAACCAGAGAGGCCCGATCTCACACAGAGGGAGGCAAGGAGGGAAGACCGTTGCTGCTGGCTGCGATCCTTCCTCCCCTCCCGGTTGGTCTGAGGCAAAGCCAGGTGCAGGAAGCAGCTGAATTAAACAATGTCATGGGGGTGGGAGCAGGAGGGAGGGACAGTGGTGCCACACAGGAAATGCTCATTCCGACAAAGGGAAATCAAAGCCCCGATGATCCCACAGGGAGGGAAGGTGAGCCGGAGGGAAATGAAATGGAAAACAGCAGCAAATTGGAAATCAGGCACAGGGATGGAGGGAAGGAATCTGGAGGCTATCAGGCGGGGAGACAGCTCCTCAAATGGCTGGTCTTTCTGGAGAGGACCTGAGACCCGGCAGGTCTGAATCGCGTTTCCCTGGAGTCAGGGGGAGCCCAGTACCTGCTGCTGTAGCCAAGAGGTCTGGCGTTCCTCTGGCTGTTCTACGGCAAAGTCAAGTTAGTGGTCACCCCCCGAGACTGGCTGAGTCTATTGCAAATGGGGGTCTCCCGGGAAGGTGAAGGGGCTCCTGGGTGCCCTTGAAAACACCCCTCATCTGGACCTCCCTTCAGTGAGAGTGCTGGTGGCCAGACACATTGTGTCCACGTGCACGGAGAAGCCCAAACGCAGGCGTGGGCTCCACCCAAGTTCCACATCCAAAGGGTCCCCTGTCCTTCGTGAGTCCCCTGGGACTCGAGCATCCTTGCTAAAAGGTTTTCATAGGCACAGGGCTCCTCATGCAAGCCTTCCTGCCAGGTCTCCAGAGCCACCTGTGGATTGCCCGTCTCACCCTCTAATCTCCCGTTACCCCCAGCACAGCCTCCCAGCGCCCTCTGCACCTGAATCTCCGGATCCTGCCTCCTGCCATCAGGAAGGGCCTTCCTCCTGCAGGTTGACCCTGCTTTCTCCAAAAGCCTTGGCACGGGGTCACTGGGCGCTTCCTTCGCCGCACTGCTCCAGATCCCTTGGGAATGTCACTCAGTCTCTGTCTCCTGTTTCTTCCAACCTGCCTTAATCCCCGAGAGGCCCTGGGAGCCGGCTTCAAGTCTCTTCCTTCCGTGATCCCCTCTCTGAGCCTGGGGTTCAGGCCAGAGGAGACACCCCACCAGCTGACTGACTGGCTCCCCGGGATCGGAACGTCAGCAGCCGGACAAGATTCAGCAGTTATGATGTCACTTTTACAAACCAACGGGAAGAAGTCTGAACTGAGATGGAATTTCAGTGTTCATTTCCAATCCAAAGGAAAAACTATGCGTGAGAAGAGCAGTTTAAGGAAGTAAAGGTGTTCTCCTGGCGGAGGTCATGTGCTAGCACCTTCCAGAGTGAGCCAGGCCATCATGGAGCAAAGACCTCACTCCATCCTTGTGCTTCAGGGGGAGCAGAACCAGAGCCAGTGGGTAGCAACTCAGTGAGGACAGACTCAGTTCAGTGGTTGGAAAAGCCATTGAACCATCCAGGCGGCCCTGAGCCTTAAGACATACCGACTTCCGGGGCGCCTGGGTGGCGCAGTCGGTTAAGCGTCCGGCTTCAGCCAGGTCACGATCTCGCGGTCCGTGAGTTCGAGCCCCGTGTCGGGCTCTGGGCTGATGGCTCGGAGCCTGGAGCCTGTTTCCGATTCTGTGTCTCCCTCTCTCTCTGCCCCTCCCCCGTTCATACTCTGTCTCTCTCTGTCCCAAAAATAAATAAAAACGTTGAAAAAAAAAATTAAAAAAAAAAAAAAAAAGACATACCGACTTCCCTGCCGGCAGAAGGATACAATTGCAGTGATGACCAACTCGTAGGGAAGGTTTAAGCATGGAGTGAGGGGAGGGGGAGGCGGTTAGCGGGGAGGGAGAGGGAAAGGGACCACATGACATTCAAAGTCTTTCCAGTCCTGGAGAATCTGACCATTACATGGGACAATGGCTTCGAACAGCAAGGGACTTCAAAGGCCTTCAGGAACGATCGTCCTAATCATGCATCATAAAGTCTGGATCGAACTCCAGAGGTTATTTTCTACAACCTCCCTGTCCTAGGTGGCCCTCTCCAGCAGCGAATTTATTACCAGCACAGGTGGAATTTCTATGGGGCTGCGGCCGGGGGTAGTGGGCGGGGGGGGGGGGGTTCCATGGTGGCAGGAAGGGAGGAGGCCAGCTCTCCGGGCGGGGCAGCAAGCTGGGGGGCTCTTGCTGAGGGCTCCCCTACCAGCCGTGGATGGATAACAGTGTGCAGACGTCCTCTCCGGGCCGGAGGGAGCCCCGCTCAGCTGGCAGCAGTGAAACAAGTGTCTTCCTATCGTTGAGCTGCCTCACCAGCTGCTGACAAGGAAGGGGTCTGCAGACAGATTGAACCTACGGAGGGGATAAAAGTCGCTCCGAGACACACACACACACACACACACACACACACACACACACTCACAGCATTTCCTGAGCTTAAGCTGTTTGGAAACCCCTGTCACACAGGCACCCCCAGCAAAGCGAAAGGAGGTGAGCGGGAAGTGACAGCTGCCGAAAGAGGCGCCGTTGCCACTCCGGGTAATTCTCCTCCTTCGTTACCGAAGCTTCCTCGCAGACCGATTGGGGAGTGGTGTGGCTCAGGACGGCAGCACCTTTACTTCTCGAGGAGCCACACCCTGGTGGCCTCACTGCGGAGTGGCTCTCGACGGGGAATTTCCCAGACGCCTCTGGGGCTACCTTGTGCTGGCTAACGTGGGCCTCAGCCCCTGAGATGCCAACCCGCTGAGCCCTGGAAGCATCTGGTGAGCTTTTCACACTCCGTCCGGGTGGTTGGTGTCCTGTGGGCACGACCATGGGACCTCAGAGCACGTGCGGGCCAAACTGTCCCCCCGATGGAAGAGCAAGATGACCTGGGTTGCGAACGGGAGCCTGTGCTGCCGGTTACCTCCCGCTGGTGGATCCTTCAGACTCTGCCCTGCGGTCACCTCCTTGGCCCCGCGCCTCACGCCTGGGTGAGACGCCGCCTCTTGGTCCCCGTCATCCAGACTTCTCTCTACCTCTGCTTGCCACGGCACACAGTCTGTCTCTGTTTACTGCTCCGCCTCGCCCGGAAGAGGCCGAGATCCGTGAGGCCCCTCTGCGGGGTCTGTTAAAACCGAGTGAGTCTGCTCCTGAGATCATAAATTGCTCAAGGGCAGGGCAGGACGGGGATGAGGGTGAACAAGACAGGTGCCCACCTGAGATCCGATGCCTCCCTGAAATACCTTAAACTGCCAGGCTGGGCTCACTCAGCTCCCGGCCCTGGGGCGCAGAAGCGGAACAAATATGAGTTGTTAAGCACCGACCACACAGAGACCACATATTACTTCGTGGACTCAGAGCAGCTGTAGGAAACAGGGGCTGACCCCTCACAGGAAACGTGCAGCCCCGGAGGCTTGGTACAGCTTTGCGCCTTGCTGTTGGTCCCCGAACTAGTACAGAGGCAGAGCTCGACCCCCGAGTGTTCCAAATGCTGAGGTCTTTGCTCTTTGCACCAGACCACAGGCTGCCTCCGGCAGCCGGGTGGAAATGCTGCCCCGGGTCAGGGAAGCACAAGGCTGAAGGAGAGTCCCTGGGGCTTTAGAGGTCCCCATTAGCCCTGAGGGGATGGAGACCAACCCCTCCGGACTTGACCAGAACGAGCGTTGCTCTGGCGGGTGCCTCCCAGTCCCGGCTCAGCAGCCCTGGCTGCGGGGCCTGGGTTCTCTGTGGGTACCAGGCTCCCCAGGTGACTCCCGTGCCCGCCAGCAGGTGAGGCCCACGTTATTCATGAAGCTCCCTTCACAGTTTGCAGCTCCTCACTGCCTCTGAGCAGAAAGTCCTCCCTACGGTCTGCCCTAATCTGCAGCCCTTGGGATGCACACGCCTTCCCCGCCCTCGCCCAGGGCCTCCCCGGGGACTTTCTTCAGGCACTTCTTCCCTGGAGCTGTCCTGGCTGCTCAGGTGGGACCCCAGGGCGGGGGGTGGGCAGTCTGTTTTGCCCGCTGCCATAGGCCAAAGGAGCAGCCCTCGGAGGGGCCTGGCGCTGCGGGGACTCTGCCCAGACTCAGACAGCTGGGCCATACGCAAGCACAGAGTTCTGCCAGCAGTACTCCGGGGCCTGGATGGTTCTGCATCGGGGCCTGGATGGTTCTGCATCCTTGGCCCCACCCCTCTAGCCCCTGCCTTCACGGCCTTGCAGCCTTTCCACCGGGGATGGCCACAGAGAAGCGGGAGCAGGCAGGGAGTAAGTCACGGGACGCATAGAAGAGCCCACCGAAGGGGCGCAGGTGCCCAGGCCAGCCCGAGGCGGGGGCCTCGTGAGCCCCCACCAGCAGGGCCTCCCCAGCAGCGGCAGAGCCCCCTGGCTGTCAGGGCACCAGCCATGCTCCACGTTTCCAGAGAGAAGAAAGGAGCCGGTGCTCGGGATGGATTCCAGGTGGTGAGATCAGCAGGTGGCCCGACTTGGAGCCAAACTGTCTGCCCTGATGGAGAGACCAGAGGCCCACCCAGGAAACGGGGCTCAGGAGAAGATTTTCCGACCCCTCTCCGCCATTACCACTCTCATTACCTCTCGCCTGCCCGAAGTCCTCGGGTAACAGTCCTCCATGGACCGGCCTGCCCCCCACAGGCTGTGTCCACCCCAAACTACAGAGTTTCGCGTGTTTCCTCTCCCAAGCACAGTGGTGAGAAGCTGCAAGGTGTGCTAAGGGGGCTTCAGGCCCCACCCGCAGGCGGGCATGGGAATCACGGGGGGAGAGACCCCACAGAGACCCCACAGAGACCCCAGCCCCCCTCCACCCCGAGCTACTGAGTTGGGACTGGGGGGCACTGGCCAGAGCGACACCTGCCCATACCCCTGCACCCACTGAACTGAGAAGCAGCCCCTAGGCCTGGCGTTCCCGGGAATTCCTGGGGGCGGAGACCCCACCATTCTCACTGCCCTGCTTCCTTTCTGCCCACCCGACCCCTTCCACTCCCGCAGCCGTTTCCACAACAGAGGCTCTTCCTTTAGCGGACCTCTGGAGACGGGAAGTTCTGCCTTCCATCTAGTCTAATTCCGCCCTGCTTGTGGTTTGTTTTCATTCCTCAGTGGAGATGGAAAGCGGTGGATTATCTTCTCCTAAATAATAACCCTTCTGAGGCTTTAAGAATGTTATTAAATCACCTTTGAGCCACTTTCCCTCTCCAGGCTAAATAATTCCAGCTCTTTTCATGTTCCTTCAGAATGTTGCCCCTGCCCTGTAATTAGCTTGGCAACACTTCTGAGTTCGCTCCGGCTCCTTCACACCCGGAATGAAGAAAGCACTCGAGAGGGTGATAGGAGGAACTGAATTGAGGGCCTACTGTGTGCCACGGATGTGCACACGTGCACACACACTAAATTTAATCTTCCTGGCAACTAATGAGGTAGCTGCTTTTCACCCCATTTTACACATGAGGAACAGGCTCACTATGGTTGACAGGGTTTCGCGATCTAGGCACTATTAACGTTTGGGGCCAGATCGTTCTGTCGTGGAGCCTGTCCTGTGTGCTCTAGGATGTTTACTTAGCAGCATCCCTGACCTCACTTGGTGCCTGTAGCAAAACCACACTCCCAATCGTGACAATCCGAAATGCCTCTAGATGTGATCAGGTGTCCTTTGGGGACCAAAAGTCACCCTCGTTGAAAACCACTGGGTTAGGGGAATTTCCCAGCGATCACTCAGCTCCTAAGTGACAGAGACTAAACTCAGCTCTGTCAACTTCAAAGACTTTTCTTTCTTTTTACTATCTCTATACAACCTCCTGAGACACGGCCTCACCTGAGACAATTATGGGATTTTAATCCTACCCTAACATTTAATCCTCTCTCTGTGTCACTGGGATCAACTAAAAGATTACTTGGCTCCGGGTCGAACCTTATACTCTCCAAGTTTACCCATATTCAATTTGAAAGCATTAGCTTAAGTCCACTGTGACCACAGGAACTTTTTTTTTTTTATTATTAGTGTTCCATCAATTTCTCAGTATCACTAATTTCATTCCCACGGCAGGCACCTGAAAGAAAAGAAAATACCACGGGCGCCTGGGTGGCTCGGCCAGTTAAGCGGCCAGATCTGGCTCAGGTCGTGATCTCACGGCTCGTGAGTTCCAGCCCCGCATCAAGCTCTGCGCTGACAGCTCAGAGCCTGGAGCCTGCTTGGATTCTGTGTCTCCTCTCGCTCTCTGCTCCTCCCTCGCTCACGCTGTCTCTCAAAACTGAATAGAAATAATAAATAAAGAAAGAAATAATAATAATAATAAATAAATAATAAATAATAAGAAATAAATAAGAAATAAAAAAAATAAAAAATAAAAAAAAATAGCAAACGCCTCCTCCTCTTCCTTCTCCTCCTCCTCCTCCTCCTCCAAGAACAAAAGGGTTGACCTGGGAACCGGACGTACATAGGAGCGGTTCCAACGCTTCACTGGAAAGTGCACAGACCATTCTTGCACCTCCCCTAAGCAGGCATGTGGAAAGTAGGAACACTGAGTCCACGGAGCAGTTGCTTAGACTAGAGATGCCAAGCAGCCGGTTTAAGGAATCCGCTGAGAACAGCCTTTGGCACGGTGAGGACGCTACCATAACCCAGGCAGACGAATATCGTGGACGGCAGATTGTGGCGGGGACACGCGTGTGGATGAGACGCAGTGTAATGGAACCAGGCGTCTGCGTGCCGCTCTTGCTTATTTCCGTGCCCTAGACCAGCCCCGGGGCGCCCGCTGTGCTCTGAGGCAGGTGCCCTGCCCGTGGTTTTGCCTCCTCTCCTCCAGGTGCCAAGGGTGGGAAAAAATCCCAGGCTCGTCCTCCGTGAACCGTTTCCTGTTCTCCTGGGAGTTCACATGAAGCCACCCCCCCCCCACCCCACCTCCAGCCGCCGGAGCCTCAACTGCAGCTCATTCTTTTCAATCCCCCTGTCAAAATCCGACTTCTTCAAGACCATTCCAGCCCCTCTCCTTCGACTCCACGAAACCAGTCTGCCGGTCTCACCCAAACCTACGATTTGCCCTGGACATTCCTTCTCTCATCCATTCTCTCAACATATAGATTCTGAGAATCTCTCCGTGCTGGCACTATCCTAGGAACTGGGGATACAGCAGCTGACAGAAAAGGCAAAAATGTGGGGGCGCCTGGGTGGCTCAGTCGGTTGAGCGTCCGACTTTGGCTCAGGTCACGATCTCACGGTTTGTGGGTGCGAGCCCCGCGTCGGGCTCTGTGCGGACAGCTCAGAGCCTGAAGCCTCCTTCGGATTCTGTGTCTCCCTCTCTCTCTGCCCCTCCCCTGCTCATGTGCTGTCTCTCTCTCTCTCTCTCTCAAAGATAAATAAAACATTAAAAAAGAATTTTTAAAACAGACAAAAATCCCCATGTTCATTCCTGGGGGGAAAGCTGACGTTCTGGTGTTATTATTTCTACCTGGATTCTATGGCCTCACCCGCTCCGTCTTTAACCTTAAAAACCCAACCCTTCTTTCAGCCATAGGTCTGACCTCACGTCCTCCAAGAAGCCCTCCCTCATTCTGGACTTCTGTTGCCTTTACTGCATGAGCCATGCTCATAGTGTATGTATGCATGCATCATGCATTGCCTTTTATTATCTGTGTGTCTCTGTCCTGTCTCCCAACCACAAGGTAAGCTCCCCAGAGGGTAGGAAACGGGTCTGCTTTCCCTCTGTAACCCTACAGCTCCCAACAGAGCGGCATACAGGGAGAAAGAGCATATTAGGACAATAATAACAATAACGCGTATTGATGTATGCTTACAAAGGACCCACTGTTGTCCTAAGGACTTAATAAGTATCAGCTCCCTTGATCCGGACCACAAGCCTATGGGGATTGGGGGTGGGGGGCCCGCTCAGGGGTAGGAGCACAGGTGGAGGTGGCTCTGGCGGTGGCGGCTGCAGCGGAATGGAAAACGCGCGCCGGGAGAAGCTGAGCAGGTGGCAGCAGACGCGGGCTCTGGGCTGAAGTCCTGGCTCCATCACTTCCCAGCTGGGTGACCTTGGACAGGTGGCTTATCTTGCCTTGGTTTTGGGGTCCTTTCCAACGACTGGATAATTCCGGCACCCACATCATGGAAGCACATGATGATGACATGAGCTAATGATGGCGCCTGACACACTAGAAGCGCTCGACGCAGGTGCCTGCTCTCATCATTGCTGTCATCGTTGTCGTTTCCCCCTTCCCCGAATCGCCCACACCTGCTTCCTGCCCCGCCCTGCCCCGGCTCCCCGTCCCCCTGGGCCACACACCTTCACACATCCTTGATGGAGCGGAGGCATCTTTGAGCGCAATACACTGAGAAGAGACTCTTCAGCCTCCACCTTATTCCTCCCCTTGCCACCAATGTGCCCTGAAACAACGGATCCCAGACATCACACCTCATTTATAATAACCCAGGCCCTTGGGACCAGAGAAGGGGTGGGAGCTCTGCCTGGGCGTGGCCAGGGCATCAAGGAGTCAAAAATAGAATCAAAAATAGAAGAATCCAAGGGGAGAGCCCAGGAAACCAGCTGCAAGTGAAATGCTACCTCTCTCTCGGCCGCGACGGACGTCTGGACATCGGCTGGGGACTTTGGCCAGAAGGCTCATGCTGCTGCACGCAAACACCAGCGGGCCCCAAATGGAGGCATGAAACACTCTCCTGGGGGGAGCAGCTCTACTTCTGGCTCGTTCACCCACTGCCTCTGAGTTGTTTGGCTGCCCAGCCTATGGCCTTTGGTGACTCCGTGTTCGGCAGGCTGCTAGGAGGGCTAAACCCTCCACGTTGCCCGTGCGGTAGAGCAGTCAGGATCTCCGTTTCTGCCCGCAGCAGCGAAGCATCAATTATACACTCCAATTATGTGATTACACATATTTTCACTAATTAATAACAATTCTTGCTACTCATCTGCCAGCTCCTATTGGAGGACCTCAGAGGCCAGGCAAGCGGATAACTTGCAGCTTTGACACCAGGGGGGGAACGGGCAAGGCCTGTAGAACTTCCAAGACGAAAGGGAAACTGAGTCACCGGGAGGCACCCTCTCCAAGTCTGTGACAGAGGTGACCATCGACTCTAAGACTTGGTTTTGTCTCAGTTAATTATTTACCAAACGTATGGGCCTGCTGGACGGTGCCGCCGCCTGGAGAGGCGGCCGGAAGGAGAAAGTAGTTTGGCCCAAGGGCAGTACTTTGTGGGTGTCACACTGGCTGATGTTAAGGTTGAAAGTTTCTCCAACTTAGAGAAAGCTGGATCTTTTGGGTTACATATCATGCTGTGTCCTCCCCTCCTGAGACTTATTAGCACGCTGTGACGAAAAGTCTCTTCCTGATCTGGACAAGAGCATTGCTGTATTTCCCGGAATCATATTTCAGAGCAGGGTGGCCCTGGGAGATCACCTGGTCCAGCCTCATCATTCTCCACAGCAGAAGCTTGAAGCCCGAGCCACTAAAAACTACAAGCATACCTCAACGTCACGTCCAGTGTCAAATTTAATTATCAAAAAAAAAACAAAAAAAAACAAACTGTGAAGTAAATTTTACTATCCCCATATTACAGAGAAAACTGGGGTCTTACCGACTTGCCCAAGGTCACACCGCTTCTAAGTGACAGAGCTGTGACAAAACCCAGGTTCCAGGACATCCTGAAACCAGTGACTTTTTCACTGTGTCATGCTGATCACACAGCCAATTGGTGGCAGAAGACTCGAGCACTTTGATGCATATGACAAATCCATGAGCTCTTGGAATAGAAGATAAGCCAAACTGACAAAGAGAACAAGACATTCCATCCTTAAGCCGAGTGGTATCGTCAGACAGCAGCGCTGGTCACTGAAAAGAAAATCAATCAAAGCAGTTTTGAGACTGAACAGACTGATCAGCATAAGGGACCTGATGAGTTCAGGTCCCACGGTTCATCCAGGCCGAGTGAAAGCCTTGAGTGATGTCAGGATTAGATCTGCATACCCCCCACTGACAACCTCACTGGACTGAGTCCTGCCACCAGAATGCTACGGCCAGCTCCCCCACTGCCCAGCCGCCTGGGGCCAGGACCAGCAGGGAGAGCTGGGCATGTGGGTCCCTCAGCCCTGCCCTCCACCACAGCGGGGAAACCGAGGGTCAGGATCTTGCCCCTGTCGACTCTGTGGCCAAGGGCTTTGTGTCTGTGGCTCTGGTGGGCTTGGTGGGCTGAGAGTCCAGGCAGGCTCAGAACTTATGTCCAGGAACAAGGAAACCTAACGAAAGGAGGTGAGGCTCAGGGTCAGCCAATCCACCCACCTCCCCACCACCCCACGGGTCTGTGCCCGACAGAGAGGTGGCCAGTAGCCAAGCACTGAAGCATCCCCATCACAGAAACGGGCCTGAGACCCCTTGCCCCTGTCCCAACTGCTTGGTTCCAGGAAAATGACACAGACCAGATGCGAGCTCTCCTCCCTGTCACACCTATACCTTTTCATCAGTCCTTTTCATAGAACTGATTCGCTGTGCTGTGAATTCATTTTCTGTATAATCTTCTATTGCCTCTGTTAGAGGTTGAGAGAGTCGGTATCAGGGTGTTATTATGTACAAATAGATATATGAATGGCCAACAAGTACATGAAAAGATGTTCAACATCATTAGTCATCAGGGAAATGCAAATGAAAACCACAATTATAAACCACTACACACCCATTAGAGTGGCTAAAATCTAAAAGAATGAAATGCTGAGTGTCGCAAGGACATGGGACACAGCATGTGCTCTGTACAGCCCCATGAAGTAGACCCTCATCCATTACCAGTGGGCGTGTAAAATGGCACAACACCTGTGTTGGGAAAGATACATGCTAGACCCAACATACACTGAACCCAACATACTCTAGACCCAACATACACTGAACCCAACATACTCTAGACCCAACATACACTGAACCCAACATACTCTAGACACAACATACACTGAACCCAACATACTCTAGACACAACATACACTGAACCCAACATACTCTAGACACAACATACACTGAACCCAACATACTCTAGACCCAACATACACTGAACCCAACATACTCTAACCCAACAACCCCACTTCTAGATACGTACCCAAGAGAAATGAAAACATGTGTCTACACAAAGACTCATACATGTACATTCATAGCAGACTGATCTGTAATACCAAAACCTAGAAACAGCCCAAATAGCCATCAGCAGGTGAAGAGAGAAACAACCCATAGTGTAGCTATACAATCAGTGGAATATTGCTCAGGAAAAAGGAAAAGAAGGAACCGATCGTATATGCAGCACAGTGCCTGCATGTCAAAAAAAAAAAAAAAATTATGCTGAGTGAAATAAGGCAGATAAAAAGAGTACACAGTATATGCTTCCATTTGTATGAAACTCCAGAAGACAGAAATCTAATTTATGGTGACAAGAAAGCAAATCAGTGATTGCCCGGGACTGGCAGTGGTAGGAGATCAGACAGGAAGGAGCACAGGGGAACTCTGGGGTGGCGGAAATGTTCAGATCATGACTATAATGGTGCTTTACAGGAGGGTATGCATTTGTCAAGACTCTCTGAGCTCTGTACACTCAAAAAAGATCTATAAATTATACCTCGATAAAGCTGGGGAAAGGCTGTGTACAAGATTATTATGAACAACCTTAATTTGGGATTTCAATAACACCTTGAAGTTAATAACACTTAAATATAACCCAAACTTAGAATAAAAGAATAAATGTCAACCCCCCCTCCCCCACCTCCCACACACATGCTATTATTGATGGACGCTGGCCTGGGGACCCAGGAATACCTAAAAGCTGCCCCTAAGGAGAGTCCTTAAAGAGACGGAATATGAACAAAGGAGGAAAGCAAGACAAAGAAATAAGTTTTCATCAGCCACAGCTTTGCCCCCAAACGCCACTGCAAAACCCTAGTAAGCTAGCCTGGCCCATGTGGAAGTGTCCATTTGCTAGGCCAGGTGGCCTTGAAAGGCATAAAACCACCTAAGCCCCACCACGCTACCATTGCTCAAATCCAGGTCTCTGATTATGCCCCGCCCATGTAAGCCACGCCCACCAGCGTCCCAGGGAAAGGAGCCAGAAATGGGCATTCACCCACTCAGGTTTATTTCATTCCCTAAAGTACCACCCCCCCAGCACACACAGCCTAATCCATGGCCAGCACATCCTTACTCAAAACAGGGCTCACAAATTCAAATTCCTATAGGGGTCCACAGGTAAGGTACAGAAATGGGCAACTACCGTGAGACAAGAAGGGGTAGGGGGACTGCAGTGGACCGGGGGATTCGCAAGCGCTACGTGAATGGAGTGCCAGTCTGCAGACCCGCTGTTGTGGCAAGCGGGAAGTAGGACTAGTGTTGCTGGGCCCTCTGATTTCTCAAGAGAAGCCAAACATCCAAACTTGTATGTGAACTGTCTCCATTTTAAATACTGGCAACCAGTTTTGGGGGCACCTGGGTGGTTCGGTGGGTGAAGCATCCAACTCTTGGTTTCAACTAAGGTCACCATCTCAGGGCTGTGAGATCGAGCCCCCCCGCACTGGGGTCTGCACTGAGCGTAGAGCCTGCTTGGGATTCTCTCTCCCCCTCTCCCTCTGCCCCTCCCCTGCTCACTTGCAATCTCTCTCTGAAATGGAAAAAAAAAAAAAAACTTTTTTGAATAAAAGTAAATAAATATTGGCAGCAAGTTTTTAAAACGTTAAACACGGTATGAGCCAAACAAAATACGTGCTCAGGCCAAAGCAACGGAGAACCACAGGGTTGTGATACTGCTCTAGAGGCCGCCATGTAGGGGTCAAGGGCTACATGTGCCCTTGAAAAGATCGCAGGTAAACTGCCTGTCAAGGCATAAATCCCCTGTTCAACATTTCCAGCAAGTTGTTTTCCAGCACATTCTTAAAATCTCCAGTGACTGAGAGACTGACCACTCCATCATGGGATGGATCACTTTATCCTCTACCCCCTCAGCTGGCTCTGACTATTCATCCAGGACTCAGCCGAGATGCTACCTACTGCAGGGAGCTTCACCGGACCCCCATACCTAGACTGGATACTCTTTATGTTTGCTCTGGTGGCCCCCCAAGACTTCCCCATCTCAATACTTTCCATACTGCATTACTTATCTGTCTGACACTAGACTCAGAGCTCCTGGGGGGGTCGGGGGGGGGGGGAGGTGGGAGCTGGGAAGAGGGTGTGTATCTAGTGATTAACACATAGAGTAGGTGTATCAGCTAGCCTTTTCTGATTGCAAGTGATGAAAATCTATCAGGTTCGCTTAAGTGAACGGGAAATGTATTCTCCATGTTAAGTGGCCAGGAAGGCATCAGGTTAGACTCAGACATAACTGAATCGGGGGTTCATACAATGGCAGCCAGCGTCCATGTCCATGTGGGAGTAAGATGGCGGCCATGGCGGGGGGGGGGGTTGGAGGGGAGGGGCGGCGATCCAAAGTGTATATGTGTATCATCCCCCTTGTGGGAAACAACGTACACAGAGGGTACCGACCCCATAGCACACGCCATTCCCGGCGCCTGGTGGGCAGCGAAGTTCTTTGTCCTCCCGTGTGTTTTCTGAGCAATCTCCCTTGGCCGCTGCCTTCCATGGCTGTGTTTGAGACGGCCACTGGGTGGGGAAGATGCAACCTCTAGAAAGGAGCGCTCCACTTACCGAGGTAGTGGGGACCTGAGGACTGCCTAAGATGACGGCATCTTACATAGATTACTTGACAGATTGGGTGTGTCTCTTATAGAATAATTCTCCTGGGTCTTTAGTAGGCTGCTGGCGTTTGCTTCGGGTCTGGTCCGTGGGTTAGAACCTGCAGTCAGAACTCTCGCTGAGGCATAGTCCTTCCATGTGCAACCTGGCCAGTGCTCTGCCCGTCCCCCTAGCCAACAGTTTCCCAAGTCTGCATCCTGGACTCCACCTTCCTAAGGTCATTGCAGACGATGGCCTTGGGGTGGGAAGGGATTATTTTGCTCCTCAACCCCTACTGTATCCCTTTCATGGGGCAGGGGTTCATCACAGGAGGTGACTGGGAGGGGCCAAGGGGACCAGGGCGTTCCCAGGTCTCAACCCGGTTTCTGCGGCTTCCCACTTTCCTGCCTTGCCCACACTAATTTTAGGTTTGGGAAAGATAATTGAGCTTTCCAACCCTGCAGGCCTCCATATTTCTGGATTCTCAGCTGTTTGGGACTTCAGGTCACAGCAGGAAGTGGCCCTCTTTGTCAAGCCTCATGGAAGGGCCCTCTGGTTTTAAGCAGGCCAGGTTCAACCCAACCTTTGCCATTTCCCAATCGCGCCTTCCTGAAGGTCACTTCTGTACAAGGTTCCCTCCTTTCAACCCAGGGGGCACCGTCCTGGCACTGCCCCGCACCCCACCTCCACACAGGGTGGTCTGCCATTTGGACATGCCCACTCCCGGAACTAACATCTGTATCAGTTTTCTTAAAAAGTGAAAAAAAAGAAACAAAACTATCCTAAGTGAAAAGCCAGGTGTTGGCTCATTGATCTGAACATCCAGGGTCTGGCTCCAGGCACAGCAGGCTTGAGGGCCGCACACAACACAGTCTCTCTGCTCCGTTATGTTTTGCTTCAGGTTCCCTGTGGTTAGCAATGCGTAGCCCATAGTTCCAGACCTATGTCCTCACCGATCACCATCCAGCAGGTCAAAGTTAGCGCTTTTCTTCTCCAGTAGCCAAACAAACCCACCGGAGGCCACTCTCCCCGGACCAGACTTGTCAGAGTCCATTGTGGAACTGATCACAGGGCGCGGGAGATGCGGTGCTCTGATTGGCCGGTTCCTGGTCACATGGCTGCCTCTGAGGTGGAGTCACCCTTACCTGAAAGGAAGGGAAAGGGGAAGAAGGGGATTTCTTCGCAGCGAAAATGGCCGACGTGTAGCTGCCTCCTACAGGGCGAGTGGAGGCCTAGTGACCAAAACAGCAGGAGTCCCTACAACGGATGCCCAATAAATACCCTATGAATGAACACACAAGGGACTCACCCTCTGAACATGAGTGGGAACCTATTCTGGAAACACATGACTTACTGTTCCTTCTTACTGAAGGAAGTCTGAGCCAGCAAAAACAGTGTGTCCCGAGAACATGTTTACATTAATAGGGACGCCTGGGTGGCTCAGTCGGTTAAGTTTCTGCCTTTGGCTCAGGTCATGATCTCGCGGTTTGGGAGTTGGAGACCCACCATTGGGCTCTGTGCTGACAGCTCAGAGCCTGGAGCCTGCTTGGGATTCTGTGTCTTCCTCTCTGTCTCTCTGCCTCTCCACCCCCCCCCCCCAAAATAAATAAAGGCATTAAAAAAATTAAATACATTAATTGTGAATTTCCAATGTTCAGGAGTGGCAGATTCTCTCTGGATTATCCAGGTCATGTGTTGAAGCCTCCGCGAGGGTCCTCTGGCACTGCAGGGCTCCAAGCAGAACCCACGAGGCCAAACGAAATTACTTTGATGTTCCCTTCAGTCGACAAGGCCTTGCCCCATTGCTCTGGACTGAACTGTGTCCTCCCCAATTTCATAGGCTGGAGCCCTCACCCCCAGTGTGCCTATATTTGGACACAGGACATTTATGGAAGTAATTAGGGTTAAATAAGTCATGATATAGGGCCCCAGTGCAACAGGATTCATGTTCTTATAAGAAGAGGAAGAGAGACCAGAACCCTTCACGCACACGCACCGAGGAAAGGCCACGTCAGCTGAGAGCAAGAAGGCAACCATCTGCAGGCCACAGAGTGGCTCTGACCAGGAATGGAACCCTGCCAGCACCTTGATCTCAGACTCCCCCACCTCCAGAACCGTGAGAAATAACACCCATTGTTTAAGCCACGCGGTCGATGGCATTTTGTTATAGCAGCCAGAGCCGATGGAGATGCCACATTCCAGCCCTCGCAAAGGGTGTACTCAGGGAATGTAAGCTCATTTTAATGGCTGTCCACGCAAAGTAAACATAGGAAAGCAAACCTGGTTTTGGTAGCAGGAGGCAGGGAGTGGGGCTGGCGTGGGAGGTTATAAAAATCCTCCAGAGCCACACCTGGGAAGTTGGATGTGCACATGCGTGCACACCTCGTATGTGGTTCGAGTTATCAACCTCACTGTCTCCAGCCACTGGCGTAGGTCCTCAGAACCTGACCGTCCTGGCGAGGCCACCACGCTAACCACCCCGATATAGACTAGAAAGCGTGTGAACTCACTGCCGCTATCCACAAGCCTCTTCCGAATGTGCTTCGGGCCTGTCCTAAGCTGGGGTCCCCAGAAGCAGATCCTGAGAAAAGGAAACACGCGCAAGGTATTTATTAGAGGCACGCTACCCGGGGAAACCAATCAGGCATTGGGGCCTTTAGTGAGCACAGGGAAGGGTGTGATTTCAAGCGAAGTCCCAACCTCAGCCTGACCGCATAGAAAGCTCTGGAATTTTACGTAAGTGACACTGCAGAGGTTTTTTTTCCCCAAGTTGAGGCAAACGTACCGGGCTTCTGTGCCACTGCCTTGGAGGTGGTGGGTGAGGGTGAGGTCGTCTCACACGCACGTCCGTGTCGGAGGGCTCCGGGAGCCCCAGGAGCCCCCGGCTGAAGGATGCCCATGCAAGTTGTGAGCAGCAGGGCACTAGGCAGGGGCCTGGGTACACAGAAGCATGAGAGGGACACGAAGGGCCCTAGACAGGGCACCAGCCGTGTCCACTACAAGTGCAAAAGCACAAGGATGTTGTGTTAGTGCACCTGCCCCAAGCCCCACAGGAGCAGGCACCTCTTGTCCTCTGGGATCCTAACTCTGACGTGTTTCCTTCCACCTCCCCCACCTCGCTCCCTTCCTGGTGTGTGGTCTTCCCTTCCTTCCATCTCTCCAGACTGCTCCCGACCGGACACGAGGTGGCTTGCTTGGAACTGACCTTCTGCTCCTCCCCCACCGCCCCCTAGCCCAGGGCCCCCAGCGACGAGCAGGACACAGAGTCCTGACTTCCCCCAAATGTGCTGCTCTGCCGGGGGTTCCTTCTCAACAGATGGATTACAGCAAGTTCGCTTTCTGTATCAATCACGTCACAAATCGTTAAGCATATTGACAATGACAGGAGCCAGCCCGTGAGCTCGCAAAGGGGTGGGTGTTTTTCTGCTGCTGAGATGGAGGGACCTCTTCTGCCCTATTGCCAGTCGTCAGGAGACCTGTCTCCCTCCAGGGCCCAAGGCCAGCCGTCCCACCTGGCTTCTTAGGCCCACAGGATGGGCAGAGTTCATGGTGATTTATCTATATCCCTGTAAGGACCTTCCATGGGCCACACCTTTGCTCAGGGCTCTTCAGAAACCAGAGACAGGAGGGGCTACCAAAGGGAGTCCTTCTCTAAATCCATCCAATAGCAAAAGTTGGTCTAATATATACTCAGGGCCTCAACCTCTATAGACAGAGCCCCACACCTTCAAGGAGCCCATGGGTTCCTCCAAGGTCATATCCTCCAACCTCTGTCTCTGCTCAGGACCATACTTTCTGACATCATGAGGCTTTCCACACTTTCTAACACTATCTCCTAATCCTCAGAAAAACCTCCAGGCAGTTCATATTTTTATTGGTATTTTATTTATTTTTTATTTTTTCTATGTCTATTTATTCTTGAGAGAGAGAGAGAGCACAAGCAGGGGAGGGGCAGAGAGAGAGGGAGACACAGCATCCGAAGCAGGCTCCAGGCTCCCAGCTGTCAGCACAGAGCCCAAAGCGAGGCTTGAACTCACCAACCATGAGATCATCACCTGAGCCAAGCTCAGACGCTGAACCGACTGAGCCACCCGGATGCCCCAACCTATTGGCATTTTTTAGAATTGGCCCAGAGACGTCCAAGGCCACGCAGCTAAAAAGCAGCAGGGCCTGGGTTTCAGACTCAAAACTGTGTGGTTTTACAGTCAGTACCAGTAACTACCACCCTATATTCTTTGCCTTTCAACTGAGGTTCCCCCTGTAATCCTGTCAAATAGTCCTCACTATATGTGCTTTCTGATATCTGAATTAATTCCCTCTAGGTGTAACTTAAACCCACCTTCTGTCTCTTTTATACAGTTTGCCTTCATAATAAACTTCATTCACTAATGGACGGATGCTGGCCCAACCCACTGCCTGTCCTTTTCCAGACACACTTTTAATGTTTGTTTGAGCACGCTTGGAGGAAGGCGGAGGAGGAGAGGGGAAGGAAAGAGGAGGAGAGGATCGTGTGGGAAACAGAGTCACCCCCACCCCTTACAGATGCCCACAGCCTCGTTCTCAGAACGAGGAATTGCTCCCTTCCAGGGTAAAAGGGACTTTGCCAGTGTGACCTGGTTAAGGATCTTGAGATGGGAAGATTATCCTGGATCGTCTGGGTGGGCCCAGTGGAGCCGTAAGGGTCCTTAGAAGAGGGAACAGGGGTGTGATGATGCCAGAAGAGGTCAGAGAGGGAGATTTGAAGATGCTACATGGCTGGCTTTGAAGCTGGAGAGAGAAGCCACAAGCTGGGGCAGCTGGAAGAGGCTAGGAAATGGGTTTTCCTGTCAGAGCCTCCAGAAAGAACTCAGCTCACAGGAAACTAACCCATGAAGGAAAACAAGAACGTTGCCCAAACAGTTAGGAACCTATTCTGGTGGCATATTTCCACAGAGTCAAGCTATTGTCACAAGGAGAAAGAAGCCCAAAGGGGTTAAGATTGCCCAAGTTCACGTACTTAGCTGGCATCAGAGCCTGGACCGTTTGCCACACTTAACACTCCATTCCATCAGCCAACAAACAGATCTTTGAGGTAGGAGCCTGTGGCAAAGGGAGTGTGGGGAAAGCTCTTGAAAACATTGCCATGAGTCCTTCCAGAACCAGCTTCCAAGAGCCTGGACCCCTGTCTGCTGAGCTTGACCTGGCCGGCTTGGGCAGCTACCGCGGTCCTGTAATGGACATATGCAATACGTCCACGGGCAGAATGTCACAAACACAGAGGCATGCAATGCTCCCTCCCCTCTGCCACAATTCAAAGAGCTCCCCAAACCATCCCTACCTCCTCCTCCAGGAAGTCTTCCCAGAGAGACAGAGGAGAGTCGTCTGCTCCTCAACCTTACCTTCCCGGACGGGACGGGACGCAGCTATGTTGCCCTAAACACAGTGGCTGTGCCCTCCTGTCTGTTCTCTGCACGTTGTCACTCCACCTTCTGTCTGTATCGTGGGTCTGTCGGGGGGGGGGGGGGGCGGGGGGCGGATTGTGAGCCAGGACCTAAGTCGACGGTGCTCCCTCGGCACAGAACCCAGCCAGCACCCTGTGCCAATTAGAATCCATTTGCACGGACCTGAGAGTGCCGCCCCCCTAAATTCTGTCCCCCAGGAGCCTCGGGCCTCACCCCAGTCCAGGCCCGTCAGACAGTGTGCAGGCTTGTCCCTGTCATCTCCCCCGCAGCTGCCCCAGACCCCCATTTCCCCGACCCCTGCCACACAGCGCCTCCCATCCCTGGCTCCGACTACCCCCACCCTCCCTGGACTCCCCCCCCACTATTGCGTGAAGCCCCACACAGCCCTCCCTGCCAACCTCCCCCGAGCTCCAGCGCCCCAGGTCCAAGAGCAGAAGCTACTTCCCTTGCAGAAGCCACCACTAAAGAATTGTGTTGTGATTTTTCAAAGGAAATTGAAATCCTCTCTTTACTGCTTTCTAAATGAACCTTATAATTTTTCCCTGTCTACAACATCCCTATGAATTGCCGTGTGTGTGTGTGTGTGTGTGTGTGTGAAAGAGAGAGAGAGAGAGAGAGAGACAGAGCGTGCATGAGCTCAGTGCCAGCCAGGGGCCAGGCTGGGCCTGCGCCTCACGTAGGGGCAGGGGCAGGGCCATCGCCCCGACGGCGTTGAGTGCAGGCTCCACGTCCAGGAGCCACATCTGCACAAAGCAGCCTTCCCCCACCCAATTCTCGGTCCCTTAGACTGGAGCCTCTGAAGGGGAAATGGCTCTGCCATGGCTGACCGGGGAATGGGATGGGACTAACCCAACCCCAAGGGAACTCAAGGCTGGTGGGGCGGGGGGAGGAAGGCCAGCCTGGGGAGGGGCACAGCAGGGAACTCTGGAAAGTAATGGGTATGAGGATTAAAGGGTGTGACAAAGGTCTTGGGAGACCAAGAACAGAAGGTGGTCCTAGCAGAAAAGTCACAGAAGGATCTAGAAGAGAAGCATTGGGACAGGGAGGAGAAGGAGCCCGGGCCAGGGCAGCATGGGTGATGGGCACATTGTATACAGCATCTAGCTCTCCAGAAATCCCTGACCCTCCCTACGCCTGCCGCTCATCCAGAGAGGGTGGGAAATCGGGGACCCCTCTGTCAGTCAGTAGGAACAGGGAAAGGGGAGTCCAGGCAGAGGATGAGCCAGGTCCTACCTGTGTCCTAGGAGTCAGCCAGTCCCCAAGTATCCTGCTCTGTCTGAGGACAGAGCATGCCACGTAGCTGGGATAGATAAATTCTCCATGGGTCAGGGGACACTGCAGAACGTAATGGCTTGTGCCATCTCTCTGGTAGACCCCCACAAGAGAGCAGCCCACCAGGCGAACGAGAACTTGGTGGTGGTGATTGGCACGGGCCGATGGAGAGAGACCTCCATGCCCCTGGTCAGGACTAGGCTCAAGTCACGTGTCCCTCCCCTCCCTGTCCTCACCTCCAGCGGGGAGGAGGCTACCAGCGTGGAGAGGGAACATGCCAGAAGGAAGCTGTCCCATCCCCACCCTCCCTGCACCCCAGGAGGAGGAGGAGTGAAAAGCAGACCACCTCCGGCCCCACTCCAGGCCCCTGGGCCACGGGCAGGGAGGAGAGGTGAGTTTCCAACAGAGGCGAGATTTGAATTCTTAAATCTGGTTTATTTAATAATCAGAAAGAAGTTACAGAATCTGCCCCGGATGTTGTCAAGGGACAGAAAAGAGAGATTCAACAGAGTACAGCTGAAAAGAGCGACTTGAGAAAAAACATTTTAAATAAGTATTTCATGTTTATGCTGAATTGAATTGAGCCTGAACGATAAACCAGTTACAGGAGGGGCAGACTGTCTTAGACGAGCTCAAAAATGCATGTTGGGGGGGTGGGGTGGGGGGTGGGGGGTAAGGGGACTATATTTCAGGAGACCAACAAAATAACAAGAAAGGAAACCAGAATCCCAAGGAAATGCTAACAGTGGGGCCGAGCCTCCCAATAGGAGAATCCAAGCGCTGTTCAGAAGCTGACACTGTCCTATCCTCCATTCAGCCCCTGGACACAGCAGAGCTTTGTGGTTGGGATTCAAATCCTGGCTCTGCCACTGGCTACGTGAGCTTGGGAAAGCCATTAAGCCCCCTTGTGCCTCAGTTTTCTCATCCATAAAATGGGAGTGCAGCACCTACCCGTAGGGTGGTTGTGAGGATTCCGTAAGTCAATACAATAAAAGTTCTTAGATTGGTGCCCGGCTTGGCTATTTTCCTTCCCTCCGGTGTCCCGTCTTTGGGGCTAAGTTACCTTCCCCGCACCTGCGCCTGTACCTCCCTCTGCCTCCTCCCCTGCTGCCCGTCCCCATCCCTGCCCTCTACCCAGCCTTTCCTCTACCTCCCAGCCTCTCTTTCGCATCCATAACGGTAGGGCGGGGGACTTGTGCGACCCCCGCTGGCCCAGAATCTGCATCGGGGCCTCTTGCGGTCTATGCAGGCTTCAGCTGCTGCTGCCGGGTTCACAGGCTGATGCTTCCTGGGTTTCCTGGTTCGGCTTCTCAAGAACAAGAAGCTGGAAGGCCCAGCCCTCCGGTTTAAGCTTGCCCTTCACAGGCCGCTGAAAAGCCGGGGCCAGGGATGGTGGGGGTCACGTGATCTCAACCCCGGCCAGAGAGGCTGCCCCTTCAGCAGAGGCTGTGGGGGTGTGGGTGGGTGGGGCACAGTTTCTCATGGAAGGAGCTGTGTGTGAGCCAGACAGGCCCCACGAGGGGCACACCTTGCACAAACAAGGACACACTCACTCTGTCTCAAGGCTCCCATGATGGGTAAAGCTGGAAGAGCGTTAGAAAGACTCGATCCACGATGATTTGTCCCATCCCATCTGTGTGCTCAGGACGAGGCTACGTGACCAACGGACCCGGCAGCGGAGGAGAGGAGGAAGGTGTTAAGGATGGTCCCGGCCCCCAGGTGAGGAGGCGGATTGGGTCAGACACAGACTTAGGGCCCCACGTGTGGTGAACACCCCAGGAGCCGCCAGAGCCACAGTGAGGACCCAGTGTGCCTCCCTCCCTCACTCTCTCCCACCGCTTCCCTGCACCATAGCCTGTGCTTCCCCAAGTCCAGGACCCTGCGAGGCCTCGGGTCCTTGCTCGACATCCTCCTTCCACCCCTTCAGCGGAGGAGCTCCTGCCTGCTTCGTGCCGGACGTTCTCTTCCCAAACCTGCCAGGTCTATTTCAGAGGAAGCTTTTCCTGGCCCCCCATCAGCCATTCAGTCCCCGGGGCCCCTCTGTGGCCGACCTTTGTGTCTTCATTTTGTTTGCTTATTTACGTATCAGTCTAACTGAGGTCCTTGAAGGCAAGGATCGGGGCTCAGTCATCGCTAGATTCTGGCCCCTGGTGGCTAAAAAACAACAAAAAAAAAACCTTTGTAAAATGACTAGCTGAGTCAATAAGGAATAAGGGCTAACTCTGCCTGGGAAAGTTTCCCTCAAGACGGAGAGCTCTGAGAGCAGGAAGACAGGACTGGGGGAAACGAGGCACGGGAAGACATTCCCTGGAAACAATGTGGGCAGACGCAGGGGGATGGGATTGGGGCAAGGGAGCCCTAGAATAGTAAGACCACTGATGGGATGCGAGGGCCAGGTGGGCGGGGGGAGCACAGGACGGTCGTGTCCCCGGGCTTTCTACCACCTCAGCCATCTGTCACCGGGTGCCTGCCTCCCCTACCCCACCCCAGAGTCCTCCCCGAGGCTCCTGACTTGACCCCTGCCGTGGATGTACCGAAAGCCCAGTGTGGATCAGGCTGGCCTGTGCAAGATTGATGCTAAGAGATGCTCCAAGCGCCAGAGCAAGCCCGTGGATTGATTGGCTGTCCTTACCTTGACAGTTGTCCTCGCCTGGAACCCTGCTAGGAAACCACCTCTTCACCTTGTCCCGCCAAGTCCTGGGCAAGCTGGAAGTCCTGTCCTCCTCTGGACAGCTCCCCCCACCTGGTCCTCCTGAGACCTCCAGTGTCATTCTGGGGTCTTCTTTTTTTTTTTCCAGTTTATTTATTTTTAAGTAATCGCTATACCCAACATGGGGCTTGAACTCACAACCCTGAGATCAAGAGTCGCACACTCCACTGACCGAGCCAGCCAGGCACCCCATTCTAGGGAATTCTTTGATGCCAGTTGTGGAGGGCTCACCCACGGAAGTCCCCTTTACTCAACATCAGGCAACCCAATCTTGCTACTGGCCTCAGAGAGGAAAAGGAAAAAGCCTCAGACCTCAAAGGGATTCTTGCAAACTCCCTCCCCACCTCCCTTTGCCTTCTTGGAGGACATTTCGTGTTTTGCCGCATTTCTCAGTTCTCAGACTGTCTTTTCTGCCCCAGCCACCCTCGGAGGGAGTCGGTGGAGCCAGAGCAGGGAAGATGCCCTCTGACTGAGCTCAGACTAAATGCCACCAGCTTGGGGGCATCACCTCAACTTAACCCAGCAGCGGCAGTCTGAGTTCCCTCGGGTCACCCCCCCCCCCCCCCCCCCCCCCGCCGCAACTCTAGACGTTTCACAGAGGAAGCCGTGGGATTTCGGAGGTTGAAAGAAAGCTCCTGTCTCCACTGGGGTTCCCCCCTCACTGCCCATCCCCTGCCGCCTTCCGGATCATCAGCAACCCCAGCTGTAGGAAGAACCGCCCGGGAGACGTTTGGATAATGAGATGCCCAGGCCCCAGGCCTACAGAGTTGGGGGAGTCTGGAGTTGGCCAGGCTGCCCAAAGATCGAGAAAACAGATGAGGACCCAAGGATCAGAGGAGAAGTGACTGCACCCCCCCGCCCCCATGCATGGCGAAGGAGGCTGGCCTAGAGGCTGGGCCTCCTGGCTTCTTGCCCTGTGCTCCCTTAGCTCCTCCATGGCAGCTCAGCAAAGGTCCTGCCTCCTCCGTACCAGCTTGCCCATACTGGCCCACGCTGCTGGTTCCCGGACCTCCCTTTTTTCTCTGCTTGCCCGTCTCCTTCCCCCTTTTTGCACCGGGCACGCTCCCCCCGACCTAGCCTTGGCCTCGGCTGCTGCAGAACGGAATGAGGACTCCCATCTCTACAGCAGCCTGGATGCATTGCCTTGTAACCGCTCACCACAGACTGAGTCGCTGGGAGAGGGGGACCCTGACTCTGTATCCCCAGGGCCCGGCACCAGTCACGTGGAAGGAGCTCAGCGTTTGTGAATATTGAGCGGCTGGGGTAATGGCTTCCTTCCTGAGGCTTGTGGGGATATTTGCCGTGTTTAGGGGCAATGCTTGAGCCCAGGACATACCCTGTTAAGGGTGGGATTTTGACCACTGGTGAGGGTTCTGCACGCTTCTAGTCCTCCCCTCGTATCCACACAGGTCAGATGGGCCCTGAGACCTTTCCGCTTCCCTTTGGGGGTTCACAGGCCTCCTCACTTGCGAGGGGTTCTCCTTGACCGAAGGGCCGGCTCCCCTTAGCTCCCACCACCTGCCAGCTGAGCGCAAAACTCCAGGCTCCCCTCACATGTGATGCCCCAATTTCTAGATTATGGGCGAGGGTGGGAACCTGACAGGCTCATTCAGCGGCCTCTTCGGGCCTTGGCCAGGCCAGCAACCACCTCTGGCCAGGGTCTCTGGGGGACTGCCGGGGCAGAGGAAAGCAAATTCGCTTCTGTGGGGCTTTCAACGGATGAGCATACTGGTGCCTCTCTCCGGCTGGCTCCTTCTCTCCGCAGATAATCTCACAGACCATCGAGCTTCCTGTGACAAGAGACAGGCTTTGTTCCGGAGACGGTGGCGGGCAGGCAGCTGGTGTTGGAAGGCTTTGCGTGATCCTCTGTAACCCCGCCAAGCCACCTCCTCACTGGAGCTGGACCCGTGAGAAAGAGGGGAGCAGGGGGACAGGAGACAGACGTCTGCTGTGATCCCAGCTATGCCAAGTGGAAAAGGCCATGCAAATATTTTCCAAGTGATGGGTTCCAAGGAAAGGAGCTGGGGAGAAAGGGAGAAAGAAGAATCCCTTCCTGGACCCACAGTCTGCCTCATTGGCCACACACGTAACCCCAAGGGAGCCCAGACCCCCCACGGCACCTGCTCATTCCCCACACCCACATCTGCCCGGAGATGGGCTCTCTGGCTCCCTCCTTCTTCTGCTTCCCAGGGTCTGCCTCACCCGACTCCCTCCCGAGAACACCTGGGATTTCAGGACCTGGAAAACTCACACCCTGGACCTTCTTCATCTTCTTCCCGACCAGCGTTTCCTGAAAGTCACATCGTGGCTTCTAACACCTCCCACAGCCCTGAGGCGGGTTATCCTTCTCTTGGACAACTGAGACAACTGAGGCAACTGAGGCAACGGAGCCTCAGAGTAATTAAGGAACTTGCCCAAGGTCAATGCAAGCAGCAGATCAAGGAACCCAATCCGGGTCTGAGTTTCCTCCCCACCTCCATGAGAACAGAGACCCACACACGGGCCTGCTGTGGTCCAGCTCCCTCCACTTTCTCCTCCAGGCTCCTGGTACGCCAGGAGCAAGGTGAGGGTTGGGGGTGGGGCAAGAAGTCACCTTAAATCTCTTCCAGAACAAGATGGGGCATGAGCCAAGCAAACTCTAAGTGTCTAAGTGAGAAAAACTGAGCTATTTTTTCATGAGGCCTGAGAAATGTGTTCGGGTTCATCTCTGTGGGTTAAATAATTCTGGTCAGAAGACTGTTTTTGGTTTTTTTTTTAACTCTCAACTCTTTACTATGAAAAGAATTTATACATCTAGGAAAGCTCAAAGAATAAGACAATGGGGTGGCTGGATGGCTCTGTTAGTTGAGCATCCGACTCTTGATTAGAGCTCAGGTCATGATCCCAGGATCATGGGTTCAAGCCCTGTGTCAGGCTTCATGCTGAGCATGGAGTCTGCTTAAGATTTTCTCTCTCTCTCTCTCTCTCTCTCTCTCTCCCCCCCTCCCCCCTCCCCCACTCATACTCTCTATCTCTTCAAAAAAAGAAGTAAATAAAATAAAATAAAATATTTAAAAAAATTTTTTTAACATTTATTTATTATCAAGAAACAGAGAGAGAGAGAGACAGAGCATGAGCAGGGGAGGAGCAGAGAGACAGGGAGACACAGAATCCAAAGGAGGCTCCAGGCTCTGAGCCATCAGCCCAGAGCCCCACGTGGGGCTCGAACCCACAAACTGCTAGATCGCGACCTGCACAGAAGCTGGACACCTAACCGACTGAGCCTCCCGGGTGCCCCGAAAATAAAAAAAAAATTTAAAAGAAGAATAAGACAATAATAGCCCATTGGCCCCAAATCTACATTCCACAATGAACGTTTTGTCAAATTGGCTTATCTCTGTATTTTTCTAGACCATTTGAGTCTAAATCGCAGACACCAAGAGAGTACACTCTTAAATACTTCAGCCTGGATCTCTTACAAAGGACATTCTCCTGTGTAACCAAAATGTCACCCGAACACCTTAAAGAATTAATGATTGCCTAATATCATCTAATATCCAGCCCATATTCAAATCTCCACAATTATTCCAGAAATGTCTTTCATAGCTGTGTTTTAATATTAGATGCCAAAGGTCGAGCACAGCATTTGCTTGTTATATCTGTTTAGTCTTCTTCTGTCTAAAAATAGTCCCCCCGCCCCCACACACACCTTATTTTTGTCCCGACACTGACTTTTTGAAATGATTGAGCTGATGGTCTGGCAGAATGGCCCAGTTTTTGAGCTCTTGTGGCTGTTTCCTTACGGTGCTATGTAACTCGTTGCTTTATTCCCTATATTTCCTGTAAACTGTGCCTTAGATCCGGAGCTTGATTAGATCAGAACTGAAGATTTTTGGTGAGAAACCCATCTGTGGTGGCAACTCCTAAGATCCCCGCCTCCTGGTATTCCCACCCTCGTATAGTCGCCTCTCCTTGAGCGTGGGCTGGACTTTGTGACTCGCTTCTAATAGGTCGAATATAGCAGAAGTAATGGGTTGTCACTTCTGAAATTAGATGACCTAAAAGCTGTGGCTTCTGACACGGGTGTCCTCTCTTAGTCCTGGGTTCCCTTCCTGGAGGGAGCTAGATGGCACATTGTGAGGCCGGCCGTGGAGGGGTCCAGGTGACTGACGTCTGCCCCCACCACATGCATGAGCCTGAAAGCAGATCCCCCATTAACCCTTCAGATGAATCCGCAGCCCCCACCAACAGCTTGACCTACAACCTCATCAGAGAGCCAGAGGCACCCAGCTACGCCGTGCCTGGCGGATTCCTGACCCACGGATACTGTGCGGTAATAAGTATTTCTTGTTTAGGCCACCAAAGTGTGGGGTATTTTGTTGTGTTTTGCTATAGACTAAATTGTGCCCACCACCATCACCAAATTCATACGTTGAGACTCTAACTCCTAATGTGACTGTATCTGGAGATAGGATCGTTAGGAGTAGATAAGATTAAAGGAGGCTATCTGGGCGAGGCCCTAATCTGATGGAAGTGTGTCCTCATGAGAAGGAGAGGGAAGCTCTCTCTTTTTCTCTCCCCACCATGTGAGGACACAGCCAGAAGGCAGCCTTCTCCAAGCCAGGAATAGAGCTCTTGCCATAACCAGCCAGCACTGTGTTCTTGGACCAGATAACAGAACCGTGAAGAACACGTTTCTGCTGTTTAAGCACCCCCACTCCCGTGTCTGTGGTCTATGGTGGCCCCAGCGGACCAATGCAGAAATTAACAGATAGTTAACACAACTTCACAGGCGATACTATCAACTTCATATTTCCTCCCATGAGAAGGCACATAAGGCCAGGTGCTCCCACGGATTCTCATCACTTGGTTAAGGTGGCCTCTGCCAGATCTGGCCATTGAGTAATGGTCTTTTCCCTTTTTACAATCAGTGAGTAACCTGTGGAACAGTACCTCGACCCCCTGGAATGTCCTGTTCTTCAACACGATCACCGATGCATTGACCATTTATTGATGTTTGCCTGCGTTGACTATTTCTTTGAAGATTGCAAAATCATAATTTTTCTCATTCTGCCACTCCTTCCATACTCATTGGCTAGTGTTCTTTGCAAAGAAGAGTTTCCCCTTCATCAACAGGAATTAACCATAATTCCTCCTACAAAGGCGGGATAAATGCGTAATTCCATCTTTTAATTACTAATTTCCTGAAAAGAGAACTGGTTCAAAAGTCGCTTCCAGGGGGCGCCTGGGTGGCTCAGTTGGTTAAGCGTCCGACTTCAGCTCAGGTCACGATCTCACGGTCCGTGAGTTCGAGCCCCGCGTCGGGCTCTGGGCTGATGGCTCAGAGCCTGGAGCCTGCTTCCGATTCTGTGTCTCCCTCTCTCTCTGCCCCTCCCCAGTTCATGCTCTGTCTCTCTCTGTCCCCCAAAAAATAAATAAACGTTAAAAAAAAAATTAAAAAAAAAAAAAAGTCGCTTCCAATAGTGGTGAATGAGCTTCTCTGTCTTTCAGCTCATACAGTTATTTATGTATCTATTTATCACCATAGTCTGCTGGATATCCATTTGTTCAATGTTTTACAATCATTTGTACTCATAATTCTTTTCAGTCCTCTTACTGTCCCAGGTCTTGCCAGTAAAAGCCCTTCCAAGCTGAGGAGCCTGACTTAAAATTCCAGGCCCCTAAGGAAAGGTTTGCAAAGGGATCTCTCTTCAGCAGTTTGCCCGCTATTCTTAGAAATCCCTGCCAGACGCCATGGATGGCAGGGGTTTCCAGAGCATTTATTCTGTTTAGAAAATAAGGTGTACTAGAAAAAGTAGAAACGAGGTATCCGGACCCCTGAGTTCCGGTCCTAGAGGCCTAACCAATTTTCTCTTTGTCATGGAGACCAGGGACCTACTTCTCCGTGCCTCAGTGTGGAAATTTGCCATAAAGCCTGGAGGACTCAGGGACTCCAGGCCTGGATTTCTGGCCCAGAGGGGATGAAATTAACTAGCACATCTGCATTGCCCAGAGGAGGACTGGCTTTGATGTCCGTACGACCCCTGGTGGCCAGGTCATGCCCACTCTGCCCTTGGAGTGGGCTGAACAGAGCGGAGTTCTGAGCTCACTTCCCAGCCCTCTCTCTTTCCGCCTGAATCTACACCGGCCCCTGACTCGAACTTCCTAAAAGGCAGCGAGTGAGCTTACAGGCCTTAGTGAAACCCATTCCGATTGCTTACTCCTGAGCTTTCTGACATTACTGCATAGTGAGAATGCTGTCCTGGCCTCCACTGAGAATCAGAATGTGACCTTGGCCCAGTTTGGGAGGAACCGGAGGCTCCCATTTTTCCCGTCCGCTCGGGCTCAGCCCTCCTGCCCTAGAGATCCCCCTTCCCCGTCCTTTCTGTTCTCCCACTGAGACTGAATGTCAAGGTGTTCTAAAAGCCCATGGGTCAAAAGGTGGGGGCAAGCATATCACACCTCTACTCTAAACATGATGGAACTACATCTCAGGGAGAGACTTTCTCAAGGCCCCACCACCCCAGGCCCACTGCAGAGTGGAGAATGGACAATGTGTGAAAGCCTAAGAGAAACCCAGGAACACAAATGATTTGCTAAGTGTCCTTGTACTACAAGCTTGTCCCAGCAAGGGGCCTGCACCTGTGCATGTGTCCAGCCAAGACTCAGCCTGGTGTGTGTGTCCCATGAACACTCACAGCAATTGCTCAGCAACAACAGGCAGAAGTCACTCTAAGGAAAACACTCGTCACCCAGACGCCTCTTGGCTCTCTCTGGTGACAGAGAGCACGATTTCCCTGCGCACAGTCTCCATTCGAGCGCACACACATACACACACACACACACACACACGGCTCTCCACCCTCTCGCAGGTGAACCCTCTTCTGTCTACTTCTCTCTCCCAGCTGAGCTCAGCTGGGGCAGTCTCATCTCTCTGCCTGTCGTCCTTACCTCATGCCAGCCAAGCACTCCTGCTTTCTATTCGGTTCAGCTGACATTACTTAGACGTGCCTCCATTTACCCATACTCTAACATACGTCGGCAATATAAGGATGAGTAAGGCATCTTTAAAAATTTTTTAAATGTTGGGGCGCCTGGGTGGCGCAGTCGGTTGAGCGTCCGACTTCAGCCAGGTCACGATCTCGTGCTCTGTGAGTTCGAGCCCCGCGTCGGGCTCTGGGCTGATGGCTCAGAGCCTGGAGCCTGTTTCCGATTCTGTGTCTCCCTCTCTCTCTGCCCCTCCCCTGTTCATGCTCTGTCTCTCTCTGTCCCAAAAATAAATAAACATTTATTTTTTTTGAGAGAGAGAAAGGGACAGACACGAGCAGGGGAGGGGCAGAGAGAGAGACAGAGAGGGAGACACAGAACGCAAAGCAGGCTCCAGGCTCTGAGCTGTCAGCACAGAGCCCGATACGGGGTTCGAACCTATGAGCTGTATGAGCAGTCCTTTCTTCTTACACCTCAAGAGATCATCTAGTACACACCCCCTTGGAGACCACTAGTCTTGACTAAAGATGTAGATTTATAAACAACAGCAAATAGGTAGCATATGGCTGAAGCGCTGCAGCTGGATGAGATCCCCCAAGGAGAGCACGGACGTAGAGGGAGAAGAAAGTCCCAAGGACAGGAGATTAAGGAACATCAACGTTTAAGATTTGGACAAAAAGTAAAGAAACAGGAATGATCTGAGAAACTGAGTAGGCATCATTGAGGGGTAGGAGGAGAAACTGGGGATAAGAGAATTTCAGAAAATGCCAACCATGGCGAAGACTTGAAAGGGGGCCATTGATTTGCCCATGCGAATGAAGGTCACTGGTAAACAGGCTGAGAAGAGACGAAACATAGGATGAACAGGTGAGGATTGGATGGTACATTGGCTTCTGTGTACTAGAAAAGAGGGAGCCATGGAAGATTATTGAGTAAGGGAGTCACAAGAGGACAGCAGAATGTAAGGAAGACTCACTCGGGTACTTGTATGAAAAGTAGGTTAGAGGGGCCAGAGTCTGAAGTCTGGAGGCCCACTAGGAGGATGTAAACCCAGACCAGGCTGACCAGCCTAGAAATGGCCTCAAGCACATTGCTTAGGAGAAATGGAAATTGCCCAGTGACCAACGTGATATTGAGACTTATGGAGAAGGAGGAGAAAATGGACCCCAAGGTTGGAAGCCCTGGAAGCCGAGAAAGTGGAAGCACGATCATTGTTGGGTGAGATTCTCGTGGGCAAATGCATGTGTGGGGTGTGGTCGTCCAGGAATGCTTCCTGGAGAAGGTGCCATGGGAATGCCAAGCCCTGGGTGCCTGGTCTTCTATCCTAGGCTCCTTCCGTACACCTAGGCCTACAGACTCTCACGGGTAGAGTCCCCAACCCCTGCCCCTCAGTGCCAAGGATGTGGTCGTGGCTGGATAGTATCCTAGAGACCCTCCAACTGGTCTCTAGCTGAGGAGGCCTCCCTCAGGGGTCCACAGAGGCCCCGGCCTTGGATGGTGGTTCTGACTAAAGACACTGATGGGGAGGCCCACCCACCTCCACGTGAGGAGCAAAGGCTACTGACCCAGCTGCCTCTGCATTGACACTTCCTCCATCAAGTTATTTTAAAGATACAACAGGAAGCTATCACTCTCATAAAAAGGGTTAAACTAATATGTGGGCTAAATAATACTAAAAACTTCAAAGTTCCAGATACGGTTCGCTGGATAAATGGGGGGGGGGGGGGGGGGAGGGGGCGACCCTGGATTTCCAGAGCATCTCCGAGGGTGGAATTCACTTAGCCTTGGTGAGTCTCCCCTCCGTGCCAGGCCCACGCTCTGAATCTTGAAGGAGGACGAAGAGGAGTTAAAACAAAGAGTGGAAGGTGTTCCAGGCTGAAGGAACTGCTTGTCTAAGGGACCAAGTGCGAGGAAGCATTCTATGCCGGCCAGGGTTAAACACATGGTTAAATTCCAGAATAATCTGGCCGCAGCAGAGGGAGGAAGGACAGCCGTCATCCCAGGGCTGGAGAAGTGAGCTCTAGCCAGATCATGACGTTGTTATGTGGTGGGAGCTTGGGTTTTATCCAGAGGGCACTGGGGAGCCATTGAACAATTTTAAGCAGAGAGGAGACATGATCAGATTCGTCTAGAAATGTGGCGGGGTGGCTTAAGAACGTTAGGTGGCCGAATAGCCTATTGAAAGACTAGCTGTGTCTTGCTTTCTCCATTGCAGGCTCCTTGGGAAAGAATGAAAGGTATTTCCACCCCTCTTCCTCCTCACTCCCTCCCCAGGAGGGGAGCCAAGCCACTGTATCTGTGAGGCCTGGGCTTTCCTTTCCCAAAGGGGGAACCGACAATGTTTTTGTGTATCTTAAGGCAAAGGAAGAAGTTGCCAGGCTGGACTGCCTCTTTGCTTTAGAAGGCCTGGGTCCAGCCAGGGAGTATCTGTGCTGAGAAGTGAGGCACTAGACCCAGAGAGGTTTGGGCATGAGTGGGGACTTCCAGACAGTCTGAGAATAGCTGTGAACCCAGGGGAGGGAGGAAATCTCATGGCTACTCTGCTGCCAAGCAGCCTGTCAGTCTCCTCGGCCCAGGCGCTGACTCTCAGGAAGATCCCTGGGCTGATACCGAAGGTGGCCGACCCCTTTGCACTGACGGGAAATACCCAGAGCGAGCTCCGACCTGGGACTCGGGATCCAGGCCCACCACAAAGCACGGTGTGAGATGAAGCCCATCCCAAGGGCTGTCAGGCTTCATCTCCCTCATTGGTAAAATCAGTGCTTTGTGGGGGGGGCGCCTGGGTGGCTCAGTTGCTGAAGTGTCCGTCTTCGGCTCGGGCCATGATCTCGCGGTTCGTGAGCTCGAGCCCCGCGTCGGGCTCTGTGCCGACAGCTCAGAGCCTGGAGCCTGTTTCAGATTCTGTGTCTCCCTCTCTCTCTGTCCCTCCCCCATTCTTGCTCTTTCTCTCTTTCTCAAAAATAAATAAACGTTAAAACAATTTTTTAAAATTAATTTTAATTAAATTTTATTTTATTAATTAATTAATTTAATTAAAAAAAATTTTTTTTAAGTGCTTTGGACTCAGCGAGGCGCACAGCTCCTACTGGCCTGCACATTCCGTGAGGTCGAAGGACACCCTTGAGCGGCCAAACGGAGCATAATGCCTTGTCACAGCACAGTGACAGGCACACAGAGCAGCTGGGGAAGTGGCCAGAACCCCTGGAGGTCTTCAAGGAGGGATTCCTTAGAGATGGGGTTTTGGGGCCCAGCATCACGCCCTGTAGCCGGGGCGCAGGGGTGCTAGAGTGCCTGGTTCCAGGGGTCCCAAGTTGAGCAGGTGCAGCCGCTCTCAGTGGGGCTGACATCAGCAAGACAGAGGACCAACATCTCAAAGACCATCTCCAAAGTGCTGAAAAGACCTCCAGGTTTATATGAGGCAAGTATGGGGCAAAGGTCTGTGGGTTCCGTAGGTGGGCAATAAAGGTCAGGTGGATCATTGCCTTGGGGTCTTGCTGCCATGGGATGGTCATTATTGCTTGAGGGGGGTAGTTTCAGCTTCACCCTCAGGGTCTTTTGCCTGAGGTAAGAGAGAAACGGGAAAGAAGAACTCAGTCGGTTAGAAAGCACAGACGGAGGTCCAAATGGAGGTCGTCAAGTCGTGTTTCAGCCCCTGGGTTGCACGAAAATCGAGAGCAGCAGCCAAGCTTTCCCCGCCTCACGTCCAGGCCCTGGCCTGGGTGGAGGACGCCTCCTGGCCCCGGGCAGGGGTCCAAGGGACAGGGTGCCCGCTTGCTGACCGGCCCAGAAAGCAGACCAAGGTTTCCACTCCTCACTCCGCACTCCTAGCCTTTTCTCTGTGGCTGCACACGAGCTTCCTGCTACTCTCAGGGACACCCGCACAATAAAAAGGCCCTTTCAGAAGCTGTGGCTCATTCTCCATTCTCTGTCTCCAATCAATTCTCCTCTCTCTTCCTACTCTATTATCCGCAAGTCTTTGCTTTCCTGATTGCTGAATTCATCTCTCCTGATTGCCTTCCCCGGGACCGGACTCCCCTTGAGAGAAAAGAGAATGTGTGACCAGTGACCTGATGCCCTGGAGGGTGGGAAGGGAAGCCGTTAATGGCAAGGGAAACATAGCTAACTTTACTGAGCAAACTAAGGGTCAGGTTTACAAGCTGTACACATAGGAGAGTCATTTGAGGGGCTGTTACCCCCATTTTACAGATGAGGAAACTGAGGCCAAAGAGTACGATCACTTTGCCCAAGATCACAAAAGCAGCATGTAGGGAGGGAAAAAATATTTTCCTCTGTCCACCTTGGGTTCTCCAGCTGTGGCCCTGTAATTAGCCTGACCACAGACAGATTAACAAGAGAAAACAGAAATGTATTAATGTGTGCTTCATCCCACGTATACGTGGGAGCTCCCAATAGTGAGTAATCCCCCAAGGGGCGGATAGACTTGGACTCCTGTTCCGTCTTAGACTACATAAAGGAAAAGGGGGCTTTGGGGCCGGGGTGGCAAGTTGTGGGGAGGTAACTGGAAAAAATGGGGGGGTATAGGAGTTGTTTGGTAGGGCTGGGTATGCAGATATAAGTCAGGACCTGTTCCACTAATAAGAGTTGCGAAAAGTCTGGGGCACCTGGGTGGCTCAGTGGGTTAAGCGTCCGACTTCGGCTCAGGTCATGATCCTGTGGTTCACGGGTTCGAGTCCCGCGTCGGGCTCTGTGCTGACAGCTCGGAGCCTGGAGCCAGCTTCGTGGATTCTGTGTTTCCCTCGCTCTCTACCCCTCCCCCGCTCGTACTCTGTCTCTCTTTCTCTCTCTCTCTCTCTCACTCTCTCAAAAATAAATAAAACATTAAAAAAAAATTTTTTTTTTAAAGTAGTGAAGAGTCTCCTCTTCCAGGTACAGGAGAGACACTTTTCCAAATGGAAATTTCCTTGATTGATGTCAATCCCCTCTACAAAAGGAAAGCTCGTTCCCTGTTATAGAGCTTTCCCTATACCTGTTGGCTCTCCATGGCCTTTAGCTCTAAACAACCCATGCGCTAAGGAGACATACTTTGGGGGGGAGTAGTCAAGTAATGTCAGCATTTAAGTCCAAATGTCTTTGGCTTTCTTTGTATTTCCCTTCCCAGTTTCCCCCCCAAACGTTCACTGAGCATCTATTTTGTGCCAAACACCGTACTGTGGACCGGAGAGCCAAAGGTGAATGATGCCATGTGCAGCCTTCAGACGCTGTGGTCCAGATGGGGGACAGACCCGGAGACAAAGTGTGGTGAGTGGCATATGGAGGCGTGTGCCATGTCCTACAGGACCTCAGAGCAGGGCAGGCTAAGCAAGGTTTTGTTGGGGCGGGGAGGGCATCCCAGGGGAGTTCCAGAGGATGGGTCCCAGTCTATCAGGCAGAGGTGAAGGTGAGCAGGGGTGAAGGGACCAGGGCACGAAAGCATGGGCTGTCATACCTTTGCACCTGCAGAGCAGGGGATGCTTCCTGCTGGCATCCACGGATGCCAGGATTGCTGTGAAGGTCAGGGTCGTGCCCTTCCTCCCTCTCAGGGCCCCTTTCCAAGGGGCCTGGGTCAGGGACTCTACCCCGAAGCCTGGCTTCCTGGGGGATGGCTCCGCCAGTGCCTGAGGCCCTCCCGACAGCCACAGCCCCCTCCCTCAGCCGCATCTTCAGTTTAGCTAAGCTGCTGGGTCCCTTTGGGTTCGATACCATCTAATTGGTTGTGGCTAATCCCATATTAACTCTCCTCGCAGAAGCTAGAGGGCCTCTCCCCACCCTCCATCACGTCCCAGCCCCTACAGAAGCTTCTGTTATCATGTTTATGAGCCTCCACCACCACAGACAGGCAAATTTGCATATAAATAACCTGCCAGCACAGAAGGCTGCAAGAGGCACCTGGTAACGACTCTGTTTATTACTCTGGAGAGGGAAGGGGAGCAGGAAGGCCTTGTGCTGCGTGGCCCAGTCGGGATGGTTACATTTCCACCTGCTGATTAGCTGAGAAAGAGTCTGTGACCCTCAACTGCGGAGGAGGAACAAACATAAAGCCTCTCAGTTCCTCCCCTTTGGGAAACCCTATACCAATCTACGTGTCACCTGAGGCTGTAGGACCCACCTTCGTCACCAAGGCTGGCCCTGCCTGAGCACCGAGTCGGGTAGGCAGGTACGGCCCTGGGCTCGGTGCAGTTGGATGATGTGATGCAAAAGGGAGATGGGTCGCGTCCTCAAACAACTGTGTGTTGCAGAGGACGTGTCACAGACCTAGCCGGAGACACCGACCAGACAAAAACTTCGAGATGAGGTCTGTGCATAGCGTGGTGCAGCCTGAAGGTGCTGGCGGGGGGTCTTGTTTTGATATTTGCAGGGGGAGGAGCACGGGGGCTGCTTCTTGAAGAAAACCTAGACCTTGCCTGGGTGGAGACCCGAAGAGGATGCATTCCAAGCCAGAAGGAACGAAGTGAGTGAAGGCACTTGAAAATAATGCAAGGCTGAGTGGATTATCTGCGGGGCAGGGGACAGAAAGGAATAGGGAGATAAATTGGAAGAGCAGCAGAAGTTATGCTGGTGGGGGGAGTGGTACATGACAAAGTTGTGACTTCACCTCTTAGACCTCAAAGGTTTTTGAAGACAGGGGTGATGTCAGTTGGGGGGGGGCAGCTCTGCTGGCTAAAGCAGTAGTTGCTAAAACCGCCCCCCAAATGTGGGATGGCCTAACAGTTACCTAAGAAGGCAGGGAGGGATCACCCTTCGCTGGGGTCAGATACCTGTTCACACACCAGCAAAGCTTAATTCAGAATAGACCACGCCCCCTGACACCGGGAACCTGAACATCCATGAGCATCCAGTCTTAGGGGTGAGAGGCACACATTCAAAGCACAGGGAATCTATGATTGGAAAGGCAAAGGGACTGTAGAGGAAGTGAAATAAAAAAAAAAAAATCTCCCAACCCAGAAAACCTCCACCAAGGTAGAGGGAACAGTGTTCTTATCAAATACGCATTAAGCCAGAAGGCGATGGGCATCACCGCTTATCACCTACGAGAATTCAAAGACAGAATGTTCCTTTATCAATGTAAATTTTCTTGACAAAAGAGCCATTTATGCTCTGATTTTAGAGGTTTTCCCGCATCTGCTGTTCCTCTGTGGCCTTCCGCTCAAAACAATCCATATGCCAAAGGGGCATATTTTGGGGTGGCTTATTCTGATCCCCTTCGGTAACCAAGTGGCCACAACCCATTATCTACATACATACCCCTTGTTTATACACCATGATCGACGAGAACTCATCCTCATATAAGAGGTGTTGATAGCGCCATTTGTCACACATCCTGCCTTTACCTGGGAACTGGGCGACCATCTGTGTTAGTTTATTGGCTTTATCCAGAGGAAAAACAAACGCAGAATTTGCAACGGGAGGTAGTTTTGCAAACGGGAGCAAGGCACCCACCAAAGTTAGGCTCCTACCTTCCCACGGGAACGGAGAGTGATGTGCCCTCTCTCTCTTGATGTTTGCATTTCAAAAAGATGGCTCTCGGTCTTTGAGGAAATGCCTGAGCTCTGGGACCAGCAGGAGACTCATCTAGCCGTTATAAGGATTTCCAAACATTTGAAAAGGACACAGGAAAAAACTCCGAAAGAAAAGGGAGAGGAGGAAGAAGTCTTCTCCTTATTTTCAACCGGGACAATTAAGTCTCTTATTTTAATTCTTGCCCTTCCAGGACAAACAGGTTCCTGAGAGTAGCTGGGTCCTCCTGGGACAAGTACCGACCATATTGCCAGACCTATTGGAATCCCACCTCTGCCTTGTGCCAGCTGGTGGACAAGTCAACTCTCCTCCGCAGGTCGGTTGGCTCACCTTTGAAATGCAGATTAGAACTGCCACCTCCCGGGGTCGTCAGGAATAAATGAGGTACTATTGTAAAGTCACCTGGAGCACATGGGGCATCGTGAAATACTCACCTTTGAAATTAAAGTGTATGCTGCCGTGAGGGTTGGAAGGGCAGGATGAAGAGTCGTTCACCAAATCCCAAAGCACCGGACACTAGGGGATTCCTTTAACGCGCACATCAGATGGGTACGGAGCAGATCAAGGGGAACGCTCCTCTGAGCAGCTGGCCATAAATTCAGGGAGCTCATTCCCCGAAGAGATGTCACAGTCTGAAAATATAAATAGGTTAAGGGAGGGTGTAGGTCACTCATGAGTGCCATCTCCAAAGGGGCTGTTAGGGCAGTGGCAGGAGTTGGGCCACGATCCTAACTTTGAGGTTGACAGCTTCTAGGGTAAAGCCTTTCCCATAGAGTGGTCTTGGCAGCTCTGTCACAGGGAAGCTCTGGCCAGACAGATGTATCGCGGGTTCGGACTTAGAGGATAATTCTATTTCTGTGCTCCGCGGCCCACGGGTTCCCCAAATCCCCCAGAATGACAGGCTGCCCTGGCAGTGGCACCGTCCCTGCGGCTCCCTTGCCATTTCTGCCACAAAGCCCGCCGTGGGACACCTGCCCACCTGTGCTCCAGAAGGGCCACGTCCCTTGAGATGGGGGAAGGAGGGCACAAACACAGCCACAGTGGTCAAATTTCATGTCCCTCTGCACTCTCCGGCTCCCTACCCCTTGCCTCTGGTGGGGCTGGCGGGGGGGGGGGGGGGGGGGGGGGTGGCCTTCTTGTTGCCATAGCAACTGGATTCCCAGGGAGGCAGCCATCTTGGGACAGTGATGCAGCCCCAAGTTGAAGCTGCTGGAGTTCAGAGGGAGAGAGCGTCCTGTAGGGAAACCACACTCTCTGGCCAGGGTGACCCGCCGCTCTGGGGCTTTTCCCAGCTTGCTTTGGTGAGATCCCACCTTGCCAGCCCCTGGGGAGAGTCTGGAGGCTGAAAAGGAGGAGAAGCCCCCTTCCCCAGCCTCCCATGTTCCCATTGCCCTCTCAGGGAGTCAGAGAGGAGCAAGGATAGGCCCAGCCCAGCGCACTGGGCGGTAAAATCTGATGCCAGGGAGGGTGGTGGGGGAAGGGG
The DNA here is from genome assembly GCF_028749965.1 of Puma concolor. Lineage (NCBI taxonomy): Eukaryota > Metazoa > Chordata > Mammalia > Carnivora > Felidae > Puma > Puma concolor. Next base: position 99,384,566 of record NC_141676.1, on the reverse strand, counting down.
GGGGAGAGGAGCCTGAGTGATGGCAGGAAGTAGATTTTCATCTGGGGTGGCTGTGGGCCAGAGGGGGGGCTGGTGGAGCAGGTGACAGGATCAGGCTGGGTGATGGGGGTGACAGAGCCCACAGGGAGGGCTGGAGCAGAGCTAAGCCAGGCGCTGGCTGGCTCCGGAGGGATTGAAGCAGGAGACAAAGGATTTGCTGCGGAGCCCAGCGCCCTGATGCTTTGATGCTGATGATGGAGATAGCCAGTCGGGGAGGGGGGATGAAGCCGGGGCTGATTTAGCACCTTGGCAGGCAGGACTGGCAGGACGCTTGCTCCTGGGACAGAGCCGCGTGGGCTTTGCCCATCCGTCCCGGCTGAAGGCGCGGTGACAGAGCAGGCCCGGCCGAGGCGCACAGAGCTGGCCCCGGAATGCAGCCCGCAAGCACATTTCACCCTTGACGTTCAAACCAATTCCAGGGCAGCTTTTCTCCGGAAAAGGAAGCGCAGTTCAAAGAGAACATAATGAATTGGCTGAAATAAATAGCTGATTAGTTGCAGATAACATCAGAAGCTCGCAGAGCGCAGTGGAGCAGCCCTTGGGCCCTGGCAGCCAGCCCCCCGCGCCCCCCCACCCCCCCACTGCTGGATACAGCCTCCCCTCCTCTGGGGGCAGGGCTGCAGGCTCAGCCTGCAAGTGGGTCCCAAGGCCAGCAGTCTCAGACAGCAGTCCTTGGCTGTCTGGACAGCACCCCCATGGCCATCCCCGAGAGGCCTGGCCTGTTAACGGAGTAAACAGCACGTGGGGAAAGGCAGTCCGGGCTCTGTAGCTGTCACCTTGGACGCCTTCAATGGCCTTTCTGAAAAAGGAGATAAAGCTCAACTAACGTCTGCCCTGACTGCTCCCAGGGAGCTTTCTAGAGCCAAATGAGAAAGGGTTATGGCACCAACTCTGGCCATTGTGGTCTATAAGACACCGCCCTCCATGAGGGAAGTGGGGGCTGTTTTGCTCACCTTTGCACCCCCCGGATTGAACATAATGCCCGGCACCGGTGTTTGTTGAAGGCTGTTGAATAAATGTGGACCATTCACTACCCCAGTGGCACCCCCAGCCATTCCTAGGTGGACTGGACCCCCCAAACTTGGGGGTCCAGCCTAGGGGCATTCGGTTGTGACGCTGCCTGACGGCCAAGCTCAAACGATATTTGGATTGGCCATCATTCTGAGTTAGTGGACGAATGGGCAGTTATTTGAAGTTTGATGGAAAGGGCGGGCCATGAGCTAGATTGCCTTCCGTGGTCCAGAAGCCTCACACAGGAGCAGAGCTGGGCTCCTCCCTGTACCCCACGCCCCAGCTGAAACTCCCCTGCTCCTTTTCCTCCGAGTCTTTTGTCAGCTTTCTGATGCAGAAGCAGGGATGGGGAGGGGGACCGGGTCATTTTATGACCTCCGTGTGCTATTCAGTCTGATACTTGGGAGGCCACACAATGTATCAATCCTCTTAAGCTGCACACACACTCCACATTAATTATAATTTAGCATAACCGGGAGTCGAGTGAAGTGGCAGTTGACTAGTTGACATGTTTTGTGGACGTGCAATCAAACCTTTATTAATTTTGATTTTGCAGTGTTCCTTTGGCGTCAGGGGGCCAATCGGTTCTCTTTTCAGGTACCAGATACTTCTGGAGGGCCTCCACTTCAGAGGACCCGGGCACCCAGGCAGCTGGGGAAAGGAGGTGGTGCCGGGCCACCCTGTGCTTCCCTAGAGAGGGGAGAGGCGGCGTGGCCTGTGGCTTCTCGGCATTTTCGTGGGAAGTAGGAGACAGCATCTGTGCCTAGAAACAGTCACCATTTGCTGTGTGACCCCGGGAGAGCTGCGCGATGGTCTGGGCTTTAACTTGGAAGCCCTTTGGAATAGGGTTTTCAGGACTGGAGGCTCCAGGCAGAGGACGATCACCAAGCCTTGTCTCCCCCACATCAGAAGGTGGGACTGAGAGCGTGTGTGGGGGCTCCAGGCACCTGCAAGATTCTTTGCCACCTGGAGAGACACCCTACGGGGGGCGTCGGCAGCTGGCACATGAAACTGGGGTCTGTCTAGGCCCCTTTTTGGTCTCCAGTGACCCTCACTGGTCATCTCCTATAATTATTGTCCTGTTTCCTGTCCGTCTGGGGACAAGGGGCCTGGGACAGTGGGGCTCTGGCAATGCTGTGTCATCTTTCTTTCTTTCTTTCTTTCTTTCTTTCTTTCTTCTCTTTAATTTTTTTAAACGTTTATTTATTTTTGAAAGACAAAAACAGAGCACAAGAGGGAGACACAGAATCCGAAGCAGGCTCCAGGTTTGGAGCTGTCAGCACAGAGCCCGATGCGGGGCTCGAACCCACGAACCGTGAGATCGTGACCTGAGCCAAAGGCGGACGCTTAACCGACTGAGCCACCCAGGCGCCCTGCGTCTTCTTTCTGACAACAAATAACGTGTGGCTTTTCCACACTAGGACCAATTCTGTACTCTCTGAAACCAACCCTGTGTCCCATAATTCAATCCTATTCTGACGCTAACGACCCAGAGTTAGTGTCAGACCCCCTAGGTCACAGGGCTCAGTCCCACAAGACCACCCCCACTCCAAACACCAGTCACAAGTCCTGACTGACTGGCTGTAAATCATGGGTTCTCACAGCCTCCTCTCAGGTGCAATAATTCCACAGAACGACTCACAGAACTCAGAGAAACACTTTATTTATGTTCACCAGTTTATTAGAAAGGATGCGACCGATGGAAGAGACGCTCAGGGTAAGAAATGAGGGAGGGGTGGGGTGGCAGAACTCCCCCGCCCTCCCTGAGCACCATATCCCCAGCACATCAGTATTTTCAACAGCGCGGAAGCTCTCCAAACCCTGTTGGTTAGGGGGTTTTATGGAGGCTCCGTTATGGAGGCATGGTTGATTAAATCAATGGCTGCTGGTAATTGGAACCCAATCTCCAGTCCCTCTCTAGAGTTCCAAACCTCTAACCCAGGCTCAGGCTTTCTGGCCACCAGCCCCCATCCTGAAGCTGTGTAGCACCCCCCTCCCACACACACACACACATTCCAACCCAGCTGGAGTCCTGGCATCAGCACGCAAAAGACACTCTTATCACTCAGGAAGATTCCAAGGGCTGGAGGAACTCTTTGCCAGGAACCCCGGACAAAGACCGGACCAGATGTTTTTATTTTATTTTATTTCATATAGTATTTTTTATTATGCCACAAACAACTTGCAGTTACCCTCCAGTCCTCAGCGGGACGACCAAGTGTGGGCTGAGCTTGGGTTTCTCAAACATCCCCCCAAAGCATATCTTTGGGTCACCAGGCAGACCCCCAGGGTTTTTTCCAGTGGGACGTTTTCTAGGGCAGCCCCACCCTGCACATTGTCTAGTTAATCAGGCCCTAAGAGAAAGACCCAGAGAGACAGAAAGGAGGGTAAAGATACTCTCCCATCGCCTTTGAGCCCCTTCCTGGAGGACCTGAGAGCATCCGTCCTCGTTTCCCGGGCTGAGTCTCCATGTCTCGGGAGCAGGACCCGCGCATTCCTTGATAAATAACGCATCTAATCCCAGTTTTTCAGGAGCTCACCTGGTCCAGACTTCACGATAGGGACTTCTCTTCCTCCTCCTCCCACCTGAACATGCAAACACCCCATCTCCCCAGAGGGTAGAGAGGCCAGAACAAACTTCTGGGAGTGTGTGGACAGAGACACGAAAACAAACCTGGCCCCTGGCAATTTTCCTCTCTGGGTTTTATAAACCAGTGCAGTTTCTGAGTGAAATCGGATCCATGTGGGTCCTGATTCATTTGCGCACTGGGAAAGTGTTTGTGCATGAGAGAGAAGGAGATCCCAGGGGCCCCTTTCAGTTGATTTAACAAATCCCTTTCAAGCTTTTATTTTTTCATTAGGAAGCAGAAGTTGCTTGTTCCAAAACCACACACGCACACAAAGGCACATATACACACACCTCCCTGGTTTCAAATTCTGTACCTCTCCAGGCCCTTCGGCCTGGAATGTCCTCATGAACCAAGAGTTAGGAGACACTTTTCCATCTCCCCCACTTAGCACCTGCTGAGAAAGGGCCCAAGAAAGAAGTCTAGGAAGAACTTGCAGGAACTGGGTGGAAAGGAGGAGGGTGTCCTCCTGCCCTGGGAAGCCGGTGCCCTTGCAGCCTCCTGTGTCAGAAGGACAGTGGTGGCTCCCGACCCACCTTTCTCCCGTCTGGGTTCAACTTCAGTTTGGTGGGAGGGTCTTGGGCTAAGAACAAAGACCCAAAGGGGAGGGGGACGGCCTGAGCCATGCCGTTGGTTTCCCATTGTCTCTGCTGGGCAGGACCTTCCAGAAGCACCCACAGCAGCCCTTCACCCACAACACCAGACACAGACTCCAAGGTAAATGGAAGAGAAATGGAGTCCAGGGAGAGCTCAGCTGTGGTCCCAGCTCTCCGGTTACTGGCTTTGCGAACGTGGCCACGTCACTGAACCACTGAGCCTCATTGCCCTGCCTCTGCAACATCTATGATCTGATTACCTTCCAGAAACCAATGAGGATGGGCACGAAGGTACTTTGTAAACTGCCAGGTCCTATGGAAAGGTGAGGTGTTGGAAGTACCTATCTTGGGAGGTGTCAGTTAACAGTCCTATTTGTAAATGTTCTCAGGACAAGGGCTAGGGCGACTTCCCCCAGTCACTGTGTCATAAGTGCCCGGAAAGTCCTTCCTAGCATCCACTTGAGTTGCTTCTGAAGCATCTCACATCTCACGTCATCAGGGGACCTGAGCACGCTGTCCCGTGACAAGTTGTCCCGACTGTCTGTGTGCATGAACTGTGCACATGTCCCCCGCTGGGAGAGTGAGCGTGGCCGGGACGGGAGGAGGGCGGGACTCTGGTAGGGTCTCCCCTCTGAGGCCTGGACCGCAGGGAGCAGTGCAGCACCTCCGTTGCCTAAGGAACCACAGAGCGAGGTCTCTCTCCTTCCTTCCTCAGAAGGAAAGTCACCTGAGCAGGTTTGGCCGGTTTTCTTTTTTTTTATTTTTTAAATTTTTTTTTTTTCAACGTTTATTTATTTTTGGGACAGAGAGAGACAGAGCATGAACGGGGGAGGGGCAGAGAGAGAGGGAGACACAGAATCGGAAACAGGCTCCAGGCTCTGAGCCATCAGCCCAGAGCCCGACGCGGGGCTCGAACTCACGGACCTCGAGATCGTGACCTGGTTTGGCCGGTTTTCAAATCAGTGGGTGTGAAAACGCACCCAGATCTCAGGTTATGAAGTGGGTCATTTTCATCTGTGCAATTTGTACCCACTGACCTTGTAGCCTCCCCGAAGATGGGGTACCTTCTCACCTCCTCCTGCATCTGATTTGCTGGCAGATCTCAGACTCATCTGCACCTTTTGGAGCCATTTCCTTCCACTTAGGAGTAAATGGTGGGGCCAGGGAGCATGCTGATGGGAATGGCACTCACCCAGGGGTGGCCCTTCTTTCTCTCGTGCCCTTCTAGGACCTTGCCTGGCACACAGGGAGGCCCCAGTGCACCGAGCTTTGCAGCCTGCCTCTGTCTGCACTCACAATGCAATCACACAACCTGTCTGTGAGCATAAAAACGGGTTTTCTCTTCTAATGACTCCCTTAACTGAGCTGGTGGCTGCCCTCCCTCAGGGCCCCGTGGGTAAGAGCACTGGAGAAAGACGGCCCCTTGCCTCCGCATCCCTCGGCCCCTCCTCCCCTCTGTCTCTTGGAAGCAGAGGAGCACAGATGGACACATTCCTTGAATGGGCCCAGCGCGGGGAAGAGGGGAGAGTACGCTGAGCGACAGGAGGTGGGATGCACGGTCCCCAAGGGGCTCCCCCGCTCCTGCCAGCCCCATCTCGGTTCCATTAACCTTGCTCCGCATGTGCTGTGTTAATGGGCTGGGAAGGACGGATCACCCTGCTCGCCTACAGAAAGGAGCAGCTGCTACATGTTGCCAACCTCAACGGCGGCTGAGAGGGCGGGACTCAGGGCCCAGGCGGCCCTGGCTTGTGACCTGGCTCCCCGCTGCACCCCTCACCCCTGCCCCAGGGCGATGTGAAGGGTGAAGGGCAGCCTGATGCTGACAGGCCTGGAGGAAAAGTCCTCCCTTGATCCTCGGAGCCCCTCCTCAACAGCTAGGGAGACTCCATAATGTCAACTTCCTAAGTGCAGTAAAAGGGTCTTTGACGAAGCGTCCGTTCTATTAACTCTTCCACTTCCGCCCGGTGGGCCTCGGAATTCACTCATAGGCTTGCGAGGAAGAGGAAGCCGTGAGGCAGGTTTCACGGAAGCAGGAGGACAAGCAATGTGGCAAGTTGAATGTCACAGGCTCGAGTGGTGCAGAGACCCAGCACTGGTGATGCCTCCATGGCTGAGGATGGGCACGAAGGTACTTTGCAAACCGCCAGGTCCTATGGAAAGGTGAGGTGTTGGAAGTACCTGTGTTGGGAGGTGTCAGTTCTATTTGCAAATGTTCTCGGGGAAGGGCAAAGGTGGCTAGAAATCTCCCAGAGATTTCTCCTTGCCACGTTTCACAGTGCTATCCCCGAGCGGGGCTAGTCCCAGTCTTGTGAATCGAGGCAGGATCGCAGCGTCAACGGACAAGGAAAGAATAAAGCCATGGGCATGGGAGGGAGAAGTGAGAAGCCACAGAAGAGAGGGCAGATGAGTCCTTTTGGTGGTAGAGTCTGGAAAGAAGAGAAGTGCTGGCCTTTGGGGGGCCTTGGGGAACCACCCCGGACACCCCCCCCCCCCCCGCCATGTCACCTTGTCTTCCTGCCTAAGCCTCATGCCACAGCTCCTGTCCTGGAATGTTGTCCTGAATATCTTTGCAGTAAATCTCCATGTGCTGGACAGACTCTAGATAAGCTGGGGGAACTAGCCCAGGGTTTCCCCATTTTACCTGATTAAAAATCACATGGGCAGTTTGTTAAACCTACAGATTCCTGGGTTCTTTCCCAGACCAAAGAGCGGGATCTCCAGAATGGATCAGTACGTGCACTTTTCACCAACACCCAGAGTGGGTCTTACAGCAAGTTTGGGAACCAATGGCTTACTCTCATCCCCCTTAATTCATCCATGAAAGACGGCTGAGTTAAGTGAGCACAGCCACATTGCTTAAAAAAGAGGGGGAAATGCCCATCTGGGGGTGCAGCCGGGCAAAAAAGGAGGCTGCACAAATTTCTTAGCCCTTCTTTTCCTCCCTAGCCCCAAGGCAGGATATTCTAACAGTTGGAGCAGTTTCCCCGAGGATGGATGTGATATCCGGGCCCCTTCCAGGACCATGAATTAACTGCTGCTGGGTTACCATCTTCAGGGGTAGGAAAGAGGAACATTCCAGTTCTGGAATTTTCTAAGTCCAATCGTCACTACATATCCATTTTCCTCTGCCTCTGTGGTAATAGAATTTTCAGCTGAACAATATAACAGCCGGAATTCCAGCCTCCCTTTCAGCTTTATGTGGCCACACAACGAAACCGTGGCCAAAGGGATGTGAGTAAAAGTAACGTAGGCAACTTATGGATCAAGGCTGGTAGAAAAGGTACATACCCTGCCCTCCCCTTTCTCCCTTCTGAGGCAGAGCTGGGGCGGGGGGCGGGGCACTTTGGCCCACATGAAGAGGGGTATAGGAAGTGCCTCCTCTTCCAGGGAAGGTCAGCCTTTTGGTCCTGGTTGGGCGTTCAGCTGATTGGATGAGGCCCACCCACAATAGGAAGAGCAATCTGCTTTCCTCATTCTACCAATGTAAATGCTAAACTCCCCGAAAAGCACAGAAATACTCAGAATAACATTTGACCAAATATTTGGGCACCCCATGGCCCAGTCAAGTTGACGCATAAGATTAACTGTCACCAAGGGCAATGCTGGGGATGCCAGAGCAGCAAAATCAAAAGGGCCTGGCTTTCTCTACCAGCCCTGTGGTAGGAGAGAGAAAGAAACTATTTGGTATAAGCCACTATTATTTTGGATTTTGGTACAACATTACTGCAGCTGATCCTGTATCTTAACTACAGGATCCTAGGGTAACTTTCACCCGAGAGATAGGTTCACCCCAGCTGTCCCACTTTATGGCAGGGCTCAACCGCCCCTAGAAGGTTCCCCCACATCCCTCCTGTCCGTCACATAGGTCCTTGTTCCCAGAGATGGGACATCAGAAAAAGGACTTGTTTCCTGTGGGTATATTCAGTAGCATCCCTAGCACATTCCACACTGAGAGTGGATTTTTAATTTTTTTTTAATGTTTGTTTATTTTTGAGAGACAGAGCATGAGCAGGGGAGGGGCAGAGAGAGAGGGAGACACAGAATCGGAAGCAGGCTCCGGGCTCTGAGCTGTCAGCACAGAGCCCGACGTGGGCCTCGAACTCACGGACCGTGAGATCATGACCTGAGCCGAATTCGGATGCTTATCCGACTGAGCCACTCAGGCGCCCCTCAGAGTGGATTTTTTTTTTAAAAACCTTTTCTATATTCAACAAAATTTTTTGCAGTAATAATCATGAAATGAAACAAATAATAATAAAGTACAGAAAAGAAACACAGAGAGTAAAAATGTTCTTATATTGAACTATATATATATACAATCAGTCCAATAAAAAAATAATAATATTTTAGGTAAATAATTTTCTAGTAATTAATAAGTGAATTTTAATAAAACCCAAACATTTGCAAATGGCTCAATTTAGGCCATACTAAAGCGTACCAATGATGTTATATTTTATCTTTCGGAATCATTCTTTACCTTTAAAACAATTAACAATTAATTTTTTTTAAAGAATAATACATTTTAATTTTAAAGATATTATTTAAATTAAGCAAAATATTTCATATGTTAAAAAAAAAAAGCATTGCTAAAAGGATCTAGGCCTTTTTTGTCATTGGCATCATCATTGGCTGCAGCAGTGTTGTATTCAACCAACAAGTATCTGTCAAGATATTGGTTCTGTGCCCAGTGTCATTCTAGGCATGGACAATCGGCAGTGAACAGAACAGAGATCCCTGCCTTCCTGGAGCTCAGTCGTAATGGGAGAGACTTAGGCAAACATGGGAGTGAAAACCGCTAGGAAGAAAACTAAGTCAGAGTCAGAAGGTGAATGGTGACAGGGGTGCTGTTCCTACAGGGGTCTGGGAAGTTCTCCGTGAGGAGGGCTGTAGGAGCCTTGGACCCCATTTCTTACCTCCCTAGCTCAGGGCGTCAGGCTCCCTGGAATCCAAGACCACAGGCCCTGAGCTGAGCACCTGTTACTAGGAGGGTGCTGATTCTCCCTCCAAGTGCAACCAGAATGTTACAGGAAGTTAACAGGTGGTCCCATTGATCTCAATGCTCCAAGCCCCCAGCCGCGTGGTGTCGGGAAGGCTGGTCTTTTAGGGAGTCATGGCTATATATAGTCTTGAGACATTTCAGGGAAGTCCCACGTGGGCACAGGGCCACTCTAGCCTTGTTCTCTGCACCTACCACCCAAGGCCCAGGGCCAGCAGCATCCCTGAGGCATCACTTTTAGGACTCCATTCTACTGTTAGTATCTTGCCACCACCAAGTCCGCTGTTACTGTAGTGAAGCCGTAAGTCAGAGACTAGGAACGTGGCCCATGATTTTGCCAACACCGGGGAAGCCGAAACTCGGTACCGTCGCTCTTGCAAAGTGAAAAGGGAGTAATACAAAGAGTAACACAGCACAAAGCTGTGCACGGAGAGTAACACAAAGAGCACAAAGAGTAACACAAAGTTGGTTCCTAAAACATTATCCAGTTAGTCAAGCAGCAATCCCACTCCCCTGGACAGAGTCGGGGAAGGCCTCCACCATGGCTCCCCATCCCTGGTGGCCATGCCAGGGCTCTCCCAGGCCAGAACAGGCGCTGCTCCAATGAATCACACCCTGCTCTTACCCCAATGGCAGCTCTGACTTTGCAAACAAGAAGAGTATGTCTGATCACTCAGTCGAGGGATGGCACACGGATTGAGTGGCACGAGGATTTCTGACGTGAGTTCGTTCTGAGTGCCCCCTGTCATTCTCTCGGGTGATCTGCTTTCCTTTGGGTGTCATCCCTCCCAGTGCTCCCTCTAGCCCCCCATCCATCCGACATGTTTGTGTCCATGCTCCAAGAGTCGACAACGTTTGTCTCTTAATCCTATCTTTTGTATGAGAAAGAAAGGAAAATAAGAAAACGTATGTATCTATCAGCTTCGGATTACAAAAGAAACACAGGGCAGATAAACCAGAAAATAATGAGGTTGGTTATCTACAAGAAGTAGGAAGGAATGGGGCTACAGATGGAACATTTGTGTCTACTCAGAGGTTGACTTCATATGTTGAAACCTAATCCCCAGTGGGATGGTATTGGGAGGTGGGGCCTTTGGGAGGTGATGAGGCAATCAGGGTGGAGCCCTCATGAAGGGGACTACACAGCCAAAAGGACCCACAGCTTATGAACCAGGAAGCAGGCTCTCACCAGACCCAAAACCTATTGGTGCCTTGACCTTGGACTTCCAGCCTCCAGAACTGCGAGAAATGAAGTTCTATTGTTTCTAAATCCCCTGGTCCATGGTATTCTGTTACAGCAGCCTGAGCAGACTGAGACAGATTGGGTGGAAGCATTATGGGAAGAAGTGGTACTTCTCTGAGTGTATCTTTTAAAAAAAAAAACTTTTTTTAAATGTTTATTTAGTTTTGAGAGGGAGAGAGAGAGCAAGGGAGGGGCAGAGAGAGAGAGAGAGGGAGACACAGACTCTGAAGCAGGCTCCAGGTTCTGAGTGGTCAGCATAGAGCCTGACAGAGCCTGATGCGGGGCTTGAACCCACAGACCACGAAATCATGACCTGAGCCAAAGTTGGACACTTAACCGACTGAGGCCCCCAGGTGCCCCGAGTGTATCTTTTTTAAAAAAATAGTTTGGGGCACCTGGGGGCTCAGTCAGTTGAGCGTCTGACTTCGGCTCAGGTCATGATCTCAGGTACATGAGTTCGAGCCCCGCGTCGGGCTCTGTGCCGATGGCTTAAAGCCTGGAACCTGCTTCGGATTCTGTGTCTCCCTCTCTCTCTGCCCCTCCCCCACTTGTGCTCTGACTCTCTCTCTCTCTCTCAAGAATAAATAGACATTAAGAGAATAATAAAATAAAAATAATTTTGACTTTTGTAACCATGTCAATAATCTACAAATTCCAAAAATGAATTAAAATTCATACAGATGGGAAGAAAGCAAAGAGCGAAACCAGTGAGCCTAATTATATTTCAAGTGAGAATCATAGCCGCACTGAAGGGGGAGGAAAGAGAGAAAGAACTAATCCAAGTAACTTATGAAGATAGTTTTTTACTATTTACCCTTAACCTGGGGCAGGATAGAGTATGTGTGTGTGTTGGGGATGGCAGAGGAGGGGAGCAGGGGAACAAGCACAGACAAATCCCAAGTTCCTTAGAGATTAGTTTACTGTAGTGGAATGAACTACAGGGTTCTCACTAAGGAAAAAAAGCTATACAAATATAAAAGTGGGAAGGCAAGAAGAACCCTGTGTGAAGAGACTTGAATTACAACTCAAGTATTGGTGTGACCTCGTGATTTTACAAATGTGTGCGTGTGTATGAATGTTTACATGCATGTGCATAATCCAGGCCGGTGCATATGTGTATGCATATTTGTGTGTGTATTTGTATATTCGTGCACATATTTCCTAGCTCGACCACTGAAAGGGCCAAGAAGCAAAGATACCCCAGCAGCAATGAGCACACCCAGCCCCCAGATCTTGGTCTCTAATACCATTTTCCCTCTAAAAGGAGCCAGGACTTCTCAGAGAAGTGGCTGATTCTAGGACCAGAGCAGAGTAGGGACAAGACAAGCCTAGAACATCTTATGCCACAAAGTAAGGAATTGCTCAAGAGAAAACAATAAAAAATGATGGGGTATGTCACAGAACAGAGGAGCCACCATGCTGGGGCCCCCACTGGCCCAAATCTGGACAATTTGGACAACAACAAAATAATGGGCTAGAATAATGAATTATGAACCACTGAAAAAATGGAAATTTATGAGTCCATATCAATAATAGATATTTATTTATTTAGATGATGATAGATAGATAGACAATAGTAGATCAGCTCTTGCTTATAGTAGAATGTTGAGGACAAACACATAAATGTAGAGAGAACGTTAGAGCTGGGCGATTAGCATTTTACAACCATTGGTATAGATGGATTGAGTCGGTCAAGAATCATTAGTAGATATTAAATCTAGGAGAAAATTTTGACAAGAAATGGTCTTCTCTTCCCAGACTGCTTACTAGCTGCAAAGGTGGGGGGAAATGATGGAAATTAATAGTGGAGAAATCAGGCAACACATGACTGGATGATCAAAAGTAAGATCACCTGTGAGGAACAAATGGCTGTTATGTGCCTCCAGATGGGATACCCCAAGAAACATGCAGCATCGCGTACATTGATTTGTTCCCAAGTATGCACAACCCCAGCCTAATCAAACTGGCACACAAACACAGAATGAGAAACAGCCTATTTTTAAAATGGAAGCGGGGCACCTGGGCCGCTCAGTCGGTTGAGCGTTCAACTTCAGCTCGGGTCATGATCCCGCAGGTTGTGAGTTTGGACCCCATACGGGGTTCGTTGCTGTCAGCCTGTCAGCGCAGAGCCGGCTTCAGATCCTCTGTCCCCGCCCCTCTGCCCCTCGCCCACGTGTGCTCTCTCAAAAAACAAATGATAATAAATAAAAATCAAAAATGGGGGCACTGTATTCTTCAAAACTGTCAATATCCTACAAGGCAAAGAAGGGCTGTGGAAAGGTTTCAGATCAAAGGAAGTTAAAGGGACGTGACAACCAAACACAATATCTGAGCCTCCCCTGGAACCTGTCCTGGAGGGGAAATGCTATTAATAGATCAAGCAGAAAAAAATTCTAATCTGGGTGATGGACCAGATAATGCCCATCTACCAAGTTGGTAAGCACACTGTGGCATGTAAGAGAGAACCCCTAGTTTCAGGAAACATATACTGAAATGTTTAGGGGTATAGAGCCATAATGCATGTAACTTACCACAAATCACAAATGGTTCAGAAAATATGTATGACATATATACATATAAAATTATGTGTGCATGATATATATATATATATATATATATATATATATACACTGTTCTTAGAACAAAGTAAACTGTAAATAATACGGTAAATCTGGGCGAAGTGTGTGTGGCTGTTCTTTGCGCTATTTTTAGTTTTGCACCTTTAGTGAGTTTGAAATTCTTTCCAAATAAAATGCTTAAAAATACCCTTATGTTTGCCTTGCACTTGACCATTTTTTGGCATGTCCATATGCTCTGGTACTTCGGATGCTCCCAGCATCCCCCTGAGGCAGGCAGGACGCGCATTGCTATTTTATTTCCCATTTTTCAGATGAGGAAGTGAAGGCACCGGGCCGCTGAGCGTCTCGCCAAGTATTACTTCCGGTGCAACGGGGGGGGGGGGGGGGCTCGGCCCCTCCCCTCCAGGTGTCCAGGGCAGGCGCGCATTTCTCCCATCCTGTCGCGATCCATTACGGTTCCTGCTACTGATCTCTCTGGGAGGTAATGAGTTTCATAATTCTGTTTCCCTGAGTTTATTACTCAGGCCTTTGAAACCCAAGGCGGGAGTCTGTTTCTTCAGTGATCCCCTGGCCCCCTGTGTCCCCTCCGCTGGCATTACAGCGGCCCCTCGTGTGTTCTCTCCAGTGCTGGACACACACTGACTTCAGAACGGGTTGCACGTATTGTCGCCACGTCCGATTTGTTTCTGTTTGTCTCCCTAAAGGGCAGGGACCACGTATTGTACCTCTGACCCTCAGCCCCAAGCTCTGTGCCTGGCTCTGAATGCTTGACGAATAAATGGCTGTGGGGCTGAATGAAACCTTCTCTTATTTGACCTAAACTCACCTCAATCAAGTCTCAAAGTGAGCCTTTCATCATGGAATTGGAATTAAGTAGGATTAAAGTTAACACTGTCCTGGCTGGCACACCTCTCCGGCTCCTTCTCTCTTGTTGTTGTTGTCTTTTTGTTTATAAATGTTTATTGACTTATGGTGAGAGACAGAGACAGAGAGCGCCTGAGGGGTGGGGAGGGGCAGAAAGAGCGGGCGAGGGAGAGAGAATCCCAAGCAGCCTCCACACCCAGCGTGGTGCCCAAAGCGGGGCTTGATCCCGTGACCTTGGGATCATGACCTGAGCAGTAATCAGGAGTCAGAGGCTTAACCGACTGAGCCCCCCTAGGCCCCCTGGCCCCTTCTCTTTCTTGCAGGGGGTAGCAGATTGAGGGCGAATCCAGGTCATATGGAAGCAGGTGGGGGTTTTTCCCTACTACGGGAAGGAAGAGCTTCCTAATGAAAGTGGTCCAGAGGGGGGTGGGAAGCGACAAGGTTAGGGGATGGAGTAGACAGAAGAGTTGAGGTCTGAGACAGGTGAATAGGAACTTACTACTGAGTCCCAGGCTCCACGTCAGCGGGAGGTTCAGCCCTCAGGGAAATGGGAATTTTGGTGGACCAACCTTCAACGCCGTCTAAGTGACCACCTCCCCTATGTAAGTAGCCCAGAAAATAACTAAGGAAGGGACCCTGCACACCCATCTCAGGGAACCAGACTGATATCTGCCCTCCTGAGTCATCGCCCTAGGGGGACTGGGGGCTATGATCTTCCCAGCACAGCTCCGTACAGAGCGTGAGAAGGTAGAACCTCCAAAGAAACCCCTGGATTTGAGACAAGGCTGAAATCTTATTTGAAGGGATTTGCTTTCGATTTCCTTTTTTTAAATGCATTTTTAATAACAAGCCTGTTCAATCAAAAGGGGGTATTGGACTGCTCGGAAGAGCAGCGGGATCTCCCTCAATGTAATTTGGATCCTTTCCTAAACCCACTTCCTTTGATTCTGCCAGCTCAGATCTGTCTTCAGTCGGGAACTCACAAAGCCTTGTTGTCAGTGGTGTGGAAGAAATTCAGTTAGAAGCGTCCCCAAGTACATCTCTGGACCCATCCTTGGCGGGCAGGAGGGTGAGTTGCCTTTCGCCGGATACCAACGAGCGACATCACACAGATACTTTGAATGTTAGAGCGGGACCCTGGGTCGTATGGGCCCAGCCTCTCATGGCACTGACACCCGCAAGGCTAACCTCCTGAGTCCCCCATGAGGATAGACAGGTTCCGGCTCCTGTGGCTGACCTGTCCTTCCTCTTACGGAACAGGAGGCTGGACAGGCAGCCATGACCCTGGGGCATGGCACCAACACTCCTGGTTTTCTGGACCATGGAAGAAACAATGAGCACTCAGATCTGATAGGCAAGTCTGGGGATTCTTGGGTTAAAACTCCCAAGGAAACCGGGGAGATGATAGGTACCGTTAACCGCTGGGGTTGGGCTGCTCCAAGCCAGTCTTGGCTGGGCCGTGCAAGTCAGTCTAAGGTCAGAGGGCTGGGGGCCCTGGACCTCAAACCGATCTGAGTTAGTCACAGTGGTGTTGCATGGATTCTTCCAGTTCAGAAGAGGGAGGTGTGATCTAAGCCTCTGTGCCCAGCAGCAGTGCCCATGTGGCAGAGTGGACACACCGTCAGGGGAAGGAGGTGGCCATGGAGCCCCACGGCACAAAGCGAGGCTGCACGGCTTGGGAGAATTTGACCAGGGCAGGAGCCTGGGTATCAGAGCTGGCCATGGCAGGTGCCCCTAAAGCCAGGGTAGAAGATGAGGCCGGAGTCATACCTAGATTGAGCCAAGTCAGCCTCCTCCCTCATTGGTACAAACATGGGACATGTTCTTTTCAATGTTTTCCTAGAAATGTTCCAATCCTAGAAGGGTACAGATAATCTGGCAATCATATAGACCTTCTCCAGTCCGGGGACAAGGACTGAGTGAGGACCTAATCTCAATTCAATGTGTGCTGAATGCAGTACCCAGAAGGATCCTGTAAGAGCTCTCCTCTGTCAAACCTCCCTTGCAGTGGCTGCAAAGCCCAGGGTGTTGTGGTTGCCTGTTAGTTCTCAGACAGCATCCTCTATGGTTCCCCCCACTTTGTGGCCCCATTCTGGCCAAGCAGGCCTTCTCCCTATTTCCCTGGCTCACCAGGCCTGCAGGTGCATGCTTGGTGTTCTCTCTGTCTGGGTCTGCCTCTCCCAGATATCCCCAGGGCTCTGGCTCTCTCCTGCAGTTCTCTACTGAAGCATCATCTTCTCAGAAGGGCCTGCCCTGACCACCCTATTTTAAATTACAACACCCCACACTCCCTATGCCCCTCCCCTAGTGTAGACCTTATTTACCGTCTGATGCACTTGGTGCTTAGATGATCTGCTTATTATTGGGCTCCCTGACCAGAAAATGGAGCTCCATTGGGTTGGGATTTATGTCTGTTTTGCTCACCACTCACTCATGAGGACCCAGAACAGTGCCCGGCACAGAGCAAGTACTCTAAAAGATCCGGGGAGTGCGTGAAGGTGAAATCGGTTAAGATTCCTGGCTCCTAGCTTGGCCAGCCATGTCGGCCTGGGCCCCATACCTGACCACCTTCTAAAAGGGTTCCTCTCCCCAGGCCCCAGATTTGCTTAGCTCAGCTCCTGGTCCCCCACTCCCCTGCCTGCCGTCTGCCCTCTCCCACCACCCAGCTCAATCCTGTCCCATCCCCACCACGAGAGAGGTGCCTAACCTCAGCATTTCCCTGTTTCCCGCAGCACTGGATCCACTTGTCTCTATAACAACCTTTTTTGATTGAGAGACTTTTAATTAGCAACCCAGTCCCTCACTGCCTCTCTCTTTCGGGCAAAGCAATTGACAATATCTTTAAAATATGTGTGTGTGTGTGTGTGTGTGTGTGTGTGTGTGTGTTGTGTATACCCCGAACCATTATACTCAGGCAAATAAGCCATCAATTTGGTCACAACAGGTGGTCCTCTAGCTATAAGGGAAGTTACAAGCCTTCCCAGTACAAGCCTGCCTGCCTTGTAACCCTCAGCCATGGGCAAACCCGGCCAAAGCCTCCTCTCCACTGATCATCAGCGAGCCAACAGGGAGAAGAGCCCCTCTTCGGGCCCCTTCCCTAAATCAAAGGAACGTATGCTTTCAGAATCATAAAGTACGGGAAGGCCCCAAAGAGAGATTCAATAGACACGTGTCCCATTTTGCCAGGGCAATTCTTTCAAGGCTCGCCGATGTTAACATCCAGAGCTTGCGTCTCAACAGCCCCACACAGACTCCAGGATTTCTCAAAGCAATAGAGCAAAACAGAAACACCAGCCATCTGTCTCTTGAAATTTCCTAGGAGGGGCAACCCGTAGCTGGGAAGACACTCGAAGGCAGTTTTCAAGTCTGAGACGCATCACACTGAGTTATGGGAGCAGAACTTTCGGGAGGCCTTCTCTCCAATGGTGTGAACGTGAAGCAGGCATATTTCACACCCACGGCCACGGCCATGGCCCCTCTACCGCCAGTGGCCACAGCTGTGGGGGGGACCCCGCAGGAGCCAAACAGCCTGCCAAGAACGCTGACTCGGGAGAGCGAACCCTGGCCCAGCAACGTCCGCAGTCATTCCGGGCCAAATTCAGTTGAAATGAGACACTTTTCAAGAACGATTTCTAGGTAAGTGGTGGAGAAAATAGGATCACCCCGAACACGCGGAGCAAAGAAAGGAGCAGCCCCGTAAGTGTAGAGATGGGTCCTCCGCCTTCAGGCAGGGTGAGCCCAGACGCGCCTTCGGCTGGGACAATGACTTGTGTGGGTTGTCATGACAATGAAATTGAAACTGGGATAAACAATAGCCACTCAGCCAGCCGCCTAACCTCTGAGCCGACCTGTCATTACGACAGCAGCTGCCTGGGCCTCAAGCAGACGTCAGGAGATGAGCATCCCTGGGGCAGGCTTTCCTAACAGGTGGCCAAACGTGAGGCTGGAAATCAACTGGGCCCTTTTGCTCATTCTTGAGCTACCCTAGGGAATCCAGCAGCCTCCTGTAAAAGGTCCCCGGAGCCTGTAGAGGGACCACAGAGCCCAGAAAGTTCATGCAATGGGCCCACAGACCCACAGCATGCCAGCAGAAAAGGCTAAGACATGGTACCTCATCCTAAGTGCAAAACCTCAGAAACCAGTGTTTCCTGGGACTGGCATTTCTAAAGGCTTCTTTCAGCAAGAGCTTCCCGGCATTCCTCACCAAATGGACCGATGCAAAATTGAATTATTGTCTCTGATAGAACTTGAAAATCCCTTTGTACTTCCAAGGCAAATGTAAATGCACCGTCCTGTGGCACCTCTGTCCCACCCTCCCCACCGCCTCTGCTCGCCTCAGACTCCAGCCTAAGCCCCCACCGCATGTGCAGGAGCCGAGCACCAGGAAACAGAATCAAATATGCCCCATAGGGCTCAACTTGGCTTTAAAAAATGGTATTATTTATATTTAATAGCAGCTTCAGAAAAAGCTGCAAATCCTAGGGCATGGCAGAAATGTAAATGCTAACTGATTGTTATTCTTACGGAAACTTAGAATTCAAAAGTTTAATCAACCTCGTTAGCATAATTTGGGTGACTTCAGTCCATAACCTTACCCTGGAGTTGATTATTTATGGCGCCCTGAACAGAAGTCGAAAATTAACTTTGATTTAATGTAACAATTCCATCCCCAATATAATTCATAATGCAGATACGTTTGTCAAAAATAAATCACGTTGCTTCGCCCATCTCAGAACAGGAAACCCAGAAAGGAATAGAAACAGAATCCCTAATCTTTGGTTTCTGCAGTCGTTCTGGCTCTCCCCCTGCTCAAGTCTGTGCCTGCCCAGGGACAGGCTTTGGAGGAGGCTGAGAGCATCCGTGTACAGAGAAATCTATGGATCAAGACAGACGGGCCCGGCGGGGAAGGGGGTGTGGGGATCTCTCGGGGTGGGTATCTTGCTTCTCTTGAGGGTTTTACCCGAGTAAGCAGCTTTTTAATAAGGCGGAATGAGAAAACATCACAGGAGGCCAGTCTGGTGAAAGGGCTGTTTGTGGAGAGCACGATCCGATGTCTTGCGTGTGTTCGAGGTGTATCTGTGTACAGTTTGCTTTCACCCGTATCACTGCCTCAGTCTTCACATCGATAGATGGGGCCGATGGCAACTGAGGCCCGAGGAAGCTGAACGCCTTGTCCACATCCCGTGGCTGGTGAAAGGCGGTGCTGATCCTGGAATGCTGGTCTCCCAGCACCATCTGTCAGCAGGTGGAGAGAAAGGAGTCCAGCTAAGCAATCTGCCTCCTGGCCAAGGAAAGCAGAGTCCTTGCCCACCCCATCAAGGGACAGTAGGAGACCCCGCTCCCAGAGCAGACAGGAGAAATCCTCGCGACATCACCAGCGTAATCAATTTCCAAGAACTCAGAAGTGGCATTCGTGACGCCTGCTGGAAAACCTCAGAAAATGTAGGTTTCCCACACGTTTGGCAAAAAGCACCGTATAGAACCTCCCTAGATGATGGGGGGCATAGAACTGCTGGGATCCTCTTTATCCCCCTTCACATAAATTTACCTCTGCGATGTACCAAGCTCCCTGCCGAGGAAGAAATCTCTTTCCATGGGCAGTACCAAGGAGCCAGACTGGCGTTGCTGTGTGCTAATTCTCTGTCTGGACTGCTAAAGCCACCCAGACGTGCCAAGTTTTAGCGGCAACAGGTTTGCCTGCCAAGAACCAGCGTCCCCTGCTTCCTCTCCCACCTACAGGCCGGGCAGCGCCAGCTCCCCTTTTCCATGCCAGGCGGAGCCGATGCGATCTCACAATGGGCCGCAGAGCAGGGTGCCAGCAGCCAGAGCCTTGGCCAGTGGCTGGCAAACTCAGACTGTGCCATTTGGCTCTTTGGCTTCTGCTGTGGAAAAGAACTGGCTGAGAAGAGGTAAAAGCTTTTGGCAAAATATGAAGTTTGGGTTCTCTTGGTCCCAACCCAGCGGGGATAATCATGACCTGGCATGGCTTGTGTGTGTGTGTGTGTGTGTGTGTGTGTCCTCATGCATTAATCGCATAGCTTTAACGGTTATAGAATTAAGACGAAACCAGGCCACCTGAAACTAACACAGCGCTGTATGTTAACTAAGTGGAATTAAAATAAAAACTTAAAAAAAAAGACAAAACCAGGCCAAAAGATTCATTGTGAAACAGCACCCAGGGCCTTGGAATAAATTGTGACCAGCCTTGGATTGGGTCACCATGATGTCATAATGCATACGTGGGTACATCCACCACCAGCCAATGCTCTATTGTGTCCTCCATCCATGTTCTTTCAGGTGATCTTCTCAATGATATGCAATCAGTGTTTTTATCGTCTGGGCTTTAAAGACGAGAAGACTGAGGTTCAGAGCCGTTGAGTAGCTTGCCCAAGGTCACACAGCCACTTAATGACCTATTCAAGGCCCGGACCCATATCCATCCAGTTTTCCTCTTTACAGTTACATGTATGCAGTTGTCTCCTAACCAGACCTTAAGCTCCATGACGAAAGGGTTTGGATTCCCACATCTGAAACGGTGCCAGCATCCAGGCGCAGAATAGGCTCTCGGTAAATATATATTAAGTACGTGCACGAATAAATGAACGAGCCCCACTATGACTATGTCACGGAAGCAAACGGCTTCATATCCACTCCCTACCTGAAGCCCCGGAACAGAATAGTTAAGGACGGGGCACTGGGGTGTTACACTCCCAGGGAACAAGGGTGAGGTGAGCCTACGCTCTCTGCAGGGTCCGGACGACAGAGACTGCCTGCCTTCCTGTCTCCTAGATATTTACTTCATCACACCCCAGCGCAAGCTTCCCGTCGGTCACACGTCTCCCTGATAGGCCCCTGCGCCGAAACGCCCCGTGCCCCTTGGCACCCATGATCATGGCGTAGGCATCCATCCTCCATCTTGTCAAACAGCTGTCACACCTTGACAGCAGATGGCCTTGGCAATCTTGGCAATCCAGCCGGACAAGTTTCTACCTGAACTTTGGCTCAGCCAGTGCCTGGATGGAGGAGTCAGAAAGGAGACCTAGAAAGGAAAGTACCTTCTGTTTTCTCATTCCCAACCGCACAGGGCTGGGGGAAAGAGATATGCTAATGGCCATGGGGAAACACCAGTGGGAATATACCTGCTTTGGACAGATAGGAGCTAGGGTCCCCCACTCATCCCCTTGCCTCCAGGTATGCCTGCACACAACTCACCTGCGACAGACCTGTTCTTCCACAGCCCCCAGACAGGAAGCTCTCTGATATCATATCTATCTGCCACGGTCAGTCCCTCCCCATGGGCAACGCCACAGGGGTGGGGAAATCCAACAATCTGATGATTCTCTCCAGGCGCTCGGGATGGAACAAACATCAGTTCTCAGCCCAGCTTCTCAAATGTATGTGTTGTTACTGCTGCTATTTTCAAGGACCTGCTCTATTTACGCCTCACTCCTCGTTGCTCCTCCTAGGACAAGAGAACTGAATAAATAAAGAAGGCAGGCTTAACCCCTCCCTTGGCAGGGATAGGAATTTGCCAGAGCAGAAAGTCCGCAAGACACATACCTTGGGCCCACAAAATGCTTTATATTTGGCAAAGCATTTGCTCATGTAAGCCCCGCAGCTGTGAGATATGAAGTCCATGTTACAGGTACGAACACAGAGGCGAGGCCAAGGACACGGAGGTTGCTCTAAGCCATCTTTCGTCTCCTCGTCACCCGGGTTCTCGGTGCCTGGAGAGCAGGAGAAGAGAAACAGTGGTGCTAACAGGCCCCACCACTGGCGGCCTGTCGCTGAGGCTCCCGTGTCCTGCTCTCCCTCCCCTCTGTGAGGGCTGGGGCGGATAAAGGGCCCGTGGAGCCACTCCTATGTGCCACCTTGACTGGGCCATGTGTGCGGTGCCCAGACAGTTAGTGGAACATTATCCTGGGTGTGTCTGTGAGGATGTGTGGAGAGGATTTACCATCTGAATGGAAACATCGGCTCCTCCTGGGCCTGAAGCCCTAGCCGAAAGGCGCCGCCAGCTTCCCCGCGGCACCAGCTGGCCCACTCCAGATCTTGGGACTTGTCAGCCTCCATAATCACATGGGCCAGCTCCTTGGCGTAATTCTCTTTCCATTTCGATGTATCTATATCTACACCTATTGGTCGTTTCTCTGGAGAATCCTGACTCACACAGAGCCCCGGACGGGCTCTAAACGGGAAGATGGGCTCTGAACAGCAAAGCCAGGCTGGGCCGAGGCAGGCGGGGACCTCCCATCCTGGCATCCATCAAGAAAGGAAGTGTTATTAAAATTTAAAAAAAAAAAAAAAAAAAAGGAAGGAAGGAAGGAAGGGTTTTCTGCTCTCTTGCACAGACTCTTCCTCAGAAACTCTCCTTTCTCTCCTAAAGCATTTCTCCAAAAATATTCACTGATACCTGCCTTGTAGAGGCACTGTTTTTGGAGTATGAGTATATCAGTGAATGAAACGGACCAAGATCCCTGCCCTCAGGACACACAGTTCCCATTGCAGATGTAATAAGGAACTTAGATAATATATTGCAAGGGGAGAAATAGGAGGAAAAAATTAAAGATTGGCTAGGGTAAGGGGGACCGGGTGTAGCGAGGTGGGGGGCAGGTGTTGTGCTGAGCAGGTGACCAAGGAGGGTCGCGGTGGGAGTGAGATGTGAGAGGTACTGAAGGAGGCAAAGGGGTCAACCAAGCAGGTATTTGGAGGAAGAGCACTCCAGGCAGGGAACAGCCAGTACAAAGGCCCTAAGAAGGGAGATGCCTGGTGGGCACAAGGAATTGCAATGAGGTCAGTGTGGCTGGCACAGTGAAGGTGAAGAGGGCAGAGGGGCAGGCGATGGGGATGACGTCACAGAGGCAGGATGGTGCAGGGCCATCGGAAAGATTTGAAAGGGAAGCCATGGCAGGGCTTCCGGCAGAGGAGGACATGATCTGCTTTGGGTTTTAAAGGGATCTCCTTGGCAATCTCTTGACCCCTTTTTGCAGGGGCAGGGGGAGGGGAGGGTCAAGGATAGAAGCAGGAAGACCAGTTAGGAAGCTCTTGCCAAAATCCAGACCAGAGATGGTGGTGGCCCTGCCCAACATGGTGTCAAGTGGTCAGGTTCCAGATGGAGTCAGGCGGAAATGCCCCCCAGAGGAGAGTACGTGTTTTCTGGTCTTGAGTCCTGCTCTCTGCCCAGGGACATGCCCTAAGGTGTCCTTAGAGTCCCCTCCCACCCCCCCCCCCCCCAGTCCCGGATATCCCTAGTCACAACTAGGAAGAGTCTTTTTATGAATGGAGCTGGGGAGAATGATGAGAAGGTCAAGTTCTATTCTCTTCCCCAACATCTGGAGCAGCATTAAGGGCTGATGATACCATTCAAGTCCTAGAGCCAAGTGGGGGACAAAAAGGAAAGGGATAGTGGTCTCTTCCATAAGTATAGTCAGTGGTGTGCTGGTGAATGTTTGACAATTGGCTCTCCAGGAAAAAAAGTGTGTAATTTTATGATATGTGTGTAATTTTACTGATAAAAAAAATATGTTGCATATATTTTACAAATACTAGGGCCGCCTGGGTGGCTCAGTTGGTTATACTTCTGACTTCAACTCAGGTCATGATCTTACAGTTCATGAGTTTGAGCCCCGTGTCGGGCTCTGCACTGACAGCTCAAAGCCTGGAGCCCGCTTCCGATTCTGTCTCCTCTCTCTGCCCCTTCCCTGCCTGTGTTCTCTCTCTCTCTCTCTCTCTCTCTCTCTCTCTCTCTCTCAAAAATAAATAAAACTTTAAAACAAATACTAATAAAATACACAATAGCCTTTACTATAAATTCTATAACCAATTGGTTCTCACAAAATGCTCCTGTTGATTTTTGGAGAACTCGTATCTGTAACCAATGTATGGTTGCGATTGACAAATGAGTGTAGTTCCCACATGAATGTTGGTTGATATTTGTATTCACATTAATGGGTAAAAAGAAAGTGAACCAGCAAAGATGTTCCTTGGGACTTCCTTCTGTTCGTCAATGATGTGAACGACATCTTTGCCGCATCTGATTACTAGTCTTCAGTTACTGCGAGAATATTTCCTCGATTTCTTGTGCCATTTACAATGTAATAGCTACACACCCAAAACACTTTTAAGTTAAATCTGCATTATTAAGATTTTCCCCATCACTGTTTAAGTCTAAACAAACAACAAACCATCAAAGGAAGTCCTGACTTAAAGCATGTGCCAATTTCCATCTCGTGAATACTCCCACCCTGGCCGATTTCAAGCTACCAAGGTGACATTACTGAATGTGGACTTGGAAAGGGATTCTTAGCCATGAGCCATTATATAATATTTCCAACATACAAATACAGTTGATGTAAATAACCTCAAGCGTAAAGATAATAGTAAAATGGAGTAAAATAATTAGGAGCTAGTAATGAGTTTTGAGTATTTATTACCTTTGCGTTTAATATAGCTTATTTAATTGTAAGTTTATATAATTTAATTTTTAATAATGGCTGTGTTTATCAACCAGCTTGCAAAATCACTGGAAGTTTAACAGTCGACCCTCGTGAGCCAATTCGAGCAGCCCTAGCGCCCCGTCGACCGTGCGGTACTTTCTCAGACATCGCCCATCTTCCCACTGAGAGATCTGCTAGCTAACTATCAAAAACTGGGGACACTGGGGCTGAGGGGGTGAGGTGAGATGCCCAAGGCACCTAGCAGCTGATGTCCTCGAGCAAGGGTGGCCTCAGGAAAAAGTAGCTGGTCTGCGGGTCGGGGAGGGTGGGGGAAATCCGAATGGGCCAGAGGAAGTTTCACACGAGGGCAGTGAGGTCGGCGAAGGTTATGGATGAGAGGGAGTTCAAGCCTGTGTTCACATCGCCATCACCAATTCCCCTCAAGCTGCCTAGGCTGGCCTCTTAGAACAGGATCTTGGCGGATCTTCGTGGAGAGGTAGCTGCACCCTAGTTGCATAGGCCGTGGTTGATCAACAGCTTAGCTGCAAATCACTCGCCAATCAACATAAACACCAAGTTCATCTGCATGATGGACAATCTGCCAGCACCAGCCCCCTCAGAGTCAGTGTATGAGGATCAGGCCACAGGGAGTCAAGCAGAGTGTCTGGCTCTATCTGCCCAATGCACTAGTGTTTTACTGTCCCAGAACTTAGAGAAGGGCCAAGAGAAGAGTTGAGAGGCAGGAGCTGGCAACCCAAAGATCATAGGTGCACCTGCTTGGTGGGTAGGACCTGGTTTTCCTGGGGACAGCCCTACTGTCCCCTGTAAGTCAAGCAGGGCCCTGTTTCAGCTCCCAAGTTCCTTCTCTATGCACCAATGCCTCCAAAAGGCCCAAATGACCTTCGGGGCTCCAGAAATGAGAGTTTTGGTGGTGAGGCCGGGCCCTCCCAAGCCTCCCCAGGCCCACCCAGGTCCTGGACATGAAGGGAGAGCGCTGTGTCACCCTGAACAGCCAGGGAGGCCGAATGGTGGCCAAAGTGCGGTCACTCAGGTTTCGCCCAGCTTAGAAGCTGAGGGCAGAGCAGGCGTCCTTGGGTTCTGGACCCTGAAACAGGTGAGGGCAGCAGAGAGAGTGTAGTCTGGGTCTGGCCGGAAAGTGGTCTACACCCTGGCTTGTAAGCACAGAAAGGAGAGCCCCCAGCCCACAGCTGTCTTTTCTGATTCCATTAGCTGTGTGACCGTGGGCAGGTTAAAAAACTTCTCTGAGTTTCCAGTTTCTTCATGTTACAAGAAATGAGTTAATAATACAATAAACCCTTGGCTTCCATGAATTTAATATTTGGCTTTTGGTTGTTATTGTTTTTTCACTATTTAATGATCTGCCTATTTGCCTGAGGAGCACCCACTCGCTGGTCCTGTTTGCCTTCCCAGAAGTCCTTGGTCTCCTGCCTCACCAGCCCTGATGAAAGCTTGGGAAGAAGGACCCAATGTCTGCTTTTAGCCCCCTATTCCCTACTCCTCCGTCCAAAAGCTCGTTCCCCCAGGGGAACTTGGGGTCTGGGTTCCGGTAACTCACACCTTACAGTGTGAGGTCCCAGCCAAGCACCGGGACCTTCACACAGGGCTCTGTGTGGCCCTGAGTGGGGCGGCTGTGCTCACTCCCCTGGTGTCTGTATTTTAACCACCTTGGGGATGGAGGAACATGTGGGCCGGGGGGTCCCACAGACCCTAAGGCTCAGAGTTGGCTCTGCTATTGAACAGTTACTGAACACAAGTTAAGTGACTTGGCTTTTCTGCCTCCAGGTCCCCTTCCTGCCTCGTGGGAGATCACCTGAGCGTGCCTGCTGGGCCTGGGGCTGGTGGTAGGGTGGGGGCGAGGGGAGGGAGCTTCTTCATCCTGCTCTCCCCCACCTGCCCACCCCACGCTCAAATTTCCTGGCCGCTAGTGACAGCTCAGCTCTAGAAAGGAGCTGAAATTAGGCCCAGCTCAGCCTTGGGCAACTCCTACAGGGGAGAAGCAGTGGGAGGAGAGCAGCAGGCAGGGAGAAGCAGGGGTGAGCAGCCGATAAAGGGAGGCAGACACCAACGTGGGAAGGTTAGGAGGGGAAGGAAGCGCTGATTCAGCACTCACTCTGCAAATTTCTGCCATAAATCACTCTCAGGAGCAGCCTGGGAGCCCTCACAGCTGGAGGGAGAAGATTCTCGAAATCCCAGATTCTGAGCCTAAAACGTTCTCCTGGAGGGCTGGGGACCTTAGTCAGCTCTTTGCTCTCGCTGGGGGCCTCAGTTTACCCCACTGCAAAATGGGGACCACTAGCCCCTCCTCTTAGGCCCTGTGCAGAGACAGTGTCCCCAGAAGCATTGAGGTCCCCATGCAGAGGTGTGTACATAAGCAATGGGATCGTTATTAGCAATTATCATTCCTGACAGTGTTGGTAAAATCAAAAACAAAAACAAAAAAGTCACACAGAGCTCAGGAACATGCTTGCTCTGGGGTGTGGAATAATAACTAATGTTTATGTAGCGTCTCACAGCATGAAAACCCCAGTCATGTGTATTTTTCTTATTTGATCCCCACAACAAGGCAGCAATGCAGGTAAGGCAGAGATCTTTCCCCTGGTTTTATAAACCAGGAATTTTCCATTTATTGAGGTAAAGGGGCTGCCCCAGGCCACGGAACCACGTAGTTTGGGGGAGCAAGAATGAGAACCCACGTTTTCCCTTTCCGCTGCCTCAACTGAAGACGCTGGGAAACAGGAAACAAGCTGATTCCCGGGAAGGTGAAGGTACCACAGGATTTTGGGGTCCAGGTTTGGCTCCCAAACATGCCGCTTACGAGTGGTGTGGCCTCAGCTACTTCCCCAGTATAACGGGGGTAATACCAGCAGTCCCCAGCTCCTGTGGTCACTGGACGCATTAGGAGAGATAATGGATCAAGGAGCTCAGCAAATTCCCAGAACAGAGTAAGTGCTCAATTGACGTCAGCAATTGGCTTTCTCATTCCTTTGTTGTTTATTTTTTAAAATTTTTTAAAATTTTATTTTTTTAATTTACATCCAAGTTAGTTAGCATATAGTGCAACAATGATTTCAGGAGTAGATTCCTTAATGCCCCTTACCCATTTAGCCCATCCCCCCTCCCACACCCCCTTCAGCAACCCTCTGTTTGTTCTCCATATTTAAGAGTCTCTTATGTTTTGTCCCCGACCCTGTTTTTATATTATTTTTGTTTCCCTTCCCTTATGTTCACCTGTTCTGTGTCTTAAAGTTCTCACATGAGTGAAGTCATATGATATTTGTCTTTCTCTGACTAATTTCGCTTAGCATAATACCCTCCAGTTCCACCCATGTAGTTGCAAATGACAAGATTTCACTCTTTTTGATTGCTGAGTAATACTCCATTGTATGTATATACCACATTTTCTTTATCCATTCATCCATCAATGGACATTTGGACTCTTTCCATACTTTGGCTATTGTTGATAGCGCTGCTATAAACATTGGGGTGCATGTGTCCCTTTGATGGATGCTGTATCCCTTGGATAAATATCTAGTAGTGTAATTGCTGGGTCGTAGGATAGTTCTATTTTTAATTTTTTGAGGAACCTCCATACTGTTTTCCAGAGTGGCTGCACCAGCTTGCATCCCCACCATCAGTGCAAAAGAGATCTTCCTTCTCCGCATCCTCGCCAACATCTGTTGTTGCCTGAGTTGTTCATGTTAGCCATTCTGACAGGTGTGAGGTGGTATCTCATTGTGGGTTTGATTTGTATTTCCCTGATGATGAGTGATGTGGAGCATTTTTTCCTCTGTCGGTTGGCCATCTGGATGTCTTCTTGGGAGAAGTGTCTATTCATGTCTTTTGCCCATTTCTTCACTGGATTATTTGGTTTTTGGGTGTTGAGTTTGATAAGTTCTTTACAGATTTTGGATACTAACCTTTTATCTGATATGTCGTTTGCAAATATCTTCTCCCATTCTGTCGGTTGCCTTTTAGTTTTGCTGACTGTTTCCTTCGCTGTGAAGAAACTTTTTATTTTGATGAGGTCCAAATCGTTCATTTTTGCTTTTGTTTCCCATGCTTCCAGAGATGTGTCGAGTAAGAAGTTGCTGCGGCCAAGATCAAAGAGGTTTTTGCCTGCTTTCTCCTCGAGGATTTTGATGTCTTCCTGTCTTACATTGAGGTCTTTCATCCATTTTGAGTTTATTTATTTATTTTTTAACGTTTATTTATTCTTGAGACAGAGAGAGACAGAGCATGAACGGGGGAGGGGCAGAGAGAGAGGGAGACACAGAATCCGAAGCAGGCTTCAGGCTCTGAGCCATCAGCCCAGAGCCTGACGCGGGGCTCGAACTCACAGACCGCGAGATCATGACCCGGGCTGAAGCTGGACGCTCAACCGACTGAGCCACCCAGGCGCCCCATTTTGAGTTTATTTTTGTGTATAGTGTAAGAAAGTGGTCCAGGTTCATTCTTCTGCATGTCGCTGTCCAGTTTTCCCAGCACCACTTGCTGAAGAGACTGTCTTTATTCCATTGGATAGTCTTTCCTGCTTTGTCAAAGATTAGTTGGCCATACGTTTGTGGGTCCATTTCTGCGTTCTCTATTCTGTTCCATTGATCTGAGTATCTGTTCTTGTGCCAGTACCATACTGTCTTGATGATTACAGCTTTGTAATATAGCTTGAAGTCTGGGATTGTGATGCCTCCTGCTTTGGTTTTCTTTTTCAAGATTGCTTTGGCTATTCGGGGTCTTTTCTGGTTCCATACAAATTTTAAGATTGTTTGTTCTAGCTCTGTGAAGAATGCTGGTGTTATTTTGATAGGGATTGCATTGAATATGTAGATTGCTTTGGGTAGTATTGACATTTTAACAATGTTTGTTCTCCCTATCCAGGAGCATGGAATCTTTTTCCATTTTTGTGTGTCTTCTTCAATTTTCTTTCATAAGATTTCTATAGTTTTCAGTGTATAGATTTTTCACCTCTTTGGTTAAATTTATTCCTAGGTGTTTTACGGTTTTTGGTGCAACTGTAAATGGGATCGATTCCTTGATCTCTCTTTCTGTCGCTTCATTGTTGGTGTATGGGAATGCAACCGATTTCCGTGCATTGATTTTATATCCTGCAACTTTGCTGAATTCATGAATCAGTTCTATCAGCTTTTTGGTGGAATCTTTTGGGTTTTCCATATAGAGAACCATGTCATCTGTGAAGAGTGAAAGTTTGACCTCCTCCTGGCTGATTTGGATGCCTTTTATTTCTTTGTGTTGTCTGATTGCAGAGGCTAAGACTTCCAATACTATGTTGAATAACAGTGGCAAGAGTGGACATCCCTGTCTTGTTCCTGACCTTAGGGGGAAAACTCTCAGTTCTTCCCCATTGAGGATGATATTAGCATTGGGTCTTTTGTATATGGCTTTTATGATCTTGAGGTATAATCCTTCTATCCCTACTTTCTTGAGGATTTTTATCAAGAAAGGATGCTGTATTTGTCAAATGCTTTCTCTGCATCTATTGAGAAGATTATATGGTTCTTGTCCTTTCTTTTATTGATGTGATGAATCACATTGATTGTTTTGCAGATATTGAACCAGCCCTGCACCCCAGGTATAAATCCCAGTTGGTTGTGGTGAATAATTTTTTTAATGTATTGTTGGATCCGGTTGGCTAATATCTTGTTGGGGATTTTTGCATCCATGTTCATCAGGGAAATTGGCCTATAGTTCGCCGTTTTAGTGGGGTCTCTGTCTGGTTTTGGAATCAAGGTAATGCTGGCTTCATAGAAAGTGTTTGGAAGTTTTCCTTCCATTTCTATTTTTTGGAACACCTTAAAGAGAATCAGTGTTAACTCTTCCTTAAGTGTTTGGTAGAATTCCCCTGGAAAGCCATCCGGCCCTGGGCTCTTGGTTTTTGGGAGATTTTTTTTATTACTAATTCGATTTCTTTACTGGTTATGGGTCTGTTCAAATTTTCTGTCTTCCTGTTTCAGTTTTGGTAGTTTATATGTTTCTAGGAATTTGTCCATTTCTTCCAGATTTCCCATTTTATTGGCATATACTTGCTCATAATAATCTCTTATTATTGTTTTAATTCCTGCTGTGTTGGTTGTGATCTCTCCTCTTTCATTCTTGATTTTATTTATTTGGGTCCTTTCCTTTTTCTTTTTGATCAAACTGGCTAGTGGTTTATCAATTTTGTTAATTCTTTCAAAGAACCAGCTTCTGGTTTCATTGATCTGTTCTACTGGGTTTTTTTGTTTGTTTGTTTTGGTTTGGTTTCGATAACATTAATTTCTGCTCTAATCTTTATTATTTCTTGTCTTCTGCTGGTTTTCGATTTTATTTGCTGTTCTTTTTCCAGCTCTTTAAGGCATAAGGTTAGGTTGTGTATCTGAGATCTTTCTTCCTTCTTTAGGAAGGCCTGGATTGCTATATACTTTCCTCTTATGACTGCCTTTGCTGCGTCCCAGAGGTTTTGGGTTGTGGTATTATCATTTTCATTGGTGTCCAAGAACTTTTTAATTTCCTCTTTAACTTCTTGGTTAGCCCATTCATTCTTTAATAGGGTGTTTTTTAGTCTCCAAATATTTGTTACCTTTCCAAATTTTTTCTTGGGGTTGATTTTGAGTTTCATAGCGTTGTGGTCTGAAAATATGCACGGTATGATCTTGATCTTTTTGTACTTGTTGAGGGCTGATTTGTGTCCCAGTATGTGATCTCTTCTGGAGAATGTCCCATGTGCACTGGAGAAGAATGTATATTCTTCTGCTTTAGGGTGAAATGCTCTGAATGTATCTGTTAAGTCCTTCTTGTCCAGTGTGTCACTCAAAGCCATTGTTTCCTTGTTGATTTTTTGATTAGATGATCTGTCCATTGCTGTGAGTGGGGTGTTGAAGTCCCCTACTATTATGGTATTACTATCAATGAGTTTCTTTATGTTTGTGATTAATTGATTTATATGTTTGGGTGCTTCACATTTGGCGCATTAATGTTCACAATTGTTAGGTCTTCCTGGTGGATAGACCCCTTGATTATGATATAATGCCCTTCTGCATCTCTTGATACAGTCTTTATTTTGAAGTCTAGATTGTCTGATATAAGTATGGCTACTCCGCCTTTCTTTTGTTGACCATTAGCATGATAGATGGTTCTCCATACCCTTACTTTCTTTTTTTTATTTTTTTTTTATTTTTTTTTTTAATTTTTTTTTTTTTCAACGTTTATTTATTTTTGGGACAGAGAGAGACAGAGCATGAACGGGGGAGGGGCAGAGAGAGAGGGAGACACAGAATCGGAAACAGGCTCCAGGCTCTGAGCCATCAGCCCAGAGCCTGACGCGGGGCTCGAACTCACGGACCGCGAGATCGTGACCTGGCTGAAGTCGGACGCTTAACCGACTGCGCCACCCAGGCGCCCCAATACCCTTACTTTCAATCTGAAGGTGTCTTTAGGTCTAAAGTGGGTCTCTTGTAAACAGCATATAGATGGATCTTGTTTTTTTTTTTTTTTAATCCATTCTGTTACCCTATGTCTTTTGATTGGAGCATTTAGTCCATTGACGTTTAGAGTGAGCACTGAAAGATATGAATTTATTGCCATTATGTTGCTTGTAGAGTTGGAGTTTGTAGTGGTGTTCGCTGGTCCTTTCTAGTCTTCGTTGCTTTTGGTCTCTATTTATTTGTTTGTTTGGTTGGGTTTTTTTTTTCATCTTTTCTCCCCTCAGAGAGTCCCCCTTAAAATTTGTTGCAGGGCTGGTTTAGTGGTCACAGACTCCTTTAATTTTTGTTTGTCTGGGAAACTTTTTATCTCTCCTTCTATTTTGAATGACAGCCTTGCTGGATAAAGAATTCTTGGCCGCATATTTTTCTGATTTAGCACATTGAATATATCCTGCCACTCCTTTCTGGCCTGCCAAGTTTCTGTGGATAGGTCTGCTGCAAACCTGATCTGTCTTCCCTTGTAGGTTAGGGACTTTTTTCCCTTGCTGCTTTCATAATTCTGTCCTTGCCTGAGTGTTTTGTGAATTTGACCATGATATGCCTTGTTGATGGTCAGTTTTTGTTGAATCTAATGGGAGTCCTCTGTGCTTCCTGGATTTTGATGTCTGCGTCTTTCCCCAGGTTAGGAAAGTTTTCTGCTATGATTTGTTCATATAACCCTTCTACCCCTATTTCTCTCTCTTCCTCTTCTGGGACCCCTATGTTTCTGATGTTGTTCTTTTTAAATGAGTCACTGATTTCTCTAATTCTTAAATTGTGCTCTTTTGCCTTAATCTCCCTCTTTTTTTCTGCTTCATTATTCTCCATAAATTTGTCCTCTATATCAATGATTCTCTGTTCTGCCTCATCCATCCTTGTAGCCGTGGAATCCATTTGAGATTGCAGCTCAGTTACAGCATTTTTTTAAAGTTCATCCTGACTAGCTTTTACTTCTTTTATCTCTGCAGAAAGGAATTCTAATCTATTTTCAACTCCAGCTAGTATTCTTATTATCGTGATTCTAAATTCTGGTTCAGACATCTTGCCTGTATCTGTGTTGGTTAAATTCCTGGCTGTCGTTTCTTCCTGCTCTTTCTTTTGGGGTGAATTCCTTCATTTCATGATTTTGAAGGGAGAAAACAAATTAATGAGGTAAAACAAATTAAAAATTAAAATTAAAAAATTAAAATTAAAAAAATATTAAAATTAAAAGATTAAAATTAAAATTAAAATTAAAAAATTAAAATTAAAAAAATATTAAAATTAAAAGATTAAAACACACACACACACAAATCGAATAAATGATGCTAGATCCTAGGTGTGTTTTGGTCTGGGTGTTGAAAGGGACTTGACAGATTAGAGAAAAAAGGGGAAAGAGAAAAAAAGAAAATTGTTTGAAAATTTGAAAAAATGAATACACTGAAGTAGACTAAAATGAAACGATGGAAGTAAAATTGAATTTGAAAAAATATACACAAAAGTAAAAAATATAGTAGAAAAAAATAAACAAAAATGTTTTTAATAGAAATTGAAAATAAAAATGAATTTTTTCTCTTTCTGTATTCAAGAAAATGAAAAGAAACAAAAAAGAGAAAAAAAAAGACAGAAAATTGAATAGGTGGACCAGTGAACAGACTGAAACATGACTTCGTTTTCCCCTAGGTGTCAAACTGTGAAACGCTTTATTGTCCATAAACTAAGCAGGCAGAGAGACTTGTGTTCCTGAAGAACAAGGTTGGCCCAGTTGGGCTGGGCTTAGTGTAATGGCTCCGCTCTCCACTAGATGGCGCTGCTTAGCTTACTGGGGCAGATCGTTGTGGCGCTCGTAGGTGCGTATGCGCATGCGCGGGAGCGGTTAAATGGCGTCACCCAGCCACCTGGTCTCTAGTATCTGAATTCTGTTCTCCCCGATCAGCAATCGCGCACCCATCCTTTGTCTTCGGCTTCCATCTACTCCCCGCTTTTACACGGTTCGTGACCAAGCCCCAGGCAGCACCTCCCTCCCGAGTTTTGTCTCAGATGCGGCTGTGTTTCCCGACTCCTTACTTCTGAGAAGCTGCGGCTTTGACCCGTTCTGCCTGTCTGCTGGAGGGTCTCACCGAGCAATGGCCGGGTGCCGGCCGCACCCAGGAACGTTGGCAGGACCGTGCTGCTGCTGCCACCTCTCCCCCTGTGGCCTGAACCCCGGACCCCGCTCTGCCCCTGGGGATTCGCCCTTCCCACCAGAGCACCACCAGGTACCAGCTGCGGAGTTTCAGACTCTGCGCTCCCCGTTTATAGTCTTAATGGAATTGAAACCCTCTCCTTTCTCCCTTTTTAGTTCAGTCCCTGCGGCTGTTTCCACTTTTCCACTTTCTCTCCAGCTGCTTTTGGGGGGGGTGCTTTTCCCATATTCTCCTCCCCACCCCCACCCTCCCACCCCCCCGTCTCCATCCTCTCTCCACACGCAAAACACCTCCCTGCCCTCCGCGGCTTCTCTCTTCCCAAGTTCACCTCTCCACGCCATGTACCTGCTGAGTTCTGTGGTTCAGGTTGTGCAGATTATTGTGTTAATCCTCAGACCAGTTTTCTAGGTGTGCAGGATGGTTCAGTGTTGGTCTGGCTGTATTTTGGGGACGCGAGACACCTAAAAAACTTCCATGTTGTTCCGCCACCTTGGCTCCTCCCCTGTTGTTGTTCATTTATGAGAGAGAGAGAGGGAGAGAGAGGGAGGATCTGAAGCAGAAAGCAGAGACAGCAGTTCTATGCTGACAGCAGAGAGCCCGACATGGGGCCTGAACCCGCAAACCATGAGCTCATGACCTGAGCTGAAGTCAGAAGCTTAAGCAACTGAGCCACCCAGGCACCCTGGCTTTCTCATTCCTAAGATTTGAGGAAAGGGGGATATGTCCTTGGTTTGCATGCCAACTAGAGGCTGAGGGATGGATGTGGTGACCCACCCTCCCCCAGTTCCCTCCCAGATGGAGGGACTCAGAAAGTCATTTCCGTGGTCTTTCTCACTCTCCCCCGGATTCCCATCCCAGGGGCTTCCAGGCCCACAACAGCCAGGATCACCAGAGAGCCAGAGGACGTCACCAAGGTGATGGGTGTCCTGAGCTGAAGCGGAGGGAAGCATGGATCTAGACCCCAGAAGTTAAGAAGCTTCTGCTCTGACCTTGGCTTTGGAGCTGATTTGAGCTCAAGGCAAGTGCCCAGGACAAAAGATCTGCTTCTGACTAAAGTGATGATTTGGGAGGAAGCTTGGAGCAGTCCAGGAGCACAGGCTCTGGGTCCCGGCTGATCTGAAAGCTAACTCTGCCTCAGTTTCCTCTTCTGTAAAGTGGGCTATAATAGCCATAGTGAGGCTTGAATGTAGTTATCTGGTAACGAGTTTCCCTCCCTCCCTTCCTTCACCGTGGAGGCCGGAATAAGGCTCAGGAGGCCAGACCACCAGGCAGAGCCACCTGAAGACCTTGCTTCTCTTTTTGTGAATGCCCTCGGGTAGGGTTCCCCGGGATGGGACCCTCTCGTCAGGCAGAACTTGGCAGGTGGATGTGCTGGTCACAGGAGCACTCAGGGGCTCTCCGCTTCTTCAGGGCATGCCAGCTGCCTCCACCTTTCAGGATGCACCCACCCAGCTGACACTCTGAGCCCTCAGAGAATGCCCTACCCCCCTCTGTGGCTGCCTGACTTCCCCGGTCCCCGGCTCCCCTCCAGGGTCCCCTTGACCTCCATGCCACACATAGCCATCACACGTGACCTCCTCCTGCCGTCCTCACCCCTGTGGTGGGCGAGCAAGTCAGGTGACGTGTCGTGAGGCTCCGAGGGCTCCCTGTTAAGTGCTGTAATTTAGCCCGGGTTCTGTGTTTTGATTTTGCCCAGCTGCGTCTGTGTGCATTTAGATTAATCCCGTTAGCTAGCGGGAGCGGGGCTACCTGCTGTTTATCAAGAGTGCTTGTGTGATTCCCTTTTGATGTGTAGCCACCGTCCCCGGCGGAGAAGCCTCCAGTTTCCTTCTGCCCGTAGGAGCAGGGAGAGGCGTGGGGGTCTGGCCTCAGCCACATTCGATCTTGCCCAGACCCACCCACCGGCTTGCACCGCCTCTTCCATCCTCAGCCCCTACCCAGGTCCCACTTTCACTGCACAGCCTTTGACCTGCTGCATCTCGGAGTCCAGAAGGTTCCAAGGACGTAGCCGTGGCTGCTCTAAAGCCCACAGGAGGCAGGTGCTCTGAGTGTTCGGAGACCCATCCGGACTCTGTTTTCTCACCCGTGAGTTGGGGTGACTGATACCCATTCCCACTTACGCAGACATTTGCCCTGAGGGTGAAATGAGAGTACCTGTTGAGAGCGCTTTGACGGGAGTCGCCCCTGCCGTGTTGTCAGGTACAAGGCAGGAGGGTGGTGTGGTGGAGCATCATGGGAAGCAGGGTCGGGTTCTGCTGAGATAGGTGAGGGATGGTCATTACTCCCATTTTGCAGGTGAGGCAAGTGAGGCACAGAGAACTTGCTAAAGGTGAGTGATTCCAGAGCTGAGAGCCACAATGGCGGATGGTAGACAATCAATGTGTGTTGACTGAATGAATGAATGCCTTCACCGCCAGGGAACTTACTACCTCACCAAGCAGTCTGCTCGACTGTTGGATAGTTCTAGTTACCGCAAGATTCTTTCATTGAGTAGACATTGTCTGCCTCTTATCATACCTCCTTACCGTTGGCCCTAGCCCTACTCTGATGCCCAGGGGCTTGGGTCACTCCTGCTATCTCCAGCCCTAGTCTACAGCCCACCCCAGGCCAACTCATGTCCTCAGGCACAAGCCCAGGGACCACAGGGCTGAGTCTGGGGAATGACCACCCCCTGCTGGGTACAGAAAGAGCCAGACCCCCCTCCCTAGGGAGCAGGATCTAAGTCCTCCTCATAGAGATGAAGCTCTTGTTACAGTGATGTGGGAGCCATGGGTCCTGGCTTTGTAACCCCCCATCAGCCACTGGGTCAGGGTATGGCAGGAGCAGGACCCAGGTGACAGCTGGCAGACAGGAGGGGTGCACACGGGGGAGCCCCTCCTTCCAGCAATCTGAACAATCCCACGCTTGGTTAGCTCCGCAAGTGACATTGCCTCTGAGCTGACCAGTTGCGGCCCTGAGTCTGACCTGACTAGAGGGCCGTGAGACCCAATCTCGGGCTGTGAGGCTTGGAGAGCACTCGGAGCGCCGCAGGGGGGAGGTGACTTCAGGGCGTGAGCCTCCCTTCCCCCCGTCCTGAGGAGTGCAACCAGCCTGTCACGATGTCAGGCAGGAGACAGCACCTGAGTCCACTGGGGCCCCTCCGGACAAGGTGGAAAGTCTGTTTCCAGGAATCATCCTGCCTGAACCCTTCACCACAGCAGGGGGCCCAGGGCAGGGCCCCCTTCTGTCTGCCCTTGAGAAGCCAGGCTGGGAGGCACAGGCTGGGGACTGCTCCCTCCCGCGTCTGGGACTGAGACCCCCCCCCAACAACCCAGGGCCAGGACCTCCGGCCATGTGCTGGATGCCGAGGGGACTCCCCCTGACAGGGGGAGCATTGAGAGTCGTCGGTTCCAACGCCACCTGCAAGTCAGGGTGGCCACGGCGAGCCAGGTCTGGGACTCAGGATGAACCGGGCTTGAATCCTGCTTCTGCCCGTTACCTCACTGCCCCGGCCTCAACTTGCGTTTCTGTAACACGTGGAGTGATGCTTACCTTGCCGCGTCACATGAGTCACTCAGGCCGACTTGCAAAGGTCACTACGTATTTAGCATTCGTGAAATAACAAAATGAAAGAAAGGGAGAACAGATCAGGGGCAACCCCTCAGGGAAGGGGAGGAAGGGGAGGTGAGGACATCTATAGAAGGGCAACAGGAGACATCCTCGTGGACAGGATGGAAACCAAGGAAATGCTCTGTGCCTGGACCACATCGGTGCCAGTATCCTGGGTTGCGATATTGTACGTAGGTTCTGCAAGATGGTGTTAGCGGGGGCAACATGGGATCCCTTCGTGAATCCACTGCATGTGAATTACCACTGCATGTGGATCTTCAACGGTCTCAATAAGCTTAATTTCTTGAAAACCGTCATTTTATGTCTGCTGAAGAGTAAGCATCTATGACATTATCTGTTCTTCCTCCTCCCTGCCTCGAGTTCTTCTGTGAGCTGGGGTGGCCTGGGAATTGGCATCATATAGAACTGTCATGGCGAATGGCGGGGGGGGGCGGGGGGGCTGGGTGGGTAAGAAGCGCCTTGACTGTCTGTCTAGCATCTTTTATTTCCATGCCTTCCGTGAGTGCTTAATAAATGCACAAGTGACTGAATGAGTGTGTGCGTGCATGAATGAATGCCCATTACAGAAAGTAAACTGTTAACCTCTCACGAAGTGAAATGGGCTTAAAGCACGAGATACTTGGGGTAGACGCGGGGCCAGTCTTGCAGCCCCAGATTGGCCAGCCCAATTCCCTGCCCAGCCTCGTCCACCCCGGGGCTGCATCGTGAGGCATGTCGGGGGGGGGGGGGTGGAGAGCCAGCTTCGTGCCTGCGAGGACAGCAATGTGACACAGTTTAATTAGCACAAGAGCAAATTACATCAGACGTAGCGAGCCCCGACTTCTCCCGACGGCGTGGGGAAAATGGAAGCCTAGCATTTTCAATTTAAGGTTTAGTTAGATAATACCTATTGGTGCCAGTAGATTACAGAGTGGATATTAAATCCTGCAGGATTTGGAATCGGAGCATACAAGTGGAATCCATAAGTAGGGGGAAGCAGCCGGAAGGAGCTGGCCCTGTGTCCTCGGCTAACAAGAAAGCGTCTCTGCAGCCAGCTCAGACCCGGGTCCTTAAGCTCCCACCAAAGACTCCAGGCCGGTGAGAGGGGTTGGTGATCATTCTAGGGGCTCCCCCAGCAAATTCTCCCCACGTTATGGGTGCGGGTGCCGGGGCCCAAGTGCAACTCACATTTTAACAATCAGAATTGCAACTCACGTGTCGGCTCCTTCCAGCCCTTCCTCTCCTCTCCATCTGGTCAACTCCTACCCTACCTTCAAAATGGCTCAAGCCTTCCTCCTCCAGGAAGCCCCGAACTCCACTCGGATTCCTCCCTGAGCCCCACGAGCCTGGGCTTCTGGGCGTTGCAGTCACCACGGGTTCTGGTCTTCAAGGATGACCTCGTACCCCCACCTCTCACTCTTGGAAGAGAGTGACAGGACTTACTCTCCTGCACCCTCGTTCTCAGGCGCACGGGAGAGCCAACGAACGCGGGCTACACAAATGGGCTGTTTGCGTTACATGCGTATTGATTTGTGGACAGCCGATGAATTCTGAGGATGAGATACATGCGCAGCATTTGAGACTCAAAAAGTAGAGAAGGACCTGGCCTGCTTTGCAGGGCCCCGGCTCCTCCCTGGGGCAGCCCGTGGCGGGTGCAAGCCTCCAGGCTCGAACCTCCAAGCAGATCTGTGGGTGCATTTCCCCCTTTCTTAACAAAACAGCAGCATTCGCTCCATGTTACTCCCCCTTCACCGGCTTCCCTTCACCGCCTTTCTTGGAGCCTGGTCTCATCACTGCCGGGTGAAACATCTCTGGCAGGCCCGGCACGGAGGCTCAGACTCAGTGGAGAAGGAGGATATAGAAGCTTATTAGTCTAAGCAGGATGAAATGTGTAAATTAATTACCTCGGCCACCCGTGCATGTAGTGGCCCGCCCTGCACTCGGGGAAGACAAGAATTAGCCTCCATTCTTACAGTTTGGCAACCCTGCCAGACGTGACTGGGAGGGCCCCTGGCCGCCTGCCCGACACGGGGGAGGGAGGGCCCCAGGAACCAGAGTCGGGTGGTCTTGTGGGACAAGCAGGTCCCTCCCTAGATGGGGGAGGCTGGACTCTGTCTCCACCAGCAGCAAGAGCGGGGGGATGGGGAGGGGCCTCCCTCTGTCCTGTCCTCGATGCCCGTTCACTGAGCACCTATTTACCAGGTGATACAAAGTGTCGGTCACCGTGGTGACCCTTTCCTAGTTTCCCTTCCTTTGATCCTCTCAAAAACCCCAGGGGGCTCTATTATTAGAGCCCCACTTCACAGAGGAGAAAACTGAGGACCAGGAAGAATAAGTAACTAGTTCTACTGACCCAGCCACTAACTGCCGGGGTCAGGATTCAGATCCAGGACCGCAGGCTGCCTCCCAGGAGGACGGACAGGCAAGGAACCGTCTCTGGGACCCTGTCACCAAATGCGCCTTCCCTGCTTCCACGCCCCCTGGCAGGACTCGCTCCCCACACCCCCACCCCAACCTCTCCCCCGGAGCCTGTGCAGCTGAGCCTTGGCCCTCCTCCCCCTGCAGCTGGGACCTCCCACCTGCCTCACCTGCCCACGGGCCCTCTGCTCTCGGCCAGTTGCCCAAACTGCCTCACCCCCCTGCACACCTAGCCCCCTTGTCGTTGCTTCTTCCGCCATCCGGAATAGCATCACCCGCCACAATCGGCCCCACCGCCCGTGTCCCCGGCCACCGTCACTGTCCGCCTGGACCTCCACTCCAGTGTCACCCCAACCTGTCCTGGAGCCCTCTTCTTAGGGCGCTAATATGATCACTCACCCTCCTGCTGTGGCAGTGCCACCATTTACGGGAAGCCCCAATTCCCCACGAGGCGCTGTGCCCTGGGGCCCTGCCCGCCTCACTGCTGCCCGGGGTCCCCTCCTCAGCACCCCCAGCCGGCCCCATACTTGCAGAACATACTCTTTCAGGCAGGTCCCCTGCTGGGCGATCCTCACCCCCAGATGCCCTCAGAGGGAGAGCCCGCCTCCCCCAGCCCTGCTCCCCGACGTCACCGTGTGTCATATGTCGTGCTCTGCAGGACACTTATCACATCTAAGTCAGCCCACATTCACCGGTGACTTTATCTTCAGCTTCCCCGACCAGCTGTGATTTCCACAGAGAGAGTGCATCCTGTCTCCCCGTGCTGAGATCTTGGTGCACCACGAATACTGGCAATGAATGAGGAAGCCCCTGGGTCCCACCATTCGGAATCCTCACCCCCAGCCCTCTCTGTCACCTGGGCCTGCGCGGTGGACCCAAACCTAGGCTTCAGGTCATCTGGTCCAGGTCGCCCTCTAGGAGGGTCCCCTGCCTGAGCCATCGAAGACCCACAACCTTGCCTCCCAAGGAATAACCGTGAGTGCTTTTCAGTGACAGGCTCTCAAGGCCA
The DNA here is from genome assembly GCF_028749965.1 of Puma concolor. NCBI lineage: Eukaryota > Metazoa > Chordata > Mammalia > Carnivora > Felidae > Puma > Puma concolor. Next base: position 99,343,517 of record NC_141676.1, on the reverse strand, counting down.
TGCCTTCCTCTGACAGATTCACCTTCTGCATGTTGCCAGTCAGCGCTAAGGCTTGCGGTCCATTGAGGGTCTACACACGAGGATGGAAATGCAGTTTGCCCCCCAAAGCCACCCCAAAGCCAGTAGGGAAACAAACTATCAGTCCACTTAGGATTAATTCCTTCACCACCAGCTAGTCAAAGACCTTCCCTTCCTCCCTGACCTGGCTTCTGCCCTCCCTGGAGAGCCCCCAGGGACTAGGGCATCGTTCTCAGTTCCTGGGGGAGGGGGGTCCTGCCCCCCCCCCACTGTCCCCCCTCTTGCAAGAGGGTCTAGTGGTTCCCATGACCCCTGTCCCCGATTCCTCCTCCTTGCCTTGGCCCTTCCCAGCCTCAGCCTTGCCGGTTTTCAAACTTAATAGTCAATCCTCAGAAAGATAAAACTGCCTGGGTCCCTCCTGGGAGGCGATTTGAAGGTTTGGTGGGAAGAGGAGGCCCAGACAAGAGCTGGGTCCCCACCTCTGCCTCCCAGTCCCCACCCCCTCTGGACATTCATTCCTGGCCCCAACTTTTATCCTTCCGATCTCCCCGCACAGTCAGTCAGAAGGGAGATACAGATCTCCCCATCTGGTAAGCAGGAAATCTGAGGCTGACAGAAGTCAAGGGGCTCTGCCCCTCTATTTGCTGTCACCTTCAATTTTGACGACTCTGCCTTTCTATTTACCACCTCACCTGTTGGTCTGCCCTGTACAGAGTCCCCTCAAGCTTCAGGGGCTGCAGAACTGAACCTGACATGCCCACCAGACCCCCTCCCTCAGCCTGCCCGCCTGCAGGGAGAGCCCAAGGGCAGCAGCCCCCACACGGAGGGGACCCTCCCCATGCCCCACCCTGCAGTCCCCCCCCCCCCCCCCCCCCAGCCAGGCTGGGCAGAGTTCGGTGGGGTCAGCAGCAACCTCTCGTTCCTGCCCAGCTGGGGGACTGCTGGCCTGTAATCACCCGTCCCACAGTCTAGGGCAAGATCTGCTTAGCTCATGCAGAAGGAGTGCAGAAAGGGGCTCCCCTTGAGAAAGAGCTGTGGGGGGCCGCCTTCGGCCTGGGGAGGGAAGCTCAGCGCCCTTTAACTGCAGTGAAATGCTGCCACCTGCTGGCCATGTCTCAGAACTGCAGGGAGCCGCCGGGCTGGTTCTGGGCCCAGAGAGCGGAGGGAAACCGCCCTTTCTGTGCCCCTGTCCAAGGGCGGAAGCTAACAAGGATGGGGTTGGGATGCTGTCGTCGCTGCTGCTGCTGGCTGCTGTTGTTAATGCGACCACAACCACATTACCACGTCTCAGTTATTGATCACTTGCTGTGTCAGGTGCTTTGCACATTGTTCTTGTTCTGGCAATCCTTTAAGATGTTTCCTTCTTGTAGGCTGGGTAGCTTGCCAAGGTCACACAGCTGGTGAGTGCTGCAGCCGGGATTCTAACTCAGGCAGTCTGGCCAACTGTCGCCCAAACTCAGAGTCCCAAGTGTCAACTCCCCCAAGAAGTGTCCCAGATATGCCCTCAGGCCTGGCGCCTCCCCAACTCTTCTGTTAACCTTCCCCACCTCCCCCCACCCCCCAGGGAACTGCTCCTTAGCCTCCAAGTCCTGTCCACATGGCCACACTCTTCTAGAACAAAACGGAATAACCCCTGACGTCGTGGAGTCCCTACTGCAGCGGGTCCTGGAGATCCAGGCCCAGGGCAGAGCTTAGATGCCTCGGAGGCTCCCAGACCCTCCCTTCTGAGCAGGGAAGGCTTCTGTTGGGGAGGGACCCAGGCCCTGACAGGGCGTGGAGGTAAGGAGGGGAAGCTGGGCTGGGTAAGGGGAGCCTCGGGGATTTGAGAATCTGATCCACCCGGTTCTTAAGCCAGTCCTGGTCACGGAGCCCCCGCTGGGACGGAGCTCGATTCCCAGTCCTCCCAACTATCCTCGCTGTGATCCTTAGCTCACAAACTATCACAGCTGGGAAAGAACCTCAGGAATGATCCAGTGAAAACACCACCTCCTTCTGTAGATGGGGAAGGTCAGGCCCAGAGAGGGCAAGCAGCTGTCCCAGATCACACAGCCAGAAGCGACTGAGCCAGGAAGAGAACTCCCAGCGACCTAGCCAGGGCTCTCTGCTCAGCCCCAGTTCTGCCTCCCCCCTCCCGCAGCCCAGAGCCCTATGGCCCTTCCCCCACGTGCCTGTAGGCTACCCACAGCAGGCCTAGAATTGCCTAAAGCCCACAGCCTTCGGGGACCAGACACAGGGGAGCAGGGACAGGGACTTGGCTGGGGCTGAGAGGAAAAAGAGTGGAAACAGCATTGATCCTCTCCTTTCTCTCCCTTTCTGGGAGAGATGCCTCCCTTCCCCTGCACTCCCGTCCCTGAGCCCCTGTCTCGAGGCCTCCAAGGGGGCCAGTGTTTTCACTCATGCTGAGGGAAGCATTCTCAAGAAATGGAAGCAAGGATTCTCCTGATCACTGTATTATCACAGCTCTCACGGTAATGGAGCCAGTGGGGAGTGACGGGGAGCATGGTGCTCAGGGGACATCCCCACCCAGGCCCCAGCAGAGGACCTGGGGCCTCTGGACATGGCTGTCCTCCCGCTGTGCCGGCCTCCGGGCTGCAGGTGGAGGTTCCCGGTGAGGACCCAGCCAAGGGCAGACGGGGGCCCGGGGGATTCGGCGAGACAGGGGGTGCCCGTCCTTCTCGCTTCTGGAGCCAGCGGCTTTGGGAAGGGCCCCAAATGTTGGGGGACTAAGGGCTTTCTCAGAGAACCTGGGAATCCCTGGAGCCCAGGAGAGTGACCCTCCTCCTGCTCATAGCCACAGGATGGCAGGTCCTAAAGAAGGTCTGGGAGGCTGTAGGGCACCCAGTGCCCACGGGCTGGACCTGCTGGCCTGGGGGAGGGGCTCCAGAGAGAATTGCTCGGGGTCAGGGGCTGCAGGGAGCAGCGGCCAACCTGGGGGACACCGTCCTCACAGCTCCCAAGGGAAGGCACGGAGGTGACACAGCACACTGCTTCCGTGGTAGGTAGCTTCCCTCACACTGCTGCGCATCCTCCCGAGATGCCCCATGTGTCCTCACCATCCTTTCCTGTCTTACCCCTTCCCCTCTGTCCTCTGCTTCTGGCTCATTTCTCCCCTCCCTTTTCTGATTCTAAGGAGCCCCCTCTGGAAAGTCTGGCCACTGGCCCAGCAGGGCAGGGAGAGGGAGGAGGGAAGGGGGTTGTCCCTCCATGATGCACCAGCAGCTAGCTCATTTAGGTACTGTGACTACGCGGCAGGGGAGAGAGCTGCTCCCCTGGTGTCCCTTGGCCTCGGGTAGGGAGAACAAGGAAGGACAGTGAGAATGAAGAAGACTTGCGGCGGTGGCGGGGGTGGGGGGTGGGGGGGGAGGTTCCCGGCCACACCAGGGAAAGGGTGTGTTTTCCTTGCACCCTCTTCCTCTCTCTTCCAAGTCTTGCTTGCCTCTTCCAGGAAGCCTTCCCCGACTACCCCTCCTGGCCTCTCTGGGCTTCCGGGGCCTGGACAGCCTCATCTCCTTCCTGCATGCCCCCAGCCCAGGATGGTGTTGCCCTCAGGAGCCCACTGGTCCTCCTGCCAGGCCTTGGCCGTGGGGTCCCCCTGCCCAGAAAGCCCTCCCCACCACAGAGAAGCGCTTGGCCAGTCTCGACTCCAGCCACTCCTGGGTCCTGCTCCCCTCCAAGGACTGCAGGATAGGCTGGCTGGCAGGGGGGTAGGGGCGGCGGTCAGAGCACGCAAAGCCCTCTGGGTATTCAATGTACCGCAGGACCCTACCCCACCATCCTCCCTTCTGTTCACTGTTAGCTGAGGCCCGCCTGACAAAGGTCCAGTCTCCTGCACTGCACCCCAGGGACTCTGATGGGAGGTGGGGAAGGAGAGGAGGGAGACCTGAAGGAGCCACGTCTTCTGGAGGAAAGAGGAACGATGACTCCAATGCCCCCAGCGGTGGGGAAGTGTTCAGCAGAGGGCCCCTCTGGTGACCCTCGAGAAATGCTTGTTCAGTACAGAAGTGGGTGATCAATGGTTTATTCAGGAGGGGAAAGCCCAGGCTGAATGTCCCCCTCCCCAGAACCCTCAGGGCCCTTGGGAGGGACAGCGAGAGGAGGAAGGGCCCCACCTTGCCGTTCCTGGTTTGGTCCCCCCTGCAGGCCCCGAGCCCCATGACGGCGTGTGACATGGAAGGTAGTCAGAGGGAGGAGGAAGACGGGTGCGGAGCAGTGTGGAAGGCACCCTTGGAAACAGCGGCAGTTACGTGGAAATTGCAAGTTACCAGCCCAGCCCCACTTTCCCCCCACCTGCTCACTTGCCATTGCTGGAGAGGACACAGAATTGCAGAACCATGAAAATTCCATAGGTAAATGGCATTTCCCTTGGGGCAGCTGGGCCCGTAGCTGTTTTCGTAGATGGATTGTATCATGGTGAGGAAATTGCTTATCTCAGCTGGTGGAAGAGGGAAGTATCTTGGCTAAGACCATCCTAACAGCCAGGAGAGCCCATTCCCAGGGACTTCAGACTCAGAGTAGATATGGTGACGCCCAAAGTGGCCAGGATGACGCCAGACACTGGGAGCTTTTCCTGCATGGTGGCCAGGGCCTGCAGGCTCCTCCGGGCTGGGCACTGGTGGGCAGGACCAGAGCAGGGCACTTAGGGCCAGTCTCCTGATGGGGCCGGGCTGCTGGGAAGAAGAAGGTGGGCCCATGCGGGTGGGAGATGGGCAACTATCTTGGCCAAGCATCTACTGACCACATCACACGGGAAGGAGCCCTGGAGAGAAATGGCCAACAGGCCTCAAGACAGCGGGGGGGGGGGGGGCAGGAGAGGCAGGCTGCTACCACGTGGGCACCCATGGGAGCCCCAGCAATCCACCCTGGAGGAGGGTGGTGGGTTAGGGGAGTCAGGCCCACCTATGTCCCACCCCTGCGACGGCTGGCCTCTGAGCACAGGAAAGACGGTGACCATCAGAAGTCCCAACGCTGGAGAGGGGCCTGGATGGAGCATGGCTGATGGGGGAGGAGGGGGGAGGCTCCCATCCACCCAGATGAGAAGGATGCCAAGAGGAATAGGATCAGCCGGGGAGGGCAGGGGTGGCAGTGCCTCGTTTCTGTCCGTCTGGAACTCACGGGGCCTCGTTGGACCCCATCGCGTTGCCTTTGTTGACGTAGAACGGTCGGTAATGAGACTGCGGGGGGGGGGGGGAAACAAGAGTCGTTAGAGGAGGCAGATGAAAGCTGAGCCTATTAGCCAGACCCCCTAGCCTAATGTCCCCGCGGGAAGCAGCAGTAACCTGAACCCACAACTCTAGGGCCCTGCGGCCTCGCCTGCAAGCTCTCCCTGCCTTGTGAGCGGGGTCGGGCCCCAGTATTATTGGAGTCTCTGGGCTCATATCCTAATGAGAGCTCATTCCCTTCCATTGGTAAAGGAGCAAGAACCTCAGCCCCTCATCAAACCTTCTCTCCGTGGCCCAGGAACACCCCCAGCCCACCAGAGCCCCCATTTGTATACACTTTCACCTCTATGGAACTGCACTATGCTGTTACCAGGGTCTTCCATAGATGGACCCATTTAGGTTTTTACAGCCACCCAATTAAGTGGGTTATTATTACCATCCTTGTTTTATACATGAACACATCAAGGCACAGAGAGGCTAAGCAGCTTCCCACAGCCACCCAGCAGCTGAGTAGGGGAGCTGAGATTTGAACCCTAGCATTTTAGCTCCAGAGCACGCCCCCCAATTCCACCCATGTCTCCGAATGACCTCTTGGGTCTTCAAGCATTTGCTTCTGTCGTCTCCGCATGACTCCCACTGACAGAGAGGGTGCAGGTCAACACCCAGCTGCCCAAACCCAGCTCCTTTGCCTCTCTCATCCTGGCCCCTCATCGGGATTCAGGAAGCGTCCTCAGCAGAGTCAGCAACAACTTTCCTCCCCCCACTCTGCTCCCAATCAGCTCACCAGGGCCCTGAGAAATCCTCCAGCAGCGAAGAGGCCGGGTGCTTGCCTGTGTGAGCACCCCTGGCCTCTCTGTGGGCTTCTGGAAGTGGCTCTGTCCCTGAGCTGGGTCAGGGACCGAGCCCGTCTCACCCTCCACTGATGCCGGTACAGGAGACACCGAGGATGTTTCCAGCCCCTGCCCTTGACCTTGCTTGCCTGGAAACTTGTATCTACTGGTAGCTCCTTGCCCACGTCTGGTCCAGAGCAGAACTGGGGGCCTGAGGAATGTGGGGGCCGAGTCCTTAGCTCAGACCTCGGTTAAACCACTTATTAAACAATGCAAGAGGGGCGCCTGGCTGGCTCAGTGGGTAGAGCACGTGACTCTTAATTTCAGGGTTGTTGAGTGCGAGCCCCATGTTGGGTACAGAGATTACTTTTAAAAAACAAAATCTTTAAAAGTAAAAAAAAAAAAAAAAATGTTTTTAAAAATAAGCAACACAAGAGACAGAAGCCCAGGAAGGAGAAAGGCATGGCCAAAGTCACATAGCTCCCCGGTGGCAGAATAGGCCTGGACCCGAAGGTAGGCAACAAGGCAACATGAATAGACCTAGAAATGGATGAACTCTTTCTTTCTGGAAGGCTGGGTCAGGCAAATGGGCCACAGGTCAGTGAAGGGTGCTGTCCTGTTAAGAGCCCAGAGTGGTGGGTAGGCAGGAACAGAGCTTCAAGGCCTCTGGGCTTGTCCCCATTTTCCCAGCCTGCCCCTGTCCCCTCCCTGGTTCAGGGTCATGGCACATCAGAGTTGGGAGGACTGTGAGATCATCCAGGCCATCTGACTCTCGTTACAGATGTGGAAACTATGGCCCAGAGGAAGAAGGACTCACATGAGGTCACACAGCAAGTCGGTAAGAGGGTGAGGGCCAGACCCCAGGTCTCCGGACCCCCAGGCCAGCCTTCTTCACATACGATCACCTGCCTCATACATATGAGCATCCTTCCAGTGCTGGGTGCGAGCTGCGGATGTCAGAACCCTACCTGCCAAGCAGTGCTAATGAGCCTTCTCTGCTGGGACCCAGGCTCACGGAGGTGAGAGTATGTGGTTGGGAGGGGAAGGACCGAGTCCAGGAACAAAAACCCTCTTTCTTTCTCCCCATATCTGCTCTTTGCAGTCCTGCTGCTACAATGCCTCTGGACCCAGCTCCAAATTACACACACGATCACTTAGCTCCCCTCACCAGCAAATTAAAAGATTCTCTCCAATTAAACCAGCCCCAGTCACCGTGGCCCGGAGCAAATCACTTCCCCACACTCTGACCTCGAAATGCAAAGACAGCAGGGAGCGAGGGACTCGAGCCCCTGTCCCCGGCAGAGCCCCTGATGCCACCCATACCCCAGGGCAGCTGTCTGACTCTGTCAGCGGGAAGAGATATGCACAGCAGAAGGTGGGGGCACAGCCTGTCGAGGAAGCCCCTGCTTGCCTAGGTCTTGGGTCAGGTCTAAAGGTTATCAGGGGTCACTTCATCTCAGTACTACATTATAAAACGGGGGCAACAGTCTCAGAGAGGGAATCGGGGATCCCATGAGCTGGCTGGCCCCCAAAGTCATGCTCCCCTCTTGTGTGGCTTTTCAGTTCCTGGTTCAGGGTCATTAGCTACTGAACCCAAAACATCTCTATTCTTAACACTGTAGCCTCTGCCTCACCGCACTATAACCCCCATGGCCTCTGTGCTGTCAGAGCTGGGGAATGGCCGCAGGGAAGTGGGACCCGTCACTAGGATGTCTGTCCCCTGGGTGGAGAATATCACACTGTCAGAGCTGATGAGGACAAAGCTATCATTCAGCAAACACAGGCACCCAGCAACCATTTGCCAAATGAAAAAAACCAAAAAACAAAAAAAAACCCCAGGGCTGCCCACTTTACAGATTAGAAAATTGAGGCCCAGAAAGTGTGTGCTTACCCAGACCCACTGCCTATTAGCCCTAGGTCTCTACTGCCCTTGGCTGAGTGTCCGTATTCAGGCCACTGTCGCCTCCCCCCTCCATCCCAGAGATGTCCCCATCCCTCTATCACCTCCCCTGGGAAGTTGCCCCTGGGGAACCCCATTCAGTGCCCATTCTGGACACACCTATGCCCAGGCAGGCTCTCCTGGCAGTCCCTTACTCACCAGCAAAGTCTGCTTGCCAGATTTCCAAGTCTGGGGCTGGGTCTTAGGGCTCTGGCTCCTGATGAGGGAGGGATAGCCTGCGGAAACAGGAGGTGCCGGTCAGAGGGAGAGGGGCTGGGCAGTCAGGGCCTCCAGGACCACAGCAACACGGGTGCCATCTCCAAAGTGACCACCAAGCTCCATCCAGCCCATTACCAAGTGTGGCTACCCCTCAAGAGGTATGCAGCAGCTATGGGGGGGGGCGGGCAGTGGAAAACCCTGGGGAGGCTGGCCAGAGGGAAAAGGCACCCAGACAGAGGGAGGAGGAACAGGCCAGGAGGGTGGGGCCAGGCCGCAGGGGAGTGTGGCCGCCAAATCCAGGTCAGGCTCACATTACTCCCCAAGGATTTCCCCCCACCCACCCTGAAGGTTCACACCACTGGCTCTGTCTCTTCCCATGAGCACAACCTGCCAGCGTTTCCACCAGGAGGCGCCCTTTCCAACTGCCCACGCTGCCTGGACAGGGCTCCATTGTCACCACCGTGGGGACTTTGCACACGGCTTCTCCTTCAGCCTCACCCCGTTTCTGTGAGCTCAGCGGTTGGCCCCAGCTGCACGGCCAAGGGAGCGGCAGTCGGGATGTGAACGCAGGTTTTGTGGGGTATCGAAACCCATCCCCACGTTCCTCCTGCCCAGTTCCTCTGCCTCTGGCCTATTGCGGGGCAGGAGGCTGGGGCCAGGGACAGGCAGTAATTTGCCTGGTGGCTATGGTCCGGGCTTAAGAGAGCAAGCCCACGGAGCCCAGAGCACATGGGTGCTACCCGGGCCTGATCCTCCCACCTACCCCACTCCCCTTCAGCCCAGTGGGATCTGGGAGGACCTCTGGACCACAGAACAGTGGAAGGCACTGTCAGCCTCAGCCATCGGCCTGCTGGGACAGTCCGCAGGGCCTGGGGAGGAACGGACTATGACCCGGACTAGAGAAGCTCAAGAAATAAACAGGGTCTGTCCTTGGCTGGGGCAGCCCGGAGCCCTGTTCTGGGCTGCTCTAGAGGAGGATGAGCCGGTCAGGCCCAGAAACCACCTGCAGCCCTGCCAGGCTGCCAGCCAGGCTGACCCTTCTCTTGGTCTGCCCTCCGCAAGAGGGTGGAGACAGAGCAGAGAAGCCAGGTCTCTCCCCGCATCTGGGGGTGGGGGAAGCCTTGGAAAGAGAGGGTTCCACGGGTCCTGAGTGGCAGATGGAGAGAGGGGGGGATTCAGATCTCAATTCTCCGTTCCCAGAAAGAAAAACCCACGCCAGCCATGAGAGAGGGGAGGATGGGGGTGGGGCCGGGGGGTGTGGTCCAGGAGACCAGCCTCGTAGAGCAGACAGAAGTCCAGGGGAAGGGTGAGCTAGGGAGGGTGCTGGGGGGGGAGGGAGGGGGTGGTGGGTGCGGGGATGCATCCCTCTTCCAGGGGACTCTGGGGAGGAGGGACCAGGGTCCCCTAGAAGTGGCAGAGAGCCCCATAGGATGTCCCGTCTGCCCTGCTGTGGGAGAGACACGGGGAGGGAAAACAGGCAGGTACCAGGATTGTTTTTAAACAGCCCACTGCCGTCCAGGGGTTTGGAAAACTCTGTGGCGGCCTGTCCCGAGGTGGTGAACTGATAGGGGACTTTCCCAGTGCCTGCTGGGAGAGAGAGAGGCATTAGCAGCACGGCCTGGTCCCAGGAGGGGCCAGAGGGAGTCACAGCTCACCCCGGGGCGCGGTTATCCTGGCAGCCTTATCCAGCCAGCGCTGAGCATCTCTGCCTCCTTCCAGGGCCGTGGGAGTAGGTGCAGGTGGGGTCCACCCTCACGGCGGGGGGGGGGGGGGCAGGGGGGCTGGGGGGGCGCGGTGTGCGGATTCTGCTCGCACACAGGCAGGCACCTGCCCAGAACCCCCATCCGAGGCCATTACCGGCTGGGATGGGCTGATCTGTGTGAAGGCGACCACAGATGTTCCTGGGCTGTTCCTCTGAGGCTCGGTATATTTGAGGAGGGGCTGTCCTCGGGCCAAGCCTTTAACAGGGGAGGTACTGCAGGCCAATGGGGGGATCCAGGGAAGCCTGAAAGCTCCAAATCACACCAGAGGGTGACTGTCTTCCCTGACTGGTGGCCTCTGATCTAGAGGCTTGACCAGAGAGCAGGGAGGGATGTGCTAAGAGGCAGACAAGGCCAGGGCAAGTGCCGGTTTCCTGGGCCTGGCTCGGGGAGAGGACATCCGTGGGGGTCTTGCGGGCTGGGACCCTCCGGTCACATTGCCTTGTAAGGCGAGCAAGGGGAGCTGGTCCTTCCAAGAATCCCAGCCCTGGGTACAGGCTGGGATTCCAGCCCGGAAGGGACAGCTGACTGATAAAGCCACCCTCGGAGGCCACAGCTTGGGGGTCTGCTGCCCTGCACAGCCCCTTTCTCCTCCCCCTCCCTGACTCTGGCCAACCTTCTTATCCTTGCTTCCGGGCCAGATGCTTGTCCGGAGACAGACGGGCTTATACCGGAGTCCACAGAGCTGTCCCTGGGGCCTTTCAGAAGAGACACGAGGGCCCTGGCCAACCTCAGGGGACATGAGTCACTGACCGCTCAGCTTCATCAAAGAATTCTGGGGAGCAGAGTCAGACTCGGGAGGCCTTAGAAGTGGTGTAGTCCTGCCTTTGCGAAAGAAGGCTTCACAGGACTCTGACTCTGCAGCGTGTTGGCAGCTGCTACGTGGCCACAGGGCTCTGGAGTCAACTGAGGCCGGCTGTCGCCGGATGAACCAAGTTAAGTAAACCTTCTGCAGCGGGAGGACTCCAAAGTTAGGCCCGAGGGAAGCACCCTGGGGATGTCAGGGGTGGCAGTGGGCATATGGCATGGTCACGTCCTGACGCTGTGGCTCGTCGTTAGCGGCCATCGCTGGTGTAGCCCGCGCTTCTCTAACAGCAGAGGCACAGGTGGAGGCAGCTCCCTGGCTCTCAAGCCGGGGTCTGTGCCCTACAGGGCGGGCGGCTGGTGAGGGAGGGAGCAGAGACCAGCATAGAGCTCAGCGAGTGACGGGAAAAGCAGGGCAGGGTGGGGACCGCTCACCTTTCAGGGAGAAGGAGGAGCTGCCTTGGACAGCGGGCAGGTCGTCAGAGCTCTGAATGGTGGAGTATTCCCAGACCCTGGAGGTGTAGTTACCTGGCGGGACACGGGAAGAGGCGTCAGACCCGTGCTCCCCCCGTGCAGCCTCGTATGGGGACGCAGAGGGCAGGACGAGACCATTTCTGCCAATGTGTCCAGCCCCCGTCCCGCTTCCTGCCAATCCTTCCTGCCATCGAATTCATGCTAAACCACAAGGTGTCTGCACATCCCTGCCCGACCTCAAGGCCGGGACTCAGGTGCCAAGTCCTCAATCAGCGCACAGCACTCTCCCGGGCCGCCGCCCCCACACTCACCGGCACCTCCACCTCCCGGCTTCACCTCCCTCCCCTCCTCTCCAACACTCCACCCTCCATCCAGGCTACCCCTGAGCTCCCCCAGCGCCCCAGGCACAGACACTCGACCTGCTCCCCATCCTCAACACATATGTTGGATCTTCTGACGTCAGCTTCCCTGTCACTCCCCCAAATCTGCGTGTGCCTCGGCCCCAGGCTTCACGTCACCCTGCACCCCTCTTCCCCCTGGGTCCTAATGGCAAGTTTCATCGTCTGTGTCCTCCCCCCCCCCGGGCTCCATGGGGCCAGGGGGCAGGCCTGTCTGGCCCAGCGTCACACGCAGCACCTGGCACTGAGCCCGGTTCCTAGAAGATTTCCTTGTAGGGTTGATGGAGGAATGAACGAAAGAACAAATAAATACAAACACATGCGGACACCCGGGGACGGAAGCGGCTGATACTACTCCTGAAACTCTGCTTGCCGAGTTGAACGGGAACAAGTGTCCGTTTGGAAGTATTGCCCCGTAGTCTAGAGGAGGAGAGGCAGCAGGGAGGGCACAGAAAGAACGGCAGTAGCACCATGGGGACGCTCAAGTCTGGGGCTTCAGAGCCCCCCATGGACGACGCAGCCATCCCGGGCCCTCCCTCTCAGCAGTCCGGACAGCCCCCTCCCTGGTGGTCCTCTCCCACAGCTGCCTGCGTGGGGCTGACGTTGGGGCTTGGCGGTCAGAGATGGCTGGGGCCGCCTGCCCACCCCACCGTGAGCCCCTGCCAAGGGGACCTCGGGAGGGCTCTCCAGCACGGCCCCTGGGGAGCAGACCCACCCAGAGCTCCGAGGGGCCAGAGGCCCACACCCTTTCATCCACTTGTTTGGATCCACTCCTAACACTCTTCAACTCTTCTGTCCACTCTCCATTCCTCCTCTCTTTCAACTTGTGTTTGCTGAGCTCCCCCCTCCAGGTTTGCAGCAGTGAGCCGGACAGACCCAGCGTCTACCATGCATGTGGTAGTAACAGTGTGAACCCAGTCCTGACACAGAGGCCTGGCCAGTGCCCTGTCCACGGGTGCCCTTGACCCTCCAAGCCCGCCAGATCTCTGAGGGCCCGTGTCCTCGCCGAAGAGGTCCCCCACCCCCTTCCTCACCTCTTCAGACCTCCCGGTGCCACATCCGAGGTGGGGGTTCTGGTGGAGATGCCCCAATCCCCTCCTTCCCTGCACATGGCTGGCACGCACCTCAGAGCCTCCCGGAACCTGGGTTCTTGGGGTGCATGGCCCTACCCTTGGCATGACGGTGCCCTCGGTGCACCGGGCAGAGGGGTCTCTGTGTTTGGCAGCTCTCCCAGAGGAAGCCACGTCTCCGCCCCTAGTTCACCTTCTCCGGGGCTTAAGGGCATGCCACTCACCTCGAAGGGTGGCAATACCTCCCGGATTTCCAGGGACGGCCCCAATTCATATGATGCCATCCTCTCCCTTTACAGTTACACTAGTCTGTCTTAACCACCGTGACTTCTCCGTGCAGAAGTGTCCAAATCCATAAAGGACCGGGTCCCCCTCAGGTCCTTGTGTCCCCATGCTTGCTAAGGGAAGCTTCTACACCTAACCCCAGCTCCCAGTCTCCCTGACTCACCCTTCAGGGGGAGGAAGATCGTTTGGACTCAGCGATGCCCAGGTGCCCGGCTGCCTCTCCGTAGCCCAACTAATGAGGTCACACCCGCCCCCCCCCACACACACACGCACACGCACACACTCTGAGCTCATCAGGCCCTCTCCCACCTGTCTCTGGGCCCCTAGCCCGCCTCAGCCCCCACATTCGCCCCACATCACGGGCCCTGCCCATCTACACACTGGGCCATTCTCTCACCTTTGGTGCCATAGAGATTGTTGAAGTTCTTCTGGTTCGTCTCCTTGGAGAGGCGGCTGGGGGACCCTGGCTGGTACGATGTCCTGGCCCCACCTGTGAAGCAGATGAGCAGGAACCATCATTGCAGAAAGGTGGGTCTGGTTCAAGGCAGGCCCATGGCTCCTGACTTGGGGGTTATATGGGACTCCTGGTCCCCGAACAGCCCCCACTGCCCGTCTCAGGACCTGGGTTTCACCACCAAGGTCCTCTGGGTCTAGGATAGGCAGTCACTTAATCTGCCCTCCAGCCAGGACACTTGAGCAGGAAGGAGGGCTATTAAGTATGCAAGAACACAGGTGTAAACCTGGACAGACTGGGGCGTATGGTCACCCTACCCAGGGGGCTTTGAAGGTCACCAGAGGCTGGAAAAGCCAACACTTCCCTCCTGAGCCAGCCCCCTGTGTGAATGAGACCCCAGAGGCCAGGAAATGAGGCGCCCTTGAGGAAGGAGGATCACGGCAACCGTGGAGGGGGCCCAGGCATCAGGCCCTGGGCCAAACGAGAGCTCTCCAGAGATGGCGAGCGGGTGCCCGCAAACACCTCTCGGGTGCTTCCCCGTCCGGGGACAAGACCTTACACTGCACGGCAACCTCCAAATTCGGGTTCCCACAATCTTGAGAGGACGGCAGACTGGGACTCATACCCCCACCTCACAGGTGAAGAAAACACACTCCCCATATGTGCCAGGGTCCTTCTTTCGGCCCCTCCCCTCCCACCTAACCAGCACCTGCTGGTCCTTCTCTAAACCCCTGTGCCTGTGGTTCCTCTCACCCAGGTGTCCTCTGTCCGTCACAGCCACGCCTCTTTACTGAGCACACTGCCCGTGTCGGGGGCCTGGAAGCCGACCTCCACCGGGAAGTCTCCCTGCCCGAGCCCACTGCCCCGGGGCCCCCAGACTCATGCCAGTGGCCCTCGGGTGGGCCTTGCTTCCCCGATCCCCTTGCCGACTCTCCCTGGCCCTTCCTTTGCCTCTACCCCGAGCCTGGGAGCTCCCGGAGGGCAAATTTCCTCCTTCCTCCTGTCCTCCGTGCAGGGGCGGGGACACCGGATGAACCTGTTTCTTCCACCTACTAATGTCACAGCCTGACTCAGTGACAAGCTGAAAGGCTTCCTAGCATCTGAGCCTAATCTGTCTCCTCTCAGAGGGGGCAGTGACCAGGCCAAGGTCACCAGGTCCTGGCTCTGGGACAGCCCCTTGGCAGCTCTGTGCTCCTCCCTCCACCCCTGTTCTTGCTCTGCTCCCCTCCCCACGACCAGACTCACGGTGGAACCCACACTCTCCTTGGTCTTCCACAGAGCAGGGGATCCCAGCAGGGGCCAGCCAAGGGGAATGATCGATGCACACCGGGGTCCTCAGAGGGACCAGCTTGGGCAAGGGATGCTGGGGAGGCTGGTTAGTGCAGCTCAGCCACTGGCAGACCTGGGACAGAGCCCCGGGAGGGGAAGGGGCAGGCCTCACCAGGAATGTGGGGCAGGGGGCACCCGGGGTGCCCAGCTGCCTGGCCATGCCTCTGCCAGAGCCCAGGTGTTGTTTTCAAGTTGGGTGGAGCGCAGAGTTTTCTCCCGCTGAGCTCATCTCTCTAAATCCCCTACGCCCTTCCCATGGCGTGTGTGTGTGTGTGTGTGTGTGTGTGTGTGTGTGTGTGTGTGTGTCTGAGGTGTGTGAATCAGCGCTCTGGCCTGGAGGCCCCCCTCCTCCCCAGTTCCCTGCGCCTTCCCCACGTCTCCGGTCTCCTTTCCCACCTTTCCCCACACCCCCATTCTTCTCCCGACGCCCCCCACCCCCACTCACACACCTTCTGTCTGAGGGCCCACAGGCCTGGCACACCCACCCTTACGTAACGGGCATTACCGTGGTTTGTTGCTAGTGCAGAAGAATGCGACAGGCTACCTACCGCCCCGGGCGAGGACAGGCAGGCTCTAGCCTATACCCCCACCCGGCTGGGACCGTCCAGGCCCAGAGAGGGAGGGCCAGGCGGCAGGCACGGGAGAGGTGAGGCAAAGTGGAACCAGCCATCGGTCTCCCTGCTCTTGAGGAGCAGACTGGCTCTGGAGGAGCCAGCCTCCCACGGGACCACAAACACTCAAGCGGAAGCAGAACACGGCTCAGGCCTGGCAGACGGCCGCTGGTGAAAACAGCGGCCAGGGGACCCTCCGGGAGGAAAGGCAAGGAAGGGTTCGGACTGGAGGCAGGGACCCTCCGGAGGGGAGGGAAGCCGTGAGGGGCAGGGTGCCAGCAACTTATCTCTAACCCGGATGCTTCTGAGGGTGAAAGAGGGCACCGTTCGAGGTTCTACCGGGACAGCGGGTATGTCCCAGGACTTCCCGAGGCAAACCGAGTGACGGTCACTCGACCAAGGCGGAACCCGGCTGAGTCTCCGGGCCCGTGGCCCGCAACGGCAGGGTCTCTCCCTTACCCTTGGGCGTGAGGTACATGGAGTATCTCTTCATGGCATCAGGCGCACTCCACTCGCTCGTGTAGCTGTTAGCGTAGTTGTTCATGTAGCGGTGGTCGCCCCCTGGGAAGGAGAGGGGTCAGTCACCAGAGGGGCAAGTGGAGAGGAGAAGCCGGCCCTTGGGGGCATCCCTGGGCTCTGCTGAGTTGGCCCATAGCCCCTCTGTCCCAGGGAGAGGCAAGAGTCTCCGACCTCAGAGAAGGCAACACCCTGCCCTCTGCTCCTGAGCTCCCAGGAGGCGAGAGAGACTCTACAGTGGGACATCTTTCTCCCTGGACTGAGCCTCGGCAGTAAGGCCACAGGGACAGCACCTTGCAGTTGACAAGGCGCTGCCGATCTCCGTTTCTTCTTGGTTGTGTACATCCTCATGTGACAGACAAGGAAACTGCGGCTCAGGAGGTAAGTGAAGCCACTTGCCCAATGTCACATGGCCCATAAGGGCAGCATTGGGGTGGGAGCCCTCGTCCCCACTTCCTCACTTCGTCCCAGCCACTGTTGGTGGCCCGAGGGGATGGAATGACGTCCTCACGCTGACCCCCATGGCCAGGGATCCAGCTGGCTGAGCAGAGGCACGCAGAGGGGAGTGAGCTGAATGGGAGGGGCACTGACTCTTCCCACCCCACCCCCACCCACCAGTAAACCCCCAAACCCAAACAGATCTGTGGAGCCAAGCTCGCCCTCCCCACCCCATTCCTTCCTCTCGCCACTTCCCCATCTTCTACTTTCCCTCTGCCCTTCCCTCTCCCTCTCCCCGGGGCAAGAGAAGGAACGAGAGGAGGCTCAGACCCCCATCCTGTATCTCCACCACCTGTGCCTAGCAGGGGCCTGACACACAGTAGGCTCTCCTAGGTATTGGCCCAGCCCCCACCCACCCTTCCACCACCATGGCAAGCCCCGGATGAAGGCGATCCGGTGCTTCTTAGTCTCCGGGCCTAAGGCTGAGTCCCTGGTCCGATGGGCAGGCTGGCATCCGGGAGGAGAGGAGGTCTGACTCACTGGCCACCCACCCATTCCCCCCCGGCCACCCCGCCCTAGCCAGGGACACTCCCAACAACAACACAGCAGCGACCAAGAACCAACTCGGAGGCCCAGGGCCCCGGGCACAGGTGCAGGGCCACTGACATCAGCAGCACCACCACCCTGCTCCTCGCAGCGCCTCCCTGCACACTGTGCACCGGGCACGGGGCCACACCTGCACAGAGGCCATGGCCAGCACGGCCATGACCTAGAGATGGCACGGCGGGCGGGTGGGCGGTAGGGCTCACGGGCCACCCTGACCCAGTCAGGGCCACCCTCGTTGGTCTGGCCAGACCTCAGATGAGGGGCTCTGCCCTCGAGGTCCTACCCCAGGGACCGTGATCATCACACTCCCCGACCCCTCTGCACAGCCACCAGCAGCGGCAGCTTCTCGGAAGGGAAGATGTGGAAAACTGAGTAGCTGAGTGTGAATCCTAACTACATCCCCTGCTTAGCTGTGCGCCCTTCGGAAAGCTGCTCCTCCGAGCCTCAGCCTTCTCGTCTGTGAAATGCAGTCCATCCAGCATGGAAAATAAGCTGCGGTAAGTGGGGAGCTCCCACAAGGCCAGCACACAGGGAGTACTCAGTCACTGTTAGCCATCGCCATCGGTGTCGTCGCCGTCGTCATTAGGAGGAGTTCAGGATCTGAATGCCTCTTGAAGCCAAGTTATCGTCTTGCTGCAATGGCTCAAGAATCCTCAGATGTGACTGAATGTCCCTCACATTTCACAGGGACACCGTGTGATGGCACCATCACCAACATATATAGGTGCCCCCCTAAACTTCAGCACATCTGCACGCTGCTATCCCCTTGTCATTCCCAAAGAATCACATGCTCCATCTGGAGACAAGACAGGGACCACTCACTTCCTTTGGGGTGTTTGGAGCCAGAAGTGTCCTTAAGGCCCTGTGTTGGGCCTGGGCCACCGGGTGGGGCCTTGGGAGAAAGCGCTCTGGCTTCAGGCCCTGGAAGGACTACGCTGGGCTGGTGAGAAAAGACTTAATGGACTAGTTTCTCAGATGAGGAGGCTTTCTATGAGACGACTCAATTGGCCTCTGCGGGGGACAGCATGACTCGGAAGAGAAGCTGACTTCAGGGGAGCTGGTGAAGCACCGAGACACATGTATCACATTGTCCCCAGCCAGCCCATCAGGCCAGGTCTAGCCTCTGGGCTCAACACCACTCAGTGTAGCCACAGTGACAGGTAAGCTCTCCCTCCAAGCATGATGCGGTTCTGGGTCATGTCTACTGGAGTCTGCAAAGCCACCAGGTTAGCGTCTGGCCCTTACAAACGGCAGCATCTGCTTGCCCACACAGCTGTTGGATTGAGCTCCATAATCAGATGTAGACCTGAATGAAATTAATCCCTGAGTTTGATGGATGACCCACCGAGAGGAGGCATTTGTGCAGCCAGTGCCCAGACGCTCGCTGCCCTTGAGGGCCCTTGTAATCACTGCATGACCTTGGCAGCAAGTTCAATGGAGGCCTACAATCCCTGAATCCCTCGGGTAGGATGGGTGGTTTGGAACAATGAGGGGCTGGCTGGCTAGGTGCAGGGATTGGCCTCAGAGGAAAGTGCCCGTGGCCGTGGGACCTGCCCACAGAGGGACCTACCGTTCTCCATGTGATTCCTCTCAATGAAGTTGCGGCTCAGGTCGGCCTTGCACATCTTCTCAACGTGGCGCATGCACACATTGAGTAGGTCATCCTTGAAGTTGCCAAGCGACTGTCCCAGGCCCTCCCCCTCCAGCAGAACGTGGTAGGTGGGCAGAGGTGGGGGGAGGGAGTAATTGCTCATCAATGCACCGAATTCCTACCAAGGAAGGAAAGAAGCCATCAGCTTTCTAGGTCTTTGGGAGCTGGTGGGGGGAGGGGGGTGCTCCTCTGCAGGGGGGCTCTCAGTCCAGCTGGAAGACTCAGTACCCGGAGCCAAATGTGCTGGATTCAAGACACAGCTCTGCTACCAACTAGCCACACTTGTCCTCATAAATTTCTCCCTCCGTGAAATGAAAGGGTTTGACCAAACTCCACTGGGGCTAACAGCTCTGATGGAGCTGGTAGTCAGATATGCGACTCTACGGTTCCCACTTCCACAACTGGACACTTCATCCTACCTCACAGGGGTTTATGAGAGTGACACAAGCTGTAGCATCTTTGGGAGTGAAAGCACTAAGGAAATGCAAGGAACTTCTAGAATGTTCTGGGCCAGCCATGGCACTACCTCTACCTTTACGTGCCATACTCAAGCCTGCCTCATGCTTTGTGCTTCTCCCCTCCCTTCCCCCTCACTGGAGAGTCCCTCCTCTTTCTCAAACCTCTCTGGGCCTTCAAGACCCAGTTCAAATTCCATCTCCTCCACAAAGCTGTCTTAGATTACTCCTGCCTGCTTGCCCTTCCCAGAGCTCCCACAGAATTTATCTCCCGAACCACATGCTTTATCATTTAATTACACACTCTTCTATATTGCTCTCTAATTGTACACATCTTATCTTCCCAGCTGGATTGTAGCTCCTGGGGGGCAAAAACCATATCTTGTACTTTTCTATTCTCCACAGCACCTAGCAGAGTCCTGGGCATGCTGTAGTACCCAAAACACTCTAGCAGTTGGAAGGATGGGTGGAGGAATAGACACACAGATAAGATCAAGGACAACACTTGGGTAGCGCTTACATGCCACTCCCCCATAACCACAGCAGGCATCGCTAATCAATCCCAGAACTCTTTCCCGCTGAGCCCGAAGCAACGTTAATACATATCAACTGAAGTTGGTACAAGGTGATATTTGTGTGCCATCTTTAGAGTAGACAGGAAAATGGCTTGGATGGAAAAAGTAAATGGGCAGATGGGATGGAGGATGGATGGATGGATGGATGGATGGATGGATGGATGGATGGTGGGTGAATGGATAGACACATGGGTAGTAGATAAATGAATGACGGACAGATGGATGCTGGATGAAGATCTGGGAAAGCAGATGGAAGAATTGAGGGATTGAATGGTGGAGGAAGTCCTTGTTACCTGCAGAAACAGCACTGAGTCACTGATGCTTTGCATCTGCTCCCTGGTCTGCTTGTCCTCATGCAACACCTTGGCCCTCTCGTCCAGAGCATCCACGATCACCTTCACTTGGTCCACAGCATCCTGCTCCCGCTGCTCCAGGGCAGCCCTCACTTCCTCCTTTTGTTTCTCCAGGTCCCTCACCAGGTCCCGGAAGTTTTGCTCCAAGATAGCCTTCTCGTTGGTGGTGAAGCTCTGGGTCCAGAGTGAGAGGAGAGAAGAAAAAGGCTTTCCATAATTAAAAAGAAACTCCCCCGTGGGATGTATCTTTAGGTTCCCAACCCAGAATCAGAGCCAGGCAGGGTATTTCTACTGCCCCAACCCAGCAAGCCTGTTTGGTTAAGAATCTCATTCAAAGGCACCATTGACATCATCTATTGACAGAGATGGCCAGGGTTTTTTACAGCCCGTTCTTCCTTATCTATCTGTGACTCCTCCCTGGGTGGGTTGACTAGAGCCATCATTCCAACTTTGGGCGATTCCAGAGACCCAGAAGTTCCCCCATGAGTCAGGCTGTGCTCTATGAAACTCAGCTAGAACCAAACATCATTCAGAAAGTGAATTGATGGGCTGTTTATGCAGCCAGGGTCAAGAGTCAGTGATTTCGGACTGTGGTTGGTAGTTACTCAAACCATGGCAGGCATACATCCAGCCATACTGGCACAAGTCAAAGGACAACGTCATGCATTTGGTGGCCGGGTGGTCTGGTAGACAGAGCAGACAATGGAGGGCCCTGGAGGACCGGTTGGCTTTATTTGCTCCACCCCTGGAGGACCTGGAGGGGCTTTATTTGCTAGGATGTTGTCAAATGAGCACAAGGTGATGGACAAGATCCCACCCAAATGCCTGGCCCAGACTTAGAAGGGGAACTGGTGGGGACGCCAGAGGGGTGGGAGGAGCCAGAAGAAGCATGCAGCATAGATGGGGGCCAAGCCTGGCTCCTCGAAGGTGGGACAGGTGGGGTGAGCCCACGGCAAGGCTGAGGCATGGAGGCGGCCCACCTTGATGCGGTCCTTCTCTTTCTGCCACTTCTCAGCTTCGTCTTCAATCTCGATGATCTTGAGCTGCAGCTGTTCCTTCTGCAGCGACAGCTCTGTCTGCAGGGAAGGAGCCAAGGTTGGAGAAGTCGGGGAGGAGGAGCACCAGAGAATCCAGGAGTGGACCCACCCAGGGGGCCGGCTTGGGCAAGGTTCACCACCCAGCCCTTTGGCCTCCATTCTGCAGACATTCATCGGGACCCTAGGTATGCCAGGCACTGTGCCCTTCATCAGGGATCCAGCAACAAGCCAAACACGACTTTGCTATGAACTCAGGCCTCGGGGGCTGGACATCCCAGCTGTGTCTCTATAAGGATTAAACCTCCGCCAGGTCTGTCCGCCCAAAGTGAGCAGGAAGGAGGTTTGTTTATGGGGTTCCCCCTCCTTTCAATGGACCTGTGGCCACTGGGAAGAGGGAAGAAAGCTCCTGTCTCCTTCAAGCTTGGGGGAGCAAGGGACCCAGCCAAGCTCAGCCCAGCCCAGCCCAGCCCAGGGAGTATCCCGTGGCAGTAACAGTGTGCAACGTTTCTGTGCCATGACGTGGGGCCTGTGTTGCAAGCGGGAGCCCAGGCTGCAACCAGCGGGGACTCCTGTCTGGACAGGCACAGCTATAAACCTGTTTACAGGAAAGAGAGTGCAGTCTGCAGTTTGGGCAGGATGGGGACCTCTATTCAGGGTCCCTGGAGGAGGAAGGGGAGACCAGTGAGTGAGGCAGTGATGGGGGGGGGGGGGGGGAAGGATAAGAGAAGACAAGCAGAGATTCCAGGGACCCCGCTCAGGGGAGGACACAGGCTGCTGGGGTCTGGGGTGGGTTGGGAAGGGGACCAAGGAGAGGTGCCTTGGGAGGGGAGCTCTGATGGATATGGAAAGTATAGATAATACTTTCCTTCCATTTGGGGAAATGCCTTCTCTGGAAAGCAGCTACCACAGAGACGAAAGGGGAGGCATGAAGCCAAGGCCAAGCTGATTAGGCCAAGCCAGGAAGCACCTCTTTGTTCTGCTGGGCCCCCTGCCAGTGCTCTCAAAGCACCTTCCAGCTCAGAAGACTGGTGGGTGATCTCCACCCAACAGGCAGGAAGACTAAGGCATCTGAGAATGCCTTGGGGTGCTTGCGGTCACCCCACTACCCTGGGTTTTGAACACAGAGTTCCAAGCCTTTCTCCAGCTGCCTCTTTGAGGAACCCACAAGAAGAGTCAAGATGAGGAGGCCACAAACCACTGGGAATGTGAGCTCCGTTGGCACGGGGTCCTGAGCCGGGTATAGACTTCGCCACACGTCACACTTAGAGTGCTCCACCCAGACGACAGGCCGCCACCTGGGGTCCCTCAGCACATGCCCAAGGGGAGTGGATTTGTAGTGGAGACAGCTTCCCTGGCTTTCTTGGAAAGGGTGCCCAGAGGGCCAGGGAGCTGGTGGAGAAGATGGGGAAGGCCCGGGGCAGGAGGTGTGGAGCTCCCTGGCCCCTGATCCCACCCCACACCCGCTCTCTGCCCACGCTCCTGCGCCCTCCAGGCAAGGAGACTCCGAGTTCTCGGTAAGCATCCGCCCCACCGGCAATGGGCTGAAAATCCCGTAACGTGGAAAACGCCATCACCAGAGAGAGAAAATGGTGGTCCGGAGGAAAGAATGAAGGAAGTTGAGGACAGGGTCCGGCCTGGTCTCTGGAAAAAGGCTGGGGAGAAGCCAGGAGCTGATAGACACCGCGGTGCGGGAGCAAAGGAGTAAGACCCCACTGTGGACACGGAGACTCAACCTTCGCGCTCCCTGAGGATGCAGGGCCCGAGAGCCCAGGCCACAGAGAGTAGAGCAGATCCAGTGGCCTGGAAGGATCTGGGTCATAGGAAGAGACAAGAGTCTGGACAATGGGTCTGTGCCAGGCACTTTGCCCATCCCGGGACTGCTGCTGGGTGAGGCCCGAGGTCAAGGGGACAGCTGGAAGCCACTTCCTGACCTGGCTGGAGGCGGGGAATTGGCCGGGCGCTCTCTCCCCTACCTCGGCACCCCCAGAACAAGGCCTGATGGACAGGAAAGCAGAGAAGGAAAGTGCATTCACTCCCACCCCCGGGCCTGTGGCTGGTGGGGGGCAGGGGCAGCCCTCCCATGAACGAGGCTGGGGGATCCAGCAGGGAGCCCACCCACAGCACGGGACTGCGAGTCTAAACGTTTGGATCCAGTTACCGCCGCCCCCAGGCAGGCGACTTAAGTGCTCCGTGCCTCGGTGGCGCTATCTTCCATGGACACAACAAGAGGCCTGCCCCCCAGGAGGTCATGGGAAGAGCTGGGAGCAGGACAGTGAAGCTGTCAGAAGGTGCCCGGCACAGAGAGAGCCCCGGCCTGTGGCCCAGCATCGTGTTGTGTGGGGCACCTTCCGTGGACCAGGAGCCGTGCCGGACGCTCTCGCTCGAGCCAGGCTCGGCAGGGTGAGTGCAGTGTGGCGAGCAGGCCAGCGGGGCACAGGCGAGCGGGGCGGGGGGCGGGGGGCGGACAGTGCGATCAGGTGGGGCCTAGCTGGTGTCCAGAGGTGAGGACCGCAGGTGCGGCCTTGGGATACACAGTGAAGGGTTGCACACACAGAGGCCTGCATCGTGGGGAACAGAAGCCCAGGGGACCCTGGGGAAAGCAGAATGGGGATGAGGGAAGGCCGACCTTGCCAGTGGGAAGAGGTATGACCAGAGAAGGTGAAGGCCAGGGGAGTCACGTGCAGCAAGCAGCACCTGCTAGCCGCTGTGGGGGGAAGGGGGGACATGGGGCTGGGCTGGGGCCTGCAGGTGAGGAGAAGTCTCACCAGACAAGTGTGGATTCGCCGGCCAAGAGAGTGGAAGAACCATGGAGTAAGAAGGAAGGGGGTAGCACAATGGAGAGCGGGGCTGGCAGAGGTGTGGCGAGGAGAGCCAGAGGGGAGGAGGGGGAGGCGGCTGATCTGGAAACATGTGAGGGCAGAGGCACAAGTGGAGCCACACTGTCTGCAGCAGTGGGCGGGAGACTCAGGGCAGAGGAGAGACTGGTCTCCTTCTTTCTTTGGGGCACTGGGGAAGTCGGACACAGGCTGGGAGGGGGCCTCGCAAGACCAGACTTGCAGGACGCAGCGGGATCAGGGAAGGGCCCTTGGCCTGGGAGCTCTGTGCTGCTAGAATGGTCCTTGCTCGCCTCTCTGGGATGAGGGCTACGCTCTTCGGAGAGGAGGGTTTGGGGTGAGACCCCTGGGGACGCAGCCAGCACCTGTGTGGCTCTTGGCAGTTTCTGCCCGCTTGGCAGGGCTGCACGAAGCTGGAAAAGGCGGGATGTAGGAAATAAGATGACGTAGGAAGGCTCCGCGATCCTGGGTTCCCCCACAACACTAGGAGGAGGAACGACACTTAACTGTATTATTGAATATCACCTACACGTCTGGCGTTGTCTCCTTTAACCTGGTGTCACCCCATTTCACAGATTCAGAAACGAAGGCCTAAGAAGATGACGTACCTTGCCCGAGTTCTCACAACTAGAAAGCCGCTGCGGCCAAGATACAACAAAGGACTCAGGTCGTAGTATGTGGCCTCTTCACCTGCAGCCTCTTCTCCGGATCTTCCCGGACAGCGTCCTTCCCCTTCAGTCCTGCTGCTGGGGCCTCAGCTCCCCACCCCTCCATCCCTGTCTGCACCTTCCTCATCACTTCCTCCTACTCCCGGTTCATTCCCTCCACCCTGCCCAGGCCTGTCCCTAAATGCCTCCTTTGTTCCCTTCTCCTACACTCGTCTGGTTGCCTCCCGCTCTGTTGCCCGGGATGGGCACTGGGTAAGCCACCCTGCCTGCAAATCCTTCTGGCCTTGGGGGACCAGAGGTCTCCCTGAGAGCAGAGTGACGGCACAGCAGCCGGTGCCTCCATCCGATGGGGCCCTCAGACACACCCGAGCCAGCGCTCACCTGGACATGTGACCTGCATGCCCCCAGGGAAGGGGGCGAGGAGGCTGTGATCCTCTTCTGGCTTGATTTGACCGCACGGGCCGTTGGCTCTGATATTTGCCAAATGAGCCAGTTAATTGCCAAATTTGTACTCTCAGACAAATGGTAATTATCTGGATAAGGATCTGAAATGCTGGATGGATTTCCCCATTTCCACCCAGATGTCAAACAGCCTGGCATTAGTCTGTCTCACTGAGGCTTACTGTCTCTTCTGCTTCCTCGGGTGTCAGGACAGGGAAGGGGCGACTGGGGGCAGACACAGTACCACCCAGGCTGGTTCCAGACCAGCGGCGGGCCCTTGAGAACGTCGCCCCGCCTGTCCAGGCCTCAGTTTCCTCCTGGTGATGTTGGACGTGATCCCTGACTCCCAACCTGGTTCCACGTTAGAATCCCCAAGGGAGACTTAAAAATACAAGATCCCAGGCCTCAAACCCCTGAACCAGAACCTCCCAGGGAAAGGCCCAGGAAGCAGTGTCATGATTCACCCACCAGGTGACTCCAACTTAAGGATGGCTGTTGGGAGCCACTGGGCACAGTGGCCCCCCTGGAAGGCCTGCCATCACCTGAAAACAAAGTTTAAAATACTAGAGGGGCACCTGGGTGGCCCAGCCGCTTAAGCACCTGACTCTTGGTTTCGGTTCGGGTCTTGATCTCACGGTTTGTGGGTTTGAGCCCCGGGTCGGGCTCTGTGATGGCAGCTGGGAGCCTGCTTGGGATGCGCTGTCTCCCTCTCATCCTGTCGCTTGCACACTCATGCTCTCTCTCTCTCTCTCTCTCTCAAAATAAATAAACTTCGTTTTGAAAAATGGTAGCGAGGAAACAGCCACCGGAACAGTCCGAACCCCAGCTCTGCCGCTCTGCACTGTGACTTCAGGTAAGTCTCTTAGCACCTTCAAGCCTCTGTCTTCATCTATAAAATAGGTGAAAAGCACACACCCTGTGGGGCTGTTGTCAGGAGTAACATGTAAACATCTGGTGCATAGATGTGTCCATAAAAACGGATGCGTCTCCTGCCACCTGCCGGTCCCTTTCTTCCCCTGTCTCCAAATAGTTCACAGGATAAACTGCTTCCCCTCGGCACCCACAGGCGAGTGCTCCCCCATTCATGCCTCTCCAGGCTGCCGACCCAGAGCCCAGGCCAGACCCATGCCAGGGCCACGCAGCTGGTGGTGCAGAGGCCGGGCAGGTCACCCTCGAGCAGACAGCCATGGGCCAGGAGGAGTCCTCCCTCCCGAGTCGATGCAGCAGGAGGAACTTGGGATAAGACAGGAGGCGGGCCGTGAGACACAGAAAAGGAGGGATATGTACAATGTAATCTCATCAGCCTACTCCAGCCCGTCCAGAGGCAGGAGGGCAGACCGGAGGACATCTGTGGAGCGGGACTAGAACATTCTGATCTTGGATCCACCAGAGGAAGGACTGTCATGCTTCTGCATCAAGTGGCCTTTTCCCCAACACTGCCTCCGCTCAGAGGCTCCAGGGAGAGTTGAAACCCAGGAGATGAGCACCCCCGCAGCCCTGGGTGTCCTTTGCAGCCTAATGCACCCATTCAAGGTAGGTCTAAGATGACCTCACCTGGGCCTTCACCAGCCGGCCTGCAGAACAGGTTCTGGACAGGGCTCCTTGCAAAAAAAACCTGTGTGTGGGTTGACGTTTGGGTCTGCAGGGGATGCTTCCAAAGGACGCCGGGATTGACACGCTTATTCATTTCAATCAGTCAACCCACTAACCCCGCTCTGTGCCAACGTCCCCCATGTCTGACATTCCAGCAGAGCCAGGCCTAGACAAACAGCCGTGCTCCAGCTCAGTCTCCCAGCTGGCTCGCACCACTCCCTGTACCCTTGGCTGCTGGTGCACGCTCGTGCACACGCACACACACGCTGTCTGAAGTTCCCGCCGTTAGTCACTCCGGCGGATCAGAATTTTCCTCTGAAAGCCCCTGTAAAGCACGCGTATCCTGGATCCCATCCCCTCAATGCCCTGCCTCTTAGTTGCTCTCAAATCTTGGAAGAGAATTAGGGGGCTTCTTCCTCTACATGCTGGCACAGATCCCTTTCTCTCCCTGGGCATGTGTCCCTGTCTGCAAGGTGAAGGAGGAGACAGAGGAGACTGCTACAGTCCAGCTGGCCTGGCATTCCGCCCTCTACAAGTTGATGTTGATCTACGGCTGCTTCTGTTGTAACTGGGCGGATGTTCCCCAGGCTTGTTTGTGCGTCTGAGCTCTGCCTCCTGACCTACATCGTGAGCCCTCAAGGGCGAGGGCTGTGTCTCGGAGTCCTGCGGCAGCCCCAGGCACTGGAAGGTGAACTCTTGAGTTTCTGGTGCCTCCACAGAGGGCTGACCAAGACCCTCGAGTCCTCCAGGGGCACTTGGACTTTTCTTAGGTGATACTTTTGTTTCAGACGCACTTTGCGGGCAAACCCTACGTATAAAACAGATAAATAAGAATGTATTCTGCTTGTAGAAGTGGGAGCCGGAAGCCCCTGCCTTCTTGGCACCAATATCTGCCCCCTCCTTGTTGGGGAGGTGTCAAAGACATCTCCAAGAATCCTAGGACTCCATGGGGGAATTTGAAAACCGCCAGTCTAGTCCAACACCTTGGTTTCACACATGGAAAAACCAGGACTGAGAGAGCGGTAGGGACTTGTCCACAGTCCAACAGCTAACGAGAGGCAAACCCCAGGGCTGGACCTCGGTCAGGCCTCCCAGAACCCTCTGCAGGGTTTCGGTTGCAGTGGATGAGGATGATGGCCCTTGCTCTGTTGTGGTTTCCCAGGTAAGCTCCCAAAGGATGGGTTCCACGGCTCTGCCCCAGCCCCGTCTACCAGCGTGAGGCTTGAAGCCAGGCTGGGGTCCGGGCGTTGGGAAACAGGAAACACCTCCCTGGGCTAAACGAGGCCTCTGAAAAGGATCTTTGGGTCTTTCCTCATTTGTAACCCGTCTCTCTCTGCCCAGGGCTGTGGGCACCAGGGGTGCAGGAAGACAGTAATCGGCCAACTCTCGGTCAGGAAGGCTGAGCAGGGAGGAGTCCCGGGCTGCCCCATCTGGATGGTCACAGAAGCTGTTGAGGAAGGTCAAGTCCCCCACATTGAGCACCAGGAGGTTCACGCCGGGGGGGAGGCTGTCCACGGCCACCCGCCGCGTTGCTGTTACAAGAGAGCAGGACGCAGCATCCATGGGGCTTGGGGCAGCAACCACGGCTGAGCCTTTGGCCCAGAACACCTTCCCCAGGTGTAGCACATTCACAAGCCTCCACACGCCTCTGCTCCTCCCCGTGGAAGCCCAGACGCAATCACGTCGACAGAACCCATGCAAACACTTAGGCATCACCTACACAAACATATGCACTAAACACCCACACGCACATATCACACACACATATATACGTACATCCCGCCCACACGCAAACTCCAACCCTCGCCAAGTAGTGTCCACCTACAAGCATAGGCACGTGCGCACGCAACGACACAAAGCACGCAGGGCCGGCCCAGCTGAGAGAAGGACAAAGGAGGCCACTGGGGACGGCAAGAGACCGGCCCGGGGATCAGATAAACAACAAGAAGCCTCTGTACTGCAAATGCAAACTCTAAAGCCAGAAGAAAAGAACGTTTAAGTGGCCCCCAAATGCCCTCCCCCTCCCCCATCACCCCTGCCCCAGGGGTCAGTCCTGCTCAGGTGGTAAGAATTATTTGGCCCTCAAATTAAAAAAAATTAAAAAGAGGGGCGCCTGGGTGGCACAGTCGATTAAGCGTCCGACTTCAACCAGGTCACGATCTCGCGGTCCGGGAGTTCGAGCCCTGTGTCAGGCTCTGGGCTGATGGCTGATGGCTCAGAGCCTGGAGCCTGTTTCTGATTCTGTGTCTCCCTCTCTCTCTCTGCCCCTCCCCCGTTCATGCTCTGTCTCTGTCCCAAAAATAAATAAACGTTGAAAAAAAAATTAAAAAGAAAAAGAAAAAGAAAAGAATCACCCCAGCCAGGCAGAGCGCAGGATTGAGCACTGATTCTCTGATCAGACTTGAATTTATCCTATGACCTTGGTCAGGCCCCCAGTCGTTCCTGCCCCTCCGTTTGCTCATCCAGGCAGTGCCCCTGTCTCCAGAGGCCTCAGAGCATGAGGGAACTGCCTCTGCCCCCCAGCCTGCAGGCGCAGAGGGGCAAGAAACGTATCCTGAGAGAGCCAGGGACCGAGGAGACTCGAGGCCCAAACCCTGGGGGCCCCCAGCGCAGAAGAGGCCCCAGCAAATTACCTCCTTCTCGGCCTTGGCCTCTTCCACCGTCACCGTGCTGTGATTCTTGTGCTCCTGGAACATGCAGAGGTAACAGATGCAGGTCTGGTCGGTCTGGCAGAAGAGCTCCATGGTCTTGCCGTGCAGGGGACACTTCCGGGCCTCGAAGTCCCGGATGGGCTCGAGCAGCTGGTGGTCGCGGAAGGCGGCGCCCTCCAGGTGGGGCTTGAGGTGCAGCTCGCAGAAGGACGCCTGGCACACCAGGCAGGACTTGACGGCCTTCTGTTTGTTGCCGATGCACGAATCACACAGGACCTCCTCGGAGCCCGACTTGGAGCGCAGGAGGAGGCCGCCGTCGGCCCGGGGGTAGCTGTTGCGCCGGGCCTCCCCGGGCTCCACGATGGACACCGTGGGCTTTCGGGGCTCCGAGAAGATAGACTTGCGTAGCTCCCCCTTCTCGGCGAAGGAGACGGGCTGCTTCCTGGCGGCCCCCAGCTGGAGCCCGGCGTAGGGGGACCTCTTGCCGTCCCCGGAGTCCATGCTGAAGTAGCTGGAGCCCTTGTCGTCCACGGACTCGACAAACTGGATGATGGGCCGCCGCCACTCATTCCCCGAGAACAGGGCGCTCTTGCCCTCCCCCGGTTTCGGGGCGCCGCCCAGGCTCTTGCCCTCGGCCGCCTCCCCGCCGTGCCCATTGGTGGTCTTGGCATCCTGGCCTTCGCCCTTGGCCCCGTTCTCCAGGGCGCCGTTGGGCCCCGGCGGGCTGCGGGCATCCCTGGCTTCCGGGCTGGCCCCGTTGCTTCTGGAGGCATCCGCGGCTTCCATGGCGGGTCACTGGGCAGGCGTGTTTGGGACTCGCTGGGGCTGCAGGTGGGTGACCTCTCGGGCCGGCGTCTCGGAGGGGAGTGGGACAGGCGGCAGAGCCCAGAGAAACACCTATAGGGAACAGGGGAGGGGGAGGAGGAGGAGGGGGAGGAGGAGGAGCGGAGGGAGAGGAGGGGCAGCAGGCCCAAGCCTGACACAACGGGCCCAGGAGGAGCAGGCAGCTCCCAGAGCCAGCAGAGCGGCTAATTATACAGGGGGCCACGCCCTGCACATTCATACCTAACCTGATTTCTAAAGGACCTGGGTTTTGGTTTTCTTTTTCCTCCCCTGGTTTAATTATTTTCCACAGCTCAGCAAGCACACGGCCTGCTTCCTTCCGACGCAGCACCGTCTTCTCCTGAGGAAGTGGGGGGGCCTCTGTCCTCGCAGGTGGGCAGGCTTTGCTGAGCCAAAGGGGCGCCTGGGGCGAAAGGTGAGGTGTCTGCAGAGGCCCGCGAGACAGAGGGCTATTAATTGGGTCACACAAACCAAATAGCCTTGTAATTTGCCGGATTTCAGAGGAGAGATTCCCCACCCTGGGACGGCGAACTTGCTTCTCACCTTAAGGGGAAAGGTGGGTGCAATTCGATAGGGACTGTAGGATGGGCAGCGAAGTGGCTACTGATTATTGAACCCCACTTGCCAACTTCCAGGCATTGACCCAGGTACATCGCCTACATGAGCTCATTTCAACCCCACCATGACCTGTTCGATGATCCTTTTTTCATTTATTTATCCTTGTTCATTTATTTTTGAGAGAGAGAGAGTGGGGGGGGGGTGAGGAGCAGAGAGAGAGGGAGACAGAGGATCCGAAGCGCAGAGCCTGACGCGGGGCTCGAACTCACGAACCGTAAAATCATGACCGGAGCCAAAATTGGACACTTAACCAACTGAGCCACCCGGAGCACCCCAATGGCCCTATTTAATAGGTGAGAAAACGGAAGTTCTAAGAAGATGATTCGCTGGCCTAGGTCAAGCGGCAGAGTCGAGATTCGAACCCAAGGCCTCTGAGCTGCCGACGTTCCTTCTTCAGCCGGGGTGTCACGGAGCCGCCTGAACGTCTCAATGGAAGATGACCTCTAGAAGCCGTGCCTCTCCTAGCAGCCCGAACGAGATGCACGTGGCCCTTACATTATTTCTACCCACCCCCCCCCCCGTATTCTTTTTTTCATGTTTTTTAATAGTTATTTTTTATAGAGTTTTGTATTTTAATTCCAGCATAGCTAACATATAGTGCAATATTAGCTGCAGGTGTACAACAGAGTGATCTGACAATTCCATACATCACCCAGTGCCCATCAAACCAAGTGCACGCCTTAGTCCCCGTCACCTATTTCCATCCCCACCCCCACCTCCCCTCTGCTAACCAGTAGCTTGTTCTTTCCTTAAGAGTCTGCTTCTTGGGGCGCCTGGGTGGCGCAGTCGGTTAAGCGTCCGACTTCAGCCAGGTCACGATCTCGCGGTCCGGGAGTTCGAGCCCCGCGTCGGGCTCTGGGCTGATGGCTCAGAGCCTGGAGCCTGTTTCCGATTCTGTGTCTCCCTCTCTCTCTGCCCCTCCCCCGTTCATGCTCTGTCTCTCTGTGTCCCAAAAATAAATAAACGTTGAAAAAAAAAAGAAAAAGAGTCTGTTTCTTGGTCTCTGTCTTTTTTTTTTTTTTTTTTTTTTTTCCTCCTTTGCTCGTTTGTTTTGTTTCTTAAACTCCACACAGGAGCGAAATCATATGGTATTTGTTGGCCCTTATGTTATTGCTACCAGAGCAGGTCAGAACCTGTTTGGACTAAAAGACAGAGTAACAGTAATGAGCGGGGTGCAAGCAGCGGCAGGCCGAGTAGCTGAGGCCCTAGGCCCCAAACCCTTCACCCTCCTCTGTCTCCACAGCAGTTTTGCTGTATGGCTAAAAAAAAAAAAAAAAATCTGCCTGCCCCTTCTGGGCCAGGCCACAGAAAATACCCTCCGAAAAGAGAGGCCAGTGAGGGGTGAAACTCAGTCTCAGAAGGGAGCTGTTTGAGTATGACCGTCATATAAATACAGACCTCAGGGAGCAAACTGAGAAAGATGACTGCCACCGCCTTCTCTCTCTGACCACCTGCAGGAACACTGGGGACCCTCAGCTCCTGCCAAGACGTGCTCTCGGGTCACCTCTGGCTGCAACCCATTGCTACGGTCCTGGGAAGCCAACACCCCCATCGAGGAAAGGGCTGTACTTCGCCCAGGCTGGACGGGACGGGGCTTAGTGGCAGGTGAGTGTGGTGGGGGTGGCAGGGTCTGGGCTGTGTGGAGGGGAGTGGGTTTCCCTTCCTTTCCCTACAATCCAGGTCAAGTTCTGGGGGCCCTGCCCCTTTGGCTCACTAGGCTGAACAGCTAATCCTTTGCAATAACAGCCCCTGGGAGCAAGAGCAGAGACAAGCTTTTCACAAAGCAGCCAGAGTTCTAAGAAGAGGTGGGGGGTAGGGGCGCCTGGGTGGCTCCGTCGGTTGAGCGTCTGACCTCGGCTCAGGTCATGATCTCACGGTTTGTGCAAGATCATACTGGCTTGGGAGCCAATAGGGTGCAGATTTATTGACATGTACTCATCCTTTTTAAAAAAAAAAAAATGTTTTTAATGTTGGGGCGCTTGGGTGGCTCAATTGGTTGGGCATCCGACTTTGGCTCAGGTCGTGATCTCACAGTCTGTGAGTTCGAGCCCCGTGTCGGGCTCTGTGCTGACAACTCAGAGCCCGGGGCCTGCTTCGGATTCTGTGTCTCCCCGTCTCTCGGCCCCTCCCCTGCTCATGTTCTGTCTCTCCCTGTGTCTCAATAATAAATGTTAAAAAATATTTGTTTTTAAAAAGAAGAGGTGGGGGGTAGTGTTGGAGATGGAGAGAGCTGGCTTCACGAGGGGCTTTCTTCTTACCTGATGTCTCTGTTCCCAAGCCCTACTAAACCCCCTCTTGTTTTTACTCACCGGTAAGTTAGCTAGCTCATTGGGCCTTCTGGGGTGGAGAACCGTTTCTCAAAAGGTCGGGCCCAATTCCCCTGGGCTTTTGCTTGAGGCTTGGAGGGAGAGGTAGAGAAAGCAGTACAGGAATGTTGGGTGGGGACACGTCCGTCCCTCTTCCCCAGATAGTGACTCCCCCACCCTGTGAGAACGGCCTGTGGAGAAGAACGAGCAGGGAGGACAAGGAAGAGAAGAGGAGCACCCAAGCATTCCGGTTATGGATCCAACATCAGTGTTGGCTGAACTGGAGGTGCCATGCTAGTGGGTGTCTGCTATTCCTTAGGACTCATGCACCTGTCTTCTAGGAGTCTAGGCAAAGATCATGAGCCTTGGGAACAGGTCAACACAGAGTAGATGCTTGTGGGTGGGTGGGTGGGTGGTTGGATGGACGGACGGACGGATGGGCGGATAGTGGATGGATGGGTAGGTGGGAGGGATGAGTAGATAGTTGGCACGTTGGACACAATAATTGAAAAGAAAGGGGAAGAAGGAAGATAGGTGGGAAGCAGAGAGGTAAGAGGAAGGAAGGAAGGAAGGAGGCGGGTAGGCAGTGGGTAGGTAAGTGGACTGACAAACTTTAGCCCTGGCTCCGCCAGGGTGACAAAGCACTGATTTGTGGCATTTGCCGGTTTCTCCCACCCTGGCCGATTCCAAGCTACCAACACAAGGTGTTCTGGGAACAGAGGCACGCTATCGGCTCCCAAGCCAGTATGAGCCAGTTCCAGCATATCACAGAAGATTGGTGGGTGATTGAAGTAGAGAAATTGACTGCAGGAGGGAAGATAGAAAGACGGATGCTGGAGAATGCTGCTCTCAATTGTCCTGGGGGAGGAAGAGAGGTTCAAGGGATTTCAAGGCAGTGGAAGACAAGGCTAATTTATTTATTTATTTATTTATTTTTCCAACGTTTATTTATTTTTGGGACAGAGAGAGACAGAGCATGAACGGGGGAGGGGCAGAGAGAGAGGGAGACACAGAATCGGAAACAGGCTCCAGGCTCCGAGCCATCAGCCTAGAGCCCGACGCGGGGCTCGAACTCATGGACCGCGAGATCGTGACCTGGCTGAAGTCAGACGCTTAACCGACTGCGCCACCCAGGCGCCCGACAAGGCTAATTTATCTCTTCCTCGAGCCTTTCCCTCTACTACTGGTGCTCAGGGATGGCTCCCTCCCCTGAGCTCCTGGAACATCCCTGTCTCTCCTGCTAGAGTCATTTAGCTCGGACCACCCAATGTCGCCAATTATTCACTCATTCACACAGATTTCTCGAAAATCCTTCCATGTGCCAGGCTCTAAACAGGGACTGATCACACAGACATGAATGAGAGTCCCAGACCTCACTGTTGGGAAGCTTATAGCCGGTCTGTTAAGAAAACAGACCAGTGAGTCAATTGTTTGAATTCGGTGTGAACGGCGAATGAGAGACATCTGTGTGAGTGGCTCGGGCTTCCCGGAGGAGGAAAGCCCAGGACGCGCTGAGAGAGGCCTGTGCCTCCCAGCAGGCTGAGTGTGGCTCACTTCCCCACTCCCTGTGCACAGGGGCACCCTCCCCGGCCAGCCCGAGGCAGCGTTTGACGTGGCTCCAAGGAGATTTATTTGGTTCAATTCTCAGTCGATGCTGGGGGACTGGCTTTTTGGTCCCCCTGAGCAGGGGTCCCAGACCCTCCCTTCCTTGGGGGGACTGTTCCCTGCAAATGCCGGGTGGACAGTAGAGTCTCCTGGGGGTCCCCAGAATCCAGGGGCTGAAAAGACATTCTCAGGGGAAGAAGTCAAAGAAGGAGCTGTCCTTCCCGGACTGGTTGCAGCCTTCACACACTTCCCCAAGCCCATCGGCCGGTGGGGCTGAACCAGGGAGGCAAGGATTTCTACCCGCTCGAGTGCTGAGGTCTGGGATGGACACTGAGGACCCTCCATGGGGAGTGATCGCCCCCAGAACCCCCCTCCCAGACCCCTCACTCCAGCTCTGCCCTCTGTGCCCACCAAAGGGCCTAAACACACCCGACCCCACCTGCCCGAGGTCCCACCCCTCTGCAACTCCAAACCCAGTTGCCCAAGTCCCAAGAAAACACATTTCCTGATAACCTGCAGGGCCTATGTGTCATGTGCAAACTGGCAAAAAAGCCCCCAAAGGCCGATGCATCCACCCCTGCGGCTTGGGAGTGGGGGCTGGCTACAAAGGGAGCTCTTCATTTCCAAAGGCCTGGGAAGAAAGGGATCCCGGGAGCCTCCTCAGTCAGTCATCTCCCGTCTTATCCTGTTCACCCCCCAGCCTAGCTTAAAGCCCTCCTGCTGCAACATCTCTCCCTACACCAGGTGAGGGTGGAATTCGGCTGCAGCCCCTCCTCTAGCCTTTGCAGGTTTGGGAGGAAGAAAAGCTGGCAGGTGTGGCCTCCAGAGAAGCATCCTTATGGAGCTGGGGTGAAGTCCGTCTCTTCAGATGAGGCAGGCCCAGCCAGCCCCCACCGAGTCCCTTTCTCCCACGCCCACCTGCTAGCCAACCCCAAGCTTCCTCCTGGCCTTCTTTCATGAGGCATCTCAAAGCCGTTCCCCTCCTAAGAAGCCTCCCTGGGTTCAACGGGTGGAGCAGCCTCCCCCACCCACAGCTGGGGCCTGGTAACACCTGACTCCATCACCAGTCACCTTCAGATGAAAGAGGAAACCCCTTACGAGGAGTTAAAACTCCTCCGGCTTCCTTGAAACCCCAGGGTTGGGAGGGAGCCGCTGCCTCTGAGCGAGACTCTGTCTCGAAACGTCCTCCGAAAGACTGGCGAGCGAAAAGCTGCCTCCACCTCCTTCGGCCATCCGCGACAAGCTCCGGGGAGGCTCACTGCAGTCTAACTTAGATACTCTCTGTTTTTCCCTCTGAGTCTAACTTAGTCTATACGTTTCAGCCGCAGATGAGGAACTGAGCCTCCAGCTCAGCAAAGGCCGAGATGAGGGACCGTGGCATCCGTGAGGGGGCAGCTCTGGTCCAGCCCCGGCGGTCCTGTGGTTCTTTTGGCCGCTCGGCATCTGTGTCCTTTGGGAGCACCTCTAGCTGTAGATAACAGCGGGAAGGCTGTGGTGGTTCAAAACTTTATAGAAAACTCCTCAAGTCTCCTTTTCTCGTGTCTGCTAGCCTTATAGTAGGGGGTTTATCCTGAAGTTGGAGGGGTTTAGATTGTATATTAAGAAGAACTGTCCAGGGGCGCCTGGGTGGCTCAGTCCGTTGGGCGTCCGACTTCGGCTCAGGTTATGATCTCACAGTTTGTGAGTTCGAGCCCCGCGTCAGGCTCTGTGCTGACAGCTCGGAGCCTGGAGCCTGTTTCCGATTCTGTGTCTCTTTCTCTCTCTGCCCCTCCCCACTCATGCTTTGTCTCTCTCTGTCTCAAAAATAAATGTTAAAAAAAATTTTTTTTTTTTTTTTAAAGAAGAACTCTCTAGGAGTGCCTGGGTGGCTCAGTCAATTGAGCGTCTGACTCTTGATTTCAGCTGAGGTCGTGATCCCAGGGTCGTGGCACTGAGCCCTGAGGAAGGGTCTGCACTGGGATTCTCTCGCTCTCTCTCTCTCAAATTGAAAAAAAAAAAAAAAGGAGAAGGAAGAGGAAAACAAGATAGACAGCAACAATAACAACAACTTTAAAACCAGGACTGATTTCTACCTGCCTAGGCTGTTTCAGGCCCCCACCTGGGAGGGAAATGGAAGGGGAAGGAGCAGACATTCGTAGCACACCCTCAGTGAGCCATGGTCTCAGCCTGGGCGCAGAGAAAATGCGACACTGTCCCCCCCTTCAAGGGCCCTTGGCCGACTGGGTCCTCAGGGCTCAAGCAATAGTGTTCTTACCCTTCCTCCTACTCCAGGACATCCTCTTTCCTCCTTCCGGGGCCTTCTGCCCCCCTGAACAGACGCTGGGCCTTAACTGTAGCTCTCAAGTAAGCAGAAGCAAGGAGGGGCCTCCCCAGGGGCAAGCGGTGAGGTCTGGATCTGGCGGCATCACCCTGACCTAGGACACCTTCAAAATGAAGAGGTTCACAGAGGGACCGCCATCCCCAAGTCCACTCGCTTGGCACTTGCCTGGGACTCTGTGGAAAAGGCCCTTTGGATCAGGCTGGCTTCTCCCCGTGGCTCCCCATAAACACCCATAAAGGAGGGGGTGATGATTAGTTTCATGTGTCAACTTGGCAAAGCTATAATACCCAGTTATTTAATCAAACACTAATCCAGGGGCTGCTGTGAAGGGATTTTGTAGACGTGGTTAATATCGACAGCCAGTTGACTTTAAGTGAAGATTATCCTCTATAATGTGGTTGGGCCTCACTGAATCGGTTGAAAGCCCTGAAGAGTAAAAACTGAAGTTTCCTGGAGAAACAGGAAATTCTGCCTCAAAACCATACCCTCAGCTCCAGCCTGAGTCTCCAACCTGCCAGCCCGCCCTCTGGATTTTGGATTTACCAGTCCCCACGATGGCATGAGCCAATTCCTTGAAATGAATCTATTTACATAAATATATATCCTGTAGGTTCTGGTTCTCCATGAAATCCTGGCCGATTCCTGCTGCGGCCCAGCTCTGGTCCCCCAGGGCGGGGGGGGGGGGGGGGGGGCGGGGGTTGACAGGCTCTTCATGAGAGGGGCGCCTCCCTAAGGGCCTGCGGGTGCAGCCGGGTTGGGGTGCCAGTAACATGCCGGAGGGAGTTTGGGCGGAGGAGGCTTGGAACTTTCTTGGTGTGTGAATCTGGGCAAGTTACTTAATCCCTTGGAGCCCGGTTCTGGGCCTACAAAATGAGACTAATCATAGCTCCTTGGCAGGACTGTTGAGAGATTAAGGGGGTAACAATGGTGAAAATGTCCACAAGGAGCACAGCTCACAAAAACTGCTCGACAAGGTTTTTGTTTAATGTATCGCTTTAAGGGAAAACGAGCAAGGCTTATCCTCTGTTGGAGGAAGACTAAGGAAGGGGGAATTATCTAGGGGACAGCTGGGCTTCCTTCCCGCCCCCGGCCTGGGTGGGGCGAGGCCTTGCACCTGGCTCTGTCCCATGCAACTGCCAGGTACCTTCCAGCACTGAAATTCTATGATTATAGGGCTGCAGCCCACAGAGAAGGGCAGTGAAAATAATTAAAGACTTGGAAAACACAACCGGAGAGGAAAGGGTGAAGAGCGCTGGGATTATTTAGCCTGGAGAAGGGGTAGTTTAATAACACCCTTCTTAACCAGGGAGGGTTATTTGGATGTAGGCACCGGCCAGCTCCTCTCCCCTTCTCCAGAGGACAAACAGGAGGGGACAGGCTCACAGCACAGCTGGGGGGACGGGAGTCAGCCAGCAGAGTGTCTGTCTCACCTGAGATAACATCTACTCCTGTAGAGGGTTTAGGGTTTGGGAGGGTGATTTGCAGACCCGCCTTGTGGTTGGCAATGGATTGGGTGACCCCTGAGTTTCCTCCCTGCTGTCCGATTTCTAGAAAGTCATTTCCCCCCAGAATGGTGAACACTAGGAGGAAAGAGGAAAACCTGAGAGCAGACCCAACAGGGGTGGGGAGGCTGGCCCAGAGGTTAGGAGGGGTCAATCGGCTCAAGCCCCGCAGAGCAGGGACCGGCACGGAAAGACACCTGTGCCCTAGGCTGCTGCTCCCAGGACCTCGGGAGGCACCTGCCGTCCCATCCCTCCCACGCAGATTAAACGTGAACCTGCTCGGGTTCTGACAGTGCTAACATCTCAGAAGGACCTCAAGGAGAATAGAATGCACTTCTCATCCTGAGGCTGCAGCAGGCAACGCTCTCTCCCGAGGAACATGCACGTACGTCCACTTCCCTC
Source organism: Puma concolor (assembly GCF_028749965.1). Lineage (NCBI taxonomy): Eukaryota > Metazoa > Chordata > Mammalia > Carnivora > Felidae > Puma > Puma concolor. The sequence continues at coordinate 99,304,753 of NC_141676.1, read as the reverse complement.
CTGGACCCCTAAGCTTCTTCCCCAACTCTGTCATCAGTAAGACAACACTAGCCACTATTTTTTACTGTGGGCTCTCTGCCCACAGTAGGTTAGCCCTGATTTCACAACTCTCCCTGGAACGTGGTGCATGGTTCGGATGAGGAGGCAGAACACAGAAGCCCAGAGGGGTGAAGCAACTTGCCACGGTCACACAGCAGAGCTGGGACTCAGCCCGGTGCTGAGTCTATCCATGCCACACCGCTGAACTTCACTACTAACCCGTAAGATAACATTGTCCCCATCTTAGCGACGAGGGAATGAAGACTGAGAAGTACTCGTGAAGACATCCCAGGTGCCAAACCTGAACATTTCCCCAAAGAACTGAGGATGATGGGGGTCGCCCCCTCCCCCAGTCTGCAGCTCTCTGATCCCCACAGAGGGAGGCAATAAATCCCTGTGACACCCCCCGGCGGATGGCAAACAAGGGTCACTCACCTGTCCACCAGAGGAATCGGACAGAATAATATTAACAAATAGCATTACTATCATTATTCACTAAACATGTACCATGCCGCAGGCCCTAGGCTCAACCCTTAAGTGGATTATCTCCCTGGATACTCCCATAATCTTACAAAGCGGCTACTCTCATTCTCCCCGCTTGCAGAGGAGGAAACTGAGGCACAGAGAGGTTAAGTAACCTGCCCAAGGTCACGAGGTTAATAAGCAGCAGAACTGGGTTTTGAACTCCACGTAATCAGACTGCGGATTCTAACCCCTTCAACCGTATGGTTAATTTCTTCCTGCCGAGCTAAGCACGCGAACTGATTTGAGTCTCACGGCTACCTCTGTGAGGTCAATTCCCTGCTCCCCTACATGGCTGCCCCTGTCCCCACCCTGGCTCAGGGGTGGGGGAGGGCCCTCCCCAGGAGGAGGCCAGGAAGCCAGCATCTGCTCTCCCCCCACCCCCTTTCCTCCGGCAACATCTGCCTTCCTGTGGACGGCCTCACCGGAACCAGGGCCCAGACCGCCCACCCAGAATACGCTCCGACTCCTAGCGGGAGCCACAGCCAGAACTAGACCCAGACCCAGAATCCAGAGCCCCAAGCAGGACCGGGACCGGGACTGCAGCCAGCCGCAGGGCCACAACCAGACCCAGAGCCAGAGCACTCCCCGAAAGGCACAGGGGGCAGAGGAGGCTGCCCGGCCCCACAGAGGCAGAGGCGTAAGTCCCAGGGGAGAAGGTGAGGCAGGCTCTGCCTGAGTCACTGCCCAGCCTGAGGGCTCTCTGGAGGGAGGGCTGGTGAGGGGAGGACGTGGAGGAGGAGCACCCAGGCGCCAGCTCAGCATCGCCCTACTCCAGTCCTGCTCTGTTCCAGGGGAGTCCCCCCCGCAGATCCGGGCAGAAGCACAGTGCCCTGGGGAAGGGGTGCGCAGGCCGGCTGGGTATGGCCGCTTCTGGTAGGGGTGCTGACCTCCAGGCCTCCTCTCCCGGCCGGGCCCGCCCCGCACCCTCAGAGTCTGCCCAGACAGAACTGTCTGCAGTTTCCAGAAGGCCCTGCCCCTGGGGTCTCACTCTGGGGCTGTTTCCCCTGCTGTGTCTTTGCCATATGCCGCCGTCTCTGGGTCTTAGCTTCGTCGGCATTTCCTCTGAGAACTGCTTCTTGAGCCCTGCTACCCTGGTCCAGGCTGGGCGTCCCCTCCCTGTGCCGCCCCAGCTCCTCCTGGTTCCCTGCTGGCTGTCCTTGTCACACCGTACAGTAGCCGTCTGTTCCTCCACGTCCTCTGCCAGCCCGCCTCTACGGCCACCAGTGTCTAACTCGGTGCCCAGCACGCAGCGGGTGCCCAGTAAATACCTGCTGAGTTAAGGGATGGTTAGAGCAGGAAAAAAGAGAGAGAGCAGACTGTAGGTGTCTTGTGGGGCCTGCCCTGGAGCCTGAGGTTTCCGGAACGGCGCCAGGCGCTCAGCTGGTTCGTGGCAAGAACTATCAGGGGCACAAGGGCTGAGATGCTGACAACAGTCATGAATGAGGCAAGTCACCCCGACGGAGGGCGGGGTGGGGCAGGGCGGACCCAGAGAGGAGGTGCACTGGGGCGCAGCGCTGGGAACGCGGCTCAGATTCCCCTCAAATCTGACAGTTTTCGGGGAGGCCCGGTGAGGAGACATGTCAGGGCAAAGGCAGCCCGTCCGTCCTGTTGCAGGGAGCAGGCTGCCTGCTGCGTAGCCACAGGGTCAAGACAACACCCTGACCCAGGAGGCAGCTAGGCGGGTAAGAAAGGGGAACTGGAAGGAGAGCAGCAGTAAGGACGAAGCAGAACAAGAATGCAGCACAGAGAGCAAGCCCCGAGCGCAGATTCCAGAAGGGGAGGGAGGCGGATCTGGCGGAGAAAGCCAACGTCAAAACGTACTTCCCAGCCTACAAAACCCCTTCCCCAGCACTGTCTCCCAGGCACGCACAGCAGCTCTGCGAGGTGTAATTATCCTTTTCCTTCCTTTTCTTTCACTTCCTATTACGGGAACCTTCAAAAACACACAATGTAAACACAACAGTATAATTGAGATCCCTATATACCCATCGCCCCGCTTCAACAATTATCAAGCTGAGCCGTTCTCTGTATTTTCACTATGTTTTCGCCCACTCAACTTTTATTATTGACATTACTAGTTTTTAGAAAAATTTGCATGCATTGAAATGTACAAATATTCACCGTAAGATGTTGATACATCTTTTACCCAACTCACCCACATCCCTGTCATAATATGGTACTTTACCATATCTCACTGGAAAATTCTCTCCTGTTCGTTCCCTGTCAGTCCCACCACCCACCTCCACCCCAAACGAATCTCTTTATGTTATTATTCCTTAAGGTCTTTATTAACAGGTGTTTGCTGTTTGTTGACTTTTTTTTTTAATCAAATTGTAAACTATTATTACCAGTTCAAAGTGAGGTTCTTAAAAAAAATCTCAACTTCACCAGATATAAAATGATTTAAAAACGTTTAAAGAGCAGGGCGCCTGGGTGGTTCAGTCCGTTAAGCCTCTGACTTCAGCTCAGGTCATGATCTCACGGTCTATGAGTTTGAGCCCCCCGGTCAGGCTCTGTGCTGACAGGTCAGAGCCTGGATCCTACTTCAGATTCGGTGTCTCCCTCTCTCTGTGCCTCTCCTCCACTCACACTCTGTCTCTCTTTCTCAAAAATAAACATTAAAAAAAAAAAAAACCTTTAAAGAGGTATTGAGAAAACCCAGGCTTTTAACATGCACATACACACACACACAGGGGCGCCTGGGTGGCTCAGTAGGTTAAGCATCCAACTCTTGATTTGTGCTCAGGTCCTGAGCTCACGGTTCATAAGATCGAGCCCCACGTCAGGCTCTGCCCTGGCAGCACAGAGACTGCTTGGGATTCTCTCTCTCTCCCTCCGTCTCTGCCCTTCCCCTGCACATGCACACACATGCTCTCTCTCCCTCTCAAAATAAATAAATAAAGATTTTTAGAAAGTAAGCACAAGAGTGCCTGGGTGGCTCAGTCAGCATCTGATTTTGGCTCAGGTCATGATCTCACAGTCTGTGAGTTCAGACCCCGCATGGGGCTCAGTGCTGACAGCTCAGAGCCTGGAGCCTGCTTCCGATTCCGTGTCTCCCTCTCTCTCTCTACCCCTCCCCAACTCATCTTCTGTCTCTCTCCCTCTCTCAAAAATAAATAAACATTAACAAAAAATTTTTTAAAGTAATCACATAAAGAGACACCTTGAGATAAACGTAATTAAAAACCCCAAGCTGCATACATAGTAGAGACAGGTCCAGTCATCTGGTCGACAGGGAAAAAACAAGCAACTTGAGGTCCTCAGCTCCAACCTTGTTCATTTCTTACTGCTGGAAGCTACTGTTCGTTTCTCCTTTTGGTTTGACTAAACCGGTGATGGTGGCATGAGGAGGCTGGCGTTGACTCAGCCCGTCCTGCTCAGCCTCCAGAGGGATCAGACAAGCCGACGAATTCTTAAAAGTGGGAATTAACCGAAGAGTAGGCGTATGTGGAGCTTTAGAAAAAACTGTCAAAAGTTTTTCCAGAGAGATTGCACTCTTTTGCATTCCCACGGGCAATGTGCGTGCATTCCAGCTGGTCCACGGCCTTGTCCATATTTGGTGTTTGTGAGGCTTTTAAAATTTAGCCATGCTAGTGGGTGTGTAATGTGCATCGCGGTAATGCCCAAGGATGTCAAGCAATGTTTCATATGCTCGTTGGCATTCACATGTCTTTTTTTCTGAAGCACCCGTTCGAGCCTTTTGCCTGTTTTTAATGGAGTTGTCTGTCTTTTTATTATTGAATCATAGGAGCTCTTTGTATATTCTGGTAACAAGTCCTTGATCAGATATATGTCTTCTGAACATTTATTCCAAATCTATGGCCTGCCTATTAATTTTCTTAATGGTGTCCTTTTATCAGATTTATCAAGGCATAATTCACATAAGATTCACTAATTTCAGTGAACAATTCATTGAGTTTTTAACAAAAGTGTAAAGTTCTGTAACCACCATGAGAAGCAGGGTGTAGAACTCCAAAACGTTCCCTCGTGCTCCTTTGTAGTGAATCCCATACCCCTCGCCCCTGCAAATCACCAATCTGCTTTTTCGCACTATAGCTCTGCCTTTTCTAGAATTTCATATAAATAGAATCTGGCACTATGTAATCATTTACGTCTGGCTTCTTTCAGTGTAATGCCTTTGAGATTCATCCGTGTTGTTGCCTATGTAAGTTCTTGGGGCACTTGGTGGCTCACTCGGTTGAGTGTTCAACTCGATTTCGGTTCAGGTCATGATCTTAGAGTCATGGGATTGAGCCCTACATTGAGCTCGTCACTGAGCTTGGAGCCTGCTTTAGATTCTCTCTCTCTCTCTCTCTCTCTCTCTCTCTCTCTCTCTCATCCTCTGCCTCTCTCCCCCACTCGAGCTGTCTCTCATAAATGAATGAATGAATGAATGAATGAATAAATAAATAAATAAAAGTTCCTCTTGGGGCACCGGGCTGGCTCAGTGGTGGAGCATGTGACCCTTGATCTTAGGTTGTGGGTTTGAGTCTCATGTGGGGTATAGGGATTATTTGGAAATAAAATCTTGGGGCACCTAGGTGGCTCAGTTGGTTAAGCTTCCGACTTCAGCTTAGGTCATGGTCTCAGGGTTTGTGAGTTCAAGCCCTGCATCAGGCTCTGCCCTGTCAGATCCTTGGGGTCCTCTGTCTCCCTCCCTCTCTGCCCCTCCCCCACTCACGCTCTCTCAAACATAAACATTTAAAACATAAAATAAATAAAATAAAATCTTAAAAAAAAATTTTTAAGTTCCTTTTTATTGATGAATAGTATCCATTGCATGGATAATCCACAATTTTTTTATCCATTCACCCCTTGATGGGCAGTTAGGTATTTGCATTTGCAGCTGATTAGATAAAGCTGCTATGAATAGTTACATAAATGTCTTTGTGTGTTTATTTTTATTTCCCCTGGGTAAATACCTAGGAGTAGGTTTGTTGGGTCATACAGTAAGAATATGTTTAACTTTATTTTTTAAATTTCTTTAATGTTTATTTAATTTTGAGAGAGAGAGAGACAGAGAGACAGACGGAGAATGTGAATGGGGGAGGGGCAGAGAGCGAGACAGAATCTGAAGCAGGCTCCAGGCTCCAAGCTGTCAGCACAGAGCCTGACGCGGGGCTCGAACCCACGAACCGTGAGATCATGACCTGAGCCAAAGCTAGATGCTTAACCAACTGAGCCATGCAGGCGCCCCAGCTGTGTCATTTAAAAAGCAAAAAAATTTTCATGTTGATAAATCAAATCTATTGATTTCTTTTTTCTTGTAGGGATTGTGCTTTCCGTGTCCTATCTAAAAAAATCTTGGCTAACCCAAGATCAAAAAGATTTTAAATCTCTGACCCACCATTTCTTTTTTTTTTTTTTTTTTTTTTTAACGTTTATTTATTTTTGGGACAGAGAGAGACAGAGCATGAACGGGGGAGGGGCAGAGAGAGAGGGAGACACAGAATCAGAAACAGGCTCCAGGCTCTGAGCCATCAGCCCAGAGCCCGACGCGGGGCTCGAACTCCCGGACCGCGAGATCGTGACCTGGCTGAAGTCGGACGCCTAACCGACTGCGCCACCCAGGCGCCCCTGACCCACCATTTCAAGTTAATTGTTGTCTATGGTATGAGACAAGGTTTTGTTTTGTTTTGTTGCTTTTTGTTTTTAGATTTTCAGTTGTTCAGGACGATTTGTTGAGAAGACTGTCCTATTTCTCCCATTGAATTACCTTGGCATCTTTGTGAAAAATCAATTAATCATCTATGTGTAATATATTTCTGGACTCTCTATTCTGTTTCACTGATCTAAATGTTCTACTCCATACTATACTACACTGTCTTACTGAAATTTTACTATAAGTCTTGAAACCAGGTAGTAATTTCTCCAACCTTGTTATTTGTTTTTCACGTTTTTTGTTTTTTGTTTCTAGTTATTAGTCCTTTGCATTTCCATATGAATTTTAGAATCAGCTTGTCAATTTCTCAACATACCTGCTGGGATTTTGACCGGGAGTACGTTAAATCTGTAGATCAACTTGGAAGAAGGACTTGTTACCCATATCAAGTCTTCTGTCCATGCATGTTATTTAGATCTTTAATTTCTCTTTTTAGATCTTTAATTTCTGCCGGCAGTATCTTGTACTTCTCAGTGTACTATATAACTTTTGCTAAATTGTCCCTAGATATTTCATGTTTTTATGCTGTTATAAATGTTATTTTAACTTAAATTTCTAGTTGTTAATTTCTAATAGAAAATCATTAATTTTTGTAAATTAAACTTAGATACTACAACCTGCTAACCTCACTTATTGGTTCTAGTATCCTCGATTTTTTATGAGTTCCTTAAGATTTTTCTAAACGGATAATCATATTGACTCCTCCCTTCAACACAACCTACACTTTATTTCCTTTTCTTAAATTTTTGCAGTGGCTAAGACTTCTAGCACACTTTTTTTTTTTTTTTTTTAAAGAAAAAGTTATAAAAGCATGGGTGAAAGTGGTCAAAAGGTAAAACTTCCACTTATAGTACTAGTAAGTACTGGCAATGTAATGCACAGCATGGTGACCATAGTTAATAATACCGTGCTGTTGGGGCACCTGGGTGGCTCAGCTGGTTGAGCGTCTGACTTCAGCTCAGGTTATGATCTTGTGGTTGGTGCATTTGAGCCCTGCATCGGGCTCTGTGCTGACAGCTCAGAGCCCGGAGCCTGCTTCCGATTCTGTGTCTTCCTCTCCCTCTGCCCCTCCTGCACCTGTACTCTGTCTCTCTCTCAAAAATAAATTTTAACAAAGGGGCACCTGAGTGGCTCAGTCAGTTAGGCATCCGACTTTGGCTCATGTCATGACCTCAAGGATTTGTGGGTTTGAGCCCCACGTCGGGCTCTGTGCTGACAGCTCAGAGCCTGGAGCCTGCTTTGGATTCTGTGTCTCCCTCTCTCTCTGCCCTCCCCCCACTCATGCTCTGTCTCTCTTTGTGTCAAAAACAAATAAACATTAACAAAAAACATTTTTAATTTTAAAAATTTTAGGTAATAATGCTGTGTTGTATATTTGAAAATTGCTAAGAAAGTAGATAGTTCTCATCACAGGAAAAAAATTCTAACGATATGAGGTGATGGATGTCAACTAAACTTATTGTGGTAATCATTTTGCAATATTTATATTTACCAAATCATTATTTTGTACACCTTAAACTAATATAATGTTATATGTCAATTGTATCTCAATAAAACGGGGGAAGGTGAGAAATAGTTATGACAGATATCCCATCCTTCCCTTGTTCCCCATCTAAGAGGGAAAACATTCAACCTCTCACCAAGTACGATGTTAGCTGTAGGTTGTTTGTGGACATCCTTTGTTGAAGATTGTGTAAATTTCCTTCTATTCCTAGTTTGTTCATGTGCCTTGATGTCATTTTTCTTAGTTTTATTCTACTTGGGTTCATGGCTGGGGGGGCGGTTGATCTGTGGTCTCATACTTTTTATCAAATCTGGAAACATTTTAGTCATGAATTTCTCGGTTTTCTTCCTGCCCCCTTATGGAATGCTAATTCCACGCATATGAGACGGCTTGACATTGTTCGACAGATACTGAAGCTCTGTTCATATTTTCCCAGTGTTTCTCTCCGAGCTTCATTTTGAATAATGGATACTGCTGGATCTTCAAGTTCATTGATCCTCTTTAGTATCTAACTTGTCAGTCATCCCTTCTGATCTATTTTTTATTCCACATACTAGATATTCAGATATTTTCATCTCTGGAAGTTCCATGTGGGTTTTTTAAATATTATCTACCTCTCTCACATTATGTTCGTGTCTTCCTCCATCCTCTGGAACCTGGGCAGCCTCTTTACGATACCTCTTTTAACACCCTTGTTTGCTAATTTTATTATGTATGTTTCTCTATTGGTTGATTTATCTCCTGCTTGTGGGTTGCATTTTCCTAATTCATTTTATGCTTAGAAATTTTTATGAAATGCTAGGCATTGTAAATTTTATGTGATGGGTGGTGGTTTTTGTTGCACGCTTTTAAGTAGTGCTACACTTTATCCCGGTGCACAGTTAAGTGACTTGTAATCAGTTGGAGCCTTTTAAGCCTTGTGTTTAAGCTTCATTAAAGTGGACCCACAGCAGCGTTTAGACCGGAGTTAATTTAGCCCCACTCCTAAGGCCATAACCTTCTGAGCATTTTACCCAACGTCCCATTATGGTAAGGTCTCTCCACTCTGGCCGGAGAGAGTACAAGTTCCAAGTTCTGTGTGGGCTCCAGAAATTGTTCGGCTCTCTCCTTTCTGGTGATCCTTTCCCTAGCTTGGGGCCCTTTCCTCCCACACATTATGGATCAGTAGCCAAAGACGGAAGGGGCCCCTCTGCAGACCTCCAGAGCTCTCTCTTTCAATGTAGCTTCCTCCTCTTTGGCATGTCGCCTGCAAGTCCTTGGCTCCCCTGAACTCCAGTCACTTTCTCCTCAATTTGATGAGGCCACCAGCCTCTATTTAGCCTCTCTCTCCCTCTGTTCTGTGACCTGGAAACTGCCTCCAGGAAATGAAACTTCACTTCATTTGTCTCCCTTCTCTCAGGAATCACGGCCCTGTGCTGACTGTTGTCTAATATCTAAGAAATATTTACTATATATTTTGTCCAGTTCTCTGGTTGTCTAAGGTGTCAGGTGTCTGTGACGCCGATCACCAAGCTGAAAGCGGAATTGTTTCGTGATGAACACAGTTTGGGTTTAGTTTTTTTCCGTGGGCTTTTTGTTTTGTTTTGTTTTTTTAATGAAGGCTAATTTATTATTTTTTTGTTTATGGTTATTGCCTTTTGGGTCCTGTTTGAGACTTCTTTGCCTACCTTTGGATTTCAAAAATATTCTCTCCTATGCTTGCTTTAAAAATATTTTAGGGGGGCGCCTGGGTGGCTCAGTCGGTGAAGCGTCCGACTTCAGCTCAGGTCATGATCTGGCGGTCTGTGAGTTCGAGCCCCGCGTCGGGCTCTGTGCTGACAGCTCAGAGCCTGGAGCCTGTTTCAGATTCTGTGTCTCCCTCTCTCTCTGACCCTCCCCCGTTCATGCTCTGTCTCTCTCTGTCTCAAAAATAAATAAACGTTAAATAAATAAATAAACTTTAGGGGCACTTGGGTGGCTCTGTCAGTTGAGCCTCTGACTCTTGATTTTAGCTCCAGTCATGATCCCAGGGTCACGGGATTGAGCCCTGCCTACGGCTATGTGCTGGGCATGGAGACTGCTTGGGATTCTCTCTCTCTCTCTCTCTCTCTCTCTCTCTCTCTCTCTGCCCCTCTCCCCAACTCATGCTCACTCTCTCTCTAAAATAAAATAAAATAAAATAAAATAAAATAAAATAAAATAAAATAAAAAACTTTATAACTCTAACTGCTATATTTAGGTCTATATTCCAACAGACTCTAATTTTTTTATATGTGATATAAGGTTCAGGAGTCAAAGCTTATTTTTTTTTGTCTAGACAAAGATGCCCAGTTGTTTCAATACCATTTGCTGAAAGGTTTTCTTTTCTCTATAGAATTGCCTTGATAACCTCCATCCAAAATCAATTAACTGTGTAAGTACAAGTCTATTTCTAGAACCTCTGTTGTGTTCCATTGATCTACTTGTCTATCCTTACGCCAATACAACAAGGCTTTGATCGCCACAGCTTTATAGTAAGTTTTACAGTGATCTACTATAAATTCTTGAGCTTTGTTTTTCTTTTTCAAGATTATCTTGTTTCTTTTGAACTTCCATATAAATTTCAGCATAAGCCTATAAAATGTTACCACCAAAGCCTTCTAGGATTATGACGGGAATTACATTAAAATCTAGGGATTAACTTGGCAAAAATGACATATTGTCAGTATTGGGTCTTAACAAATATTATATTTCTCTTCATTTTTTTAGGTCTTCTTTAACTTCCCTCAGCAATGTTTCGTAATTCTCAGTGCACAGTTCTTGCGTATCTTTGGTCAAAGACTTTCCTAAGTATTTTGTTATCTATAATACTATTGCAAATAGAATTTTTCGTTTTCCAATTGTCTGCTGCTAGGATGTAGAATCACAATCCACATGTTTATATTGACCTTGTAGCTTTCAACCTTGCTAAATTCACTTATGAGTTCTAGTAAGGTTTTTATCCATGTAAACTCTTAGGGCATCTGTGAAAACAATGTGTTTTACTTCTTCCTACCCCAAATTTGTGTTTTTTTAAAATTTCTTTTTCTTGCCTTGTTGCATTGACTATGATTTCCAGTACGGTGTTGAATAGAACTAATGCAAGTAGACAACCTGATGTTATGGGGAAAGCGTTCAGTCCTTTACCAGGAAAGATGACATTAGCTATAGGTTTCATATAATGCTCTGTATCAGATTGAGAAAGTCTCTTATTTTCCTCGTTTACTGAGAGTCTTTATCTTGAACAGGTGGGATTTTGTCAAATGCTTTTTGTGCATTCATTGAGATAATCAAATGAATTTTCTCCTTGGCTCTGTAAATGAGGTGGGTTATAACAATTGATCTACAAATATGAAATGGATAAACCTCGTATAGTCAGATATGTTTTACATATTATTGGATTGAATTTGTGAATATTTTGTTAATACACTGTCTATACACTTATATATGTATAGTTGGATTCAACTTGTAAGTATTTTGTTAAAGGTTTTGTATATATATTTATGAGAGACAGTGACATATAGTTTTCTCGTCTTTGTCAAATTTTGGTCGCAAGGTTATGTGCGACCCTGAGAAGACTTGAGAAATATTCCTGCCTCACTCTGTTTTCTGAAAGACTATGTGTAGTGTTGGTATTATTTCTTCCTTAAATGTTTGATAAACCCAACAGTGAAATCATCCAGGCCTGGAATCTCCTTGATGAAGTTTTATAGCACAAATCCAAGGTACCGGATAGGTATAGGACTACTTTGATTTTCTATTTCATTTTATGTGTGTTTTGATAAGTTCAACACTGTGGTCCTCAAGAAGGGGTGGAGTGGCAGGAAGGCCGAAAAAGAAGAGACAGATGTTTCCGTGAGATCCAGCAGTTCCCCGAGGAGACCTACCATGTTTCTCCCGGGGGAGAACAGGGATATTTCAGGCAGCAGGGAAGCATGTTCTGTCGGAGGATAGGGGGAATTCACTGGGCCTCACTAAGGACTTCCCGGTGACACTTTACAACGATGGATGAACCAACATGTGTTCTGAATACAAGCTCATAGAGAAACCTAAAAACTTAATCAGCATCCCAGAGAAGCAGCCTATTTGGTAGACCCCAAGACTGCACCTGCTTTACCTCCATTACAGTAATAACTTTCTTTGTACAGCTGTGTGTGTGTGTGTGTGTGTGTGTGTGTGTCCTCAATATTTGAGTCTGCCAGATATGATGTGAGGATGCCTTACAACCTGTGAAAATAGTACAAACTGCATTGTTATTATGCTTTCTATTTCAGTCTCCTGTTTGTTTATCACGAATCAGTTTCCTGGAGATACATTGCCTCCAGGTGTACTGACAGAATCAAGCTTCAGAATGTGAAAACAATGGACAGACTATAAATTTCAGTGATACTCCCCCCCCCCCCCACATACCCACGGTACTGTGGGTACCCTTTTGAAGAAGGCCTGACATGTGGTCCAGCCAGGCACACGGTGGCTTAAGGTGGGTACAAGAAATGAGGAGGGGCTGGACCAAGGGCCGAATCCCACGTACGTATGTCATTCTGGGCATCGCATCTGTCCCCATCACCACCCTGGACTTCTCAAGAGCCTCCTGCTGCACTCCCCACAGTGACTCGTGCCCCGTCCAATTCATTCTCCATGCAGCAACCAGAGGGACCTTTCTGAAATCCCTTCATGGCTTCCCATTTCTCTCGGGGAAAAGACCCAAGTCCTTTCTCCTGGGATAAAGACCCTAAGACGGTTCACAGCCTGCATCCTCAGAGCTTGGCACGCAGCAGATGCTCACTGAATGAATGTGGTCCTTGGGCCGGTCAGCACCCCTGAGCCATCCTAATTCCTCCTCGGTCTGTGATGCACATTAAATGAGTAACTCGAGTGAACTTGCTTCCGAAAGCGGTAAAGCCCTGCAAAGTAGTGTTTATCCCCATCCGTGAAGTGGAACTTGGGAAGGACGCAAGCGGAGGGGGCAGAGGTGCGCGGGCGGGCGCCCCCGTGCGGCGAGACCGAACCAGTGCGGCGGCGGAGGCGGCTGGAGGTGGGAGCGGTGGGAAGCCAGCGAGGCCCAGGCTCTCAGCCTCCCAGACCTGCCCGGGCCTGCTGGGCTTTGATGGCTGCTCCCCCGCCACCACCCCCCCCAACCCCCGCACAAAGTCCTGTTTCATGCCCAGCGCTGGAATGGGCTTTATGTGTGCCCTCGGGCACCCGCAGCCGGCCAATGGGGGACCTGGGTTAGGTGTCTAGTGAGCATCTGGGGGTGGCAGGGGCCTGAGCTCCATAGGTTCTGTCCAGCATGGGAGGAGGGGGAGGGGAGACCAACCTGACCAAGGACGCAAAGGGGCTGTTGCGAAATCCACCGTCCAGCCAGGTAACCAGAAAGATAAAGGCGGTGCTCGTTCTAGACGGCAGTCCAGCTAGTTAATATCTGCTGGTAGTGTGCTTTGTTCGGGGCTCTATGCCCAGCCTCATCAGGGAAATGTATCTTGGTTTCTGTCTCTGGGTCTGTGTCCCTGCCCTGGGTCTCCTCCCCCTCTTTGCAGGCTGGCACCGCAGAGCAAGGATTCATTTCCCATCCCTAACACCAACCACTGCCTGGCACAAAGCAGGACTGGAAAGCCTTGCTGAGTGACGGGATGTACTCATTTAATGCCACAAGTACCCTCTGCAAGGGTGGGGGTGTGCGTTTATCGTTTTCATTTTCCTGATGAGAAATCTGGAGCCCAGGGAGGCCACCTGCCCTGCATCTTGCAGCTATAGAAGTGAGCAGGTGCAGGGGACCCGGATAGATAAAATGTGCTTCTCATGGGAGATTCCCTGAGCTTCATGGGCTCTAACTAGGCAGCTTCAGGGCAGAGAGCCCACCCACCGTGACCGACCAGACCCACCCCTACAGAGCCCCCCAGCACTGCAGCGTGGGAATGGCTGTCCTTGCCTGGCTCTGAGGTCGTACTCAGGGTCGCTGTTGAAGCAGCATCTCATGTGCTGGGCCCCTGGAAGGGTGAACAGGAACCTCACCCTCGTCCAACCCAACCCAGCTCGCCCTGCACAGCCAGCTCTCCGTGGCTGTGGTCCGTGGTCAGGGCACGTGGGCAGAGCAGACAAGAACCTGGGGAGACCCACTGGCTACACGGGTGGAAACCGAGAACGGCTGCAATGTGTCCAGGACATTTAAGAGCCGAGGACGAAGCAAAGCCTGGGTTGCCCGCTGTGGCCACAGTGTCCATGAGGACATCATCGTCGACGGGACCAGCCTCTGAGTGGTCATCTGAGCACCCCGGGAAACAGTCCCTTCCTTTACCTTCTATCACGGAATGTGGCCCAGGCAATGATGGCTTCTGTGCCACCAGGGATCCATCTTCCACCCAGGAAGTCTCTCCTGGAATCCAACTACAATCCCTCCTGCTGGCGTTAGCTCACTCCTCACGCTCTGATCTGAGAGGTGATGAGGACCGGATCGTCATGCTCTTGCCTTGCCCTGGGCCCAGGAAAGGTTGTCATAAAGCTGAGGAGAGAAAGTGCTCTTGAACATCAGACTTGAGGTCCAGGAGCCTGGCCACCAGATACCAATCTGATGTCCCACAGCTTCTGCCTGACCAGCGCCAGGAGTGACCCATTAGGCTGAGCCGCCAGGCGTGCTGTGGCCACGTCCTTGAACCCCTTATCCATTACAGACACGCAGGAATACGCCTATACTCGGACCGGCCCTGCCGATGTCAGACTGAAGGGTCCCAGCAGTGGGGAGCCAGGGAGGCAGCTGGGACCTGTGTGCTGAGACACTGGCCTGGGGGCTTGGGCTCCTGGGAATGGCTCTAGCATGTTTTGAGGTGAGGTTCCACCGTGGCTCTTGGGGACAGGATCCCAGCCCAGCCAAGCCACGACCACACCCCGGGGCCTGAATTGAAGCAGGACACAACCCCTGGCTGCGGGGAAAGAGAAAACAAGGGGTGACAGCAGGGGTGGTTCTCCTGAACACAGCTCAGGCATCAGAAGGGTTCACAGCTGCACAAGCCTACGCTCACCCCACCGCACGAACGATCCCCTGGTGATCCTCCTTGGAGAGCCCGGAACACTGGGGAAGAAAGGTGGGTGAGGAAGGAGTGCCATTAGGAGCCTGCTGCCGGTGTCCAGGTAGGATCGGGAGGGCCTGGAGGATGGCCTCGGAGGAAGCACACGGCGTACCCAAGCCCCAGCCTAGAGATAGGGCAGTTGGAGCTGTGCCTGAGCTCAGGGATGAAAAGGTAGTCACAGCCCTGTCTCAGCTCTGCCCTATGCCCGTCCCATCCTGCCCAGGTCACTTGAATTGGCCAAGCCTATGATCGATCTCCTCTTTAAAATGGAAAGGAGAGGGGCGCCTGGGTGGCTCAGTCAGTTAAACGTCCGACTCTTGATTTCGGCTTGGGTCATGATACCAGGGTCGTGGGATCGAGCCCTGAGTCGGGTTCCACACTGAGCGTGAAGCCTGCTTATGACTCTCTCTCTTTCCCTCTACCGTCTACCCTGTTCTCGCACTGTCTCTCTCACTCTTGCTCTCTCTAAAATAAAATAATAAAATGCAAGGGAGACACCCCACACCTGTGCCAGGCACCTGGTCCTGGGGGAATATGGGGGAAGTGGCCGAGAAGGGAAAGAGGAGGGCTGGTAACTCACCTCTTCCCACCTCTGGTTCTGCCTCAGTGGCCTGAGTTGGGCTGGTCAGGAAACCAGGTGTGGCCAATCAGCACTCTTGCCCACCACCCCCACCCCCACCCCCACCCCCATCCCCCACCCCAGATGAGCTCTAGCTCCTACCCACTTCATCTCGGGAATAAACCTAGAACAAACACTCCACAGTCCCAGCTCTGCTGCTTTTTGTGGGGCGGAGTGGCAGAAACCCGGATTCGACCCCTGCTGCGTAAGTCCTTCCTGGCTGCGTGACAGTGGGCATGACGGAACCCCTCTACAAACGGCCAGCCTTGCTTTGGCCCTTCGTGCGTGCCAGATGCCGGGAGAAGCACTCTGCCCTCACCCCTGCGGCAACCCTCCGAAGTCTCCCGTGTCACAGGTGAGAAAACCGAGATCCAAGGGGTTGCATAAGCTGCCGAGATCACGCAGCTGGTGAGTCGCGGAGCTATAAGGTGGACAGTCCCACGCTGAAGGAGGCGTTGGGATATCTACCTCCCAGAGCTGCTGTGGTGAGCAGATGAGCTCTCACTTGGAAAGTACCTGCCTGGCAAAGGCGTGAGCTCAAATAAGCCTCCTTCCTATTTTGTCCCCTCCACCTTCCAAAGGGAACGGGACTGTGGTTCCTCCTTCTGACCACAGGGTGTCTCCACGCCCTTGCTCAACCAGCCACCCAGGCAGGGCCCAGGCTGACTTTGACACTGCCCTCCATGGGTCTGGCCTAAATCCTTCGTGCTCCTGGTTAGCATATCCATCCCCCCCGCCGCTCCCCACCCCTGTTTGGTCTTGACTGTTATGAGCACAAGGTCTGTGCCACCCACACCCCCACCTTGCCGGGTTGAGCCGAGTGGCCTGGAGGGCGTGTCACTTTCTGGGTGGGCCTGCATCCTGTGGACCCCTGGGTAGTTGGTGACCTCCTCAGGTTCCGGTCAGCAGCTCAAGGATCAGATTTTCTCAGGAAATCCTGCACCCTCCCCATGGTGGGCCTTGACCGGCCTGGAGAGAGGCTCCTGCCACCTGCTTTGGCGACCCCTGCCCAGCCTGACCGAGTAACTGGTGACCCGGGTTTTGCTTTCTAGTCTCCACCACCTGTGTTCTCCTGAGGTTCTCCCTGGGAGGGTAATTGGAAGACGCATAGTTCTCTCCTTTCGGAGGATCAAATGAGGTTAAGTAGGTGAAAAACACGATGTAAGCTTGTTATTACAATTTAAATGTTGGTTGCCAAAGATAGGGAAACTGAGGCCCCACAAGCCACACAGCATGTCAGCGGTGGCCACAGGGGAGAAGCCCGGGCCTCCTGATCCCAACCTAGCCAACTCGCCCAAAAAATCACATTTGGCTTCGAAATGGCTCCCTCCATGTGACCGCAGTCCAGTGGTTTGAAAGGGCAGCAGAACAGAGATCAGGGAGCCAGAGGAAGGCAGGGACGAAGGGGTTAAGGGGGGCCTGGAGCTGGATGGCTGAAGGCTATTAACAGACCAGTAGGAGAGGAAGAGGCCAGAGAGTGGGTCTGGCTTTGATTAGGTCCCAAGGCCATCTGGAGAATCAGACTCTGGAGATTGGTTGGTTTTATAGGGGGCAGATGGCATGAATTATAGGGGCTTTAATGGGGAAGGGGGCTCTCCCCACAGTGCCTCTGAAAGGGTCCGGGTGGGGCCTCTTCCCTCGCAGCCTGGACCGATTGCATTAGCTTCCGCCCCTGCTGTGCCTTCCTGCCTGCAGTACAGGACCCCTCTTCACGGGCCCCACAGTACCCACCCCCTGAGGCGTCTGAGAGGATGTGCTATCACTCACAGGAGAAAGAGACCCTCTGCTCTTTCTACAGAAGCCACATCAACATGTGGTACAAGCCAGGAGCCACTGTGTGATGGGTTAACCACCACGTGGCCCAGCGAAATGTGAGTAGCCAACTTGCCCCCAAGCTAACTGCAGACCTTAGACAGTAATCCACCCATATCCTTGATGGTGAGGAGCTCGGAGACCATCCTGTCCAAAAGCTTCCACAGAGGCCAAGACCACACAGCTAACCACTCAGTGCTGGACCTGAACCCTAGTCCCCCAACCCTCTTCCTGACCACACTCCCTCACACGGCCTCTCTGGGTGTCCTTTCCTCACGGAACCAACAATACCTGTTGGGCCTCCCTCACAGCTGGAATGGAATGAAATGTTGGCTGCAAAAGGCTTTGAAAAATTAGATCCACCCCGCAAAAGATCTCGGCATTATTGCAGTTTGGTGAACAGAACCCGGAAGCCCACGGAGCTCCCTGGAAGCAGGCCAGCTAGTGGTTCCCTCTGAGAAGAAAGGAACCCCGCTTGACAGCCCGATTCCCTCTCCAGTGCCGCTCTGCTCAGGGGAAGCCAGTAGGGCTCAGCCCAAGCAAACATCTTTAGGGCGATGGGCCATTCTGGGAAACAAAAACAAAAACGAAACAGCTCTCTCTTCCTGCATCCCAAGGCCAGAGATGAATTATCCCCGCCTGGTATCCCAGACGGGGAAGGGGGAGGGAAGGAGGGTTGACAACCAATTCTCCCGCCATTTTGGATATTATCTTGGCCAGCCAGAAAACAGCCTGAGCCATGCCTATCACCCTAAGGTATATATCTCTGCCATGACAGTGCCTCTTCTACAAATCTACCCTCCGTTAGATTTGCACAGACGTGTGTGCAGAGGGCTGTCCATACAGCTTTGCAATAACTGAAGACTGTCCCTAGGGGACAGGGTAAATGCATTAGGGCACATGCATACTGTATAATACCAGGCAAAGAATGAAGTAGGTATATATGTGTATATAAATGAATATACGTATAGATAAGTGAAATCGACGTACAGGAAGATCTGTAAGATACGCTGTTAAGAACAAATCATACATGGAAAGGTACGCGTATAATATGTTCCTGTTTCCCACACACGCCAAAAGGAGATGCAAATAAAGCACAGAACGTTTCTGAATGATGCACAACACAGCCGTTAATCGTAGTTGCTTCCCAGTTGGGAGACAGATGGTGTGAGGTAACAGAGGACTTACCCTTAAGTACATGCCTATTTTAGCAACTGGAGATGTGCTACTTTTTCAGTGAAATGAAGGGAGGGAAAGCCAGTGTAGAAAGATAGCTGCTTGGGCTCGGCCACATCCCTCATCTTCCCCCTTCCAATTTCCCGAAGTTTTACCCCCGCTTCCTTTCCACCTGCTCCGACCCACGCCAGCCCATAAGGGTGTTTCCACCTCAGCCACCCTTCATTCTGTGAGGACCAGGGACTCCCTTTCATGCCCAGCTGCAAGAGGCCTGTGAGGACCTCAAATGCTTGGAGGAGCAAGGTCGCCCCAGGTAGGAGCCGTGGGAGCAAGCCAAGGGGCTTGGTTTCCTATTAACTGCTGGAAGGAGTGGCAGTTAAACACCAAGTTCAAAGAGTCTAAGATTTTCAAAACTCGCTTTTGGGGAATATGCAGCTTTTATTGGAGGTGTCAGACGTTAATGAGAGTTCTGGATCTTTCCCAGCCCAAAGAGCACTCTCCCTCTCTTCCCCACCCCCCCCCACTCCTTCCAGCAACCGGCTAGCCCCCCTTTGATGAATGGAGAGAGGCTGAAGGTTCCAGGGGTATTCCTGTCCCACTCCTCAGCCCACCTCTTTCCACCCCCTACACTTGGAGAGGAAGGTGTGGAAGCTGAGAGGATCCAAGGGGAGGGGAGCTAGGAACCCAAGGGAAGGGCTGGGGGGCAGGTTCAGACAGAGGCAGAAAGGCCAACCTTGCTTACCTGCTCCTTTGGAAAACGTTTCATGGCCAATGATTAGTTGTCCTATGCCTGCCCTATGCCAGTTGGATGAAACCCTCAACACACACTTGCTCCCTCTTGGAAATGATCTTGTTCTTAGATATTCTGAGATCCTGACACGGAAGGAATTGTGAGCGCTCCATTTTGTCTGAATGTATGTAGAGTCACAACTGAGCTTTCCTTGACCACATTTTTAACGCCGGCTCACTTCCCAGTCTTGGAATGTACCTGGTGAGCTTGAAAGGTAGGCAGGATGTCCAAAACAGAGGGGCGCCTGCCAATAAATACACTCTGAGCAGAGGACACAGGCAAAAATATTTGTAGGATGAATATGTGCAGAAGTGAATGAGTGAATGACTTTACTTACAACACAAAGACGTGAAGTTAGACATTAGAATTTATGCATTAGATCATGTTAGATATCTAGATTAGAGATTGTAAATTACTCCTGTTAGTTAGGCATTGGGGCCTCTGAAAAGACTATACCATGATTCTTAAAGGAAAGGATCTTTCTCTTAATCATCTTTATAAAGGATGGATGGATAGATGGATCGATGGATGGATGGATGGATGGATGGAATGGATGGATGGATGGAATGGATGGATGGATGGATGGATGAGTGAAAGAATACATAGTCTCATGATCCCTGGAGATATAGGGATATCTTACTATATAAGACAGTAAGACAATTATATATCAAAAGTTATATAGGGGCAAGGTGACCTATTGGGCCTGTTTCCAATCCAACTATCTGCGGCTAGAGCGAGTATTCAGGAATATTTGTATCTAGATTCTGAGCATATGATGGTACTCAGTCTTCTCAGAAGTTACTCCTTTCCAGTCTGTGAGCAGCCATCAGGGCATGTGCTCTCTCCACTGAATGAGTAGGGCGGGGCGGTCATCTCCAACACTACTGGCTCTTGGAATCATCTTCCACTGCCAGTAACCATGGTGACTCTACTTGGTGACCCACCAGGAGCTCGTGGTCCTCCAGATTTCTCAGCAAAATCCCCTGCGAGAAAATGGAGAAAGAGTTCTGTCCTTTTCTCAATACCTTCTTCCCAGAGAGTGTGTCTCAGGTCAGAGAACTAAAGTGGAGGTGTGCGAAGTTAATTTGTTTGTGTCACTCAGGGTAGAGCTTAACAGCAACACAACATTGGGGGAAAGTTAACTTGTCAGTTTCCAAGCACCAACAAAGAAAGGCGGCGCAACAGTCACTGGCCTTGAGACACAGCTCTGTCCCCTTCCCCTCCAGATCTCTTTGTCTCTCAATTTTCCATTCTTTCCCTAGAATCCCTTCCATCAAGTCAAGGACCAGTGTCCTTCAAGGACCTACTCCTTCCCTCCCCACAGAAAGCCGTCGTGTTTATGGTCTAGAATTTAGCCAGATGCTCATGGAGACTCTCCTCTTGGCAACAGTTGCTAGTGGATCTCCCACGGGGGAGCTGTGGCCAATGTCCTCATTAGCCAAGAAGCAAACATGTCTCCAGTCCTGATGAGCACTTGTTCTTTTCCCAGAACCAACACGGTCTGGTCTCATAGGACGAAGGGCTCTTTTTCCTCTTAGCTTGTCTTTGACCCTGCCCTTATAAAACAGTAACTCCAGCATTAATTTACCTAAGAAGGCATCACTCATTCCTGAGCGTGGCTTACAGTCGAAGCGTTACCACATCAGTTGTTAAGTGTTCTCAGCATCTACAATGACTAATTAGATTTGTTCTAATTTCTAATACCCCCTTGATGAAAGATGTCATGGCCACCGGGTAGTTCATTCTGCCATAATAAGAATTATCATCTAGAATGGTCCATCCAGCTAGATCCTATCTCTGAGGATGGAGAATAGCCCAGATCCTATCTCTGGGCTATGGAGAATATACTGTTCCCGTAATATCACCACTGGGATGCTAGGGGGGAAATGCATCCGGGCATCCCTTATTCCCCTGGTGGATATGTACGAATAACTTGACCCTCTACAGTTTACCAAGAGTGTTAATGTGCATTATCTTTTCTCGTTCAACTCCTGGGAGGTTGATAGTATTGTTATCCCTAAAGCACAGTTAAGGAAAAAGCAACTGAAATTCAGAGACTTGCCGAAGGTCATATAATTGGTAAAAGACCAAGTCAAGAATGGAACACAGGCCTCCTGACCCTCCTGCTTTCTCCACTTTACCCTTTTCAAAAATTTTATATTTCCACCTAGAAGCCGCTATGCGTGCTAAGACTGCTAATGTGCCCGGGAAGCGTTACAAAAGCACTTCCCACTTCCTGAGGCTGGGCTGGGTGCCGGGGGCTGGGTGCTGGGTGTCCTGAAGCTGCAGAGAAGCAAATTCCAGCATTTCTGATCTTCTAATGCCTAGAAGGAAACCAGGCCATGAACAAAGAGAGCCCATTACACCATCTAAAGGGAGAGAACGGAGGAAGGAAAGGGAAGGAGAGAAGAAGGAGGAGGAAGGAAGGAAGAGAGGAAGGGAAGGAGGAAGAAGAGACCAGTAAACAATTTTCTAAGGGTTTCTGGGAAACCACACATACTCCAACATGGAAAGCACGCGCACGCACACGCGCACACACACACACACACACACACACACACACCCTGCACATCTGTATGAGGGTGTAATGGAATGAGCATAAGCTTCCGAGCCAAGTGGACCTGGTCAGTTACCCAGCTCTAACATTACTGCCTGTGAGTCTGTAAGTAAGTCACCAGATCGTTCTAAGGCTCTGTTTTTTTCATCTGCAAAGTGTGGGCTGTTATGCGCATCCAAAGACTGCAAGAGGCTCAAGAAAAATGTTGAGCCAGAGGCTGGAGGAGAAGGCGAGTAGGGGAATCTGAGCGGAGAGAGACTGGGAGGCCCTAATGGGAAAACGTTTGAGAACTTCAGATGAGTCTAAGAAGTCATAGCAAAGAAACCATTCTCCAGAATTCACAAACCCCAGAAAAAAGTTCAAATTCTTTTCTCCTTACGATTTTGTTACCGAGCCCAGCTCCCCTCCCTCTTGAGAATCCTTTCCTCCCATCCCCACCCTGATGTGTCCTCCAGACTTGGCAAGAGGACTCTCCCAGCTGCCTTTCTGCCGCCATGTTTCTTCCTGCTCTCACCCCCAGCCCCCCCGGGCCAGAACCAAAGCCAGCTCTCCCCGGATGGGCAAAACCTAAGACAGCCCTGAGCCTCCCGGCCCCAGCTGTCCTCCCTGTGGCCCACCGCAGACACAGAAGCCTAGAGAAAGAAGGCTCACACGCGGGAGGCCAATGGCGGGACTTGGGAGGAGTCAATCTGGAATGAAGATTTGAAAAGGTCCAGGGTAGGGGAAGGGCCGGGCCCACTGTCCTCATATCGCAGGCCTAAGCAAAGGCCAAGGGCGAAACTGAGGGGCAGACGCTGAGGTTACCGAGCCAAACAAGGTTGGCTGAGTCCAGAGCCGTGCTCAAGGTCAAAGGGAGGAGGTGGTCGTGCTGAGGCCAGGAAGACACCAAGGGCCAGGGAGGGAAGTTTGGCGTCGATGAGATGGATGGTCTGCAGCCACGGGCGCCCCTGGACCTCCACCCAGTGGATGAGTCAGCAACCCAAGCTGGAGGCGTAGAGAAGGCAATGGGCTGGGTATGAGAGAACCCAAGGCAGCGCCATCAAGCAGGGCCCGTGAGAAGCTCAGGCGTTAGCGGGCCCAGCATTCTTGCACCGTTCCCAGAGAACGATGCCCAGGGCAGCTTTGATCCCTGCAGCGTGGCCCAGCATCATGGGGGCGGGCAGCCTCTGTCCAGGGAGCCGGCCCCTCTCCTCTTCTGCTGCCTCATTAAAATGGACCCTCCCTCCCCACCCCTTCCTTGTGACACATCCTGGACTCTCCTCTGCCCCCGGCTTCCCCACGACACCCCACCCTCACACTCCCTCTCCTATTCTAGCCTGCCGAGATCAACAGCTCAGCCTTTCTTCAGCCTGAGTCAGCAGGCGGGCAAGCTGCCTCCTCCAAGCCTGGAAGGGCAGGAACGGACGCCCTCCGAAGGCTTCTCCTTGACACCTTGGTTCCACTCCTGGCTGTGTGACCTGGAGCATTCCACATCATCTCTCTGTGCTTGGTTCCTGCAGGGAAGATTCCTGCCAGCCCCCGTGCTCTACAATTCT
The DNA here is from genome assembly GCF_028749965.1 of Puma concolor. Lineage (NCBI taxonomy): Eukaryota > Metazoa > Chordata > Mammalia > Carnivora > Felidae > Puma > Puma concolor. The sequence goes on along the minus strand of NC_141676.1, from coordinate 99,281,473 downwards.
CCTTGCAATATTACTAGGGCTGGGATCTGCTGCATCCTAGACACAGAGCCAAGGAACCTGTGAGGCAGTTGAAGTTCAGAGAGGTTAAACCAATTACCCAGGATTGCACAGCTGAGTGGAGACTCTGATCTGTTTGTCTCAGGCAAGATGCACAAGACCCTCGACAAGCATCGGTTGGTTTGCTGCAATGAACGCTCTAACAGCGACAGGCTAGAGAAACTCAGTGGGGTCAACCGGCCACAACGGCCTGGGGTCCCCAAGGCCTGGGGCTTTAGTCATGTTTTCCCCAGATGAAAGATCTTCCCCCAAGGCGGCTGAGCCTAGTCCCAGATTCTCTGATGACTGCTGTGCACCCACCCCGTCCCCCATCTCTCCCACTTGGAAAAGCACAACTACGCACATTCGTCACTCGCAACAAAGACGGGAGGGGTCGCCCACCGCCCTGTCCCCTGGGAGAGTCCAGCCCTGCAAACAGCCTGCGAGTCCTCATGCAGGACTTCAGTCCTCTCTTCGTGGAAGGGACAGGCAAGGGGAAATCAGCCCAGCTCTTGCTTCCTTCTACAACACCCCCTGCAGCCCAGAGCCTGAGGCAGAAGCCTAGGCTTCGGAGGTCCTGGGTTCTCTGGGCACTGAGTCAAGGCCTCATTCAAGGGAAAGTTGCCTCCACTAGGCTTGGGCCCCAGCTTTCTCCTGTTAATTGAGATAATGACCCAACTCCCAGGGCTGCTGTAGCTTGAAAGGGGCTTTGAGATGCTGGGATGAAAGGCACCGGAGTGGAGCACAAAGCCAGTGCAAGCCTGGCCCTGGGCCTTCTCCAGCCCCCATGCTGACTCACTTCCTCCCTCCTGCCTGGATTTTGCCTCAGTGATCCAGAGGCGCTGAACTCTCCTTTCAGGACAGTTAGGGGGTGGGGTGGGGAGGTCTTCCCAGAGAGTGTAAGCGGGACACAGGCCAGGCATGATTCTCAACTCGCCACCACAGCCCCCCACACCCACCCCCGGGGGGGTGTGCTGGTGGGGATGCTGCCACACATTTATAGTCATGACTCTCCTCTTCCCGTGGGTGGGAGGGTGAGGTGTCTCAGGGATGGGCATCCTTTTGTTACACTCGAAGACACCGAGGAACAAAGAGGTAAGGAGGCTTCCCGAGGTTTCCCAGCACATCTGAAGGGAGAGCAGATCTAAAGCCTTCTAACCCCTGTATCCTTCCCCCAGAGGGCAGCCAGACCCCAGGTTACTCATTCTTTTAAATAGGAGGCCGTCCTACAAGCTCCTTGACCCTGTGCCTGGTGTCACCAGCACTTACACGGGCTTTGCCTTCAAGGAATTTCTGCTCCTGGTCAACCAGTATCTCTTTAATATGTGGAAGGGTCACTAGATAGTTTAGGGTGAAGGAAAACACCTAAGGGTTGGGCAAGGGAGGGAGGTCTTCTGGAAGGTCAGAGTAGAGAGGTCGGCATTGCCAAGGACAGGATCCTGGTGTTGGCCCCTGCCAATGGACTAGAACTGCAAAGTCCTCCAGGTAAGGCTCCTAATGCAACAGGTCTTCAATTCTGTTCCCTTCACCTGGTGGACCTCAACCCAGGGGGCTTGGGTTCCCTTCACCTGGTGGACCTCAACCCAGGGGGCTTGGGTTCCCTTCACCTGGTGGACCTCAACCCAGGGGGCTTGGGTTCCCTTCACCTGGTGGACCTCAACCCAGGGGGCTTGGGTTCCCTTCACCTGGTGGACCTCAACCCAGGGGGCTTGGGTTCCCTTCATCTGGTGGACCTCAACGCACCACCCCCCTCCCAAGAAGCTGGGTTTCCAATTCTGCATTCTGACAGAGAGAGGACAGCTAGCCGGACCCCACTCTGGGCCAGTCCGGTGCTACAGGCAAACAAGACGTGCTTTGTGCCCTTAGAGTAAAGAAGAAACATGCACAAGGCCACCAGACCGAGAGGGACATGGGCTGGCAGGGAAGGAGGTACAGGCATCATGTTTGGGGACCGGGGAAGAAGGACTGGGTGAAAGCCCAGAAGGTTACTCGTTGGTAATTTGGAACCAACACCTCCCCCTCTTTATTGTGTAAGCCTCACCCCCCAGTTCAAGGCCTTCGGTGGCAATCCTTAAATCAGCCAGAACTAGCTGAGTTCAGAACGAGCTCTGAGTGGTTCTCCCCCTGCAAGCTTTCTCATCCCTGGACACCCAGAAAGTAGGGGCGATAGTACCACCCGCAGCCAGCGGGTCGTGCGTTCATAGACACGGAGTGTTGGAACAGTTCTAGCCTGGAGCATGCACTTCGGAGGACCTGTTACTTTACTCCTGGTACTTTCCAAACCCTGCTTATTAGAAAGCAGTGGGAGGAGCTTGTGTGATGGGCAAAGAACTCTCCGAGGGCCAGGGTGGTTAAGCCCCAGAACCACAGGCTGAGGGAGATTGTGCAAGGACTTTATGGGAGGGCTTCCCAGGTAGCTGGGGTGGCCTGGACCTGAGGCAGGGCGCTCCCTGCAGTGACCTCTCGGGTTTCCTGGGGCTTGGGCCGGTCTGGAGGCCGCAGGCGGGTGTGCAGGACCCAGAAGGAGTGTGGGGGAGAAGCTCGCAAAGGGTTTGTTTTTCCTATTTTTCTGGGCTCAGGGCTGCTCCTCCTGGCACTGGTCCTTCCTGGGGCCCCAGCTCCAGCTTGTGAGTTTTAACTAGAACAATTTCCTTTGAACTCAGCTTGAATTAGCATCACCATGGCGATGGACCCGCGTTTTCAGGAGTCGACCTGGTCTTCACCCCTCAAGCAATTAGCTCCTGGGAGCAAAGCAGGAGGAGGAGGAGAAGGAGGAGGGAGAAGATGAAAGGGGGAGGGTGGGGGGAGGTGGAGGAGCAGGGGAAAGGTAAGGGGGAAAGGGATGGATGAATGAGGAGGAGGGGGAGACAGGAAGCTGGAAGGAGGAGGAAGGAGACAGGGAAGTGTAGGAGAGACTTTCTGAGCACCAAGACTGCCTTTACCTACCTCCCAAGGGCGCACCTGCCTGCAGGAAAGCTAGGGAAGCGAGGGAACCAGCATCCAGAGCTTCCACACACGCACACAGCCTGGGAGGAAAGGTGCACTGTTCCCACTTTCTTAGGGGAGAACCGACAGCCCAGCCCCCACGGAGCAGTCACCCCCAGGCGGTAAGCCCCTCCCTCCTGAAGGGACCAGGCTGGTCAGAGCCAGGACAGGGCTTTGGAGGCTGAGAGCCGAGGAGGGGTCGAAGATCCCATGCTTACTTGCCCCCTGTCCTCTGTAAATGGCCATGGGAGGGAGGGTTAATGCCAGGGCCACCCTGGCCTGGACTCCACGGTGGTCTCTGTGGCATCATGGCCTGCCCACTTGTCTGCTCCCTCCCTGGTCTGGGAGCTTCCCAGACACCAGCACAGCGCCGTGCCTGACACATGTTAGCAGGCAATAAGGATTTTTGCAAATAAATTAACAAATGGATAGGCTGTTGTGTCTTTTAATGAGTGGTAAGACCAGGAAAGGGGAATAGCAAACCAGAATCCTCCAGAATTTGATCGAGTTGAGATCCTCTCTTTTGTCAAGACGCTGTCTCTCCCCACCTCCTCCGGGAAGCCCGCAGGGACTTGCCACTCCTAAGGCTCCTCAACCCCTAAGACCCCTGCGATCATCCCCATGACCCTGCAGCTAATTACCGTTTCACTCATCCACCTCCAGAGCTAGGCCGGGCTCTATGACAATAGGGGCTGTGCCTCCCTCTCCAACTCCTTCCATGCTCCGAGTACCACGTGTGTGCTCTAAAAATGTCTGTGAATGCATCAACCCGAGTATTTGCACACTGCCTGGACCATCGTTCAGCTGTGTCCCGCACAGGGCCAGGTGGCCGGCTCTCAGAGGCCAGCAAAGGCGGTCCCTGGGTGAGACGAATGTGTAAACAGGACTGGCAGTTACAAGAAGCGAGCAGAGGGAAAACCAGAGGCCGTGAGATGGTGGGGCCGTGGGGGCGGGGCTTCCGAGGACCCTCATTCCTGTCTGCTCTCCATAGAATGGAGGGGGAGAAGTGTTTCGTAGGTCCTGGGGGGCACAGAGCATTTGAAGACAGCAAAACAGCCTCGGTCTCTTCTCGAAAGGAGTCCGGTGGGAGGGAAAGGCTGGCAGGCGGGAGGAAGGCGGTGTGTTCCATCCACGCTGTGTGGGACCTTCTGAACTGACCCTCAAGGAGGGACCCAGGCTTGGCTTTACAGCCGGCGTGTGTGTACTGTCTTGGGACCAGGAGCGGGCTCTAGGCACGATCGGCTGGGACGCCCCTGTGTTTTCTGTCTCCCCCTGGCTCGTACCGTGTCCCCCCAGCAGCCGCCGCCAGCTCTGTGGGTCCAGCCGCCCAGGGCTTCTGAGCTGGCCGACATTGGATCAGGGATCGGCACGCAGCCTAATTCCCCGGGCCTCCGGCTCTGCCCCCGTAAGGAGGGGATAATGACAGCCTCCTTTGCTGGTCTCCAGGATTCCATGAGGGGCTGCTGGCGAAGCACTCAGCGCAGCCGCCCAGTGTCTCCAAGAGCTCAGTCGGCCTGGCTGGTATCACCTGGCGTCCCTCTTGAGTCTGGCTTCCCACGTGCACCACGGAAGTCAAATCCTTTCTTGGCATTTCCATGTCACACCGCCCCGCCTCCCCCGCCTCCACACAAACGACCACCTTTCTCTTCGGCGGACCTCTATGCAGGCACCATGCACCATTCTCATCGGTCCCAAGAGCTGCCCTTTTCCTCTCTCTGTCTGCATTTCTGGCCCCTGGCTTCACGTGCTCTGGTACCGTCCCGCCGGCCTTCCTTCCGCCCCTCCTCCCTTCTCTTCTCCCAAGTCCTGCCTTGGGCCTCTCCGTCCCTCCCTCCCTCCCTCCCTCCCTCCCCCCCCCTCCCCTCCCCTCCCCTCCTCATTATAAAAAAGAAATCTTTCTCAATACGCCAAAAATGCACTCATCCCCCCACGGACCCCAGTCTAGCACAAAGGGCTGGTTCTTCCTGGCTGCTCTACGTGGTCTCCTTCTTGCCCACTGCCTTTGAATCGTGGCCTCGTTCACAGGGCTGGAAGGGCTCACTGGGGATTTTCCCATGTGGCCGGGTGGGGAGGAGGCAGGGAGGGCCTCCAGTTGGTGGAAGGGGGTGGAGACCGGCTGCCTAGCATCTTCCCCAAATTCGGTTGATCCTCAGGGGGAAAACAAACTGCTTACTTGATATCATGAATAACTCCTTGAAACCAGAAGAAGCCCACTGGATTTGCGGGAAGGATTCAAGATAGAAATCAGGAAGGCCACCGTGGGGAATATTGGGTGTCAAGGACACGACAGAGTTGGCCTTCTCCCTGGGGCTGGATGACAGTCCTTTGGCCTGGAAGCGGAGGAGGGGCTGGCTCCCTGATGGATCAGATGGGGTGTAAGCACGCTGGGGTTCTTCAGGGAGTGCTGTGCTCTCTGAGCTCTGGGCCCCTCCCCACCCCACCCCCGCCCCCACCAGTGCCCTCAGGTCTCTGGTCCACAGGAGCCCTGACCTAACCTGGTGAGCAGCCCCTCCCCTCCAAAGCCAGGATGACCTTGCTCCAGAAAGAAAGTCTTCTGATGCATTCAGGAATGGGGGTGGGAGACAGGAGCAGAGGAGAGAGGGTATTCAAGGCCTTCTCAAAGAGGCTCAGGGACAGGCCCTGGGTGGGCTCGTGCAGGGCCTCAGAGCACTCTGCTCCTGGCTGTGACATTCATTTCCAGGCTGGAGAAGGCCCTGGCCTCAGCAGTTCCTGCCTTCCGGTCCCCTGTGGATTTCTGAGTTTCCCACTGTCTTTCCTACATTCCCCCACCAGCCACCTCCCCCTCCCTTCCCCACCCCTACAGCAGCTGGAAGTCCGTGGTGTTCCTGAGTTAATCAAAAACTCCTGTACTTTGCCCTTGAATCCAGGCCATCATTCCTTTGTCCCAGGGCAATAGGGTAGGCTTGCTCTCCTCGGGCTTAGTGTTGGAAGAATAAAAGGCGGGGAGAAGGAGAAGGGAATTAATGTTTAGCTTCCTGCTGTTATCCGGGCACTGGGCTGGGTGCTCAGCAGATGCTGACCTCACAAGTGTCCTCCCGGCGGGGAGGAGTTAAATGCAAGCTCCCATTTGCAATTAAGAAATTGAGATGCAAAAGCCTTAAAGAAACTGTCCCCTATCTCCCAAATATGAAACAACGGGGGAGGGGGGAGAATAGCTTGAGGCTTCCACTGGAGTTCTGAGGGGGTTTCTGACCCAGGATTAGGTTAGAGAACTCCATGATTATCCGTAGAATACGGACAGGACCCTGAGAAGGGCCGTCCGGGAAGTGCTAGCAGGAACCGAAGAGTGGGGTCTGTGGACAGCCTGCCCTTGTAGGCAGAGGGAGGGCTCCAAGGGGGACTGGGAAGGCCCACGAGGCTGGACGTTTCTTTGGACGTGGAGGCACCACGACAGCCCTGTGTACAGATGGAGGGGGTGAAAGAGCGCCCCAGGCCCAGGGGTCCCCACACTGGGAGCCCTAGGGCATCCTGGTCTTGCTTGAGACAATCAAGAGTTTGGGACACATTGCTGGAGAGGCTGAGTTCATAGGTCTTGTCCTCATGTGGGCCAGGTGCGGCCTTAGAACGGGTGCCCAGCAAGGCAAGGGGGGCTCGGGGAGCATAGCTCCTTCTCTGCCCCCTCCGCACCTGCTCCCCTGGCCACCCAGTCGCTGGGCATCCTGCCACTGCACTAAACCGGCCCCTCCTCCCCTCCTGGGCCCGAGTGAAAGTCAGTTCTTTTTGCTTCTTTCCACTTTCTATTTCCCACTTACCCTCTCCTTCTTCCTCTGCCTGCCCCCCTTCCCCACCCCCATCTGCCCTAAACAGCAAATTCCGGGGAAGCTTTGCTGGAATCTGGGAGGCCTGGTTTGGCTAAGGGAGAAGAGGAAGCAACTGCAGTTTTGAGAACAGGCCCGAAGGAATGAAAGGGGCAGGAGGAGGGGTCGGCAATGGGGACGCTTCTGGTGCGGGGGGGAGGGGGAAGGGGAGGGCTGCTGAAATGAGTGGCCCCAGAACCCGTGGAGCTTCTGGAGAGATCTAGGGATGCAGGAACGCAAGAGCTCCGGTCAGGTCCCCTGCTCTGCCCTACGGAGGGGGCACGCGGTGGGTGGGGACACTGGGGAGGGGCTTCAGTCCCAGGCCAGCCCACCGGGGTGCCTGGGTTGGCTGCATTGGAAGCAAAAACAGAGAAGAGGGGCCAGAGTCATAGGAGACTGAGGAGTCTGCAGGAGACAGGCAGCTCTGCGGGCCCTCACCAGGAATGGTGGCCACTCTCAGTCCGGTCCCCCCCCCAGCTCTCCTCGAGGCCTGTGTCTGAGAACAGTCTGAAGCCCCAGCAAGCAGGACCGGCTGGCCCCTTCCTCGCCAGCCCAGGTCAACCGCTGCACAGCTGGGTGCTGCCCCCTGTCTCAGCCCCGCCTGGCACATCTCGTTATGGTTCCCAGGACACAGTGACCTTCCTCTGCCTCCCCGGCCAGCTCCTGGAACACTGCCCCCTTCCCTGTTCCCAGTCCTGCCTCCAGGACTCCCAACAGCCTGGAGGCCCTGCCTGCCCAGATGGCCCGAGCACTGGGACCTGGGAGGGTGGCCTGTGCCTGGCCCGGTCAGCCCTAGAGAGATAGGCCGGGAGAGTCCGGTGTCAGAGCAACATGAAGTCCAAGTGCCCTTTGCAAGGAGATGGCTGAGGCCTGGGGCACGTGGGTGCCGAGGGCAGCCCAGGGAGACCCAAGGAATAGGCGATCCAGGGTGCCCAGAGCCAAAGAAGAGGTGAGGGGCAGCCTCTGTGAGGGAAGGCGCAGAGGATGGGGAAGCCTGGGCATTCCCGGGCTTGAAAGTACCTGACCCTTCCAGGGGAGGGCAGGCCTATCCTGTTACCTGGAAGGACAGGTGCTGCCTGAAGCAGACTGGCTCAGGGTGGGATTCTGTAGGTGGCTGAACGTGAATCACACCTTCTGGGTGCGTCGCACGTCCTTGTGTGGGAGTTGTGAGTCAGCATGTGTTGTCCCGCATGTCTGAGGCGTTATACGTGTGGACGGGTCCCAGGGGGTGCCAGCCTGCGTGTGTCAGTGGGTCTCTGTACCCTAGGGAAGCTGTGCTTGAGGTTGTTCTCAGAAAGTGCCAGCAACGCCTGCGTGCTTGGGCATCCCTGTCCCGCCTCCGTGCGTTAACTGAAATGTTGGGTCCAAGAGTGTATTCGCATACGTGGGCGTGGGCGTCCAGGGACCAGCAGAGGGCTGCCTCTGGGCACAAGAACTCACTGCGGTGTGACAGTTGTGGGGAAGCGGGGACACGCCAGTGCGGTCTGAATTCCAGAAAATTCCAGATCCTGAGTTTCCAGCTGTCCCAGCTAAACCGCGCGCAGATGTGTGCTGCTCTGCGGCAGCCATAAACAGACCTCCCAGGATTTTTCCAGAGGAAACAAATATTTTGGTGTCTGCTCTGGGTAGGAGCGTAAGAACTGGGGATGGTGTTTGAGGATAGGGCTTTGAAATGAAGGGATCATAAATCAAAGGAAAGCTGAAGAGGCCAGGGTATCCCCCCAAAGGCCAGCAGAGCAGGAAGGGCTCTCTCTGGTGGCTTCTAATCCTTAATAAAGCCCCAGCTACCACCCAGGAGGGTGAAGTCCCAGCTGCCAGGGCCCCCAAGAGCCCAGACCACCACTGCTCCACCTCTCCCTGGCCCTTTCTCTGTGAGCGTGCGGAATCCCTCACGCAAGGGGCCCTGGGCACGTGCCTCGCTGCCTTCTGGAAGATCACACTAGCACACGTCCATACCCTCCACAGCACTGGCAGCACACCAAGGGGGACACCTCACATACACATGGACACGAGCCACCACTACGCTGTCACCCACACGTCTAACCACACACCCTCCATCGTCACACACAGACACACACTCGTCCTATGCCAGTATTTCAGGCACGGTCACAGATCCCACACCAACGCCCCACCGCACACAGACCCCACAATATACTCTGGCAAAATGAACACCCACCCCACCACGCAGAGATCCCACACACCCACCCACCCCCTCTGCCTCCAAGTCCACTTACCCCCGCCCCCGTACACAGTTCCAGACCTTTCCAAGCCAAGAAACAGGCATGATACTCCTCTTGGGTGCCTCATCAAGGCAAACTATTGAAACGTTTAAACAAACTCGACTTGTTCCTGTCGGACAATTACTTGGGATTGGTTTAAATCCCCCACCCCCAGGGATGAAATTTCCCATTCAACTACGCCCCTTACAGTCCCTCTCCAGGGCATAGAAGGGGCTCTCTTCTCAGCCAGTGACCTGGGGGCTGGGCCCTGTTTGCTCTTTGCTCTGAGCTAGGAGAGACCCTTGCACATTGATGCAGCAGTTCCTCTGTGCCTGGCATGTGCTGGGCAAGTGAAAGGGCACAGAACTGGAGGAGACACGCTCTCTACCCTTGGGAAGCTTAGAGCTCGAATGCGGGATGGGACTCGGACCGTAGGGAAAGCCACTGTCTTCCCCCGCCAAAGGCTGCTCACTCCAGAGGTGAACGTGGGCAGGGCTTCCTGGGCAACACTTACCTGTGCGGGTCTTGGGGGTAGGGCAGAGAATTCGGGCTCACGCCCACCCCACATCACACTTTTCATTGTATTCACAGCACTTACCTGAATTTCCCTTGCGTGGTTTTTTATTTTTCATTTTTTAAAATTCATTTCTTTCGCGGGGGGCGGGGAGGGGCAGAGAGAGAGGAGAGGGAGAGAGAGAATCCCAAGCAGGCTTCCTGCTGTCAGCCCGGAGCCTAAGCGGACTCTATCTCAGGAACCGTGAGACTGTGTGAGATTGTGACCTGAGCCGAAATCAAGAGTGGGATGCTTAACCCCTTAACCGACTGAGGCGCCCCTACCTTGCTTATTTGCATATCTGTTTTTCTCTGGCTCCACCCATGTCACGTAAGCTAAGTGAAAACAGGTCCACTGCACTTAGGGTCTGGAGCTCTTTAAATAGTGGAAGGGAGGAAGGAAGGAAGGAAGGAAGGAAGGAAGGAAGGAAGGAAGGAAGGGAGGAAGGAGGGGAGGAAGAGGGGAAGGGAAGGAGAGAGCCTAAAGTGCAGGGCATAGCGACATGGAGGTCAGCCTGGCAGGAGGAAGTTGGGGCCAAGCTCTGAGGCACAGGCTGACAAATGTGGACTCAGATGACTCCCCTAATGGGGAACCACTGATGTGAACAGACCAACAGGCCCCGGGACCAGCTACTGAAAGTGCAAAATTCCTTTGACTGTGGGGCATCTGGGTTTTAGAAGTAGCCAGTCGATAGCTAAACTATATAGTAACAGGATTCAAGTACGTGACCTTCAGCATTCGTTTATACGCAAACCTATCATAGCATTACGGTTTACATTGTAGGGGTGGGACAGACAGAAGCAGATCGTCAATAAGCAAGATACACTCAGGTAAGTCTCCTCTCCTTAGCTTCACCCTGAGACCAGCCAACAAGAACCAACCTTAGATGGAGGCAAGTTATGAGGCAGAAGTCCTATTATCTTGGAGAAAACACATTTATGTGCCACAGCCACGTGGGCGCCTTTATCTAGAACACATGAGGAGTGCGGGCCCAGCATGCCCCAAAAGGGAAGTGCCTTATCAGTCACCCTGTCCTGGGAGCCCCCCTTTTCCCCCTTCTGAGTGTGGACTAAGCCAGCACCCAGTGTCTCTGCTGCTGGGGAATAGCTCACAGGCGATTTCAAGGCCAGAGGGTAGGTGGGGGCTGAAAGAGTGTCCTTTTGTGAGATTGGCTACCCGCCCACTTTCCCCACAGTAGGATGCTGCGAGGGGGGCAGGGGGTCCCTTCTGAGGCTTTCTTCCATTGGAGGGAGGTTTTATCTCAGCGAACACCATGCAAGAAGGCCCGGACGTACAGGTGGGCACTCTGCAGAATTGTTGGCACCCCAGCCTGCTGTATGGCATGTGCCGAGCCCCCTGATAAGACCCATCATCCCAAATGGAGCCATCTGAAGACTCCAGTCCTAGAGCAGGAAGAGGCTCTGGGAGGAGGCGGGATCCTGGGTTCTGGTCTCAACTCCCGGGAGCCCTGCTGGAGCAGGGCAGAGTCTCACGTCTCCGCTGGAGCCAGGTTGAGTCAGGTGCCTCGGGCTCCCGGACAGGGTGGCGGTAGGGGCACGAGCTCCAGACTCTGAGAACAGAACGTCAGCCCCGCCTCGGCCACTGGCCAGCTCTGCTTTCTTGGGCCGGTTACTCGGGCCCCACAATTTCCTCATCTGCAAAACGGAGGCAACCGTCACCAGTCGGCCCGCTTCAGAGGGAAGGCTCAAGGATCAAATGAGGCTGGAAACAGGAGTTCGCGCTGCGCACATGGGGAAAGAGGCCAGCCATTCCCTCCTCCCGGTGGCAGGGGAAGAGGCAGCAGGAGGGACCAGAAAGGCCCCACACTCAGGATTAATAAGGAGGCTCTTGTGTCTCACAACTGCTAGGCCTGAGTGCCAGCTCTGTCACCCCCCCAGCTAGGTAACCTTGAACCTGACAGGCCAGCTCTCTGGGCCTTAGGTGCCTAATCTTTAAACCGGGAGAGAAGGAGCTGATGCCAAGTCATTGCCAGGCCCCGAAGTTATTCCCTGGTCCCTCCATCCCCAGACTCCGGGGCCTGAGTTCTGTCTTCCATCCAAAGGGAGGCCCGGGAAGAGGCCTCGGGCTCCCGAGTGAATGCTCCGGCTGGCTGGCAGCTGAGCATGGCCGCAGGCAGGCACAGAGGATGGGACTCACCGAGTGCCAGGAACAGCAAAGGACCCCAACTCCTGCCTATACAGAGAGGCAAGAGACGCGGGCTGTGGGGTGCCCCAGGGAGGCTCATTTGTGACCCCAGCAACTCATGCGGTACAGTCTCGCGTTTCATTCATTCACCTGATTCTGCAGCAGACCTTTGTAGGGCCACTACAGCATGCCAGGCGCTGATCTGGGGGGCTGGGAATACAGAAGTGAGTGTGTTGCATTAAGGAGGGCACTCTTGGGGCTCCTGGGTGGCTCAGTCACTTAAGCGTCCAACTTCGGCTCAGGCCATGATCTTGCGGTTTGTGAGTTCGAGCCCCACATCGGGCTCTGTGCTGACAGCTCAGAGCCTGGACCCTGCTTTGGATTCTGTGTCTCCCTCTCTCTCTGCCCTTCTGCTCACTTGCTCACACTCTCTCTCTCTCTCTCAAAAATAAATATTTTTAAAAACTAAAAAAAAAAAAAAGGAGGGCACTTCTCAGGATGAGCCCTGGGTGTCCTACGTGAGATCTGAATCACTCCTGAAACCAAGGCTACACTGTAAGTTAACTAACTTGAATTTAAGTTAAAAAAAAAAAAAAGTGAGTATGTTCACAGCCTCGTGGGGGACGAGAGATGTAAACAGAGGGTTCCCACCCAGCATGAGCAGCGCCAGGAGAGCGGCCATCTCCGGGTGCTCTGGGGCACGAAGGAGGTCCTGCACCCAGCCAAGTGGGACAGCTGTCTCCTTAGACACTGCAGTCAGCTTGCAGAGATGATGGGAAATCCAGAAATTGCTCGGGGGGGGTGGTAATGAAAAAATGCCCGAGAGAAAGGTTACCGGGTGAGATAATTAATGTTTTGCTAAGGAGGAAAATAAGAGTGTGCGTTGCTCAGCACGCAAACACCTCAACTAACAAACCACTCAGAGAAAACAGACGGAACCACAGGCTTTTTCTCACAAAGGCTTTTTTTTAAAACAGAACGGAAAAGAAAAAGACAGCAGTCACAGACGTGCCTCCCCTGTGGCTGAAAGGACATTCTCCACCAGGTGAGGAAACCAAGGCCCGCAGCTGGTTCCTCATGCCCCAGCAGCGCCTGACCCGGGGGCTGCCATTTCCTTTCAAGGCCCCCATCTCATTACTGAGGCCAGAGGAGTTTCTGGCTGTGTTACGGAACAGAGATTTCTAATTCCTTGGGGTGTATGCGGCAGGTGTCACTTTCAGACACCTGGCTCTTAACCTTCCGGGGGAAGGTCGCGTCTTCTGCAGCTCGAGTTCACAGTGGAAGGACCCGATGAATAGGAAAAGATAAAAGGGTTACTTTCGTCGCTACTTACGTGAACTGTAAATATGTATTCTGAATCTTCAGGGGCCAGGGCAGGCTCAAATGAGCCACTTTCCAAACGGAGGCGGAGGCTTAGTCATGCTCAGAAAACCCATCAGAACTGGGTGCTGTCCGCTGCTCCACCCCTGGGGGGACGGTCTAGCATAAGGCCTCCCTCTAGACCTGGTTCCAGGCCTCAAGACACAGAAGCTCTTTCCATTGTCATCTCCAGAATGCCCGGGGCGCTGGGGGGGCCTAAGGGAAAATCTGTAAGACAGGGTTGCTGCTGCGACAGCAAACTGACCTTGAACTTCCCTTTTCTCCCCGACTACAACCACATCAGGCCCCGGGAGTGCAGGCAGGGGCCTCAGCTTTGCCAGATACTATTCGGTCTTGACAACTTTTTTTTTTTTTAATGTTTATTTATTTTTGAGAGAGAGAGAGAGAGAGAGAGAGAGAGAGAGACAGAGCACGAGTGGGGGAGGGGCGCAGAGAGAGAGAGAGAGACAGAGACAGAGACAGAGAGGCAGAATCTGAAGCCGGCTCCAGGCTCTGAGCTGTCAGCACAGACAGAGCCCAACACGGGGCTTGAACTCACGAACGCCCAGATCATGCCCTGAGCCGAAGTCAGACACTTAACTGACTGAGCCACCCAGGCGGCCCTTGACAACTTCTTTAACCTTTCCTCAACAATAAAAGAGCAAAAATATTCATGTCGTAGATTTATTGCATTAAATGAGACGATCTTAAAAAAGAAAAAAGAAAGAAGCATCCTGCTGATGTCAGCTCCCCTCCGCTTCTGCCTGAAGTTTCCAGGAAACACGCTCTAAGAGATTTTCATGACTTATGGGGGTGCTGTTGGGATGAACCCCTGTGGGGGACAGAAGGAGATTGGTGGAAAGGACATTGGGGGCCACAGTGGCAGCCAAAGCCTGGGCCGAGCCAGCGGGCACTCTGGAGCTGGGTGGCCCACAGAGATGCCCCTGCCCTGAGGCCAGGGGGCTGGCCTTGTACCTCTGTCTACCTGGCATCGGATGGAACCTAGCCCACCGCCCACCTCAGGAGGGGACACAACCTTGGGCAACAGAGCTCGCTCCAGCTGAGGTGGTCCTTCAGGGACAGAGCTGCGAGCCTCCCGACGAGGGCCTCCCTCCTGAAGGGGGCTCTGGGCCCTGCGCCCCACCATCCACTATTACGGCCTCTCGTTTCTCTCCTCCTACCCCAAGCCTGATGCCAGTGACAAGAGGGAGTTAAATTCCCTGTAGCAGAGAGGCTGACTGGGAACGAGAGGCCTGCCCTTCCTGTTTGGGCCCAAACTCTTACTTAGATATGCTGCTTTGGACAAGTTCTTTCATTTCTTTCACCCTCATTTTTCTCATTTTTTAAAAAGTTTATTTATTGGAGTGCCTGGGTGGCTCAGTCAGTTAAGCATCCTACTCTTGATCTAGGCTCAGGTCATGATCTCACAGTTGGGATTCTGTCTCTCATTCTCTCTGCCTCTCTCTCTCTCTCTCTCTCTGAGAGGGGTGGTAGGGAGGGAGGGGCAGCGAGAGAGGGCCGGGTGGGGAGGGAGAGAGAGAATCCCAAGCAGGCTATGTGCTGTCATCACAGAGCCCAACGTGGGGCTCGATCCCACAAACCGTGAGATCCTGACTTGAGCCAAAACCGAGAGCTGGACCCTTAACCGACTGAGTCACCCAGGCGCCCCATTTTTCTCGTTTTTAAATAGGATCCAGTAACCTCTCTGCCCTCCTTTTGGAGTTGTGGGAGCACACGATGCCCTAAGTCCCCCCCACCCCCTGCTGGAGGCACAAAACGTGTCACTTGGTGAGGTGAGGAAACTCCATCGCCATTGCCGTGGCGCCCCCCCAGAGGGCCTGGAAGGCTCTGCTCCAAAGCCTGGTGGGAAAGCAGCTGCTTACAGGATCCGAAGTGGGTTTGGTGTGCAGACAGCGAGTCCCGAGCCCCTGGGCGCTGTCCTCGGAGGGGGGGTTCGGAAGCGGGCCTGGCTTTGTCAAGAGGTTGAAGGACAGGTGTGGGGGCGCCCGGGCAGCAAATGGCAGACGTGGTGCACTGGGGTGCTTCCTGTGAGTGCATTGTGTCCTGCTGGCGAAGCAGGCGGCCCCCCGGCCCACTCCCCCACCCCACCCCCACTCCTGACACTTCGGAAGCCTCAGCTGCCACATCCCTCCATCATCAGCCTCTCTCCCTGGAGGGAGATGCGCCCCAGAAGCGTCCTTTAAATCGGCAGGACTGCCTGTGCCCCTCCGTGTCTGTCTGGCCCTCCACAGACGTGAATCATCCTTCCTTCCCCAAGCCCCGCGTCATTTCTGGGCATTTCGGAAGGCTGCTGTCCAGACCACCGTGCCCAATGTAATCCCTGCTTTTTTCTCTCCTCACCCCCTTTCCCACTAACCCTTTTTGGTGGGAGGGAATGAGGGAGGCCCTCCAAGGAAACTGAACGTCCACACCGGTGCCCTCGATGGCCCGGGGAGCTCGTCGAAGGCACAGCACTGGTGTTCCACTATGGCCTCAGCCCAGCTCTCCGTGCACCTTGTGAACGCTGGTCCCCGAGGCTCCCGGGTGACTTGGAGGCGTGCGCACTGGCATCTGGGGGTTGACCTGAGCCTCCCGTTTGCCTGGGCTGCAATAACAGAGGAAAGGAAGCCTGAATTCTAGCAAGACCCCTCATATACCAGTAGTATCAGCCTCCTGAGAACTGCTTAGAAATGCACTTGTTGGGACCCACCTCAGACCTGCTGGAACAGAATTCTGGTGGTAGAATTCTCCCACCCCCTCTGCCATTTAATGGGCCCTCCAGGTGATTCTGATGCACAGGAAAGAAGAACATGCCCACTTTTCTCCAGCTCGCTCTTTCTCCTGCATTCAACCTTCAAGAGAGCATGGCGGCCTTGACCCTTCCTCAGAATAGAGCGGCCGCCAGCACCACTGCCCGCTGGTCTACGGAGCAAAGGCGAGTGTGGCCTCCCAGCAGAGGATCTTAGTGGAGGTGGTGAGGAGGGAATCCAGAGGAAGGTTCTGGAATGAAGCCCATTATTCATCGGGCCCTTGAGACCTGGGCTGTTCCACAGACCCCGACAAAGGGGTCATGCTTCTACTGTTTACACTACCACCCACCCCAGGGTCAACCTCCTGATCTCGAAGTGGCTTCATATGCTAGGGGGAAACACCCAAAGCCCTCGGGGGGGGGAAAAAAAAACAACCCAAAGTTAGCAACTCGCCCGAGGGGTCTCAACAAATCACCGGCTGAACCAGACTCAGGCAGAAGGGAATCGATCCGAAAGAAATCCCAGCCTCCGTGGTTACAGGGATTTGTCTATTCATTGAGTCATTGGCCAAACAGCGCCTTCAGACTGCCAGACCCTGCCATGCGCTCGCCTCCACCAAGCCTGTGTGGTACGGTGGCCGTTTGCATTTTCCATTCTTTCTCTCTTTTTTGTTAATGTTTAGTTTTGAGAGAGAGAGTGCAAGCAGGGGAGGGGCGGAGAGAGGGGGACAGAGGATCCAAAGCGGGCTCTGCAGTGACAGCAGTGAGCCCTATGTGGGGCTCGAACTCACGGACCTCGAGATCATGACCTGAGCTGGAGGTGGACGCTCAACCGACTGAGCCACCCAGGTGCCCCCCACCCCCCGTTTCCGTCCTTCTGATGAAAAGCATAGGCTTCCAAAGATGCCCTCACTCTCCCAAGATCTACACCAAGCAGCCGAGTCAGGATTTGAAACCCGGTGCCCAGCTCGAAGCCCAGAGGTTGACCCACAGCTTATTTCCCCCGTAAAATAATTCTAATGGCCTATGCCAGCTGCTCCTCTTACCCTTGAGAAGGCCCGTGAACAGTGAGATCTGTCCCCCGCGGTTCCCGCAGGGACGTAAGCCAACTCTGCTCCCAGCCCCAGGCCCAGCCCGAGACCGGGCAGAAAGGGCAGAGGAGAATCAACCAGAGGGAGGGCTTTGGCTGTGCCCTTACACTTCACTAGGCTCAGGGCCTGCCTCGAGACCTCCACCCCACTCCTTGAGCCTGGGGTACCTCCCCGCCCCCAGTTCGGAGGCCTTGGGCAGGGCCCTGTCATTAGTTGCAGACACCACGTCTCCTCTATTTGTGGGTTTTTTTTTTCTTTGCTTCTGTGGTTCTCCCTGGATGAATGCCCCCTTTCCCTGGATTTACAGCATCCTCCTGCGGTGGGGTTGATGTCACTTTAATGAGAGTTACAGCTGCCTTCAACTGTGACTGCTGCATTCCAATTTACTGCCTGGCCTCCAGGAGCCCAGCGGGACTTCTCTGGCTGGGAGGGGTGGCCGTGCTCCCTGGCCTGGGATTGAGGTGGAGGCTGGGGGACTGAAGTCCCTTTCTTGTGCCTGCAGACTGCCAGCTCCGGCTTTGAGCTAGCGCCCCAGGCGCCTCGGTGAACCCCGACCAACCGACCAACCGGGAATGGTAAGCGTCAGGACAACGGGGAGGGGCGGAGGCCTTGTACGGGTTTCACCCCAACACTAGAGGTTTGGGAAGAGAGATCTCTGGGCTTTCCCCGACCCCTTCTCCCCACATCCACCACCCCCCCCCCGCCCCACCCCCGCCCCGTGAGAACCAAAGTTCTGAACTAGAGGACGGCAGGGCAGGGGAAGGTGGAGGCATTCACAGAAAGCCTGTTGTTCCTAGTTGAATCCAGATGTGGACAGCACGGAGGAGGAGGGAGGGGGTGCTGGAAGCCGGCCTGAGGGAGGAGGGGAGAGGAGGAGGGGAGCTGGGAGAGCTGAAGTGCAAGCAGGAGTGCCAGAGATGCCCTGGGGTTCTTTCTGGATTTCGGTGCCTCTGACTGGGGTCTACAAGTGTCACCCCAAATTGCCCTCCGCTGTCCCTAATGAATACATACGAGGCGAGGTTGCCAACGGCTGACGCACCTACAGCAAGACTGCCACCCCTTGCATGGCTCTTATCCGACATCTCTGTGCAGCCAGGACCTCCCACTCTGTGGACTTTCCCCTCTGCCCAGGACCTCGGCTGCCAGCCCGACTGTGGAGGTGAACGCCCGGCCCTGACCAAGAGGCAGAGGTGTGCGTGGAAGTCAGGGGCATTGCACACGGAACTTCATTTAATCCTCACCTCAACCTGATGACATAGGAGTTATTAGGCCCCTTTTACTGACGAAGAACTGAGGCTCTAAGTCTTAGAGGTTGGTGCCTTATCCGAGGCCACACAGCTAGAAAGCGGTCGAGCCAGTGTAGACCACAGCCCACGCAGAACTACCCATTCCGGGGCTACAGCATTTGCCCACCTTTACATGAGCCAGAAATCTGGGGGGAGGCAGAGTGATACCACCAACGATCCAGAGACACTCCCTCTAGTTCCTAGAAATCTGAAGTCAGCTCAAAGTTGCCCCATAGTCATGCCGGAGACAGGCTCCCGAGGGCAAGACTTTGGCCATGTGGATAATGCCCCAGCCAGTTTAACCCGCCCCCCTCCTCCCCCGTGCTCTTCTGGGAGGTGGGAGTCATCTCCCTAATAGAGAGGCCAGTGCTGTCCAGGAGGGCACAGGGTGTTGATTCTCCTCTAGGCTCTTGACCCCGAAGAGGGGAAGGGCTTGTCCCTGCCCTACCTCACCCCCCTGTGGCCCGCCCTTTGCGGGAACAGGGAGCCCAAGATCAGGTCCAAAGTCACAGCTGGGAGAGAGGGATCTAAGCGCTGAGGCAGCATGGACATCTCCCTCTGCCCGCCCCTCTGTGGGACCCGGTAGAGAGTGAACGCCTGGCCCTGAGCAAGAGGCCGTGGCTGGGGTGGGGGCCCAGGCCTGTAAGTGCAGACGGCCCTGGAGAGCAGGAGCAGGTGCCTAGACTTTGGAGTCAGATGGCCCGGCTGCAGTCCTGCATCCTGCCACACTAGAGGTGGACCTTGGACAGAACCCCGGACCGATCTCAGGGTGCCCCTCTGTAAAGTTCCTGTCTCCTGGGGTGCAAGTGGGTATTAAGTGGGACGCCATATTTAAAGCATCTGGGCCAGTGTCTGCCGTGTAGTGAGTGTAGTAAATGTTAGCTGTTATTGTTCTAGATCCCACTTCCCATGCCACCGCCGATGCCAGCCCCAGTCTCCGTATTCATGCTGGGGAAGAAAGATCCTTCTGGATGAAACCAGTCGGTTTCTCCAGGACTCCCAAACCTCTCATTCCAGGGACCCAGGGGACCATAGAGGTATTAATTAGCAAAGCCTCAGGACAGGCCCAGGCGGCGAGGAAGCCTTGCTGACGTTAATTGGTACTATCAGATCTTTGCCCAGTGAGGACGGAGCCGTGCAGGCTGAGACAAGGTCTCTGCCCTTGGGGTTCACAATCTGCCCGAGACTACACCCCTGGTTCTGCGGCTGTGGTGGGCGGATAGGGCTGGCCGCTCTTCCCTCTCTCTCCCCTGCAGCAGGGGAAGAAGGGCAAGGGGAATGAAGGAAGAGGGAGGGTTGGGACCATGTTCTCAGGCCAACCAACACTCTTCGAGTGACTTTGTGGGGACCAATGCCAAGGGCTATGAAAGATGCCAGGTTCTAGCAATGGCTCTCAACTTGTTTAATGAGCCCAGGAAGCCTGTTTAAAATGCATAATCCCAGGCAATGCCCTCAGTGGTTGAGGTGCAAGGATCTGTATTTTTAACAAGCACCATGGGATTCTAATGAGGCGGGTCTGTAGGACCACACTTTAAATAACAGTGGTCTGATGTCTATGTGTCCAATATTAGGGCAAAGCCAAGCATATAATTGGTAACGGTAAATGCTAAGTGGTGGAATGAATGAATGAATCAATGAGTCAAATAGGAAGAGACTGTGAATGGTTCTGTAGGGTCAAAGCCAAAGGTCTGCCTTCCCCTAGGAATTCCCTCCCTCAAAGAGGTGGGCCCTTCATCCCTGGTTCACTCCCTTGCCCAGTGAGGACGGGGCCAGACTCTTACTACACAAGTTGCAAGTTGCTAAGAAAAGTTCTAGAACACGCAGAAGAAGCCCCAGAGTCCCTCTCCCACCCCAAATCGATCCAGAGAGTTCAGGGATCCCTGAGGATTCTAATTCCAGAAAAATACAAATACACACACACATTTGCTTCTAATTTCCAGAGTTCTGGACCCTGAAGCTACCTGTGGTTTAGGATCCCTACTGGGGTATCCTTTGATCTGTGAGCCATTGCTAATGGTGGGGAGCTGGACAAAGGGGAGGGGAGGAACAGGAGGAGGGTCCTGGCAGAGGCAGGGAGTGGCCAGGGCTCTGCCTCCTGGAACAGGAAGCCAGGGTTTGGCTTGGGTTTCTTGGCTCCCATCTCCTTCTCCAGGAGAACTCAGGAGCCCTAGGGTCACGGTGTTGGAGCTGGAGGTCTGAGGGACAGCAAGGGGACAGGAAGCAGCGGAGGTGACTTGAGAGTGTTACAAGGCGGCAAAGGAAGGGGAGAAAAAAGGAGTTGTACTGGACTCCATCTGGGGCAGGCACTGGGCTAGTTGCCCACCACATCACATCTCAATGACGATCCCCACTTGACACGGGAGGGAGCAGACTCTGTGTGCGGGCAGGGCTATCTCCAGCCCAGTTTCGCACAGCCAGTAGATGGGAGGGCCAAGATTTCAAATTCAGGCCCAACAAACACCAAAGCCAGGATCCCCCCACCCCCAATCTGGGAAACTGGGATGGGCTCAAACTGCAAACCCACTCACTACCAAGGGACAGTTCCTGCTTTCTGTCCTTGTCTGTTGCCACCACAAGCCCTTTGATGGGCTCCCTTCTGTTATTGGCAGGAATGATATGGGGGTTCTGAATGGGCTGTGGGAACCGGATTCCTGCCCCCCTGCCCTCACCCTGATGGCCCTGACCAGTTCCCCCCACTCCCACCTCACCCAAGGTCTAGGGTTTAAAAGCTGCTCTGGTCTCCTCTGACTGTTCAAGGCCATCAGGGCAACCACACACACACACACAGAGGCTTTTAGGCCTCCAACTTCCAAAAGGCAGCAAAAAGATTTTTTTTCAAAAAAAAAAAAAACAAACACTGTGTAGTTGATACAGATACTGGGACATTTAGGAAGGACAGGAGGTGGAGCCTAAAGCCCAAGACCTTGGATTTAGACGTGGATCCTAGGTCTAGCCCCACTCCTTTCTGGCGTGAACTTGGGCAAGTGTATTCTCTTCCCTGAGTTTCAATTTCATCACCTATTAAATGAGTAATAATAACTGCCTCCCAGAGATACTAGAAAAATTAAATTAGAAGATGAGTCCAAAGATCCCAGGTTCACGGTAAACAATCTGTGCAAAGCCTCACAGCTTGTTACCACTTACTTTTAATCAGTGGGGTATTTGATTTTTTTTTAATGTTTATTTATTTTTGAGAGACAGAGAGACAGAGGATGAGTGGGGAGGGGCAGAGAGAGAGGGAGACACAGGATGCAAAGCAGTCTCCAGGCTCCGAGCTGTCAGCACAGAGCCCAACGTGGGGCTCGAACCCATGAGCCGTGAGATCATGACCTGAGCTGAACGAAGTCGGATGCTTAACCGACTGAGCCACCCAGGCGCCCTTATCAGTGGGGAATCTGGGGGAAGTAATTTGAAATTCCAAATAGGAAACATAGATAATAAGAAATCATTTTTATTATTATTTTTTGAGGTGTATTTATTTATTTTGAGAGAGAGAGAGACAATGTGAGTGGGGGAGGGGCAGATAGAGTGAGAGAGAGAGAGAGAGAGAGAGAGAGAGAGAGAGAGAGAATCCCAAGCGGACTCCACACTGCCCAGCACAGAGCCCAATGAGGGGCTTGAATTCATGAAACCGCGAGATCATGACCTGAGCCAAAACCGAGAGTCAGACGCTTAATCGACTGAGCCACCCAGGCACCCCAATAATGAGAAATAATTTTTAAAAGCTGGGGTTAATTGAACGCTCTTCTCATCTGAAAAATGGAAACCATAGTACTGCCTACCTCAGAGGATTGTTTGGGATTTGATGACAATTCGCGAAAAGCCCATGACATTCTCTAGCAGAACGGTAGCACATGTAAATGATTCCTATCGTGGATCACACTCACCTGCTGTGCACAGGGACACCATATACAGGTGAAAAAACTGTCCACATGGAGAACAACGTGGAAAACTTAAATTCAAGGAGATTTGTGTTGTACATTGGGAAGAACTTTCTAGTTTCAACTTGCCTAGTAGTAATTAAGTCTCAGGACATTATGGGGTCCTCTCCCTTCACAGAGATTAAAAGGAAGATGAGGGGCACCTCGGTGGCTCAGTTGGTTAAGCATTCGACTTCGGTTTGGGTCATGATCTCATTGTCCATGAGTTCGAGCCTCGCATCCGGCTCTGTGCTGATGGCTCGGAGCCTGGAGCCTGCTTCAGATTCTGTGTCTCTGTCTCTCTCTGCCTCTCCCCTGCATGCTCTCTCTCTCTCTCTCTCTCTCTCTCTCTCTCAAAAATAAATAAACTTAAAAATTTTTTAAAAATAATAAATTGATAAAAGATAGATGAAACACTCTGTCTCTGGGGCTACTAGATATGGCCCTGGCTGAAGGCAGGACCGAAAGCCGATATGCAGAGAGCCAATCTTTGCAAAAAGCATTGTCATTATTCATACTATATTGATACATATTGGAATCATATTCTGATCTTCTTTTAAACCTTTTCTGCAAGAGCATATAGGGAAAAGATAATACCAAATGACCAGCATGAGCTTTCAATGATTTACACCATGTATTAGAAATTGATACCATGTTATTAGAAATGACACGTGAACGATGTCAATATACGGGAATACATGTATAAAATAACGCCGGAAAAAAAAAAAAAAAACACACAATAAGAAACAGAGAGCGTGAAGTGCTAAGTTTACAAAAGCCACAAAGCTCAGAAGGTCATTTGGAATCAATATCGATCGGGTTTTATTTTCTCTCAAGTAGCCCAAGGCCATCGTATGCATTTTAAATATATATATAATGGGATGAATAGGTGAGTTTAGGGCATTGAGAATACTCTGTATAATACCATAATGGTGGATACATGTCATTATACATTTGTCAAAACCCATGGGATGTCCAACACCAAGCATAAACCCTAATGTCAACTGTAGACTCTGGATGATAATGATGTGTCAGCCTTCTGTCATGATTGTAACAAAGGTACCACTCTGGTAGAAGATGTTGACCCTGTGGGAAGCTGTGTGTATCGGGGGGGGGGGGGGGGGCAAGGAGAATTTGGAAATGCGATACTTTCAACTCAACTTTGCTGTGAACCTAAAATTGCTCAAAAAACCAAAATCTATTAAAAATACGTAAAACTCTGTTGGGATATGAATTCATAACACACTCAACATATTATATTGTTTTCCCATCAATACCGTGGTATCTTTCCATTTGTTCAGAAAAATAAAAATAAATCTTTTTTTAAAGAAAGTCGTGATAGTGATTGTGGTTCTGAGATCCCGATTTGGGAGAGAGGGTGTCCCCTTTTTCCATGAGATAAGGAAGAGGTGTGATCCCCAATTTTGGCCTCCACTGGGACCTGACCCTCTGACGCTGGCCCTTCCTAGGTGATTCTGTCAGAGGCCCAGATGATGCCATCAGCCAGATGGGAGCCACAGAAAACGGAGATGCTAAAGGGCCCCAGCAGCAACTGTGACAGGAAAAGCTGATGGCTCTGGGCTGAAATGGACCCTGTCCAGGCCCAACTTGCTCATACTCAGCTTCCTGATGAGAAGGCGGGACTTCTCAACCCACGCCATAACGTGTTCGTGTACGGAGAACAAATCTGGGCTAAAAATCCAACTGATTTTTTTTTAGTAATAAATTTTCCTCAGAGCGTTGCATAAAGGAAGGCGTATTTCGCCACGAAAAATATAGTAAATACAAGGCACGCAACCCTGCCTGGCCCCCTCGTCTTGCTGCATGCAGACATACTAAGGTCTCCGTTGGAGCTGTGGGTGTGGTTCCATAGAGCAGAGGCCAGGCCCTTCCTCTCTAAGGTCTCTGGCTGTGCGACCTGGTGATGGAATTGTTGGGGTGTGAGGGGACCGGATGCTCTCAGAGACCCACACGTGTGTCTGCTGTGATCTGCACTATACTCTGTACCTTTTGGGTTTTCCCAAAGGGGGAAGAATTACCAGCATGTGCCAATGGCCTGAGGTCTTCCGTTTTGATGAGGTGGCCCAGCCTGCTACCTGGCAGGCCCTATTTTCCATGGACTGTGCCACTAATAAGATTCTTGACGGCAGGGACCCGTGCCCCACGTTCTCTTCCCTACGGCACAGTGCCAGGTACACGGGGCTACAGAAGACCTCAGTTTAGAGCATCCTCGGGGTACAAGGCGCAAGAGCTCAAGGTGGATACAAAGATGGGCCAGATCCAGTACGCTCTGTCCCCAGTAATGAAATGGAAACCCCATGCGGGGTCACGGAAGGAGGCTAGGCCTGGCTTCAGAATGCTAGACTTCTAATCTGAGCGGTGCCACTCGTCCGTGGCCCCAGTGCTCCTATCCTTCTCGTTCGAACACAAATACTGTGAAATCATTACAACAAAAGCCAGAGGATGCAGAACTGCCAAAAAAGTAATCCGAGGGCTTCTCCCCCAGCCTCCCAATCTCAGCTCACGGTGCCACCCAAGTGCCCAAGGCAAAACCAGGAAGCTGTCCTTGGCTCCTCCTCTCCCTCGCCCCCAAGTGCAATGAAATATCAAACCGTATTTCCAAATTCTACTTCCAAACCACAGCCGAAGTTTGACATGTCTTTACATTCCTGCTGCCGCTACCGTGGGGCCAGCGACCATTATCGCTCATCTGGACAGCTGCAATCCACTTCCAGAATGCTCTTTTTAAAATACACGTCTGATCATGTCACTGCCTTACATAATACGGTGACTGCCCACTGCTCTTAGGAAAACAAAGCCCACGTCCTACCTTGGCCTGCGTTACCCCGCCTCTGCCAAACTCTCCTGCATTACTTCGAGCTGCTCTCCGCCCTCACCACTCCTGGTACTTAGTGAAGTTTCTGGGAAGCCCACCAGACTCAAGCTCCACACACAAGCTGTTCCCTCTGCCTGGACCATCGTCCCTGCTCATCAATCCTGATTCATCTTATAAGTCAGCTTTCGATGTTGCTGCCTTCCCAGGCCTCCTGGTCTAGGCTCACATCCCCTCTAATTCTCCACGGTACCAGCTACAACAACTGCAATTTAAATATTTGCTTTTGCACGTCCTCTATTAACACCCACTCCCCTTACAGCTGTAGGCTCCGTCCCAGGACAAGGAACCGCTTCATCCGCCCTATCCCACTGCTGTAACTCTAGCACCTGGCACAGCGTCTGACTCTAGATGAATGAATGAATGAATGAATGTCCAGGTGGGGAGCAGGAAAGGCCTTCTGGAAGAACTAGCCCGGAGAAGAAGA
Source organism: Puma concolor (assembly GCF_028749965.1). Taxonomy (NCBI): domain Eukaryota; kingdom Metazoa; phylum Chordata; class Mammalia; order Carnivora; family Felidae; genus Puma; species Puma concolor. The sequence goes on along the minus strand of NC_141676.1, from coordinate 99,255,992 downwards.
CAGGTACGTTCAGGACCTTCAAGAGTCGCGGGCTTGGAGTCTATGAGTGAGATGTACCTTCTCTCGCAGCTCTCACTCTTCAAGCTTCTTTTTCTTTTCCTGAAAGTCATCGATTCAGCCGGATTCCATCTAAGCTTCCCCTTCGCCGTTTTCGGCCCTGGAAAGGATGGCTGTCCCGGCCTTCTCTTCCCTTCCCGCTCTCTACCCCGGTCCGTTGCCTCTCCGGTCCACTTTCCCACCACACCCTTGGATTTATGTAACCGAGTAATTGTGTGATGCTGTAAGACTAACCTGAACTTCTGCTTGGGCAGCGAAGTGACGAGCTTGGAGGCCTGGAGAGGCAAAGGAGAGCAAGCACTCCTGCCCCAGCCCCAGCGCCTCCTCCAACTCACAGCGCAGGTGGCCAGCCCTGTGTGCCAGGGCCCAGCAACTGAGAGCCACACCACACCCCAAGCCAAGCGCCAGCCACAGAAAGAAATTGAAAGAAAAAAAATCTGTCCACTGTTGCAAAGACAAGCCCCTTATCACAGCCGTCCTCTCTCTGGATAGAGGGCATCCGTTCCGTTTCCCTTTCAGCCTTCGACGGGACTCTGTCGGCACCTGTTTTCCAAGTCACAGGTGGGGAGAGGGCCCGGCATTTCTCTTCCTACCAGATCGAGGCACGCTAAGACCAAAGAGCAAAGGGGAGACTCCTCCCGATGTTTGGCCGCCTACTCCCCGGTTTGAGAGGTCCCGAGCAAAAATAAAATGGAAGACCTAAAGAGAACACAGGGAAAAAGTGTTCCCGAAAAAGTGTGTAGTCGTACAGAGAGGGTGAGCCAAGGGAGGAGAGAGTCGTGTGCAGGTCACAGAGGGACTTCGTATTTGATACCCTGGGAGAGAATAAACAGCATTAAATAAAAATAGCCACCATTTAGTTGGTCTTTACTCTATGCCAAACATACTGTGAAGGGTTTTGTATCCGGGGGCTTGGATTTAATTTTCAAAACGACCCAGTGGGGTAAGCATTTATGTGCCCACTTTACAGATGAGGAAGCAGGCTCACTGAGTCACAGAGCTCGCGCGTGGCCCAGCTCCAGGATTGAGGTCCCGCCGCCCTTGCTTTGAACCACCACTTGCAACTGCTTTTCTAGGGCTCCAGATCAGAAAGGAAAGGAAATTGGTTTATGGTGGGGCAGAGGGCTTGAGATTTGACATAAAGAATGTTCTGACAATGAGGGCTGTTTGGTTGTAGTCAGGGTAATTAGGCTTGTTAGAGCTCTTCCTCTGAGGGCCTTTACATTTACGAAGAATGGATGTTTCTATGCCTGGCTGGTTTAAGGGACGCACTGTGTGTGCACTGTGTGTTCCCAGCACGGGGGCTGGCCTGTTTGAACTAACTGGGGCACAAGACAATCGCACATGAAACCGTTAGGTTACAGGAGAACATAGCACAGGCTGTGTGCCTGTGGTGGAAAGCAAGGGCTCCTGGCAAGCCCTGCTGTGGCTCCAAGCAAGGGCTGTGCGGTCAGACCTGCGTCTGAGTCCCCACTGGCTCCCCTACCTGTGTGACCTTGGGTGTGTTACTTAACCTCTGTAAGCCTCCGTTTCCTAGTCAGTGAAAAAGAGCCTAAGAATAGAACCTACTTTGGAGAGTTGCCATGAAAATGAACTAAGATGATACACGTAAAGCGCTTGGCACAGAACTTTGACGTAATAAGGATACAATGAATGGTAGGTGCTACGGTAATTGTCACTGTGGGAGTCCAGAGGCCAGAGAGAGAGGCGCTGGGCAGAGCTGTAGCTCGGTGGCTGAGAAAGTCTTCCTGGAAAACTCCAACTTGGTCCTGGATCTTGAAGAGTTTGGTCGGGTGAAACCAAAAGGCAGGACTAGGGACAAAGACAGGGCTGGGGGGGGGGAGGGGCGGGGGATGAGACATCAGCTCCCGTATCTCAAAAGAAAAATCTAAGTTGGTCTGTGGTTAAATTAACGGAGGAAGCTGATCGTGGCGAGGAAGTGATAGAGGAGACGAGGTCTTCTCTCTTCGTTTCCAAACCCAGGATTTGAATGGAGATAAAGACAGCCTCAGAGACTTAAAAAAGAAGCCAGACACACAGGGCTTCTTGGCTTAGGTCTCTCGGGATCTCACCGGGGTGACGGAAAGGGGCCTGGGAACACGGCTTGGGGCAGAGCTGATGATGCCTGGAATAGGGGAAGTTAGGAAATGCGGGTGAGGTCCCAGTGACTGTGTGGACTGATTCACGCGAGATCTAGCTCTAACGCCGGATTGGGATGTGTAGCCTATCAGGCAGGGGGCCAGTTTCGAGACCCTGGGCATCTCTCTTCTTCCGTCCTGCCAGCTCAGGGTGGGAGGGCCTCAGGAACAGCTTTTGCGCTAATCCATCATTCTTTGACAGCCTGCCTTATCTCCCTGATGTGAAGATAAACTCCTCAGGGGCCAGGACAGTTCCCCAGGAAAGATGTTGTTTGTTTTAGATCCCCTATGCTAAGCCCTCTGTTAAGTACCAGCTGTCAGACCCCTTACACCAAGCATCACCTGGGCCTTTGTGAAAAATGCAAATCCTTGGTTCTTTTCTCTAGGGAGTCTGCGTGGCTAGCTGTAGGGACTCGGGTGTTTGTTTTCTTAACAAGCACCCAGATGATTCTTTTGGTAAGGCCAACTTGGAAAACACTGAGCTAGATCATCTCTTGAACCCCTTTCAGTCCTGTAAATGTAGGCAGCAGGGTGTAGTAGGAAGATCCCTGGGCGGGTAGTAAGGAGACAGGTTCCAGGCCCAAACCTGCAGTTCACAGGGTCTGGGGCTGCTGTTGGTGCCCTCACAGTTCTTGGCTGCCTGGGTTCCTGCTGTCATCTCCGGTACTAATAAGAACCCTGTGCTGAGGAGAACCTAGAAGGGAAGGAGGCTTCAGAGGCGAGGGGAGTCGTCACCATCTGTGATCAAGATCTCAAAAGAAACAGGGGGACCTAGGATCCACAGAAGTGGAAAGGACCTCAGGGAAAAACAGGTTCTGAGCACCTCCCTGGGGCTTTCTCTTCCGTGGAATTGGCAGGATATCGCAGGTCTCGGCAACTCCCACCGCACACGGGGGAACGCTTAGGCCCAAAGAATTTTTCAAACGTTCCCAAAGCACACAGCTGATCAGAGGAAGCAGGCATCCAGATCTCCCTGCCCTCACTCAGGTCACTGTTGGGGTGCATGGCAGCGTATATCGTTTTGGGACTTGTGGGAGAACCCCTGTTGGTCGATTGCTGGTGTCCCGAGTCCCTAGTCATTCTCCTGAATTTCCCTGGATTTGCTCAGCCTATGAGAAAGGGGGGGCGGGGGGGGGGTCTTGGGAGGTGGGCAGGACCGAGGATAGGCCATGAATGGGGTAAGTGAGGGCGATGGGACTGAAAAGAAAAGCCGTCCCGGGGCTCACAAAATGTGCGCACAAGTCAAGGGGACGTATTCAGAGAGGTGGCCTGACTTATCAAGGCACCACACGGGAGGGATGTCAAATGAGGGCGAGAACCTCGGCTCACCTCTCCTGACCCAAGACAGTCGAAAGGCTGAAGGCGAGGTGAGATCTGATTTTGCAGAACCGTTTTTAGAAATTCGCTGTGTCAGAGAAACTAAAAGACCAAACAAAACCCCTAAAACACCAAGCCCGATTATTTCGTCCACGTGGCACAAGAGCAAGCCAAAGGGGCGGGGGCGGGGGCGGGGGCGGGGGCGGGGGCGCGGGGAGGTGGACGGGACGGGGGAAGAGTCACCCGTCCCGCCCCTGCTGGGAGGAAGGGATTTGCCCGTTGAGCCAACTCCTGACACGGCCGGGTCGCGCGGGGCGCGGCAGGGAGGGAGGGAGATTGAGAAAGCCCTTTTCCCACAAAGCCGCTGCGCCGCGGTCCCCTGTCCCCGCCCCCTGCCCCGGGCCGCCGCCGGAGCGCGGGGAGCCGCCGCGAGCCCTTTAAGGGCCGAGAGGTGCGCGGTCTCTTTAAGGCAGGTCCTGGTGGTTTCTGTTTTCCGAAGGAAGTGACGGGGGGTGGGATTGAATGAAAAGTGCAAAACAGAGTCTCGCCGCGCCGGAGTCGGGGGCCGCGGCAGTCGCGGCGCTGGGCCGGTGGGCGGGCGGGGGGGGGACCCCGGGAGGGCCGCATCCGCCTCGGAGCCGCCGGGGGGGCGCGCGGCGGAGCGCAGTCCACGTGCGTCCGCGCCACGTCGCGGGCCCCCAGCGCCTGAGCCCCCCGGGGAGCCGCTGCCCCGCGCGCGCCCCGAACTAGCCAGCAACTTCGCGCGAAGTTTGGCAGCGCCCCTCTCGGCTCGCACGCCGCGCGCCGGGCCCGCGGAGGGCGGCGGCGGCCCCCGGGGATGCGCCCACCCGGCCGCCGCGGGGTCCCCACGGCGCCCCCCGCGCTGCTGCTGCTGCTGCTGCCGCCGCTGCTCGTGCCGCTGCTGGGAGCGCCGCGCGGCGTGGGCGCGGGGCCGGGCGCGCCGGCCGAGCTGCGGGTCCGCGTGCGGCTGCCCGACGGCCAGGTCACCGAGGAGAGCCTGCAGGCGGACAGCGACGCCGACAGCATCAGCCTCGAGCTGCGCAAGCCCGACGGCACCCTCGTCTCCTTCACCGCCGACTTCAAGAAGGTGAGGCACCGTCGCTCGCCTGGAGGGACGTGGGAGCTCGGGCGCTCCGGGGTCCCCGGTCGCACTGAGGCCTGCAGGTGGAAGGCGGGCCAGGAGAGGGAGAGACTGAGCCGGGGTCGTCGGGGTCCCCAGCGCCCAGATCCGGCCCCTTCATTCTGCTGGAGGAAGTCCTCCGCCGGCCCTCCAGCCCTTCACCCCCTTGCTCTGGGTGCCCAGGCCCCTTCTCTCTCCCTGACTCCCAGCCTTCTGCCCACTTCTCTTCCAGCTCTCCCAGAGCCCTCCAGGTGCGGACTCTCCTTCAAAAGAGTTGACTCCCTTCTTGGAGTCATTTCCCTGTGCTCTAGAGGAGAAAGTCCTGGGCTGGCAGTCAGAGGTCCTGGGTTCTTGCTGTGTGATCTTGGGCAAGTCCCTTTCCTTCTCTGGGCCTCGTTTTTCACCTCTGCACAGGTCGGTGAGGTGGCTCCAGGCCCCTCAGCTCTGACATCTTGGAGTCTATGAACCAACTCTCGTGTTGCACCGTTCTAGGCCGGAGGCATGGCGGGAGGGAGGCTGGGAGGTAAGAGCTGATTGTCCCTTGTCCCTCCGGGACCGAGGAGAAGCTACCTCTGCTCCTGGGTCTGGAAGGCTGGGAAGCTTGAAGAAGGAGAACCTGGGGAGAGGCCCTACGTGAGGTCCCCGCACTCTGGGAGAGTTGCCACCCCTTACCGCGCCTGGCAGGACGGCTGGCCAACCTCCATGTTTTGACCCAGATTGCAGGAAGGGGGCAGAAACCAGCCCCTATTCAGTATGTGTAAGGAACCAGAAGGTGGACGTGGCCCCCAAGGTTGTTGGGGTTGGGGGGAGACTGGAGGAACTGGGGGGTTATCAGTAAATGGGCCCGGAAGGGCAGTGAGTGACTAACGGTGACCCAGCAGCAGGAATTCTGGAAGGAAAGAGGGTGGGTGAGGAGTAGGTACTTGAAAGGAGTCTCCTGATACACACACACACACACACACACACACACACGCACATGCACACACCAGCCCCTCTTCTGATAAAAGGAGGCCCTGTCTCTGGGGAAGTGGAGAGGTGAGGCCAGTTAGATAGCTGGGCAGCTGGAGAAGTTCAGGGCTATAGAGCCTCGCCCAAGCCATCTCTCTCTCCTCCCTCTTAGAGAGTGGGAGCTTGAGAGGAAAGGGGCAGAACTTGGGGAGGCAGCTAGGGACCCAGCAAAACTGCCATAGATAAGCATGGTGAGGGGATCCAGTGGACAGCGGAGATAGGGCTTGACTGCCGACCTGTCCCAAAACTACTGAGTTGTCACTGACATGGGACATAGGTGGACCATGGGGTGTGGGCGGTCATCCCAGCTGGGAAGACTTTGTGGCCCTTCCATACGCAGTAGGCCCAAGCTAGGTTCTCACATTCAGGTAGAGGCAGGTGGGTTTGTGTGTGGGGAGAAGGAAGCTGGCGGGGCCAGAATACCTCCTGCCTCCCCACACCTAAACTCCAGGGGAAATGTTGTCAAATGCTTTCTTTTCCTGGGAAATCCCAGAGTAGCCAGACCCCTCAGGGGGCGGTGGTCTCATCTTCCCCTCTAACCTTCCACTGAAGCCCTTTGTACTTGAGAGTGCCCCTCCGGCCAGGACAAGAGTCTCCTAACCTTCCTGCCCAATGCCGACTGTTTTATGGTAGCTGGAACCCTGGGGAGAGGCTTCCCTATTCCTGGGACCTCTCCAGCGGCTGAGGCTGTGGCTAGGACATCAGTGAGAGACACAACGGGTAGGGCTGAGCTTTTATAGCCTCTGGCTGCAGCATAAACTCTTTTATTACTCTACCCTGTGGGCCAGGAGAGGGGAGTGCCCCAGTGGCAGTGGGGTGCGGAACTGGGGTCTGGAGCTGAGAGTTTAGTAGGGGGCTGACTGCCCAGTTGAAGAAGCCCCTTGGAGCTGATGGCAAGGGCCCCATTTTAATCCCCACAGTGGTTCAAACCTCCACCCAGGTTTGACTCTAGTCCAGAGTCTGCTTTTCAGGTTAGCTTCTGACCCAGAACCCGGCATTTCACACCCGCCCTGGCATCTCCTAATTCACCAGCAAGGACTGGAATTGGGGGCGGAAGGCGCAGGAAGGGAACCCGCTCTCTAAGGGCTCTCCAGCTCCGGGTTTCTCATTTAGCCCGGGGCGGGGCATCATAGCCTTTCCCCCACCCAAGTTGCTGTCTACATTGGCCAGAGCAGCTTTTCTATGCGGATCCTTCTGTGGCCCTCTCAGTCCTCAAGGCCTTGTGCCCCATAGCCTTTGGCAGATTTACACAAGGTTCTATGTAGACGTAACAATTTTTCCCGTGGGAAGAAGTCTTGAACGTTGTGTTTCCTTTGTTTTGTGTACCAAACACCCCAGTCCACTTAGGAATGGCAATGTTTGCCATTTTCTCACCTTTAGGAGACAGTCCAGACTGAAATGAGATCGATACGGTTTAACCCTGGGCAGGGGACTTGATCTCTGCAGGCCTTCGTTTCTCCATCTGTAAAATGGGGGTGATAACGGCACCAATCCCGTGGCTATCATGAGAAGTAAACAGGTAATCCACGTGAAGTGCCCACTATGCGTCGGCTCCCGTGCTAAGCGCTCAAGAAATGGAAGCCGCTAGCTTTCGTGATCGTTGCCCACATCACAGTGCAGCATGGGCCCTCCGTGCTGAGCCTGGACCCAGAGAGGTTGAATGATGGACCCAGAGTCAGTGCTGAGCCTGGAGGTGCCTTGAGCCCCTCATCATAACCTTCTCCTCGAAGCACGGCGTGTGGGCGCTCTCCAGAGAAACAGAAACAATGGGACGTAGAGTGAGATACACGGAAAGAGATTTATTACACGAGATTGGCCCTCGTGATCGTGGAGGCTGAGAAGTCCTACGATCTGCCGTTGGCAAAAGCTGGAGGCCCAGGAAAGCTGGCAGTGCGGTTCCAGCCTGAGTCCCAAGGCCTGAGTGCCGATGTCTAAGGGCAGAAGACGGATGTCCCAGCCCGAGCAGAGAGAGCGCACTCACCCTTCCTCTGCTTTTTGTCCGATCCACAGCCTCCCCGGATTGGTTGGTGCCCACTCACACTGGCAAGAGCCATCTCTGCTACTCCTTCTGCCCATTCAAATGTTCATCTCTTCTGGAAACACCCTCACGGATACACCCGGCAGTAATGTTTGACCAGCCCTCTGGGCACCCCTTTCCCCCAGTCACACCGCAGCATTGCCGACCAGCCCCTCCGAGCACGGAGCGGTCGTTCTTGGCCCGCCAAAATACCCAGGGCTGCAGGGACTGCCCTTGTGCCGGATGCCCTTGGCCCAGCCTGTCCCCACCCCCAGCCCCCTCTCCCCAGCCCCTCCCACCCTCTCTGTTTGCCTCCACTGAAAGGCAGGGTTCTAGGACTGTCTGGCTCTCCCCACCCTGCCACGCTGGACCCGAAGGCGGTGAGGCAGTAACAGTAATCAGAGTAATCCGCTCGCTGTAGGACACAGAGCCTGGAGCCCAGGCAAGGATTGATGATAGACTCCGCAGGTCGCTTGGAGCTATCAAGCGGCCCTCCTCTGTCGCTGCATACCCTGCCCCAAGGCTGCTGACCGTCAGGCAGACTGAGCTCTGGCTTTGAAAAAAGTGCCATGGCTCAGTGGCTCCCAGACTTCATGTCCATTAGAATCACCTGGGTAGCTTTGGAGAATCCCGATGCCTGGGGTGCAGCCCAGAGCAATTAGATCTGATCTCTGAGGGCAACGGTATTTTTAAAGAGGCCCCACGATTTCCAGCAGGCAGAAGGTTCGGGAACCACTGGTATAGCTGTTCCAGGGAAGGGAGGGGACTTGGAGGCGGGGCCCAGGTTGGACTGTTAAATACAGGGAGAGCCCACACTCACTGAGCACTTGGCAACCCGTCATTCTACCCAGGGGAACCCTAATGTGCTTGAAGCAGCGTATAGGCGTTAGGCCTAATTCTACCTGCCCGCGGCACGCACACCGTCCTTCCTAATACACACCCAGTCGACGGTACTCTCCTTTATAATCCAAATCCCTTGGATGCAATTATACTCGTATGTGCGTACTCACCAGGCAATATGTAATACCGGCCACGTCCCCGCCCCCAGGCTCTAACCTGGCTTTTTGTCCCTCAGACCGCTTTGTCCCCCTCCCCCAGGTTGGTGTCCCTGTCCAAATTCTCTTTCCCCTTGGCTCCCTGGTCTGAGTGTCCAAAAGCTGAGGGAAGGGATGAGTCATGTTGCAGGCAGTGTGGTTTGGTGCTGACCGGAAGGGTAGGGTGGGCCTGAAAGATAGGAGAAAGTCATGTGCAACTGTTTCAGAGCAGTGGGTGCAATGGGAGGGGGGAGGAAGGAACCACAGCCTCCAGAAGCGTGGCAGGAGGGACCCTGAGGGGCTGTGCCGTGGAGCCAAGATAAGGGAAGCCATATGGTGGTGTGGGTCAGCTCAAGGTCACTCTGAAGGACCCAAGAAGAGTCCTTGAAACTTGAGCCCCGGCCTGAGCGCCGATGGGTGAGTGGGAGTCAGGAAGGAACAGTCCAAAGGGCACCAGAGCCCCCGCCTTAGGGGGCTCCTGCTTGGGGTGAGGGAGCAGCGTGGGAAGCTGCATGCTGTCAGATGTAGTCTGGAAGATGTGGAATGTGCAAATGACCGCGCGCTGCCGGAGGCTGTTTATTATAACAGGATGTCATGTCACACAGATGTCAGGCCGGAGAAGCTTTGAGAGACCAGTCTCCCCCTACCCTTTCTGTGTTAGGCCTCTGAAGTGTAGCAGCTGGGAGCACAGGGATGTGATGGACGGGCTGTCTTCTTGGGGAACGGAGGGCAGCAGAGATGCTTTCGGGAGAGGCCCAGGCTTTTCTGGAGTCCAGACCATTTCCTCATAGGAGTTTATGAGCAGTGACCGGATGGAACAACCTGGCTTGTGGCCGTGGGGCCCCCGGGGCTCACAGCAGTCCCTCTGCCGTGTCTGAGGAATTCTTCCATGGATCAGGGATCTAGAGCCCTGAGGGAAGGTTGAGATATGCTCCCTGAAGCTTGGCAAGCATCTCCCACCCCTGAATGCCAATGTCCAGGTGGAGTCCTAGCAAAAGATCCTGGGTCAGGCAGTGAAGACTGCCACCTGGAACCAGGGAGGAGTGGCCTGCTAGAAATAAGATGGGGAGAGGCAGGGTAGGGCTGTCTCTTTCACAGGAACGGTGCAGCCTCGTGATGAGAACCGCATGTCCCCGTATCTCACGTGCCAAGTGGTCCCTCGGGTCACACGCTGTTGGGTGCTTTCATGCACAGCCTCCTTTGATCCTCCCTACTGCCTCGTGAGGCAGGGGTTACCCCCATTTTGCAGATGTGCAAACTGAGGTTTCGAGCTCTGAAGTGACTGTGACAAGATCAAGTGGCTAATGACCCGGGATTAGGACCCAGGGATCTTTCCACTGTATCGCAGTTGACTATGTGCGCCATAACGTAAGTAGGCTTCTTCCAGAAGGCCGAAGATACCTGAATAGGGGAGGGGAAAGGGAAGAAGGAAGCTGACGGAAAACCTTCATGCAGAGGAACAGATCTACAGAGAAACCCTCCTCTACAGACCTGAGCTGGACCCCTACCCTCCTGAGCTCATAACCCCTGGTGGATTTGAGTATTGGCCCTTGGCAGCTTTGTGCCAAAAGGCTCTTCCTCTAGAGAGATGGGGATGCGGGGGGGGGGGGGGGGGGGGCGTCCAGGGACCGTTTGTAAAAGATCTTATGGAGACCACTGAACATTCACTGTGTACATCTTTCTGCCCTTCGCCAGTTGTGCGTCCTGACGAGCCACTTGACCTCTCGGAGCCCCAGGCCCAGACACGGCACAGGCATGGCCGAGACACTAGTGTGATGTTCACGGTCCGATGAGAAGTGAATCAGAGGCTGTGGCAAAGCAGAGGCCAGCGTAGGCTCGGGAGAAGTGAGGTAGCGGTGCCAGCCAGGGCCCCGGCAGGTCCCCCCTCCCCGGCTCTCCTTGCCCGCTGGCAAGCCCATTGTTCTGGCGCTTTCTTTCTGCTCTAGGGGCCAGCGCGTCATTAGGCTCTTCCGTCCCTTAGGTTGGCAAGTGTTTAAGCGGCTGCCGCTGTGGATTCCGATAAAGGGCAAGGAGCAAGAGAGGCATTTGGGGCTGGGAATCCGGGTGAGAGAGGAGTATGGAGCCCCATCTTAGGAGCCCTGAGTCAGCGGGACAGTGGGGCACAGTCGATCCACATAAAGCCTCACATTGTTCCCCGGGGCAGTTGGAACAGTAGTGACCTTTGGGATTTGGCTGACAGAGAACTGGGGGCTCGGGGGGGGGGGGGGGAGGGGGGGGGCTGGGAGGAGGGCAGAGGGCACTGTGCCTGACTGGTGGTGGTGCTAATGCCCCTTAACAAGAAGCTTTTGTCCCAGGACTGGCCCTGAGGGTATGCAGACACCCCTGTAATGGGGGCAGCGTAAGTCCCTGGGCATCCGCCTGGGAATGTGCCCCGCCTGGCTTTGGGTTGACCCCACCCACCCCTGTTCCTGCTCGAGTAGATGGGGCAGAGGGGCCAAGGCGCTCCCGTGTCTGCCCTAGGCAGCCAGTGTGGGTTATAGGAAGGTGCTGGTTCCGGGCTGCCTCTCCTCGCCGCCACGGTCCAACAAAACTGGCCCCTTCTCTAGCCATAAAGCGGCCCCAGCTAGGAGCAGAGGAATAAATATTTAGATTGGCTCAGCCCGGGCCTCAGAATCATGCGCTCTGGTGTGATGGGAAGGAGACAGAGATGGCCGAGGACACTCCCAGGAGACCGTGCCTGCTGTCCAAGAGCAAGGAGGGGTGGGGGGAGCAGGTGCTTCGCAAGGACCCTGGACAGAAGGGTGGGTGGCTGGGAGGGCACTGAGGGAGAGGGCACCTCCCCACCCTGGCCCCCTTAGTTTTCGGCTCCCCGTGGTGGAGTGCTGGGCTGGCGGGAGGTCTGAGATAGCAGAGGCCCTCTCCTCTCCCCAGGTAGGCTCTCTGGAGAAGGGGGCAGAGTGTGACAGTGGGGTGAGGACGTTGTTAGACCGTGGGTGAGGGAGTGCGTGAGGCTGCGTGAGAGACTCTGAGAGACATCACACTGACTCAGAGAAAGGGGTGAGGTGGAGACTCCACAGGTGGGGGGACACAGAGGGAGGCAGTGCTCCTGTGAGCAACCAGCATGCGAGGCAGGGGGATGGGGGGGGTGGCCGTGTGCAGCCGAGCCGATGGGAGCCCGGGAGAGACAGGAGCCACTGCATGTGAAAGAGATTGTTCTAGAAGCAGCAAGTACGCGTGAAAAACTCCAGACGCGTGGCCCGTGAACGGGGGGAGGCAGGCGGGCATCCCTGCGTATCACTTAGGATCTGACTTGGCTGAGACAGAAAACCGCAACAGTGGCTGAAGCAAAAGAGAAGTTTGTGTCCCTCTCCCCCGTCTTATCTGAGGCTGGGGGTCGGCGGTCCAGGGCGGTGTGACCACTCCTCTGTCATTGCAGCCGAACTCCTGTGTGCTCTGTCTGCAGCATCGCTCCCCTTCCTTGACATTAAGCTTCCCCTGGGGCCTCTCCCCAGGAAGGCTGCACCTGGGCCTGGCACAGGATGTCTGCCGTTCAAGTGCAGAGGGCTGCCCGCCCCCTGCCGCCCGTGTGCTTCCCGGAGTGGCCCTCCACTGTCTCATAGGTGTTCACCCGGAGCCCCAGCACAGCTGAGCCAGCACAGCCTTCCCTCTGCGAGCTGCAGTGGGTCTCAGAAGCACAGCCTGGTGGGAGTGAGTGTGGAGAAGGAGGAGATCTGGACAAGGGCGGACAGGGGAGCTTGGTGGGGGGCGTGAAGGTCACTGGACTGTGAGTCAGGAGACCCGGGCTTCTGGTCCTGGCTCTGCAGCTGTATGACTTGTGGAGGTCACATCCTCTGCTGGAACCTCACTGGATCGTGAGCTCAATGATCCCCTAAACCCTCTAAAAGCCACAATAGCGGCTGGAAGACTACCAGCCTTCTTGTTGGAGGCTAGGGAATTGATGGAGGCCCCGGAGCACGCGTGCACGCGTGCATTCGTTCACTCAGCTGACAAGTGGCGACCCAGCTCTGCGCCAGACCCTGAGGCTACGGCATAAGTAAGGCCTGGTCTCCGCCCTTGATCCAGGGGCAGGCCATGCAGGGCTTGGATGACTTACTGCCCAGGCAAAAGATGCCACATGAGGACGGGGTCCTTTGTCGATGTAGATCAGGTGCACGCGGGCCCGGCACAACTCAAGTTTCCGGTCCAGCTCGAAACCCGTGGCTTCCGGGGATCTGCTAGATGAAGCCCAGACTCCTTGGCTGGGCTCTCAGACCCGCTGCCCCTCCCCTCTCACCAGCCTCCTCCTTCGACCTCTCTCTCTGCCCTCCCTCACCCTGCCCTGCCCCTAGTGGTTTTCCCAGAATGCTTCCAGGCTCTTGTTTGTGGGCTCCTGCCAGGCACTTACTGAGCACCTACTGTGTTCTAGGGGGTGGAGATGGCTGCAAATAAGATACTGCCCCAGGCTCAAGGAGCTGAGTCTGGAAGGTACGGCAAGACAGGGTCGCAAACACAACAGGACTCGTGCTGTAGAGGTTAGGAGTTGGGGCCGGCTGAGTCTGCTGGAGGGTTGGTGAGGGCAGCATTGGGGGGGACGGGCCAGAGCAGGGGATGCATTGGAACCGAGTCCTGAGACACGGTAGGCAGAAGAGGACAGGGCATCCCCAGCAGAGGAATCAGCTCATGGAAAGTGACATGGCCTCATCGCTTCTTCTGGGAACTACCAGCTCTTTAGTTGAATGCTCAGGGAGTCCAAGAGGAGCTGTTGGTGAAGTGGATGCCAGCCTCTGGAGGGGTCTTTGAAGGGCATTAGGCATTAGGCAGATCAATAACAACATGGAGGGATAGATGGGTGTTAAGAGAGCCTCACATTTCCCTGTCTTCTGTAAACGCCTCTCTCTGCTAGAAAGCCCCCCAACATCCTTTGACTGCTAAGGAGCACTGAAATGTCCCTCACTCCAGGGAAGTCTTCCCTCCTTCCCTCCTCGCCTCCCTGCGCCATCGTTAAGGGGAAAACAAACGCCCCTCCGTCCATCCTTTGCCCCATAGCGCGAATCATAAACCTCAACCCTCGGCCGTTATTGGTGCACTGGCTTTGGTTGCAGGAGGCCAGCCTCTCCATGAGCCCCGTGAAGACAGGGGCCCCTGCCTTGGTTTTGGCCACTTCCCTGTCCAGCCTGGTGCCTGTGAAGGCCTTGCCCCAGGTCATGCTAACCAGTGCTCTCCCACGGATTTGCTGATTACCTGCCACTCCCAGAGGACTCCCCCGACCTCTCTGGGCCTCAGGTGCCTCTTGAGGAGAAAACCCTTTGCTCCTGCGTCTGCAGGCCTGGAATAGATCACAGTTGGAGCAAGGCCAGAGATGGCAACAATAATAGAGAGTTCAGCCCACTGTGTTCTGAGACCTTTTGCTCATTTTTCCCTCCCAATAATCCCTGGAGGTGTAGGTATTGTTAGTTTAACTCATTTAACAGATGTGGAAACTAAGGTACAGGGAGGTTAATTCGCCCAAGGCTACACGGCTAGTATGAGCAACGCCAGGATTTGAACGTAGATACTTGTGGCTACAGAGCTTTTGTCCTTAACTACTGTGCCATCCTACAACCTATCTACTCCTGATGCTTACTTAAAACCACAGGCCAAGGGGGCTGCGGGGGGGGGGGGGGGGCACGGCCTGGGTGGCTCAGTCCGCTAAGCATCAGACTTCAGTGCAGATCATGATCTCACAGTTCATGAGTTTGAGCCCCACCTCGGGCTCTGTGCTGTCAGCACGGAGCCTTCTTCGGATCCTCTGCCCCCGCTCTCTCTCTGCCCCTTCCCCACTCGTGCTCTCTAAATTAAACAAAGCCATAGGCAAAGGACTTCAGCAGACTCTGTCTCCACAGCCCACTCACCACACCGGCTGCACAGCTCAGGTCTCTGCCCCACTACTGACCTGCTCCCGCATCGGCCTGCTGGCCGGCTCCCATAGGGCTGGAGGGTCCTGGGAGCCCTATAGAAACTTCCTTGGCCTGGGCCTAGCATCCGGCCAGATGTTTGCTGAAGCAGGGGGACTTCTTCCCCTGCCCTTTCCACTGTGCTGGAGGGAAAGGGGACCCCGGGACCTTAGCGGTGAGTCTGAGGTGTAGAAGGTGGGTGGGAGGGACACTGGTCTATGGAGGTTCTGGGCAGGGCAGGCTGGCGGGCTAGGAGGGTGGTCCTGCCTCACATCACCCTCATATCTGTGTCAGACGCTGCTTTTTGGTAGTCACGCTGAACCGTGAGTGGGAGCTGCCATACTCCCAGGGCAGGTCTTGCGCAGGACCTCCAGGCATGGCTGGGCCAGGGAACCGAGTTCTAATCCTGGCTCTGCCACTTGCCAGCTGTGTGGCCAAGGGCGGACCACACTGCCTGTCTGGACCTGAGCTTCGGTTTCTCGAGCTGGGCGTCAAGGACACCTGGGAGGCACCGGTGCATTGTGGTTGAGAGAACACTGGCTTTGGAGTCAGACCGCCGGGGGTTAGAACTCTGGCCACGTTTCCTCCTGTCCCGTGACCTTGAGCAAGTAACCCGTTCCAAACTCAGTAATAATCATCCTCCCTACCTCCTGTTGTTGTGAGGATTTTAGACAGGACGATACATCCTCATAAGAACAGTGACTTATCCCTTCCAGTTATAAGCTTCAATAAATCTTTGCCCTCCACGAGTAAATCTTCTCTCTCAATGAGAAATCCTCGTTCCCTCTCTTCGCCCCCAGTCAGATTCCCAATACGGTGCCCCCATTTGCTGCCGTCACCAACATTGTTGTTTAATATAGAGGCAGGGGAGAAAAAAAAAAAAAACAACAACTCAAAGCAGTTTGTTTGTTTTGTTTTGTTTTTAACCCTCCTGTCTGGTCTGAGTTCAAATGCTTTCTCTGAACGGTGGGCAGGTGATATCCCCAAGCAAAGAGACCACTCTGCAGCTGCCAGACCGCAGGCATTTGGCTGGGGTCTTGGAGAAGATGCTCTGAATATTCCAGATAAGGTTCTTTTTTTTTTTTTTTTTTTTTTTTAAATTTTTTTTTTTCAATGTTTATTTATTTTTAGGACAGAGAGAGACAGAGCATGAACGGGCGAGGGGCAGAGAGAGAGGGAGACACAGAATCAGAAACAGGCTCCAGGCTCTGAGCCATCAGCCCAGAGCCCGACGCGGGGCTCGAACTCACGGACCGCGAGACCGTGACCTGGCTGAAGTCGGACGCTTAACCGACTGCGCCACCCAGGCGCCCCCCAGATAAGGTTCTTTTAAAGAGTCATTGCTGAAAATAATGTTGGATCCTGCCTCGGGGTCCTGCCGGGGACACCCGGCTGCCCGGAGCCCTGGGAGGGGAAGTTTCGTATCAGGTCTCACCTGGCAGGAAGTGAGCCCCCAGTGGAAAATACACGAGCGTACCGGCCTCCGGTCTCCCCTCAGCCAACCTGAGCCAACGGAAGGAAGATCGGATGGCCCAGCCTGGCAGGACGAGGAGATTCCAGCCTCGGGGCCCAAGAACGGATTTCCTGTTGAGAGGAAGCTGAGTTAACCCAAGCTCTGATTCACCTTCCTTGAGATCTGGCATCGGGAAGAGCCCCGTGGAACCTCTGTCGCCAGCTGAGCCTCAGTCTCTCCTTCTGCAATATTGGTGGAAAATCTCCCCGCACATGCCCACACCTCCCTGTGCCGGAGATCATTTGTAGGAGAGGAAAGTAAGAGACCCGTCCCTGTAGTCGAGGGACCTCGCAAGTGCACGGGGGTTATGGGATGGCAGCACACAGGCCACCTGTAACATTTGCTGATCACCGCCAGGACGAGACTCGAGATTCGCGACAGCTAGCACCTACTGAGTGCTTACTGTGGGCGGGCGTTCTCCTGTGGCCTCCACACTGTTTTCACACAAGCCTACCAGGGGAATGCCTTATCGTCCCCATCTTGCCAGTGAGGCTTACAGAGGCTGGAAGATATGCCTGGGCGCTGGCTAATACAAGACAGAGTTGGGGTACGACCTCCCCTCACTGCCTGTACAGGAGCCCAAGGGGAACCTTGGCCCCTGTTTCAGAGCACTTATACTCTAGTGGGCGTACCATACCCCCTGAGTCACCGCGGGCTCTCTCAGTGGGCGAGGCCAGGGCACGTACGTCGAAAGATGAACAACTACACAGGCCTGTATATGCTCAGTGCCAGTGCAGGGTCATTGGGGTTCTAGAGGAGAATGGTCCTTGTGGCCAGGGTACGTCCCTGGCAGGGAGCATCATGACAGATCCAGACCACTTCTGAGTGGGGCCTGCTAATTTCGCACTGGGAGCAGTTAGCCAAGGCACAGAGCTGAGTGAGAGCAGGGGGACACCTTGGGTGCAGCTGGGTCAGAGCACAGGGTTCCAGCAGCCAGATTGGCAGGGGAATCCCATCCTGCCCTGTGGCCCCTCTCCCTCCTCCCTCTGCTCCCCTCCAGCCTCCCCCACGCACGCAATGAGTGAGTAACAGGAAGGAGCCATTGGCCTGCTGGTAATGCCATTAGTAACCCCGAGGGGAAAGGGGAAGTGGAGGGGGGAAGGGAAAGGTGAGCCATCCCAGCTCCCCCAGGCCGGAAGTTGGCAACAGCTGCAGCCAGCTTGGGCTGCGTCTGCCCTTAACCCCGTCCCATGCCCACTACCTCAATCTGAGATGGGATGGCCAGGGGCCTGGCCGATTAGAAGCACTGGGGGGCATTTTGAGGAGCACCAGTTTCTGGGCACCGCCCCCCTCCCCCCACCCAACCTACTGACCAAGAATATGAGAAAGACTCTGGGATCTGTACTTGTAAAAAGTTCAACCCCTCCCCTATTATGGCCTGGTCAGGTAGTTCTAGAGGCTGTGACCCACCCTGATCAGGGTGATGCGGGTGCCACGGAGGGGCGGCACCAGCCTTGAAAGAGCCAGGCACCAAAAACAGGGTGCTGTTTCTTTCAAGGTGAAGTTCTGTACTTTTTAAACAGTTCTGGTTTGAAAAGACTTTTTAGTGGTTCACCATGTGAATTTTCCAGGGGGCTCTGGAACATCTGGGGTGCGCCCTTTCGAGTCACGGGTTTAAATGGGAAAGATAAAAATTCCTAGACCAGCAGGAGGGAAATGTCCGTCGCGGGGCAGTGTCCAGGCACGTGTCCTGTCCAAGGCCTGGGCTGAGCGCTGGGTGGGAGGCCCCGCCCACTCCAGCTGGTCCCCATGCTCCTGCCCTTCCCCGTTAGGACGTGAAGATCTTCCGAGCCCTGATCCTGGGGGAGCTGGAGAAGGGGCAGAGTCAGTTCCAGGCACTCTGCTTTGTCACCCGGCTGCACCACAATGAGATCATCCCCAGCGAGGCCATGGCCAAGCTTCGACAGGTGAGTGCTCACTTCGAGCCTTCCCTGGCCCAGCTCCTGCCCCAGAGCCCCCAGCCCTGCAGCCAGCCCCGAGCCTGAACCACACCCCGACCTCACTCTCCCACCCAGCCCCTGACCCACCCTCACCCCCGGCGCCCCACTCTCACCCCGTAGTCCGAACCCCTGATATTGCCCCAGGCCAGACCTAACCCCATCACCCTAGATCGCTAATCTGCACTGACCCCCAACTGCCAGATCCCTCCAGCCTCCAGATTTCAGCTCCTCCCCCTTTATGGGGGAGATTCTGGGCTTGGACTCCGAGGTCAGATATGCCTTCAGACCCAGCGCCCCCCCCCCGTATCCCGGGGACGTTGCACACGTTGCCTTCCAAGCCTCTACTTTCTATGGAGAAATGAGTTATACTGAGAATTAAATGAGAGCATGCATGGAAAGTGTTCAGCACAGTGTTCGGAACCCTTCAGCCCGTTGACCTGCTCCCTGTCCCTTCCTGGCCCCTGGGCCTCTCCTCCAGCCTCATCTGTGTTCCCTAAACGAGGCCCTCCCCTCCCTTCCCGGTCCCAGACTCTGTTCTCTGCCTGTTGCAAGGTGTGGGACCCCGGGGGCATCTGTCCTGGGCCAGCTCGCCTGGCTGCTACCTCCAATAACCAGCCCTGATGACTGTCAGAATTCTCCATCAGCCCCAGACGCCGGCCAGTGGCCAGCTGCAGAGGCTCGGCTGAGCCCTGGGGATTGGTGTCTCCGGAAGCTGGAGGAGAGGCCGGGTGCCCCTAGACTGCCAGCCTGCCCCAAGGTTCTGAAGGCAACCAGCCTTGGCCTGTCTGACTCTCAGCGATTAGGCAAAGCAGGGCAGGGAGCATTCAGAGGCCGGGTGGGAGTGGCTGTTCCTCTCCACACAGAAGAACCCACGGGCAGTGCGGCAGGCTGAGGAGGTGCGGGGCCTAGAGCACCTGCACATGGACATCGCCGTCAACTTCAGCCAGGGGGGCCTGCTGAGCCCCCATCTTCGCAACGTGTGTGCCGAGGCCGTGGATACCATCTACACCCGCCGGGAGGACGTCCGCTTCTGGCTGGAGCAAGGTCAGCTTGGGATCACATCACCCAGGCGAGAGCGCGGTAACGAGATGCGGGAGTTCAGAGGAGGGACCCCGAAACCGGGCTGGGATCGGTCAGGGCAGACTTCCTGGAGGAGGTGGTGCCCGTGTGGCTCTTCGGGGAGAGGAGTCAGCCAGATGAAAGCGACCGTTTCCAGGTAGGGACCCACAGACCTGTGACTTCCCAGGTCGTGCGGAGGGAGATACCCAGGCAGCACCCACCTCATTCCTTCCATTAGTGAGAACACAGGACCTCTGTCGGGGGAGGGGGCACAGGTATCAGGGTCGGCACCCACTCCTCCCTGCCCACCCCTGCTGCCCCCTCTCCTTTCCTTCATGCCTTCCCTGGTGCCAGCATCTCTCTCCCGTCTCTGGTGTGGTCCCTGCCTTTAGGCCTGTGTGGCTTTACTGCTGCCCCATTTCCTGATTCCGTTCCCAGGACTGTCCTCAGGTCCTCTGTGTAGAGGGGACAGGGAGATGCCAGGCCCCTGGTCCTCTGCCCAGCCAGCTGAGCAGTAGAGAAGTGCCTGCCCTTCCCAGGGCACCGCTGGATTTAGAAATGGCCAACAGGGGGAGCTGGGTGGCTCAGTCGGTTGAGCGGCTGACTTCGGCTCAGGTTACGATTTCACAGTTGGTGAGTTCCAGCCCCACGACAGGCTCTGCGCTGACATCCTGGAGCCTGCTTGGGATTCTCTCTCCCTCTCTGCCCCTCTCCCACTCCCATTCGCTCTCTTGTGCTCTCTCTCTCAAAATAAATAAACATTAAAAAAAAAGAAATAGCCAAGAGCTGTACTCATGCCCTCCACACACACCCCTCCCAGTAAGCTGCACTCCAAACTGAGGTTCAAGCTCAGTACTGTCCCCCCGAGAGGCTGGTCCGTCCCGTGGCCACTGAGCCAAGCCAGGGGCCAGTCACTGCTGTCTCCCCCAGCACCCCTGCCTGTACCCTGGCCACCCTGACTTCCCAGCATGTTTGTGCTGGTCCTTCCCTACCTGGCCCTCCTCAGATACCACCTCCTTTAAGATAAGCTCTCCTCGATTTTCTATTCCTTCTCCCTGCGTCTCTATTCCGTCACATCCTGGTATAGTGGTATTTTATTTTTAATTCTTTTTAACACTTATTTGTTTTTGAGAGAGACAGACATGAGCAGGGGAGGGGCAGAGAGAGAGGGAGACACAGAATCCAAATCTGAGCTATCAGCACAGAGCCCAACGGAGGGCTAGAACCCACGAACCATGAGATTATGACCTGAGCCGAAGTCGGACGCTCAACCGACTGAGCCACGTAGGTGCCCCTATAAGGAAGGCCTTGAAGTCAGAAAGACCTGGGCTCTATTCCCGCTCCTTACTGTGTGACCGCAGTGAGATCACTAAACCTCTCTGGGCCGGGTTTCTCCTCTATAAAGACAAGAATGGAAATGCTCAGCTCGCAGGGCTGATGGGATGCCCCAAGAGGCCGTGCGGGGCAGGCTCCCCCCTCCCTTTCCCCTCCGCTGATGCCTGCCTCTCTCCCGCAGGTGTGGACAGCTCCGTGTTTGAGGCTCTGCCGGAGGCCTCGGAGCAGGTGCACCTGTCCCGCTGCGGGCAGGTGGGGGATGGCGGGAAGCCCTGTGTCTGCCGCTACGGCCTGAGCCTGGCCTGGTACCCCTGCATGCTCAAGTACTGCCACAGCCGTGACCGGCCGGCCCCCTACAAGTGCGGCATCCGCAGCTGCCGGAAAAACTACAGCTTCGACTTCTCGGTGCCCCAGCGGCAGCTGTGTCTCTGGGATGAGGACCCCTAGCTGGGCTGGGGTGAAAGGGGGCCGTCTCTGAGTTCGATGCTCTGGGTCCACCGCCCTTCCCCCAGCCACTGGAGGGGGTGGCCGCCCCCCACTGAGGCCTTATCTCCCTTCTCTTCCCTTGATCCCGGAGCCTCTGGCCCCATCACTCAAGACTGTGAAAAGGGGTGTGGCATGGCAGGGGTTAACTCATGAAGGCAGCCCCCACTCCCACCCTGTGCCTCCCTTGGGGACAGAGAGAAGGGGGTTCTCCGGATGTGTCCCCCTCCCCTTCATCTCCCCTGAAGTGTTCTCTTTCAAGCAAACAAAATGTGATGGCCCGTGATTCTGTTGAACTCTTTGAAGGTTTAGACCCGAAAAGGTGTCTGTGCCTGTTACACCGACCTCCCCCCCGCCCCGCCCCCACACACACACGCACCCCCACTCCCCCATCTGGAAGGAGCTGGCTGGCCCCTCTGCACCATCAAATGCCCAACGAGGAGGGGACCACGTCTCAGCGAGGGGGCCGTCGGGGACCATTGCCATAGCCCCTCCACCAGATCACAGTGCATTCTGCTCAGTGCTGTCCTCCCAACACTGGGTCAGGTGAGGGCCTCCCAGCCCGGACACAAACCACACGTGCCTTTCCCCAGACCCAGACTCTGTTGGGAGAGCAGGCCCCAGCTTCCCTCCTCGAGACAGAAATATTTTTTGTAAAGTTCTGGGGCGGGGGAGAGCACGAAGTATGAGGAAAACTTGAATTCCAGATTTTTAATGCAAAGTATTTATCATTTGTACCAGAAATAAAAGTTTAAATTTTTATTTGACAGCTCGTCGCCGAGTTCTGAAAGAACTCTTGGCCAATGCTGCCACCTGGTGGCAGGAGGGGCGTTCGCTCTGCCGGGGACCAGTCTCGACACACCGCTAAGGCACCTGCTGTGTGCTCACTCGCTGTGCAGCAGGGAGTGGATGGACCCGGGACGTATTAGGGAAGGATAAGACAAAACTTCTGCACTTAAGAAGAAGAGACATAGATGAGCAAGTCAGACAGTAACAGTATAAATAGATTAAGGCAAGCAATAAGGCAAAAACTCCGGAACCAAACTGCCAGGGTCCAAATCCTGGCGTGGCTTATTTCCTGTGCAATCTTGGGTCAAGTCACTTTACCTTCCTGTGCCTCAGCGCTCTCCGCTATAAAATGGGCTTAATTGTGAGACTTACATGGGTGTTCATACATCTGAAGTGCCCGGCACAATAGTGTTCATTTTATTCGCTATTATTAATATCGTTACTGTTAGTGAAAAGAGCAGGTATTTCCTCACCTGTACACCTGAGACGGCTAAGCCAGACATCCTGAAGGTCTCTGTGCTTCCAAAGTACCTTCCAGTTTGAAGAGACTGTAACAGGAAGTGCCGAGCCGGGTGTTGGAGAACTTTCGGGAAGGAGGGATGGCGCAGGTTGAATTTATCGAGGGAGGTCTCCTGGACCAGATGGGATATGGCTTGAAGCTGGAGGATGGTAGGCATTTGGCAAGGTGGAGGAGACTGAGCACAGGGCAGAGACAGGAGTGCTCCAGGGGTCCCACAGGAGACCCGAATCCTTAGGAAGGAGGAGACGGGAGAGTCAAGTCCTTCCTTGTCCACCTTGGAAAGGGAAACAGGCTTTCAGGATGTCCCCGTCCCCTTGAAGCCTCCCCAGAACAGGCTGCTGCCGCCCCTTGAAGCTGTATAGACCAGAGGGTTGTGGTGGGAGCCAGGCTTGCTCGGCCAGGGTCAAGTCAGAGATAGGTGGTGAGACCTCCTTTTGAGGTAGGCATGCCTCTTTCTGAACCTGTTTTCGAGGACCAGCCTTAGCTGTCCTTTGGGGGGGGGGTGGCGGTTAGGGAGGGAGGTGTTCCTCCCCAGGCCCTTTCCTCCTTCCCCTGCTGCCCAATCCCAGCCCTCAGTCCTGAGCCCCAATCCCAGCTCTGGGTGGGGGAGGGGATTACTTGGAGAAGGCACCTCCCACTTCCCCACCCTGTCTGTGTGCCTTTTTTTACTGGAGGTGGGGTCCCAGGTCATATATGCCTTTTCACTCGCAAGTGGCCAAAAGAATGCTGTTTTTTTTAAAGAGTGCTTTTTTTAAAATGTAAGTTTGTTTTTAATGTTTATTTTTTCTGAGAGACAGAGCGCGAGCGAGCAGTGTAGGGGCAGAGGGAGGGAAACACAGAAGAGCAAGCAGGGGAGGGGCAGAGGGAGGGAGACACAGAATCCGAAGCAGGCTCCAGGCTCTGAACTGTCAGCACAGAGCCCGACGCGGGGCTCGAACTCACGAACCGCGAGATCATGACCTGAGCCGAAGTCGGGCGCTTAACTGAGCCACCCAGGTGTCCCTAAAGAGTGCTTTTCTGATCTTCCTTGGGAGTGACTCACACCTCCAAGCCTGCCTGTCCCAAGCAATGAGGGGGCGTCTGCACACATTACACTCCATTCTGCCTGGGGCCCCTTCTTTGGTCTTGGGGCATGGGGATGAAAATTAAGATTCCCTGAGACTTTGGGCTGACCCCACACTCAGGCCAAGTCCATGCTACCCCTCATTCCAAACGATCCTCCCAGCCTCCCAGCCCAGCTCTGTCAGGTGCATCCACTGCCTGCCACCTGTGTGGCATCAGAATCCCTTGGGAGCTCAGCCCATTACCAGGGTCAGCTATTTGAGAAACACGCAGATCAGGCCTTATTTTCCTCAGGAGGCCTTTGTGCACGTGTAAAAACGTAACACACCTACAACGAGCGCTCCTTTCTCTGGCCCGTTAGAGTTTACAAAGTGACTTCATATAAATGAGCTCACTGGCTCCTTGTAGCAGTTCTGTGACACTTTGTGGACGCGGCTCACCAATACAATTATGTGACTTGACCAGGTCAGACAGCCAGTTGGGCCTCCTTGCCCCTCAGCCTTCTTGCCCCAGGCATACCTACTAACCTAAATGGGTTACCAGATTGGCCAGCTGGAACCTCGGGGCAGCGGGGAGGGGAGAGGCACGAGGTACTCAGCACCCACTGGGGCCAGTCCTGCAGCAGCAATCACCGAATACATGGGGGTGGGGGGGGGGGGAGGGGGCGGTGCCCACAGGTCCCCTACAACTAGAGCTGGCGGGAACAGGCCTCCTGATGGGTCCCTTTTGTCAAGGTAAGCAAGGCCCTGGGTGGGAGGCCAGGAGCCTAGGCCTTGGTGGAGCCTCTTCAAGCCAGAGACGAGGAACACTGTGTCAGGTTCCCCCTGGCAGGGTGACCCCAGCCTGGACTGGGTCTTGCTGGGTTTTCTGTGGGTTTACTTCGGGTTCCTCTCCCTGCAGTCTTAGTCAAGGGAAGTCTTGTCTTCGCCGAACCTTAGATGTGGTGGGTGGAGCCACGGAGAAGTCTGGCAAAAAGCGGGGGCCAGGACCGCTCCCGAGAAGCAAAGGTTGAGGGTGACCACGCCTACCTGGGGGGAAGGTGGGTACCGGCCTAGTCCCAGCTCTGTGCATTCTGGGGTGGGTCACCCCCATTGCAAGCCCCCAGCTCCTCATCTGCTAGGAGGTGGCCCTCTCTAAGGGCTTCCTGACCCACGGCAATCAGTGGGTAACTGCTGGCTGGCGTTCTACCTCGGATCGTTAGGTGTTGGGCGACTGGTGGACAATTGAATTGTCCACGACTTGCTCTTACAAGCCATGCTGTACAGAAATGGTAAAAATGGAGCACCACAAAGCCCAGTGTTTGGTCGAGGCTGCCAGATGGCCCTCCAGATGCAGTTGTCCAAATTTGCACCCTCACCAGCAGGTGTATGAAAGGCCCTTTTCCCCACATTCCTGCTGCATCGGGCGGGGTTCTTCAGAGAAAGAGAGCCAATGGGATACAGAGAGAGAGAGAGAGAGAGAGAGAGAGCGATTTCTAGTAAGGAATGAGCTCATGTGATTGTGGGGTCCGGCAAAATCCAAAATGCTGGCGGCAGGCAGCTTAGGCAAAAGATGATGTTGCAGTCTCGAGTCTGAAATCTGTACGGCGAGTCACCTGTCCGGAAATTCAGACGGGATTTCTGTTACAGTCTTGAAGCAGAATTGCTTCTTCTGGAAACCTCAGTGTTTGCTCTTAAGACCTGCACCTGATTGGATGAGGCCCACCCACATTATCAAGGGTAATCTCTAAAGCCAGTTGATTGTAGAGGTTAATCACATCTACAATAATACCATCACAGCAGCATCTGGCCTAGTGTTAGACCAGGCACCGTAACACCTAGCCGACCTGACACATAAAATTAACCATCGCACCTGCTGTCGCTGGATATCATGATATGGTGTTTGCCATTTTGACCTTGAGAAACAGTAAAGCATTCTAGGGATTACTCTCAGACATCAACTGGTGACTGTAGCCAGGTAACGGCTGGTTGTTCCTGTTTCCCTCCCCTGCCCCCACCCCATTTCCTCTCTACCCTCCTCTGCCCTGCTCTGTGCCCCAGGATACCAACCTGTGGATCGGCCTCGCCTGGGTTCCTTCACCTCTGGCTCGGCCAGTGAGGAGCACCAGAGATCAGAGGGCAGGATGAGAGAGAATTCCAGGCATCTATCCCCACCCCTTGTTGCTTCCAGACCACACCTCTGCATTGGCTTCCTTTCTCCAAGCACCAGACCTCCTCGGGCCCCTAGACCACTATTTCCTCTTCCTGCCACTTCCGCCCTAGCCTCTTGGTGTCACTGGCCCTCTGGTTCCCTTAATCCCGCTCCCACCTCTGTAAATAAGCCATACTTTCATTAAAGGCACTCCGTGTTGAGTCGATTCTGTTTTCCTGCCCCTGCTGGGGCCCCAGAGGAATGGAGAGTGGGAAGGAAGAAGGCAAAAGTGGGCTGGAAAACACAGGCTCGCACGACAGGGACTCCATGCGCACCTTCTCCTTGGAGAATATCCCGACCTCACAAGGGGGCTTCAAGTCCAGAGAGGGAAAGAAGGCGGGTCACAAGCTACCTCGGTGTGGTATCCACATCCCCTGTGGTGGCCATCTCACCGCCTGGGCCCGGGGTTCCGGCTGTGTGTCCTGCTGAGGCAGCGTCCTGACTCTTCAGCAGTGACAGGCAGGATGAAGTGACACTACGCTCATGGCACCCCCCTCCCCTACACCAGGGGAAGCAGAAACAGATGCCACGTGTCTACCCGGCCCACACGCCCACATGCCTCTCCGGATCCCCTCCTGCCTTGATGGTGGGGGAGGTGCCCCCGCCCGACCAACCCCAGGGCTCTGAATCCCGGCCCTTCCCCCTTCTCTTAGGAGACACTATCCCCTCGCTCTCTTCAGCTTCTCTCTCCTGCCTTCTTCCCATCAGCCCTGAGAGTATTTTTTTTTTAATTTTTTTAATGTTTATTTTTGAGAGTGAGCAAGCATGAGCAGGAGAGGGACAGGGGTCGGGGGGGGGGGTGCGGTGGGGACAGAGGATCCAAAGCGGGCTCTGTGCTGACAGCAGTGAACCCGATGTGGGACTCAAACCCATGACCTGCAAGATCATGACCGGAGCAGATGTCCAACGGTCAACCAACTGAGCCACCCAGGTGCCCCCCTCACTTGTGTTTCTCTACCTCTTATGCTCTGTGATCTGGCCAGCCTGTTCTGCTTGAGGGACTCCAATGTCCCATGCACCCTCCTGGGGACTCCAACGTCCCATGCACCCTCCTGGGGACTGCAACGTCCCATGCACCCTCCTGGGGAATGCTACTGTTTCCTCTCCGTGTACTGCTTCCTCCTGTTCCCACTTCCTTCCTCTTTGCTGGAGGTCCCAGCTCCGATCTCTGTTCCTCCAAGAAGCTTTTCCTGGTGCCCAGCCCCCAGAGTCCGGTAGGTCATGCCCCGCAGCAGACCCCCGTCGCACCCTCCATTTTTCTGTGAGAGCATGTGCTCCGGTAGGAGGGACTTGCCTGTTCCCTGCTCCACACGCATCACCAGGCTGAGCTTCCTGAGGACGGGGACAGTGTCTGGTCTCCATTACATTTCCAGCTCCTAGCTTAACCCACAGCTCCAGTGTGTACTCAATACGTACTCTGAACGGATGAATGGGCGAATGGCCACTGACCTTCTATGCGTCGGCGCGTAGGATTACACATAGCTCAGCAGCTCCAGAGGGCAGTATGGGAGGTAGGACATTTTAGCCAGCAGAGCTGCCCAGAAACAGGACGGCCACCGGACGAGACCAGGGACTCCTGTCACTACAACTGATTGGGCTAAGGCCGGCTGACTCCAACTGGGGTTCCACGGGAAAGTCCGGCCTTTGGTGGGGAGCACGGACCAAAGCCCCAACATCACATTGAAACCAAATTCAGTATCTCCACCTTGTCTGGAATGGGGGCAATTCACCTGAAATTGCCCCAGCCACGGATGGGCACTCTCCTCGGGACCGCGGGGGAAATCTCTCCAGTCTTGGTGGTAGCAGGGCTCAGGTTAAAGTCACACGCACCCCCCCCATCACCACAAGAGGGCGCGCTGGCCTTAGACTTGCCCTGAGCGCGCAGGTGGACCCGGAGGCTTACCTGCTCTGGGTCAGGAAAGGACTGAGGCAGGAAAGGACTGAGGCAGGGTTCTTTTGAAGGTGTGATCAGAGTGGCCAGACCCAGGCCCAGTGTGGTCCCCAAGATCGAAAAGAAGGCCGAGTTTTGTTTTCAAATCAAATCCATATTATAATTGTCTGGTTTTTGGAACCTTCAAGTGCAACGTGGGCCCTGAGCTTGTGTGTGCTCCCTCTAGAGGTGAGCCAAGGCTGGGTACAGGGTGAAGCGGGTGTCCAGGGCTGGCGAATCTGCATTAGGAATATCAGAGGCAGGGAATAGCTCGGTGTCCTGACTCCCGTGTCCTCTCTGGCCCACTCTGCTTTATCCCGGTTCCCAGAGCACCTCTCTCACTCTGTCACCTTACCCCCTCCACCCCCATTCTTGGCAATGGTGCCATCAGGTTGCCTCGGAGGTGTGAGTTTAAGAGGCCTGCAAGTTCTTCCTGGCCTCTCCGTTCCTTCCATCTGCTCTTTGGGGAAGCCTGAACTTGGATCCATTCCCTGTGGTTGCCCCAAGGCAGGGAGCTGACCCCCACCCTGCACCCCCACGCTCTGGGCCCTACAGCCCATCTGGCAGACAGAAGGAGCTAGAAGGGACTTGTTGTTTGGTGGCCTTCCAGGACGCCTCGCTCTCCACCCTTCTCCCAGCCCTGACAACTCAATCCAGCTGACATGACAGGAAATGAGAGGGAGCAACAGAGCCCACAGCCAGAAAAGGCCACTTCTCTTGGCTGAGGTGGAGAACAGGGGCGGGGGGCCCACCTCCCTCCCCCCAGGCACCTTCTCTACACGGGTGACGGCAATGTGTCTGAAAGGGGAGGCCGGACTCCCCTTTCTGTCCTTGAAGCACAAGAAGCTGAGGGCATGCTCCACTAGAAATGGGGCCTAGGGAGCTGGTGTGACTTCCCAGAGGTGCAGCCGAGGGGATCAGATGTCACCTCAGGAAGACCAGGAGGATCTGGGGTGGGGGTCAGAGTTGATCAGAGTTTGGGAACTACAGTATGCTGGACTCAGGTTTTGGCCTGTCGCTGAAAAAGCCCTCTAGCTATTGAGAAAGAGGGGGGAGGTAAGGGAAGCCGGGAGTGCTCATTTGTATTTAATTTGCATCTCGTTTGCATACGACTCTTTTGATGTCCAAAGGCAATGAAATTTCCTGCCCTTGCTTCTTTTTCCCTTTCTTTCCTCTGTTCCTTTCTAACCTCCAGGCAACCTCCAATCCCTCTTCCCTTCCCCACAGCTTTTCCTCTCCCAGGCCAAACAGAGCCGTGGAGGATTAGGCCCAGGCGGCTGGCACCTTCCCCATCATCTCCCATCTGCCCAGAACCCAAAAAGTTGGTTTCGTGGAGGAGATTCTGAGTTCTGGGAAAAGAGGGAGGGACACGGTTTTCCGTTGGTTTGTTTCGTTTTGTTTTCTTTCTGCATTCGCATTCAGCTCATCTAATTGAAACGATCATCAAGCAAGTCAGAGAGGGAAGGAATAGAGATTGTCCGACTCTGGCCTTTGCCCCCTCCTCTCATGCCCCAGACCCACCCAACCTTCTAAGACCCAGGAAGACCACATGAAGGAGGAACAGGGAGAATGGAAGGGTCTCTGCTGTGCTGACTTGCCCACTTGCTGTGTGACCTTGAGCAAGTCCTTCCCCCGGTTGGACCTGGCTTCCTCATATGCATGAGAATCGAGACTCCTCCCACCTCAAGTGACAGGATCGAAGAGGAGGGGAGACCTGCGCAGACATTGGAGGGTAGGACTAAAAGCGCCAGCACTGCAGTCAGGCAGATCCGTTCTAAATCCCAACTCTGCCACCTACTAGCTGCATTAGCCTCCCTGAACCTCATCTATAAAAGGAGCCTAAAAATCGTATCTTCCTTCTGAAGCTGTACTTGGTAAATAAGAAAGGACGTGCCTAGCATGTCACACCTTTCCTGGCAGATAGGAAGCACTCGGTCAATATTTATTGAATGAATGAAGGTGAGGTAACGTCTGTCACCCTCTCCCCAGGTCTCCTCCTCCTTTCCTCCCACTCCAGGTCTGCAATCCCAAGCTGTGCTTCCAACTGCGAACCTCCAAGGTCCCGCCTCTGCCCCAGTGGGCCCCCGTCCCCAAGAGCTCCACCCCCATCTCAACCCCAGGGCCCCAGAATCCTGGCCTGCTGGAGCTAGAAGGCCCTCGGAAATCATCAGACACATGCCCCCTCTGGCTTCTGGAACACCAAAGCCCAGAAAAGAAAGGTAACTGCCCAGGAAAAGAGAAACAGGTCCCAGACGCGGTGGTCAGAGAATCAGACCCGCCGTGCGCCCAGCCACACAAATGCTATGCAAACTGACAAATGGAAATCTCAGGCACACAGGGTGGGGGGGATATAAACCATGTGCAGGCATTTTTCTAGCATGATGGCAGGTGAAAAACTGTTGTAGATAAGAAGCGGCCATCAGGTGAAGGAGCCACACCTGAGGTGGAGGGGGGACGGGAAAGGAGGGAGAAGGGAAGGAAGGGACAGGTCAGAGGTGTCCTAAGGGGGCGGTCCCTGGGCTCAGGAGGACTCCAAGAAGCCTGTACCGATCTCTTACCCCAGCCAGAGGAAACAGGAAGACGGTCCTCTTCCCTCTTACCAAGGGTGGGAAGAAGAGAAGACGATGTGACTGGGGGAGGGTGGTTTGTGTGAACCTCAACAGGCACTAATTGGGACTTCCTGTTTCTCCCGGGGCCACTGTGGCAGCCACTGGGCTCTCCCCGAAGCCCGTGTGTAACGGGCGCTGTGCTCAGTGCCGTGGGGGCAGCCGGTCAGTTAACAACCGGGAGGTAGAATAGGAAAAGCCCCCCAGAACCCGCCGCAAGGGCTATGAAGAACATTGAAGCGTTATGCTAATTTAGTAAAAGATCAGATCACTTCCACCATCAGAAAAAGGAGGCGGCATCTGAACTGTGCAGAGGGGGTAGCATACAGTGCTCAGAACAGGAGCCCTGCTACTTACTGGCTGTGCAACACTGGGCAGGTTCTACTCTCTCAGCCTCACTTTACCCACCTGCTAAATGGAAATAATAACAGCCCCATTTATGAGCTGTTATGAGGACGAGACAAGATTGGAGGCCTTTAAAGTGTTGGTTAGCTCAGGGCCTGGCACCTAGTCAAAGCTCAATAAATGCTGGATATTGTAATAGGGATCATTGGGGTTGGTGGTGGGTAACATACCATCTGGAAAGAACACCTTAAACAAGGCAGAGAGGCAGAAAAGCTCTGGACGTGTTCTGCGAGCAGGAAATAGTCCTTGAGACTAGGGTCAAGGTAGGTTGGTAGGGACACCAGTCTGGAAAGGAAGGCAAGGTCCTGTGCTCGTGGCTTTCTAGGTTTATAGGCACATGGTTCCTTGGCCTTGGTGCCACCTCCTGGGGCCTAAAGAACGGAGGATAAATATGGGGGGACCTCAGATGGTAAGTCCATGATGGGTGCTTACAAAGAGCATTGGAACGGGAGTCCAGAGACCTGACTGAGCCAGGCTCCATCACTAGGGATGTGTATGCCTTTGACAAGTCACTTCCCAGCTCTGTAGATGAGGCAGGTGGCTGTCCCCATACCCCTGACGCTGGTAAATAATTTTCTCATCATCTTCTTCGAGAACCTCACGACCACCGCGGGCCTGGAGGGCAAGGCAAGGGGCGGTGTCTGCGCCGGAAAACGGACTAAGAGGCTGGGCCCCATCTAGCTCCCAGGATGTTGTGAGGATGTACTGGGGGGCTAGGTGCGCTCGGCCACCTGTGAAACTCCAACTAGATAGCTGCGAGCTCTGATAGGCACCCGCCGGGGGTTTACAGATGAGTGAAAGAGTGCAGGAAGGGAAAGAGCCCGGTCTCTTGTCACACAGCTGGTGAGCGCTTGAGAGGAGTCCAAAGCCAGCTTCTTTCCAGAACGTCCCCCACGGTTTTTCTAAAGGCTCTCGACTCCTTGCAGCGCTTACCCTTGGGGAGTGCGTCCAGACGGAAGCTCCAGCTCCGGCCCCGGCCGGACAATCCCTCAGGGGTTCCTAAAAAGGGCCAGCGGGACCAGGAGTCTGGGTCGCTGCGGGCGCGGTAGGGAGAGGCTGCCAGGCCGGGTTAGGGCAGACAGGTGTTCCGCAGGGTCGGGACCCGCCCCGCCAGCAGCCCCCGGCCGCCTCCCCCGGGCCCCCCCGGCTCCTCGGATGCAAATCACCGGTTTGCATGGGCCCGGGGCCAGGCGCGGGGGCCCTGCCAGGGGGGGGCGTGGCCGGCGGCCCCCGCCCCGCGCCGCGCCGCGTGCTCACCTGGGGCGTGTGGCGATCCCGGCCGTGTCGAGCGCTGCCCGGGCGGGAGCAGCGGAGCGCGCGACAGCGGCGGCGACGGCCCCGGCAGCGGCTTCCACCGCGGCGGCGGCCGGGGGCGGGAGGAAGGAGACCCTGGCTTCCCAGTGGGCCCGGCCGGGGCAGACGCGAGGGGCCTGGGGGGGCGCTGGCTTTGGCCCCGCCTGGGGCAGGATGGTGAATCTGGAACCCATGCACCCAGGTGAGGGGCGGAGGGAGTGAACGCTGACAGGTGTCCGCGAAGGGCAGCGGGGGCGAAGGAGAGGGGCACCGTTCTCGGGGGTCTTACTCCCCAGCGACCAGGAGAGGGCAGTGTGGATAGCGGGTCAGCCAGGGGCCGGTGCGGGTATTTGGATGGGGTGGGGAGGTGGGGTGGGGTGGGGGAGCCCCTGGAAAAGAAGAGAGGTGGGGAATGGGGAGGGGGGGAGGTAAGGGCCGGGAGGGCTTCTGAGGCCTCCAGTCTGGAGACTGGCAGATGTGTGGGACTTGTGTGTGCTGAGCTGTTACAGTCTGGCTGAAGTTGCCCTGCTCACTGATTGCAGAAGGATGGCTCACTCAGTCAGCCAGGGGTGTGGGCCTGGGAGTGCGTAAGTGAGGAAAGTACTTGTATCCACACGTTACGTGTTTTGTGTCTCGGGCGTTTATGGGAAGTGGAGGCAAAGTGGGCATTTGGAAGGTCTGGGGGGGAGAGGGGGGTCGCTAGGAGAGGTGAGGGGGGCCTGGCACTTACAGAGGCACACCTGGGGCGGGTGCCATGCCACACATGTATCGATTAGGGCTTGTGGAAGCCTGTGTCCCCGTGTATCAGAGGTGAGTCTGCTGTCCTCAGGGGTGTGGGGGCAGGAGGTGGAGCAGACCCCATGTGTGAAGGCGTGCCCACCCACTCGCTCTGTGGCTCTTGGCAGTACTATAGGCCCAGTGCATGGTGGTGCTGGGGAATCTGGGTGCAGGGGCTGGTTAGGAGCTCTGCGGCACCCCGGAGGAAGAGCAGCCAGCCACACGGACCTGTTGGATGGGTGCTTCCAAGCCCCCCTTTGCTCCGGGCAGGGAACCTAGGAGGTGCAGATGCTTCTCCAGGAGTCAGTTTCCCCTACGTGTATGGCATGGGGGCATGGCGTGAGGCAGGGCCTCTCCGTTCACCCTGCTGCTCCGGCCTTCCACAGACAGGCTAGGGCAGGAGCTGCTTCATCCTGAGCCGCTGGGCTTGGCGTTGGGGTGGGCTCTCTGGAGGTCGGAGGGTTTGAGTGGAAGACCAGACTCAAGGTGAAGAAGGCCAAACCTGATTTGGTCATTTCAAGTCGCCGATTTGCCTCTCAGAGAGGGCAGCACCACGTGACCTTGACTTAGGCTTTCCGGCCTGCTGATGGGAATTTTGTACCGCTCCTCCTTTCTAGAGGAGTAGAGAGGAAGAGTGAGGACAGGTACATTTCCTGACCTACCCCAAGGAGCAGAGCAGTCGGGAGGCTTTGGCCCTTCCTGGGGCCTACCAGTCCTAAAAACAGGCAGCAGCAGGTACGTGAGGAGACCCAGGGTCCGCAGTTCCCCAGACTTGGTCTTGGCGGGGCTGAATGAAAAAGGTAGGCTGCCGGAGAGATGTGACTCCGAGTGGATCCCCAGGTGCTAGGACATGTCAGGAAGGGCCAGGTGAGGCCAAAGGAAGCATCCAACTGGGTGTCATCCAATATCTGGAGGAAGTCAGTTTCCAGACCCCGTGGCACGGAACGTGGAGCTGGGGACCCCTGGGGGGCAGATCCTCTGTCCTCCCCGCTTTACTTCCTACCAAGAAGCCTCAGGCTGGAATGGGAGCAAGACCTCAGAAAGGTGGGCCCTCAGCCGGAAGTTCTGTAGGGCCAAGATCAGAGACTTCCTAGGGGTTTTCCACCTCATTGTCTCCCGGAGGTTCCTGCTCTGGGGGAAGGGCGAGGAAGTGGGACAGCTAGGACCCAGCAGGGATCTGGTGGAGAGAGGAGAGCTGTGTGGCTGACCGGGAGAGGGCCAAGCACCCCCACACCTTGGCCTTGGAGGAAGCTCCAGGCTGACCCTTCCCTCACTCACCTCCTGGAGGCAGGGGTTCCAAACACAAAAGGGGAGATTGAGCTAAACCCAAGGTGGGGTCCCCATCTACCATGGGTGGGTTACCTGATTCACCTGTCCACACTTACCCCTCCCCAGCCCACTTCTTTAGTCTGTCTGCACTGCCCTGTGAGCTTTCTCAGTCTTGGCCACTCAGCGGTATCTGGTTCCCCTTTAGTGGCACCCCAAAGGGATCTCTCAGTTTGGGACTTCCTGTGGATCTCTCCGACTGGGTCTCCATTCGAGGGTTCTCCTTGCTGGGTCTTCTTGGGCTTTTCAGTCTGAGGTCAGCCTTGTGGGGTCTTTCAGTGTGGGCTCTGCCACAGGGTCTGTGAGGGAGGGTCCCTCTCTAGGGTCTCTCGGTTCAGGATCCTCTGGGTGGAAATTTGGTCTCTCCCGAGTTTTATTTTATTCCCTCCCAGTAATTCTGTGTCCTGCTGCTTCTTCACATACAGCGCTTCCCCTGAGAATTTCCAGTCCTGGGCCCTCAGAGACTCCTCCTCAATTGATTTACTGGAGCGATTTGGGTGGGGAAAGGAGGGAGAACAAGACCATAAAAAGTAGGGTCCCGCATTCAGGTCCACGGGCAATGTGGCCCCCGACCCGGCCCAGCTTGCCACTCCTGTGACCCAGGTGTAAGCCATGATTCGGGTCGGCCTGGGTCTCAGCTCTTTGTACTTTCTAGAGCCATCTCTCTCCAGGAACATGAACGCTTGAGTAGGCATGAGGTCACCAGAGCTGGGGACACCCCAGCCAAGGGGGGTCCTCCCACTCCTGGGTCAAACACAGGCAGAGGGGTAGATCAGAGTCAGGCAGACAGCTGGGGAGGGACAGAAGAAACAGAGGAAAACAGTGGGAATGGAGGGGGGACACTGGGTTGGCCCCGGGGCGTCTCTTTCTCTGTCTCCTCACTGTGAGCTGTTTCCTGTCAGGTTTGGGGTAAGTCTCACAGGCTGATACCAGTTACAGCTCGGGAATACCGTTTGGATTTGGAAGATCTCACTGTGAGGGGAAGTGGCTTTCTCTTGAAGAGGAAGTGAGAGAAGTCTACTCCAGGAAAAGAGTTCGAGCCATGAGTAGTTCAGAAGTAGGACGGGTGGGCCCCCTGCTTTCCCTCTGGTAGATGTGCCCCCTTCAGCGAGTGTGTGAGGAAGAAGTCAGGAGGGACCTCCTTCACAGAGATGGATATGGACAGTAGAAGACAGAAGGGTGGGCTCTCTGCTTTCCCGGCATAGCCTGGAACTGGGGGTTCAGGA
Source organism: Puma concolor (assembly GCF_028749965.1). Taxonomy (NCBI): domain Eukaryota; kingdom Metazoa; phylum Chordata; class Mammalia; order Carnivora; family Felidae; genus Puma; species Puma concolor. The sequence continues at coordinate 99,220,932 of NC_141676.1, read as the reverse complement.
CACTATGGACACTCGGCCTGTAGCCTGGGAGAAATACCGTCCCTTGGACTTGGCTCCTTCAGGCTCACGTGCACACCCCGATTCACAAATGTGTGAAGAGGGGCCATAGGTCATGCCAAGGCACAGGGAGGGCAAGGCCGACGTCTTGCCCCAGCTTCAGGGTGTGGTGGTGCCGGTGAGGCAGATGAGGGTCTTGTGTCTGGTAACTGGGATCCACACGGATCCACGTACAGAGCAGCCGAGCCTCCCCCCAGGGAAGGGAGTGATGGCCAGGAGCCTACTCAGTCGCCTGCCTGCAGAGATAAGAACAGCCGAGAAGGCTAGCCCCACCCCACACCTCTCTCACTCAACCCCCGGCTAGTGCTGTCAGACAGGCATTCGGCTATGGTGGCTTGGGGAGTTTCGGTGTTGGCCCATTTTTAGGCTGAGACCCAAGAGTTCGTCCCACCCATCAGCCTCCTACCCACAAGAACTGGTTCTCAGTATCTTAGCATCCTGTGGGACTTCTGAAGGGCTTCTGTAGATCATCTCAGTCTGCCCCTCCATTCAGGCTCCAATCCCTGTCCAATCCCAAAGCGTCACCATGTCGCTCCCTTGTGGGTACATCAAACGAGAAGATGTCCTGGCAGAGTACGGCCCTTTGCTTCCTTCAAAAGTCATTTTTAGACATGATTAGAACTACCTTTTAAGCTAATTTAAAGGATATGTGAGATGACTCTTGGCTATATTTAAAGGCGATGCAGGGAAAGGGTGTCAGAAGGGAGTCTGGGTTACGGGCATGAAATTATGGTTTAGCTCAACAGTTACCCTGCTTAAATGTCAGGAATTGGAAACAGGTTGATTTGAGAATCTGGTCATCAATCCCAGCCTTACTGCCTCTTAAACTCTTACTGTCCCCGTGAGCTCCTTCCCTGTGAAGTCAGCATTTGGAGGACGCCTAAGGCTTTCCAGGTAAAGGACAAATTACAATAGCGCCGAGACAGAAAACCAAAGCTATTTCTTGTTATGGGAGAAGGGGGCTAACATAAAGCTGAGGTATCTGTTTAGTTCATTCATTTATCCCATGCTTACTTTGCACCAGGAACTGAGCCAGGCAGTTTTCATTCAGCATTTGGTTTGCTCCTTGAAAGAATTCTAGGAAGGAGCATTATTCCCCCCCCCCTTTTTTTTTACTTGAGAAAACTGAGGTTCAAATAGGTAGCCCGGGTCCCCCAGCTAGTTAACTATAGCACTGGGATTTTAATCCAGGTCTGTCTGCCACCAAAACCAGTGCCCTGAATTCCGTGTGCTACGGAAGCAGGTTAAAAAAAAAAACTCCTGAAAGGGAGGACTTGCCCCCTCCCCTACCTTCCGGGCAGTCTCAGACCTCTTCCTCAGCACCCCTGAAGAACCCCATGGGGGAGTGTGAGCTGAGCAGATCTGTGTTTGGTAATGCCCAGCTCCAGGGGTGGAACGAAGCAAAGCCCACTTCTTTATTGGAGCAGAAGGTGAGCCGCAGCTGAAGCCCTTTGCAGATGCATCCAGGTGACCCACGCTAGTTATTCTGCATATTCACGCACGACAGACCGTACAGAAAGTTTCAAACTGCAGCCGGAAGGACTTACGTTAGGCTCAAGAAATGGCTGTCTAGAGAGGGCCGCGTGGGGCTCCGGGCATTTACCTGGGAGTCATCGCTTTGGCGGGTCTCAAAATATTCCTCAAGTCACGGTGGCTCCTAAAGTTGCTTATTCCAGCCTCTGCTTCTGGGTTGTTCTAAGGGTTGGAGAGCCTCTGTCTGAATCTGCCCCCCACCACATGCCCCCCACCCCCACCCCACTCCGTCTCTGTCTTGCTTGGCATGGCAGTCACCCCTCCTGCACTATAGTCACTACACCCCCAGGGGCCACAGTGGAAATCTCTGCCAGAGCCACACACATCATTGCCCTAAAAAAAAAAAAAAAAAAAAAAGTAGTTTTTTTCCCCCGCTTTTCCTGGGGCAGAGGTCCGCCCTTTTTCCTCATCCTGATCATCTCCAGACCTCCGGGGTCCACACTGCCAACTGCCTGATTACCTGATGCAAATTAAGACTGCCTGCTTCACCGGGATTGGCGGGGGAGCCGGGTATGCAAATTGCCTCACCAAGACTTTATCTGGTTTGAAAGAGTTAAAGTGCTGCCCCAGAGAAGAGGGTGGGGGTGGTGTGTGTGTGTGGGGGGGGGGGGGGTCAACACGATTTGAATAAAATATTCTTCTGTCTTTAACGGCTTCAGTATTTGGGTGGTTTAATAAGGAGAGGAGCTGAGAAGAGTGAGTTAGTTCAAAGTTGCCTCTTTGCTTCTCTCTGCTGATCCTGGAGGAGACTTAGGGGCCTCTTAGGTGGTGGCAGCTGTCTGTTAAGGGTAAATGTTTAATTTATTGAAATGAAGCAGGGCAGAGAGGCCGGACCAGCAGCACTAGGGGGCTGAGATCAGGCCTGGTGTAGGTATTCTCTCTCTGTGGGGCACTGACCCACCCACCATCCCTTTCTCACTGAGCACGTTGAAGGAGTAGGAAAGAAGGTAAGGATCCCCAGAAGAGAGGATCTCCAGAGGGGCCACACAGGGGCTAGGATTTCATCCCCAGACGGTGGGCAGACCTCCGAGAGCCAGATAGAGAACAGGGGCAGGAGTTGGGCAAGAAAGGTGAGAAAGGCAAGCCTTGGCTCAAGGGTACTCTTAACCCCCAGGGTAGGGTTATGACAGGGCAGGGGTGAGGGAGAGACAGATATTTCTGACGCTACTTACAAAAATAAAATAAAATAAATCCCCCCAATCCCAAAGGAAACGAGGATTGAAAATGGGAAGCCTTCTCCCCCACCCCCCACCTCGCTGTACCCCTCCCCTTGTTAAATTTTTACCAACTGAGACTGGTGATTGAAGGAAGTGGCCATGAAGGATGCAAAAGGTGAGAGGTCCCACAGTAGCTGTGGGGAGGGGGAAGAAAGGCCAGGGAAAGGAGGCAAGCCTGGGAGGAGGGGATTTGTGCCCTGAGCTCATGAATATTCTAATGGTTGTATGTTCGGGGAATCAGGAATTTGAAAGTCTGATGGTTGTTGTAATTACACATTCATCTTTGCTGTTTAGCTAAAGCCACATATGTCATAGCCAGAAAAATTGTGACCTGTTATTAAAATCAGTTGTGTTTTCCCTGCAGATATCAAGATGAGTGGGGATGTAGCGGATTCCACGGATGCTCGAAGTGCCCTCAGCCAGGTGGAGACAGGTAAGGGTCTTCTCTTCTGGGGACTGCAACAAGAAAGCCCGGGCAGGAGAGAGTTGTTGAAAATCATCGAACAATGCGGTATTTTTTCTCACTCAGTCTTTCGGCCAATCAGACCCCAAAGCTGAGAGTCTTAGGAAATGAAGGAATTCCTTAGAGACCTGGGATATGCCCCTGGAGTCTTTCAACACTAGATGTTGGTCTAGGGTGGAACACAATCTCTGGGACTAGTCCAGGAAAGGGCCAGATCCTCAAAAACAAAATGGAAACAGAAAAGTTAGGGAAGACACTGACATATTTTATTTTATTTTATTTTATTTTATTTTATTTTATTTTATTTTATTTTATTTTATTTTATTATTGTTATTTTTTTTTAACATTTATTCACTTTTTGAGAGACAGAGACAGACGTGAGGAGGGCAAGGGGCAGAGAGAGAGAGGGAGACACCGAATCGGAAGCAGGCTCCAGGCTCTGTGCTGACAGCTCAGAGCCCGACGCGGGGCTCAAACTCACAAACTGCGAGATCATGACCTGAGCCAAAGTCGGGCGCTTAACCGACTGAGCCACCCAGGCGCCCCGAGACTGACTTTTTGATATGCCATTCCAACACCCTTAGAAGCACCAGGCTGTGTTTCTAGCTGCTGCTGACTGATAGAAAGCATGACCTGCCTTCAGTAGATGGGGATTAAGGCCTTTTAACCCCAGATTTCTCAATAGGCCTAGGCAAGGAACAAGCCAAGAGGCCAAATTATGTGCATGTGGGTGGTAAATAGACCCAGAAAGAAAGGCTTGGTGCCTGGAGATGACTTTGCTTTGTGAAGAAGAGAAAGAAGACAGGAAAGAATTGAGAAGAAAGTTTCGTAGCACTCTGCTTTTAACTCCACCGTCCAAGCTTTGCTTTGAAAGCTCCATATAATTAAAAAGAACTTAGAGAAACATGAGTATAAATTGTAACACCACCAAATAACTTTAATAGCCTTCCAACAAGACCTCAATTAGTCTTTCATCTGGATCATTAGAGACATAGAAATTAGAAGTGGAAGAGAATCAATGTCCCCCAGAGCTAAACTCTTTTCCCAAGTCTTCAGGTGCAGTCTAGTTCCATTCTAGAAGCTTGGGTCGAGGACAAGATAATTGGGGGTCTTGTCGGGGGCATCTGGAGGATATGTTTACCATAAGCTTTTCTGCCACCCTATTTAATATCGAAACAATGCCTATCGCATGGGTAGCAATACGCATTGGAGCTGTAGCTTTTATATTTTGCTTTGTGAGCACGGACAGCTGGGCTAGGAGAATACGGGCCAGTTCCACTCAATTTTCAATTGATTTAACCGCTGAGTATGTTTTACTGAGGGTCTGTGGAAGGGGGCACATTTTCTCCCCAGTTGAGAAGAAAATTCCCTCCAACCTGAAGAACTGGAGCAAGGCTTTAAAATCAGTTCAGCTGGAGAGTGGTAGGCGCAGCCTTTTCCCTGGACAAGAATCAGACTCCAGAAGCCACTATTCAGGAGAAGTTGGGCGGCCCTTTCCTGGTTAGCAGGCTGGCGGGAGCCACCTCTGCTCACCTGGGCCAGCTGTACTGCCCCGGTGTGTGGGGCCACAACTAAGAGAGTGCCAGTGCGGGAAGACCACACTTAGCAGGCTGGCACGGGTGTTCTGTTACCAGTGACGCAACCAAGTTCAGGGTTAACAGTGTTGGGAGTGGGAAGGAGCTACGTGGGACCCTAGGAGGTGAGCCAGGGGAGAAATGGAGTTCAGATCCCTGGTGGGGGTTAGGAAGGTTAAGGCGTTAGAGATAAACCGAGCGCTTTCTAGCCTCCTCTCTGGGACCGCGGGAGCTAGGTGCAGACTAAGTTGAAGGAGAAAGAATCCGAACATTAGCTGGGACTTTGGGAATCTGATTGTCCTCCGGTTTCGTACGTGACCTACCATCCACTTTGCCTCCTTAGGAGGCAGGAATAGAAGACCTTTGAAGGGTATGGATTTAGAATCACACAGACCTAGGGTAAAAATCACAGCTTAGCTGCTCACCACTTGTATGATCTGATAAGTTAATTTAGCCTCGTCATTTCTGTACGGGGGGGGGCAATTAATGCCCAACTTAGAGCGTGGGTTGAGAGCTCACTGCAATGATGTTTAGCACGGTGCTTGACACATGGCCACTGTGATCATTACCTCTGATGGCATCATCAAGATTCTGTGATTCTGTAGTTTACAGAATGCACATCAGGGCTAAGCACTTTGGGGCTCCCGGTAGCTGGGGTGCCCTTCTCGTCAGGCCAAGTGGGTCAGCCCTGGAGGCTGGTTTTTGTCATTTCACATTCAGCAAAGGATTCTGTGTGGGTCTTCTTCTACTCCATGGAGACCAAGAAGTTTGTGCTGTCTGGAACTTCACCCCCTAGATTCTTTACTTCTAGGGACTCAGCGCCGTGGCTGGTAGCACCCGTACTTAGGTGATCATCAAATTACTGTAGGTTTTTAAGGGCAAGAAAAAAGAGCTAGCTAATTAAAGTAACCAAACTTCCTGGAAAGTCATTCTGACTCATTTTTTACAGAGAAAAGCTTATTATGAGTCACAATGGTTACCAACTTGGTTAAATGGCTTCCTTTGGATTTTTAAAAGGCAGATTCCCCTTCCCAGCAGTGCATGAATTAGGGGGTGGTTTGTCTCTGAGTTTTAAAGGAACTACAAACAAAGGTGACCTAGAAACCCCCAGCTCCCTGAGAGCACCTTCTGTGTTGTGTGAAATCCCCAAGGGGCACGAGGGTTGGGAACTGGGAAAGGGAAGGCATTTCCCCATCCACACAGGCTAGGACTGCAAAGGAGAGCATTCTCAGGTCCAGACACAGACCTCCTGGCTGGCAGGGACCTGGCAGGCAGCTCATTCTGCCCTTTCCTCCTGCTTACGAGGAGCCGAAGCGCGGACAGAGGATCAACTAACTGCCGAAGACCTCAGAGTATCTCTATGGCAGCGCTAGGGACCAGAGAAGCTTCCTATCCCGTTCGGTCCTCTTCCTACACCACCTCCCCCCGCCACCAACAGAGGACTGAAGCCAAGTTTCTAGATTTCTGAATCATTAGCTTTTCTATCCTTTCTTTTATTTCCCTGACTGTTGTTTTCCCTTCATTCCTGAGACTGACAACACTTTTTTTTCTGTTCTCAATTGGGTATTGAGTGGTCGATAAAAATACACAGGCTTACCCACATTTCACAAGCCCCCAGGTCTGTAACTGACAACGCCTAAGCATCCAAACGGCTAACCTTAGGACTTTAGACCACACTGGTCACCATGTAGCCTCAAACACAGGCAAGGACAAATACGGTGGGCACGGAAAAAAGGAGAGAAAGTCCAGCCACATTCACAGAGCCTCTTCCCCACACCTGGGCACCTGTATGTGTATTCACACTCACCATCTCATTTCACTCTTACCATCCCTGTTTTTATCAATGAGGGAACTGTGGCTGAAGAATGAGAAACTAGGGGCACCCGGGTGGTCCAGTCAGTTAAGCATCTGATTCTTGACTTTGGCTCAGGTCATGATCTCAGGGTTCACGAGTTCGAGGCCCATGCCAGGCTCCGAACTGCTTGGGATTCTCTTTCTCCCTCTCTCGCTGCCCCTCCCCTGCTTGCGCATGCGTGTGTGCTCTCTCTCTTTCAAAATAAAGAGATTAATTTAACAAAAAAAAATAAAGAAGGAATGGAAAACTAATTTGCCCAGGATCATACAGCTTCTAGCCAGGAATCAAACTCAGGCCTGTCTGACTCCATTAGATTCTTATCTTGGCTCTGCCATTAACTCCCTGAAGATTATTGGGCAAACATTTCCCCACCGGGACCTTTATTTTCCTCCCATAAAAGAGGGATTTGGGCTGGATGATGTCTAAGAGCTGAATCTTGAAAACAGTGCACACGTTCTGCTTTTCCAAATTCTCTGCCATCACTTTCCACGTCCTGTATTCATGGGAAGGCTTCCTTTGTGTGGAGCCCTCCCTCTCTACCCATGGCCCTCTGCCCCTCCCCCACTCATGCTCTGACTCTCTCTCTCTCTCTTAAAAATAAATAAACCTTAAAAATTTTTTTAAATAAAAGAGCTCACTCGAGCACCTAATGTATTTGGCCTTTACAACAATTTGATGCAGGTAGATATCATCATCCCACTTTGAAGAGGAAACTGAGGCTGGTGATGGGAAAGAATGTTCACTGCTTTTCCCAAGATCCCACACCTAGCAAATGGCAGAATCAAACCTGGGTCTTCCTGGTGACTTTCTACCCCAAGATGGTGGTGGGAAGACTGGGCACCAACACAGGAACCAGGGATAGAGGACACAAGAAAGTGGTAACATCAGGAGAGACGCCAAGATTGTGGAGGGTGGCACTGGTCGGAGGGGCTGGAGGGAAGCCAAGCCTCTGGAAGATGGGTTGGTCTAGTCCAAGAGGCAGAAGCCCTGTCTGGGGCCAAAACACGCTTGCCAGGAAAGAGCAGGAACTCTGGTGAACTGGAGGCAGGGGTGAGAATCTGGCCACAGAGAGAATTTCTCCTTCCCTTCTCTCCTCCTGAGCCGGCCTCACCAATGCACCAGTCTCCCCCGACCCAACCCTTTGAGCGGGCGGTGAGGCGGGCTTGCAAACCCAAACAAGAGGGGAGCAAATTCCTTGGCCCCCTTGTCCTGCTCGGAGATATGGGAAGGAAGAATCCTGTGAGGGGGGCCAGGGGAAGCCAGGGAGCTAGAGACGAGGGAGGGGCTGAGCTGAGTCACTTGTCCATTCCTGCTGCCCTTCTCCACCCTCAGTTGTCCTGTCTGTGAAGTGGCAGGACTAATCCCTGCCCCACCTTCCAGAAGGACCGCCAAGGCATCTTAGCTGTTTGGGGACCCTTTGCGCGTCACCCTGAGAACCTCCAACATGGTTTTAGGAAGGAATGGGCATGATCACATGGGGGGGGGGGTGCATACAGGCTAGTGACTCTCGTGAGACCCCACAGGAAGAATAAGTAACTGACCCAAGACTACAAAGTCCCTCTGAACCAATTCATTCCTCGCCGCCTCCAGCCTACTGAGTCCCCAAGAAAAGAAGCTGAGGGTAAAGAAACTGTCTCAAGACAACCAAGAAGCAAGGTTCCAGGCAGAAACAGGCAGAAGCCTTTTAGAGATGTCTGTGGCTTTCGATCCAAATATTTATGGAACACAAATATCCTTTCAATGACCGAGAGGACAGCAGGCATCTACGAAGTAACTTGAGGGGAAGGTGAAGAATCGTCTCCCATTGACAGCCCGTTGTAAACGAGGTACACGTGCACACACACACCCGTCCTTTTGGTGATTAAATGGGAGTGGGTATGAGCGTGCTTTGCAAAGTGTGTGCCAGTGCACCAATACAATCCATCATTTCGGTTGATAATTATCAGAAACGTTCAGGAGACAAGACAAAGCTCTGTCACTGAGGAATGTGGGACAAGTCAACTTGTGCCCTAGACTTGAGTTTCCTCGCTGTAAAGGGAGGGGGGAGCTGGAAGAGGAAGAGGAAGAGAATGGATTCGTGGGCTCTAGGATTTGCCCCGGGTGGCGCTGGTCCTGTGGCCCAGTCTGCACCTGCTCTGTCCTCACCTCTCTTGAAGAGAAAATTGAAACCCCACAGTCCTTCCAAGTGGCCAGGGGGGACTGATACGAATTCTTGAGGATGTAAGGATTCTGGGGATGTAGGGATTCTTGTCCATGCCTCTCTGTTCCCTTGGAGACATTTCAAAACCATCCTTGGAGAATGAAGGAATCTACTGTTAGGTTTTCTTTCCTCATCTGCCCTCCATCCTTAAGAAAAGCTAACCCCGGGGCTCCTGGGTGGCTCGTCGGTTGAGTGTCCGACTTCAGTTCAGGTCATGATCTCACCGTCTGTGGGTTCGAGCCCCGCATTGGGCTCTGTGCTGACAGCTCAGAGCCTGGAGCCTGCTTCCGATTCTGTGTCTCCCTCTCTCTCTGGCCCTCCCCTGCTCATGTTCTGTCTCTCTCTGTCGCAAAAATAAATAAAAACATTAAAAAAATTTTTTTGAAAAAGAAAAAAAGAAAAAAAAAAGAAAAGCTAACCCCCGGGCGCCTGGTTGGCTCAGTCAGGCAAGCGTCTGACTTCGGCTCAGCTCATGATCTCGTGGTTTGTGAGTTCAAGCCCCACGTTGGGCTCTGTGCTGACAGCTCACAGCCTTGGGCCTGTTTGGGGTTCCAGGTCTCCCTTTGCCCCTGCCCTGCTCACACTCTGTCTCTCTCTCTCTCTCTCAAAAATAAACTTTAAAAAAAATCTTAAAAAAAAAAAAAAGGGGGGGGCACCTGGGTGGCTCAGTCAGTTGAGCGTCCGACTTCGGCTCAGGTCATGATCTCACGGCTCGTGAGTTCGAGCCCCGCGTCGGGCTCTGTGTGGACAGCTCAGAGCCTGGAGCCTGCTTCGGATTCTGTGTCTCCCTCTCTCTCTGCCCCTCCCCCACTCATTCTCTCTCTCTCTCTCTCTCTCTCTCTCTCTCAAAAATAAATATTCAAAAAAATCAAAAACAAAAAAAAAGAAACTTAAAAAAAAATCTTAAAAAAAAAAAGGAAGCCAAGAAAAGCTAACCCCATAATTTCGCTCGGCCGCTTGTTCTTGTGGGATACAATCCTCAGCGCCTAGAAGTCCTTTCTCCTCTCTTGCGTGAGCCCTTCTACACTGCGGCGTAAGCCTGTTGCCTCTTGTTACAGCCTTCTAAACCAGAGTGTTTCTAGCTTCTGGGACAGGGAGTTGAGTACTAACTTACCACCCACACTTCATACTGTGGCTCCGACTGCCAGAAATCTCAGGAGAGCAGTCTGTATCCGGAGTTGCCTGTCTGCCTGTAGCCGTCAGAGAACCTCAGCGAACAAAACAACTACAGCAGCTATCCTTTTCACTCACTGTTGTCCATCCTCGATTCCCAAACCCGAGTCCCCAGGGCAAACAAGGCAGGCTCGTGCTGCCCAGATGAGCCACGGGTGACCGGGCCGGCCCTACCTGGCACCAGCCCTTGTCATTCTGGGGGGGGGGGGTGGGTCTCTTGAAGGAAGTGGCTCCCCACCACACTTGCCTACGTCTTTGCCACCCCCCCCCCCGGAAGCTCGTGGACTTCCTTTCTCTTCAGCCTTAGAGGGGACAAAGAAAGAGAGCGCAGAGCGGAGCCCCCACGTGACATCTCTTACCACCCCCGTGGTTTTATTAGTGGTCATTCCTTACAGCATGGCCTCTCAAAGGATCTGGGGGTACAGGGCCAGGTGTTTTTGCTTCTAGTCTGTCACCGACTGGCACACGGTCCTACCGTGCGGGACCACAGATCACACCCACCACACACGTCCGACGGGGCCCCAACTAGTCTATACCTGCCATCAACGGCAGGAACCCACTCATCCCAAGCTTGGGTTGCTGTGAACATTTCTAAACTCGCTCCCTATGTTTGTATGTATCTGGCCTCGGACCTTCACAAACAGTTCACGGAGCGGCCCGGGCTGTTGGAGCACATTTTGGGGTGCTCTGACTTAGAGGAGTTTGCACTGTGTCTCAGAACGTCCCTGCCCCTTGACATGCCATGAGCGGTGGGTACGTCCGACCTTGGGTATATCTTATGATCTTCTCCACACTCCGCCCCTCCCGCTGTGGGTGTCCTGGGTGCGATGAGGAGGAGATCTAGCAGGAGAGGCTGGTCCCCGGCTGTCCTTTGCTGGCAGGGGTGGATGACACCCCACCCTCCGCATGCACAGTGGGAGACTCGGGCCACCTCTACTTGCTGGGCCTCACCCTTCATTAAAGTGCCCAAAACTTACAGCCCACCCTCACCCTCCCAAGTGTGAGTAAATGCTTTTGGTCTCTTGCGTCCACCCTCTTCCTCAAGAAACAATTAGGGCAAAGAACACCTGGTGTGGAGAAGCGCTGACGGAATGGGGAAAAAAGAATTTAAGGAGAAATGAGCTCCCCAATTGGGATGGGTTTTAGGGGCTTGAAGAGCAGCCCAGGTCCAGGCAACTGAAACGCCCCTCCATCCCGCTGGCTCACAGACAGACCCGCTTACACATCCGTGCTCACAAAATCTCCACCTCGAAGCCCTCTGTCCCAGGGGGGTGCACCCACTGGCAATCTTCCCTGTTGGCAGAGGCTGCGCTTTCAAAGGCAGGCTGGGGTTCCTGGTTGGGGGGGCGGGGTGTGAACCTGCCGGAGGTACTGGGGAGACAGGATGGCAGAGTCTCAGGCCAGCACTTGCTAGTGAGTGCTCCCCACCACCCCGTGTTGGAACCACCTCCCCTGGGAAGGGCGTTGTCTGCGATCACCCATCCTTAGGAAGAGTCGCTGAGAGGGAGAAGCAGCTTTGGGAGGAGAGGGAGGGGATCGGAGCTGAGCATCCTTAAAAAGGAAGCTGGATGAGGTCACCCCAGCTAGGGCTAGGTCCCCCTCACTGGAGCCCGAGGGTTTGGCTGGGCAGGGCAGGCTCAGAGAAGGAGCTGAGCCCTCGGGCTGCGGCATTTCATTTCTAGAGACTTCAGCCACTGACTTCTCAGTCCCCTCCTGCCTCTTCCGTGGGCTGGTGCTCACTGGGGAGCTCTTCTGGGGTAACAGTAGGGCACTGGGAGGCTCAGGGAGGGCAGGCCTTTGTGCTACGCCAGGAGCATGGGAAACTGAGCTGCGGGCATCTCCCAAAAAGCACCAATGCTGTTGACTCAAAAAATAATAGGTGTTCATTTGCATGACGTTTTACATATAGGTTCCACGCTGGGCTTTTCATCTCCTACCACTGGTACCTTGGCTAGGTCTCCCCTCTCCCGCCGCCCCCTTTGGGGGCCCTTCTCTGTCCTCCAGACTCCAGAACTTCCCCACCAACACCTAGCCCATCCTTGGATTAGCCCAGCCCAGGAAAAAACACAGCGGTTGACCCTCGCTTGGGTGAGCTGGGTCCAGATTTGAGAGAAACGCAGGCAGCCTGGCAGGTCTGGGCCCCGCCGGGCACCTTAGTCAGGGGTGCCCCACCTGCTTGCCCTGGGCCCCAGCGAGGACCCTAGCAGGGGGCTTGTTCCCTCCCCCGCCCCCTAACCTGGTCGGGCTGGGAAGAGGAACAAAAAATCTAAACCTGAGAGCCCAGAGAGGTGCCGAAAGGAGAGGAAACCCAGTGGTTGCTATGACGATGGGGTCTTGGCGCCCGATTTGCATAGGGCGATGATTTCCATACTGCAGGGTGAATTTCCATATCCCTGCCTCAAAGCCTGTTGGGGCGGGGAGGGGGAGAGGGGAGAGGTCATTTGAAATTCAAATGAGGATGATTAAGGTTTTCTTGAGGAGGGAAGCTCGGACAAAGGGGGTGAAGCTGGCTGGCAAATGTCTGCCCCAGGCTCAAAGTTATCAAAGGAAGGCGGCAGTCGGCTGACTCCCTCCCGCCCCGCCTCTGCAGGCCTCTGGAGAGCTGACGGTGGTCAGGCTGGGCTGGGTGCTACTGGCCTCTGCCTCCTGGAAGAACCAGCGAGGTCCCCCTCCTGCCCTTGGACTCCGCTTACCGCTTACCCCTCCATGTGCTGAGGATGCCTGAGCTCAGAGCACCCCTGGCGTGTGTTCTAGTTCTGGGCTCAGGCCCACCTCCCTCTGGTGACCACAGACTGGCCACCTCGGTTTTTCTAGCTGTGAAATTGGAAAAAACAATTTGCCCTCTCTTGTTTGGCCGAGGAGATGTGAGGACGGATGGATTCTGACCTCCATCACCAACCTGCTCTCTTAGACAAGCACTTCCCATGTTTGGGCCTGGAGGTCGTGCATTGGATGACAGGTGTGAACTTGAGGGTCTCTAAAAATCACCTCTGGCTCTAAGATGCTGTGATCTGAGAGCACTCTGATCCTTTGCACACACCAGTTATTATTTGTAAGATGCTTTGAATGAGGTGAATTGCACCAAGGTACAGTCATTAAGAGTGTAGGCTTTGGAGCCAGAGTCTATATGTGAATCCTAGCTTCTCTCCTTACTAGTTTTATGACCTTGGGCCAGTTCCTTGATGGTTCTCTGCTCAGTTGCCTAGTCTGTAAAATGGGGTAGTAACTGTACCTACCTTATGAGGGTGCTGTGAGGATTAAATGGGTCAGCATTAAACTGCAACACGTACATCACTGCCTGCCGTAGAGTAATGCTGTTCGCTAGGATCAATGTCAGAAACGTGAAGTGTCCACAGAGCGGAGCAGGGACTCGACAGCCAGTCCAGGGAACCTCCATGAGGACTATGAGTAGACCTGCCCATGAATCCATCCGCTTTGGCCAACACACTGTTGTGGCCGTTGCCATTTGGGAGCGGGGAGAACACTTCAGGGAAGGGCCCCAGGAGCAGCTCTCAAAGCTAGGTTGGCCTCCCCACTGAGCACCTGCCCAGCTTAACCCATGTGGGCTCCTCGTACTGATCCTGACTCTCAAGTCTGTCTTTATTTCTCAGGAGATACAGAAATGACAGAAAGAAGGGAAGGTAGCTGGTAGAGAGATGGGCCCTCCCCGCCCCCCCCCTCCCCCCCCCCCCCCCCAGGATCCAGTGCCAAGAGACAGGCCAGATTCAATGCGATTAGGTGACGCTGATAGTTCTGGAAAATCCAAAAGTCTTTTATTTCTTGCCAGCTTCTGCGGCAACTGCGTATGAGGCTTCGTTTGCGAATGGCGTGAGGCAGCATGGACAGCCTTTGCCTGGTAGATGGACTTGGGTTTGAGTTTCTGCTCGGTGATTTACTAATCAGGAACCTTGGGCAAGTTGATTAACCTCTCTGAGCCCCCAGTTCCCCCATCTGTACAATGGGGTAATAAAAGCACCTACTCACTGGGCGGTTTTGAGGGTTGAATGGTGCATGTGTGTAAAACGTTTATTACCGAGCTTGGTGCGTAGTAAATGCTCAATAAATGTCAGCTAGTAATTATTCCTTATTATTTGAAAACAGTGTGTTGATGCCAAATTGTTTGAAAATTCTCTGATCCAGTCCTATTCTCCTGTTTTATGGGGAAGGAGACTGGGGTCAGAAAAGGGGAATGACTTTCCCAAGGTCACAGTGGGGGTTTGAGACCAGACATTTCTTTTGGAACGCCTTCCCCACCCCGGGGGCTGTATCCTCTGTCCTTTTTTGGTTTTGTTTTGTCGTTTCACTGGACTAAGCCTCCTCCCTCTCCCCAGCGCCCTTCCCTCAGAGGCGGCTCCTCCAGCCCCAGAGAAGAGAGGAAGACCTTATCCTGCAAGAAGGAAAGGAGAGGGAAAGGTCATGGGGTCCGGGCTCAGCAGCCAGCTGTGTGACCTATAACAAGCCCCACGCTGTCCGAGCCTCTACTCACTGATAAAACAGGAGCCCTGTAGCTCCGGCCGGCCCGATAGACCCCACAGGCAGGTGAAGGTCAAACGCAAACTGGATATAGAAGGTGCACAGCACAGCCAAGGCACAAACCCAATGCCTCTCACCGTAGCCTCTGCGTGTCGGCAAGGCCACTGGCCCTGGAGCCAGCTTTGAGGTCCAAGTTGCTTCCCCCTCCCGCCTTCCGTGACCCCCAGGGCTGGCAGTGGGGCCCAGCCTCGGTTTCCTTGTCTGTAGAACAACTCGTGAGGAAGGAATGAAACCAGAGTGTGTCCTTGGCAGCTTTTGGAAGTGTGAGTTGTTCTACAAGTGTGAGATAGCATCTCCCGCCTCAGCTTTCTTCCTGCACACGTGCCCCTCGGAGCTGTACAAGGACATCTGTGCCCACGGGAGAGCCGGAGCCCCACCGAGTGGCCCACTTGGGCAGCTCCTTCTGTCCTTATCCCCCACTGCTTCTCACCCGCCTTCACTCTGGCCCCGGGGAAGAGGGCTAGGATGGAGCCGCTCCGTCTCTGGCTGACCTTAAACCTCTTTCAACCTCTTCCCTGCTAAGGCTGGGCCAGGGGCACAGTGGTGCCGGTCTGGACTTGACCTTTAAAGAACCCTCCGGCTGTCGTGCAGACTGGAGTCTGGGCCCTGGAACTCTGGCGATTTGTTCCTGCTGTGTCGTTCGTGGCCTGTGTGACCTTTAGCTCATCACTTGTCCTGTCTGGGACTCAGTTTCCTTACCTGTCAATGGCGGGCATAGCACTAGGAGTCCGTAGTCCCCCAGAGCCGGAGAAATTTCTGGTAGCAAAATAGCAGCTGAAGTGCTTCTGAGATGTCCTTAGTGCAGCCAGAACCAGGCTTATTTAACAGAGCTCTTCCCCTGGAGTTGGATTTTTGTATTGTTTTCCAGGCTCAGGGGACTAAGGAGTGGAGACTTTGGTGGGGACCTGGCTCTTCTGGCCACATTCCTTGCCGCAGGGACCTGAGTCCCTGGCCTGTCTTTCTGGAACTTGGCGCATCCGCCCAGATGCTCCTTCAGCGTCGCCTCTGATGGTGCTGCCCACTTTGGGCCTCCTTGGAGATGTGTGTGGCATCCCGTGTCCTGCCAGCAGGAGACGAGGGGGCAAAGTAGGGAAGCCCCAGGGAGTCCCATCTATGGCTCAGGCTGAGAAGTAATGCGATTGCATTTCCTAACCAAAAAAAAAAAAAAAAAAAAAAAAAAAATAGAGAGAGAGAGAGAGAGAGAGAGAGAGAGAGCAGACTGTGCACGTGAGGAGGCTTTCATTTGTACAGAATGACCTGGACCTGACCGATCGCAGAGGGAGCCGGGAGGATGCTGGACTTCTCCCCCAGAAAAGGGGTGCAGTGGGGCCCCTGTTCCCACTGTGGCTCGGCCCCAGGCTCCTGATCTGAGCGAAGGGGCGGGAGAGCTAGGCTTCGGGGTTCCTTCTCCCAGCCGTGCATGTGGCGAAAAGGCATCAGGTGGCTCACTCACATAGGCCACGTCCTGAGGAATCCCTGAGGTTACCTGCTCTGCTATTCTACCTCGGGGCAGGGAGGAAGAAGCTTTAAGTTCTGACAATTCCCAACTGCACAGATGGCCGGAGGTCAAGGGAAGCTGAGAGGTCACCCTGTCCTGGGGTTAGCAAATGGGCTTCTTCAGGACAGCTGATCCTGACCATCAGTAGTGGTCGCTGAGCAGGGACTTTAGGAAAAAGAAGAGGGTGCAACGATCCACCAGTGGTACGGCCCTGGGCATGGCTTGCACCCACACGGCATGCCTGTGCTTGCTGTCCACACCCTTAGAGGCAAGGTGACTGAGGACACTCAGCTAGTGGGCAGCTGGGAGCCACATCTCCCCGACCCCTAAGCTAGAGCCCTTTCTAGGTCCTGTATCCCATTCCTCAGGGGTCTTCTGGGGTCCTCCTCAGGTTCCTCCTGGGCATTTCTTTGCCCCTACGAAGGAGGTGGCAGGAATGCGGACAGAAACTTTTTTGTTTTAATATTTAAGGGAAATTGAAGGCTACGGAGATTAAGCCACTTGCCCAAAGTCCGGCGTAAAACAGCCTTTGAAGTAACCCTCGAGCTCAGGTTCCCGAGTGTTCTCTGTACAGAACGCTGACCATTAGGCAACACCTTCCAGTGCCTTGGAGGAATCTCAAGTAACAAAAAAGGTAGGCATGTTGTCTGTGGGGTCCTGGAAAAAAAAAAAAAAAACTGCTTTGACTGGTTTCAATGGGAAGTCTCCTGGCTGGCTCTGGTGGCTGGCTGCCCAGGAGCGTCTCCAAGGTCCTGGTGGCTTTAATAATTGCTCTCCCAGGAAGTGCCAGCCAGCTGCCAAGTGGTTCTAAAGTGGCGCTGGGAGTCTTACTGGGTTATACTGGGTGCGGAGCTGGAGAGCGGAGGAGCCGTCCAGAACTGGGAGAGGTTCAGCCTCGTTGCCGAGCACTCTGCCTTGTTTGCCGGGCAGAAGTGAAAAATCCTGCTGGGACAGTTCTCCATTCCTGTGCTTCTCCCTCCCTCCCCCAGAGAATTGCTCCCCAGGCAAACTCACATCCCAGTGCTTGCCAAAGCTATGCAAATCAGCAGGCTCTGCGGGCTCAGAGGTGGGAAGGCAGGGGGGCTGGGGCGGGCTCCTCCTGTCCACTGTGGGCCGGGGGTCCCACAGGTGGTACGCATCCCTTAACCTGGCGAGACTCAGTTTCCTCCTCTGTAAAATGGGGTGTGTAGTAATGTTTCATCTTCCCAAAGGCAGGGAACTTGCCCTGATGATCTCCTGAGGTCTCTTCCCAGGCCCCTGAGCCAGGGTTTCAGGTGTTTGCTCTCTTCCTGCTTTCATGCTGGAAGCCTCATGGCCCAAATGTTGCCAGGGGACAACGAGAACCCAAAGAAGCCTGGAGAGACTCCAGGTGGTGGCTCTTCCAGCTTGGCACGGATCTGACCCGTTTGCCCCCCAACACCTCCAAATGGGGGATTCTGAAGCTTCCTTCTTGAGCCCTTTCTGCCTTTCCTCTCCGTTCTGTGTCCTTATCTTTTATATGTGTGCAGAACAAACAGGATAGAGGGAAATGGTGAGTAGAGCTCTCTGGGCCTCTGCACGGGCTGCAGACAGGGACCCGCTTCTGAGAGGGGAGGAAAGGTCGGGGTACATTTCAATCAGCTGCATTGAAGGGAAAGACTTCCAAGGTGGAAGGAATTTTAGAGGTTCCCTGAAATCCTCCTGCCATCAAATTGTCCCTCCATTCAAAAACCACTTCGGTCACATCCCTGAAACGAGCAGGCTCTGCTTGAATATTCCTAGCGATGGGGAGCTCTGTTGACGTGAAACTGTGGTTTGCACGGCTGAACAAATTCACTTTTTACAAAAGCCTTTCTCATACTGAGATGAAACCTGCTTCCTAGCAGCTTCGCCATTGACCCCGTTCTGTTCTTTGCTGCTGTAGGCTAAGCCTGGTTCACTTCCATGCCAATATTTGGAGAGGAAGGAAAAGTCCGCTGATATTGATTTAAGCACTTACTATGCACGAGGCCCTGTGCCAAGTGCTTTCCAATGTTCCCTCATTGGATTGTCTTACAAAATTTTTATTTTGAAAAACTTCAGACATAGAGAAAAGAGAGAAAACAGCTAATGAACAGCCATACACCCATCACATGGATGTAACCGTTGTTAACTGCTTGCTATATTTGTTTCATCCACTTGTTTCTGAGGCATTTTTTTTTTCTTTTTCCATTTTCGAACGATGTTTATTGTGGACATTTTCAAACACACACGACGATAGAGATGAATACACAGCGAACCCCCGTCTACTCACTGCCTACTCTCAACAACCATCACATTTCTGCCCTTTAAAAATTGTTTTCTTAATGTTTATTTTTTGAGACAGAGAGACGGAATGTGAGCAGGGGAGGGGGAGAGAGAGAGGGAGACACAGAATCCCAAGCAGGCTCCAGGCTCTGAGCTGTCAGCACAGAGCCTGACGCGGGGCTTGAACTTATGAACCATGAGATCGTGACCTGAGCCCAAGTCAGATGCTTAACTGACTGCTGAGCCACCCAGGGGCCCCAAATTTCTGCCTTTCTTGCTGCTGGAATATTTTCTTGTAAATTATAGACATTATAGCAGTTCCACCCTAGATGTGGCAAGGATGCATCTGTAAAACAGGACATTTTCCTTCTTACTTACAATACCATTATTACACTCAAAATGAATCTCATAGTTAATTCTCATGGCAATGCTACAAAGAAGGCTTCACCTAAAGGCAAGTGTTCCCGGCACCCCTGGACTTCATCCTCTTATAGCCGAAAGTTTGTACCCTTTTACCAACCTCTCCCGATCCTCCCCACCCCCCTACTTTTCTACTCTCACGCTCTGTTTCTGTAGGTTTGACTCTTTAAAAACATTGTTTTGAGGTTCCACATATAAGTGATACCACGCAGTATTTGTATTTCTCTTTTTTTCACTTAGCATAATGTCTACAGGTTCCATCCATGTTTTTACAAATGGCAGGATTTCCTCTTTTCTCATGGCTGAGTAATATTCCTCTGTGTGTGTGTGCATGTGTGTGTGTGTGTGTAAATAATATCTTTATCTATTCATCCATTGATGGACTCTTAGGTTGTGTCCATACCGTAGCTATTGTGAATAATGTTGCAGTAAACATGGGAGTGCAGATATCTCCTTGATAGCATGTTTTCATTTTCTTTGGATAAATACCCAGAAGTGGGATTGCTAGATCATATGTAGTAAATAGTCTCATAGTTGGGTATAACTTTGTGCAATTTGTCGACTTTAGTGGACTGCCCATGTGAAGTAGAAAAGTAGATTTCTGGGCTAAAGTATTTTATTTTATTTATTTATTTTTTTATTTTTTTTAACCTTTATTTATTTTTGAGACAGAGAGAGACAGAGCATGAACGGGGGAGGGTCAGAGAGAGAGGGAGACACAGAATCTGAAACAGGCTCCAGGCTCCGAGCGGTCAGCACAGAGCCCGACGCGGGGCTCGAACTCACGGACCGCGAGATCTTGACCTGAGCGGAAGTCGGCCGCTCAACCGACTGAGCCACCCAGGCACCCCTGGGCTAAAGTATTTTAAACAGAATTCCTGATTTAAAAACATTTTTAGTTTTTTCTTTTTCATTTTTATTGAGGTAATAAAACATATAAAACTTAAAACTAAAATTTAAAGATAAAATGTACCATCTTAACCATTTCTAAGAGTACAATTCAATCTCCCCTGTCTTTTATATATACAGTTGATTTTCTTTAATCATTTTTTAAGTTTATTTATTTTGAGAGAGAGAGAGAGAGAGAGAGTACAAGCGGGGCAGGGGTGGAGGGAGAGGGAGAGAGAATCCCAGGCAGGCTCTGCACTGTCAGAACAGAGCCCGATGCAGGGCTCGAATTCACGAACCGTGAGCTGACGTCAAGAGTTGGACGCTTAGGGGCGCCTGGGTGGCTCAGTCGGTTAAGCGGCCCACTTCGGCTCAGGTCATGATCTCGCGGTCCGTGAGTTCGAGCCCCGCGTCGGGCTCTGTGCTGACGGCTCAGAGCCTGGAGCCTGTTTCAGATTCTGTGTCTCCCTCTCTCTCTGCCCCTCCCCCGTTCATGCTCTGTCTCTCCCTGTCTCAAAAATAAATAAAGCGTTAAAAAAAAATTAAAAAAAAAAAAAGAGTTGGACACTTAACCGACTGAGCCACGCAGGCCCCCCTACACTTGATTTTTTCAAACCTAAGTGCAGGGCTTTGCATTTATTCCTGTTACATTTTACCTTTTGGTTTCGGCTTCTTCTTAGAAAGTGCCAAAATATTTTCCAATCCTGATTCTATCATCCAGTTTTCTGTATTTAGTCTCCCACTCTGCCTTGAATCACTTCCAAACTCAATCAGCATCCAACCTATTTATTTGCCTAAGCCATTGATCAAAGGCAAATGCTTGGTTTGTCTGTGTTGGACACTGGATGCAGCGTATTTTTTTTTTGATGTAAGCTCTACACCTAACGTGGGGCTGAACTCATGACCCCAAGATCAAGAGTCCTATGCTGTACTGACTGAGCCAGCCAGGCATCCCATACAGTGCCTTTACCGGGAACACTGTACGAGTCTAGGAGTTGAGAAATCAAGCTTTGGTCTTGATTCAAGTTCTCCGGGGCTGTGTGTCCTCTGTAAGGTGCTTCCCCTCTGAGTTTGGACATCAGTGTCCTTCCTTCCAACTCTTCCTTCTGTGTGTCTGTCCCTCTTTGTTTTTTTGGGGTTTGTTTTTTGTTTCTTGGTTTTTGTTTTTTTTTTGCAAGTAGCTGCCACCTTCCAAAGAGGGAGCCAGGGCTTGGAAATAAGATGCATTGAGGTTTCAGCAGGTGGTGGCACCTATGATTTTCTCAGGTCAGAATCAAAGATTTCTTTTGGGAGCAGTTTCTTGGCAATCTGGATCAAACACATGGTCGTTCGGCACCTACCTTGTGTTGGACACTTTTAGGCACTTGAACTGTAGTAATGCTGGCCTCTGGGAGCTCATGATCTCATGAGGGAAACAGACACAGGAACCACCGGGTCTAAAAATGTGATATGTGCGATAAGAGGTATGAATAAGCGATGCAGAAATACAGACAAAATCCCTTATTTTGCTTCGGGTAAGTTTCACGGAGGATGTGACATTGGAGTGTGGTCTCGGAGGACAAGAGTATATTTTCTAGGGAGAGCAGGGCACAGCATGTGCAAAGTCCCTAACATAGGACCAGGCTCAGCCTGATCGAGGAATGGCCCAGGATGTCTGGAGCCCAGGTCTACACCTGGGTAGCGCCTCCCAGGTCACCGGGCACGGTCACCAGCTTTATCTCACTTGAGTTTTACTATATTCCCGGAAAACGGGTGGAGAGGGGATTATGACCTGATTTTGCCATCGAGAAGGCGGAGGCTGTGGGGCTGCCTGCCTCGACCAAACTCACACAGCTCAGGAGTGATGTAGCCAAGGCTTGAACCTTAGTTTTCTGACTTCAAGTCCGGGACTGTTTTCCAAGTACGCCCTCCTGCTCCTCCACAGGGCATCACAAAGGGGTATCAGATAAGTTCCTGGTGACTGTGGACCACTCTCTCACATAATATGGTAATTACATCCCCTCCTTTCTCTGTGAAAGAGCAGCAGCTTCCTCACTGTGTCAAAAATGAATAAACTGAGTCCTGGGAATGGCTCACCGTCATCTCTCAATCTACAACATTAGCAATGGGCTCAGAATCAGAACAGGAATCGCTTTGGGGAGCTAGCCCTTACTACATATGGCTCAGCTCAGACACTCTGCTCTGCTGGAGTGTCATGGGGCCCGTCTCCTGGGAGGGCCTGGCCAGCCCAGGGACCTCACTCAGTTGACCTGGGATTCAAAGAAGATGAGGCAGAGATACTGATGCAGGTAAGAATGAATTTGATGAGAAGGAGAAATGTTCTCGCCAGGCTCCAAGGGCAGCAGAGGCATCCTCATGAGAAGAGGCCTCTTGAGAAGGCCATGGCAAACCTTCCGGGCAAGAGCAGTTGTTAATTTTGTTGGCTGGTGGGTTTTAAAATTAATCTCTGAATTCTGCTTGCTCATCTTTTGCATTTTGTGGATCTCATAAACAACACGATAATTGCATTCGCAGAAATCGGAAGCAAAGAACTTTTTTTTTAATTTTTTTTTTTTTTTTTTTTTACTATTTATTTTTTATTTTTGAGACAGAGAGAGACAGAGCATGAGCAGGGGAGGGGCAGAGAGAGGGAGACACAGAATCCGAAGACAGGCTCCAGGCTCTGAGCTGTCAGCACAGAGCCTGATGCGGGGCTCGAACCCCTGAACTGTGAGATCGTGACCTGAGCCGAAGTCAGACGCTCAACCGACTGAGCCACCTAGGCGCCCCAAAGGCCTTTTTTAATTGTCCCCAAAACTGATGACCTCCTCCAAGCCAACTGTCTTGGCCCTCCACCGTTTCTCTCATTTTGGTATTACCTCCTTCTGGAAACATCTTCCCCTCTTGTCTTCCAGACACCATACTTGCCCGGGGTTCCTCCTACTCGAGTGCTCACTTTTTCTCAGTCTCCTTTGCTGGCTTCCCCTCTTCATGCCGACCTTGACCACTTTATTATTCTTCATCTGGACTCAGTTCCTTTGTAACCTCACTGAGTCCTATGGCTTTAAGTACCACCTTTATGCTGATAACTACCCAATTTATACTTCTGACCCCACACCTCTCCTGAGTCCAAACTCACTTCCCCCCCCCCTCTCCTGGGATACCTAGTTGGCATCTCAAACTTAACACGTTCAAAAATGTAGCTTTTGATTCCCTACCACTGACCTCCCCTTCCCTGATTACCCCCATCTCAGGTAATGGCACCACCACTGATCCCGTCAAGAAAGCCCAAACCCTAGGAATCATCTTTGATTCTTCTCCGTTCCTTGAACCACACCTCCCATCCATCTGCCGGTCCTGTCAGCCATCAGTTCAAAATGCTTTCTAAATCCAGGCCTTTCTCACCACCTCCACTGCTACTGTCCCACGCACCCTGCCGCCCTCTCTCCCCTGGGCCACTGCAATAACACTCAATTGGTCTTCCTCCCTGCTCTCCAACCCCCTACCAGCCCATCGCCGTGGGTTCGAACACCTGCAGTGTTACTCCTCTGCTCAACCCTGCATCACTTCCCATTGTCCTTGGGTGAGAGCTGAAGCTTCCACCGTGACCTGTCTGCCAGAGCCACGTCATCTTGCCCCTGGTTACCCCATTCTTCACCCATGCCAGCTTCATTACTATTCCTCAGCCCATGCAAGCCTGCTCTTGCCTTAGGCCCTAATACTCGTGTCTGGAATGATCGTCCTGAGACCTTGGAAAGGTTGGGTCTTTGCCCCATTCAATGAAAGCATGAGGTCCCCTGAGTGGCCTTCCCAGACCACCTGCCTAGGAACAGCCTCTGACAGACTCTTCCCCTGACCGTGTATTATTGTTCTCCACTGTAACTATCTCCGAAGGAAGTTATGGATTTGTTTTCCCATTCCTTTTATGTCTCCTCAACTAGAAAAGAAGTCAGGGACTTCCATCTGTCTTCTCCAGTGCTGTGGTTCGAGTGCCTAGAACAGTGCCTGGTGCCTTGAGGGTACTGAGTAAATGCTTGTTCAATGAATGAAGTTGTTCTTTTGTCAGATTTTAAAATTAGTCCTTATTAGGCCTATTTTACAATGTCATGAAAGGATTTTTTTTTTTTTTTAGATAAAAGCTCCTCAAAAAATAAAATACAGGAGCACCTGGGTGACTCAGTTGGTTGAGCATCCGACTTCGGCTCAGGTCATGATCTCGCAGTTTGTGAGTTTGAGCCCTGAGTCGGGCTCTGTGCTGACAGCTCAAAGCCTAGAGCCTGCTTCAGATTCTGTGTCTCCCTCTCTCTCTGCCCCTCCCCTGGTCATGCTCTGTCTCTCTCTCTCTCAAAAATAAATAAACATCAAAAAATATGTATATATATATTAAAAAATAAATAAAATACATAACTACCTGATTACCTAGCATTTCCACCTTGGGGTATTTATCCAAAGAAAATGAAGACACTAATTCGAAAAGATATCTGCACCCCCATGTTCAATGCAGTATTATTTACAATAGCTAAGATAGAAACAACCTAAGTGCCCACTGGCAGATGAATAAGTAGAGAAATATTATATATACACATATATATACATATATATGTACATATGTATATGTGTACATATGTGTATGTATACGTGTACATATGTGTACATGTGTATATATACATATATATGTATATATAATATTACTGTATAATATATAATATATATAATATATAATATACTATTAATATATGTGTGTATATGTATATATATAATATTTTATATTGTATTTAATTAATTATTTTTTTTGAGAGAGAGAGAGAGAGACAGAGACAGAGAATGAGCAGGGGAGGGACAAAGAGAGAGGGAGACACAGAATCTGAAGCAGGCTCCAGGCTCTGAGCGGTCAGCACAGAGCCCGACGTGGGGCTCAAACCCACAAGCTGTGAGATCATGACCTGAGCTGAAGTCAACTGACTGAGCCATCTAGGGGCCCCTAAGTTTTATATAATAATAAATATAAAAATAAAATATGTAAGCAACAATATAATATATAATAAATATATAATATATGTACTAAACATATATTGTAATATATATATAATGGAATATTATCCGGCCATAAAAAAGAATGAAATCTTGCCATTTGTGACAACATGGATAGACCTTGAGGGCACTATGCTAAGTGAAATAAATCAGACGGCGAAAGACAAATACCATATAATCTCAGTTGTACGTGAAATCTAAAATGCAAGCAAACGAAAAAACCAAAAGACAAGCTCGTAGATCCAGAGAACAGATTCGTGGTTGCCAGAGGTGAGGGGTGGGATAGGTGAAATGGGTAAAAGAGGTTCAAAACAAAACTTCCCGTTGTAAAACAAGTAAGTCCTGGGGATGTAATGGACAGCATGGTGACTATAGTTAATAATCCGGCATTGCATGTTTGAAAGCTGCTAAGAGAGTAGACCTTAAAAATTCTCATCACGAGAAAAAAAATGTGTCACTATACATGGTGATGAATATCACTCGGTCTTGTTGTGGTGCTCGGTTCACCGTGTATACAGGTAGTGAATCACGTGGTACACCCGAAACTAACATAATGTTATATGTCAGTTATACCTCAATCAAAAAAAAAAAAAAAGGATAAAAGCAACTTTGCCTTCAAGTCTGCCTCTCTATGCACAACCACTTTCAGTCTGTGGGCCCTTCCTACCTTTAGCACCCCTTTGCAGATTTTATATATCCTCTTAATTGATCCCAAGGTCAGGCTGCTATCCAGAGGTCACTCCACGTCTCACAGTGTGCCTTTCTTGTCATGTCCCCATTTTCAAGGAGCTCATGGGCCAGCGGGAGAGAGAAGCACACAGACAAAGAAGGAGTGGTCTTTGGATGGGCCATGTGGTGGTAGCTAGGGCTCCTGGAGTCCAGAGCGGAGGGGGACTGATTCTGCAAAAGGGCGCAGTGCACAGAGGCGTGGAAACAAGATAGCCTTGGTGTATTTGCACCTGAGCTCAGGATACCTGGTGGGGGCAGGGGGGAGTGAGGTGGGATTATGAGGGAAAGTCACATGGGGAATTATACATTGAGCTAAGAAACTGGGACTCCATTCCTAAGCTAATGAAACGCAGAATTTTCTGATGGGAAGTTCTGAATTCACTCACTTGTGCATTTATTCTTTGATTCAACCAGTATATTTTGAACTCCTGTTATGTACTAGGCTCAGTGCTAGGCTCTGAGTGTATGTATTTAGTAAATAGTCATTTTTCTTGCTATTACAGAGCGATTGGGGCACAAAGGAAGCTTGTTTGGTGGTTCCTACCATAGAGTTATAGGAGAGGGAAACTGTTACTGTAGCTAACGGTGGAAGCAAGCCCCCTAACAATAGGTGTATGTTTAAGCAAATTATGGTCCACAGAAAGGAATATTAGGGAACCATTAAAAATGACGTTTGCAAGCATAGGAGAAAAAGAGATTTGTGATGCTCCTTAATAGTATAGGGGAAATATTAATGATGTTCACTGGAAAAAGCAGAGTAAAATTTATACAGAGTGGTGAATATGAATGAGGAAAAACAAGTATAAAAACAGACCATCATGTATACCCAAATATTAATTACAGCTGCCTCTCAGCAGAGTGACTTTTTCTGCTACTTTATACTTTTTTCTGTCCCACATATATTTCTCTATTAAGCATACATTTTTACTTGTTCAACCCAACATTTATTATAAAAGAGAAGAGACAAGCCAACAAGAAAGGAAAGCTGGAGGGGAGAAAACCAGAACAGACACCTGTCTACCTGGCATGACTTAGATGCCATCACCCCAGGAGGGCTGGGATAGTGGAGGAACCTCTTAGGGCAGCTCCATTCGGACCCGTGGCTGGTCATTCCTGGCTTAGCCACAAAAGCGTAGGCCATATCTCTGTGTGAGGGAGTGGATGTCTCCGGGATGGCAATTTCAATCCCAGTTGACTCTTTGTGACCTCTGACAAGTCAGTCTTCCTGGTTGTTCACCTCCCTGGAGGAGATGTTCCAAAGACGCCTCCAGGAAACAGGATAAGTGGAGGATCCTGGCCACGGGGGAAACGGGGGTTCTTTTTCAAAATATAGACAAGCCCTTCCCAACATCCCCATTCCTTCCCAACCTTCTATCTGTTCCAGTCCTGCTAGCAATTCATGTTTTTGTTTTTATCTCTTTCAGGAAATGATCGAAATGGCCTAGATTTCAACAGGCAGGTAAGGATTTTCAGAAGAAAACCTTTATAAATGTTTGGGAGCGGGGGGGTACTTATACTTCATCAGGTGCAGGAGATATAAAGATTATATCAAGTTTGAGGGTGTTTATTTATGGACTCAGCTTTCAGGCTTAGACGGGTCCTATAAAGAGCCTTTGTGTCCACCCCTCCCCCAATCCATAATCCAATGTTGGGGTCTCCTCTTCACTCTCCCCTCAAAAGAGTGCTGACAAGTGGAGACAATTATTGAGGAATAAGCATAGGCCTGGTGTGGTGCAGAAGCAAGATGTCAGCTCTCTTCCTGTCCCAGCTTAGCCTCAGTTGACTCTCGAGCGAGCCTGTGGGTGTGGACCAACTGTGCGGAGAGGAATTCATGGAGGACAAAAGATGGGGTACCTGGGTTCCTCAGGGATTGAAAGGAGAAGAGAAGGAACAGGACAGGGGGGGAACAGAACAAAAGAGCCCAGGACGGAGTATCGAGCCTGGCTCAGTGGGACGATGTAGACAAGCTTGGCGCCTTTAAAGAAAACCAAGTCGGGTGGGGTTCGAGTTAGTCATGGCAGGGGAGGAGCTTCAGGGGTGGGAAGGTGGTGTTGGACAGACTGCAGGCTGTGGTGTGTAAACGGAAGGATGGAGCTGGGGGGGGGATGACTTTCCCCTTGAGATCAGGGGCTGGTGGCGGGACTAGGGGAGAGGACCAGGACAGGGTGTGATGTCAGAGCAGATGTGGGAGGATATGTTGGGGGGAGGAAAGCTAAGGTGGGGTCAGCTGAAAAATTAATTTATTCCGGGGCACCTGGGTGGCTCAGTTGGTTAAGTGTCCAACTTTGGCTCAGGTCATGATCTCATGGTTCATGGGTTCAAGCCACGAGTCGAGTTGGGCTCCTTGCTGACGGTGCAGAGCCTGCTTGGGATTCTCGCTCTCTCCTCGCTCTCTGCCCCTCCCCCATTCATGCATTTTCTCTCTCTCTCCCTCAAAATAAATAAATAAACAAAAAAAATTAATTTATTCCATTTGCCGGGGGCGGGGGGCGGCGTGGGGCGCCTGTGTACCATGCCGGGTGTCGGAACACAAAAAAAATTAAGACGTGGTCTCTGCCCTGAAGAAGCTTATTTATAGTCTAGTATGGGGAGTGGAAGAGAGAGAGAGAAGGAGAGGCGGAGGGAGGAGCAGAGAGAGACTCCTAAGGGAATAATTATACGCTCGCATCCCTGCTTCACTACAAGTATGTAGAAAGTGTGTCAACCAGAAATGCAAAGAGTTCATTCTTCCTGGGAGCTCAGGGCAGGCTTCACAGAGGAGGTGATACTTGAATCTGGCTCTAAAGGGTGAGTAGGAGTTTGTCAGGCAGAGAAGAGTGGGTTGGAAGGGAAGACAATCCCAATGTGGAGGTGCATCGGATAATCACGGGCCCCCTCCTGCTCTGATATACTCCGTCCAAGTTTAGGTGGCAGCCTGGGGTGGGACTGGAGAGCAGACTCAGGCATATGTTCTCCTTTATCTCGAGCGTGATTTGAAGCCACTACTAACGTTTTCTAAAGGGCTGGGTCCTTTCTGGGTGCATCCCTCGTGGTCAGAGAGAGGAATACTCTGGAGTCGTCGGCCAAAACCTGGTAGGCAGTCACTTTTGTGCATTTTGTTCGCTGGGGAAGTTTGCTAACGACTCTCTGAACTTGAGGCCTGAAACAGAAAGAGCCTTCAGTTAAAGAGACAGCCTCAAGGAAGAAATTGCCACCAACCTGGTTGATTAAACACCGGAACGGCCAAGGGAAAGATAGCAGAATCAGCTTCTCACCCCTGGTCTTTAAATGGGAGACAGATTCTTCTCTAAGGGATGGTTTTGCCAGGTTTGCTTTAAGGGCAGGAGGACGGAGGAGATTCCCAAGGATTCTGTGATCCCGAAGGAGAGTCCTAAGCACGTTGGGATGTGGCGTGTGCCCTATGTTTTCCACCCTGAGGACTCAGGATGGCAGCCTGGGGCCCACGTCTCACTGTCCAAGGCCCTTGGAGAAGATGCATGGGAGGGGCCCATTCCACACCGAGATATGACCACACCAGCCCAGTTTGGAGGTGGCCTGCTCCACAGGCCTGGTGGGTTTGGCTGCCTGTGTGATCTTTCGGAAGCTTGAGAAACCCTCGTGCTTGGGACGAGGCTGGGGGACAGCCCCTCTGGCCCTAGGCAGCCTGCAGAGAGGCCCCTGACCCTTTGAACATCTCCTGGGGTGTGACTTCTCCACCAGTCGGGAGACAGTTGCTGGCTTCTGACAGGAGTGGGCCTTGAGTCTCCTCTGCTTAGATGAGCCCCACGGGGTGGGTTGTTCCCTCCCTCCCTCCCCTGGAAAGGGTTTTTGGATTTCTCATTACTGATAAGAATGGACATGACATATCTTTCCTTTCAAGAAGGGGGGAGTTTTGGAGAAAGAGGCTCAGCCTGGTCACACTCCTTTACACGCTCATGCTGGAGCCCTCTGCTCACGAGCGTACACATCCGTGGGCCCCACAAGGCCCCTCCTTGCTACGTGTCACTCTGTCCCTTGAAGCCATCAGATACCTAGCCCCACCGCCTCACGTTCACACGAGCTCGCCTGCAGGCCTCCAGGTGGGCACCCGGGGTCTCCAGGCCACCTGCACGCTTCACCGTGAGGGGGAAGTAAACCAACATCCAAGTTCGACGTGAGGCACTTTGGGCTCCTTACAAGCGTTACCATCCCCACCAGACAGGAGAGGACGGTGCCTCCTCGGCAGCCACCCCCCCCCCCCGTTTTTTTTGGCAAAGGATTTGGGAGAGTAGATAATTGGCCAAAGGTCACATGACTGACCAGCTGGCAGAGCCAGGATTCGAACTCCCATCCCTTTGACTCCAGAGCCCATTTTTCCCCTGATGCCTTGCTACATCCTCCCCTACGGTCTCTCTCCTCCCCCGGCACACACACCGTCCTCAGGGAGAGGCCTGGGAGCCAGAGGCTGAGCATGACCTCACGGTGACTAACTGGGAGGAAATGGCTGGCGGAGGGTGTGGGGAAGGGAAGAAAGAGCGGTTGCGTAGGAGCGGCCGGTATGGGACAGAGAAGGGGTTGGCAGACACAGGAGAGCAAAGGATGAGCCACTGCCCTCGGTGAAGCCCAGGTTGGAAAGCCTCAAGCCAGCTGTTGCAACTGGGAGTTGCAGTCAGGACTGGCCAGAGGGCAGTCCTGTAGCTGCAGGAGCAAGGGACATTGGCTCATCAGGAAGTTTTGCGCTGAATCTGTTAACTTCCTGGTCCCAGGAAAGCCGCCTGAGCGGGGTTGGGGGATAGTTGTGGGAAGATCCAGGGACCCAGAAGCAGCGCCACTCTGAGCTCCCTCTGCGCTCCCTAGGGAAGACAAGCGAGTGGAAAGGCAAGAGGTTAAGGCCAGATCCCCAGACAGGGAGCCGGACTTGTTGTCCTTTATACAAACCTCTCCATCTTTCCGGGCCGCGGTTTCCTCTCGGATAAGATAAAGAAGTCTGCGCGAGGTGATCTCTCAGGCTCCCGCAGTCTGTCTGTTCCGTTCCCTCATTTTTCTCATGCCCTGTTCTGACTGGTTGGTTTGACTCCCACCCTCCTTTCGCTTTTTTTCTTTGAAAAGAAATAGGGAGGAGGGTGTCCAGCTCTTCACCCTGAGCTGTAGAGAGGGGTGGGGGAGAACTGAGTCCCATGAAATCTGTCCAGTTGTTACGATTTTGTGTGATCCAGTGAAAAGAATCATTGGAAATTTAGGGGCAGAGGCAGAAGGACCCAGCAGCCTGGATCGGCGGCCGATCGTTCATTCTTTGAAGAACTGGTCGTTCCTAAGCGTGAGCGAGAGGGTGTCGTGAGTAAGGAGACAAACTGCAGAATTATGCCGTGGCTCCGTGAGCTCCTGGATACCGCCTGAGCACAGCACCAAGGGGATGAGGTCTGAAGCGGGTGGCCAAGGGAAGAGCAGGACGTTTGACTGGCAGAGTAGGGCGGCAAGAATATTCTAGGCCTAGGAGACGGTGAGTGTGAGGGCTCACTTGCAAAAAGGCCTGGCTTCAGGGCAAGTGTGAGAAGATCAGCATGGGCCCAGATGGTGGGTGGTGAAGGCAGGACTGTGGGTCAGGCCGGGCTGTGAAGAACTTTGAACGCCCAGCAAGGCATTTTCTCCTGTGGGCAGTAGGGAGCCACTAGGCATTTTCCAGGGTGACTAGTCTCATTTAATGGAAGGGCATTAGAGGGGGGGTGGGTGAGGAGGGAAGGAGGGACAAAGGAGAGGCCTGATGGTATGTTGCTGTTGTAGGAAGAAGCAGGCAAAGCTAAGGAGAGGGATTATGGCGAAGAGGTCAAGCACGCGAACACAGATGACTGCCTGGGTTAGAATCCTGGCTGTGTGGCCTGGGGCAAATGCTTCACCTTTGGGGCACCTAGGTGGCTCAGTCGGTTAAGCATCAGACTTTGGCTCAGGTCATGAGCTCAGGGTTCGTGAGTTTGAGCCCCATATAGGGCTCTGCGCTGACAATGCAGAGCCTGCTTTGGGATTCTGTCTCCCTCTCTCTCTGACCCTTCTGTGCACGCGCGCTCTCTCTCTCAATAAATAAATAAACGTAAACAAATTCTTCACTTTCTATGTGAATCTCAATCTCCTCTTCCGGAGGGGCACCTGGGTGGCTCAGTTGGTTAAGTGTCTGACTTCGGCTCAGGTCATGATCTCATGGTTTGTGAACTTGAGCCCCACGTTGGGCTCTCTGCTGTCAGCAGAGAGCTTGCTTCGGATCCCCTACGCGCCCCCCCCCCCCCGCCCCTCTCCCATGTGTGTTCTCTCTCTCTCTCTTTCCCAAAAATAAATAAAAACATTAAGAAAAATCAACCTTCTCTTCTGGAAAAAGGGGAGAATAACGGTACCTATCTCACGAGGTTGTTGTGACGGTTAAATGAGAGGGTGTGTACCTTTTCGACAAGGGTCTAGAACGTATGTGCTGTATAAGTGTTTGCTATTCTTATGATCATGTCAGCATGCGTGGAGAGAACCAAGTTCAAGAGCGAGATCTGATAGAACATCAAGAGGATTGGGGCAACAGGTTGGACGCAGAGAGCAAAGACATAGGAAGAGACCAGCACGATTCCTGGGTTTCTAGCTCGGGATGCTAAGCATTAGAGGGACTGCAAGCAGAGATCAAGAGGCCAGGAGCTGGAGCAAGTATGTCCAAATGGTAGAAGGAGGAGGAAGGGACAGATGATGGGCTACAGGTACCGATACAGGGTGAGAAGTTGGGATCCGGAGCCTGGGGCACAGGTCAGGATGCATATCAGGGAGTCACCGTGGAATCATGTTAACTGAAATGGTGGGAGGCAGTGAGGTCCCCTGACGTGGTATGCAGAATGGGATGGGGATCCTGGGAAGACCCACAGAAGAAACACGTAAAGGGACAGAAGAGTGGGTGCCTGTGGACAAGAAGAAGAAGGAATGGTCAGGGGGACAGGAGGATAACCACACCCACAAAGGAGAGATTTTCATGACAGGGGGGACAGGCCCCAGTGTCTGTAGAGCCCAAAGCCTGAAAACAGGTTCTGGTTTGTCAGTGACAAGAGCAGCAATGGCCTTATGGTGGTGGCCGTGGTAAGAGCAGATGCCAGATTGCTGTAGCCGGGGGACAAGTTGGAATCAAGGAGATGAAGGAAATATGGACATGAGGCGACAAAGGGGTGGGGTGTTGGCTTAAAATGGAGACGGTGTGAAAGGAAGGCTTTGGGGGATGATGGAGACCTTGGGTGTGGGCCTGGGGAGGGATAGGAGATGCCATCAGCATAGGTGACAGAAATGAGAGAACATGGACAGAGGGCAGACCCAACTAGAAGGTGTGGTCAGAAGAGGAGAAGGACTCGTCCAAGAGAGTAGAGGGGCTGGGTGCCCTGTCACTGAGTTCAGGAGCCCAGAGGACCCCGTTTCCATTCCCTGCTCTTCGGACCAACAGCTAGCTTCAGAAGGACGTCGGGAAGTAGAACCAGCTTCCGGGGGTTGGAGAGCCCACAGTGGCAGGTGCGCACCTAGGAGGCCTCAAGCTGTTCTGAATCCCTCATGTCCTGGGCCATGAGTTTCCACCAGGTGGATCAGAGCGACGTTTCCATGTATGTTGTTGAATGCCACCTTGCCGGAAGACTCCAAAAGTTCTCTGAGGCCAGAAGGATATCAGAAGCAAGTTGGCAGGTATCCTTGTCCCTAAGCTTCCTGCCACCAAAGTGGAGAATCCGTGACCTGGGGTTTTCTCTCAGCCCTAGGCTTGATGGCTTTCAGCCCACCTGCGCCAATATATGACTTTCCCACGCCAGCCAGCCCAGAGCAGTGACCCCAGCGTGCCCCCGGATAGCAGTTAGCTTTAAATGGGATGGGATTTTTCTTCGTTATTTTCTTGAACGTGAACTACCATGGTTCTCTGGCAGTTCCTGGTATGTGTTGATTTGTAGTGTTCAGTTGGCTCCATGGGGCATCTTCTCTAAAATCAGCAAAATTCAGGGGCGCCTGGGTGGCTCAGTCGGTCAAGCGTCCGACTTCGGCTCAGGTCATGATCTCACGATTCATTAGTTCGAGCCCTGCGTCAGGCTCTGTGTGGACAGCTCGGAGCCTGGAGCCTGCTTCCGATTCTGTGTCTCCCCCACCGCTCTCTCTGCCTCTCCCCTGCACACGCTGTATCTCAATAAACATTTTTAAAAAATTATAAAATCAACAAAATTCAGCCTAAGGGAAGGTCTGCGAGGGTCCAGAATGATAGGCTTCTCCAGAGGGGCCCATGAGGGGAACACAGGGAAGGCCAGACCAGGCTCTCAGGCTGGCAAGTGAGGGTCTGCAGTGGTCGCATGTGAGCCCTCTCCCCTGGACACTCAGGCAGCAGTCTCAGGAGAACAGGCATCATAGGAGCCGAGCACCAGAGGGCAAGGGAAGGAGCTAATTGACCAAGTTCGACCATCTCATACCACAGACCTGTACTTAGCTGGGTAGTAAGGAGTCAGAGGGGACTAGAACATGGGCCCTGCCCATAGGAGCTCTTAGCCAGTGGGACAGAAAGCGCAGCGGAGGAGGCTGTGGAGGAGAGGGAGATCCCCTGCACCGTGATAATAATGCCAATGGGGCTGGTTCTGTGAGTCTCAAAAAGCTGGGCAGGCACGTAGAGCCAGGCAGGGGTAAGGGACCCAGGGAGCCAGAGGGAGGCTCTGAGATCTCCCTGCGAGACCTTGGGGAATGGACGTTAAGGATGGGAAGACTGTCGGTCCTCTGACACTTGTTTCCATCTGCGGCAGCACTCAGCTCTGGTTCCGTGCTTCCAAGTGGAGACAGGATTTGGGGGGGATGGGGGGATGGGGGGATGGTCAAGCTAAGGGAGAAAAGAGGCCGAGGAGCCGGCGAACCTCATTTTGCTCAACCCCAGGCAGTAAGGGTGGGTTGAAAGTCTTGATACATAATATCCCTCCTTTTTTTCCCCTCTGAGGTACCAAAGCAATTGAAAAATAGACCCTGGAGCCTGACAGAACTGTGGTTGGGGACATGGTTTTGCTGCAAGGCCACAGTGGGCTTTCAAAGAATTAAATACAACCCCCCGGCATAGGTAGAGGTGATAGAGAACAAACCTTATAGTACCCTTCTAGCCAATAGGCAGGTCTGAAAAGAGGGACCAGAAGGGACTAACCCCCAGACATTCACTTCCTTCTAAAACTTGTTCCGGGGGTGCTTGGGTGGCTCAGTCAGTGAAACGTCCGGCTTTGGCTCACGTCACGGTCTCACAGTTCATGGGGTCAAGCCCCGTGTGTCGGGCTCTGTGCCGACAGCTCGGAGCCTGGAGCCTGCTTCCGATTCTGTGTCTCCCTCTCTCTCTTCCCCTCCCCAGCTTGCTCTCTGTCTCTGTCTCTCTCTCCGAAAATAAACATTAAAAAAAAAAAATTAAAATGCAACTTGTCCTCAGCTTTACCAGACCCAATGTCCCTTGTAATAAGGATTCTGTAAAGCTCCTTTAATATCCTAGAATGAAATTTATAGAAGACATAAATAAGCATCAACAAGATGCTCTGATTTTAAAAGAATGAGAAGTAATTTAAAATAAAATAATATGTATTTCAGCAAGGAAATCTTTGTGCATACTCCCCTGGCATGTTTAGCGAGATAGTAGGATGCTTGTGCCCCGTGACAGACACAAATACAGACAGATATCTGTATGTTCTACCGGCAGCTCAAAAGCCAAGATTTTCCAAAACGTTGTTAAACAACTCTCAATACAGGTCCAAGCAAAATAAGATAAAAATCTTTCCTTCATTTATACAGAAAATGGCATCCGTGGAAAAAGCCAGTGTGTATTAAAAGTGTGCCAAAGTAGGGCGCCTGGGTGGCTCAGTCGGTGAAGCATCTGACTCTTGATTTTCGCTCAGGTCATGGTCTCGCGGTTCGTGGGCTCGAGTCCCGCATGGGGGTCTGCCCCGGCGGTGTGGAGCCTGCTTGGGATTCTCTCTCTCCCTCTCTCTCTGCCCCTTCTCCGCTCACTCTTGCTCTCTCTCTCTCTCCCCCTCTCTCAAAATCAATAAGTTAACTTCAAAAAGAAAGGAAAAAATAAAAGTGTGCGAAAGATACTCTGTGCTCGCATGAATAATGAAATTGGGTTCTAGGCTCACGTGACTCTAGGCCGGCTACTGGCTGACACACAAATGTCCCATGGGGCATTTGAAAGTTGCATGAAAGTGGCATGGACACAAGTGGCCCTTGTTTGGTATAGTCTTCTGCATTGCAGGAGGTCTGGAGTGCCTCCTCATGCATTTGCATGCCCAGTCCATGCAAATCGAGCCTCCTCATTAGCCAGAAAAACCGCCCCATTGATTTCAGGAAACAATTTCCAGGTTGCCCGTCATCCCCAGCGAGGACAGCTGACCTAGACCCACCAGGAAAACAGGTCACTTTCACCAGGAAGCAGAGCGCAAGATTACCCGTGGCTGTAGTCCTTGCACGTAGAAATATAAGGGAGCGGGAAACAGAGTCTCCCCAGCACTAGAAAGAGGCACCCCAGAAATAACACGCGCAGCCTGTGCCCTCAGAGAATGTACTTGCTATGCAATGGGGCAGACAGGTCCGAAACATCCCTAAAAATATCAGAACAGGGGCTACGTAAGCCATTGCTGCCTGAAGAGGAAATAAAACTGGGTTCGTGGAATCACCAGGTAGACGTGCAACAGAATTAATTTTCAGGCAGGAGATAACTGGTGAGATTGTATGAGTGCTTTCTCCAGAGTGATTTCCCCACCATAGCCAAAATACTATAATAATGGTATTTATTGGATCCTGCCTGTGTGCGGGCACGGAGTGCGAATGCATCATCTCCTGTTACTATAATGCAAATGTCCGTTGTTCCATTGAATACTTCTGTCAATCCTGTGAGGTATCGGGCTCATTCCAGTTCTGTAGATGAGGAAACTGAGGCACCGAGAGGCTAAGGAATTTTCCCACAATCACGCCATCCAGAAGCAAGTTGAAAGCCAAGCCCGCCGGACTCCAGATCTGCGTGGCTGTGCGCCCTCCACGGCCCTGCTTCTTTGGAGGAGGCATCAG
Source organism: Puma concolor (assembly GCF_028749965.1). Taxonomy (NCBI): domain Eukaryota; kingdom Metazoa; phylum Chordata; class Mammalia; order Carnivora; family Felidae; genus Puma; species Puma concolor. The sequence continues at coordinate 99,184,498 of NC_141676.1, read as the reverse complement.
TCACCATGGGTGAGCCGATCGGCTGCCCTGGACCTCACATTCCTCATCCAAAGATGAGAGACCACTAATAGGGCCTACTTGCTAGGCATGTTGCAAGGATTAATTATAGCCAGGATATAGGACTTAGAATAGTCTCTGACCTACGGTGAGCAACCAATAAACATCAGCTCTTATTATTTTCTGGTGAATGAGAACCCATCATTTTCTCTTCCTCTCTTCTCTCTGTGTGGCTGCTAAGCTGGGCTTGCACCTGGCGTGCACCCGTTTAGATGGACTACGGATGCTCCTAGAAGAGTACTTTTTTTTCTGAGATCCCTGAGCACTCAGTCTAAGCCCCGCCCCCCTCCACGCTTGGGTGGGAAGCAGGTGATAAGAGTCTTTGCTTTTGGAGAGGTGCGAATTCCTCTTCCTTTGCCAGCCAAGCTTGGCTCTTTGGCCGGAGGCTCAGGTGGTCAGCTGTTTTGCGTCTGCGGCCCCGGGGGGCAGCGGCCCCAGCATTAGATGGACCGAGCCTTGCTGAGAGCAGGGCAGTGAGGCAGATAAGGAGCGGGAGCGGCTGGGGCTTCTCAGGAGGCCTGTGCCCAGCACACTCTGGTCACCAGGCTGCGCAAACACCACCACAGAGCCCCTCTGGGGCACCGGCTCCGGCCCTGGCAACGAGTCCCTGGATGCCTCTAGACGGGGCGTGCAGACTGCTCCTCTCTGCTCAGGTGTGGGTTGGAGAGCAGCAAGGATGCAAGGCAGAGGCACGCATCCAGTCTCCCTGATTCTGCAGGGATACAGAGGTGGACTTTCCTTGGAGATCTCGGTGAGTTGCCTTTGGCGGATACCGGTGAGACCCTGGTGGGACTAAAAGCAAGGCCAGGTCTCCCCCATGTGGGAATCATTTCGGAGCAGCGGTGTTGACAGGGAAGCTGGATCTGGCCCCAGTCACGGAAGCAGCTGACACCATGTGCTGAGCCCTCGGCTTAATAAGCACCCTGGGTTGAGTTCTTCAGCAAGTAGTATCTCATTTAAAGTCCAAAAGCAACCCAGGGCAGTAGCTTTTGTGATCCCCATTTTCCAGAAGAGGAAACTGAGCCTTGGGGAGCCCAGGGGACTTGCTTAGAGCCAGGATTCAAACCGAGGATGGGGGAAGGTGCCAGGCGCTTTACATAGAGTTATATCTTATTTGCTGTTACTTAATTCTTACGCCATCCTGGTGAGGTAAGCGTTATTATTCCCATTTTGTAGCTGGGGAAACTAAACGATAGCTCAGAGAGGTTAAGTAACTTACCCAAGGTGGAGCTCAGATATACAACAGGCCTGTGTGATTCTACACTGTATTAGGCTGAGAGAGACGGAGAGAGAGAGAGCGTACAAGCACTCTCCTGCAGGTGAGACACGACCTAACGTTACCCAGAGCCCCTCGTTCGACATCTCTACAGTACTTTTCCACGTCTCTAGAGTCCTCTCACTCATATCGGCTCCCGCAGACCTCTTACAGCCACGGCTTGCCAGCTGGGGTGACAGAGATAGTATCTGCAGGCCCAGGGAAGGTTGCCAGGTAAAGGGTGGGGTGGAGAAGGGTTCCCCTGGCCCCACGAGAAGCGCCTCCCTGGGCCTGTGCGTGAGAAGGGCGCAGGGAGAGGACTGTTTGCCTGTGTATGTGCCTGCAGGGCAGGGGGTGGGACCCGGATTTCTCTCTGCCCCCTACCAGGAGATTACTTCTCCTAGACTCCCAGCTGCAGCTGAAAATACACTTTTTCCATCTCAAACTTCCTTCTCTTGGTCCAGCCCAAGAATGGCTTTGAAGGCCACCCTCAGGGCTCAGGCGCTACACCAATGTACCTGGTCAGTCGCCTCAAATGGTAAAGTGACTTGCGGCTAAGTGGGGAGCTGAGGCCTGTTCAGTTTACCTTTATTCTGAGTCTCCTCGCCAATCGGCACCGTGTTCAGTACGGGTCTGTTGTCTCCAAATTCAGCTTATTCTGCGAATCGCAGCTGCCCCCGCTGCTCTCCAGGGTCAAGACTCCCCTCCCTCTGCCCTGCGTGGCCACGAAAAACCTCCTGGGCTCACAACCCCCAAGGATCCTTGGTTCACATCCTGTTTTGCTTTTGTGTCTTAGCAGCCCCTCTCCTGCACCGGCATCTTCTGCGCAAGTAGCACAGGCTTTGTTGGCATAGACTACTGCAGGGTGTCCCTGCTTCGAGGCTTACAGGTGACAGTGTCGTGGTCAGAGGTCCAGCTGTGGCATCACACAGACCTGGATTCAAATCCTGGCTCTACCAATAGGCTCTGCGTCATCTGGTCGTTCCACCTTCTCTCAGCCTCAGTTTCTGCCTCTGTAAAATGGGGGGAAATAATAGCACGAACCTTACAGCATTGTCAGGAGGAGGATGAAATGAGATTTTGAATGTAAAGTGTCTGGGACACAGTAGATGCTCAATAAACATGAGTTACTGGTGCTGTCACAATAACATTGGTCCCAGCTGTCCCATCTCGCGTCAGCCTGGCTCCTGTGTGCCTCTTCTTCTTAGCTCTGCCCTCAGAAGGCTCTGGAAGCCTGGGGTTCACCTTTTTCCAGGTGGCAGTTCTGCTCAGATTCAGATTCTTCTGAGTGTTCTTACCCGTGTCCTTGTACCTAACTCATGCCGTTGCTACCTCAATAATAAGAGAAATATGCCAGGCTTGGTCTGTGCCAGGTAAACACAGGCATGTCTCACTGTACCTAAGAGGGTGGCCCCTGAAATGCACATTTAAGTCAAAGTTTGTGAACTAAATCTGATTTTTCTCCCAAAAGAGAGCCTGCTATTTAAAGGAATGTTAGACCACATCTTTTCAGGCAAACGAAGAATGCCCTTTTACAGTCAGTTAGAACCAAACATCATCTATAGTACTTGCTTAAGGTAAATTACAGATTAATCTTGCCTTTCCCTCTGCTGACATCTTTCAAAGAAAAGTGTGCGATCCTGGGCACCTGGGTGGCTCAGTTGGTCGAGCGTCCAGACTCCTGATTTTGGCTCAGTTCGTGATCCCAGGGCCGCAGCATTGAGCCCTGCTTCGGGCTCCATGCTGAGCATGGAACCTGCTTAAGATTCTTTCTCTGTCTCCCTCTGCCCCTCTCCCCCTGCTCATACTCTCTCTCTTTCTCTCTCTCAAAAAAAAAAAAAAAGAAAGAAAGAAAAGAAACTGTGTGATCATAATAAGAAAGCTGTTTAAACTTTACCCCATTACTATGAAGGGGTGTATCTGAAGGATCGGAAGCAGGCTTTGTAGACCCCTTGTGTAGCTGGTAAACTGAGGCCTGCAAAGATTTGGACACCCAGCCGCTGGGGGTACACGCTGATTCCTGCAGGGGGCAGTGGCAGAGTACTTCAGTCCCCCTCGCTCTGGCCCAGGACCCTCACGAAGAGGAGGGATCAAGTTGCTAGAGCACGAACCACTGAACCACCGGGCCAGAACAGGTTAACACGGCTCTGTCTGGAAGGGGGAGCAGTGCAGCCGCCCAGAGGCAAGGAGTCTCTTCCTCTCTGACATGAACCAGAACCAACTTCCTTTCTCAGGACTTGGTACTTCCCCTTATACTTAGCCTGGCAACACGGAGGGCAGCTTCCTGGCTCGCAGAGTACTTCCCAGAGCTTGGCCTTGCCCAGGGGCCTGGGAGAGACAGACACTTTCCTGGCATAAAGCAGAGCAGGGAACAGCAGGACCTGGGGTTCGGACTTTGCCCAGGACCTGGCAGCTCAGCGAGGACCCAGGATTCTTCGGGAATGCTCAGGCAGGGAACAGGATGCTCTGCGGGAAGAGGATCTGGGGAGTCCAGCTTCACAAGAGGGCTTCAGCTCCCCTCTTTCCCAGATCCTAAGGACTTCTAAGTACTGCCTGGGTGCTTATTAGAATCCATGAGAATCCAGGGCTCCTGGGTGGCTCAGTCAGTTAAGCATCTGACTCTCGATTTTGATTCAGGTCATGATCTCATGGTTTGCGAGTTCAAGCCCTGAATCGGGCTTTGTGCTGACAGTGCGGAGCTTGCTTGGGATTCTCTCTCTCCGCCCCCCCCCTCTCTGCCCCTCCCTTACTCTCTCTCTCAAAATAAATAAGTGAACTTAAAAAAAAAAAAAAAAAAGAATCAATGAGAATCCTCCTTGGGATGATGGAAGTGTCCTGAAGGTAGAGAGGAACAGGTATACACAAGCGTCTTGAGTCTGTTTTGAGTGAGCCCTGGCATCAGCTTTCATGCCTCCTTCTGCAGGCAGCCCTCTGGGACCACCCCCTCCACCTTCTGTATCTCAACAGGCTTCTACTGGGAGTGGGTCTGCCTCCCCAACCAGACTGTGAAATAATTGAGGAGAGGGTCTGTGGTTTATTTATTACAGTAGAGGAGTGTAATAGAGTAGACACTCAGTACATGTTTCGTAAATAAATGGATTGAGAGATAGTTGGCATGAACCCATCCGCCCACCCACCCGTCCCTCTGTCCTGGGTGTCATGAACTCCCATCTCTCTGCTTTCGGGGGCCTTCTTCCCTTCGTGCTGCTCTGCTCCTGGCGTCTTTTTCTCAGCAAGTGATCCACAAAATCTCACCCCTTACCCCAGGAAGGTGAGCTTGTTGGGTTTATGCAAATAGAGTATGTCATGGGCTCCATCCAGTCTGCTCCGGTAAATATTTCCCAACTCCGCAGTTTGCTGGCCAGCGCTGGGAGCTGTTGGCTGAGGCTCAGTGGTTGCTGGGGTGCTAGGGGCCACCCTCCGGGGACCCAGGGTCTGCAGAGAGGACTCTGACCGACCCAGTGTTTTAAACTCTTTGAGCTAAGCTAGTAACCCAAGCCAGAACGGGCCCCTTAACAAATGCCCCTTGGTGGGTTATGTGGCTCTCCTGGGACTGCCCTCTCCTGGCCGTTTAACGGAAACAGTGGGAGCTGGGAATATCCAATGACACCTGATGTCACTGTGACTATTTTTCATCAACCGTGGAGACAAGTTTGGGTTGAATCTCTCTATCTGGAGTGAGTCAGAGACATACAGACTCTCAGGGCTAAAAGATCCCTCAGGTCAAAGGTCCCCTGTTCTCAGAAGGGCGCCACAGACCTCTGCTATCTGGCACAAAGGCTTTTTCTTCCTCCCTTCCATCTTGCGTGTCAATACTCTTACTTATTCGTAATATAACATCTTAGGACTAAGCTTTCACTGTCTGCAGTGACATTTTAAATGAAAAAACAGGGGCGCCTGGGTGGCGCAGTCGGTTAAGCATCCGACTTCAGCCAGGTCACGATCTCGCGGTCCGTGAGTTCGAGCCCCGCGTCGGGCTCTGGGCTGATGGCTCAGAGCCTGGAGCCTGTTTCCGATTCTGTGTCTCCCTCTCTCTCTGCCCCTCCCCCGTTCATGCTCTGTCTCTCTCTGTCCCAAAAATAAATAAACGTTGGAAAAAAAAAATAAATGAAAAAACAGAGCAAATTTTTATAAAGCTAAATATATTCAGTTTTTAACATCTGAGCTTTTGTGCGCGCGTGCGTGCGTGTGTGCGTGTGTGTGTTAAAATATTAATTGTATGTGATGAAATGGTCTCACACCCCTGTCAGATGGCCCTTGCCCCCACATCTCTGCCAAAGCTCGCTCAGGGATTTTGGCCGCGCTACCCAAAATACAGCCTACTCCAGGGTCAGCGGTTGTACTGTTAGGCCACTTTTTCTCCTGTTAGACCCCGATCAATGTCCCCATGGTCACCATCTCTAGGAGTTGTCACTCTGCCTGCCTTAGCTCCAGGGCCTGAGTCCTTCTCCTCCACCTGACAGCCCTTCAATATTTGAGAAGAGCTATCACCCCAAAACCTTCCCCTTTACACGTAGATATTTGGAATTCCCCAGATGATTCCACACATCAGGTTCTCGACTGCTTTACTTAAAGCAACGACACGCAGAATACATGAATACCTTCTGGTAGCAAAAAAAATTTAATAATAGAGATAAAAAGGAAGACTTTGGATCCCTGTCCCTCTCAGCCCTCCTCCCAGAGGTAAATCCTGTTTTCACTGTGGTGTGTAAATGTCTAGAAGACTTTTCTTTCTGCACATGTGCGGACATGGGTACAAATGCAAATGTCCAAATGTTTGTGGGTTTTGAAAATTCACACGCATGTACGTCTATGTGTATAAATTATGCTGTGTGTATTCTTCTGCAACTTTCTCTTTAAATTAAAAAATAGGATTTACAGGGGCATCTAGGTGGCTCAGTCGGTTGAGCATCTGACTTTGGTTCAGGTCATGATCTCCTGGTTCACAGGTTCAAGCCCCATGTCCGGCTCTGTACTGACAGCTCAGAGCCCGGAGCCTGCTTCGGATTCTGTGTCTCCCTTTCTCTCTGCCCCTCCCCCACTCACGCTCTGTCTCTCTCTCTTGAAACAAATAAGCATTAAAACTTTAAAAAAAAATAGGATATATAGGTTGTTTCATGGCAGATAGTTGTATGACTTTTGTTGACGACCATGTAACATTCTATGGTTTCAGTGTAATATTACTTGCTTACCACTCTGTCGATGGACATTAGGTTGTTTCAAGTACTTCTTTTTACCGTGCTCTGATGACCTCTTTGAATTCATTTGTGCCTCAATACTTTGATACACATATATTTCAGTCTACTGAGCACCCTCTTTAAGTATAATATCCACAGGTGGACAACGTTCAATTATCAGATGACATCCGGTTAGGCCAGAGCACAGTGGGATCATTTGTGCGTTCACTGATCCATTTACTCATTCAACAGATGTGTATCGAGGAGGTACTGTGTCTGTATTGTGCCCTGATTGCAGCCATTCCAAGCCCAGATGAGACAGTAGTAGGCCTGTCTTCATGGAACTTATATGGTCAAATAGGGGAAGCTTCCTTGATGCTCTACTTCCATTCGTGCCGCCGAGCCTCCAGATTTTTTTAAGAAGATAATTCTATCACACTGTCAACTTGCATGCTCTTAGAATTCATTAATGTCTCTCGAGTATTTTTAAATGTTAAATGTTGCCTCAACTTGTACATTTAAGTTTCATATTCTAAGTAAACGATTGTGACATTTGCTCCCTATATTTTATCTTATTCCTTTCTTCCCTTCCATATTTTCAAGATTTCAAAAAAATAAAATTGACATCTTTGGGCAAAGTACTAGGTAGTCCTGTTCCTCACACAGAGATTTATGAAGTACGCGTGCTGTATCTTCATCCAATTTACTGATAACATTCTTAGACTGGCCACGCGCAGAGTCCTACGACATGTCACCGGAGACCTCCCACCTGGATGACAGTGATGTGTTAATTAATCCTATCTCAACCCATGTGACCCCATCTTGACCTCCAGAGACAATACATACATACATACATGCATACGCGTATACGAGCGCACATACGTGTATGCTCAGGCCTACTATGTCTCATCTGTGCTGGGAATGGCTGCAATCAGGGCACAACACAGCCACAGTACCTGCTCGATCCACATCTGTTGACGGAGTAAATGGATCAGTGAACGCACAAATGATCCCACTGTGCTCTGGCCTAACCGGATGTCATCTGATAATTGAACGTTGTCCACCTGCGGATATTATACTTAAAGAGGGTGATGGGTAGACTGAAATATATGTGTTATCAAAGTGCGTGCATACATGTACTGTATGCACGCATACAATAATTACAGCATTTGCCGGATCCTTATTTCTAGGAACCCTGGAAAGGAAATCAGCCTAGTGTGGCGTGACTTTTCAAGTCCGTGTGATACAGTGGAGAGAGAGTTGATTCTGGATCCGCTCAGAACCAGGTGGTATTCTGCCACTTCCTAGGTGTACGATCTTCGGGAAATCATTTGACTTCTCTGAGACCCAGTGTCCTGTGTTCTAGGATTGTTGAAAGCGTTCACGCATTCATTCCCCGTAGATCTAATAAGCACCCACGAAATGACAGGCGTCGTGCTCTGGCAGCAAGCAAGTAGGTCTCCCAGGTAATAAATGAACAACAGTCATTACCTTCATCCTGTTTTGGTGACCAGAGCAAGGAGAGCCTTCCTTGGAATGTTTCATAGATATTTTAGCCCTAGCCCTTGAGATCTGGGTAAGAATCAGAGATTATTTCCCTTTTATAGGTAGGGAAACAGATACATGATTAGAGAATCCTCTGACTCAGGTTCACACAGCCTTTTCATAACCAATTTGGTAACTGCTCCCAGCCCTAGACAATTGAGTTTACACTGTCAATTACAGTGGTTTGAACAACCATCATGCCGAGAGCCCTATCCCAGGCTAAGAAGGGTAATAGGAGAGCTATGTACTCAATAGAAATTGAACCAAAGGGTGAGCCCAATGTAAAAGGGAGCTACCCAAACCTACTGTAGTGCCTCACTTATCCAGGGAGCCCGAAGCCTCACCCATTTAGAACCCAACTAAGAATAAGGAAGCAAAATGAGACCTCGTACCAAGCCCTTTCTCAGGGCCTTAAAGTTTTATTTTAGAAACAGTTGTAATGGGTTTAATGATCTGGTCTTTTCAGTCCTTCGCAAATAAGAACTGCAAATTTGAGCTGGTAGAGGGGGCTGCTAAAAGCAAGCATACCAACAGTAGCGGATAAAAACCTGGTGTGAGGGGCGCCTGGGTGGCGCAGTCGGTTAAGCGTCCGACTTCAGCCAGGTCACGATCTCGCACTCCGTGAGTTCGAGCCCCGCGTCAGGCTCTGGGCTGATGGCTCGGAGCCTGGAGCCTGTTTCCGATTCTGTGTCTCCCTCTCTCTCTGCCCCTCCCCCGTTCATGCTCTGTCTCTCTCTGTCCCAAAAATAATAAACGTTAAAAAAAAAAAAAAAAAAAAAAAAAAAAAACCTGGTGTGAGAAAGGAGTTTAAAAACCTGGAAAAAAATAGACCTGCAAAGGAAGAAAAAAGAAAAGAAAAGAAAAGAAAAAAGGAAGGAAGGAAGGAAGGGAAAGAAAGAAAAAGAAAAGAAAAGAAAAAGAGAAAGAAAGAAAAGAAAAAGAGAAAAAGAAAAAGAAAAAAGCAACTAGGGACTATTTAGTGCTGCAGCCAACAGAGGCGAAACACTTGCTACCCTCAAGGGCATGATTGCTTTTAAGAGGAGTTCACAGTTACGACTTGAGTCATTGACTAAATTATCTTTCAAGTACTCTTTAAGGGAAAGTAGAGATACATACATTACCTTTTAGTAAGATCTCTAGTCAAAATGAAACCAATATATCTCTATCCCAAGCTGCAATAAAAGTCTTTGGAGCTGCAAGGGATAGGTTTTGGGACTGAAAATCTGCTTATCTGGAGGGAGGATATCCTAGGGATTTTAAAGATGTGTTGAATTTTTGTTTTTAAGTTTAGTTACTTAATTTGAGAGAGAGTGCAAGCAGGGGAAGGGCAGACAGAGAGGAAGAGAGAGGTGAGTTACCAGCAGACTACGCTATCAGCACAGAGCCCGATGCAGGGCTCGAGCCCACAAACTGTGAGATCATGACCTGAGCCAAGATCAAGAGTCGGAAGCTTAACCGACTGAGCCACCCAGGCGCCCCAAGATGTGTTGAATTTTAAAGCAGAGGACTCGGGTTCAGACCCTGGGCCTCCTGCTAGCCAGCTATGTACTTGGGGAAAATCTACCTCTCATGAACTTTGTTTTCTTCAACTGTAGAATGGAAAGACCATCACCTGCCTCTTCATCTTATGGGGATATTCTGAAACTCAACCAAAATTGTATGCTTGAAAGTGCTTTGTAAACTGTAGAACATCACAGAAAGTTCTAAGGTCTGTAGGCCACATCCCAGGTGTTGCCTGCTGGCATAGACAGTGACTCAAGAAGTAGGGAGAGAAGGAGATTGGGTTATTTTTGCTATTATTATTTTTAACTATTGTTATTGCTAAACATGCACGTGTGCACACACACGCACGTACAGCAATATCTGTATGTATGTTTATTAACATCATGTGCCCCTTAACTTCTCAAGAGTCCCTCTGCCCAGGAGAAAGAAGGAACCCTACAACTAACTTTAACACCTCGTAAGCTAAAAAGTTCTATACGGATATGTGACATTTTGAGTGCTTACTGTTTTTAACCTTTCTTTTTTTTTCTACGTTTATTTTTGAGAGAGAGAAAGAGACCGACAGAGTGCGAGTGGGGGAGAGGGAGAGAGAGGGAGACACAGAATCTGAAGCAGGCTTCAGGCTCAGGGCTGTCATCACAGGGCCCAACGTGGGGCTCAAACTCACGAACCAGGAGATCATGACCTGAGACGAAGTCAGATGCGTAACTGATTGAGCTACCCGGGCGCTCCTTAATCTGGTTTTTTTTTTCATTTAAAATTCATAATTAGCTTTTTTTTTTTTAAATTTTTTTTCTTCAACGTTTATTTATTTTTGGGACAGAGAGAGACAGAGCATGAACGGAGGAGGGGCAGAGAGAGAGGGAGACACAGAATCGGAAACAGGCTCCAGGCTCTGAGCCGTCAGCCCAGAGCCCGACGCGGGGCTCGAACTCACGGACCGCGAGATCGTGACCTGGCTGAAGTCGGACGCTTAACCGACTGCGCCACCCAGGCGCCCCAATGTTTAATTTTTTAAAAGCTAATTATGGGGGCGCCTGGGTGGCGCAGTCGGTTAAGCGTCCGACTTCAGCCAGGTCACGATCTCGCGGTCCGTGAGTTCGAGCCCCGCGTCGGGCTCTGGGCTGACGGCTCAGAGCCTGGAGCCTGTTTCCGATTCTGTGTCTCCCTCTCTCTCTGCCCCTCCTCCGTTCATGCTCTGTCTCTCTCTGTCCCAAAAATAAATAAACGTTGAAGAAAAAAAATTTAAAAAAAAAAAAAAATTAAACATTGCCGAACTGTGCATGCCTTCTGGAAACCCAAACCCTCTCCGCTCCGGCTATTGTGAGCAGTTGGGTTGGCCGTGGCCTTTCAGATACCAGTCTGGGTTCGCTCTTTCAGGCCCGCAGGCATTCACCAGGGGATTCCTTTGTTACAAAGGATAAAGCTTCAAGGGTGGAAATATATGTTCTGTCCTAAAATCTCTCCGTTTTGTCTCCTCTGCCTCGTCCTTGCTGTTTTGGCCTTGGGCGCACATATCCCTATCAGCTCTTACCTGGACTGTTGCCATCAACAGCTTCTTAATCAGCGGCCCTGCTTGCGGTTTACCCACTTCAGACCCGTATTCCACACCGCCGTCGGCGTAACTGAGCTGAACAAAAGTCTCTCCGTGCTATTCCCCTTTCCTCTGGTGACACTTTGCCCCCAGAGTCCGTCGAAACTCCTCTGCACGGTGTGCGGGGCTTCCAGGGGCCCTGGCTGCTCGTCCAGGCCTTCCTCTCCACACCCCGATGCGGCAGCAACATCACCGGACTGCTGGTTGCTCTCGTCCTCTGCAACTTTGGACGAGCCGTTCCCACTTCCTGACATGCCCTTCCGTGCCTTCCCTTGGGGAGCCCCCTTCACCGTTCAGGGCTGCTCAGAAGGACTTTTCTTCTGTGGGGCTCTCCTTACCTCGCTCCCCTTCCTCTGGCCGTGCTGTGCCCTGCCACGGTGAGTCACAATCTTTCCGTGCCACCACAATGCGTGCTTGTGATTGCTGTAAGCATTGCGTGGTTGCTGTTTACTTTTCGTGTCCTGTCTCCTGATTAACCCAGCAGGCCCCCGTTCATCTTCGTGCCTCTAGTTCCCCCTTGGTATACAATAGGTGCATACTAAATTCTCGTTGAACTAAACTGACCTGGGAAGAGGACCTTTATGGGACAGGAAACCTCTGTGTTTCAAGCATGCCACGTGGAAGACCAGCTACTCCCTGCTGTCAGAGCAGACCCAGTGTTGGAAGGCCACGAGGTGTGCCTCAGTTTATCTGGAGTTCCACAGCGGTTCAAGACACGAGGCCCTCGGTCTTGCTAGAACACTGTTCTCAAAGGTAAAAATCACCAGGGCGACTGGGTGGCTCAGTCAGTTGAGCGTCTGACTCTTGGTTTTGGCTCAGGTCATGATCTCACCATTCGTGAGTTCTAGCCCCGCGTGGGACCCTGGGCACTGACCTCGAAGCCTGCTTGGGATTCTCTCTCTCCCCCACTCCCTCTCTGCCCCTCCCCTGCTCATGTTCTCTCTGTCTCACTCAAAATAAATAAACAAACTTAAAAAAAAATAAAAGGTAAAAATTACCAGGGAAACCCATTTACTTACACTGGTAACCCATGCTCCAACTTCCAGGGGCAGGCTTCCAGGTCACAGGCAGTCACCCAGGAAATGCCAAGGAGAATCCTTTTCAGACTTGTTACAAACTTTACGTTCAATAACTATGTAAGCCCCACATGCACATAAAAGTCCCAGGCCACCGTTGTGAAAATGTTTACACCAACCACGTACCAATGTGAAAACAACATGGAACTTAGAGGAGGTAGGGGTCCACAGGGACATTTTCGGATGGGAAATTCTGGGGGGAGGCCAATGGGGTTGCCTCACTTGGACCAAATGGTACAGAAGAAGAGGGGGAGGGTCTGGAGGTGAATGACCCAAGTAGAAAGTCACGCTGCGCTCTTCCTGGCTGCATGATGGGGGGCGCGTTCGGTCGGCTCTCCTGATCGTTCCTGCATCTGTAAAAAGGTTTGATAAGATTATTGGCCTCATGGAATTAGCATGAAGGATAAATGATGATATATTTGCAAGTGCTTTTGGATCTCTAAAGTGCTACAAAAATATCATGTTCTCTCTTTCTGGAGCTGATGCTCTTGTTCGCCTACCCCACTTAGCTTCCTGATAATGAGGGAGGGAAGTGAGCAAATATCAAGCCCCTGGAGTGAATTCCTTCAGGGGAGAGTCAAGGAAATGCAGAATACTGGGTCCCAAGCCAAGTCCTATGTTATCATATCTAGTCAACTGTGCTCTATCTGGACATGAACCTTAGTCTGTGTAGTAACGAAGAACTCTGAACGGGGACTTTTCTTTTGATGAAATCTCATTAGAGCAGTGGGATTAGGGTTGCTACTGAGTTATGACCAGGAAATGTAGGAAACAATATTTTGAGCGATAAAAACACGAGACCGAGCCATGCGGCCGTGCAATGGAATGGACAGAATAGTGTGTGGGGAGTTAGGAGACCTGTCCTCATGGGCCCTGGGTCTCCGGGCCGGGCTTGCCTGCCACTCTAGGTCTGTGGCCCTGAGCAAGTTGGTCTGCCCCTCCTTGGGCTTCAGGAGTCATAGCTGTGAAATGAACGGTTTGGGCCAGGTGCTAGCTGCATTTCCTTCCAGTTCTGATGGGGAAGGAAGGGAACCAACACTTGTTGAATGTCTGCCACGTAGCTGGCACGGTGTGCACCGTGAAGAGTCTATGACTCTGTGAATCCATCACTCTCAGGTGAGACTTAGGTTTACGTAGAACTATGGAGTCACATAGACTTGGACCGGAATCTCATCTCTATTATTTACCTGCAGTCTGACCTCAGGCAGGTTTGTTAATATCTACAAGCCTCAATCTCTTTTGTCATCTGTGAAACGGGGCTGGTGAGACAGTCAGCATACTTTCTGCTCCCAAGTCTGCTCCTGCTCTCTTTTATGCATTATAAATTTTTTAAGTAGATTCCATCTAGTCTCCTTTTCTCCTTTTGTCTAGGCCTAGAGAACCAAATGAAATAACTTAAAATATTAGATCATGCAACCAGGGGTGCCTGGGTGGCTCAGTCGGCTAAATGCCTGACTCTTGATTTCGGCTCGGGACACGATCTTGACGTTCGTGAGTTCGAGCCCCGCATCGGGCTTCACGCCGTCAGCACGGAGCCTGCTTGGGATTCTCTGTCTCTCTCCCTCTTTGCCCCTCCCCTGCTTGTGCTCTCTCTCTCTCTCTCTCTCTCAAAATAAATAAATTTTTTAAAAAAGATCATGCCACTAGTTAGAAGCAGGGATGGGACCGAAAGTCAGAACTCCTGGTTGCTCCTGAGCCTTGCCCTTGCTTCCTGGTTGTCTTTTTCTTTTTCTTTTCTTTTCTTTTCTTTTCTTTTTCCTTTCTTTTCTTTTCTTTCCTTTTTTTTTTCTTTCTTTCCTCCTTTCTTTCTTTCTTTTTTTCTTCTTTCTTTCTTCCTTTCTTTCTTTCTTTCTTTCTTTCTTTCTTTTTTTCTAAATCATCTGCTCTGAAAAGGACAGCAAAGTCCTTCCATGATAGGCAGCCCAGATGTATGCAGAAGAACCCAGTGTGATGCCAAACTGCATTCACTCACCAGACACTTCCCAAGGATAGCCACTGGGCTCAGGAACCATTTTCAGAGTTTGATTCAGAGAACGTGCTCAGCATTTCTTCCCCCACTGCACCTCCTACCTCCTGCCGTTTCACTTCTTTGGGGGCAGAACAGCTCTCTGTGTGGGCAAATCAAGAGTTGTGCGGAATTCCTCTCAAGACAGTAGTAGCTCTGGGCTCTTCTCTACCAGGTGGCCTACTAGGAGAGCCAGAAGGGGGTGATTCAAAGGGGATCAGGGTCAGAAAAAAGAGAGCCTCCGTCAACCCACCAGAAGGGAACATGGCGGGCATCTCGGGAAGGCTTTGAAGGAAGGTGGAGCGTGACGTCGTTCAAGTCCTGGCCACCAAGAAACATTTGTGAGGATTCGTCCTCCGTAGGGACGCAGCCCCTTCCCAGAGTTTTTAAACTTGAATGCATGGACTTATGTGCCAGAGGGAGAAGAAAACTTTTATAGGCTTAAAATGATGGGGTTTTTCACGCATGTGTCAGCACTAGCAATGCTATGTCTTAAGAACTGAAGCCAAAGCATTAAATAACATGACTGATAAGCGTGTTGCATTTCCAGAGTCGGTGCAAGCCAGAAAAACAAGGATGCCTCTTTGAAAAGTTCCTTTTCAGGAGGTAGCAACCCCAAGTGGCCCCGGCTTCCTGAGGAGCTACTAGTTTATTCAAGGGTCCCCTGTCTCTTCTCTTCCTTTGTCTAGAAGTTTGATGCGGGCAGGGAGAAGATCCCAGTGTCCCTGGGCAAAGGTGCCTCGAAGCTGGTCTGTCATTGCTCTGACTGGAAACCTGGGTGAGGCCATCTCCCCAGGCACTTCCCGGAGGCATCTGAAGGCAGGAGTCTTGGACTCCCAGGGAACAACCAAGAACCACAGAAAGAGGAGAGTTTCCCAAGCGAAAATGCAAGCCAACATCTCCCGGGGGACTCTCAGCCCTGTTCACCTGAGATGAGTTACTTGCCTGCCCCATTCTACCACTGGAAATATATTTTTAGGATCTTTTCATGAGCAACATGTTCGCTGCCAACCCTTTATAGATCAGTTACAAAACAGAAACTCTCCTTACTGCTAGGAGAAGTGTAGAAGGGGGGGGGGGGGGAGAAAGAAAAAAAAAAATCCTGCCTGTAATTGAAGGCAGGTTGGGAGATGTTCATGCTTTGAAATTCTCCTTCTTGTGAAATGTTTATGAAACACTTTCCACAAACGAGTTATGCAACCAGGACAACAGCTTTGATCGTTTTCATCGCCAGTGATCTGTTCATTAGTGTGGGGCTGCTTCCCCGAGAGAGAGAGAACCATGTGAAAATGTCATGGGTGGGGCTAAGGAGGAGTACCCCAGCACCCTCGTGCCCCATCACATGACCCCAAAACATGGTTCATAAGGAGGTCCGTGGGTCTATCTGGGCCAGAACGCCACCTTTTCCATCACCTACGGTCTATGCTGTCTCCCACCCCTGGAAAGTTGATAGTATTGTTTTGTAGAAAGGGAACCGGGGGGAAATCAGAGGGTCATTCCCTTAAGGGACTTGGCCAGTGTCTTGTTATGTAACTTTATCCCCATCTCTAAAACTCTCTGGGCCTCCATGAGATGGGAAGGCAAATACTTGTCCCCACACCCCTGGCTGGGAGTGTGAAGCCGAGTAAGGAACGTACGAAGGCTTCCAGCCCCTCCGAGGGGGCTCTCTCCTCGCGGAATGAGGATACTGCTTTCTCAAGCAGGTGATGTCAGGGAGTTCATTGGGATTAGAAAAGATAATCACCCATGATGACTTTTTACCTCCCTGGTCACTGCCCAAGACTCAGTGTAACACCTGTACACAGCACAGTGGGTGGAGAAAATCCTGAGCGAACAAACCTTGTCTAGCAGATGGACGGGATGGTCAGTGGCTATGACAGGGCCGAGCCCTCTGGGTGGCCCGTGTCCCCAGGGATTAGTCCATCCCAAGCAGGGCCTGCAGAGATATCCCTTTGCGTGAGAAGAACCACCAAAGGGACTCTGGAGACAGTCTTCATGATTCCAGGCAGGCTGTGGGTTTGATTGGGTTTTCACAAGTACAGGGGAAAGTGGATTTTCGTCCAATTTGCCTCCGGTTCTCACATTAGAAGTCAATGGGATTCCAACAGAAGTCTCTCTATCTCGTCTTCCAGATCCACAGCCAACACCCAGTTGCCTGGAAAGGCTCCAATCTTTTCCATTCGACAGCAGTGAAAGGGATTTTTTTGATTTGGGAAGGACTTTGTTTCTTAATTTCTTAGTTTCTTCACCCGTGAACTCTTAAGAGAATTGCCAAAGGAGGCTGTTAAGAGCCGCTAACGTATCTTCCTCCCTTCCTCTCTTTCTGAGACCCACCCACCAAAGCAGAGACTTCTAGAATCTGTCACCGACAAAGAAATCTCCTTTACTGTCTTTCAACCTGGTTTGTATAGGACTCTCTTCCTTGGGGGGTTACTGTCAGCAGCTCGCACCCATAGGCTAATGAAATATGAGAAATGAAAGAGTGAAACGCCGCCAAAGCAAAAAGTCACAACAATGACACACACGGGGCTGTCAGAACGCCCCAGACGAACACCCAGAGGAATTTCCTGCTATCGGTTGCTTCATTTTTAGAACTGGGAGGTCAGCTGTGCCCCTCAACGAGTTTGGAGGGCAATTGATCCGGGAAGCAGATGAAAGGGTGAGTTTTCTTTTATGATGGCGCTGGTTTCTGAAATTAAGTGTTGCAGGAAGACCTGGCAGTGATTCTAACAGATAGCACCCAGGTTGGAGGCAAAGCACATGTTTTCAAGCTCTGTCATAGCTGCACCTTCTTATCTCCATTGCGCATAATGAGTCTATAAAGGAACCCTGCCACTTGCCTCCGAGCTGGAGCCCCGCCAAGCTGCCCGCGGTGGTTCTACCCAGCGTGGCTTTGGCTCCAATTTTCCATGTTCTCCCTCTGTCCCCCTTCCTCCATCCTGCCTCACCTATCCCCGCACTGGGAGAGGGATGCACCGGGGCAGGAGCGGGGGGGGATCTACAAAGGAGACGTGGCCCCCCAAAGGCTTTGCTTAACTAAAATCTCTTCGAACAAACCTTAAGGGTGGTGGTGGTGGTGGTGGTTTTAAATAAGTAGTTGTATCATCTATTTCTGGCTTTTTAAAAACCTGCTAACAAATGTTTCCCCAGAATCGAGGATGTGAAAGCTCTTAATTTCTAGGGGAAGAAAGTAGGACACCAGAGCTTCTTAGACGGAGATGCCAAGCCTGGGTGGGAAGAACCGAGGGACCCTGGGGCTAGCGAATGGGGCCGTCTTGGCAATCCCTCCCGGCTGGCCGTGTCTTTAGAGTTCACAAAGTCTCAACCCTCTGCCCCCACTGTCCTACTTCCTGTCTCTCTCCCTTCCTCTTCTCTGCTTCCAGTGCCCCAGAATAAGTCTCCTTAGGTGAGAGAAGAGAGGAATGATTTGTAAAGACTGTCCCTGAAAGAAGCATCCTCTTCCCAATTTTGGTGGCACCAGCCCTTGTTGGTGCCCTTTTAGGTCTGCTTTAGAACACCGCAGCAACCTGGGCTAGCCAAGTCTGCCAAACGCACTATGGAACTGGAACTTGTGATTCCATTTTAGGACTGGAAGAGAGAAGAATCCTATAGAATCATCAAACAGATGGAGAAACTGAGTCTCGTACAGGCTAAAAGATTGCTCAGGGTTACGTAGTAAGTTCAAGTCAGGGTGAGGACTTAGACACAAGGTCTAGCTCCCTGTTCAACGTTTTCCTGACTGTATCCCCCTGGAGTCTATGGAGAAATGGGTTCTGTTTGTGTCTTTTAGGTAATTAACTTGCATTAATTCCCATTATGTGCAAGGTACCATATTTAGGACATTAGCTCTTTCCTCGGTCTCTGATATCACTCAGTAGGATCTGCCTCGCTCACCAACCAAAGGGAGTTCTTTCTTTAGTGATCTAAAGATTCATTTCACAACAATGAAGCATAAATATAGCCATTGGTCTGAACGTTTTACTTGGATTAAGTTAATACAGGAGTGATTCCAGGATGTCTGTGACATCCCCAGTGTAGACCAAGAAAATGGTTTAAGCCAGGACGTCTATGGCCAAGAATTTCCATCAGAGGATCTCCCTAATGTCTTTTAAAAGGTATAGTCTAGATCCTATGCTCTTTGTCATATTATATGAATTCAGAGTCACTTGGCTCCCCCTGCCCCAGTGGACTTCCTGAAAAGCCGCAAGAGTATAGTTCTCTGGATGGGCCCAAATAGTGCACCCATCCAGCCCTGCCCTTGGACACCCGAGAGCCCCACAGGTGGGTGATTGGTGCTGTCATCCAAGACAGCACTGGATGAGACAGCACTAGCCTCTCTCACTGGAGAGAGGCTAGAGAGGTTTTAGAAGCCATCACAGCCCCCTCGGGCTGCCCCTGCAGTAGTGACTATGAGGGAGACGTGTCCCCACCTGTAGGGAGACCGGCAAAGACTATCATCAGAGCCGCATGGGTGCAGAGGGCTGACTGCAGAGGCAGCTCACCACGCAGAAGATAGATAACTGTGGAAAACAAGGGGAAGAGAGAGGGGAAGCTGGCTCCCAGACTTTGGGATTTTGTGGACCAGGAAAATAAACAAACAGTATGGGGAAGACTGGTAAAGGGTTGCCTTTTTTTTTTTTTTTTTCCCACTTTGCAAGGTGGGGAGTTTTTAAAATACCATTTAGAAAATTTTTTTTATGTTTATTTAGTTTTGAGAGAGAGAGAGAGAAAGGGAAACAGCATGAGCGGGTGGAGGGGGGCAGAGAAGGACGGAGACACAGAACCCGAACCAGGCTCCAGGCTGTGAGCTGTCAGCACAGAGCCCGACACGGGGCTCAAACCACAAGTGGTGAGTTGAAGTTGGTCGCTTAACCCACTGAGCCATCCAGGTGCCCCTTAAAATACCATTTAGAATCAGCATCATGTCACAAAAGAAATTCTAACCTCTCCCCCCAAGAAAAAAGGAAGAACGCCATCTCCAAATTTAAAAAAAATGTTTCAAGTCCCTGCAATATCCTTCTTTTTTTCCCGTTTCAACAAGGAAGCGCGTAAACTGCACCGTGGGCCTGCACAGCCCACAGAATGTGCTGAGGAACCATGGATCTCTGTGAACCCCCCTCCTGCAGACTCTGACTCCAGAGTGCCATTTCCCTGTCTCTTACCAGCTGCCCTGGGCTGAGGTGCACACACAGGCAGGCACATCAAGCCCCAGCCCTGTAGGTACTGTAGGCACGGAGCTAGCTCCTTACTCTCGGGGCTGGTCACTAATCCGCCTTGACCTTCTCTACGTTTCTGTTTCTGCCCGCCTGGGGAGGCCCCGCACTGATGCTCTCCTGCCTCCACTTACACAGATTAAAACTGAGGACCTCAGTGACTCCTTGCAGCAGACCCTCTCGCATCGGCCATGTCACCTGAGTCAAGGACCTGCCATGATGTCTGGAAACCAAATGTCTGGGGTAAATGCCAGCCTGATGCCGGGGAGCCCTGATAGTCTCAGTGGGCCGGGGAGTTGAAGTCAAGCCTTCTCCAAAATGCTTGACCTCTAGACCTGGCTCTCGGTGAATTCGTGGTCCGAAAAGCCCCCTGTAGGGAGTGTGACCGAGGGATTCGGGCCTGGGGTGGAGGTGGGAGTCCATAGGGGAAGCCCGGCTGCCTCTACCTGTCTGGGACCAAAAGGAGCCGGCCTGGCCAGAACAATGGACTTAGCGGCTGTGGAGCCGGCCCCCATTTCAGGGGACCCTATTGCGACAACCATGGCTACAGATATAGAGCATTTCTGTCTCCAGTGAGCCCACTCTCCTCCCTCGAGGTTTTGCACCAAAGCCAAAGTAGAACAGAGTGTCGTGCGGGGAAGAGGAGGCACCCTGAAACAGTAACAGCAAACGTCAGAGAGGGCGGATGTCCATGTGGCGAGCCCCTCTCTTGGTCTGGATCACCTGGGGAAGAAATGCCACCCCTTCCCTGGAAATACTTAAGACCGGAACGTGTGCCCATTCCTTCACTTCCTCATTCAGCAGGGGTTTACCACCTCTTCGTGTACAGACCTAAGCACAGCCCTCGTGGGGCACAGAGCCCTGAGGATCTCGATCCCCCACGTATCGGAACTGCTGTCTCCCTTTTGAGGGCTGGTGGGAGGAGCCCAGGGGCAGTGGCCTTTCTGCCACATCAGATCGGTTGTGTTAAGAAATAATAACTTACTCCTCCTTCCAGGAAAAGCTCAGGCCCAGGAAATGGCCAAGACGTGGCTTTTAGCACAGTCGAGTGGCATGAGATTAAAGAAACAGAGTCAGACGATCGGGATTTCATGTCATTTCTAGGGTAAACCTCTGAGAGCCGGGTAACACTGAGCCTGTGCCTTCGACGTTTACCGTCTACTTGGGAGACAAGACTGACACGCACGAAAGTTAAATAACAAGGCAAAGTTTAAGTACACTAGGCTGAGAGGCACTGCTTGGCTGAGTGCAGGAGCTGTAACAATGCCAGCATTAATGGAATCGCTACTACGTGCCAGGCACTTGAGCTACACAGAGACATAAGGCAAGGTCACTGCCAACAAACTCTCAGAGTCTGGAGCCCCACGGGACAGATGGGCAGCAGGCAGATGGAGCCGGCACCCCCAGCGTGTAAATTCGGCGATTTATGTGTCTCCCCATGTGCAGGACATGACCTCCCTCCATCCGCTCCAGCAGCTCGTGCTGGTTCCTGGCCACCTCCAGTCCGTATCCCAGTTCCTGCTATCCCAGACCCAATCTGGGCAACAAGGTAAGAACTCGGGTGTTTTCCACATCGATCAAGTCCAGCAAAGTGCTGCTGTGGCTTGCTGGATAAAGGAGTCCAAGTGTGGGGCATGGGTGAGTGGCTCACTCCTCTGGCATTGAGACCCGGGGAAGGGAGCCTGGCATTGCCCCCGCCAGGCTGAGAGTCCTCTGCTTTTCCCTCGCATCTTCCTCAACTTCACGGCCAGTAGAGACTGAGGTGCAAGGTGGCAAGGAGCTGGGGGCGGAGGGGAGCACAGGAAGGAAGAGCTCCTTGGGACATGCAGTGCAGACAAGTCCCAGTTCCTTGGAAATCTTTCAGGACTGATTCAGACTTTCACCTCCAGGAAGCCGGCCTTGACTCTGCTTGGGTAGAGCAGCAGCGCCACCCTCAGGCGGGAGAAGGGGTTTTCAGGTTTTCTTTGGCACGGAAATTACTACCAGAGACTGGCTCCTGGGCCAAGAGCAAACAGATTAGAATATTCATGATAATAGCTGGTATTTCTTGAACGTGATTTGCCAGGAGCCCTGATGAGTGATTTTCCTGGCATTTTTCAAAATAACCTTGTGTGGTAGATAGCCATAGTGTGTCTCTGGTGACATAAGAAAAGTCCGGAAGTTTGCCCGAAACCTGTGTTCCTGGCCATTGACCTGCACTGCCTGCCCACCGCCCCCCTCTCTCTGGTCTCCACTGACTAGGGCCAAAGTGATAGAGGAAGTAGGAGTTTGCCACCTGTGTACAAATCCCAGGTAGAGGCTTTGGAAACCCAGAATCCAAACAACGTGCAACTCTGCCTTCCATCCCTAACACCTGCCTAAATTACAGTCCCTACCCCTAGGTTCTGAGGCATCTCAGAGTATTTTTATGATGATGACTGAGAACATACTTGAGCCTTTAAGTACTTATTTTAGCTAAACAACATATATCACATTCCTAGGTAACAGCTAATTCCCTTCTGTTTTAAAAGATAGTGACGTGAGGGGCGCCTGGATGGCTCAGTTGGTTAAGTGTCCGACTTCGGCCTAGGTCACCATCTTCTTGTTCCTGAGTTCAAGCTCTGCGTCGAGCTCTGTGCTGACAGCTAGGAGCCTGGAGCCTGCTTCAGATTCTCTCGCGCTCTCTCTCCCTCCCTCCCTCCCTCCCTCCCTCTCTACCCCCTCCCGCTTGCGCTTTGTCTCTCAAAAAATATAAACATTAGAAAAAATTTTTATTTTTTTAATTTTATTTTTTACTTTTTTAACGTTTATTTATTTTTGAGACAGAGAGAGACAGAGCATGAACGGGGGAGGGTCAGAGAGAGAGAGAGACACGAATCTGAAACAGACTCCAGGCTCTGAGCGGTCAGCACAGAGCCTGATGCGGGGCTCGAACTCACAGACCGCGAGATCATGCCCTGAGCCGAAGTCGGAGGCTTAACCGACTGAGCCACCCAGGCGCCCCTAGAAAAAAAATTTCAAAGACAGTGATGTGAAAATGGCCCAGAGGTAGACATATAACCAGTGAGGTCAGTGTATGATGCAGGGCAAAATAAACGAACAAAAAATTTTCTGAAGGCAGAAAACTCATTGGTTAAAAAAAATTCTTTTTTTTTTTTTTTTTTAAATCACTTACTGGCTGTGTGTCCTTGGGAAACTTCACCTAACCTCTCTGAATAAAAACGGAGCAAAATAAAATAAAATGGAAAAACAGTAAGAAATAGAAAAATAGTAAAATTCTACCTCACGAGGTTATTGAGGGCTATTCCAAATAATGCATATAAAAAGGCTTCGCGTATTTCAAAAACGCAGTATAAATGTTAGATTACTATTAGCATTTAAGCCTCTGACTCCTGGCTCGGAGCTCCTTATGAGAGATTTTTGTTTACTTTAATAAGGAAAAATTAAGCCCTGACTTTTATAGACTGAGGAGCGTGAAGGTCAGCTTCCACAGATGCCGTACATCAGTGACCTGGAGCTGCTTAGGGACCCCAGAGACCCCAAGGTTCTGGTCTGTGCTGAGTGGTTGGGGTGACCCGGCCCATTGTTCTGGTAGCTCAATGGCTTCATTCCCGCAGCGACAGTGAGAGCTCCTGGCTGAGGACCTTCCTAGAGGGAGGCCACTCTCATGACCACCAGTCAGGCAGAGCCCTTCATGGGCTGTTTTCCTGGAGAGGGAAGGAGAAAGCGGTCCTCAGACAGTACGACGAGCAGGTGGAGACCATACCACCAGACAGAGTTTCCAGAGGCTTGGCCCCTGGTCTTCCCTTCTCTCTCAGCTCTTCCTCCCAAGTAGAAAATGTCCTCGTTCTGCCAAGAGCCTCTGGCCAGCCATGTGCCGCCTTTTGGGGCTCTCTGGCCCCATCTATGTGGCCTGGCATATTTGCAGATTTGCCCAGGTTTTTGTGGCTGTCTGCAGGCAAAATGGAGCTCCCCGGCCCCTCCGTTCCAGCTGCTTTTCCTTCCCTGTTGGATTTCTTCAGCCTACTTAGCAGCTCCCAGAGCAGGCTGGCCTTGACCTCCTTAGCCCGTGCAGCACCATTCCAGGCAGGCGGGCGGGCAAGCCGGAGGACTGGTTTGCGGATGGCTGTTTACCTGCTTATCCGTGTCTCGTTCGCCTCCACCTGCGTGTGGCAATGCCTGGCAGTCCCGTGGGGGCCCTTTGCACAGGGCTCGGGGTGGGTTGAGGGACCTGACGAGGTAGCAGGGGGTGGGGACGGTTATCTCGGTCCCGAAGCTGTGGGGCGTGTCCTTCAGACGGCCTGGATTTTATTGTGTTTGTTCCTTTGTCCCTCCCCTTCCACTCAGGTCTGCAGCCGAATCTTCTCCCCTTTCCGCAGCAACAGAGCTCTCTCCTCCTCCCGCAGACCGGGCCTGGCCTGGCGTCCCAGGTAAACAACCACATTCTTCCTGTCTCCCCCTGAGAATGCCTCAGCTCTGGACAGAGCTGCTCACCGGTGTTCCCCCACCCCCTCGATGCTGCACTTACGCCTCTGGGAAGAGGGGGTAGCGAGGGATTATCCCTGTTCACACACGAGGAATCCAAGCCACGGCCGGGAGAAACGATCGAACCAGCATCACCAACAGCCCCAGGACTGGAGCCCAGAGATCTCAGCTCCCAGGCCGTCCCGCTCAGCAGCGCGGGTCCTCCACACCAGCCCTGGTTTCGCTCACTCCTCTTAGGACCATCCAGGTCCTAAGGAGGGCTGACTTTCAGGGATGCCACGGCGACCGCCAGCCCTGCCCGGGTCCTCTCAAGCCCCAAGGAGGAGACCAGAGTCCCCACCAGGCCAGTCTCTCACCTCTGGGTCCCTGTCAAGACCCACTATCCTCGACCACCTCCTGCAGTGCACTTGTGCGGGTCAGGAGGTCCGAGACCGGCACGAGGGGCTGTTAACAGAGCTGCCGTGTTGCCACACGGTACCTGTTTGCCAATTACAAGGAGCCACCTCTTCCTCTGGCCGGACGTGGCCTCTTTCTAGGTGTGTGGCTCGCTAACAGCAGCAGGAGCTGTCTGGTAGGTGCCTCTCCTCCCCTCATCTGGGTGCCCCCGTGCACAGCTGCAGGAAATGGCTCTGCAGAGACAGGTTACAGGGCCCCACTGGCCCTCCTGTGTGTGAAGATCCCCACGGATCACTAAGGGCCCTGACTCTAGAGGGCTAGAGTGTCCACTGAAGACATCAGGAAGGGGAGAGGGTGCCATCTAGTGGCTAATAGGAAGCGGGCCACTGGAATCCTAAACTCACTCTCTCCTGGGGACTTGGAATGTCATCATAGACTTCCATCTGGAAGAGATCTTATAGAGGCCTGAGATCAACTCTCATATCTTACGACATGAGAATCCAAGGGGCCGTTCAGGAGGTTATTAAGATGGTCCAGGGCAGCGGTAATGAGGGACTTGCTCAGGGTTGTGGCAATAAGAGTAGAGAGGGAAGGGCAAACGAGGACCTGTTTGGGGAAGACGAACGAATGCAATTTGGCCTCTCGTTGGATATGAGAGGAAGGGAGAAGAAGGTCTAGCAGAGAGCTCAAGAAGTATTTGTTAAAGAACAAAGGAATCGATGAGAAGGAAGTCTCAAAGAGAGCTGAAGATTTCCACCCCCATCCTGCAAAACAGGACCAAACCCACAAGGCTCCAAATCATTCTGTTCTAAAAGATCCTTTGCCAGGGTCCTCTCACCTTCCTCATCCCGAGGCTGCCCATCTGAATTGTAAATCTGCAGGTCTCGGAAGAGAGAAGGAGGAAAGTTCACCTTAATCTAGGAAAACGGTAAACTGGGAAGGAGAAAGACAAGGGCGGATATAGGCAGTGCTGTCCACGTGGGCAGTGGCTCCTGGACGGGACACAATGCCTGGACCCCTCGGTCTGGGTTCCAGAGCTTGTGCTATGGTGGATGTCTTCAGGAGGGGGATTCAATCCAACCCCAAAAGGGCGCCACATGAACTCTAGGTTTTAGAGCCCATTTTTCTATGAAAATGAACTAAAGGAAGACTATGTCCTGACAACATTAAATGAGATCAACGTATATTTAGATAGCACAGGAATACCTTTGATTTAGAAACAAAAAACACAGGACGCTTGCCCCGCTCAGTCGGTGGAACATGCGACTCTTGATCTCGGGGTCACGAGTTCAAGCCCCACATTGGGTGTAGGGATTACTGAAAAATTAAATAAATAAACTTAAAACAAAAACAAAACAAAACGAAACACACCCAAACAACACTCTCGCGAAAGAAAATGATGGGTTCGAAAGTAAAATGGCAGTCATAAGGGTTTAAATTTTTCTGGAAGGTCTATCAATATAACAAGTCTCGGATGTCCTCTGTTATCTTCAGTTAATGCCTGTTAAACACCTCAGTTACTTTGCTTTGTGGAAAAGAACAGGCAAGGCCAACAACCTTTTCCTTGTCCCATTCTGAGATTTGCTTTTGGAATCTTAGTAAACAACCCCGCTAGCTCCTTTTACGGCGGAAAATTGAAAGAAGGAAGTTACCTGCCCAGAGTCAAACAATGAGTCATAGACTAAAACCCAAGAAGGCCACCTCCCTGTCCTGCAGTCCTGTGTCTGCCCCAGCTATTCTAGCTATTTGCTATCCCTTTGTAGAAACTCAAATTTTCACTTCCACGCCCCTGAAAAAAATAGGAATCAAGTGCGCCCAGACATCTGTCGCCTTCTAAGCACACAATAGAAAGTGCCATTTGATCTGTGCCATTGTGGATCTGTTTGGCATGTGTTCCCTTTTAGGCAATTGGGCGCCCCGGGCTGCCGGGATCTTCTTTAGACCCCCATCTGGAAGCGTCCCCACATCTCCCAGCGCCGAAGCATCTACCCAGCTCTGGAGGGGCTGATGAGCCCAGTGACCTGGAAGAGCTAGAGAAGTTTGCCAAGACCTTCAAGCAGAGGCGCATTAAGCTGGGTTTCACACAGGTTTGGTTTGCGGGGAGCTAGAAGGGATTGGGTTGAGCGAGCGGAGACGGGGCTTCCCGAGTGTACATTTGAGGAGCGGCCGGATGTTCAGTGTGTTTGGGGCAAGCCCACTTGTCCCTGTGTTCCCTGAGAACAGGGCACAGTTTCTATTGGTAAGGGAACTGGGGGACACTGCTGGGAAATGGGTGGGAGGAATGAGAGCCAGACAAGGGGTTGGGCATATGGGCACGGCCCTCTCCGAGTCTGGGGAGGGAAATGAACCAAAGTCTCCCTCTTAGAGGGAAAAAACCTGGAAAGGAGTCACGGTCACGGGTGGGTGCTTGAAGGTTCTGTCCGTGCATGATGGGCGCCAGGATGGTGGGGAACGTGGACAAAGAAGAGAAGGAGCCCGTCCCTCCGGCTTCTCCCTCTCGGTCCCCACATGCAGGGAGATGTGGGGCTGGCGATGGGAAAACTGTACGGTAATGACTTCAGCCAGACCACCATCTCGCGATTTGAGGCCCTCAATCTGAGCTTCAAGAACATGTGCAAGCTCAAGCCACTGCTGGAGAAATGGCTGCACGATGCAGGTAGGCATCCGGGACTCAAGGGTGGACGGTGCCCCAGAGGATTCTGCAGGGAAGGGGCTGGTGACTTGTCTGAGTTGAGGCTTTAGGCCGTCAGTGTGTAAGACCCCTTCTCCTCCTGGGCCTGGAACCACCTGAGAAATAAGATACAGGAGACAGACAAGGGGAGAGGGAAATGTCCGCTTCATTGCTGAGAGGGCCCCTTGAAAGAAATGGCTTCAGGTCTGTGGCCATGAAGACTTGGCCCCCTTCCCTTGTTCACCCTACGGCCACCCAGCCACCTGGGGACGGCTCACCAGAGACAAAGTTTGGGTCTGCAAACTTACTCACCTTGCGCTCTGGACCCCTTCTAGGTTGGGAAGATAGGGGAATGGGTTCTCTAGGATCTCCTGGGGGAGCCGGGAAGGCAAGAGTCACAACACAAGCCCTCTGTCTGGCTAACCTCGAGCAGGTCTCCAGAGGGCAGGGAGTCACCGTGAGCAAGACTAGTGGGGAAAGTCCTACAGCAGGAGCGGGGTCCGCAGGATCCTGTCAGCCGGGTGACCTGGGAGGCATTCCAGGAGGTCAAGGGTGCAAGCCAAGGGCAAGATGTTTGGAATACTGAATGGAGGAGGTTGGTGTCTGGGGACAGTGGGTGACAGGGTTCTTACCAGGACACCATCAACACATTGGACCGGAGAATTCTTGGTTGGAAGAGGCTGTCCTGTGAATTATAGGGCATTTAGCAGCATCCTTGGTCTCTACCCCCCGGGTACCAGCAGCACCTGCCGCCCGTTGAGACATACAAAAATGTCTCCAGATATCCCAAATGTCCCCTGGGGGAGCAGTCATGGTGCAAAACCGCCTCAGCCGAGAACCACTGGTGTAGGCAGAGAGGGAAGGAGCAGAGCCGGCGCCAGGCTGGGCTCTAGTCAGGAGACACATGTTGACGAGTACTTCCTGTGCAGAGGAAGGAAAGGGTGGGATGGGCAGACAAGGGGGTCAGTCACCCCCTCAGAAGTCCCTCCACGAGGAAACATGGAAGGTCAAGGAAGCTGTCCCCAACGACTTGTCCCTTCGTCAGCTTTCTTCAGGGCACTGAAGTGACAGAGATGATCAGAGGGCCTTAGGATCTTTGGGAAGAGACCTTACGGGTCGTTTCTAGTGCGTCCCCCCTACCTGATGCCTGAATCCTTCCTGTGGGGTATATCTGCCCACCGATCATACAGTGATCATCCAACACTTGCCCTGAAAAGAAAGTGACATCAGCACCAACATTCTGCCACCAAGTGCCATTGCTTTTAGCTCAAAACACCAGTTCCCATTTTACTGAGCATCCATATCCAAGCATCCTTGTAAAAGACAGACTCATGAGAGTCCCTTGTAGGAGCCCTGCCTGCACCCACTCACACCCACACATGCCGCTGATGTCTGAGTGTCCTTGAACCGTGACCGCAAACACTGGAGGCGTTGGCGTGGGAGTCGCGGAAGACCTTTGCCCAGAGCAATGAGGACAAGCAGGGTTCTTGGCCTGTTCTGGTTCCCCTTCCGGGAGGAGGGGGCTGGTCCCAAAAGAGCCACTGCAGAGCCTACGGGGCAGCATTGGTGGATCTCAAGGCCATGGACACAGAGCCTCAACTGGCCATGCATTCTCTTCTCTGAGCTTCCTTTGTCTTTCCACCTCTGGACAGAAACCTCTCCATCGGACCCCTCGGGGAGCACCCCCACCTCTTTCCCCACCCTCAGTGAAGTGTTTGGTAGGAAGAGGAAGAAACGGACCAGCATCGAGACCAATATCCGCCTGACTCTGGAGAAGAGATTTCAAGATGTGAGCGGCTCCTCCGGGTGGGAACGGGTGGGCTGATGTGCAGAGTTGGATGAGCGGACACACTCAGGCCCCTCGGTACCACACCTGCCCTGGGAAAGGGTCGGAAAGCAAGCCCAGGCACCCTCTCCAGGCACCCATGTGTCCCAGGGAGAGGGCGCCTTCGTCTTGGGTTTCAGGAACTTCTTCCCCCACTGACTCTTCTTGCCCTGACATTTTTTAAGGGCCCATTGTCCCTCTCACCGGGAGACTTAAAGAATGGGATATAGGGGGACGCCTGGGTGCCTCAGCTGGGTAAACATCCAACTTCGAATCAGGTCATGGTCTCCCAGTCCATGAGTTCGAGCCCTACATCAGGCTCTGTGCTGACAGCTGGAGCCCGGAGCCGGCTTCTTATTCTGTGTCTCCCTTTCTCTCCGCCCTACCCCTGCTTGCACTCTGTCTCTCTCTCTCTCTCTCTGTCAAAAATAAACATTTAAAAAAAAAAAAAAAGGGATATAGAGTCCCAGAAGAGGGTGGATCTCTGTATCCAGTTGAGGTAAAGGGAGCAAAGCCAGAACACTCCATATAAATTCTTTCTTTCTTTCTTTCTCTCTTTCTTTCTTTCTTTTACCTTAGTTGACATACAATATTATATTAGTTTCAGGTGTATGGCAGGGATTCAACAATTTTACCCATTACAAAATGCTCATCATAACAAGTATAGTTACCATCTGAAATTCTTTACTTTCTATGCATTGATTTGTAGTTTTAGAATTATCAGTGTAGTAAATGCTCACTGTAAACAGTTAGGAAAATATAGAGAAGTAGAAGGAAAAAAAGATCTACCATCAAATGGCATCTAAATGTATTTCCTTCTGCTTCTTTCTCCACACGCATTTAAATACTTGTGATCATATAATATGATACATTTGTTTGAACTTGTAGCAAAAGCATATTCCTGAGCCAGTATGTAGAAGCTAATAATAATACCAGCTTTGTGCCCTGTGGGAGCTAGGGAAGAGAAGAAGGAAAACAGGTGTGGTCTACACAGCTTCTAATCGGGATCCCTTGGATACCAGCCTTCAGAGCCTCTATCCACACGACCCAGGTCCCTAAAGGATGTGCCCTTGGCCTCATTTAATCTTGTGGGCCCCAGGCCTCCAAGACTGCTGCCCGCTCCAGCGAATTCATTCGCTGGTGCATCTGGCTCAAGGATTTGATGGCTGCATCCTGCTGGCAGAATGACAAGAGCTGGCTTTTCCTGCTGATTAGGTTTCTGGGAGCAGCCTGAGTAAGGGAGGGGGTGTGTAGGAAGGAGGGAAAGGGGCTGAGATCAAAGATTGGGTGGAGGGAGGGGTTGGAACAAGAAAGTGCTGAATATATATGTCTCCACAGTCTTGGATCCACATGCTTTAGTTTATGTTTTCCTATTTTGAGGTGGGACAGGAAGCAATAACACAAGAAAAGGTTATCAGGTTGTGTGGCGAAACATGGGGTTCGGGATTCTGCCCGTCCCACACACATGTCAAAGGACTTCTCCTTTCAGAACTTCTCCTGAAGTAAGAAATGAGGGAAGAGAGCTACATTTGTGGATCCTGTATTTTGTGGCAGGCCCTGGGCTTGGCAGTTTACACATGGTTTCTCATTTTAGCCTCGCAACAATCCTATACAGTAGACATTATTGTTCTCACTTCATACATGATAAGACTGAGGCTCAGAGAAGTTAATTAAGAAAGGTTCCTAAAGCTACACAGTAAATGATAAAGCCAGCATTCCATCCTAGGTCTGATTCTAAAGCTTTTGATCCATCCATTGGCCTATCTTGTTTCCTTGGAACTTCTGGCCCCCACCCCTGATTCTTGACCCTGTTCCCCCTTCCTGCTGACCACACTCTATCCCTTTGGTCTCCGCAGAACCCCAAACCCAGCTCAGAAGAGATCTCCATGATTGCAGAGCAGTTGTCCATGGAGAAGGAGGTGGTGAGAGTCTGGTTCTGCAATCGACGTCAGAAGGAGAAGCGAATCAACTGCCCCGTGACCACACCCATCAAATCTCCCATCTACAACTCCCGCTTGGTAAGTGGCCAAGAACCAAGCTGCCCGCCAAGCATGGGGGGGGGGGCGGCGAGGGAGGGGGCAGGAACAGGAATGGTGCCTGGAAGGTGAAGAGTCTTCTCCATCCGGGGAAAGATGGCCGTCGGAAGTTGAGAGGGGCATACAATAAATAGGCAAATAGATGCCATATGTGAAATAAACATAAGAATAAAGAAGGGTAAGGGGAGTGGACGTAATTATGAGGAGATGCTTTTTTAATAGAGAGGTCAGAGAGGACCTCCCTGGGAAGGTGACATTTGAGTGGAGCCCAAAGTGTTGGAAATAGATGAAGTATCTACAAGAAAGAGTGTCCCAGGCAGAGGGACCAGCAAGTAAAAAAGACTTGGCATGTTTGAGGAACAGAGGGAAGCCAGTATGGCTGGGGCAGAGTGAGGAAGGAGGCGAGAATAGGAGGGGAAATCAGAGACATAACAGAGAGCAGACCACCCAAAGTCATGGAGGTCACTAAAGGACCCTGGCTTTGGGTTTGTATGAAATAAGACACTGGAGAGCTGTGAGTGGAGAAGCCTAAACTGACTGAGGTGGAGAATAATCTACGTGGCAAAGGGACACCAGTGAGGAGAACTACAATAACCAGGCTGAGAGTAGAGGAAGCTTAGGGGAGGGTGGTAGCCAGGACGGTGACAAGAAGTGGTTGGATTCTGAATATACTTCAACCGTGGAGCCAACGAGATGTGCTGAGAGCTCAGATAAGGAGTGTGAGAAATGAGGCCAAGATGAGTTTAAGGGTTTTGGCGCGAACGACTTGTTGGAAGGCGCTGCCATTTTTTTTTTTTTTTTTAAGATGATGAAGAAAGCCAGAGATACAGGTATGAGGGGGGAAAAGACTAAGAATTTGGAGCTGGTCAGATTAAGCTGGACACGCCTCCTAAGGATCTGAGAGGAAGTGTCAAGTGGACAGTTGTGTGTCTGATTTCGGTGGTCAGGGGGAAAAGTCAGGGCTGGGAATAACGTGGAAGTTTGGGGAGTAGGAAATATCTTCTGCATCCAGGGAAAGATAGCGTCTGGAGGAACATTCTCTTCCTCCATCCCTGGGGATGCCATGGTTGGAAGGTTAAGGGAATTGGGGGCAATGCCACTGTCCTCAAATATTTTGGCACTCAAGGATGGGTGAGATTCAGCCTTGTCTGGGGTGGAACACAGCTGTTTCATAAAAACGACACCATTGTTCATTCTTTCACCAAACATTCCTTGGCCATCTACCATAGAGTGACCTTTGCGCAGAGTGCTGGGGATACACAAATAAATAATATCTGTCCCCTGTCCCAGAGGATCTCACCATCTAGCAGAGGAGACAGACAAAGAAACAAATGATAAACAACATCATAATTTCTCTAGGAGAATTTAGGAGTTGCGGCTAACAACGCCTTGCCAAGGTGGTGGTTAGAGAAGGCTCCCCCAAGGAGATAATTAATACCTGAGCTGAGTCTAAAAGGAAAAGGAGTGAAGAGGCAAATAGGTGTGGGGTGGAGTTCTCCTGGGGGGAAAGTGTAAGAACAGTAGCAGGGAGCAGGGAGAGTGTATGGCATGTTCCCAGAACTATGGGTGGTCCCTGCGGAGGGATGTGGAACGATGAGGCTGGACAGACCAGCAAGGGCCAGACTGAGGGGACTATGTACAACGCTAAGGAGACGGCTGGGAGAAGTCACCGAAGGATGTTGAGCAGGCCACTGACACATCAGATTTGCTTTCCAGAATGATCACTCTGAGTGCAGTATAAAGGGTGGTTTGAGAGACATGAGACTGGTTGCAGGGAAACCAGGTAGGATGTGGCTGCAGTTACCCAGGAAAGAAATAATGGGGGCTGAAGCAAAGCTAGGGACTAAGAACGAGGGGAAGGGAGAGAGTCAAGGGACAATGAGAAGGTGGAATTTTTGGGTCTTGGGTTATGAATTGGAAATCAGATGGCGGCAGGGAAATGACGAAGGAAAGAGAATACTCTGGGCTGACTGTCAGCATTCAGGTCGTTGGGCTGATGGGGCCAGTGGTTGCTCCACTGATGGGACAGTCAGACACAGGTGGAGGAGCGGATTCGGGAGCAGGAAAAGGTGACGATTTCCATTCTTTACATTATTATAATGTCCAGTGAGGCCTGTGGGACACCCACGTGGGGCTGTCCTTGGGCACTTGCATTGATGGGTCTGGAGGTCAGGAGAGAAGGCCGGGATGGAGACGTAGGTCAGGGAGTCATAAGCATAAATTGGTGGCTGAAATCCTAGGGGAGGAGGAGCTCAGCTATGCTGTTCGCACAACAGAGCCAAGAGAAAAGTCTAGTCTTAACCCTGGGGAACACCAGCAGGTGAGGGACAGGTAAAGGAAAAGGATCCAGGCAGGAAACTAAGGAGGAGCCAGAAGAGGCAAGAGATTGCAGTAAAGGAGATGTGAGAAGCCCCGTAGCAGTGCTCCGGGAACACAGACAAACACCGACGACGAGAGACACTCCAATCCGAATGGAGGCTGGGAGCGATGACCCCCTAATTTGTTCTTCAAACACAAACGCCTTTCCATACCAGGCGGGAGGAACCATCTGTGAGAAGGGATGGGATTATAAAATGATGTGCTGCATTTGGGGAATCACAACATTGCCATCTGACTGAAGCTAAGGTTTAGGGACTAAGAGAGGTTGATGAGGGCTGGCTCACGACGGGCCACAGGTACTAAATTACCCTGTAGGCTGTGAGAAAGCAATGAAAACGTTAAGTTGGAGGCAAGGGATATTCAGTCATCATTCTTTTCTTAAATATTTATCGAGCAGCCACCATATGTTTGGAACTGGGATATGGTGGTGGACGGGACCCGTATGATCCCTGCTTACGGTCCCAGCAGGGAAAATAGACACTAAGCAAATGCTCTTTGTGATGGAATCTCTAGAAGAGACGGAGGGTGATTTAGAGGGCCCTAACCTAGTCCCGGTGTCAGGGGCTTCTTGGAGGAAGGATGCTCAAACTGGCAGCAGCAGAATGAGTAGATGTTAATGGGGGTCGAGGGTGCACAGGGAGGACAGAGCATAGGGAAGAATATTCGAGGCAGAGGAAAGAGTGTATGCAAAGGCCCTGAGGCTGGGATGGGTGGAAAGGAGGAAGCACAGAAAGCTGGCATGGGCTGGAACCCAGGGAGTGAATGAGTATGAATGAGGAGGCTGGAGGGGTAGGCGGGGGCTAGATTATGTCAGGCGTGTCAAAGAAATGGAACCATGTGATAAGAGCATCGGAATCTTTAAACATGGGGCTTTGGGAGGTAGGTTCTCGCTTTGGTCCAAGCCCAATCCAAGACACCCACATGGAGAAAAGCAGTGGGAGGCATGGAGGAGCCAGGAAGGAGCCTGATTCGTTCTCATCATTCATTCCACACTTACTTACTGAGCACCTACAAAGTCCTAGGCACTGTAGTCGGTAGACCTGAACAGACATCATCCTGCCCTTGGGAAGACTACAGCCTAGCGGCGGGGGAAAGATGTTAAATAAATAATTACATTAATGCTTGTGATGTTACAGAGGCAGCGGAGAGAGAGCATGTTCTGATCCTATCGTCTCCTCAGGTCTCATTGGCACAGTCTCCTTGGGACTAGGACATAGTTTCTTCCGCTTCTGATATGAAGTGATCTGCAGGATATACAGTTAAGCAAAAAAAAAAAAAAAAAAAAAAAAAAAAAAAAGCAAAAAGCAAAACAAAATGGTGCAAACCAGTGTGGGCTGAATGCTAGCATTTATATAAAAAACTAAAAAGGGGGAACCATAGATACGTCTGCTTGCATATGCATAGCCTGCCTCCAGAAGGAAACAGAAGAAGCTGGTCCCAGTGACTAAACACGTTATTTATTTTAAAACAACAACAAATGTCTTGGGTGTGGCAGTAGGGAGGAGAGGAGAAGAGGGAGAGAAATCATTGATAACATCTCTTACCAGGAGGCCTCACACCTGCCTCCACCCTTCATGGCCCCCCCCCCCCAGCCCTACTGAGGAGGCTCATTGTAAAAAGGCAGGTAAATGAAGACAGCAGAACCGTAGCTGATTAATTGGGAAATGAATACATGCCACATCCTGTTGGGATGAGAGGATCCGAGCTGGGGAGGGGAGGGATATCAAATCACAGCTCCCTGAGAACTTCCTTCCAACGTCCTTTGGGAACATCGATTGGAGCTTCCCCTGTCGGCAAGAGGAGAAGAAAGGGAAGGCAAGGTATGCAGATTTCAGCTCAAATGAAGAGGTGACCGGTGTCCAGAGACAGTTGACAGCTTCCTTCAGGGGGGAAGGGAATAGACGCTTAACAAGCCTGGCACTCTTTGCCAGGCATTGACTTGGAAGCTTTATGGACATTATCTTATTAAATCTTAATTAAAAGGAAATATAAGGGAGGTATTACCTCTAGTTCACGGATGAGAAAACCAAATCTCAGCGGGGTTAGGTAACTCGCCCAAAGTCACGTGGATAGTTACGATGGAACCACGTTCTCACCCCCAGATCTGTTGGGCCCCGAAGCCCATTCTTTCTATTACAACTTGTTCTAGGTCGTGCTAAGGCAGTGATTCTTAAGGGGGAGAGTCCTGAAGAGTAAGGAGGTTCGAACTAAATGACCTTAAGTCCCTTCCCAATCTCAGAGTCGGTAATGCTGGGAGGTCTTCAGGGCAAAATGAAAGTTTAGCTCCTCCAGTTTTCTCTGGAGAGTGGGCGGTCCGCTCAGACACCAGGCCAGGAAGCCTGAAACAGGTTGTTAGGGCCGGGCTCTGCTGCACCGAGCAAAGGGATCTCTTGGAAGAAAAGAGCGAGGCGCTGTAGCCAACTGACAGCATCTGCTACGACAGGGGCCAAGCCCTCGGTACGCCAGCTTCATCCTGGCAGTGCCGAAGAAGCCTTGCCAGGGGGCCCAGCAGGGAGGGCAGGGCCCCGGGGTCTGCAGAACTGGAGCCGATGCTGTACGTGGTCCAGAGGCCCTCTTCTGGAAGCGGGGGACAGAGCGGAGGTTTGGAACTAGGCGAGCAGCCAGGAAGCTGAGTCCTGCTATCTGCAGTCTGGGGCCCAGCACCCTGGGAGAAGCAGTCAAGACTGGAGAAGGGAGCAGACACAAGACATTTACAAACCTCTGTTGCCTTTCAGGTCTCTCCCTCTGGGTCTCTGGGCCCCCTCTCTGTCCCTCCTGTCCACAGCACCATGCCTGGAACAGGTGAGCTTTACAATGGGTTTCTGAAGAACTCCAGAATTCCTTTAAATGATGGGATGGGGCGCCTGGGTGGCGCAGTCGGTTAAGCGTCCGACTTCAGCCAGGTCACGATCTCGCGGTCTGTGAGTTCGAGCCCCGCGTCAGGCTCTGGGCTGATGGCTCAGAGCCTGGAGCCTGTTTCCGATTCTGTGTCTCCCTCTCTCTCTGCCCCTCCCCCGTTCATGCTGTGTCTCTCTCTGTCCCAAAAATAAATAAATGTTGGAAAAAAAAAATAAATGATGGGATGGTAGACCTGAAAGGTAACTAAGTCAGCCTTCCTTAAATGTATTTCAATGGCTATTAAAATCTCTGCCCGGAGAAGAAGGGTTCTGTGACCACCTAAGTTTGGGAAGTGCTGAAGAGGCCAAGTTTAAAACGAGCGTTTGCTTTCTGCTTCCGCTGCCATACTTTCTCAGCACCAGAGTGCATTTCACATCCCTGAAGGAGCTGTATAGAAGGCAGGGTTTTCCAAACCAGTTTTCTGCGGAACTCTATTTTTCAAAAAGTACCTACAGCCTTCCAAAGAACTAGCAGGGGCGACCATACGTCTGCATGTGCCCCGGACAGCCCCAGCGTCTGCCTCTTGTCCGGACACGATCAATAGCACTGCTCCCCACTCGTCAAAGTATCTTGGCTTGCTTGGATGGCAAGATATCTGTCCCCTTATTCACGGGACGTTGTTAGGGAAACCCAAAAATGAGGATCCAAGCCTGTCCCCTGGCTATACTCTTTCTAGGAGATACACGGGCATCTTTCTGTGGAGACAGAAACAGGAGAGGGGCGGGCGACCTTTAATTGTGGCCTCAGATGCTCTTTCCTCTCCTATTCCCTTTTCTCGTTTTCCTCTCCTCCTCCTTTCCGAGCCTTCTTGTTCCTTTCCCCCTCCCGCCTCGCAGTCTGGGGCTACATACGCCCAGCCCAGGGTGTGTCCCGGGGTAGGATGATTTTGGCATCTGTCCTTTTGCGTTTGGCAATTCTTGGACCCGCAGAACCAGCCATGCTGCTCTCCAGGGCCTGCGCTGCAAAGAGCATTTATGATGAGAGTCCCTCTGGGGCCGGGTGTTGATGCAAACGAGGCAGGAGGTGGGCCGATGGGTGGGAGGTAGGGAGAGGGCGGGGATACATGTCTGAAGGGCCAGGTCACGAGGTCCCGGGACCCAGCAGCATTATTTTCCCCCTTGTTTTGGCCTCTCTTCGTCCTCAGGAACGTCATCCTGTTCCCCTGGGAACAACAGCGGGCCTTCGTCTCCCGGCTCCGGACTCCACGCCAACAGCCCCACTGCATCTCAAAATAACTCCAAAGCGGCAATGGGCGCCTCCGGTTTTAACTCTTCGGGGTGAGGTGGAGGAGAGAATACCGAGACATTCCAGCAGGATCAAGGGACCATGCAAGAAGCTGGGTCAATCCTTCGGGGCAGGAAGCCTGCCACTTTCTCGGAGAGGGGAGTTGGGGTGGCAGGACGAGGACAGAGTGGACAGCCAGGCTGGACCGTATCCCTAGGGAGTGGGCTTTAAAAGAGAAGCTTCGGCCAGCCAGCAGTACTGGCAAGAGGCTGATGTCAACAAAGCCAATATTTCCATCCTCACTGGGAGGGTGGAAATTTCTAAACACTCCTGTAAGGAAGGGCCAGGTCCTTCAGTGGGCTTGGGGGTTCTCCACTCCCTGCCAGGAACCCTGCTCTTGGGGCGTTCTGACGTGAGTGGGAGCTGTCAGTGTGGCTGACACAATGACAGAGGGAAGTATTGCCTCCCTGCCCCCGCCCCCATCTCGGGTTCCCACCTGGCATGCAGCGAGGTAAACCGCCCCTGGGACCAAAGAGTCTGCTCCAAAAAGTATTCTCAGAGCAGGTGCTTTGAGAGATGGCTCACGGATTCAGAGCACAGCAGAGATTTGAAAGTTAGGCAGTACCTCGTCGGAAGAAATGAATCCACTTGTCCAAACCCAGGCCATTCCACAAGGCAGCGAGGTCTTACTGACCGATAACTGTTGCATACACCAAACTTCTGGAGCTCGTCAACCACCCCTGCCAAAAAAAGGGGGGGGGGCGAAAAAACCATATAATGCACATGTTTTACTGTGTTTTGAGCTAGAATTCACATACCCTACAATTTACCCCTGAAGGTACAATCCAGTGCGTGTTAGTGTAGTCACAATGTGGCATAACCATCACCATAATCTAATTCCAGAACGTTTTCATCGCCCCGGAGAGAAACCCTACACCTGTTAGCAGTCACTGCCCATTTGCGTCTTCCCTCAGTCACATTAGCACCTTTTAGCATTGACTCGTTTTTTTTCCTTCCTTCCAGATCTTGGTACCGATGGAATCATCCCACCTACCTCCACTGAGACCAAAAAGTTTCTCCGAATCCACCTGGCCCTGTATTCCCCACTGGAAGGAAGGGAATCACGCCTTCTGTGTATGGACAGCTTACGGTCAGCAGAGTGAAAGAGAATCCCCACTGTCAACCCAAACTCTTGCTTCTTCAGGAGCGAGGGCCCCCAGAGATCTAAACTGTGATTGAAGCATGTGCGGACTCCTAATGCTCTTGAAACATATGCCCCTCCTCGCTGTTTACCATTTTCACCTTCCTTCCCCGTGCTCCTATCTCCTAGTTCTAAATATCTCAGACGGCTTCACTGTGGCAGTAGTCTCTCGGAGAAAGGACATCTTGCCACGATTTCCCAATGCATCCGTGGGCCTCTCGGGGACAGACGTTTGCCTGGTGTGCCAAACAACCGGAAGGAGAGATGATGGTTTTGACTCTGAACTTAGCCTCCACCTCTGAACCGATTCTAAAATCTGTGAAAAGATTTGAATCCGATGTCTCCACCAAAGACTTGATGTTTTCTCCGTTCAGCAAACTTTTCTGACTGAATCTTCATTTCACCCCATTTTCTCTTTAGCCCCCTTTTCTAGAACCAAGATCCAGTCGTGATTGCCTTCTCCAGGTTCTCTCTTCTTTACAGAAGGCTGAGCCACCCTCAGCCCCCGGGCATGTTTCTCTGCCCACAGGTGCTCTTTTGTTTGCTATACCTGCCCCGGAGCTCAGGAGTGCTTACTCCTTCTCTCCCTCCCCGTCCTTACCTGGGTCCCCTCTCTCCCTCCCCGCCCCCCACCCCCGGCTGCAGAAGAAAGGACACAAAAGCAAATACGTAAGAGTTATGTTGGCAAAATACCTGTATATAGCCCTCTCCAGTTTTTGCAATGACGTTCTCTCCTTAATGTGGAATTTTCCAACAAAATGTTTAACTCAGGTGTGAATTTTGAAGATATCTCTGTAATATTTTATCTTCTTTTTAAAAAAAAAAAAGAAAAAGAAAGGAAAAAAAATGCCAAAGTGTGAAATACTGTGCTAGCTTCCACAAGAGTTCCCACATGGGCTGGGAATCTTTGTTGACTTCTCGGGAACATTATCTCTAGTCTCCTTCTTTGTGGGCCAGTGTGTAGAGATGTAACATGAAGCCATTCCAGAGATGGTAACCTTTTTTTTTTTTTTTTTTTTAAAGACTGTATATCCAAGAAAATGTTGAGATTCAAAGGAATCTCTCTGTTCCTAAATAAATTTGTAGAGTTATGATATAAATGATTCCACCGCTGATAAGAAGAGGTTTAGATTATTGTTCTGTGTCTTTTGTTGAGGGGGATATGAGTGCGTATAGTGCAATGGGATGGGGGAGCACTTGGCTGGCTCAGTAAGTGGAGGAGGCAACTCTTGATCTCAGGGACATGAGTTCAAGCCCCGCGCCGGGCGTAGAGATTACTTACAAAAAATGGGATGGGGAAAATGTTGCCAATTGGTGCATTAAGTCTGTTACTCCCCAGACCTGCTGCTGAAGATGATCTACATTAATACAGGGCTTTAAAGAGTTCAGAGTTCTTGCTCTTTCTGACAGAGGAGGAGGAGGCTGGTTGCCTCATTTTGTAAGGGGGAGGATAGAAAGGGGGAGTTTTAAGGCCAAGTCATTCAGACTTAAGAGGTGGAGGCAGAGGCTGAGGAGGCTCATATCCCAGATATCCTGAAGGTCAGTTATTCAATATCCACAATGGAAAGCAATAGATATGAAAAACAAAGCATAATTCAACAATCAAATATAGGTGGCCTTGGAAATGCGCTGTGACTTTTGGTGAGGGGCTTGAGGGGCAAGCAAGCTCTCCTGGTGGTTTTTCTGAGGTTAATAAAAATTTCAATCGTTACCATGCCCGAGGTTGACAACTGACCTGTGCGAAAGGGAAGCCCTTCTAACGGCTGATGGGGAAAAACCAAAATTGGGATGAAACATTTGTTGCAAATAATATCCAAGTGGGGAATCTATATGTGAATAATCAAGACTTAACTGTTTCTGATGTTTGAATGGGCCTTATAGTAAGACTAATCTTTCACGACATGAAGCTGGAGAAGAAAGCCTATTGGTAGTAGTTACGGTCTCAAGAAAAGATCCGGTTGGAAGTGGCTACAGCAAAGAGTGGCTATGCAGCAAAGAGACAGCAAGAGGAGCCTTCGGCGCTGACTTAAGTATATGAAAGGACCATTCTGCCACCCACCAGCCCATGTGTACAAAAGTGTGCATATACACGCAGGCATGTGTATACTCTTTGTATGCTCATGGGTGCCAGAGCCAACCCTTTCTGTGGCCATCCTGGCTACCATGACATCTTGTTCAGGTAAGTGCTGAAAGCCGATATCCTGCGCTGTCCACACTGATGGTTTTCATCCATTTCACCTTTTAAAAAAAACTTTATTTTTTTTTTTAGAGCAGTTTTAGATTTAGGTACAGAGATTTCCCATATACCCCTGCCCCCTCACATGCATAGCCTCCCCCATTATGAACATCACTCACCAGAAAGTCCTTTTTTTTTTTTTAAACCACGAATGAACCTACATTGGCCCATAATAATCACACAAAGTTCACAGTTCATCTTAGAGCTCACTTTTGGTGTTGCACATGCTACAGGTTTGGACAAAAATATGATACATACCCACCATTGTAATATACAGGGTATTTGCACGGCCCTGATTCTCAGTGCTCTACCTTTTCACCTCTCTGCTCCCTACACCCTTGCAACCACCGATCTTTTTACCGTCTCTAATAGCTTTGCATTTTCCAGAAGGTCATATAGTTGGAATCATAGCACACACCCTTTCCAGATTGGCTTCTTTCACTTAGCGGTGTGCATTTAAAGTTCCTCCATCTCTTCATTCCCTTTTAGCACTGAATAAATAATATTCTGTTGTCTGGATACACCACAGTTTGTTTATCTTCCACCAAAGGACATCTTGGTTGCTTCCAAGTTTTGGCAATTATGAAGAGAGCTGGGGGGCGCCTGGGTGGCTCAGTCGGTTAAGCGTCCGACTTCAGCTCAGTTCATGATCTCACGGTTCATGAATTCAAGCCCTGTGTCGGGTTCTGTGCTGACAGCTCAGAACCTGCTTCAGATCCTCTGTCTCCCTGTCCCCGTCCCCTACTTGCACACTTTCTCTCTCTCTCAAAAATAAGTAAACATTATTTAAAAAAATTTTTTTTTTAATATGAATAGAGCTGCTGTAAACATCTGTGTGCAGGGGGCGTGGTGTGGACAGAAGTTTTCAATTCCTTTGGGTAAATGCCAGGGAACATGATTGCTGGGTCATACGGTAAAAGTACATTTAGTCTTGTAAGAAACCTCCACCCTGCCTCCCAACAGAACGTGGCTGTGCCATTTTGCATTCCCACCAAACAATGTGCGAGAGTTCCTGTGGCTCCACATCCTTGCCAGCAAGGTTTTATCAAGCATTCTGGATCTTGGTCATTCAAATAGGTGTGTAATAGTATCTCAGTTATCTTAATCTGCATTTTCCTGAGGACATAGGGTGTGGAGCAGCTTTTCATGCACTTAACTGCCATGTGTATGTCTTTGGTGAGGGGTCTAGCGAGGCCTTTGGCCGACTTTTTCATCAGGTTATTTGTTTTCTTATTGTTGAATTTTAGGAGCTCTTTGTATATTTTGGATAGCAGCCATTTATCAGCTGTGTCTTTTGCAAG
The DNA here is from genome assembly GCF_028749965.1 of Puma concolor. NCBI lineage: Eukaryota > Metazoa > Chordata > Mammalia > Carnivora > Felidae > Puma > Puma concolor. The sequence goes on along the minus strand of NC_141676.1, from coordinate 99,142,442 downwards.
TATTTTCTCCCAGTTTGTGGCTTGTCTTCTAATTCTCTTGGTATTTGTCTTTCGCAGAGCAGAAGATTTCGATTTTAATGAAGTCCAGCTTACCCATTATTTCTGTCCTGGGTTGTGTCTTTGTTGTTGTATCTAACAAGGCAGCACCATACCCAGGGGCATTTAGGTTTTCTTCATCTAAGTGTCACCTTCCTGAAATTTTATAGTTTTGCATTTTACATGTGTGTCTGTGGTCCATGTTGAGTTCATTTTTGTGAAGGGTGTGAGGTCGGTGTCCAGTTGCCTTTTTTTTTTTTTTTTTTTTTTTTGCATGTGGATGTTCAATAGTTCCAGTACTGTGTGTTAAAGGCACCAATTTTTCCCCACTGTATTGCCTTGGCTCCTTTGTCAAAGATCAGTTGACTCCATTTATGGGGGTTTCTTTCTGGGCTCTCTATTTGACCATACTTTTTTATGAAAGAAATACAGAATTGTAGCCTAACTTCTCAGCCTCCAGTAGCTTCCATTGTCCATTGTCTTGGACAATTGTTCAGCAGAGCCAACCCTGGAAGCAGGCACTGATTTGCCTCTCACAGCCACGTGATTCCCTAAAATCCCAGTGAAGTTCAACCAAAGCTTGGTTAGCATCTTCAGCGGCTAATTAGGCACAAGAGAATCGAAGGGCAAAACCCAGTCGTTGTCCAGGGGGAAAGAAAGAGAAGAATTGCTCCCGCTCCTTTTCAAATTTTCACACTTCAATTTTTTGTTGACTCAAGACTGGTGGGCCCCACCGTGGGCTGGAATACTAAGGCCTTTTGGTGCAACTCAGAGAATGAGTTTAGTTTCAGGACTCAGATGAGGAATCCTGCCCTGAGCCCCCCCAGGTTTCGTGGCTCCGTGCCTCTCCTTCCCACACACTCTCCGTGTGCCTCTCATATCTCACGTACTGCATTTGCTGACTCTTCTGCTTCTAGACTGTGGGTCTACCTGTGGGTCAACCCTGGAGTTGAGTCTGTCTCTTTTTCTCTATGTGCCCATGACTAACACTGTGCCTGGTACCTAATGGGAAATTAAGATTTTTGAAAATGAAATTCCTTTTTTTTTTTTTACCTCTAAATAACTTCTAGTGCCCTTCATTGAGGTTAGGAGCTGTGAGCTGTGAATGCCGAATAATACAGTACAGGTCTGTAGGGGCTTCTAGTCAAGTGCAGAGCCATACTGCCTGGGTTCATACTCAAATCTACCTCCTACTAATCATGTCACCTTGAGCAAGTTCCTTGAATTGCTCTGTGTTTTAGTTTCTCCCCTATTAAATGGGGATGACAATAGCAGCCATCTCAAAGGGCTGTGAGAATTGACTAGTTAATATTTGTAAAGTGCTTGGAAAAATGCCTGGTACATTAATAAGTGTTGTCTGCTATTATTGTGATTATAAACATAATTATTGTCATTATTATTCAAATAAATTGGTGGAGAGCTTCCTGTTCCTGTTCTCCCTTATAGCCCAGAACTTTTGTGGGGGGCGGGTGGGGTGGGGGGAGATACCACCGTTGATGATTATCTGATCTGGTAGAACAAGTGTTATGGCCAAAGATATCTAAATTAGTAAATGTAATCCTAGGTAATGAAGCTTGAACCTGGACCATCAGTCACCCTAGGATAAAGGCTCCTAGAAAGAACTGGCACCTTTCCTTATCGCCTCAGCCTTCAGACCCCTGAAGCCTTTTAATACTCTGTTCTTTCCCGGAAAATGGTGGCAGCAAGAAGGTAGTTCCAAATTCAGATACTAGAACAAGAAGAGGGGCAGCTGGATGTCTCAGTCGGAAGAGTATATAACTCTTTTTTTTTTTTTTTTAATGTTTATTTTGAGAGAGAAGGCGGGGAGGGGAAGGGCAGAAAGAGAGGTAGAGAGTGCAGAACCTGACGAGGGGCTCGATCTCATGAACAGTGAGTTCATGACCTGAGCTGAAATCAAGAGTTAGATGCTTAACTGACCGAGCCACTAAGGTGCCCTGGAAGTTCTCAGGGTTGTGAGTGTGAACCCCACATTGGGTGTAGAGATTACTTAAATAAGTAAAACTTAGAAGAAGAAAGAAGAAAGGAGGAGGAGGAGGAGTGAGAGAAGAGGAAGAAGGAGAAAACGTTTCGATAATCGCAAGCAAATGGGGAAAAGTTGAGATCTGCATACTCTCCATTTATTTATTTTTTTATTTTTAATTTTTTTTTCAACGTTTATTTATTTTTGGGACAGAGAGAGACAGAGCATGAATGGGGGAGGGGCAGAGAGAGAGGGAGACACAGAATCGGAAACAGGCTCCAGGCTCTGAGCCATCAGCCCAGAGCCCGACGCGGGGCTCGAACTCACGGACCGCGAGATCGTGACCTGGCTAAAGCCGGACGCTTAACCGACTGTGCCACCCAGGCGCCCCATGCATACTCTCCATTTAGTGAAATGGATCCCTCCCTGTTCTCTTTCATCAGGCTCCCATTACCTCTTATCTGGTCTGTTCCAACCTACTTGAAGCAGACTGTCTTCTCCAGTTCATCTTACAGCGATTTTGGTTGAATGTATAGCAGTGATTCTCAACTTTGGTTACACAATGGAATCACCAGGAGAGCTTTAAAAAAGATGGATCCCCACACAGATTCTGATTTACTTTGGGGCATAGCCTGGGCCCTGAGATTTTTAAAAGCTCCTCAAATGATGTTATTGTGCCATCAAGGATGAGAACCAATATCCAAGAGTGCGTACAAATCACTGGGAACCTTGTTAGCATGCAGTTCTGCTTCAGTAGGTCTGGGGTCAGGGTCTGAGACTCTGTTTCTAACAAACTCAGGAGATGCAGATTTTGCTGGGCTATGGGCCACACTTTGAGTAGCAAGGGCTTGATAAAATGATTCCCTTGCCTAATAACATCATAGACTTCTTGTTACCCACATAATAAGATGCCTCAGCCTGGCATCTCAGGCTGGCATCAGAGTCATTGAAGACCCTCCGACAGCAGTGGTTCTTAAGTGTGACTAATATCTGAATGATCCAGGGGCAGGTTTTAAAAGATGTATATTCCTAGACCCCACACGAAGGCTACTGAATCGTACTCTTCAAGGTACACCCTACAAGAGTATTTTGGAAACACTTCCCAAGCGTTACAGAAGATCAACAAGGTTTAGGAGACACCATATGCTTCTAATACACTTTTCCAGGCTCATTTCCCATTCATTCAACCAGCAAACATCTAGTGCACCTGCCTCCTACCAGGTATTAGAAAACAAAGATGAAAACAGTTTGATCCTTACTCATGAGAGATTGGCAAGATAAACACCAAAACTAGATTATTAACTACTCCCCAGCCGTGGTGTAAATGTTCACCCTTCTACTTACGGTCTTCTCTTTTGAAGACCGTCTGGGCCCCTCAGCATCCCATTGTCGCCCGTCCTGATAAAGCAAACCAGATGCCCTCTTTACCGCATTTGTGCCCCCATGCTAGTTTGGTCATCTCTTCCAATTTCACTTCCCTTGGTATTAAAATAGATCTCAGAGCGGAGAAAAGGATTTACCCAAAGTGTCACAACAACCGTTAACATGTACATAGTGGCTTCCTTGTGCCTGTCATTGTGCTAAGCACTTTTCACAGGTGAAGTGTGTAAGAGTCTTACAATGGCTTTATAAGATAGCAATTACTATCCCCGTTCTATGCTTGAGAAAATGGAGGCACAGAAAAGTTAATTTGCCCAACGACACAGAGTCGGTAGCCAGGCTGGGTTTGTTTGTTTAAAATTGTTTAAACGTTTATTTTTTGGAGAGAGACGCATGCACAAGCGGGGAGGAGAGAGGGGGGTAGAGGATCCAAAGCAGGCTCTGCACTGACCGCAGCCAGTCCAATGTGGGGCTCGAACTCACGAACTGCAAGATCATGACCCGAGCCCAAGTGGGAGGCCCAACCAACTGAACCACCCAGGTGCCCCAAACCACGTTAAGTTTTAAGCCTTATACTCTACTGCCAAGTAGGGTGATAGGGCTGTAACGAAAAGGAATAACTTCTAATTCCCGGGCCTGAGCACTTTCCTGGCTAATTAATTGCGTGCTTGTTTCACAACTGAGACTCCAGCGGGAGGGCTGCGACTACGTCTTACATCTCCCATCGTGCCTAGTAGGGGTGCGAGCCCTCAGTAGGTGCTCAGCCACTGGTTATTGGATGGGCTGTCCCCACATGGGGGGGGGGGGGAGAGGCGGGATGGGTAATTATTGAAACAAACAACAAAACACAAACAAGGGCAACAACCTGTAGGTCTCACGTGACCACCAGGTAACCCTCCGCTATCCATCCCCCCCATCCTGGGCCCCGAGCTAAGGAGGAGTACCCTTCGGCTCCCTTCACGGACGTTCCCCGTCCAGCTCGGGTTCTGCGCTCCGTCCTCCCAGCCACAAGGTGCCCCCAGACCCCCGGCTCCTCTTCCGCCGCCGCCAGATCCTCGTCCTCTCTCCCTCTTTCCGCCGCTTCCTGCTCCGACGATCCGCGCTCCGAGCTCTGGGGCCGAGGCGCCCGAGGCTTCCCGATGCGCTCGGCCAGGTAACAGCGCGGCGCGAGCCGCCCGGCTCCTGCCGCGGGGCTGGGCTCGGGACGCTGGGGGCCCGGCCCGCCCGGCCCACTGGTGGGGAAGGAGGCGGGCAGATGGTCTGGTCTGGCCTGGCGGCCGAGGGGTGGGGGTGGGGGGCTCCTCCTGCCTCGGGGCGCGGGAGGCTTTGCTTCGCCAGGCTCGGCGACCGGCGGGATGCCCATACAGCGGCGCGGCGTAGGTGCGCGCAGCCGGGCGTGGCCCGGTCCGCGGGCGCGTCCGAGGGAGATGCGCCGGTCGCGGTGCCTGCGGGGCGCCGGGGTTGCTGCTCGCCCCAGCCACGCCTGCTCCGCGGCCGCCCGCCAGGTGGGTCCGCCCCGCGCTCCTCCTCCCGAATCTGGCCCGGGAACGGGAGGAGCGAGGACAGGGGCCTTGGAATTCTGTGCCCGATCGGCCATCTCAATACCCCTCCGTTCCTTTACCCAAGAGTAAAAAACCGAAATCCAGAGATGGACTGACTTTCCCAAGGTCACAGACTTGTATCTGCCATTTACAAATGTCTATTCTTTTAAGTGTTTGTAAATAGACTACTGTTTCCTCTGTTCTGCCAGGGAATTAGGATTCAGGGAAGAGGACTCTAAAAATACTAATCAGCAGATCCAAATGAGCTGATCCGCATTACTGGCCGGTGACCCTGGCATTTAGAAGGAAATAAGCGAGGACGGTTCTTTTCACTCTGGGTACTTTGTATTTCTGGGCCTTGCTCCGAAAACTGGCCTAGATGCTTTACAAAATTTATCTCAGAACTCCTTGTCAGAACTGGGCCGGATTAGAGTTTACAATACTCTTTTCTTCTCTCTCTCTTTCTTTTTCCTACCTCCACCTCCCCCCCCCTTTTTTTTGTAAGGGAGGCTCAAGAGGTGACAGTGATTTGCTCAGTGTTTTATGGCTAGTTAGGGGGCACAGACAGAATTGGAACTCAGGTCTGTGATTGACACCTACTGTTTTCTTGAATAGAAAGCTGCTTTCAGCTGAAGGCAGCGCAGAACTTGACCTTCATAAAGCCCTCTCTGGATAGCATTCCTGGGAGCGGCTTGTGTACTGAAGTGTGTTGGTCCTCAGATATTATTTCACTTGTCAGAATAGGGTTAAGCAATAAGTGTAGCCATGCAGAAAATTCCTGCAGAGATGAGACAGATACCTGAAATTTTTTTTTTTTTGTACGAAATTTCAATAGAGGAGCTAACGAATATTAATACCATCTTGGTTACTTGAAGATTTTAGTCCTGTATGACTTAGATTGACTCAGTTACAGTCATTCTTGGCCTGATATATTTGTCATCAGTAAAAATTTCAAAATGTAGCTTTCTGACTGTATGTTTAATTAAATAATTGCCTTAAAGATATTTTTCTTTTTCTTTTTTTTTTAATCTTTTTTTTAACGTTTATTTATTTTTGAGACAGAGAGAGACAGAGCATGAACGGGGGAGGGTCAGAGAGAGGGAGACACAGAATCTGAAACAGGCTCCAGGCTCTGAGCTGTCAGCACAGAGCCCGACGCAGGGCTCGAACTCACAGACCGTGAGATCATGACCTGAGCCGAAGTCGGCCGCTTAACCGACTGAGCCACCCAGGCGCCCCAAAAATATTTTTCTGTATCAACAAAAACTTCCCACATGCACCTCCACATCCCTCTGCTTCCCTCTTGGTTAGTCTTTGAATTGGGTTTCGGAACTGAATCGAACTCGGATTATTTTCTCTTCTAAAATATCTGGAGTCTGATTAGTTCTGTGTTTAGGGTTACCTCAAGTTTCCATTTTAACTGGTAAAACTGTGACTTAAGTCCCAATTTCAGTTGAGTTTAATATCAGCTTCAAACCACATTAAACTCCTACATGTCATATGACCTCTAGCAGAAACCACAGGCAGTAGTCCTGTTCTTTTCACCAGAGCTTCTCATTGGAGTGAATACATTATCGAAGACGTGTACTATGTTCCTCATGTATCATTGTTCAAGGTCAGTCATCACTGACAGATTATTGACATGTACTCATCCTTATTTTATTTTATTTTATTTTTTAAAAATTTTTTTTTTCAACGTTTATTTATTTTTGGGACAGAGAGAGACAGAGCCTGAACGGGGGAGGGGCAGAGAGAGAGGGAGACACAGAATCGGAAACAGGCTCCAGGCTCTGAGCCATCAGCCCAGAGCCCGACGTGGGGCTCGAACTCACGGACCGCGAGATCGTGACCTGGCTGAAGTCGGACGCTTAACCGACTGCGCCACCCAGGCGCCCCTCATCCTTATTTTAAAAAAATGTTTTCAATGTTGGATGCTTGGGTGGCTCAATTGGTTGGGCATCCGACTTCGGCTCAGGTCATGATCTCAGAGTCTGTGAGTTCGAGCCCCCTGTCGGGCTCTGTGCTGACAGCTCAGAGCCTGGAGCCTGCTTTGGATTCTGTGTCCCGCTCTCTCTGCCCCTCCCCTGCTCACGCCCTGTGTCTCTCTTTCAAAAATGAATAAATATTTTTTAAAAAAGAAGAAGATTCTCAGCTGTGTAGATAAGGAAGAGTTTCAGTGAAGGCAATGTTTTTGTACTCTCCTATAGAAGAAATGAAGATTATATTCGCATTGACCCACTGCTGTTTTCTTAGGGTATATCTTGTTTTTCTGGTTTCGGTCTTTTCATCATAGGATGGCACTAGGTCTGTGTCCGCAGGTGCTGTGCAGCCTGGGGGGCTGGCTCTCGCTCTACATTTCTTTCTGCCGCCTGAATAAGCACCGAAGCTATGAGTGGAACTGCCGGTTGGTTACTTTCACCCATGGAGTCCTCTCCATAGGCCTCTCAGCTTATATTGGCTTCGTTGATGGCCCCTGGCCTTTTACCCACCCAGGTAGGTGGAGACATTAGAGGGCTTTCCCTAACGGATTATATAATTTGGGGGTAGTCTTGGAAGGATGGGACATTTTCACAGAATGTGTACAATATTGAAGAGGAATTACCGTTATAATTTGTACCGGGAGTCTTCATTTTTAACTCTGATATTGTATGTGTCCCTATTTCTGCTCTTCATAACTCTCTGCTTTTGAAACAAATTTTAAATGCCTGTTACGTTGTAAGCCACCGAAATGTACAAAAACATAAAGCTAATATCAGTATCTTCCACCACCACTCCCAAACAGACACAAATGGACTGTATTACACATACTTTTTGATAGCCTGCAATTTTCACTCGATTGTATTTTCGAAGGACATCTATATAGATTTTTTTTACCCGTCTTAATTGTGATATAATATTGTGTCGTATGCATACATCGTCATTTATTTAACTCATGTCTCATTATTTGGGGCACCTATATTGATTTTTAAGCTGCTAAATGTCTGAGTATTACTTCCTTAGAATAAAAAAGTTGTGTCCCCTTGAATTAGTTTGCTGGGGCTGCCATAACAAAATGCCAGACTGGGGAGCATAGACAATAGAAACTTATTTACTTCCGGTTTTGCAGGCTAGAAGTCCAAGATCAAATTGTTGGCTGGTTTGGTTTCTTCTAAGGCTTCACTCTTGCTTGCAGGTGGCTTCCTTCTTGCCGTGTCCTCACGTGGTCTTCCGTTGGGGTGTGTGTGTGTGTGTGTGTGTGTGTGTGTGTGTGTGTGTGTGTGTGTTCTCATTTCCTTATTTTAGAACACCAGCCATATTGGACTAGAGCCCATCTTAACAACCTCATTTTAACTGAATTACCTCTTTAAAGGCCCAATCTCCGAGTACAGTCACATTCTGAGGGAATCGGGGGTTAGGGTTTCAACACGTGAGTTTGCAAGGGACAGTTCAATCCAGAAATCCCCTAGGATGTGATTTTTTTTCAATTCCTTAGATCCTTTTTTGTTTTAATTGCCTTAAATTTCTATAGTGAGCTTCTGAGTTTTTCCCCAAAAAACTGTCAAACTGATACGAAAGCAGCTCTTAAGCTTTGTGTCTCGTATGCAGGTTTCAAATAGATTTCAACGTGTCCCGTCCTTGTACTTGATTTTCTTAAGCTGGGAACACACTAACTTCTGGGGTTCTTTCCAAGGCCTGCTTTCAAGAAGGGTCAGGGCCACCAGTGTCCAACAATCTAACCCATTAAGCTAAGAAATTAATCCGACATCCAGGGCAGAATAACTGAAACAGTCTGGAAACAGACCTTTAAAGCTGGTTAAACAAACACGTAAAATAAAAAGAAGAAGAAAGCAAGAAACTGTAAGATTTTAGTTGAAGGAACAAAATAACTGAGTGGACACGGAGATAATGGCTGTTGCTCAGATCACTCATTGAGAGCTGATTCATCAAATCCAGCATTTCCTGGGCCTGTCACATTATGTGGTTTGATAAAGACCAAGGTTTTAGATTTTAGTCTTGGTCGTCATTACAATGCATGTGCCTGCCTTTGTTTTTGCTTTCAGTGACGCAACTGATCATCGTGGCCCTGTTGTGGGAGACAACAACATAGGACCCTCGTGCAAGGTCACTGTTATTATACGATTCCCGGTCACTCAGTTTGCTTCTGTCTCGGTTTATTGCAGGCTCACCCAATACACCTCTCCAAGTGCACGTACTGTGTCTCACCTTGGGCTACTTCATCTTCGACTTGGGCTGGTGCGTCTATTTCCAGTCTGAGGGGGCCCTGATGCTGGCCCACCACACCCTGAGTATTTTGGGCATCATCATGGCCCTGGTGCTCGGAGAATCAGGCACAGAGGTCAACGCGGTCCTCTTTGGAAGTGAGATTACCAACCCCTTGCTACAGATGCGCTGGTTTCTCCGAGAAACAGGGCACTACCACAGTTTCACTGGAGATGTGGTGGACTTCCTCTTTGTGGCTCTGTTTACGGGAGTGAGGATTGGCGTCGGAGCTCGCCTCCTTTTCTGTGAAATGGTCTCCCCCAAGCCCAAGGGGTTTGTGAAGGTTGGGGGAGTGGCGATGTATGCTGTCTCTTGGTGTTTCATGTTTAGCATCTGGCGCTTTGCGTGGAGGAAAAGCATCAAAAAATACCACGCCTGGAGAAGCAGGCGGAGGGAGGAGCGGCAGCTGAAACGTAACGGACATCTGAAAACGCGCTAGCCAAGGCTTCCTCCAGATGCCGGATCGGGTTAGTCAGCCACAGGACCCAGGTTGGAGATAACGGCTGTTCTAGAATCAGGCTCATAACACACTTAGGTTTCAAGAAAGGGCTAAACGTATCAGGCAGTGTGGTCAGTCTTTGAGTGGAGCCCATACCAGTATTAAAACACTCACGTCTACCGTGGCGCAGGTGTAGAAAGTGAGACTACTCAGGGGTAGTTGTGAATGAGTCAGAGCTGTGAGGTGGGGGTGGGCACAGCTGCCTTCCTTTTTGTTCGTGGTGTCCCCGGGTCCTCTTGTCTCTGGGATGCTTGATGGTTAGACCGCTCAGGAAGGAATTTGAGAATTTCTTCGAGAATTGACTCCTTGAACAAACCCTTGTTCCTGCTTTCCGTGTAGCAATTTAAATAAAGTCACCCCATTTACTCTAAAGTGAGGGACTTCTAGGAAGATGCATGTCTGGCATTCTGAGCCTTGGATCAGGGAGGGGGCTGTGCTTAAACAAAGGGAAAGGATGAGAGAAGTGACCCTAAACCAACTGTCGAGGGGCCCCAAGACACCCCCAGGTTCGGTGCTTTGCTGAGGGGACTCACATGACTCAGAATGTAGTGCAACTCCTAGCTGTGATCAATTACAGTGAAAGGATTCAAGGGAAGAGCAGTGAAGGGAAAAGGTGTTTGGGCAGAGTCCAGGGGAAACCGGGCCCGAGCTTCCAGAGTCCTCTCGCAGTGGGATCACTGAGGATGCACTGATTTCCTCTAGCAACAATTTGTGGCGATACGTGTAAAATGTCCAGCGAGGAAGCTCATTAGATGCTCAGTGCCCCAGTTTTTTACTGGGGGTCATGCAGGCAGCCATCGCCTGGCATGTAGCAGAATTCCTGACTCCCAGAAGGAGAGCAGGTGTTCAGCCTAAACCATATTGTTTGCACAGTGTAGGCACGGTGAGCCATTCTCATCAGTTAATGAAGGGAGCCCTCCTGAAATCTAAGTTTCCAGATGCCAGCCAAGGGCCAACCTTGCACGGAGGCCTTTCCAAGGACAGGAGTTCAGGCCTGCTCTGGTAACTCTTTTCTGTACAAAAACCAGGGAGTTAGGGCTTCGGATGAGAGATGAATGAGGTGTGGGCAGATTTACCGAGTCCTGTTGTACGGGTTCTGCCCTACCGAGAAAATGATGCCAATTCTCAGGGCTTTTGTGCATTAATCTCCTAGGCATGAGAGGCTGTGACTGAATTCCATAGGGATTTAGCATGTGGATTCCACTGTGCTTGAGATGGCAGTTCAGGTTTCAGCCCTGCTATACATCCTGCAAACCAGAACCAAAGAGTAAAGTGTACCGGCCTCAGGGGGATGAGGCGAATTTTATTTTATTTTTTCCCAAACACATTCCCTGTTAGCCCACTTCCTACATTTTCTTTTCTCTGAATAAGGTGCCACTCTCTATGGATAAAATCAGATGGCAAGGCCAGTCCTAGAAGGAAACAAACAAAAATTTCTTAGTGCGATAGTCTATCATCCCACCCAGGAAAAGCAAGAACGTAAGCTTAACATGAGAGATTAGGAATCAAGACTTTCTGGGTTCTTTTAACTAATTTTGCTCCTCACTTGCCAGATCACTTGGGCAGGTCACTTGTGTTCTCTATGTCAGTTTAAACCCTGTTGTGAATGAATGTAGGACTTTTATGGGGAAAGGGACGATTTATTTATTTGTGTTTGTTTATTTATTTATTTATTTATTTGCTTGTTATTTATTTATTGGATTATGTCATTTAGACCCCTGGGGATTGATTTGCTTAATTGGTGAGTAAACACGTGGGGCTACCGAAGTCTAAGCCTAGGTCAGTAGGAAGTCTCCGCCCATTCTGTGGTCACCGGTAATACGAACCTAACGAGTGGTCTTGAAAATGGATGTCAGTGCCCAGGCATGATGGAGCGTTGGAATGGCATGACGTCATCATTACTCTGGGAAAAGCAACTTTCAAGGCATGTTGACAGTGGTCTTTTAAAATGACTGTCATTTGGTTAATGAGTTTTGCTGCAGATGGAAACAATCTGACAGTAGCATCCCGTCTCTTTTTTTCCCTGTGATCAGTATCCCCAGAATGCTGGTGAGCTTCTTTCCAACAAAACTGTGGTCAAAGTTGGATGCCGGGGAATGCTGATTCTAGCAAAAGCCTAGTGAAAAAGAGTGGCTTGGCGCAGGAGCTTAAAAAAAGAAAAAGCTGGCTCTTGAATTTTGGCACAGTGCCACCTGTTCCATACCAGACAAATGAATAGACTTAATCTGGTACCAATTTTTTTTTCTTTTTACTCCTCAGACGTGAAGGGATTGCAGACCTTGGTGTTTTAGGGGTACTCCTGGGAATGTACGTAGGTTCCTTTTGCGTTTTGAATAACCTAAATAATAAGAGAAGAAAAATAGCTCACTTCAGCTTTTCTTGATGCTTTAACTAGTAACTCTGAAGGAACCTCCCTGAGAGAAAAATGGGAAATGAAGGTGACTCAGCAGTTAAGATGCTGAGTTTTGACATCACGGGTAAACGAAGGGCTAATTAACATGTGGTATGGTCGGACAAAATGAAGTGTTTTATTCATTTGCATTTGGATTACTATGTAATAATTCCTAACACTGCTCAAGAAAGATTTATATTTCAATAAGATTTGTACTGAATTTTATAAAAATAAACAAATTTTTATCAACCCAGAGTCTGCCTTTGTATCTTTGGTGTGATTTTGCCAAGAAGTGTAAAAAAAAAAACAAAAAAACAAAAAAAAAATGGCGTGTAGAAATGTTGACCCATATTTATAATTATCTGTGAAATACCACTTATCTGCTCTTAACCATCAACCATTCCTAATGCTGTTTACTTTTCGGGGCAACATCTACATACAGAATACAGAAAACAGTTTGCTAAAGACTGAGGAAAAACTTCCTTTCTTTATTTTTGCCATTTGTTTGGGCAGTTGCCTTGAAAATGATGTTGAGTGGGCTCCATGAAGATAAGGACCCTCGGCTCTCTTCAGAACTGTACCTCCAATGCCTAGAGCAGTGCTAGACACATAGTAGGTGCTCAATAAACATTGAAAGAAGAATGGGTAAGGATGTGGTTTAGGATAGCCAGTCTCCCTCCCCTACCCCCTCCCCAGGGAAACCTCAAAGAGCATGCATGGTGGATTGTGTCACTGGTGTCATTTTTTTAGGTAAGGGACTAATGACCATGGGGAGTGTGTTCCACCTAGATTGGTGGGACTCTTCTGAAGGCATTCTATAGTTAGAGCCTTTAGAACAGTCTAGAGCTACCAACAGTTCTAAAGAGGCTTTCAGGGATGTTTTTACCATTAGAGCTTTGTGGGTGAACATAGAGATTTTCATCATTGAAAAAAATAGCTCTGGAATGAATAACCACTGGCTTAATTAAATCCTTTGCTTACCATCTTCTGAAGCTTTCCCACAGCAAATGCCTTCTTTGCTCACAGCTAGAACTTTGGGTCTGTTTAAGTTTGGAAAGATCTTGAAAGCAGCCTGCCAAGAGGTTTTGTATGCAAGGAAGGGAAGGTGAATTAGGAAGCTTTCCAGTTTGTTTTATTCCTGAAGCTCAAGTAGTGAGGCATTCTTGAAGGAAAGAGGAGAACTCATTTTTTAAATGCATGATTTGATGAGTCATTGGGTCCAATTAATTTCGTACCTGTTTATTAGGGTATGGCAAAATGATATTTACTATGTTTAAGAAAGATACAGGTTTGGAGATAAGGTTTGCATTTTGGTCATTTTATACAGATGGCTAGAGCTCTTTCCAGTTATATGCCAAAAACACGCAATTAAAAGAGTTCTCGGGGTAGAATTACCCTGGGGTACACCAGCAGGTGGCAATGTGTCCTGGTCTGATCATTAGGAAAGTGGCTTGGAACTTTTATCGGGTGCTATTCTTTCCCAAAATAAACATTACAAAATTAGCTGGCTGTGCCCTGAAAAAATAAAAAAAAAAAAAAATCAAGCAATAAAGAGTCATCTTTGGCCTCTGTTTATCTTTTCCTTTTTTTACCCCGTTCTAACGTCAGCCTTAGCTCATGCATCTATTCAGGGATAATGATCTTTTCACGAACTGTTGCAGGTTGACTTTTAGAACCAGCATCATGAAGAGGTCCTTGTTTCCCCTCTCCACATCCACTCTTTCTTAAATTTGCTTTATTACCTGACTTCCACAGAAAGGCTGAAGACGCTCACCCACCAATGCAGGTTTGAACTCATTGACTCTGAAAACAGGTAAAGGGACAGCCACTTAGGGCAGTGGCCCGAGGAACTGAACCATATTGTATGTGGTACTTACAATTGCTACACTACGGGGTTATGCAATCATAAAACTAGATGGATATCGACATGTACCCGGTAGGAAAAAAAAATAAGCCCCCTCCCCAAATATTTGGGAACTCTTCAGAGAGAACTGCAATGCTTTCTACCGGATAAATGCACTTTATTTTCCGCTCCCATTTCTCTCCACAGCAAGCTTGTGAAGTCGCTGTGGAAAGCACCATGCTTTCTCCATTTGGCAACTCAGACATTTCACTTTGCCAAGGCAGAAGCAGCTTAAAAGCAATATTATACCAAGAAATCCTGGCTCCGATTCCCATACTCTCGTTCCCCCCAGCCCTACGCTCCACCGTCCTCTAACTTTGCCCTGGCAGCCAGGATTTGTGAGCGGCGGCCCCTGTCCTGGGAGGAGGCCAGCAGGTGCCCCAGGTGAGCGGCCAAGGCCAAACCCTCTCTTTGCTGGGGTTTGCTGCGGAAGAGAGGGATGGTGTCCTGGCACCTGGACCGGCATTCGTTGCCAGCAGTTTACAAGTAGTCGTTACGTGTTATCAGAAAATAAGAACAAGTACATTCCATTAAGGAATAAACGTTTCCAGGGCAAGGGGGCGGGTGATGCCTCTCATCCCGGACGCCTCAGCACTGGTGGAGTGCTCTTTGGCGGTCTCCGGGTAAAGCCGAGTTAGTACAAGCTAGACTCCAAAGTACAGCTCTCCGGCGTTCCCGGGGCCTTGAGGGCGACGCTGGGTCGGTGGGTGGGACTCCCGGAGACGGCCGGTTCCCACCTCCCTCCGCCCCGCAGAACTACTTTTCCGCTCCCCCAAACAGGACTCCGGCGGAGGCGTCCGCGCGGCCCTGGCGCGCGGGCGGGCGCGGGGGAGACGAGCGAGGCCGGGCGGCGAGGGCGGCGGGGCGGCCCCGCGCGCCGCGGAGGGATCCCGGGTGAGGCGGCTTCCCGAAGTCAGAGGGGAGGAGGCCAAAAAAGTCGACGGGGGAGGGGAAGCGCGAGCTCGCGCTGGACGCGGCCGGGGCCGGGAAGACAGAACCGGAACCGGAACCCGTGCGCGCGCCTGCGATCGTCGCGCGGCCCCCACCGCCGGCGGCCTCCTCCGCCCGCCGCGCGCGCTCCCGCGAGGGCCCCAGGACCCGGCGAGCCGGTCCTGCGCTCCGAGTGGTCGCTCTCGCCGCGCCGCCGGCCTCCGGGGCCGGTGCTTCGAGGCCGGGCCGGACGGGAACCTCCCGCCCCTCGCGGGAACCGCCGCCTACCGGCGCGTCGGGGAGGAGCCGCCGCCGCCCGTGCCGACTGCGGAAGAGTCCGGGCCTCCCAGGGATGGGGAGCAGCCCGCGGCGCTGAGAGACCAAGTTCCTGTCACCTCTGGCTGCGGGACCCCTTCCCCCGGCGCCCGCGGTCGTCCCAGCGCCCGGAGCTTGGTGGGGGCGGCGAGGAAGACGAGAGGGGTCCCCCGGCCCGGGGACATGGGGCCGCGCGAGCCTGGCGCGGGACGGCCCGAGACGCTGCCTAGGCTGCGGCCACGAGCGGCCGGCAGCCCCAGATAGAGAGCGGAGACCACAGCGGCTGGCCCCGCGGCGGCGGGGACTCGCGAGCCCCCGAGACTCCGGAGGAGGAGCCGACACCCAGCCCCGAGCTGATCCCGCCCCAGCCCCGGAGGGACTCCCGGGCCCCTTCCCTGCGGCTCGCCGACTTCCCCCCCGTGACGGAGTTTTCTCCTTGTGCCTTCCCGAGGATTGCTCTCTAGCTCTAGAACTCGCCTTCTGGCAGACTTTCTCGGGTTGTTTTGGGAGATACCCTGTTTTGCTCCGACCTACATCCCCTTTCCTTGACCCCTTCCAGTCGGACGTTCTAGATGACTGAATGGAGTTTTGAGTTGGACTTTTGTGTCCCTTACGGAGTCGGGCCTGATCCCAGAGCACTGGGGGTGGGGTGGAGGTGTTACTGTAAAATGCAAGTTGGATAAAAGAAGGACCTCTCGCCAAGGGCCCCAATGAGCGGCACACAGTCCACTATCACCGACAGGTTGGTATGAAGCTCCCCTTGCGCTTTAGCTTCCCTGGGTTCGGCCTGACCTAGCAGAGAGTCCGTGATAGCCGATTGCCTTTGACCAGTGAAGTTGACAGGCATAGGAGAGAGGGTTGTTTAGGAGCTCTGCAATTAGTCTGGGGTTGCTGCCAAGTTAGCCGGTTGATTGGATTTGGAAATGTAGCTTTTTTATTTTTTTTTCTGGGGAGAAACTTTTCTCCAGATTCTCGGCGAAGGGGTAGGTAAAACCATGATTGTGGTTTTGTGTCTGTACTGTGCATTGGGATTCTGTACTTATCTTGGAACCAGAGGAAGGTCATTTTGGGTGAAGGTCAGTGCCCGAAGTCGGCTGGGGTATTGGTGCATCATCAGTTTTACTCCTGCCCTGTAGTTCTCCAGACCCTGTTAGATTTTTAGGAATTGCTATGTGTAAACTTCATTCTGAGACTGCTGCATGGTGGTTTTTGAACTTGATCTTTGAATGTTGACCTGCGTAGCGTTGATTATCTAATAATTTTACAGAATGTTGAAATTACTGGTAAATCACAGGCTCTTGTTGGAGCTAAAAAAGGGGGAGAGAAAGTCATGGGGCTTGATTTTAATTGCTGCATTTTTAGTATTTTGTCTTTGAGAAGTATTTACATTTAAGGGATACAAACCCTAAGCGAATTAGGTCGTACAAGCATGGCAGGTGGATTTGTTGAGTTCTGTGGGTCCTTTATAGGTTTTATTTATGTTGCTGGTGGTTGGTAAGTGGAGCTTCTTTACCCTTAAGGGTTATTCTTTGGAATATTATTTTAAATGATAAATCCCACTAGTATATTTTATTTCTCACTTTCATGATGACATTGTATGCTGATTCCAAATTTCAGTCAACCTTTTTTTTTAGTCACTGTTCAAACCATTACATCATCAAAAACAAAAATCAAATGACTGAACTAGGGGGCCAAAGAAAGCACTTTGATGAAAAGCGCAACCATAGTGCTCTTGCAAAAAAATAGTTGAATTTCCTAATAAGAGAGTTTCACCCAATTGTAAGACTCATTTGTTGATTTTAAAAGGGCCAAATTCCATTATCATACCATAACAGCTACTCCAGAAACAGAACTTCCTCTTCCTGTTGATGCTTTCCAGTGTCACGTGAATGTTCACCTAAAAGATTCCATCAAATATTTAAACTGTAGTCTTTGCGTATTTTTCTTTAAGACGAATTTTGGTTTTCAGCTTTTCACATTGTACCCGTATCCTGAGTAGCAACAATTCTTATCTTAATTTCCTTGAATCATTCCCAGTCCTTTAACTTTCAGGGTGTTTTGGTACTGAGACATGACTTGAACGGGTGTGTGGGTAATTGTTTTTATTTTCCTGGTTCATTCAATTCTTGCCCTCTCTGTTGAGCCTTTAGACAAGAAGTCTTATTAGGAAATAGTGTAGTGTTGGTAGTTTTTATTGTGGCATTAGGCGTGTTTAATTTTGTAGAAACAGAACCTAAGGTCACCAGCTCATTTCACATGAAAATCACCTGATAGTGCCCACCTGATAACCTTTCTTCTTCTCTGTGCTCAGAGATTTTTTTTCCTTTTTCCATTATCTTGGAAATAAAATCTTGGGATTTGGGGTTTTTTTTTCTCATAACTTAGATGAGATACAAATATACAATAAGCATGCAGTCAATGAATGTCCTTTACCAGGCACTGTGCTAGGCACGAAGGATTAAAAGATGAGTATTCTAACTATAAGATGAATCTGCAAATTGGTTTGGGTATTAGTATCCTTGAATTAGTTCAGGGGCTGGCTGATTTTATAGATTTTTTTTAAACAGTAGAAAAACCATTTAATAGCCATTTAATTTAATATGCATTGCTGAGACAGTATGGATACCTGTATCTTAGGAATTTACTCGTTTTTTTTTTTAATAAGATTATTCTTGCGTGACTATTACATTTTCTTTACGTCTTCCGTAAATATCAAGCATCTATTTGTGCATTAGAAGAGTAGCTGTCTCTGATCTGAATATATGTTGGAGTGAAATATGGAAGTGCTGGGTTAGTGTTACTTTTTTTCTAGGGTACCTTAACAAAGTTATGAGTATAGAATAGTTCTTAGCTTCTCAGCTTTACCTCCTTCATCCTCTCTTCTCACTGTCCACTTCCAGTATACTGTAGGTATATTTTGCATTTTCTAGAGCTCTTGGCAAATTAACAGTGCCAATGTAGCTTTTTAAAGATCCTTTCAAGTTTGAAGTACCGTATGTGGTATGGCTTTGTTTTGTAGAGTGTGCAGACCCACCAGGCCAGCTGTGTGAGTTAGAGTTCTTTCATTGTGGTGCTTCTGACTACAGAGTCTGTCTGTCCTCAGTTGAAATCAGACGAGCTGGTTTTGGGCGTTGTTCTGTTTTGCAGTTTGTGGCAGGCGACACATGGCTGAACAAGATAAGAAGGGTTTTATTCTTGTGTTAGGGACGTGCTGGGGCTGGGATGGAATTCAGCTATGTTTAGGCTCTGATTGGTCACTGTGGATACTCAGAACTCTGTTATATCCTGTTATTATTTTGCAGTTAAATTAACACATTCATTTACTCCCTTCTCTTCCTCTTCATCTACTCTCCAGACCCCTCATGCTCCACTTTTTGAAAGGTACAGTCGTCAATTTAAAATCCAAACTATGTTCATGGTAGCTACTGTTTTCATGTAGGGTATATGAATAGGTTTTTTTTGGTTTTTTTTTTTTTTAATCTAAGAAGCTTATGAATACCATCTAGTGTCTTGCTTTGTAACTTCTGTGAGATGTATAGTTTTCTTTCCACTTTGAGAATCAGCACTTGAAAAGTGGCAGAACTATCTGATTACTGCTCTTCACTTTGCGTTGATTGCCGTGTTCAGTCCCAAAACGTATCCTAATTGTTGGCAGTCCTCTTAGATGCCTGTCTTCTGTCCTGGAGCGTTTAGGGGTCTTACGGCACTTGGAATTTCTTCTGAGAGATAGAGGCGAGGGAATGCTCTTTCAGTGGACTCACTAAATGATTTCAGGCCAGATTCTAGAACAGTGAATTTTCAGGGACGATACAGGTAGGATTTTGTTATAAGGGTCTTACTTGAAATAAATAGACCTTTGTCTGGTCTAGGACTTGTGGATTTTGTTACTTTGATTGATAAAACAAAGGTTTTTGATATATTGGCATTTCCTTAGTACTGGGTTCAAGTTTGAGCTTGTTTAACTTCAGCAAACTTTTAGTGAGTATGCAAACCTGTGACTTTATACGCATGTACCCAGTAATTAACATTTTCATTCATGATGCTTTTTCTGCCCTCATTGCCACATAATGCTTTTGATTAAAAAAAGAAAACAAAACACTCCTGTATGAGTGCTATTTTCAAGGTTGCCCGAGTCATATGCAAGGTTAGATTGTTTGTAATGTTTACTTGTGAAGTCAGTCATTTGATAAATACAAAATTGATATTGGGGACCAGGATCATAGTGCTAGCTTTGTATTCAGTTTAATGTTGTTTTCTTCGGGCACAGTATAAAATCTTGATTCATATAGGCGTGCATTAGTACATTCACTTGCACACTTTTACATGAGTCAGCGTGTACAGTGTGAAGTTTTTAAAAAAGTGCAGAGCTATAGTCTTCCTGATTAATGGCACATTTATAAGATGTTCTCATTTATTTAGTGAGGTGACAAGAGAATCTTTAGTTGAATCACTGCAAAAATATGTTAACCTGGCGATGCTGCTTAACCCATTGATGATTTCTTGTTAAAATGTAGATAGCATTGAGTTAACATAGGATTTTTTAAATTAAGTTTGAATTTTCAGTTTAGGAAATGAAATTTGAAGCAAACTGATATGGGTCACAGAGAGCAGGATATTTTAATGGTTTTCCAGAGGTAATTGGAGAGACTCTTACATCATGGTTGTCTGACAAAGTTACTAGAAATGTTTCTTATCATATAATTGCTTATCTCCTAGAAATTGACCATGTCACATTTTCAGGAACAGGGAGCTGGAGCTTAACTTCTTTCAGTCTTGTTTGTTAAAACTTGGTTTTGATGATGTTTTAAATGTTCATTTGATGATGTTCTCTTTTTCCTTTTAATAATTAAGAGTCTTCAAAATGTGGCATTTGCACTGAAAGTATAAAATGAGTAACGTTTTGTTTTCTTTTGAGTAAAACACTCTTGTGTATGTAACAATATCTTACTGTGGTGTAATTCTTTAACATTTACAATGTTTCTAACCCCCCCCCCCCCCCCCCCCCCCCCCCCCCGTCAGATCATCACTTACACTTCAGGCAACTCATAGAATTTAAGTCAAGATTATAAAACTGGAAAGGACAGAGCCACCATTTTAACTTAGATTTTTCTGGCTCTCAAGGCCTCCCCCCACTTTTTACTTTAAATTATGGTGTTTCTATGTGTATTATTTTTTTTCTTACTTTCCTTTAGTAATCTTCCAATCTGACCAAGTTAGATTTTTCTTATAGAATGCTTTCTATCCTTTATACATTCTTGCCTGAAGTATCTCTAGAGGATAAAGCTCTCGTCATTTCCTCACGAGACTGAACAACAGTCTGATAGATCTTGTAGTCAGGAAGTTTTTCCTGATCTTTAGCTCAGACTTTTGATTTGTCCTGTTACTTGTATGTACTTGCTGTCCTCCCATTTTGTGTTTATATGACTCTAACTGGCTTAGACAGCCAATCAGCACCTCTTCCCTACCCCCACCCTATTCTTTGCTTAGCCAGTTTGTATTTCTAATTTGTTGTCTAACAATTATCCTGCCCCTCTTAATGTTTTATTAACTTTTCCTCAGTCGCTCTCCTAGTGCAAAGTGATTTTGTTCCTTAGATGTCTGTATTTTATCTTTACCCATATTCTAGAGCAGCAATTTCCAACTTCAGTTTAATGTAATTCACAGGGTCTTCAGTTTTTTCCAGGCATAGCCCAAAATTAGGGCTATAGAGATTCTCACTTTTATTTTAGATAGTTTTTACAATGGATATGGGAGATATCACAATCAAATAAAACAAATTTATACAAACAGCATAATTACTAAATCAAGCAATTATGTATGTTATAAAAGGCTTCTTTACAAAGTGATTCTTTAAAATATGAGTGCCCCTAATGTGACAAGTGTTATCAGTTATGTGACAAATGGGTAGCAAACAAAAATAATAAACATTAGGAGGAATCTTTGCTTGAAAATCAATCAGAAGTGAATATAAAACATTTCTGAACTTGTAAGTAAATGAAGAGATGTGATTATAGCTCTAAAGTAAAATATCTGTTGCAGTGGGTGAGATATATCTGGAAGTTGTTTCTTTTTTTTTCCCCCTGCAGTAGTTTTTCAGTCTCACATTAAATTGTATGTCACTTTTTGCATTTTTTTTTTGTTTCCACATATTAGTGAAAAAGAAATAGACCTGCAATGCTTAGCGTTATTCTTCCAGTGAGATGCACTATTGTTAATATTGAAATAATACTGTCTCTTTTTGTCACTGTATTTATAAGAACTGTTACTAATGATAAGAGACCATAAAAGAAGGGAAAAGTACGCGTTAAATTATTACAAAATACATAAGATTGTAGAGCTCTTGAATATTTTATTAGTAGACCTTTTTCACTGATGGTAACTTAGTTTAAAATTATTTAAATAGATGTCTTTGTTCTTTTGCCTTTTGCTCATGATTTTGTTTCCTCGAACTTTAGAATTTTGGAAACATGCCAAAGTGAGGGCATTTTACTTTTGCAACTTAGAGTATGTAGAGTACCAAGATAGCCAAGTTTGAAAGGTTTTGTAAGGCAGCTTCTACCTCCCAGACAAGCTTATGAAGCTAGTGCTTTAGAATCATTTTTAGCTTTTTGATTCTGTGGAGGTAACACTTGATGGTGCTGAAGGTTAGAGGCTTTGCCTAAATTGCATAAGCATACATTATTGACTTTCAGTAAAAGAAGAAATTTACACTAAGTTTGCCTTATTGAATTAGCATGTACCAATGCAGCTGACAGTTTAGATTCATACCAAAACAGGATCTTTTACTAATTCAAATGCTGAATCCTGGTTTTTGAGATCATAGTCACATGATAGGCCTGGGTGGCTTCCCAGTGTTGAAAGACAAGCAAATCTAATGGCCAATGAAAAATTAGATTTCCTGTCTTGGGACTGTGAGTAACAACTCACGAAGAAATTCACAGAGAAATCTAAGAAAACCCGGTTTAGTTAATGCTTACAGTTAATTGCCACTTGTACACGGCTTTTTCTTTAATGTTACAAAGCTCATTGTTGTCATTTAATGATATTGCTCTGAGACTGTACTTTTGGTCAAATATTACATTTAAATACTGATTTTAGGTTTACATACTGACAAGGTCAAAGAGGATTTTGTGGGTCTTCTTTGAATTCAGAAAATGTAGATTATATTGTCGTAAACCGGAGATTTCATCGGCATCTGAAGAAGTTATATGTAAAATTGGTCATGTAATGCAGAAGGTGGCTGTATCTTATCTAGAAGAATCACAAGTCCCCAAAGTACAGATGGTTCCCAACTTCCCATAGTTTTTTAAGACTTTAAGACAGTGCAGAAGCAATGTGCCTTCAGTAGACACTGTACTTTGGAATTGGAATGTTGGTATTGTTCTGTGCTAGGGCTGTGTGGCATGGTACTCTCTCGATGCTGGGCAGAGGCAGCACGTCCGCTGTTCCCAGTCAGCCATATGGTCACAAGGCTAAACAACCAGTATACTTAAACCATTCGGTACCCCGAGAATCATTCTGCTTTTCATTTTCAGTATTGTATTCGATAAATTACGTGGGATGCTCAACGCTTTATTATGAAAAAGGTTTTGTGTTACATGATTTTGCCCAGCTGTAGGCTCATGTACGTGTTCTGCGCACGTCTCAGGTAGGCTAGGCTAGGCTGTCATGTCCCGAAGGTTATGCGTTCAATGCGTTTTTGACTTACCGATAGTTCCCACTTACGATGGGTTTATCGGGACAGAACTCCATCGTAAGTTGAGGAAGATTTGTACACTTAAATCCGTGTAAGAAATCTCACGAAGGGGCTTAAATATATCCTTCCATTGATTTTAGATGGGTTATCTGCCTGCGCTCCGGACACAAGCTGGTATGATGTGGTTTGCCTTGTACTGTCTCTGTGGTTTACTCAGAGGAAGTGGTTCTTGTGGGTGAAGGTCTGATCTTTTCAGAGATTGTTGGTGGCACATGCACTGTCAGCTTATTTCCTGTTTTATTGGCTTTTGGGGCAAGGCCTTCTCAGAGCGAGTACTGCTGAAGGGGTATTGAAATATTTTGTAACAGCAGGATGGATGGTTATAATGTTATGTAACATCTACCTTTCAGGGGATAGGAAGGTTAAATTAATGTCTGTGAGATGCTTTGAGATCTTAAGATGAATAGTGCAGACATGCTTGTAATCAATCATATTTGCAAGTTACTGCTTTGTTCAGATATTGCTCAAATTTAAGGAGAAAACATTCTTATGCAGTAAAGTGTTAAGTCTGTGGACCTTGACTTCTGTAGCCATTCAGGTGTTGTTTAATCGCTGTGATAGGCAGGGTTAGGAGTTCTTCCTTTTTTTCTTTTCTTCTTCTAACCGTAATTTTACTGTACATGGGTTAACTTAATGGAGTGGATACCTTATCTATAGTACTGGTTAAGGCTTGTTCACAAAACTTAATGGTTCAAGCATGCTTCTTCACTAGTTTAACTGGCCTACAGAAATAAGAGAATTTCCTTTGAAATCAATGGCTGTACCACTCGTATACAAAACCCTGTACTGGCTTTGCTCGAACCTTAAAAAAACTGATCGAATTGCAGATGTTATACATTTATTTATTTATTTATTTATTTATTTATTTATTTATTTATTTATTTATTTTTGGCTTGCATTTACCCTTTGTTGCTTTAAAAAATTAACAATGAATACTTTCTGGGAAGAGGCTTTCTTTAAAGCTACATTGCCAACTAAGTTTTGAGTTCCTCAAAGGTAGGAGAATAGTTCTTATTCATTTTTAAGTGATTATTATTTGCTTTACTGTGTTTTTATTCTTTTTTGATATAAAGAACCATAAGAAGAAAATAGTCCAAATTAGTCAACCAGTCAGATAGTGTTGTTCAGGTTAAAAAAAAAACACACACACCAGAAAATTCCAGTGATATATAACAGTAATAATAAAGTCTCCCTCTGATCTTATCTCTATCCCTACACACCTACCACTTCTCATACTCTCCTCAGCTAAACTTTGTGTATCTACCAAAACATCCTTACAAATATAGCAGCCTATCATTTTAATATTCTTTATATTTAGCCGGTAGTAGGTATATCTGTTTCTGCTAGGTTGTATTACCATAACAACCGCTTCCAATTTCAGTGGCTTACAACACTGGTTTATTTCTTGCTTGCGTTACACCTTGTTAGCTGTGGATTGGCTGTAACATTTTGGAGCCCTGGCTGAAGGAGTAGTGCCTGTCTGGGATATGTCATTTGCATGGCAGAGGGAGAGAGCAGGAAACATGCAAACATGCAGTGGCTCTTAAAGCTCCTACTCAGTCTGGTGTACATAAATCGTTCACGTGTCATTGGCCAAAGCGAGTCATACAGTCAGGCTCATTGCAGTGTGCCAGGGAGGTGTACTCCTCCTACAGGTGGCATTGCAAATCGCATACTGATGGGTGAGGGTGTGTAAATCTCTCAAGGAAGGAGAGCGGAGAGGGAAAAATTAGGAACAATAACATAGTCTACCACAGGAAGTACTCCATAAATGCTTATTAGATGGGTTGTTTTGAATCTGTAAAAATTTTATTTTTTTAATGGAATATTTCAAAGATACACAGAAGTACAGAGAATAGTATGATGAACCTCCATGTACCCGTCATTAGCTGCAATAATTACCAGTGTATGGACAGCCTTGGTTCATCTGTTTGCTTGCCCTGCTTCTCCATCAGATTATTTTGAAGCAGTTTCTCAATATTTCACCCGTAAATATTTCACTAGCTCTGAAGATAAAGTCTGAAAGTGTGACTTCCTTCAGTAAAGTTTTACTGTCTAGTAGTTTGAGGTAATGGTACCAGGGACTGACAGGTGTCAAGTAGGAGAGGATGTTCATGGAGCATATCTGGATTTTGACAGCCAGAAACCTATTTTGACTTCATTTTGAGTATTTCTGGAGGAGGCTTAGCAGCAGAATGTCATCTGTTTTCCCAGCACCTCCTTTTCTCCACTTTAGAGGGAGAGGGAAAGAGAAAGAGAGAGAGAGTGTGTGTATAGCAGAAGCAGGTAATTAACCCCTGGAAAAAATAACATGGCAACAGATTTGATTTGCAGGAGGTTTCATTTCTCACTGAGCCTCTGTTGGCATGGTGCCAGTTGAAAGGAATCCCAGCCCTTAATGGCTCTAAGTGTTCTGGGAGTTCCCAGTCAGTGATGTTATTTACTCTGGAGGAAGAACATCAGAATCATTTCTAAAAATCTTCTATTCACCTTTGCTATTTGCTGGGCAGAGAAAGGCTCGATCAATCTGTAAGGAGATCCCTAAGGTGATCTAAAAGTAAGGAAGAGAGTCTAACTTTAGCTTAGAAATAATTAAAGCCACTTTCCTCTGCTCAGGTTAGTTGTCTGAGGGACTTCAAGCCTCCATTTTGACTCAAGACTTTATAGATATTATTAGCATACAGCGTAATACAATAACTTGTCATTTCTACATTATGCATCTGTGATCATCAGCTTCACAAGGAAATTCTTTGGGGAAAGGGGTATTATGTAATCAACAGTGGGAAGCAATCAAGCAGATATAATCCTTTAGTTTGTAGATTGGCAGGTGACAGTGAGGTGATCAAAGAGGATGTTTACAGACTAGTGAATAAATTATTGTATATAATTTGATTAAAGTGGTTATTTTAGTATAGTACGACTAGCTAATTTTGTTTTCTTAATGGGCTTCTGTCCCTGTGCTTAGAAACACTTAGGATAAAATGGTTTTTCTAGGTATCCAAGTGGTTTGTTTTCTTTAATTAAGTTATGTTGTTAGTCTCATTTCAGAATCCATGTAGTAACTGCAGTAGAAAATGCTTGGCTTGTAAAACCATTAGCTTGTAAATAAATTTTTTATTTAAATTTGAGTTGTTCTTGGCATTGAACTGATTCTGACTTTGGTTGCTTGGAACAATATAGTCTATTTAAAATGTAAGTAATATTTTCCCCATGGAGAATAACCCTTGGACTTGCCATTGTTCATGTTATTTTTTTTGTTGTATCACAGTTGAAAAACATCGTTTTCAGAGATAATAATTTGTCAGCACCTTTGTCAGAGTAATATATTTGTACCTCGGTTGCATTTGTTAGTTGCACATTTTGGGGAAAGATTTGTGATTTCTAGTTACTGTATTTACTCAGAAGCTCCGCAAGATCAGAATTCTCAAGACAGCATTTAGAAGTAAGTTGGGTGTGTTGCCTGGATGTGACCAGTAAAAAAAGAGAAGCTTCTCATCATGCAGTTATTGCTTAATAGGATACAAGGTACAGTCCTGTTTCTAAAAATAGGAATTAAGCGAAATATTATGTGGATAAATATTAGCAATTATATTAATTTGATTCTGCTGGCAGAATTCTTTTTGAGACTATCCTCTTTGTCAGAAATTAAAAGTAGCTGTGAAAGGAAAAGGTGTTTTAGTTCTTAATTTTATGTGTGTGTGTATCTATTATGTGTATATATATATATATGTAGTCACACATCATATGTATATATAGCTTTTGTAAAAGGGAGCAATAGAAGGGAACTGTTTGAGGATGATGCAGAGAAAAGAGCCTCCTGGGTTTAGGGTGTCAGACTTGTTCTGCTACTTCTATCTGGGACCATAGGCAGATTTACCTCTCAGAACAGCAGCTTAGTTTTCTCATCTGTGAAAATGCGGATAACAATACTTACTTGGCAGAGCTCTTGTGAAGGTGAAGTGAGAAAGTATTTAAGTACCTAGCGCGTAAGAGGTCAGTAAGTTACAGTAGCTGTTAGGTTTTCCTAAAATTTGATCTATGCATGTAAAAGGATTTTGAATTCACAGGTATTTTCTGCTGCTACTGCTGTGATGGTGTTTTCTCCTTGCTGTGATAGTATTCCTTATCCTTTATATTTCAAACTGTAGGTTGTCTTTAGAATTAAGATACATTTGGAAGGGAGGAATAGACAGGGAGAGACAGTTATTTCAATTCCGACTGAAATAGTAACAAACCTGTCTGGTTGCTGAAACAGTAAGACTTTTAGGATTGGCAATCAACTTTTACATCTGCTTTGGATCCCTCAGAATTTGTTGAGCTCTGTCTTTACAACATTCCTTCATTTGTTTATTCATTTATTCAGTAAATAATGAATGGCTGCTCTTCCTGGGTCATTGTGTTGGCAAAGTTATTTTGAGCTCTTGCTACCTGTTGATTTATATTTAACAAGTAAGAAATTTACCTGTGAGAGTGACATCCATTGAGTCATGCTGTAGATTAAGGTGAGAAGTCGTGTATTTTGGGGAAATAAAATGATTACTGATGAAACTTACCTTATTTTCCAAATTAAATTATTTCCCATCACAAACTGTCCTTTTATGTTTCCTTTTTCTTTTTTCAGTTTAATTATGTTTTGGTGAGTTACTTAAAGTGGAAAGGGCAGTGCTTTAAGGTGAAATTTAAGAAGCTTTAGATGTTCATTGCTTTTGAATAGAAGAAATCACATTTTATTGATTAGGCATTGCTTTAGTCACTCTTGGAGGGAGACCCTCTCATTAGCTACCTCTTTGAAGGTGCTAGCAACCTGTTAAGCTTATACTTTGTACATCCAGTGGTAAATATGTTGATTTGATCAGTGAAAGATTCTGGAAAGTACAGTAGTTTGTTTAGCAAGACACTGCTTAAATCCTGATGACTTGGTATACTAGTATTTTATACTTCAGAAAGGTGGAAAGGTGAGTGTGGGTAAAAATGAACACTTTAAAGTGGATGCAGTTTAGTCTTACAAAGAAATTTGGGATGTGGTAAAAGATTTTTGTATTTATTGACTGCATATTAAGTGCTAGGCACTGTCCCAGGAACTTTTTATGCATTGTCTTTTTTAATCTTCTTAGCTGTGTAAGTTGAATATTGTTGTCTCCATGTTAAAACAGAAAAATGAGGCTTTAGGACATTCACGAACTTGCTTAAGGTCACATAGTTTCTACGCAAGAGAGTTGGGATTATGATTCCAATGTTCATTTTTCTTTGGCCTTCTGATCTCAGGCCTGCTTATACTGAGTCAGATTGGCTCATCTCGATCAGTCCGTTGATCTTTTGAATCAGTTGGACGAAGCCCAGAAAGTGGATTTTGTCTTCAACAACACCATTAAAGTGTTGTCTTGCATTATAATTTTATGACTATATTTTAGTCTTTCTATTTTTAATCACCTATTCACTTACTCCCTTTTCCAGATTGCTGACATGAGGGATTTTGTCTCATTTCCTCTAAAGAATGGCTACATTGTGTTTTGGTTTCTTATTCATTGCTTTAAATACACACATCTGTAAACATTGGACTTTTTTGAAGCCTGATGCATGTTGCTTATAAATCATTTTCCATTATAACTATTCTAAAGTTCTTTTAAGAAGTTTAAGGCCCATCTAAAACAAGTTTTGTGGGGGTTTTTTGTTTTGTTGGTTTTTTTTTTTTTGTTTGTTTGTTTTGGTATTGTAAGCACACAAAGCAGTAAGAAGGGACTTTAAAAATTGTTACACTGAGTACAAGGAAAAGAAGGCAGCAAATGAATCATTTTAATACTAGGTGCCTTTGTGAAGTATAAGTGATTTGAGTAAATTGGGTTTAAGTTTTTCCTAAACAAGAGTCTTTGGTTAAGTGGCAATGGAGATAATTTCCTTTTAAAGATTTCTTGTTTATGATAGTGATCTTTCCTTCTTTATCATTCATTTTATATATTCTACCTCTTAAAAAAATATGTAAACACTTTTACTCTAAAGCTCTAGATTTATCTTCTGAGCCATAAAAGAGTTAATTTTAATCTTTGTTTTTTCCTCGTAAATGATTTTTTTTTGTTGTTGTTACTGAAATACTGCGGCACGAATCATTTTAGTACAGCCACTTTTTATGTCATAACATTGGAAAGGAAATTTGCTTAAGAGATATTTAAGTGTATTTTTAAAATCTAATCCTTTTTAGCTATAAATTGGTTTTTTTTTTCCTTGCGTTTTCTTAGTAACCTTAGAGAGTCTAGAACAGAGGTAGGCAGATAGTTGATTTAAAAAAGAAGCCTACAAACTAAATCTTTTATTGAATAAGTACTGCTTCTAGGTAGAGAAAGGCTAGGAAATTACAATTTGAGAATTTTACTAGGTTTAAAACCCACAGAGAGGATGCCTGCAAAAAAGCCGTGCCCTTTGAAGCATTCTTATGGATGTGGAGACTTTTCTAGCCCTTAGGGAGATCTGCAGACATCCGCTATGCTGAGTTCTGGGAAGCTGCTTTTTCCCATGCTTGCAGCCTCCCTGTGGGGTAAAGGTCTGTTAATTTTGCATAAATATTTACCATATCTCATTTTAGCTAGCATTGCTTCCTCACACTGTTAGCAATAAGGAAACCTTTGCTTATCCAGCTTGAAAAGTTTACTGTTCTCTATATGACTAGTCTGGAGTACGTTCTGTTATTTTCTGAGGGTTGCTGAAGGTGAAAATCAGACTGGAAAAAAATAACACGGAGGTAAATAACCAATTCATAGTCTATAAATAATCTGGTTATTATAAAAATATTTGCCCAGGCTTATTTTTTGTAATTAAAAATGGGAAGGTTATTATCTCACAACAGTGTAGTTCACTTCAGTCTTGTCACATGTGACAAATCAAATTATTGTCCCTTTCATATGTTTATTCGTATGATGCTAGTACTAGTTTACATTTATTATACTTTTACAGTTGTTTTCTCACTTAGTAACAATAACAGCTTCCATTTATGAAGCATTATTCTAAATGCTTTATAAGCATTGTAATTAATGCATAGAACAATACCACAAGGCAAATGTTATTCCCATTTTACAGATGAGGAAAATCTTAGATTTATAGCCTTCATTGACTAGTCCAGTATTTCCCAGGTAGTACATTTTTGGACCCAAGTTTCAAATCCGGGTCTTTTGACTCTTAGTTTGTGGTATTTGCTACTGCACGGAATTTTGGGGACTCATCCTTTCTGTAAAGTCAGAATCCACAAATAGAAAGTATAAAATTATTTGACTTTTCAGCCAAAGAAGGTTGTTTAGTTTCTTTTAACATAATTTGAAGCAGCAATCCCTTTTTTTTTTTTTTTTTTTTTTTTTTAAGATTTAAAAATTTTGGGGCGCCTGGGTGGCTCAGTCGGTTAAGTGTCCGACTTCAGCTCGGGTCATGATCTCGCGGTCCATGAGTTTGAGCCCCTCGTCGGGCACTTGGCTGATGGCTCAGAGCCTGGAGCCTGCTTCCGATTCTGTGTCTCCCTCTCTCTCTGCCTCTCCCCCATTCATGCTCTCTCTCTCTCTCTCTGTCTCAAAAATAAATAAACTTAAAAAAAATTTTTTTTAAAAAGATTAAAACATTTTTTTTTACATAATCTCTACACCCATCTTGGAGCTTGAACTCACAACCCCGAGATCAAGAGTTGTATGCTCCATAGACTGAGCCATCCAGACTGCCCCTACAGTAGCAATTTCTAAATTGTGTTCCAGAGAACATCAGGACACTGTAGTAGAAATATCATTTTTTATTTTGCCAGATTGTCTTAAGATCCTTCCACTGTCTCTGGCACACAAGGCAAAAGGTAGAATATAAAATGGAATCAATATGTCATCCCCAAACTTTTATTCTGTTATTTAAAAAAGGCCCAATCCATCTTGTTAGTCAAAAGCAGTCCAGCATTTGTAGTTTCATAGGATTTATCCTGGGAGCTTTATCAATATGAGTACATCTTAGATCTTGTCATTGCTTGGAAGGATTCCACTTTGAAATTTTTGTTTTTCTATCTCTTACCTTCTCTCCCTCTCCCTCATACCCTTTTGCACGAACTCTTTATTTTTATGGTCATCACCAGGCTTCTCTTCTCCTGTCTGATGCCATCTAGAACCTCTGCTCTTCCTCAGGCTTTTATTTATTTCTAGTTGAGTCCTTTGCCATTTCCTGCACTTTTCTAACCACATAGTAGATACCCAGTAGGCTTCCTGGATTACCTTTCATTTTTCTTTAGAGTAACTCAACAAGTTATTTCAAAGATGATACCTTCTCTTTTGACCTTTCTAACCTTTTCTTTACCTACCTAGGAGGTAGTAACCCAACCATTAACCTCTCCACCCAAAATATATTTATTGAGTAAAAGTTATATAATAGGCGCTGTAATATTTTATACATAGTATTGTACTTAATTTTCATAATGATCGTGTGAAGTAATGGGTTTTGTTATAAAGTGTCCATTTGACACGGGAAGAAATAAGCTCAGAAAGGTTAAGTGGTGTGCCTAGTGAGTGATAAAACTAGGATTTTAGTCTGACTTTGTCTGACTTTACAACCTACGTTCTTAAATACTGTGGTATACTACCAGATATATTAGCATTGAATCAGGCAGTTTCTGCCTTTGAGGAGTTCTAGACTAATAGAGGGAGACAAACATGTAGGCAGCTAAGTGCACAAGGTACAGTAGGGACTTGAGAAGAATCAGTACTCTCTGGGTAGATCAGAAATAGCTTCACAGAAGAGGTGAATCCTTCTGTTGAATCTTGAAAGATGGGGCATAGTTACCAGACAGGTGAGGAATGGAAGAGCCTATCAGGTAGAAGTAGCAATATGATCAAAGGCACAGAAGTGAATTACTCATGGTTTCTAAGAAAGCATATAGGTGATTAGAGCAGAGGGGTTGATGATGGGCATAGCAGTTTATAAAGTTGCAGTGATGGGAGGCACCAGATTATTTTTATGTTCTGAGGAGATGGGGTTTTATCTTCTGGATTGTGGGAAGCCACTGAAGACCTTTAATGAGAAGGGTAGGGACACCTGGGTGGCTCAGTGGGTTGAGCGTCCGACTTTGACCCAGGTCATGATCTCGCGGTTTGTGAGTTTGACCCCGTGTTGGGCTGTGTGTTGACAGCTCAGAGCCTGGAGCCTGCTTCGGATTCTGTGTCTCCCTCTCTCTCTGCCCCTCCCCCACTCATGTTCTCGTTCTCTCTCTCTCTCTCTACTCTCTCTCAAAAATAAATATTAGAAGGGTAATAAGATCAGTGTTATGTCATAGCATGATCATTTGGGTGGCAGTGTGAAGAATGGATTAGTCTCAAGAAGCAGTTTTAGGGGCAGAGAGACCAAGAAGGGACATTTTTCAGTAATCCAGGTGAAAAGACGAAGTTCTAAACTGAAGTTGTACCAACATACAGAAGAGAGAAGAGACAAATAGAGCTATTAAGAAGGTGTTAAGAATACCAGCAGTATGAAAAGGGTAGGTGGCGAAAGGGAAGACCTTTCTGGCTTGGGTGTTTGGATGTTGGTACCACTTGCCAAGATGGGGAATGTAAAAGACAGGAGGCACAGTTTTGTTTCGTTTTATTATGTTTGTTTGGCTGACTGGTTAGATGAAAGATTGAGGAGAGGATAGATACAGTAAGGGGCAGATTTAGTTTAAGGTACTACAGTAGTTGTCTGTTGCTGCGGATAGATTATCCCAAAACAATACATAAACTTGCTACTTATGTTGGCCATAAGATACCTGGCTATTTAAATTTAAACTAGTTAAAGTCAGATAAAATTGAAAATGTAATTCTTCAGGCACACTAACCACATTTAAGTGTTCAGTAGCCATATGTAGTCAGTGGGTACTGTGTCGGACATTAGACATAGAATGTTTTAATCAGTGCAAAAAGTTCTGTTGGACAGTGCTGCTAAACATTTATTATCTCATATAATTTGCTGTGATCAAATCAGGGAGCAACTTAGCTGGGTGGTTCTGCTTCGAGGTCTCTAATGAGGGTGTAGTCCAGATGGCTGCTTCTGAATAAGCAAAGGCTTCAGTGGAGCTGGTGGATCCACTTCCAAGGTGACTCACTCACATGCTGGGTGAGTGCTTGTCGTTGAGGCCTCAGTTACTCATCAGGTGGACCTCTCTGTGAGGATATTTGAGGCAGCCGACTTCACCCAGAGCAAATGATCTTAGCAAGGTGGGAGCCATAAGAACCTTTATGAGCTGACCTCAGAAGTCACACTGCTGTCGTTTTTATAATTGTCTGTTGGTAACGCAAATCAATTCTGTTTGGGAGGGAACTGTACAGAGCACGAATTCCAGGAGGCAAGATTCTTTGGAGGATGCTTTAGAGGCTGCTCACCACAGGTACCTATGAATATCTGGGTGTAAATGGCTACTCAGTGACATATATGTGAGCTATATAGAAGTGAGGTCTTGGCTACTGCCGTTGTGTTTGTTATGGTAGTCGAAGTAATTTGAATAGGTGAGTTCAAAAGAATAAGATTGTGTGGGAAGGCTGACCAAAATAATAGCTTGGGTCACATGTTTGGGGGAGGACAGAATTGCTCTCAAAAGCTATTAAGAAATGGTTACAG
The DNA here is from genome assembly GCF_028749965.1 of Puma concolor. NCBI lineage: Eukaryota > Metazoa > Chordata > Mammalia > Carnivora > Felidae > Puma > Puma concolor. The sequence continues at coordinate 99,108,853 of NC_141676.1, read as the reverse complement.
AGAATCAAGGGAAGGGTTACAGAGGAGTGGTGGAGTACCAGGAGAGTGCAGATATATGTACAAAGGAAACTTCATGAAGGTCTAAAGTGGAAAGGAAAATGTAATTAACATTGTTAAGTAATATAAAATAGTGAAGTAAAACATAGGAGAGTCATTCTTTCAAAAATTACTTACTGAATAACTGCTGAGAACGAGAGAAAGATAATATAGAGAATAAGATAGTTTCTAATAACTTATACAGGCGTACTTCAGAGATAGTGCAGCTTCGGTTCCGGACCACTAATAAAGCAAATCAAATGAATTTTTTGGTTTTTCAGTGCATATACAGGTTATGTTTGCACCATGCTGTATATAGTCTGTTAAGTGTGCGATTGTATTATGTCTAAAAAAAGTACATGCCTTAACTAAAAATACTTAATGCTAAAAAATGTTAACCATCATCTGAGCTTTCAGCAAGTCCTAATCACTGATTACAGATCACTGTAACAAATATAATAATAATGAAAAAGTGAAATACTGTGAGGATTACCAAAATGTGACACAGAGACATGAGGTAAACCTGTTGGAAAAATGTCACCGATAGACTTGCTCAGTGCAGGGTTGCCACAAACCTTCAATTGGTGCAAAACGCAGTATAGGCAAAGTGTAATAAAATGAGACACGACTGTAATACAGTCTGAGGAGACATGGTTAAGGGAAGTTATCTTGGAGGAAGTAATACCTTCACGAAGAACTTCTTTAACAGGTAAGGATTCAAGTTAGATGTTTAGGTGTGTATGGGGGGAGGTGTGGTGGTGGTCGTGATATGGATAATACAGTGGATGTATATGAAAGTATATTTTTTTATGCGTGGGATATTGCTAGAACGTGAAATTTGTGGTGAAGGAAAGTGGTGAGAAAGAGAATGAGAAGATAGAGTGTTCTTGAATGCACGGTAAGGAATTGCCCTTATCTTGTAGGCTATTTTTTTCTGTACTGAAATTATTTGGATACTGCCTTTATAATTTGCCCTAGTCTTATAATCACAGAGCTGTCAGTTACTTAATTTTTTTAGATGGAATTTTATACATATTTTTTTTAATTTTCTGTTTTTTTTTTTTTTTTTTTTAGTTTATTCTTGAGAGAGTGTGCATGCATGTGAGCAGGGGGAGGGGCAGAAAGAGAGGGAGAGAGAAAGTCCCAAGCAGGCTCTGCACAGTCAGTGCACAACCCACAAAACTGTGGGTTTTGTGGGGCTTGAACCCATGAAACTGTGAGATCATGACCTGAGCTGAGATCAAGAGTCAGACAGTTAACTGGTTGAGCCATGCAGGTGCCCTTGGAATTTTATATTTTATGTTGCTTGTGATTTTAACATGAGTTGTTGTTAATACGTTTTTTAACATTGCTTTTTAAGTTGAAAATCCATTTCCAAAAGTAACTTGATTTCCTTATTATAAATAGAAAATCACTATTCTTGCCACTTACAGAAGGGAACGGTAGAAAAAATTACACAACTGCTATTAAGTTTTTAAAAATTAAAAATGAAGTACAGTAATGCATCCTTTGATTAGCAGAAATGTCTGCCTGAAATAGCAGTTCCTCAGTGAGAAGACTGTTTTTAGTTGGCAATAGGGGATATTTGTTTGGACACTGCTTGGTGTATAACTAAGATGAGACTTGAGGTCATTAAGACAGATGCATTGTTAAAATTTTGATGTTAACAAATACCAAGAATCTCAATGCTCAAGTATTTTTAGTTGGAAAGGTCAGAAGCTAGTTAATGGTCAACTTTGATCAACAGTTTATACTAATAAATATTAGATCTTTTATTCCAAGAAATCACATAAAGGAATTTCTAGAGTCTGTTCTTCTGAATGTGTCCAGTTATTTATTAGGTGATGTTCATGAAATGGAAAAAGGAGTTCCTCGTCTACTCTTTGCTGCCATCTGGTTTGGGAAAATTCTGAAAAAATACCAAATCTTTCAAGCATCTTTTATAACATTTGAAATATTTTCAGTGGTTTTTCAGAAGAGTCCTCAAGTGGTCCTTTTAGACCAGAAAAAAAAAATCCACCTCACATATCTTGTGATTTTAGTCTTGCAGTTATCTTGTTCACTTTGTTTTGTACATGGAATACTTCAATTCGTTAGGATAAATTTAAGTTGTTCACATGAGCAGATATATTTGTCAAGATGTGCTTATTTGCAGAGCTTGTCTCAGTCACGCATATGATCTCACAAATTGAAGATTTCTTCCAAAATAGTTGAAATTCTTCCTGCATCCCAAATGGATGTGTGAAGACTTTTCCACTGTTTCTGCCAGACTATATACATAGTTCCAATTTTGAAGTTAAGATAGGGAATACTTTCATAAGATTTTTAATGAATGTTTTTAAGCTCTAATGGCCGAGAAAAAGCATGCAAATAACAGCATTAGAGATGCTACAAAAGTGCCAAAAAAGAGTATCATTCCTGATGTTAAGATACAGTTTTGGAGTATCTCAAGATGGCTGGTTAGGGCTAAGAAACTGTTGGAGGAAATGTGGTAAAGATGGGTGGTCACTTAGGAGTCCTTGAAGTCCTGTAACATCAAGGGTAGCTAAACATGGTCAAGTCTTGAACGATGTAACTAACATATTAGGAAGAAGGGAGGGGAGAATCAATCTGTTGGTTAACCTCAATTTAGTGCACTCTGTTTCCTCTGTAGAGCGTGACTTATACCTGCAGTGGGTTAAATGTTTCTGTCCAGTAGGCCCCTTTGTAATATGTCTAAATACTTCTGCTTCCGGTTGAACTGTATAATCCTAACCTGTTGTACTTGTATTAGAATTAGATAATTTAGTTAAATACTATGAAAAACAATGAAATATGAGCATAAAAAGAGAGGTATTTCTATGACTGAGTTGTGTTCACTTTGGAAATGTGAATAGAGGCTTGTCTGTAAAGAAATGGCTTTTGTATTAGATGTGACTGAAAAACAACTATTAGTTATTTGGGAAAAAAGTAGAGTCTAGTGAGTATTTTTGGTTTCTTGGTCTACTGTAAGGAAACTGAAACAGGAAATAAATCATAGCTGAGGTATTTTAGTATAGTTCATACAAAAAAGATAATAGGGCACTTCAATCAACACATCCTTACTTCAGGAAAAGGCCTTGATCCTACATTTAAAAATTGGTAAAGAAATGTACACTTACATATTTTATTGTTTTTTTTTTTTTAACGTTTTATTTACTTTTGAGAGAGAGCAAGCAGGGGAGGGACAGAGAGAGGGAGACAGAGGATCTGAAGTGGGCTCTGCACTGAGAGCAGCCAGCCCGATGTGGGGCTTGAACCCGTGAACTGTGAGATCATGACCTGAGCTCATGACCGGATTCTCAACCAATTGAGCCACTCAGGCACCGCTTACATATTCTAAATTGAAATGAAGTTTAAGGTATATATGAGGTTTTTTTTTTTTTTTTTTTAACATTTCCTTACTTTAACTTTTTTCCACTAAGTAACCAATCACTATTATCAGTGAATTGAATGGAAGTTTTTACTGTATGGCTAAAGGCATGTCATGACTTCAGATTTGAAGAGAAGGAAACATAGAAATGCCTCTTTTTCTAGGCTGCTGTAATGACCATGTAACAAGTCTGCTAATTATTATGTTCCTACTTCCAAGAATGTTTTATTTACATTTCACTTTTAATTTTTTTAAATTAAAAAATTTGTATTTTTTGTATTTTTTTGTATTTTTTGTCTACTATTATCTTCTATATGTGGCAAATAATATTGGCTTTTTACTTATAATAGTGAAATAAAGTTTCCATGGTACTTAAAGGAAAACATTAAGCAACTAATAGTTCAGGGCTTATGTGACTGACAAATCAGTAAGGTAGTATTTAAGTGTGAGAAACAGTAGCCCATGGGTTAGAGTCAAGTTCCTTAACATGCATTTAAGACCACTCACAATTTGGCCTCTAACTTTTCTGGTGATGTGCCTCACCACTTTCAGTTGCCTCAGTTTTCATGTTGGTCAACACAGGGACAGCCTCTGCTCAAGAAAATTGAGCCCAGACTGGATCTGGAAGGTAGCTAGTCCAGAGGGAGTTTGATAGGACACTGCTTTGGATGCTTTGGTGCTTTTTTTTTTTTTTTTCTTTTTTCAATTTCAATTTAAGCAAATATGTAATGCCAGGGAGGATTGTGGTAAGGACTGGTTTTTATACTCTACAGTTGAGCATATAAAGTAGTTTTAAACTTTATAGAAAATAATTGGACAGTATAGCTCAAAAGCCCAAGAAATATTTCAACCTTTTGATCCATTAATGCCAATTTTAGTATATATCTCAAGACATAAAAGGAAATAAAGATTTCGTTGTCAGTTTTTATGGAAAGATGTCAACCACACCATTATTTGTAGTAGGGGCAAAGAGGAATCAGTCTAAGTCTGGTGTCTCTGAAGAGGTAGACCTAGAAATTGTGGTGGCAAGGAGCTGTCAGATCAGTGTTAAGTTACTGTATGACGTTTGATAGAATATTTTATATTCAAGCACTGAAGACACTTTCAAGTAAACTTTAATGGGAAAGCGTCCATGGCATGTGAAAAGTAGAAGATAAAACTTCAAATATAGTGCCAGTTATGTTTTAAAAACATACAGTGCTTGGGGCGCCTGGGTGGCTCAGTCAGGTAAGCGTCCGACTTCGGCTCAGGTCATGATCTTGCGGTTCACGAGTTCCAGCCCCCTGTGGGGCTCTGTGCTGACAGCTCAGAGCCCGGAGCCTTCTTCGGATTCTGTGTCCCTCCCTCTCTCCTCCTCCCCCACTCAGACTCTGTCTCTCTCTCTCTCTCTCAAAAATAAATGAAACATTACAACAATGTTTTAAAAACACATATAGTGCTTAAAATATTTAATATATAGACTTCTAGGTCATGTACTAATTTTTAAAATGTTTCTGGGTTGGGGTGCCTGGGTGGCTCAGTCAGTTGAGCATCTGACTTCGGCTCAGGTCATGATCTCGCGGTTTGTGGGTTCGAGCCCCACTTCAGGCTCTCTGCTGCCAGTGTAGAGCCCTCTTGGATCCTCTTTCCACCACTTGCATGCACATGCTTTTTCTCTCTCCCTCTCTGTCTCAAAAATAAATTAACATTTAAATAAATGTTTCTGGGGTGTGAGATTATGGATGATTTTTATTTTATATTTTATATTTATTTGTATTTTCCAGGCTTTCAGCAATGAATATATAGTGCTTTTGTAATTAGAAATGTTTTGAAGTGAAAACTCTATTTAGTTTTTACTTATTTATTTATTTGATTTTTATTTTAATGAAAAACTTAGTAATCTGAAAGATGACAGAGGGAAGTAATTCTTTTTTTTTTTTTTAAAGTAAGCTCTAGGCCCAACGTAGGTCTTGAACTCATGACCCTGAGATCAAGGAGTCACATGCTCTACTGACTGAGCCAGCCAGGCACCCTGAGAGGGAGGTAATTCTTGAGACTAGGAAGGCAGTTGGGAGACTACAGTGGGAGACAGAAGTTCTACAGTGGGGCAGTGGTGATAGGATTGTAGAGGACCTGAGTGACCAATAAGATAGAGGGATAAAGGAAAATGAGGGCTGTGGAAAACCCTCATTTCTGCATGTTCATTGTAAATATAAAGAATTTGAGACGGGGTGCCCGGGTTGTTCAGTAGGTTAAGCATCCGACTCTTAATCTGTGCTCAAGAGATCTCACAGTTCATGAGTTTGAACCCCAGAGGGAGTTCTGTCTCTCGCCCTCTCTCTCTGCCCCTCCCCCGCATGTGTGTGTCCATTTTCTCTCTCTCTCTCAAAATGAATAAACTTAAAAAAAAACTGAGACGAAAGTTTGGCTCTTAAAAAATGTATTCTTATTTGCAGAACATATAAATTTAATGTGGTCATTAACAACTTCAGATTCTGTTTTCTTTATACTTGAATTCTTTAAATCCCGTATGTTGTTGAAGATGCTGTTTGTAATTTGTTAAGGCTAAGAAGAACAAACGTATGACAATGAAGATATGTTTCTGACATCAGTCACCCTGTGGATTGCCAGTCAGTGGACCTGGGTTTCTTGACAGGTATTAGCTGATTTGCTCACCAGTTTGTGAGCACCACTCCTGAAGTTATAATCTTAGTGAAAAAGAGCACCTCTCAAGTAGGAAGGATAATTTTTAGGTCAAACTGGAAAAATCACGTGTACCTCTGGTAGCACTTCCAACAACAACAACAACAACAAAAGAGTTGGGAAAAAAAATATCCTGCCAACTAACTCTTCCTCCACTGCAAGACTCTGGGAAAAGGGTTAATTAAAAACAGAAAACACTACCAAAGGGATATTTCTTGGTGACCCCAAATTTAATTTAAATTAAAACATATTTGCTTTGGGGAAGTTACATTAGATTTCTTTTAAAATCTTTTCACGATGCTGTGGGCAATAAAGTAATGCAGTGAGTGCTCTGTTCTTGTGTATCGAATATGAGGTTCCTTAATTTTCCACAAAAGTATTGATCTCTTCCTTTTCTGACTGAGCAAACAGGTATATTACTATGACCACAGTCTGCCCCCCAAATCCTGACTTCTGTTTCCTAATTCTAAATTTACCCGCCTTCCCTTCTTGGAGGTCACATGATAAATACTCCGTAGGTGGATAGAAATAAATAGAAAAGGAAAACTTTTAACCAGTCACTGCTACACTATGGCAAAGTGGAGCCGGTAGTTTTTAAAAAGCTTCATTGCTGTCCAGTAGTCGTCTTACTGCATGGATTCTTTGAGCTGTTACACAAGTAGGGAGGGATCCCACAGCATGGGAAGGAGAGAGTGTCCGATTGATCTGCGGTTCTGCTCTTCACATCTCAGAACTGTTAGATATGTGAATAGTCCTGAAACCTTTTCTGTAGTTTTGGGGAAAGGTATGTCAGTGGGAGTTTCCCAGGGATCACAGAGCAGCGCAAAAAGATCAATTATTTCTGTTGTTTACATACTTCGAATGATTTTTGAAAGGTATTTTGGAATACTTTGTTTTACTGATGACATAAGACCCAAAGTTTCCACGTGGAATGTAGAATTTAAGATAGTACCTTTTATTTGAGTAGCATTTTTATTAAAGGGGATCAGCATTTGTTTATTACCTATATCTGAAGTACTGGGCTCTATCCTTATGTCATTTAATTCCTCACAGCATTCCTGTAAAGCAGGCCTTCAGTTTAATCATTTGTGAGGAAATTGAGGTTCAGCGAAGTTCAGTAAGCTTCTCAGGGTCACACAAAGCATTGAACGGCTGTGCCAGATTTTGACCTCATTCTGACCAATAGCAGAACCCATTTTTTTTCTCTCTGCACATCCCTTTTAGAAAAGTTCTATTAATAAATATCGTCTGGCCTTTCAATTAGTTTTATTTGCCAGCATTTATAATATAGGTGGTTATTCTTTAGCTGCTGGAAAAGTAGAATTGGTTTTATCCTTGGTTTCTAGCTATCTCCGTGATAGCAGTGTGATCTTATATAGTGACTGATGACTACCAAAGTGTACACGCAAATCTTTTGTTTTTAATTGAAAACTTACAATAAATTTCAGAGATAAGGGAGAGCGATTTCAGAACTGGCGCTTGCCCATACGTTTTAGAGAGTTTGAAGTCAGTGAACTGGTGGTATAAGCGCTTCTAAATACTGCATCTATCATTTTATAGACGTTAATTGGAGTGTTGCAGTTTTAACAAAGGTAGTATTTGGGAGGAATATAAGAACATTTTATTCTTCCAATGAATTCTAAATTTAAAAAAGGAAAAACCATATGCTTTCTCAGTGTCATTAAACAGAAGTCTCAATTAGCTGTAACACCTAATTTTAATTTTTTCTTTTCCTCTCATTTCATTGTGAAATATTTCAGGCATAAGGCAAAACAAGAGAAAAGAATGTAATGGATATTTTTGCACCTACTACCTGGCATCATTGTTTCGGGGAGAAGGCAAAGAACTAAAATAACAGTTTTATGACAGGTCATGAGCGGCTTTTTAAAATGTCTTTTCTAATGACCTCTGGTAAAAACCTGAAGTGATAATAAAGCATAACTCACCAAAACTATCCTTTGCATGGACTAAGCTACTGTTACTTTGGATATTTTATAACTTAATTTACAAAGCATGAACTTGGATTATAATCTTGAAAAGTGGTACTCTAAACATTTTTGTGTTTATACTTGTGCTTGTACTGTACCTTCATACTTTTGAATATTGGAATTTTTAGTGGCACCCTTAAAGCCACTATATAAAAGAACACTTGAAAAGTAGTAGTAACTACCAAGTAACTAGTACTACAGTAAAACTGCCTTATAAATTACAAAAGAATCTACAACTACCTTATTATTATTATTTTTTTTAATTTTTTTTTCTTTCAACGTTTTTTTTTTTTTATTTATTTTTGGGACAGAGAGAGAGAGACAGAGCATGAACGGGGCAGGGGCAGAGAGAGAGGGAGACACAGAATCGGAAACAGGCTCCAGGCTCTGAGCCATCAGCCCAGAGCCCGACACGGGGCTCGAACTCACGGACCGCGAGATCGTGACCTGGCTGAAGTCGGACGCTTAACCAACTGCGCCACCCAGGAGCCCCCAACTACCTTATTATTTACTAGTCACCATTAGCACTATAATCTGGGTTTCAGTATAACTGTTTACTGCTCTCATCTGCTGATAATGTTTTTTTTTCTTTTTTTTTGCATTCTGGAAGTAAAATTCTCATGTATTCTAACAGAGATGTCATCTTTAACATGGGCCTGATATCATTTAATGCCTCTGAATTTATTTGTGCCTCAGTACACGCACCGTGTCATATACCAGCGTATTACAGAGTTCTTTCTGGCAGCCCTTTCTCCCAGTGTGTTACTAATCAGTTTGCTTTGCAGGGTTCAATCTGCTCTCAGACATATCTTGATCTTCCTAGGCAAGTGAGCAATAGAGTATAGGAATCCTTTCGTGGTTAACTCCTTACATTTGAAAGAATTATTTGTGGGGCGCCTGGGTGGCTCAGTCGGTTAAGCGGCCGACCTCAGCTCAGGTCATGATCTCGCAGTCCGTGAGTTCGAGCCCCGCGTCAGGCTCTGTGCTGACACCTCAGAGCCTGGAGCCTGTTTCAGATTCTGTGTCTCACTCTCTCTCTGCCCTTCCCCCGTTCATGCTCTGTCTCTCTCTGTTTCAAAAAAAAAATAAAATAAAACGTTAAAAAAAATTAAAAAAAAAAAAGAATTATTTGGGAGAAACTGAAGTTTGTTTCTTAGAGGTAAGACAGGTGCCCAATTTTTGTAGGGTTTTCCCCCCCCAAAATTTTCCACCTTTTGATAGAAACAGACAGGATTTGCAATCAGATACGTTGGGTTTCAAATTTTGTCTCTAGCTTTTGTTAGCTAAGTGACTTTAAATTACTTAGTCTCTCTAACTTCGATTTTGTCTCTTTATCGGTAAAATCTACTGTAATTCTACTTCAAGAGGTTTTGAGTAATATATATATATATATATATATATATATTAGTTATTAAATTGTAGGTGGTTGATAGTTTTTTTGTTTAAGGGGGATCTAGCTAAGATACCTCCCTCTAGAGTTAAAAATAAATGCAGACACAAAGGCTAATTCAGAAAGAAACTAGTTGCAAATGTTTTTTTTCCTTAGAAGTAGTTTTTTAAAGTGCGCTTTTACATGATTTTATTGTATAAAATTTTAGACATACATTAAAGTTAGAATACACAGGGAACCTTCATAGTTTTAGTACTTCAGTACTAAAACTATACTTTAGATTTTTTTCAACCATAGAAGAAGGTATAATGAAGACAGATTCCCTCTCTTCATTCGCTTGCTTAATCTGATTTACCAGACGTAACAACCATTAAGTTGCTTTATGTAAATGAAGTTAATCTATATGTATTGTTTTCTAACTTCAAGTTTTCAATTAGCAATATACTTTTTAAATATATTTTATTTCTTTATTATTATTATTATTATTTAATGTTTATTTTTGAGAGAGAGAGAGAGAGCGTGAGCAAGGAAAGGGCAGAGAGAGAGGGAGACACAGAATTCGAAGCAGGCTCCAGGCTCTGAGCTGTCAGCACAGAGCCTGACGCAGGGCTTGAACTCACAAACTGTGAGATCGTGACCTGAGCCGAAGCCGAATGCTCAGCCGACTGAGCCACTCAGGCGCCCCATAATTCTTTTTTTTTTTTTTTAACGTTTATTTATTTTTGACAGAGAGAGAGAGAGACAGAGCATGAATGGGGGAGGGTCAGAGAGAGAGGGAAACACATAATCTGAAACAGGCTCCAAGCTCCGAGCTGTCAGCACAGAGCCCAACGCTGGGCTCGAACTCACGGACCGTGAGATCATGACCTGAGCTGAAGTCGGACGCTTAACTGACTGAGCCACCCAGGTACCCCATAAATATGTTTTATTTCTATGTGAGTGCCTATACTCTGTGGTTGTATAGTAACTTATTATATCGCTGTATAATTATTTAGTAGAATAATGATGGATGGTAAGACTTCAGGTGATTTTTCTATGTTTCTTTTCCATATTCTTTTCAGTGAACGATTTTTTTTTATAATGGTGGAAATAAAAAACTAATTTGTGAACAAAATTGAAATACGAAAATGTATTTTTGTGGTTATTTCCCTATATTATGCTTCCTTTAAATATGATCTAGTGGGTGTCATTAACCAACTCCTCCTACGTGCCTCCTGTGTCCCTCTCCTATGATCATTTCAGAGTGTAACCTTTGTTCAGTGTAGGAGAGATGCTTTGACGTCTAGATAGGCTTTTTCTCATAAAAATGATGTGCCTAGTTAGTACTTTTTAAAAAAAAAATGTCTCTAACAGTTCTGCAATTTTTACATTGCTGGCATATTTTTTCCTTGGGTAGAGAAGAAACATTCACTCCTTTGGATTTAATCACCTATAAAAAGTAGGGAGGTACTTCTGGAGATAAAGTTGGATTATTGTGTACAGCTAACTATGTATGTGAATGTTGTGATACTTGATAAAAATAGCTTTGTTGAACCACTGACCATCTCTAGCCGATTTTTCTGCTCAGCTCCAGAGGTTCATAAAGCTAAGTATACGACACATATAACATAGCAGAAATTACCTTCCAGAAAGCAAAATTTACCTCATGAATTTTGGTATAACAGAGAGCCCTCATGTAGTTACAAATTTAGGGAAAAAAGTATTTTTAAAAAACATTTCTCTTGGGATAGTGAAGTTTTATATGATGGTTTTAGTGAAGACTATGCTCTTATGAATAACTGATTACACTGAATCATACAGATAAGTGATTTACATCACTAATATAACTATTAAATCTACCATACAAAATATTCCAGATACTCCAGACTGAAATTCCAAATGCTTTTGGATATCAACTGTCAGTTGAAAGGCACATTAATAATTTGCTTTTACCCAATCAAATTTTTCGGGGTTTGTAAAAGAAATGAAAGAGATTAGTATTTCACTGGAAGATTAAGAATGAGAAAGAACATAAATGACTTCACAGGCTGAAGACTGAAGAGAGAAGGCTGACTTTAAACTCAAATGAACATGTTCAAAATGGCCCTCTCCATTTCTCCTCCCCCCATCATTAGCCACTGTATTTCTCAGATTTTAGGCAAAGTTAATCTTCTCATCATGGAAACTGTGAACATTCATTAACAACTGGGTTTCACTTTGAAATTTATACAGCAAACACCAAAGAATGAATTGTTGTTATAATCCATGGGAGTCTGGAGATTGACGTCAAAACACCAGTACAGCTGTATAAGCAGTAGGAAGACTATTTTTAACGTCCCTGTTAGATCATCTTTTGACCTTTCTTTTTATGTTCTCTCTTCTTCCACTAAATAGTTAAAAAAAAAAAAAAAAAAGCTTTATAACATAATTTTCTGCCCAAGCTGTACTGAATCTCTTTAACACCTGTACAATCCTTTTCTTGATTCCCTTCTCCTTGTGTCTTTCCTTTTCCTGTAGTGTTCTAAGTTCTGATGTAATGGCCTTTTTTATTTGGTAGTGGAGGGAGGGGGAGTTTTTTCTAACATTTTATTTTTAAAACGGGGTTAGATTTACATAAAAATTAGAAAGCTAGTTTAGAGAGGAACTTCAGACTTGCACTCAGCTTCCCCTATTATTATGTATTACATCAGTACGGTACTTCTGTAAAGTTAATGAGCTTTAATACATTATTATTCACTAAGTCCAATGTTTATTCTGATTTCCTTAGCTTTTATCTCTTGTTCTTTTTCTGTTCTAGGATCCTGTACAGGATGCCATATTTCATTTTGTTGTCATGTCTCCTTGGGCTCCTCTTGGATGTGACTATGACTTAGACTTACTTAGACTTACTTAATGATCTTGAAAGTTTTGAGGAGTACTGGTCAGGTATTTTATAATAGCCTCTATATTGGAATTTGTCTGTTTTCCTCGTGATTAGACTGGAGTTGCGGGTTGTTGGAAGGAAGATCACAGAGGTATAGTGCCATTTTCATCATATCATCATATCAAGGGTAGTACCATCAACACAATTTATGACTATTGATGACCTTGATCAACTGTCTGAAGTAACGTTCATCAGGTTTCTCTACTGTAAGTGTTGTACTGTTCTGGCCAGAATATCCAAGTTAGGTGAATTGCTTTGATAATTGCTTGGGCTTTAGGTATTGAAGTAAGTCATCATATTGATATAGTAGTCATTGAAATGTTAAATATTCTTATAAATAATATGTTTAGAGCTAAGAATTAAATTTTAAAATGCTCAGCCTTTCAAGTATTATTTTTGAAATAAACATTTATTTTTTTGGTGGAATTCTAAAGATCTTATGTTTAAAGCAACAACTTGGGTTTTATATTTTAGGTAGGGAGTGAGAGAAGTTAGTTTATCAGCCTTTTAAATTCTGGACTTACTCTCTTCATTTTATCTTAAAAAAAAAAAAAAACAACCTTATTTTGAGATACCTATAATAAACTCCACTCATTTTAATTGTGTATTTTGAAGAACTTTGACAAGTGTATGTAGTTTTTAACTAACAGTACTGTAATTAAGATACAGAACATCTCCATCACCCCCAAAAGCTCTCTCCTACATCTTTTCATTTAGTTTCCTACAACCATTGATCTGTTTTCTGTTATAGGAGTTTTGCCTTTTCTAGAATGTCATGTAAGTGCATCATCCAGTGTATGTAATCTTTGTGTCTGTCTTCTTTAATGCTTTTGTGATTCATCCAAGTTGTTGCATGTTAGGTAGCTGCTTCTTGTCATAATATTCTGTTGTGTGAGTATATCAGAGTTTCCCTATCTAGTTATTTGTTGATGGATATTAGAATTGTTTCCTGTTTGGGCTGTTTTGAATAAATCTGAACATTTGCATGTGAATTTTTGTGTGGTTTACATGTTCATTTCTCTTTGGTAAAAACCTTGAAGTAGGATTGCTAATAAATTATCTGACAAATGTATGCATTCTATATAAGAAACTGCTGAACTGTTTTCCAAAGTGACTGTATCATTTTACATTCCCACCAGCAAGGTAAGAGAGTTTCAGTTGCTCCATATTTTCATGAGAACTTCGTATTGTCAGTCTTTTTAATTTTAGTCATTTTAGTGGGTATGGATGGCCATCTCGATGTATTTTTTAATTTGTATTTCTCTTATGATTAATGATGAAGATTTTTCATGTGCTTTTTGCTGTTTGTTTTCTTTTGTGAAGTATGTGTTAAAATCTTTAAAAAATTGGCCTTTCTTCTTATATTTGAGATATAAGATATGAGTCCTTTATTAGGTACGTGTTTTGAAAATTCTTCTCCCAGTTTGTGCCTTGTCTTTATTTTCTTCTTAAAAGTGTCTTTCAAAAAATAGAAGTTTTTAATTCTGGTTAAGTTCCATCTGTCAACTTCTGTAAAAGAACAACTATAAAGCTTTTGCTTTTTGGGTCCTACCTGAAAAATCTTGACCTAACCCAAGGTTGTAAGAATTTTCTCCTAATTTTTTCTAGAAGTTTAATAGTTTTGCTTTTATGTTTAGTCCAATTGATACGTACCAAGTTAACATTTGTATATGGTGTGATGTAAGGATTGAAGTCTGTGTGTGTGTGTGTGTGTGTGTGTGTGTGTGTGTCTTGGCATATGCTCCAGTGCTGTTTGTAGGAAAGACTATTCTTTTTTTATTTAATTACCTTGGCATTTGTGTTAAAAACTCAATCAGCCGTCTACACATGATTCTTGTTATGTTCTTTCTGTATTGTGTTCTGATCAATATGCCTGTCCTTGTATCTTGAGTACCTTAATTTTATCTTTTTTTAAAAATTTTTTTACTGTTTATTTTTGAGAGAGAGAGAGAGAGAGAGTAGGGGAGGGGAGCAGAGAGAGAGGGAGACACTGAATCTGAAGTAGGCTCCAGGCTCTGAGCTGTCAGCACAGAGCCCAGTGCAGGGCTCGAACTCACGAAGTGTGAGATCATGACCTGAGCCGAAGTCAGACGCTTAACTTGACTGAGCCACCCAGGGACTCCTACCTTAGCTTTATCTTAAGTCTTAGAAATAAGATAGTGTAAGCCTTGTTTTCTTGTTTTCTTGTTTTCTGAAAAAATTGTTTTGGCTCTTCTAGATCTTTTGTATTGAATGGATCTGAATTTGAGAATCAGCATGTCAATTTGTATTTTTTTTTTTTAATGCTGTGATTTTTTGAGGATGATTGTGTTGAATCTAGATCAGGTGAGGGAGAATCAGTAGCTTAACAGTATGAGTCTTTTGATTCATGGACATAATCTCTTCCTGTATTGAAGTATTTTATTTCTCTAAAAAAATCTGTAGTTTTCAGTGTATATAGGTCTTGCACATAGTTTAACTTTATCTCTATATATTTCATGTGTTTTGAGGTTATTGTAAATGGTAATTAAAAATTAATTTTTAATTTGTTGCTAGTATATGGAGTATAATTGCTTTTCATATGTTGATATTGTGTACTGTTATCTTGCTAAACATTCTATTTTTTTAAAATATAGATTTCTTCTGAATTTTTTTTAATGTTTATTTTTGACTGGGGGGCGGGGGAGAGAGAGAGAGAGGGAGACACAGAATTTGAAACAGGTTCCAGGCTCTGAGCTGTCAGCACAGAGCCCAATGTGGGGCTCAAACTCCAAACAGCAAGATCATAACCTGAGCTGAAGCAGATGCTCAACCGACTGAGCCACCCAGGCACCTCTCTTTTGGATTTTTTTCATAGATGATCATGTCATCTGTGGTTACAGACGGTTGTATTTTTTTCTTTTCAGTCTGTAAGCCTATTACATATTTACTTTATTATCTTATCTCTCTGGCTAACATGTTAAGTAGAAGTTGTGAGAGTAGACATGTAGACATCCCTGCCTTGTTCTCATAGAGGGAAGGCATTTAATTGGTTACCATTAAGTGTGATGTTATGTGTTTGTTTTTTGTAGATGCTCTTTAGCAGTTTGGGGAAGTACTTTCTATCTTAGTTTGTGAGATGTTTTATCATTAACAGGTATTGAAGTTTGTAAAATGTTATTTCTGCCTTTATTGAGATGATCAGATGGTTTTTCTTTTTTTAGACTGGTGATACGGTGAGTTACATTGAACTTTGAATGTCAAGCCAGCCTTGCATTCCTGGGATAAACCCCATTTGGTCACTATGTATTTTTCTTTCTATATATTAATAGATTTGGTTGGCTAGTATTTTGATGAAGATTTTTACATTTGTGTTCATGAGGGATATTGGTTTTCATTTTCTTGTAATATCACTGCCTTGGTTTGATATTGAGTGTAATGTTGGCCTCAGAGACTAAGTTGGAAAGTGTCATGGGTTTTCAGAAAGAGTGTGTGTAGGATGTTATTACATCTTCCTTTAAATATTTGTGATGGTTCCTCAATGAAGTCATCTGAGCCTGGGGTTTTCTTTGTGGGAATGTTTTTAACCAACAGTTGAAGTCACTACCTAAGAGCACCTACTGTTCTGACTTCTAGCATTATATACTAGTTATTCAATAACTTTTGTTTTGGACTAATTTTAGATTTACAGAAAAGATGGAAGACAGGGTAGAGAGCTCCCATATATCTTACACCTAGTGTTCCTCATTGTTAACATCTTACATTACTATGGCTTATCTATCAAAACTAAGACATTGATACTAGTATTAACTAAACTACAGACTTTATTCGGATCTCACCAGCTTTTCATTAATGATCTCTTTCTGTTCCAGGATCCTATTCAGGATACCACATTGCAGTTTTCATGTTTCCCAAGTCTCTTCTGGCTTGTGAAAGTCTCTTAAGCTTACCTTGTATTGTATGACCGTAATAGACTTGAGGAGTAGTGGCCCAGGTATTTTTTAGAATTTCCCATGGTCTGGGTTTGCTGCTGTCTTTGATTATTAGGGTTATGCATTTTTGGAAAAGATACCGCAGGGGTGAAGTGCTCTTTCATTTCGTATCGGGAGTATATGATGTCTGTATGGCATCCATATGACATCATTGGTGGTATTAACTTTGACCTCTTGGGTAAGGTAGTGTTTGCCAGGTTTCTCCACTCTGAAGTTACTCTTTTTCTGTTTCCATACTCTGTTCTTTAGAAGCAAGTCATTTATGTCCAATCTACACTTAGGGGAGGAGGAAGTATCTACATATATGGTTTAGAATTCTTCTGTAAGAAAGATTTTTGTGTCTTTCTTTCTTTCTTTCTTTCTTTCTTTCTTTCTTTCTTTCTTTCTTTCTATTTATTCAGTTACTTTTATCAGTATGACTAGTGTATATTTATTTTATACTTTGAGTTCTAATCCAATACTATGTTTTTATTTTGTTGCTCATATTGTTCCACCTTTGACCACTGGAAAGACTTTCAGGTTGGCACTTGCATGTATCTCTTTTGTTTTTTGAGTACATCCTTATTTTCTGGTACTCTGAGATGCTCATCTTATATTTTCTTTGCCCTAGTTGCAGCCATTTTCCCAAGGAGCTGTGATTCCTTTTATTGGAGAATGGCATTTAGAGACCAAAATGTAGTTGTTGGGTATGCTCATGACTATTGGGATGCCATTGCTTTTAAGCCCTCTCAAGGGACAGAGCTAGCTAGGTAATATATGTATATATAGGTAATGTGTATGTATGTTATGTGTGTGTACGTGTGTGTGTGTGTGTTTTATATATATATATATATATATATATATATATATATATATATATATATATATATATAAAGCCATATATACACACCTACCTGTAATTGTTTTTGTACCTATTTGTATATATATTAAACTTGAGTTCTTACTGGTATATCTGATTTTAATTCAGTACAGAGTTCACTCTGGTCTTCTTTTCTTGTTTATATGTGATTTCCCTATTTGACAGTGAGAAACCTGGCCCCAGCCATATATTATCCATTTACTTATTTGTTCTACTTCAGTATACACGCAAAACTGTTTCAGAAGTGTTAACCTGTATACCCATGGAGAAACAAACCTTCCAATTAGAGTCCAGTGTTTATTTTTGTCATTAGCCTTACAATTTCCAAAGTTAGTTAGGAATTAACTAGTTAGGTCAGCTCCTTTTCCCTCCACCCCTTTAGTGCAGTTATGTCATAATTTGTAACACAGATTCATTTATCACGGTCTGCATTTCATCTTGGAGTCTTCCAACATTTTGGCTGATGGATTTTTGCTATTGTTTGGTCTGTATTCATAGAAGTTCACTCTTCAGAACATGCAGTTCTGTGTTTTCTGACTAAAGAGTAGAGTCTTGTATCTATGACCCTAGTATCATATGGAAAAGATCCTGCATCCCCAAATGTTTCAGTCTGCATCTTCTTTGTAGCCAACCATTCTCCCCTCCCCTAATTCCTAGTAACTGCTAATCTGTTTTTTTGGGTTTTGTGGGGTTTTTTTGTTTTTTTGTTTTTTTTTTTTTTTGGTCTAATTTGCTTTTACTTTTGCATTTTTCAGAGTGTCCTATGAAAGTAATGATATCAAAATCTTGGGGTTTTGCATCTGACTTCTTTAACATAGTGAAATGCATTTAAGATTTATCCGTATTGTTGTATGAAATGGTATTTCATCTTTTAAAAATTGTTGAATAATATTCCGTGTATGAATGAATCATAGTGTGTTTATCCATTCCCCCATTGAAGGACATTTTGGTTACTTCTCATATTTAGCACTGATGAGTAAAGCTGCTGTAAACATCCACAGACAGATTTTTGTGTGCACATACATCTTCACATCATTTGGGTAAAATCCCTCCAAATTGTGATTTCTGGGTCATATGGTAAATTGCATCACTGCTGCTGTACTAAGTGCTTATAAGTCATAAATGCAATAAATTTATTCTTTAATATTGTCCAAGGAGAGCATTAAAATCATTAGTGTCTAGTTTAGCAAATCTGAAAATCTACTCCTCTATCTGTCCTTTGGTTCTTCCTTTATTTATTTTTTACAAACTGAATTTACCAAGGTGTGGTTCCATGGAAGCTGATTCCTCATACATCACTGACTGATTCTGAGGTTCTGTGAATTTGCTTATAAATTCACAGAACCCTAGGCTATAATTTAAGTGAGTGCAATGATTACTGGGTTTTAACTTAAAATTAGATACATTCAGATGTTTTAGGGAATATGTTTTATCAAACAAAGAATATGTTTTTTTGTTCATTACTAATGTACTGACCCCAGAAATTATGTGTGTACAAATTGTCAAATTGGGTTGATGCTTCAGAAAAGGAAAATAGAGGCTAACGAGTCCTCTTGGAGTGGCAGTGCATTTGTTAGGGAGCGGTATTTGAGGCAAATTACTGTTTTAGCAAAATTACATGGCTTCCAGGGATTAAATTGAATGACTGTGTGTCCCTCCCTCATTGTACTGTAAGTGGCAGGGATGCAAGTTAACAGAGTGCCAGACATCATAATGCCTGGGGCATAGTTAGAGACCAGGGAAGATTTACAATAATCAAACACAGACAAAGTAGCATGAAGAAATTTCAATCCTCTCAGCCTTGCTTACAAACTTAATTAGGCTTATTGGGGCAGAAACTATTTTTCCTCCTCCCATATTTTATCTGTTTCTCCTCCATCGCCACCTCCTGTCCCAGATTATCATTGAAGACATCACACTACCAACAAAGAGACCTTTTTTATAAATCTTAATTTATTTGGTTGATTTGCCTGTAGGGAAAGGAGCAGTAAGCAAGAACAAAATTTTAAGGTATTTGAAAAACTGCATTTTTCATAGAGAACACACTGTTTTTCCAAAAATCATACTTTAGGGGCACCTGGGTGGCTCTGTCGGTTAAGCATCGGACTTCGGCCAAGGTCATAATCTCACGATTCATGGGCTCGAGCCCCTGCGTCGGGCTCTGTGCTGACAGCGGAGGCTACTTTGGATTCTATGTCTCCCTCTCTCTCTGCCCTTCCCCCACTCATGCTCTGTCTCTCTCTCTCAAAAATAAATAAATGTTAAGAAAATTAAAAAAAATAAAAATCATACTTTATTCAGGAAATTCTGAAGAAAATTAATTTTTTGTAGCTCTACAATTAGATCTTTTACGAGTATTTTCAATATTGTGGGAGTTGCTTGGCCTGCTCCCTTAAAAAAATTGTCAGTTAAATCTTTGTTTTCTTGAAGTATTTTTATGGTGTAACCGTTGAGAGTAGTGTTCATGGATGCTGTTCTTTGCCTTTCCATTAGCAGCATAGTGGTGGGCTTCGGTTGATGATAGTAGATGATTGGGGGGTGGGAGAAGAGGTGGGGTTTCTTCCTCTCATCCCTCTTGTGGGCAGTAAAATCATCTGGCAAATGCCTTTCCAAGGATGCCGAGTGTATATATAAAGGAAAAGCCTAAGATTGCTAAGGGAGTGGTGTTTTGGTGAGGATTTCATTCTCTTTTACTCCATGGAAACGAGCCTTTTGAGGTTTTACTTGTCTGCTGATTTGTCCGGTGATCCAGGTAATCTAGAGCAGTCTTTGTTTTCTCGGTGGTGTATGAAATGTAGCAAAATGGTAGAAAAATAGCTTCAGTGAAAGGGGTGTACCTATCACGGAGGAGCAAGATAGAAAAGGAAAAGGATGTTTTTACATTATTCATTATTCTTAAAATAGCTTTTAAGGTTTGTTTCATGTTTTAAAAAACCTAATTTGACCTAAAGGAAGAAAATTTCTAGTTTTGAAAATCTGTGTTTTAATTGCTTAGCTTGAGAACAAAGGTTTAACATCCAGCATTGCAGGGATATTTTCACTCAAAAGGATAGGAAGCAGCATCCTTTTTTTTTTTTTACCTTTTTTAGAACTGAAATGATATAACTTCTCTTAATTCTGAGCTAGGGACTTTGATTTATTATTCTGTAAATTGTGATTTAATTATCTGAAGCTTCAGGATGGTGGTTTCCCTTTGATACCCAAGGGACCTCAGATGGGGTATGAGAGAACAGGGATTAATCCTATGGTGGGGGGAAGGGAATGTTTTTGTAGAGTAATTTTCATGATTATTTTTTAATTTGAAACTAAAATGCAGCAGCACACAGTCATTTGGAAAAGGTGATCTCCATGGTGCCAAACACTCTTATGAACTTGAATTATTTTATCCTTTGTTCAATTTGTGGTGTTTTTTGCCTTTGTCAGCTAAAATGTTGGTTATAAATATGAAGACGCTGCCGGATTACTATGTGATGGCATTGGAATTGCATTTTGCTTTTTTTTTTTTCCTGCATTCATATCTGTATTCATACCAGAGCAGAAGCATGGATGTGAAAAGAAATAGTATAAAATGCTGCAGGCTTTTTTGTTTCCTCCTGAATGTGTTTTTCATAGTGGAAGTTATTTTCTTGTGGACAGAAAGACCCAGGACCATGATTTATGACACTAAAAACTGTTTAGCGCTACAGACAGCTCTGTTTAGAAAAGATTGCCTGAAACCATTTTTAAGTATACTTTGAAGCTTTCAGTTAATTTGATCATCCCCATCTTGGTGATTTGAGTTATCATACTGTTTGCCACATTTTGAAAGCTGGTTGACCCTTAGAATATTAACAAATTAACAATTACTTATTGAGTATTTACATTATGTTCTGTACTTTAGGTATATATGAGGTTTATAGTCTAGTAGAGGGTATAAAAAAACTCATGCAAATGATGTGCTATTTTTGGTGCCAAGATATGAATACTGGTTATATACTCATGTACTAATATGTAGGTATTTTTCATAAACTGTTACATTTAATTCTCATAACAACCCAGTCACAGAATTACATCTGGCCCTCTTTTGTAGTGGAGGAAATTTATATTTTGAGAGGTTAAGTAATATAAACGAAACCATGAAGCCTAGGCCTGTCAAGTCCCAATCTCTTTCCACTGAGCAGATTAAAACATTTTATCACAATTATTGTACATGACAAAGAGTGTTGCCAATAGAGTGAACAGGAGATAGGGATCCTACTCTCTGCCAAGTACTGGGCGATTGTGTAAATAATTTAGCATCATCTGTAAAATGTGAGATTAAACTAAGTCACCCTAAAGTAGAGCTCTAACATAATGTGATTCTATTTAGTGTAAGAGATTTTCACGTGTGGCTTATGGAAACAAGTCTCATTAATGTGTGTTGTTAAAGTATGTACCATCTTCTAACTTCCTACAGTATACATTTATTGAGATCATTATTATCTGTTTTCTTCCTCTTCCCTTTACCCCAGATATATTGCAAGGATCTAGGCTAGGGCTTGACTATAGAGTATGTAGTTATAAATTCATTTATTGAATAAATGAATGAATGAATAATAAACTTGTATAGTACTTTGGTAAAATAGATAAGTAACTTTGTGCTTTTTAATACTAACACATTCTGTTGGGGCTAAAATTATTCATTTTGTTATTCCAATGATCTTTTGAAGAACTAAATAGTGTGAGAATCTTGAAAAGAAGAGAACCTACAATCAAGTTTAGGCAAGTAAAGTTTGCTAAAATTTCTCCATATAAAATTATTGACAGTATAGAACTTGATGACCATAGGCTTGCCCAATATTATATTTAAAAATACTAAAGCATTATTGGATGCTGCCACATAAGCAAACAAACAAAACTCCATAGCTTTTTGGTTTATCCTTTAAGTTATATATACTCTCAAATGCTATTAGTTTACAATGAGTAGAAAATATTCAAACCATTGAGTCTTTTTACTTAAAATATTTCTTAAGTAGCTTAAGGTATGACATAATGTTTACTGGCAGTTTTGGTTCATTTGAACATTAGGCTTTTTGAGATTTGAACAGCTTTATTGAGGTATAATTGTATAATAAACTATATATGTTTAAAGTATACAGTATGATAGGTTTTGATTTTTGTATACAGCGGGAAAACTCTCCAGTACAATTAAGATAATAAACATACTCATCACCGCAAAAGTTCCTTGTACCTTTTGCCATTCTTCCCTTTGAATCCTTTCCACCCATCCCCAGCTACCACTGTTACTATCATTATGGATTAGTTTGCATTTTCTTGAGTTTTATATCACTGGAATCTTATAGTATGTGTTCTTTTTTGTTTGACCTCTTTAATTCTGCATAATTATTTTAAGATTTGTCCATGTGTGTATCACTAGTTAGTACTTTTTTATTGCTGAGCAATAAATACTGTAGTGTATAGATAAACCATAGTTTGTCCATTTATCCATTGATGGCCATTTGGTTGTTTCACGTTTTGGACTATTAAGAATAAACTTCCTGGGGCACGTGGTTGGCTCAGTTAAGCATCTGACTTTGGCTCAGGTCATGATCTTGAGGTTCACAAGTTCGAGCCCCACATCAGGCTCTGTGCTGACAGCTCAGAGCCTGGAGCCTGCTTCAGATTCACGTATCTCCCTCTTTCTGTCACTCCCCTGCTCACGCTCTGTTCTCTCTCTCTCTCAGAGTGTATTTAACTTTTTAAGAAACTGCCAAATTGTTTTTTGAAGTGGCTGTGTTATGTTTTTACCAGCAGTGTTCCAGTTGCTACACAGCCTCACCAATATTTGATATTGTTAGTCTTTTTCATTGTTTGTTTGTTTGTTTGTTTGTTTTGAGAGGGAGGGGGAGAGAGTGTATGAGAAAATGGGGCTGGGGCAGAGAGAGGGAGAGAAAAACCCAGACAGGCTCCCTACTGTCAGAGCAGAGCTCGACATGGGGCTGAATGAAACTCAATGAACCATATCATGACCTTAGTCGAAGTTGGATGCTTAACCGACTCTGCCACCCAGGTACCCATGGTATTGTCAGTCTTTTTAATTTCAGCCATGTTAGTGGGTGTATAATGGTATCATGTTGTAGGTTTTATGTGCATTTCATGTAATAACCAGTGATGTTGAGCACCTTTCTATGTGTTTATCATTCATATGTTTTTCTTTCATGACTTGCCTGTGCAAGTCTTATTTTTTAAATTTTTAAAAATTAATTTATTTAAATTCAAGTTAGTTAACATACAGTGTAGTATTAGTTTCAGGAGTAGAACCCGGTGATTCATCACTTACATGTAACACCCAGTGCTCATCCCAACAAGTGTCATCCTTAATGCCTATCACCCATTTGGCCCATCCCCCTGCCCATCTCTCCTCCATCAACCCTCAGTTTGTTCTCTGTATTTAAGAGTCTCTTACAGTTTGCCTCTCTCTCCGTTTTTATCTAATTTTTCCTTTCCTTCCGCTCTGTTCATCTGTTTTATTTCTTAAATTCCACATGTGCATGAAATCATACAGTATTTGTCTTTCTCTGCCTTATTTCACTTAGCATAATACACTCTAGTTCCATCCAAGTTGCAAATGGAAGTCTTATTTTTAATTATGCTGCCTTTTTCTTAGATACTTGATTTGGAAATACTTTGTTCCAGTCTTTGACTTGTCTTTAAATTCTTTTAGTATTCTCCCCTTATTTAAAAAACAACTTTATTGATATGTTGTTCGTATTTCAAAGATCAGAAGTTTTTAACTTTGAATTCCAGTCTGTCAGTTTTGCCTTTTATGGCTTGTGCTTTTGGTATGTCTAAGAAATATTTTCCTAATCAATATTTTCTCCTATGTTTGCTTTTAGAAGTTTTATAGTTTTAGCTTTACTTTTAAGTCTGGGATACATTTTGAGGTAATTTTTTAATATGTTATGAGGTATAAATTGAAGTGTACTTTTTTGCATATGGATATCCAAATAGTCCAACACCATTTGTTAAAAAGACTGGATTACTTTTGCACCTTTGTCAAAAATCAGTTGTCCATATACAGGGGGTTCTGTATTCTGTTCTGTTGATCTCTTTGTTTCTCTTGACCCCGATACCACACTGTCTTGACTACTGTTGGTTTGTAGTAAGTCTTGAAATCAAGTAGAGTTGATCCTCCAGCTATGATCTTTTTCAAAGTTGTTGGCTCTTCCAGGCCCTTTGCATTTCCATATGAATTTTAGTCAGTTTATTCATTTCTGGAAAAAAGCCCGTTGGGATTTTGATTGGACTTGCCTTGAATCTGTCGATCAGTTTGTGGATAAATGACATCTTAACGGTATTGAGCTTTCCAATCCATGAACATGGCATATAGCTCCATTTAATTAGATGTTAATTTTTCTTAGCCATGTAAGTTTTCAGTTTACAAGTCTTATATATCTTCTGTCAGATTTACCCCAAGTGTTTAGTGTTTAACATTTTAACGTTACCATGAGTGATATTGTCTTTTCAATTCCTTTTTTTTTAATGTTTATTTTTGAGAGAGAGAGAGAGAGAGAGAGACAGACAGAGTGGGGGAGGGGCACAGATATAGGGAGACACAGAATCTGAAGCAGCTTCCAGGCTCTGAGTTGTCAGCCCAGAGCCCGACGGCAGGGCTCGAACTCACAAACTGTGAGATCATGACCTGAGCTGAAGTTGGACGTTTAACCGACTGGGCCATCCAGGCACCCCTCGATTTCAGTTTCTAATTGTCCGTTGTTAGTACAATATATAGAAATACAATTGATTATTGATTTTGAATCCTGCCACCTTGCTAAACTTATTAATCAGTTCTAGTAGCTTTTTTGCTGATTTCATATAGATCATCATGTACTCTATGTAAATACAGTTTTACTTTTTCCTTTCCAATCTGGATGCCTTGTATTTATTTTTCTTGCCTTACTGCACTAGCTGTAAGAATAGTACAGTGTAGAGTAAAAGTGATGAGAGGGTATGTCCCTATCCTGTCTCTGACCCTAGAGGAAGAGCCTTCTGTTCTTCACCATTAACTACAATGTTAGCTGTAGATTTTTGTAGATGTCATTTATCAGATTAGGCTCTTTTTGTGAGTGTTTATTACTATAAGAACTAGAAATATAATGATAATCCTGTTGTTCAAATTAAGTAAAACAAATTTAAATAGAAAAGAGCATACTTATGTTTTTAAAGAATAGAGACCTTCGACTGAGCCTGGGGGGCTCAGTTGATTAAGCGTCTGACTTTGGCTCACGTCATGATCTGGCAATCGGTGGGTTCGAGCCCCATGTTGGTCTCTGTGCTGACAGGTTGGAGCCCGGAGCCTGCTTCAGATTCTGTGTCTCCCTCTCTCTCTGCCCCTCCCCTGCTCATGCTCTGTGTGTCTCTCGCAAAAATAAATAGTAAACATTAAAAAAAAAAAAAATAAAGAACAAAGACTTTCAGAGTATTTTTCAGTATAATAATTACTCTTTTTAACAGAAAATTCTACCACTGCCAAAATTCTGGCATTGCAAGAAGTTACAGCTAGACAAGTTTTTAGTATTTTCCCTGTATTTAATAGTTGTGACATAAATTTGAATTCAAATATATCATAAGAATATGAGGAGGAAGTAGAAACTATAGATATATAAGAAGAACTTTAATATACAGTTGACCTTTGGGGTGCCTGGGTGGCTCAGCCGGTTGAGCGTCCGACTTCGGCTCAGGTCATGCTCTCATGGTCTGTGAGTTCGAGCCCCGCATCGGGCTCTGTGCCGACAGCTTGGAGCCTGGAGCCTGCTTTGGATTCTGTCTCCCTCTCTCTCTGCCCCTCCCCCGCTCATGCTCTGTCTCTCTCTCTCTCTCTCTCTCTCTCTCTCTCTCTCTGTCAAAAATAAATAAACATTAAAAAAATTTTTTAAAAATATGCAATTGACCTTTGAACAACATGAAGTTAGGGGCGCTGATACCCCTGAGCTGCCAAAAATCCATGTTTAATATTTGACTCCCCCCAAACCAAACTAATAATGGCCTCTTGTTGACCGAAGCCTTACAGGTAACAGTCAGCACATATTTTGTATGTCCTGTGTATTATATACTGTGTTCTCACAATAAAGTAAGCGAGAGAAAAGAAAATATTGCTAAGAGCATTGTAAGGAAAAGACATTTACAGTGCTGTACTATATTTATAAAAAAAAAATCCACATGTAAGTAGACCTGCACAGTTCAAACTCGTGTTGTTCGAGGATCAGCTGTAATAAACTTTTTTTCATTCATTTATAGACTTTTTTTATAAAAAAATTGAAATACTGATTTTTAAGAATGAAGAGTAAAACCACGTTACTGTTACTGTAGAAGTATCTTTCAGATTTAGTGTAACCCTTAACATTTTACAGATGATGTTAAGTAGATCTCTGGGGGAATTACCCCTACTCTCATGAACTCTGTTGTCATCCAAATCTGAATTTCCAGACCAGTCTCTCTGAACTCAAGGCCTTGGTAGACATGTCTACCATGGCGTTCAGCAGGTACCTTGGCAAACATCAGACTGCTTTTTACCCAAGCTTGCTCTGCATTTCTTTCCATGGTGAGTGGCACAATTAAATGTTTTGTCATCTAAGCCAAAATCCTGGGAGTTTCTTTCCTTCTCCTTTCTAGATCTGCTTGGAGGTTCAATGTTTATTACTGTAATATTATGTTTACTATTTATTCCCTTTTCTTCATTGCCTTTGGTATTGTTTAGATCCTCGTCACTTAAAATATCTGTGCTGTTACTATTTTCTAATTGGTTCTGCAGCCTCCAGTTTCATACCTTCCCTGCCCATTCTTCATTCTGTTTCCAAGGGGATATTTCTAACATACATATTGGGTCATATTACTGCCTGGCTTAAAACCTGTCAGTGTTCCTGCGTGGTCTCTAGCAGTGGTTCTTTGGAGAAGACCCGTGTTTTAATGGACCTCTTTTGAGATTCTCTCTAGAGATTCTCTCACCCCAAAATGTTCCATGCCTGTAGAAGCTGGAGTCTGGGTTAAGAATCTTTCTAGTCCTCCATATATATATACATATATATACATATATATGTATATATATGTATATATATATATGTGTGTGTGTGTGTGTGTGTATATGTATATATGTATGTATATATATGTATATATGTATGTATGTATATGTGTGTGTGTGTGTGTATATATATATAGACTCCTCCGTAGACATTATTACTCTCCCCCAACCCAACCCTCATGCTCTAGCCATACTGAGCTACTTGCATTTTCTCCAGACACATCAGTATATGCTTCTTCCTTTGCTTAGAATTTCTCCATTTGTCTCTTTTCCTTGGTTGAAGTATTAATTCATTCAAGAAATATTTACTGAACACCTTCAGGAACTGTGCCAGGTGCTGAATTTACCATGTCTAAATTAGAGCTGATGATATAGACCAACATTAAATACAATATAATTATAGAATGTAAAAACAAACAAAAAAAGAGAGAACAGGGTAATGGTGGGAGGCAATAGCAGGAGGAACCCAATTTAAATTGGGTAACAGAAGTTAGGAAAGGCCTTTCTGAGGTAACAACCTTGAAGCAAAGACCTAAAGTTTATTCAGGAATTAGGTTGGTGGGGAGAGTTTCCCAGATAGAGCAGCATGCACTATAGCCCTTTCTGGGGGAAGCATGTGAAGCACTAAGGGAAGGCCACTGGCTGGGGCATAGTGAGCCAGGAGACTGGGAGGAGCTGAAATTAGAAAGGTGACAAGAGCTTGGGGCACCTGAGTGGCTCAGTCACTTAAGCATCCAACTTCAGCTCAGGTCATGATCTCGTGGTTCCTGAGTTCGAGCCCTGCATCAGGCTCTGTGCTGACAGACAGCTCAGAGCTTGGAGCCTGCTTCAGATTCTGTGTCTCCCTCTCTGCCCCTTCCCCACTCACCCTCTGTCTCTCTCTGGCCCTCAGAAATGAATAAACATTAAAAAAAAGTAAGAAGAGCTGTATTTTATATTTGGGTCTTGCATGTCATGTTTGGTGTTTGAATTTTTTTTCTTAAGTGCACTGGGAAGTTATTGAAAGAATTTAAGTGGGGGAGGAACTCACTAAGATTGGTGTTTTGAAATTTTATGGCTCCTGAATAGGAAAATGAATTGGAGGATGGTGCAAGAGTAGAAGTGGCAAGACCTTTTAAGTGACTTTTTTTTTAAATGTTCATTCATCTATTTTGAGAGAGAGCAGGGGAGGTGCAGAGAGAGGGAATCCCAAGCAGGCTCTGCACTGCCAGCACAGAGCCCGATGCAGGACTCGAACCCACGAACTGTGAGATCATGACCTGAGTCAAAATCAAGAGTTGGACACCTAACTGACCGAGCCACCCAGGTGCCCTAAATTATTACAATAGTATAAACTTGTGACAAGGTGGCTAGCTCTGAGCTACCAGTGGCAAAGGTCAGAAATAAACAAATCTGAGATATGTGTTGAGGGTACAATCAGTAGAATGCAATGATGGATGTTAACACATGAAAATGGAGACTTTTTTAGTTTGTGTCTTCAACCTTTAGAACAATGCTTGGTATACAGTAAATGCTCAATAAGTAATGTTGGATGGATGGAGAGTTGAATGTATTGGGTGTGAGCAGGGACAGGAATGTGTGTCATTGATGATTCTAGATTTCTAACTAGATCAGGTAGGTGGACAGATCTATTTATTTTAGATGGAGAAGAAGTTTTGAGAGGCTGAGTAAGGATTTAGTTTTGAGTTTATTGAATTTGGGATGTCAGTGGTATATCTAAATGAATATGCCCAAATAGCAGTTGTTTAAAGCCCAGAAGATAGAAGAAGTCCATTTCCTGAGTCTAATACTCATTATTTCATCAGACAAATATTTGTTGAGCTCTGTATCTAGCACTGCCCAGGAATGTAGCAGTGAACCAGAGATCCTGCCATCATGGAGCTTATATTCCTGCAAGAGAGGGAGGGGGCATGAGTGGGTGGTTAATGTATCAGATGATCATTTTTAAAAAAGCATTTATTTATTGATACTGTGTGCAGAAGTGTAAGTGTAAGATACAGTGAGGATACAAAATTAAGACAAATTCTCCATTGAGGAGATACTAATGTTTTGTTGGATGGCAGTAGGAATGGCTTTTGTTACAGGTATTTATTAGTTTCTGTATGTTAATTGGTCCAGTGCTCACCCTCAATCCTTTTACTATGGCTCCTGAGTTCTTTATTTTGAAGATATTTTTATTGGATGGATTTTGTCTTTAAGTAGGTTTTTTTTTCCCCCTCTCCAAGAAGGGCTCATAGGTGCTTTATATCCTTAATTTCTCTAAAGATTCCTTATATTTTAATTTCCAGTATACATAGAAGCTTTTTAAAGAAATTTTAGACATTGTGTCATTATCTCTTACACTGGAGTCCTATATTATGGCATATGGAATCTTACTGTGGAGAAATCTTAGGCTAACTTAATCTTTCCTACTTGCATAAGACTTAGATTTTTTTTGTCTAGGTACTCCTATAACTTTATTTTTTTTTTTAATTTTTTTTTCAACGTTTATTTATTTTTGGGACAGAGAGAGACAGAGCATGAACGGGGGAGGGGCAGAGAGAGAGGGAGACACAGAATCGGAAACAGACTCCAGGCTCTGAGCCATCAGCCCAGAGCCCGACGCGGGGCTCGAACTCACGGACCGCAAGATCGAGACCTGGCTGAAGTCGGACGCTTAACCGACTGCGCCACCCAGGCGCCCCAACTCCTATAACTTTAAAAAAATAATTTTTAAAAAAATTCCAGGGGCGCCTGGGTGGCTCAGTCGGCTGAGCATCCGACTTCAGCTCAGGTCACGATCTCGCAGTTCGTGGGTTCGAGCCCTGCGTCGGGCTCTGGGCTGATGGCTCAGAGCCTGGAGCCTGCTTCCGATTCTGTGTCTCCCTCTCTCTGACCCTCCCCCGTTCGTGCTCTGTCTCTCTCTGTCTCTCTCTGTCTCAAAAATAAACGTTAAAAAACTTTTTTTTTAATTCCAGTTAATATGCAGTGTTATATTAGTTCCGGGTGTACAGTATAGTAATTGTATAGTAATACAGTTCTGTACATCACCCTGTGCCCATCATGACAAGTGCACTCCTTAATCCCCATCACCTATTTCACCCATCCCCCCACCCTCTTCCCTCTGGTAACCATCAGTTTGTACCACTGTAATTAAGAGTCTGTTTCTTGGGTTCTCTCTCTCTCTTTTTCCCCTTTGCTTGTTTGTTTTCTTAAATTCTACATATGAGTAAAATCATGTGGTATTTGTCTTTCTCTGACCGACTTATTTTGATACTGATACTGACAGCTGATACTCTTTAGCTCCATCCATGTCACTGCAAATGGCAAGACTTCATTCTTTTTATGGCTGAATAATATTCCGCTGTATATATATACCACATCTTCTTTATCCATTCATCAGTTGATGGACACTTGGGCTACTTCCGTATCTTGGCTGTTGTAGATAATGCATGTACTCCTTTGAATTAGTGTTCTCGTATTCTTTGGGTAAATAGTGGTGCAACTGCTGGATCATAGGGTAGTTCCGTTTTTCACTTTTTGAGGAACCTCCATACTGTTTTCCATAGTGGTGGCACAAGTTTGCAACCCACCAATGATGCAAGAGAGTTCCCTTTTCTCCACATCCTTGCCAACACCTGTTGTTTCTCGTGTTGTTGATTTTAGCCATTCTGACAGGTGTGAGGTGATACCTCATTGTAGTTTTGATTTGCATCTCCCTGATGATGAGTGATATGGAGCATCTTTTCATGTATCTGTTGGCCATCTGGATGTCTTCTTTGGAGAAATGTCTGTTCACGTCTTCTGCCCACTTTGTAATTGGGCTATTTGTTTTTTGGGTTTTATTAGTTCTTTATATATTTTGGATGCTGACCCTTTTTCAGATAAGTCATTGCAAACATCTCCTCCTGTTCCATAGGTTGTCTTTTAGTTTTGTTCGTTGTTAACTTTGCTGTGCAGAAGCTTTTTATTGTCATACTGTCCCAATAGTTTATTTTTGCTTTTGTTTCCCTTGCCTCAGGAGACATATCTAGAACATTTTACTATGGGCAATGTCAGAGAAATTACCGCCTGTGTTCTCTTCTAGGATTCTTATGATTTCAGGTCTCATATTTAGGTCTTAACTTCGTTTTGAATTTATTTTTGTGTATGGTATACGAAAGTAGTCCAGTTTTTCTTCTGCATACTTGCTGTCCAGTTTCCCCCACACCATGTATTGAAGTGTCCTTTTCCCATTGGGTATTCTCTTCTGCTTTGTCAAAGATTAATTGACCATTTAGTTGTGTGTTTATTTCCGGGTTTTCTGTTCTGTTCCATTGATCTATGTGTCTGTTTTTGTGCCAGTACCATACTGTTTTGATGACTGCAGCTTTGTAATATAACTTGAAGTCTGGAATTATGCCTCCAGCTTTGCTTTCCTTTTTCAGGATTGCTTTGGCTGTTTGGGGTCTTTTGTGGTTCCACACAAATTTTAGGATTCTTTGTTCTAGTTCTGTGAAAAACGCTGTTGTCATATAACTCTTTATTTAAAAATCTTATATTTTCATAACTTTAGCCATGTGTGTGTTAGTATTGATTATTTTGTGTCTGTTTTTAGAGTATGGTGTATTGTTCAGATTTCAATTATTTTGTATTTGGGGGCATTTTTTTCTAGTATATTTTTGAATATTCTTTTTTCCTGTAAAAAGATTACATAGTGATTAAGAACAAGAATTGTAAGGTCTGGGTTCATGTCTCAGCTTCTCTGCTTACTATTTGACTTTGGGCAAATTCCTTAATCTTTCTGTGCCTTAGTTTCTTCATCTGTCAAACAGGGATAATAATAGCATTTACTGAGGATTAGTTAATATAGTAATACAGTTACAACAGTTACTGGTACATGCTATATGCACAATAAATGTTAGCTGTTATTGTTAACTATTCCTTTTTTCTGTTACTTACTGTTCTTTTCTGTCTGTGTTCAAAAGACCTATGTGGCTCACAGCAAAGTTCTTGGTTACAGGATTTTCTGTGTTGTGTTCTGATGGCAGGTGCTCTGTCTTTCCCTCATTATCTCCACTTTACCTCCAGCAGTATCATAAACCTAGGAATGTGTCGGCATGGTTTTGTTTCTTAATTTTACTTCCTCCTGTTGTTCTGAGTCTCTACGGAGTCCCCTTCTCCTTTGTTTTATCCCCAAACTGGATATTGACTTCCTAAAAGAAGGACAGTTAGATCTTCATTTCAGATCTGTGATCTTTATGTTTAGGGAAATCAGTTTCCCGTTCAGGTTTACCAATACTGTTTTGGGACAGATCCAGAATTTAATAGATTTGGCAAGTATGTTTTGTAGTTAGCGGTTTAAGGTCATAATCATGTCCTTCTTGCGTAGAAGATGGATTTTTTTTTTCCCCTTCCCTTTTTGCTTTTAGTGTCAAGGAAGGCTGGTGGAGTAAAATTGTTTTTATTATCTTTCATCTTTACTTGGAATTTCATGCATATTTATTGAAGGAACCGGTGGTTTGTGAGATGGTCGCCATGAAGAAACACATTCACGTGGAAACAGGTTTCCTTTATGATGCGTAGCTGGCAAGTTGCCTACATGGCAAGTAGATGTTAACTGAATTCTCCACTGAGCTTTGGGATTTGGACACGCAGATTCCCTAGGATTGGGAGTTCTTTTGTAACCAGTTTATATTGGCTTATCTTTGCCTGAAACTATATAAAGAGTGTGAACACCTTTCTAGCTAAATATTTTGTAGTTATATCACATCTAATTTTCTGATTCTCACTGAAATGAGAAAATGTGAAAACTTTTGGTCAACTATAAAAAACTATACAAAGGGAAGATAGTATTTTATGGGAAGGCAGTGGTCTAGAGGTTGAGAACAGGGACTGTAGACCATGAGGGTTTGAATCAAGGGTGCTCCATCTACTGATTATGTAACTGGTATAAGTTACTTTAACCTCTTTGAACCTCACATTTTTTTTGTTACAAAAGGAGGCTGAAAATAGTATTTATCTCTTAGAATTATTGTTAGAATTTATATATATATATATACAAGATAATATATAACATACATATATATTATATGTAATATAAATATGTTAACTCCGGTGAAACTAGTCAGGTAAGTTTTAGCTATTATTATGATACTTGTAATTGTTAATCGTTATTCTTCTGAATAATGGAGGACACGTATTTGGAGCAATTTGTCTAGCGTTATTTTTAACTCCCAGGTGTGGACTTGAAGGTATGGAGTGTTCCTCAACTAATCCTTCTTTCCAAATGAGTATTTTTCAGGGAATCCAACCCCAGGAAATACGCAACAGCCTACTGGGTTATTCTTCACCTCTCTGACTTACAATTTCCAGCCAGTTCATCTCCTCTTTAAATACAAGTTCAGTAGAATGTTTTTTTCCTCATAAGAATTCAGAAACATTTGTTCTGATGATGAGCTCATTTAAATTTGGGTTTGAGCACTGATAGAAAACCGAGCTGGGTTCCCTTAATGGGGAGTCTGGCCATTCATCCTCCTTCACCCTCCCCGGGTAGAATTTTTTTTCAGGAACTAAATAGCTTTATCTAGCAGGGTCTTCCTGCCGTTAGCAGTGGAACAGTACAAAGGCCACATTGAGCATAGCTGCTGGGGAAACCCTTTTTCCTTCTCTGGCCTGTAAATGCTGTTCTGTCTCTCTGAAAAGCCCTGACATCAGCTCTTGGAAAAATCCAAATACTTGTGTTAGAACAGGACCGAAACACTTGCCTGGGCAGACACTAAATGGCTGAACTATAGTTCTAAGTTTACCAGATGCCTCTCAGTCATGTTACGCTTAAAATTAGAAAAAGTTACGTCTATGAGTTTCAGACATTATATAGACAACAATTTAACAGCCCACCTCTCCTGTGCTCATTTTATTCTTTTTTTTTTAATAAAGTCTAACTTTAAGATAATGTGGAATTCATACATGGTGGGAATTCATACATGACAGAACATGTCACATTATAAACTTCGGTGTTCTTCACATGTTAGGTGCTTCATAAGTATTTGATGTTTGGGGCAAAATACACTGTTACTGTAAACAAAGACTGAATTAGACTTTCTTGGTGTTCATGTCTATGGCATATGAAGGTTTATTCATTCTTCAGAGTGCTCCTTTAAAACATGAATCAGATCATGACTTAAAACCTTCTAATTTTCCATTGTACTTTGAATAACATCTAGATTTGTTGACATGGCTCACATTCTTACATTATCTGGTCCCCTGTATCTGTTAATCTCATCTCATTACTACTGTCGGTCATTTTCTATGCTCAAGCCACACTGGACTTTGTATTTCTCAAATACACTCAGCTGCTTCTCCCTTGTGAACCTTGTACGACTATTCCTGTGCCTATAATTCTCTGGCCCCATGTCTCCTCATCGCTGGCTCTTTCACCTCATTAGGTGTCAGGTCACATGCCCTGGAAGTCTTCTGTGAGTAAACAGAATTAACCCATTTAGTCATAGTCACGTCTCTTTTATTTTTCTCATAACACTTACCACTGTCTGAAATAATTTGGTACAATTATTTGCTTGTCTAGTCTGTCTTCCTGTAGAATGTAAGCTTCTTGAGAGCAGAGGCTCTATCTGTTCATAGATGTAAATCTCCCGTGACTAGAACAGGGCATGGCACAGATTGCTGTTTGTGTAACTTAATGTGTGTTTGGTGGCCCGTTAACAGGAAATCTAAGAAGTAAGAACATTTACTGGCTCACATAAAAAGAAGTCTAGAGGTAGGGCTCAGGGATTTAAAAAAATTTTTTTTTAATTTTTTTTTTTTTTTTAATGTTTATTCATCATTGAGAAACAGAGCATGAGCGGAGAAGGGGCAGAGAGACGGAGACGCAGAATCCGAAACAGGCTCCAGGCTCTGAGCAGTCAGCACAGAGCCCGACGCGGGGCTCGAACTCAGGAACCGCGAGATCATGGCCTGAGCCGAAGTCGGACGCTCAACCGACTGAGCCACCCAGGCGCCCCAGGGCTCAGGGATTTTTGATCTCATGGCTTACCTGTGTCAAGAGCCCAGGTTCTTTCTAATTCTCCACTGTTGCCATTAGTGTCAGCATCATCTTAAACTAGTTCTTAAGGATGAATGCTAAGTAAGTAGCAGTCAAGGCTACATTCTTCCTCATTCCTGTCCAGTGGGAGAGAGGAAAAGAAGTTTCGTGTTCTTTCTTAAGAGTAAGAAAATACTTCCACAGATGTTTTTAGTAAACTTTGTTTCTATTCTCATCGTCTCTTCCTGAACCAGGTACCCAGCAATGCATTTACCATTCAGTGCAAAAAGGCCCATCTCTGTTGCTGCAAATGGGGTCATCTTTCCTTGAGTCATTCTGGGGAAAGTGGTAGATAACTGAATAGAATTGGGGTTAGAAGGAGGGCTGTGGTGTGGATTGGGAAGCACTTATATCCTCTATAATTCTAAATAAACATGTTTTGAATGAATGAATTCATTTATTAAACATACATTGAATTGTCAAGTATAAGCTCAGTGATGAACTAGTTAATTAGAATACAAAATCAGATAAAATACTGTCCTCACCTTCAGATAATTTAAGATCTAGTGAGAGGGACAAGTTAACAGATTATTAACATTATTTCAAAAATCAATTGAAGAAGGTAATTTAATCCAAAAGAAAGCAAAAAAAAAAAAAATGAAAAGGGGAAACAAAGAACATATGAGACAAACAAGCAAATGGCAAGATGGATAGGCTTAAATCTAGACATATCAATAATCACATTAAAGGCAAATTGTGTAAACACCCCAATTAAAGGCAGAGGTGATCAGATTGGATAAAACTGCAAAGCCCACCTATATACAACATACTAGAAACACACCTTAATAAACATAAAGACACATATAGTTTATTTTTTATATTAAATACAGTTTCTTGTCAGATTGGTTTCCATACAACACCCAGTGCTCTTCCCAACAGGTGCCCTCCTCAATGCCCATCACCTACTTTCCCCTCTTACATATAGTTTATTTTTATTTTTTTTTATTTTGAGAGAGAGAGAGAGAGAGAGAGAGGAGACAGCATGCAAGTGGAAGAGAAGGCAGAGAGAGAGAATCTTTTTTTAAATTTTTTTTCATGTTTATTCATTTCCTGAGAGAGAGAGACAGAGTACGAACAGGGGAGGGGCAGAGAGAGAGAGACAGGGAGACAGAATTGGAAGCAGCCTCCAGGCTCTGAGCTGTCAGCACAGAGCCAGACACAGGGCTCAAACTCACGAACCAGGAGATCAGGACCTGAGCCGAAGTCAGATGCTTAATTGACTGAGCCACCCAGACGCCGAGAGAGACAGAGAGAGGGAGGGAGAGAGAGAGAGAGAGAAAAATGAATCTTAAGCAGGCTCCACACTCAGTGTGGAGCCCAACAGGAGGTTTCATCCCACGACTTTGGGATCACGACCCAAGCCGAAATCAAGAGCCAAACGCTCAACCGACTGAGCCACAGAGGTGCCCCAAGACACATACAGTTTAAAAGGATGGAAGCAGATATGCCATGCTAATATTAATCAAAGGAAAGCTATAGTGATACATTAATATCAGATAAAGTTGGGGCGCCTGGGTGGCTCAGTCGGTTAAGAGTCCGACTTCGGCTCAGGTCATGATCTCACGGTCCATGGGTTTGAGCCCCGCGTCGGGCTCTGTGCTGACAGCTCAGAGCCTGGAGCCTGCTTCGGATTCTGTGTCTCCCTCTCTCTCTGCCCCTCCCCTGCTCATACTCTGTCTCTCTCTGTCTCAAAAATAAATAAAAACATTAAAAAAAATTTAAAAAAATCAGATAAAGTAAATTTCAGAGCAAAAATATTAGGGATAAAAAAAGTCATTACATAATAATAAAAGCATCAAGTAAAAAAGAAGAGATAACAGTTATAAACTTTTATGCACCTAATAACAGAGCTTGAAAGTTCATGAAAGAAAAACTGATATAACTTAAAGGACAAATAGACAAATCCACAATTGTTATCAGTGATTTCAGTATCCCTCAATAATTGAAAGAAGTAGACAGAAAATCAGCAAGGGTATAGATTCCTTAACACCATTGACCAATTTGATCAAATTGCATTTTATAGAACATTCTAGCCAATGACATAGTACACTTTTTTTTTTTCCCTTTTGGGCAAGTACACACAGAACATTTGCTAAGATCATATTATGGGCCACAAAGTAAGTTTCAGTAAATTAAAAGGATTCAAGTCCTATAAAGTATGTTTTCTGACCACAGTGGAATTAAATTAGAAACCAATAAAAGAAAGATCTCTGGAAAATCCCCAAATATTTGGAAAGTAAACAACACACTTTTAAATTACCTATGGGTCAAAGAAGAAATCAGAAGGGAAATGGGGGCAACTGGGTGGCTCAGTCCGTTAAGCATCCAGCTCTTGATTTTGGTTCAGGTCACAATCTCATGATTTGTGAGATTGAGCCCTGCATTGGGCTCTGCTCTGATAGCATGGAGCCTTCTTGGGATACTCTCTCCCTCTCTCTCTGTTCCTCCTGTGTTTGCTTGCTCTCTCTCAAATAAATAAGCTTAAAAAAAGGGGGGAAATAGGAAATTATTTTTTGCTAAATGAAAAAAAAACCCCACAATTTATCAGAATTTGCAGGATGCCACTAAGCCATTACTTTAAAAAGCATTAAACACCTATTAGAAAAGAAAAGTCTAAAGTTGACTTCTTTTGTAAGAAACTAAAATAAGAAGAGAAAATTAAAAACAAAGTAAGCAGAAGCACATTAGGGAGGGCACTTGTTGAGAAGAGCACTGGGTGTTGTATATAAGTGATAAATCACTAAATTCTATTCCTGAAATCATTATTACACTATATGTTAACTAATTTGGATGTAAATTAAAAACAAAAAGAAAAATAAGCCAAAGTAAGAAGGAAAAAAATAATAAAGATCAGAGTAGGAGTCAATGAAGTAGAAACAAAAACAGTAGAGAAAATCAGTGAAAGCAAAAGCTGTTTCTTTTGAGAATATCAATAAAATTGTTAAACCTCTAGCCAGGCTGATGAAGAATAAAAGAGGGAAGACAAACATTACCATTCTCAGGAATAAAAGAGGTGACATCACTACAGATTCTACAGATATTAAAAGGATAATAAGGAGTGGGGGCGCCTGGGTGGCTCAGTCGGTTGAGTGTGTGACTCTTGATTTTGGCTCAGGTCATGATCCCAGAGTCATGAAATCAAGCCCCTCAACAGGCTCTGTGCTGAGCGTGGAGCCTCCTTAAGACGCTCTCCCCCTCTCGCATGCTCACTCGCTCTCTGAAAAAAAAAAAAAAAAAAAAAGGATATAAGGGAATATTATGAATACTTTTATGTCAATAAGTTTAACAACTTAGATGAAATATGGTTTGGGATTTTAAAAAGTCTACCAATATACAAACATATGTAAGGTATAACTATGTATTATATATGCATACATATATATGAACATGTAAAATACATACATGTGTGTATGTGTGCAGATATACACACAGTTGTATGTATATACATACATATGTGTACACATTTACACACATATATATAAACATATAAAATGAACAATATATTATAACCGAGTGGAGTTTATCCTCTGAGTACAGAGTAGATGGAAGCTAATTTTCTCATTGTCACATAAGGGAGTTAAGCAAGGAGGGAAGATCAATGAACCTCGTACTGGATTAGAATTATAGACATCAGTATGAACTCATGTTTAGCTTAATATATACATAAAGATGGATAGATACTGAGGCAAGTTTTGATTTTCTAGTTCTGTCTGCTGAGGAAGCATAGAAATAACAGGAAGCACACCTAGAACCCAGATCTTGGTTTCTAACTACCAATCTCCAGTAAATAGCTTATTGGAGAAATGGTTGATTCCAAGGCTGGATTAGGGGAAATAAAAGAGGAGTCTAGAGCACCTTATAGTGCCAGAAGCAAGGAAATGCTCCAAAAAACAAAAGGCTGAGCTTAGATGACTCAGTTGAGTCTGTTCAGCTCAGGTCATGATCTCATGGTTCGTGACTTCGAGCCCCACATTGGGTGCTGTGCTGACAGCTTGGAGCCTGCTTGAGATTCTGTCTCTCTCTCTCTCTCTCTCTCTGCTCCTTCCCCACTCGCCTTGTCTCCGTCTCTCTTTCAAAAACAAACATTAAAAAAACAAGCTGGGGACATGTCAAAAGGAAACAGGTACCGACCTGAAATACCTGTGAATGGCTTAAGTTGAAACCGTTTGAACAGGAAAATAAGTAATGTATTGGATTAGAATTCCAAGTATAAAATAATACATATGAGTTCAGTATTGACATAAATGGTTGCATAAATAAGAAAACAGAAATACTCCTTACGGAAGAATTCCAAATAGCATGTGTACATTCTCCTTTATCCAGGAGATGGAGCTTAATCTTCCTAACCCCTAGTATTGGTTGGATTTAGTGACCTGCTTTTAAAGAATAGAGTATGAAAAGTGCAAAAATGTAACTTTACAGGGAGAAGTCTGGAAAACCTACCTTGACCAAATGATCACGGTTAACATGATTACATGATTACAAGGGACAAGTCCAGTTGTACACCCCCTGATGTGTGATAAGAAGGGAACTTCACTTCTGTGGTATCCCAGAAATAGACCTACATCTATAGGGACAACTGATTTTTATTTTTATTTTTATGTTTTTATTTTTTTTAATTTTCTTTTAGCGTTTATTTATTTTTGAGACAGAGACAGAGCATGAACAGGGGAGGGTCAGAGAGAGAGGGAGACACAGAATCTGAAACAGGCTCCAGGCTCTGAGCTGTCAGCACAAAGCCCGATGCGGGGCTCGAACTCATGGACCGCGAAATCATGACCTGAGCCTAAGTCGGCCGCTTAACCGACAGAGCCACCCAGGCGCCCCGGGACAACTGATTTTTAACAAAAGTGCAAAGGCAATTTAGTGGAGAAAGGATGGTCTTTTCAACAATTGATGCTGGAACAGTGGGATATTCATGTATAAAAAAAGTAAATTTTTATCCATACCTCACACCTTATACCAAGATTATTGCAAAATATGTCAAAAGACCTGAAAGTAAACTGGAAAGTTCTCAAACTTCTACAAGCAAATATAGGAGAAAATCTCTGTGACTTTGAGTTAGTCAAAGACTTCTTAGATATGACACCCAAAGCATGTGCAGTGATCCTGTTTCTAAATGAGGTCGTATATTCACAGGTACTAGGGATCAGGACTTCAGTGTTTTGGTTTTTTAATAATTTTTTAAAGTTTATTCATTTTTGAGAGAGACAAGAGGTGAGCAGGGGAGGGGCAGAGAGACACAGGGAGACAGACACACAATCCAAAGCAGGCTCCAGGCTCAGCTGTCAGCACAGAGCCCGATACAGGGCTCAAACCCATGAACTGTGAGATGATCTGAGCCAAAGTCGGACACTTAATCTACTGAGCCACCCAGGTGCGCCTTCAATGTACCTTTGTGGGGAGATACAATTCAACCTATAACAAGTGTGGTAGTGCCCAGTTTAGGGGTTGCTTTCACGTTTAATGCAGGGGAACTGATAATCTCTGTATGCACTTCTGTGCAGTTCCCACACTGCATAAGTAATGCATCTTCCTCGTCTATGTTTACTTGTTTTTCAAATGTAACTCTGGTATTATAATTAGAAAATATAAATACAGCTTTTTGGTAGTTATTCAATTTGTGGCTTTTATATGGTTCCTCTGTTTTGTTTTCACTTTTAACAGAAAGAATCTCCTTCATCTATTAGAAAAATTTTGTCAACTTGAACACCAATGTAATGTTACTCTGGCCCTTTGTCTTACAAGGTCTGTTCCCAAAATGTCTCCTTTATTAGCTTCTTGCTACTGTGTCTTTCCATAAGGGTTAGGCATGAGTCCACGGGATTGAGCTAAAGGAATAGTGTGTCCTCTCTTTTCTCTTTACCTGGCACACACACAAACTCCTCTTCAAGTCCAAACTCCCATGTGGATTCTTTACTATAGATGAATTCATCCTAAGGAAGAAATCAAGAGGGAGTGCCTAATTTGAGTTACAAGGTTATTTGTTACAACAATGCCTGTTATACTGAAAAAAAATGGGCCTAGTCCAAATATTTACAAAAGATAATTGCTTAAATTGAATAGCCTATCTCAAAGCACTCTGTAGCTATCAGGAATTATTTATTTAGAGATCTCTTTCTCAAATCTTTATCTTACTTGGAAGCTCAGAATATAAAATAAATAAAAGCTAAGCAGCTCTGATGTGCAGGGAACCTAAAACTCCCTCCCATCTACCCACTTGTGCTCTCTGAGGGATGTCTTTTGAACCCTTAAGGTTGTGTGCAGCACAATTTAAAATCAGTGCTGTAGTGAAATATTTAATGATGTAAAATTATGTCAATGTTTCACTAGTTAAAAAGTCTACCAAACAATATGTCCTATATGCTGTAATTGTTACAAAAAGAAACTTTTACACTGTAGCTATACTATATACAAATAGAGAAGTCTGTATTTTTAGTAAAGTTGGGGGAAGTATTCAAAAAAATACTGGGTATTGAACTCTTGGGTGATTTTTATTTTCTATTTTGTCTTTTTAATTTTTAAAACTTTTGTGCATATATTTTTTGGGGATAAAGAGGATATTTCTTCATGTTGAAAAATAGAAAACGATTGCTTTCTAGGAAACTTTACACTTTTGGAAAGATAACAGTCTAATTCTTCAGTCCCTTGAGAGAGAGGAGTTCTCTTGAAAATGTTAGAAAAATACTATTGGTAACATAGATCTATTTAGAAATTAATGTCAGTAGTCTTACCTGTTGGAAGTGTGTTAGGATAAGTCACATTTTTAGGATCTAAAGAAGAAAATAGAACTAAATGTCAGTGAATTAAAAATGATTCCCA
The DNA here is from genome assembly GCF_028749965.1 of Puma concolor. NCBI lineage: Eukaryota > Metazoa > Chordata > Mammalia > Carnivora > Felidae > Puma > Puma concolor. The sequence continues at coordinate 99,066,738 of NC_141676.1, read as the reverse complement.
GATCTGGAGTGATGTAAGAACCATGTCAAAATATTTCAAACACACTTTCCCTCCAACTTTCCAAATTCAGTGTTGTGGTAAGCCATGTTACTGATAAGACTGTATACCCTCTACTCTAACTCCATAGTTTTGGGCCAAGAAAAACTCTTGTAGAAGAAGATGTGAGATAGCCTGCATATAACTAATTTTCTCACCTTTCCCTCTCAGAATCAGAGGTCTTTTTTCCTTTGTGCCGGTTTGAAAGTTTGGGGTATTCAGATTTGTCATAGAAAATGTGGTTTCTTGATAGACTAAGTGGATGGCTAAGGGGAATTGAAGAATTGGTAATATTTGATGCCAGAACGAAAGCATTTATGAAGAGAAGTCTCTAGTTAAAAACCAAAAATTGCATTATAACATTCATTGTATGCATAGCTGGTAAAAGTGTTTTTAATGAAAAAAAAATTTCCTTAGAAGAAAATAAGACATTTTTATGAAGGTGGGATGTGTGTTATATAGAAGATTTAATTGTAAGGATATTGGCTATGATCAGTTTTTTTAGTAGTCATATCTTTACTGATATCTTATATTCATATATCCTGTAAGTTTTATTTATTTATGGAAATATTTCACCAACTAAGGAGTGTGACATATAAATGTAATGATATGTAATCAAAATGCTTACTCATAATGCATTTCTTAAATAATTGTAACAATTATAAGTAGAAAGCATGGAACGTCCTTAATCCTTATTCTCTTAGAGTTCTTCCTGCAGAGTATCTGAGGTCTTTCTTTCTTTGTAAGAAATAGGTCTATGTTGGTTTGGTTCAAAGAAATTGTGCACATTTTTAGAGTATATGGGTGCTAAGTTTATACTTTTCTCATTCCCTGTGTTTCCTTGTGCTGTGACTTTGGGGGGGTAAATCCTTGTTTATTCAGCTTTGTGGTATAGATATGATATGAATTAGCTTTCTGTGTAGTCAAGGAGTGAGTGCATACCAAGTACAATAGCTGAAGGTAAGCAGAGATCATGACTAAATACTCTTGTGATTTGGGTGTCATTGTAAATCCTGACTGGTTTTCCTTCTCCTAAAAGATTCCTATTATACTTGTGTTGGCACTTGCTAAGAAATGTTTAGGAAAATTTAAGAGAAATCTGTTATAATTTGCTTTTTTGTTGAATTGGTATTCCTTGCTACAAACTGCTGTTTTTATGGATGTTTCAGACTTTTTCTTTAATAAAAATGGCCAACTGCAAATATGTCATATATGTGCTTTAAAGTGATACAGAAGAATTTGTATTTTGAGTAGAACTTTTTTATATACTAGACAATATGTTATTTGACACATTATTTTATATTCTAATTTTACATTTTCATAACATTCTCCAGTTCACATTGATGGTGGAGTTTGTCTCCATGACACCTCAATATAAAAGGTAAAAGCTAAGACTTTCTACTTTTTCAGAAGTACAATTGTGACCTTTGGCAAATCTACACAAAGCAGTTTGTCCTAACAAATTTTGCACAGTTCTCTCTTCAGTTTACAAAATTTGAACATTCAATCTTAATGTATTTTATGTAAAATCTTGTTTGGAAACATGCCTATCCTAGATTAAGAGGACATTTTTTTTTCCTCTTATTTTTATTATGCTCACAAACATATTCTGATTCTTTTTTTTTTAATTATTTTTTTTAAATGTTTTTATTTATTTTTGAGACAGAGAGAGACAGAGCATGCATGAGCAGGGGAGGGGCAGAGAGAGAGGGAGACACAGAATCTGAAGCAGGCTCCAGGCTCTGAGCTGTCAGCACAGAGCCTCACGCGAGGCTCAAACCCACAGACCATGAGATCGTGACCTGAGCTGAAGTCGGACGCTTAACCGACTGAGCCACCCAGACGCCCCAAACATATTCTGATTCTTGAAGTGTGTCTGCATTGCTATGAACTGTCCTCTTCGAACTGCTTTTGCTGCATGTCAGTTGTCTTTTTTTTTAATTTTAATTTTTAATATTTATTTATTTTTGAGAGAGAGAGAGAACAGGGGAGGGGCAGAGAGAGAGAGAGAGAGAGAGAGAGAGAGAGAGAATATCCCAAGCAGGCTCCGTGCCTTCAGCACAGAGCCCAATGCAGGGTTTCAACCCACGAACTGCGAGATCATGACCTGAGACGACACTGGGAGTCTGACGCTTAACCGGCGGAGGCACCCAGGTGCCAATTTTCAGTTGTGTTTAGGCATTTTTTTTATTTCTTAGATTTCTCTGATATCCCCACGATTGTTCAGTAGCATGTTGTTTACTTCCACATTTTTGTGGTTTTTCCAGTTTTCTTCTTAAAATTGATTTCTAGTTTCATACATACCATTGTGGTCAGACTAGGTGCTTGATAGGATTTCAGTCTTCTTTAATTTTGAGACTTGTTTTGTGGCTTAACATGTGATCTGTCCTGGAAAATATTCCATGTGCACTTGAGAAGAATGTGTATTCTGTTGCTTTTGGATAGAATGTTCCATATATATCTGTTAAGGACATCTGGTCTAATGTGTTGTTTCAGTTCAGTTTTTTCTTATTGATTTTCTGTGTGGATGATTCATCTTTTGATGCCTACTATTATTGTATTGTTATCAGTTTATTCCTCTAGGTCCATTAATATTTATTTATTATGGTACTCCTATGGTGGGTGCATATTTATTTAAAAACGTTATATCTTCTTGCTGGATTGACCTCTTTATCATTATGTAATGCCTTTCTTTTTATTAAAGTCTTTGTTTTAAAGTTTATTTTGTCTAGTAAAAGCATAGCTACATCAGCTTTCTTTTCAGTTCATACTTGCATGGACTATCTTTTTCTCTACCTTTAATTTCAGTTTCTGTGTTACTTCTGAAATTAGTCTCTTTTAGGCACCATGTATATGAGTCTTTTTTTTTAATCCATTCAACTATAATGTACGTTTTGGTTGGAGAATTTAGTCCATTTACATTTATAAAGTAATTATTGGTAGGTATGTACTTATTGCCATTTTGTTAGTTGTTTTCTGGCTGTCTTTGTAGTTCCTTTCTGTTCCTCTCTTCTTTCTCTCTCCCCTGTGGTTTGATAACCTTCTTTCGTTTATGTACAGGTTTTTCTTCATTTTTTTGTGTGTATTTACTATAAGTTTTTGCTCTGTGGTTACTGTGAAGTTCACAAATAGCATCTTTATTTATATAATAGTCTGTTTTAAGTTGATGGCAACTTAAATTTGAACACATTCCAAAACTACATTTTTATCCCCCCCACATTTTGTTTTTTGTTTTTGATGTCATATTTCATAGGTTTTTATTTTAGGTGCCCCTTAACTCATTATTGTAGTTATAGATATTTTTATTACTTTTGTCTTTTGGCCTTCATACTAGCTTTATAAGTGATTAATTCACCACCTTTACTATATATATTACCTTTCCCAGTGAGATTTTTTACTTTCATGTGTTTTCTTGTCATTAATTAGTGTTATTGCTTTTCACCTTAAAGAAATTCTTTTAACTTTTTTTTTTTTTTTTTTTTTTTGGTAAGGACAGTTTAGTGGTGATGAACTCCTTTAGCTTTTGCTTATCTGAAAAATTCTTAGTTCTTCTGTTTTGAATGATAACCTTGCCAGGTAGAGTATCCTCCTCCCACTCCCCCACCCCCCAGGTTGGGTTTTCTTGGTTGGAAGTTTTTTTCTTTTAGTACTTTAAATATGTCATGTCATTCCCTTCTGGCCTGCAAATTTTCTGCTGAAAATTATGCTGATAGCCTTACCGGTTTCCTTTGTACATAACAAATTGTTTCTCTCTTGCTGCTTTTAAGGTTCTCTCTTTATCTTTATTTTTATTTGTTTATGTTTTTGAGAGAGAAGAACAAAAGGGGGGGAAGGGCAAAGGGAGAGGGAGAGCCTCTCTCCCTCTAGTGTGGAGCCTGCTGTGGGGCTTGATCTCCAACTGTGAGATCATGACCTGAGCTGAAATCAAGAGTCGGATGCTTGATCAACAGAGCCACCCATGCACCCGGCTCTTTATCTTTAACTTCTGTTGTTTGTAATTGTAATATTGCTTTGTGTGGATTTCTTTGGGTTTGTTTTGTTTAGAACTCTGGGCTTCTTGGACCTGGATGTCTGTTTCCTTTCCCAGATTAAGGAAGTTTTCAGCCATTATTTCTTCAAATAAGTTTTCTGCTCCTTTGCCTCTCCCTTTTCCTTCTGGGACTCCTATAGTGGGGGTGTTATTATGCTTGATGTTATCCCATCTGTCCTTTCATGTATCTTCATTTCCTAAAGTTTCATTTTCTCTTTTGTTTTTCTTTTTCTTCGCTGCTCTGTTTGGGTGGGTTCTGTTGCTTTGTGTTCTAGCTCACAGATTGTTCTTCTGCTTCATCCAGGGTGCTGTTGAACCCCTCCAGTGTATTTTTTAGTTCAGTTCTTGCATTCTTCAGCTCTGTGACTTTTTTTTTGGTGCCTCCTTTTATTTTCTTTCTCTTTGTTGATGTTCTCACTGTGTTCATGTTTTCTTCTCCCAAGTTTCGTGACCATCTTTATGACCATTACTTTGAACTCTTTATCAGGTAGATTACGTATCTGTGTTTCATAAAGATCTTTTTCTGAAGTTTTTGTCTTGTACTTTTGTTTGCAACCCATTCCTG